>NW_026606185.1:42375000-44775000 GCF_029834395.1 Sorex fumeus | reverse complement strand
TTCTCTGCTGCATTATCTCTAGCACCTAGAATAGTTTCTAGTGTATAACAAGAGTACAGAAAAAAAGTACTTATTAACTAAGTCAATAGGATCTGGAAAGGCAAAACAGTTAAACTGGAGATGAATGATTCCTAAAAGGGCTATCCTAATGATGTTCTATTATTTGACTGGAAATTTTCTTTTCATTATCTGAGACTATTGGCAGACACTGAGTCATAACTAATAATTAAAACAATCCATGCAGTTATTAAGATTGATACCTACAATCTAACTAAAAACAACATTTATGCATGTTTAAAATATTAACTAAATTTTCTTTGAAAAATTATAGTTTTGGTAATATGGTTAGAACAGTGTCAAAGCATACAATTCAATTTATATTCTAATACCAGGGCATATATTTTCAAAAGAGTAAGTTTTCAATATGAAGAGCATAAAACATTCTTCTCTAATTAGAATTTTTGGGAAAATATAATACAAAGTAGAACAATTTCTACAATATACACTCAATTTTACATGCAGCGTAGCACTAACCTGTTTTACCTAAAATTAAAAGATCTTTTCTTAATTTCTGTATAGTTTAAAATAGATGCCTACTGTATTTTCTCTAGTATCAAAATCAGATTCCTGTAATGTAATCACAAACACTGACAATTACATAGTGCTCATAATGTTAACAATAAATATTCTGTATTTCTTTAATAAAATATTTAAGCCCAGTTTATTTTCACACTGCATATGAATCCAATTATATGCCCTAAGAACCAATAAAATTCTTTGGATTGATGATTATCTGGAATATTTTGCTGAGAAGAAAAGTCATAAAGATGCATCATAAAATATGTTATTTAATAAAGATGAGTATTTAGCTGATTAATCAAAATCAGTGTTCTAAAGATCAACATAAAATGTTTTCTGATGGTATTTTCCCTGGAGAAAACTTGAAAAGCTTTGTAACTCACCTCAAGATTTTCACCATCAGAACCTTCTTTTGTTTTAGAAGCAGGAGGAGAGGAAGACACTGGAGGAAGAGGGCTAGTAATAATTTGGGAGCTGAAAGAATAATAGAAAACATTCACTGATATAGATATACAAATTTGTACCACAGCGCACCTCAACTGTGTCTGGTCAAACATTACTTTGATGTTACTACATCAACCTATGTAGTAATACTAGAGACATCTTGAGAGGGCCCAGTAACATCTCCATTGTGAGACTTTGTTGTTACTGTATTCGACATATAGAATACACCATGGGGAGCTTGCCAGGCTTTGCCATGCAGGGCAGATACTCTCAGTAGCTTGCTGGGCTCTCCGAGAGGGGTGGAGGAATTGAACACAGGTCAGTCACATGCAAGGCAAACGCCCTACCCACTGTGCTATCGCTCCAGCCCAATAGAGACTTCATATTATAGAAAAAAAAAATTCTATGAGTAAAAGTTTCTTGGAAATTTGTTGTAATTATGAATAGTAAAGGTTCTAATAAGCACAATTTTTAAAAAGTCAATTTTGCTTTTCATGACTATTTTCCAAATACGTTTTGGTCATGAAATGATCCCACTTCTTTTTATCTTAAAACAAAACAACAGAAAAAAAAACCCTCAAAAACTATGACCAGCAGACCATAATTTGAAAAATACTGTTAATTCCATCCTGTCATAAAAATTTTAAACATATATCCAATAAAACTTCTAAGTGGAATGAAAAAGACACATAACTATGCTGGGAAAGTGAAGGCCTTTAAAGTGCTATTGGAGAAATTGTAAGGGATTTCTTCTCAAATATCTAAATAAATTATCTTAGGGAAGGGAACAAAAAATTTTAGCACCGTTACAGTTCATTCCCAACTGAAACACAAGAAGATATTCTGCAATCATAAAGAAAAATTCAGAGAATAAAAATCAGCCGATGAAAAGGACAACTTGTCTATGTCCAAGAAAGTGTCCTCTGTTCTTTTATTTCGTTTCCCTATGAACAGCAATGCCATCTAACACTTAACTGATCCCTAGGATTTGAACTCATTCATTTACTCTTAAAACAATCATTAAAAACATCAGTTCTGGGGACTGGAGCAATAGCACAGCGGGTAGGGCGTTTGCCTTGCACAGGGCCAACCCAGGTTGGATTCCCAGCATCCCATATGGTCCCTTGAGCACCGCCAAGGGTGATTCCTGAGTGTAGAGTCAGCAGTGACCTCTGTGCGTCACCAGGTGTGACCCAAAAAGCAAAAAACAAACAAACAAACAAAAAAAATCAGTTCCTGTAATTTATATTCCCATTACAAAGATAGGAAACACAAAGAGAATAGTAATATACAATTTAAAGAGCTAGTTACATTACAGGACCAAGTTTTTTTTTAATTCAGGAATTATGATTCCATGGCCTGCAACACTGCTCTGTGATTACTAATTTGTGTTCTGTGCATGCATATGCCATACTCATTAGCAAAGCTTTCAAACTTAGTACCTAGTGGAATAAGAAGTCTGATAGGCAAAAACAATCTTACTTGAATATGAAGTACCACCCGGATATTCGTACCTATCTATTTCTGCAGAATTTATTCCAGAATTTGACACACTCTCTGACACTGAACCCTGATTGTCCTTCTTGGCAGGTTCTAACCCATTCTTGATGTCATCAAAATTTTCATATTTAAGAGCTTGCACCAGCTGTAACAGGTACATCAATAAGTCCTAGAAAACAAAAAGTTAGGTGAATTAGGAAAGCAACTGTAAAATAAATGTAGACATGAAATTAATTTATTCCTTAAAAACCAAACTATCAACAACTACTTCTCAATTTATCACCAAGAAACTTGTCAACTTTTGCATGTTACTAAGCCCATTTTTTTTCTTCCTCCATTTTTTCTTATGAGGTTGGTGTATGTGTGTGTGTGTGTGGGGGGGGGGGGGGCGTTAAAGAGTTCCACCAGTGCTTTATATATCTTGAATACTCTATCAGATTAGTAGTGGGCAAAAATTTTCTCCCAGACTGTGGGTGTGTTTTTATTTATTCTGATCATTGATTCTTTGGCTCTGTATAATATATGAACAGTGCAATGAAAATCAAAACAGCAATGAGATATGTCACACCAGAAAACTACAAAACAAAAAAACTACTAATTTTCAAGTTTTTTCAAAAGTGTTATAGGAAAAAAAAAGAAAAAAATCTCTTTAATTCACTCACCAGCATCTGTGTATGGTATCCAATATTCAAAGTACACTTTCTTTATATATGAAGTTCAATTACAAATAAAACTCTACTTACTTAATAAGTAGTCATATCATTGGGAGGAGTGGGCGGGGAGGGGGGGTGGGAGACTTGGGCAACACCCAGTGGTGCTCGGGGATTGCTACGGACAGATTCAGGAACTATATGGGGTGTTGAGCCCAGGTTAGCCAAGGACAAGGCAAGCACCCTACCTACATGCTATACCAGCACTTTATCCCCAGCAGTCGCATCTTAAAAACTCCTCCAAGCATGAAAGGCATAGCAACATACTTTAAAACAACTGTGTTACCATATCAAGCAGTTCAACAAAACTTTCCCAAGAAGTAAAAAATATTTTCTGATTGGTAACCACCAGTTTTCTCAACAAATTAATCCTAATGCTTCAGAATACTGATACAGAGCCCCACGTCCAAATCACTTCCTGACTGACACCCGCCCCCATTTCTTACTGAATTAAAAGTAATTTTTTTTCTTTTTGGGTCACACCCGGCGATGCACAGAGATTACTCCTGACTCTGCACTCAGGAATCATCCCTGGCAGTGCTCAAGGGACTATACGGGATGCTGGGAATCGAACCCTGGTTGGCTGCATGCAAAGCAAATCCCTACCCGCTGTGCTATTGCTCCAGCCCCTAAAAGTAACTTTTCATATAGGCATCATCTTCAGTTAGAGAAATATGAGTTCTGACCTTGCCTCCCAGATAATCAAGGGAAAATACTTCTATTTTTCTTGCACATTTCAAGGTCTTTGCCTTTGCTCATATTGTTCTTTCCACTTGGAATGTAAACGCACATCCAACTGTGAAATTCTACTCTTCCTGCAATGTGCAATGGGGAATTTCTCCTTTTTAGTCACACAGCTATAAGATATATGGTTTTCAAAATTCGTAAATAGAATTAACATTAGTAAATCAAATTCAGAAAGATTTAAAAAGATTGAGCTGGATTTATTTTACAAGTGTAGGACTACTATAACGCTACAATTTTTCATAAGCTATAGAATGAAGCGTATCAGATGCTACCTGCACAAAACATAAGAACCTTGGCGTGACGGAATAGCTCAGGGGCTCAGAGTAGCTGCCCTGCAAGTATATAGTCATGGGTCCACATCGCCAATGACCCATATGCACCGACCATGATCTGAATGCTCTGCTCTTTGAGCCTAGCAGCTGTGCTTCCTGCCATACTGGCTGCCACTCGTGGTTTCGAGCCATTACACTGCATGTGAGTATAACCACCACAAAAAGAGCACAACACTCAGCAATCACACCTCAAAGAAGTGGGCAATCTGGCCATAAAAGCTCATTAATAGCCAAGATCCAGAGACTCTCAAAATCTCTCGAAGAGAACAGTATTTTACAGAACAATATGCCCCTAGAGGTGCTTCCAGACTCCAAAGTCACTATCCAATTAGCACTGCACTGTAGCACTGTCCTCCTGTTGTTCACTGATTTGCTTGAATGGGCACCAGTAATGTCTCCATTGTGAGATCTGTTGTTACTGTTTTTGGCATATCGAATACATCACAGGGAGCTTGCCAGACTCTGCCATGCAGGCGGGATACTATCAGTAGCTTGCCTGGCTCTCCAACAGGAATGGAGAAATCAAACCAGGGTCTGCCGTGTACAAGGCAGACTCCCTACCTGCTGTGCTATCGCTCCGGCCCAAGCTTAAAAACAAAAAACAAAAACAAAAGAACCAAAACAGGACTGTGCACCATCCAATTAAAAAAAAAATTAATCTGTATTGCTGGAGTGCAAGGCCATGACATCTCATACTCTACACCACTGATGTACCGAGAATAGCAGAACCACATATGATGGGGAGTAAAGTAGAAGGCAACCCATCTTGGGGAGAGAAATACATACATACATACATACATATATATATATATGCACATACATATACATATATACACACACATATGTGTGTATGTGGGTATGTGTATATATATATGTGTGTGTATATATACCCACACACGCACATATATACATATATAAGCACATAAGGCATAACCTTCAACATGTTAGTAATCTCTTATATAAGGGCTTAATGGCTCCAGGGTGAAATACAACGATCTTCACACACTTTCCTCTATGGAAATTTTTTTGAATCTCTTTTAGTGATTATTCATAATAAGCAATGGGCTGGAGCGATAGCGCAGCGGTAGGGTGTTTGCCTTGCACGCAGCCAACATGGCCGACCCAAGTTCGATTCCTCCGCCCCTCTCGGAGAGCCCGGCAAGCTACCGAGAGTATCTCGCCCGCACAGCAGGGCCTGGCAAGCTACCGTGATGTATTCGATATGCCAAACACAGTAACAACAAAGTCTCCAATGGAGACGTTACTGGGCCCGCTCGAGCAAATCGCTGAACAACGGGAGAACAGTGACCCCCATAATAAGCAATACAAAATAAATTATTTAGGTGCACTTTGGCAGCAGGGTTTGGAGGTCGAGGTGGAAACATTTGACATATGGTGGTGGTTAGGTGTAATGGTGTGGGATTGGAGTTGGAATGTTAAATGCAACAAATTATTGTGAACAACTTCATAAAAATAAAATTAAATTAAAAAAATAAGAGGTTGGCAAGAGTCCTGGTCGCAGCATGGTAGGACCTTCAGATGATCACCACCACATACAATTTGTGTGTATCTTAGTAAAGAGGTCTACAAACACCACAAAGAAGGAGTGTGAACATCAGTGAGCCCCGGCCAATGTATGAGCACTGTAACCTCATGTGGACCCCCCTCAAGGAGTACGAAAGCTGAAAATGTATGAGAACCACAGCCAAGTATATGACCGACCCTGACCAATGCACAACAGCAAGGCAAGGTGGAATGGCCCAGGAATAAAATTAAAACGTTAAGACCCACTTAATATCTACTAGAAATATAAATCACTGGTATGATTAGATGCAAGTTGGTATTATCATTAATTCCAGCACCAAAATTTCACATGTATTATAAGCTGATGATTATCAGATAGCATGATGCTAGGTAAAGGTAAAGGTAAAGGCTCTCCCGTTGATCGTCGATTTGCTCGAGCGGGCCCAGTAACGTCTCCATTGGAGACTTTGTTGTTACTGTGTCTGGCATATCGAATACTCTCGGTAGCTTGCTGGGCTCTCCGAGAGGGGCGGAGGAATCGAACTCGGGTCGGCCATGTTGGCCGCTTGTAAGGCGAACGCCCTACCTGCTGTGCTATCGCTAAATGAATAAAATTAAGATCCCATCCAATATTTCTTGGATCCAAAAGAGATATCGCTATGGTAACTAAGTAAGATATCATTTTTTTAGACTTTATTTTTACTTTTGCTTTTGAGCCACACTCAGTACTGCTCCAGACCTTCTCCTAGCTCTGCACTCAGAGAACACTCGTGGCAGGCTTGGGGTACCACATCGGGTGCCAGGGATAGAACCTGGGTTAGCCACATACAAGGAAAAGTGTCTTACCTGCTTTACTGTGGCTCTGGTCCCAAATAAAAAAAAAATATTATATATATATATATAAAGAAAAACATAGATTCCCATTTAGTAAGAGAAATATAAGGAGTGAGGTAGTTGGTAATATGAACAATAGCTATTATGAAATAAATCTAATTAAAACATTTAAATATGTTTAATTTTTATAAACTGCAGCTTGAATAAAAATATATGCTTCCAGGAAAAAAGGCTTAATAACGAAGATGTCAATTTCTCCCTAATGAAAAAACTAAATCTAATTTCCACCTACTAGTCTAGAGGCATTTTAAGGAAATGGCAAAATTTGGGGGAAATTATTGACAAAGACAAATGTTAAACAATTAATTTTTATAAAGGCAATATATGTAATCACATGAAGTTATTATAAAATGGTAGAAATTCAAATATGAAGGTAGAAAAACAGATTTATAGGGAATTGTCAGCAAAATACATAAAAGCATATTTTCAGCCTAATATAATTCTAAAGCAAGCTATTTATTCAGGAATGTGGAAAAATGCATAATATAAGTCAATTCACTAAAATAATTACAGTGAAAAACTGAAAATAACGATCAAAAGAGGCAGATTGCAATACATAACAAATGAAATACAATATTATGCTGCTATTTGAAAATAATGACTCAGGGACTGGTGCAGTACTACAGGGGGTAGGGAGTTTGCCTTGCATGTGGGTGACCCGAGTTAGATTCCGGCACCCCAAATGGTCCCCTGAGTCTGTATGCAGAGCCAGGAGTAAGCCCTGAGCACTACCAGGTATGGCCCAAAACGCAAAATGAAATAAAATAAAATAATGTAGACCTACAAATGTGCAAAGAGACTAGAAACTCTCTCTCTCTCTCTCTTTCTCTCTCTCTCTCTCTCTCTCTCTCTCTCTGTGTCATATTCTTATATTTTGCATAATTAGAGAAGCTAATATATAAATAGCTAGTCTTCTGAGGAATGGAAATAGTGGACCGGGAGATAGATCAAAGAGCTGAGTGCATGCCCAGCATGCGTAAGTTCAATTTAAGTTCAATTCCCAGTATCACAAAGCCCTTTGAATACACCAGGTATGTCCTGAGGGTACCCTGAGCACTGCCAAGGTGGTCCGGGCAGCCTGCAGCATTGCCAAGCCCAGGCAGTGCTGCATCACCAGGATGAACATCAGTTGAGCTGTCAGCTGGTGATAATGAGTAAATTATTTTATAGGATTATTCACCCTACTACTTATTTCAGTGATAAATTATACTATAAACAGCCACAGAAAACATCCTAAAGTCTACATTCTGTTTCTTCAGTATTCAGATACTATTATGGATTCAAAATTATTTTTTTTAAAAAAATGATCTTTGATAAGAGTCAATCTGTGCAGTCAGTGTCTTCTAATTTATTAAAGCTTGGTAAATGAGATCTCAAATATCCCATAAGCCCCTAAAGCTAGTATAAACTAAGACTATGTTTGAGAACACATCTATAAAAATAGTGTTTTTTTTAAAAAAAAAAGCTGAATTAGTTTGCCTCATTAGAACCTAATAGAAATTTAAAATGCTTTGCATTAACACAAAATGTTCCGTAATCCCCAGTGCTAAAATCTAAGGGCTAGGACGAATGCAGATGTTATTGGTGCCTGCTCGAGCAAATCGATGAATAACAAGATGACAGTGATACAGTGATATATATATTGTCCATAGCCTGGCTAAAGTTAGCTGTTGTGTTTTCCAGAGGATTCAAAACCATCTGTGTAAAATCTCCATATACACAAAATTGTCAGCAACTGAAACATTTAAGGAGGAGATGGAAGGGGAATCCGATGACCATGCATCTCCAGGCTTTAAAGGCCCCCAGGGTTTCTCAATGCTACAATTAAATGTGGCTTGTTGTACTGACTGATAGAGGGGATCTGAATTATTCCCAAGCCAGTGCTGCATTAGACCATTTTTCATTAGAATTCCTTTTTCCAGACAGAGCAATACAAGCTCTGCTGCTAGTAAGTGTCCTGGGAGAGATTGTCCTATCACGTAACATATCAGGAAGTAAATTTTCATTTCACAGAGGAGTCCCAGGGGGAATATTTTAATTTTACTTCTGAAAACACACCTAGTATATCCTCTTCCCCTCAAAAAAAAAAATCAGTTTCTCTCATGCTCTTACACACATACAACACGTGCAATACACACACACTCACACACAAACACACACGTTTATAAGGCTCCAGTTTAAGACATACCCGAAGAGCAGCAAAGAATAATATTGTACTAAGGTACCTCATCATCTGCCTGTCTCAGTCGGGCAACAGCGTAACGCCTCACAGTTGGGTTGGTGTAATGAGAGGACAACAGTTCCAAAGAATCCTCAACATCCATGGGCTTCCATTTTCCCAGAAGTTCCAGTGCCTGTTTGGCCTCCTGAGGTAAATCCCAATTAACACACTTCAAGAATTTTGTCAAAGCCTAAAATCAGAAAAGATTCTAATATTAGAAAAGGCATGCAGATAATTTAGATTGGAAAAAGCCAAGGGTAATCAAAGCAGAATTCTACTTGGTCCTACTGGCAGAATCATGAAGTCAAGAACTGACTCATTGGATAGATACTCAAGAGTGCTAAACATACAATTCCAGAAAAACACTGCAAAACAGGGAAAAAGCATATTGCTGAGACTACTTTTTCTAGGTCAAACCACTCAAAAAAGTACTGTGGATTTGTAATATTCTTAAAAATAATTGCATTTATTTTATTCATATGTTAGTTTTGTAAGTAGTACTCAAGACACAAAAATAGTTGAGGGATGTCTCATGAACTGAACTATTTTAACCACAATCTGTTTTACAACATCAACATTGGAAAGAAATAGAATACTATAATAAATGAATGAGTCTGAAGTCAAAGGAAAAGAAGGTACAACAAAGTCCACTTTCAAATATGTCTCCCTTGGGTCAATGGGTTTCCCAGAACTGGCAAGGAGGATTTCAACTAAACAGAGTATGTATATGTCTCTAATAGAGAAGAGTGACTATTTTGTTGGGGGGGTTGTGGTTATGTTTCTGGACCACAACCAGAGTTGTTGTAGGTACCAGGGATCAAGCACAAAACCTCATCATACCCAAAATCCAGGATGACTGACTTCCAGGCCATTTATCTTCCACCAGTTTCTCTTTTGCCCTTAGACACTGCCATCCTTAAATTTAACTCATGCCATAGGAATCATCATACCATCAAATCTGATCACTTAAATCTACTTCAAACTCCTGTATTATTTCCTAGATTACTTCTTAATATTTCCCTCAGCTCACCTCACTACAGGACATATCTACAGTTTGGCACCACCGTTTACATAAGAACTTTAATGCTCGTTTCCCTTCTGGTTATTTCACATAAGCCTCTGGACGCTCAAGTTGGAGGTGACATTTAGCATGAACCTCCACTGTCACGAGAAATTTACCTTATAACTTTTATAAAAGGAGACAAAGAATGCCAGTATAATCTCAGTGACTAATAAAGTACCCATTATGCTTATCAACAGTGATAAAAGTTCTGTTGTTTAAACATAATGAACCTAAAGACAAGACTATCTTCAAGTAACTTCCTGCCACTGATCAGTTTAACCATCTAGAGAGAAGAAAAGTAAACTTAATCCCTCAACTGTGAAAAGCCTTTGCAGTCTTTCAAGATGACTGCCATATTACAGTATAGTCCCCAGTGAGATGAGAGGATTGCTCAAGTTGGCTTCTTTCTCAAAACATACCACTCAAGGGAGGAGAGTGAGAAGGAGGTAAGTCAGAAGTAACATAAGCACAGTGTGTGAGGCTGATTGCATGATTATTTGTCACGTTGCTTAGAACTAAAAATCTTAAAATCAAACAAACATAACACTGATATCTGTTACCTCAGTGCCAACTGTGACTTTCACTATATTCACTTTCACTGTCCTTCAAGCAACAATTAAATTAGTCTACTTTACACAAGATGGTCTAGTTCTTGTCTAAAACTCTTTCCTGCATTTCACCAAAATGGATCATCTTCTCAAAGGCCAACTTGTAAAAATCAACTCTTCACAGAAGTTTTCAGCAATTCTGTATTCTTTAGTAGTTGCCTTAACTTTATTGAAGTCATGCTCTTTTAAATGTCAAATGTTTTTGTGGGCATGTCTATGTCTAAAGCTAAAGGTTCCGTTCCCCAGGAGAGTCACTCATTGCTTCTCCACCTGCCGCTCCCTATTTAATGTAACATTTCTTTCTTCCATGTTATATATACTGCCTTAATAAGTTGAAATACTGTCCACCTTAGTAACTTTATTTCATGGACTTAATTATATTTCTAAAATGTAGTTCTAGATCGAATGTGTAAATGAAGTAATACTTCTTAAGTAACTACAGCAAAAGCTTTTCCATTTCACAGTACATCAGCAGTCTTAATAAAAATGTGTGGGTACGTACGTATTATAAGCAAGTCTCGCAGCAGGTCAATATACTCAATTCGCTAACTGAGACAATCTAACTCCCAGATTCTCAAGTTGGTGTACTTATTAGTAAGATTTATAAACTGCAGCCAAAGAAACTTAAGGCACTGTACAAAAAATTACTCAGCTTTATAATGCTGTTACAAATGTAAACAAGAAAGTAGCTGAAGACACAAGAAGAGGAATGATAAAGACAAAAGAATATAAATTTGAAGAGAACAATAATGGTAACATTTAATCTCAAGTTTTGATAACAGCTTTGTTCAGAGTAAATATCAATATACAAATAAATGGTAAAGGTAAAGGTAAAGGCCCTCCCGTTGATCGTCGATTTGCTCGAGCGGGCCCAGTAACGTCTCCATTGGAGACTCTGTTGTTACTGTGTCTGGCATATCGAATACTCTCGGTAACTTGCCAGGCTCTCCGAGAGGGGCGGAGGAATCGAACTCGGGTCGGCCATGTTGGCCGCTTGTAAGGCGAACGCCCTACCCGCTGTGCTATCGCTCCAGCCCAAATAAATGACTGAAACAAATTATTTCATTACTATTGTTAATCTACCTCTTCAACAAGGTCACCATATTCTACATTAATAGCAAAAACCATTTTGCTAAATCCTTCCCTAACTTAGAATCATAACACTGCTTCCTTCTCTTCTTAAAATCATCTTTTCTGCTGAGCAGAAAACAATATACTCTTCACATATATATTTAGGTTAAATATCTGCAAACTCAACTACTAAAAACTTCTACATTATTGCTGGAGAAAATCCTCTTCCTTTGCTCAAAACTCTTCTAACGCCATCTGGTTTTCCACATCAACCAATTTCCTAATTCTCTGCAGACATCTGTGGCGTGCCTCTCTCCTGGTCCGTGAACACAATTGTTTCACTGTCATTGCAGTGAAACCTATGTAGTCGCAATTTATTAAATCAGCATCCAGGCATGATTTACTCAAGCCCCAGTAACTCTTACATCCCAGATGGGGAAGGTGGAGGGGTGAGGTGTCTAATCCTCTAATCACCGGGTTGGTTCCTCAGAGCAAGGACCCCATTCTCCCAGAAGTCACTTCATTAGCATAAAATCAGGTATAGCTAAAAGGGTTTAGTGTGCATGAAAAACAGGAGATGTTCTCATCTCTATCACTCCGGAAATGTCAAGGGCTTAAAAAACTCATAGGATACAGAGATGAAAACAAAATATTTATTATAGATATTCCCTATTATATCAAATCAAACAATTATTCTAAGTATTTTCATTCCAAACATTCAAAAGATATTTTCTCACCGTTCTTCCCATATGCCATATTTTCTTTCTTATGCAATCAGAAGGGTGAATTCTGAGACATATTATACATCTTCCATTCTTTGTTTTTGTTTTTGTTTTGGGGGGGGGCAACGCAGCTGTACTCAAAGCTACCTCCTGGCTCTGAGTTCAGGGATCATTCCTGGAGATTGGGGGGCCATATGAGGTGCCAGGAACGAACCTGTGTTGGTCGTATACAAGACAGATGCCCTACCCGCAGAATTATCATTCAAGCCACACTTACTCCATTCTGACCCCTGACCTCCAACACGCTCTCAAGTCAGTACAAGCCTCCTAATTATATCTCCTGTGTTAACAATCAGCTCTGCTCTAATCCCGATTCGCCTGCCTTCAACCATCACTTAGTGGGAAGGATGATGGAATGTAAAAAGGTTAAAGGAATGTAAAGGTAAAGGACAGACGGACTTTTAGAGGTGAACTTAGGTATAGTAATATTTGTATACTTCATTAAGCATAGAAATTTGCATACTTCGGAAGTAAACGTTAATACAAATGTTAATCTATAATGCTACACAGCTGAAATTTTATGGTGCAACGTTGCTCTCGTATGTGGGACTTAGTTATAAACAATAGGGAGCAACAAAAGACCAAAGAAAATCGAATTCTCCAGTTCTGAGTATTAGTGGGAGTTGTGCGGTCTGGGGGTAAAGAGGATGTTGATGGAAGGAAGTGGGTACTCACTTGTCACTGCGAGAATGCTATATACATACAATCATTATACCATCATTAACAGCATTGTAAATTACAGTACCCCAATAAAGGTTAAAAACTCAATGTAAAGAAAGAAGAGGGGATATGGTGGAGCATATGCCCAGCATGTTTGATTTCCAGCACCAGATGTAGCAGGGCACACCCCTCTCCTGTCCCCTACCCAGTCCCAGTGGCCCAAACCATGAAACTTCAGGCTGCAGTCCCACTGGATGGGGGAGGAGTTTTTAAAGACAAGTATAAAAAAATACTAAGTTTCAAATTATACCTAGGTCCCTAATTCACTTTAAAACTTCATATACCTTCATTTTTAATATTTATAATTTTTTAAAAAAAGATTTTACATTCTTTTATTTGTTTTTTTTTTTTTTAATTTGGTGATCAGGGCCCACTCAGGAGAGACTTGGAGAACCCTATAGATTGCTGGGAATCAAACATAGATCCACTCCATGCAAAGCGCCAGACCCACTGTACTATCACTCCGGTGCACAAACTAATTATTTATTTGTTTATGTTTGTGTTTTGGGGTCACACCTGGCTGTGCTAAAGTCTTACTCCTGGTTCTGTGCTCAGGGATCACTCCTGACAGTGTCGAAGGGACCGCATGAGGTGGTAGGAACTGAATTCAGGTCAGTCACATGCAAACTCTACCTGAAGTACTACCTCTCCAGTTCCCAAATTTACATTCTAAAAGAAAATTAAATTTGTTACAGCACAATCTGCTGCTTTAGTGTTTTCCTGGTAATAGTAAAAGACTGTTGACAAGGTAGAACAAGCCTCATGACTACCTGACTCCATTCTATTTTGTAACCACTAATACACATTTTTTTTTCCCTTTTTGGGTCACACCCAGCGATGTTCACAGGTTATTCCTGGCTCTGCACTCAGGAATTGCTCCTGGCAGTGCTAGGGGGACCATATGGGATGCCAGGGATTGAACCCAGGTCGGCTGCATGCAAGGCAAACACCCTACCCACTGTACTATGGCGGGTAGGGTGTTTGCCTTGCATGCGGACAACCTAGCCAGCCCAGGTTCAATTCCTCCGCCCCTCTCAGAGAGCCCAGCAAGTTACCGAGAGTATCTCGCCCGCACAGCAAAGCCTGGCAAGCTCCCCGTGACGTATTCGATATGCCAAATACAGTAACAAGTCTCACAATGGAGACATTACTGGACCCACTCAGCAAATCGATGAACAACGGGAGGACAGTGCTACAGTGCTAATACACATTTATCTGTCTCCTGCATTGCTGTCATATTCACCCTTTCTCTCCCTATGAAAAAAAGCTTCCAATTTTTTTTTCTCAAATTTTTAAGACCATCTTAGCTCTGGGAAACCTTACTGCACACTGATCTTGTCTCTTCCCCCAACCCCTCTCTCGGAATGAATGACCAAAATTTTTACTAAGAGTTAAAAACCTCAATTAACATCCAGTACTTCTCCATTTTGATTGTGTAAAAGGGCCTTTTTCTTCAAACGACTGGATATTTATGAAGATAGAGGCATAATATTTTAAAGTTCAGAAACCTGAATAGTGACAGGGCACAAGTTAATAACAAGAACTTGATGAATTGAATTCCTGCTTGCTATTTATTATCAGTTGATATCAGTTGATATTTTCTTTCCTTATCATGAAGGAAAGAAAATTCTTATCATATTACTAGTTCCAAAGTCTCCTCACAAGAACACTGAGAGCATCATTATTACCCTTTTCCCTCTTTCTGTTTCCCCAGCATAATAAAATGCCATTAAAAAAGAGTGTCATTCTTTAGCTTCCTTTGGTTTCTTGTTTGTTCTTTTGTTTTAGGTTTTTTTAGGTCACACCTGGCAGTGCTCAGGAGTTACTCCCTCCCAGCTGTGCACTCAGGAGTTAGTCCTGGCGGTACTCAGGAGACCATACGGGATGCGGGGAATCGACCTTGGGTTGGCCCCGTGCAAGGCAAATACCCTACCTGCCATATTATCATTATAGCCTCTAAAGGTGTTATTTTTTTAATTCAAATTTTATAGGAACTGTCTATCATTTTAAAAGCTATATTATAGGTATCATAAAAATGAGTTACTTCTACAAACTAAAGAATTCAAAGTTTTAAATACTAAATAAATTTAACTGAGTTTTATAGACAAAGTTTACTGTGAACTATTTCAGGTGCAGTATCAATTAATTCTTGACAGGTGACTTAGGAAAAAATACATAAAGAGAACAAACTTAATTAAAAGTAATTAAGTAGTATAACTATGTAAGAACCAATTCCAGTAAACTCTTTGCTGGATACTGCTTTCTCTCCAAGAAATCTTTCCAGCCTCAGAGACCGAACATCAAATATCCTAAATTATAATCCCGAATCACTGACAGTTAAAAGAATTTGAGTAAATAAAGTACAGGAACACAGGAGTATCTGTTTTCTACAAAAGCCACATTAAATTATAACACAGATACAAATGTGGCTATGTGAATAATTTCTCTGGTCACTTCAAGGCCAAAGCCAATATGTATGGTTTACTAAAAAGTGCTTCCGGAACATTAAAAAATGTTGTTCACTCCACTGTAGTGATCATCAGAATCCTATAATATGTCCTGAGAATTGAAGTTTCATCATTCTCCTCTCCAGAACTTGAAATCAACTCGTTAAATGAAACTTGTCACACACTTTATATCACTTGAACATTTTATTTCTTTTGCACATATCTAGAAGTAATTGAATTTCAGTGGGAAGTGACTTCTTGTTTAAACAAACAATTTTTCTTGCAAGCCTTTCTGTCTAAGGGAGTTCTGCTCTGTAAATCTATTCTCTGCTTTCTGAACCTATACATTTAACAGGCTTAATTTAGTATCTTGCTATGTACTTCAGACAACACTGTGCTGCATTCAAGATGCAGTTTCTGTAACCTACGCTATTCTTCATTTAACAGAGTATCATGGTTCTAACCCAATCTGCTTATAAAACAGAAAATCACAAACCCATATTTCTATTACTATAAATATAAAAGAATATTTTCTTTGTGCAGTGATAAAAGAGAATACTACCCAAAGTCAAGAGTAAATTTAAAATCCTCCTCTCATTCTTATTATGGATATAAAGGAGAATGAATATGATTAATCTACAAAGAATTTCCCAAGGCATCAATAAAAGATGAAGAGGAAAAGCAGAGGAGCTTGTGATTAACTCTAACTAGATTTTTATCTTTATTTTAGAAAGTAAATACAATTTTTTTCCAAAAAAAAAAGTTATAGTTAAAGACACCTCAAAGATTATAAAACATACTCATTCATTAATTCTCACATAATTATCTAACAGCTTTCTGACAGATGATAATTTTCCTGCTATCTTCTCTGTTCTACCTCCAATGCATTTAATATTCCTGCGAAGGCATGTTGACAAAGCCGCAAATATTTTCTCTACAGTCCACTTTTCGTATTTTTACTGACTACCTTCTCATCAAACAAGAAATCTGAACATACCAAGTGGCAGAATTTGGAAGCTTTGTGCTTCTGCACTGATTCCTCAATTTTTCTAAGATGAAAGTATCCTCACTTGGAAACTAGTAATGGCAAAACCCCCACTGTTGAGCTGTCATGGTACTGAAAAGAACCATGGCACAAAGTCACCATTGAAAGATGTCTGTTATTATTATAGATGCTAGTTACTATTATCCCTGGCTGGAGCAATAGCACAGCAGATGGGACGTTTGCCTTGCACACAGCCAATTGGGTTCAATTCCTTGGTCCCTCTCAGAGACCCCGGAAGCTACTGAGAGTATCCTGCCCACACGGCAGAGCTCGGCAAGCTCCCCATGGCATATTTGATATGCCAAAAACAGTAACAACAAGTCTCACAATGGAGACATTACTGGTGTCTGCTTGAGCAAATCGAAGAACCACAGAAGGACAGTTTTACAACGCTACAGTTACTATTATATCTGAGAAGTCAATCCTTGTACCTATTTTCTAATAATTTGCAGAACTATTTTAATATTTAGAAGAGACATGCGGTGCCAGGGATAGAACCTGGGCTGGAAGTGTTCAAGGCAAGTAACTTAACCTCTGCATCCTCTCTGGCCTCCAAATTACAACTTTTTATACTCTCCCCTCATATCTGCTGCAGAATCCTGTACTTTAAATAACAGAAATATGCTACTAGACACTCAGACTTAGAAAATGAGAAAAACATATAGGAGGGACACAACATTACCATGCACTGACTATGTAACAGGTTATCACCTATTTTATCACATCTGTGTGTGTAAACACACAAAAAAGGGGCACAGCACAGCAGTGGTGGCTCTATCTCTCTTGTTCAGTAGTCTCACCCTTCTTCCCCCACCCCGGGGGAAGAAGGGTGTGTTTCTCCTCTCCTTGTCTGGCAGGCATATAAGCATATATAATATAAATCATTTTGTATGGATACAGTAAGAAATATCTTAAACTTATAGAATTGCCCTCCTAGGGCCATCTCGATCTCCGACTACAGTGCTCAGGCCAGATAGTCTTTCCCACCCCTAGCAGGATCCTAGTCCCGTCGTTATTTTTGGATCATGACAGCATTTGTCTATGATCAAACTATTAACTTATAGTTAAGAATCGTGGCACTTTGGCCTGGCCTATTTCGCTGCCAGGGTAGCTCACCGCTAGCCCTGGGTCCATTCAGTCCCTTGTCGGGACCCTGCTTTTGGGGTGTTAGGAACTAAGGGCAACTGAGGCTGAAGTTGAGAAAGTAGATGCCTGGGAGTGAATAATATTCAAAGCCAATTAAATCCTAAGTTACAAAGCATAATGTTAATGGTCTTTCTGTATCCATACAAAAAGGGCATTGCTTTAAAGTAAACTGTACATAAGGGATAAGGAGAGGAGAAAGGCAATATTTCACTCATACCTATAAAATCATAGATTTCTGAGGAATCTGACCTTACAAATTAACAGAGTCTGATTAGGGGGGAAACTGATTAACTGGTTGGGGAGGAGAACATAGGGAAGAATTTACAGATAAACACAATGGAATGGAAATGCCTCAGGAGCACTGTGATGGGTGTAACCAGATAAACCTAAGCTCCTTGTGGAGAAAGGACAAAGCAATGTCATCCTACACCGAGACAAAAGTTTTGTCACCATCAGAAAAATGAGAAAATCGAGCTTCCAAAGCAATTCAACTCACTTATTTATAGGGTATATGTTATCTGAATTGAACAAGTCTCTCTGACTTAAATTAAGTCCTGTCTGTGCGTCAATAAATCGTATGTGTCAATAAACAGTACATGTGTCTCTGTGTAATTTCTCTTGCGACATTTAAAAAACTAATTTTTAGGGCCAGGAAGAAAGTACAGTGGGTAAGGGGCTTGCCCTACACACACCTGACCTGGGTCCAATTCCTGGCACCGCATATGGTCTCCAAAGCACTGCCAAGAGTGATCCTAGAGAGTAGAACCAAAAGTCTTCAAGCACTACTGTATGTGACCAAAAGACAAAATAAAATCTAAGAATCATTTATATTACTCAATACATTTTTCAATTGCTATTCTGTTTTTCCATGGCTGTTTTACATTGTAAGACTTATTTGAACGAGGTTTACAGATAAATCTGGTATATGAAAATAACCAATATATTCACCTTTTCTTGATTAGTCAGGTAATACCTAAACTTCCAAACAAGATCCTGTTCTTCATATGTAAGTTGCTTGGTTGGTGGATAACTCACAATAATCTACAACAAAGAATGAAAAAGACCATTTTTGTTAAATATACTCTTGCTCTATAATTAGTTTTCATATATGTAAATATTTTTAGAATAGAACTATTATAAAAATAAGGAAAAGTGCACAACCAGTTGTTTTAATTATGCTACGTATATCAGTCTAAATAGAATATAATCAATGTTACAAGAGGACAGAACAAATGGAAAAAGTCATACCTAATATAAAAATAAATTCTCACTTAACATTAAGACTGTTACGGTCTTAGAAACTAACTTTTAAAAAAATGCTGTTTGTATAGCTAACACAAATCCTCTTTAAACAGTCCTTTAGTTCGGTGTCAACTGAAAAATGTTTTGTTTCCATGAAACATTATTTTAAAAATGACTTTAAATGATAAAATATTATTTGCACACCTGCTACTTTAAGCTAATTTCATTCACTTAAGAACAAAGTCAAAATAATAAATGTCCATTTATCCCCACTCCACCTAGGCAAATAAAGAGAAAAAAAAAACCCTTTATAGTTAAATCAATGCAAACACATGTCTGCCGTCTAAGGGCTTTATCAGACAATTTACCATAGGGTCGGTTTCTAGGGACTGCTCTATTATAAAAACATATTTTTATAGCTCTCTCTCTCCAGGGCTAATTTATATACCAAACACTCGAAAAGTATAAAACTCAACAAAAGTGAAGTTGTTGCAGTTACAAAGAATTCATTAACCTGAGAAAATTTATATGTCTGGCTCACCTTTTAAAAGTTATTATCTCATCAGCTATACCAAAATACCCAGCTTTTTTTAAACCACCCATTCAATTATTTTTATGTCAACAATCTGTAAGCAAATTATCTTACATTTAGTTGATCTCTTGTGGCAGCATTTGGTTTCAGATCATGGTCAGAAGGGCCACTTCTTAAACTCCGGGCCAGCTTGTGGTGTTTGCTCTCAACTAAATTCTCCTATAAATTATTTAGAAATATTTTTCAACAAAAATCAGTTGGACTAACCAGTTAACAAAACAGAAAAGTGAATCATTATTAAAAATATTTTATAATAATTACCTTTTACAAGTGCTAAATTTTTGCTTTCTATGCATCCTTTAAAAATACAACCCTAAACCTCCCGAACGTCAAACTGTACTACAAAGCAGTAATAATTAAAACAGCATGGTACTGGAACAAAGGCAGAACTGCAGACCAATGGAACAGGGTTGAATACACTGACATCTCCCCTCAAGCATATGCTCATCTAATCTTTGATAAAGGTGCAAGTAATGTGAAGTGGAGTAAGGAAAGCCTCTTTAATAAATTGTGTTGGCATCACTGGACGGCTACATGCAAAAAAATAGGCTCAGAACTCTGCCTAACACCATGTACAAAAGTAAGATCAAAATGGATTAAAGACCTCAACATCAGACCAGAAACCATAAGATACATTGAAGATAAAGTTGGCAAAACCCTCCATGACATTGAAGCTAATGGTATCTTCAAAGATGCCACGCCACTGGCCGAGCAAGTGAAAACAGAGATAGATAAATGGGACTATCTTAAACTAAGAAGCTTCTGCACCTCCAAAGAAACAGTGACCAAAATACAAAGACAGTCTACAGAATGGGAAAGGATATTCACCGAATACACATCTGACAAGGGGTTGATATCCAGGATATACAAAATACTGGTTAAACTCCACAAGAAGAAAACATCCAACCCCATCCAAAAATGGGGCAATGAAATGAACAGAAACTTTCTCAAAGAAGAAATCCGAATGGCAAAAAAGCACATGAGAAAATGCTCTACATCATTAATCATCAGGGAGATGCAGATCAAAACCACAATGAGATACCATCTCACACCTCAGAGACTGGCCCACATTCAAAAGAACAAAAGCAACCGATGCTGGCGTGGATGTGGCGAGAAAGGGACACTCCTTCACTGTTGGTGGGAATGTCCACTGGTTCAGCCCTTCTGGAAAACAGTATGGACGATTCTCAAAAAATTAGAAATTGAGCTCCCATTTGACCCAGCAATACCACTCCTGGGAATATATCCCAGAGAGGCAAAAATGTATAGTCGAAGTGACATCTGCACTTGTTTGTTCATTGCAGCACTCTTTACAATAGCCAGAAACTGGAAGAAACCTGAATGCCCAAGAACAGATGACTGGTTAAAGAAACTTTGGTACATCTACACAATGGAGTACTATGTAGCTCTTAGAAAAGATGAAGTCATGAAATTTACATACAAGTGGTACAATATGGAAAGTATCATGCTAAGCGAAATGAGTCAGAAAGAGAGGGATAGACATAGAAAGATTGCATTCATCTGGGGGATATAAAGTAACAAAGTATGAGATTAATACCCAAGAATAGCTGAGATCAGCACCAGGAGGATTACTCCATAACTTAGAGGCCAGCCGGGTATCCTAGAGGAAAGGGCAATTCAGATAGAGAAGGGAGCACCAAATAAAGGATGTTTGGAGGATCCTCCCAGGAGGGGAGATGCATGTCGAAAGTAGACTATGGACTGAACATGTTTGCCACTCAATGCCTCTTTTGCAGACCACAACACCCAAAAGGAGAGAGGGAACACAGGGGATTGCCCTGCCACAGAGACAGGGGGGATGGGGGGATGGGGGTGGGAGGGATATTATCCATGGTGGTGGAAAATGGGCACTGGTGGAGGGATGGGTATCTGATCATTGTATAATTGAAACCAAAGCACAAAAAATTGTAAATCTACAACTTAAAAAAAAAAAATAAAATAAAATAAAATAAAGGGAAAAAAAAATACAACCCTATTCTGAAGAAGAAAACTAAGCATGTCTTATACTTTACTAGACCAAAATATGCATGTGCCATTAAAACTTTGTGAAGAGTTTATCCATCACTACCCACTAAATGTTTCACATCCTCTACTCACTCAAATACCACCTTCACTCTAAAACATGGGTGGGGACGGTTCAGGCCACAGTCATATAAGACTTGGGAAATCATGAGATTCAGCCTATGACGGACATGTATGCTTCTCGTGGGCTGCTCATGGCTTATCTACTTGTACTGTCTTTCAAGTTCTTTCTTTTTAAATCTAGTCTAGTCTCTTCATAGACACAGCTAGTCTGCTTGGAAATGGACCAAAAAAAAAAAAAGTGATGTAAACAAGTTTTAAGAATGAATATTACAGCCTCTACTATGCAACTAAAAAGATTTTTCAAATCTAAGCCTTTAAATTGAACATTTATTCCAAGATAAGAATTCCTGCTTCTTCAGAAAATCTGTAAAACTATTATCTGCAATTTTCAATATGTAGCCATCACAGAAGCATCCAAGTCACTATGACCAGGACCCAATTAGAAGTCCCAATAACCATCTTCTACAGATAGAACTTCACTTTCTGGCATAAACAAATCCATCCTCGCTTCATGACATTCCTAATCTTCTAATCTTTCACTGATTCAAATGAAATGGTGCCCCAACCAATACTATTCTGACTTCATTTTTAGATACTACTATTTGATATAAAAAAGTCCATCTGAAAAAAAAAATTCCATCTGAACCTGATTTCATATAACTAAGGAGAATTTATGAACCATTTGAGTTTTGATCCCTTAAGGGGTTTTAAAATTTTTATCGTAAAGAAAGTGTATTATATGGACTAGATCTAAGCACTAAGTACTCAAAAAATCATCAGAAAACTTGCACAACAACTCACCATAGACATCTGAGGGTCAGGAACTTTCACGATCTCAAAGCTCGTCAAAATTGGAGATGACTCATCACCATCCTGGATTCCAATGTAACAGGTAAGTTAACTATAGGAAACACTAGGTGACAAAGTACTTTATTTCATGAACACTGTGTAAAAATCGATCTTTGAGTGAGAATTAGTACAGGGGTAAGACTTCATACCTTCCAAAAACTAGCCAACCCTATGTTACTCCTGGCTTATGGTCTCCTGACCACTGCCAAGAGTGATCCCTGAGCATAGGTTCAAGAGTTAAGTTTTGAGCATTTAGGTGTAGGCCAAACTTTCCCTCACCCTACAATAATAAAAAAGCATTGAATTAAACAATAAAAATCAATGTGATGGAGCTGGAGCTTATAGTACACTGGGTAGAGTGTTTGCCTTGCATGAGGGCAACCTGAATTTGATCCCCGGCATCCCATATGGACCTCTGCACCCCACCAGGAGTAATTCCTGAGTGTAGAGCCAGGAGTAAGCTCTGAGCACTGCCAGATATGGGCCCCAGACTAAACAAAACAAAACAAAAATAAATCCACGTTACATTATTCAGATAAAGAAGAAACTGAAAATGAGTAGACTGTTTTATGTTACCTGTTAAGTTTTGATCATATAAAATTTATGTTCATATAACAGCCGGGCAAAAAGAATAAGTTCTGATATTCAAATTTTCAGAAAATCAAGAATTATTAAA
The DNA here is from genome assembly GCF_029834395.1 of Sorex fumeus. Taxonomy (NCBI): domain Eukaryota; kingdom Metazoa; phylum Chordata; class Mammalia; order Eulipotyphla; family Soricidae; genus Sorex; species Sorex fumeus. Next base: position 44,751,702 of record NW_026606185.1, on the reverse strand, counting down.
ATATAGCACAATGGGTGTGCTATATCATTTACAGAAACTACAAAGTGGATGTTGGTAACTTTTCAAATGATCATAAATGAATTCAATTCAGAGAAGTAGCATTTTTAAATTTGGAATTAATGTTTACTCAAATTTAGACCAGCAAAAGATGAAGTGGCTTTGCTTCTGACAGACACCTACTCAATACAATACAAACATGAATAACAATCGATTCCGAATACAAAGCTGTCATACTGTTGATAGCATCACTATTGAAGAATATCGGCTTCTATTTCTAGGCAATTCAAGCAAGAAAGGTATTTCAGAATTATAAATATCACTGCATACATACTGGAAAATGCTAAACTAATTAAGGTCAAAATTCATTTTGCACCAGTTGTACACCTGACATCAAACGTTTCTGTCTCTTTTGAATGCTAGTACATTTACAATTTTAGATATGTGCAACAAAATCGGAGAGACAACAAAGTACTGTGACTTTACTTTAGTTCAGTAATTGAGTCTTACACAAAACCACAGATTCCCACAGCTGATGTTTAACGGGCTGGTTCTCAGTCACAACACCAGAAAACACACTTATCAGCCCAACTGTGACAAGTAATCTTCACTAAGGCTATCTGTCACAAAAGACAGGTGACAAGAAAGTCTATTTCCATTAGATTCAATACACTGGCCCAGCAATCTTTACACTAAGTGGAAATATGACAAGGTAGGTAGACAGGCATTAATTTATGGGCAATTTTCAAGCAGCAGTAGAAAGGGGTCAAGAACCTTTTCAAAAATACTTGAAATTCTTCTAATTTCTATTCCGTTATTATGTCATCTATTCTCAAAGTGTCTCTCAAAAGATCCTTCACTGTGCCAATATTCAAAAACACCTTCTCCATTAGCATGTTTTCTCAATAAAAACTCCATTTGGTCAGCAAACATTCCTTTGAATAAAATCACATACAGTATAAAATGTAAAATGTGCTTTTATCAAGAAGCACTTGTAACAAAGCAAGTTAATGTGTCCATATGCCCTTTTCTTCATATATTTTTTTCTAATAAATAATGTTAAACAGTCTGTCTTCCTATCTTTGTTCCCAGGGAAAACCAATTTAAGAAAATTATAAACATCAAACAGATTAACTTTTGCTGACTTTTGACTAATGGGAAACACTTAAACATGTATGGACTGTTTGAAAACTCACCTGTGATTATTTTAACAAGTATCATTAAAGTGTAACTATAATTTAGAAGTGCTGATTCCATGGTTTAAGTCCCTGACAACACAAGGTCCTGAGCTCTGTCTAAATAATCCCCAGGCATGAAGTCAGGGGTATCACCACTGGATATTGCCCCAAAACAAAACAAACAAAAAGTGTTTCTTATAATCAACAAATAAATGTCATGTAGTTCAGTGATATCCTAGAAGAAGCATTATTCTATTAATGCCACAAAAGTCTAGCTACATTTATAGTGATTTAAACATTCGCCAATTTCTATAATGCCATAAGTACCTGCTGCTTTACATGGTTTTGAAATATGTGTTCAACTATTTCTGCAGTAGGGACGTATGTACGTAGCATCAACAGTATTAAAAGCACAGCTAGTTTTCAAGCAGCTGTGTTATTTCTCAAATACTCACTATTTTAAAATAACAAGTAGATTAGAGCAAAAACTTGTTATCATTCAGCCTAATGGTAACGTGGTTTTCTTAATCCTAAGTAGGCTGCATGTTAATGAAGAATTTTATAAACATACACATGTTAGGACCAGCTACATACTTTCAAGACACTGGGTGTATATCAATATGAGAACACATGTTAGTCACAAATAAGAATCATACCCTTAAAGCTATTATTTTACTGTCTTACTTGCCAGTTTATAGAACAATTAATCAAAAAGTTTTTAATCTCTTGCAAATTTATTGAATTCTGCAACTGAGAACTGTATTACATGAATGATCGGCTTTTGTAATCTTGTTGGAGCTATATGATTTGATTTGTGTATGCATAAACAGCTGCTGCTCACAGCTGTCTGCTACTATCCTGAAACCAAATCATTCATCTCAGCAGGCAAAACAGTAATTTTTTAAATGTTTCCCCTCCCCTCTACTTTAGAGACCATAAACAGTTCCAAAGTTAATACCTTTTCATAATAAACAATACCATATTCCTTATCATCACACTTGACACATCGAAACTCAACCATCAGGTACATGAAATTGGAACTTCGCTTTTCACTCTGGGGGAGGAAAAAAAGAGCTTTATGAAAAACTCTTCAACATTCTCTTAAAGGATCTGCATGTGATATTTAGTAATGCGTGGTATCATTATGGAGTTCAATTTTAAATTTCAAATGCATGATTTTACAGTCTTATTATTTTACTATATCAAGAACTACTGTTTATCTGTAGTATCTACTAGTCACTTATAACTCTGTCCTCAAATGTGTATTACCTTCATCTTTGTTTATTCAGTAGACAGAAATTAATTCTAAAAGATCTTCGAGAAATTTCCAGAGAACTGAAAGATAACTATCTTAGATTCAAAAGAAAAGGTGTTTTGTACTAACAATTTTAAGGAGAATGGTAGAGATCAAAGTCAAGACTTCAAACATACGAAGCATATACTTTTACCACCAACTTGCCCCATAGCCCATGGAACTTATAATGATTTTAAGCAAAAAACAGGCCATCCTAAACCACATTAATTACTCTAAAGGAATTAGTACAATTTGAAAGGGCATAAGTGTATGATTAAAGACCAAGATCATTTGAGTTTAGGAACACAACCTGTTTAAGATTTCCACAATTAATAAACGGTCTTAAAATATCTTAAAGTAATTTGTAAACTTTAATTTAATTTAAGTTTACTCAAGCCCCACCCCTGTAACCTGACATTTAAAAAAGACAATTCTGTATAAATGCGTCCTCTTAAAAAATAATTACGCTAATGGTGAAATAAAAATAAAGTTCAAAAGGTTGATCAGTCTTAACCCAAATGTTTTCTAAATGACTTTAAAATCGTACATATATAATCATAAGGATCTGAAAAGGTCACTGAAAATTTCATATTGCGAAGCATATTATTGTCTCTGTAACCACCTATTGTTTATTTAATGTGTGTGTGTGCGTGTGTGTGTGTGTGTGTGTGTGTGTGTGTGTGTTTTCTCCCTGCCCTACTCGAGTGAGTGTAGCTCAACAAAGTAAACTCTAAAATTATATTTTCTGCCTCCAGGTTACCTAAGCTGAATAGAAAAATATATAAAATTTAAAGTATTTTTAATTGTAACTATTACAAAAAGAATTTTAAAATCAAACCTGTGTGCAAGATGAAAACATATTATGAATAAATTTGGAAAAGATGTCTAGTATTCATATGGAATACAAATGTTGAACAATACTAATCCTCTTTTAATATGAACAATCTCATAATCTTTTATAAGTATCCATTGTAAAATTAGTTTCTCTCTCCACACGAAAAAATATTCAGAGAACATGAAGTCAGCTGTGCCCAATTACAGTCAGTATAAGCTAAGCCTGACACAAAACGTCTGTCCCTTTCTCCTAATATGATTAAGAGTTATTTTTGCTCTCCTAAATACAGAATATTAGACAAAAACATTTGGTAGTTTAATGCAAAATATAGTTTTTTAATGTTAGAATATTTGGAAAAATTTCACCAAAGCAATCATCAGAACCAACACAAAATCAAGAAACCCATTATTTAAACCACATAATTTAATTATTACTGATACAGAGCTCTCTGTATTATATAAGACAAGCAATGTTTTATTTGTGAATGCTAAAGATGATTTAAGATAACTGAAGTAAAGAGGCAGCACTGTATTGACAGATTTATCCACTAACTTAAACTTACACATTAGCAACCTTATGGTAAAAGAGACAGAGTCTACCCGTGGGGCGATCACGGGTGCACAGACTTCAATTATGATACTTAGCACATTGATAAAATCCACTACTCACTTCATGGTTCCACAAAGATTGTAAGAAAAGCAGATTTCTGAAGTATTAACATACTCACAGCTACAGGTTTCAATTTCAAATTTGTGAGATACCTGCAAACAGTTCTTCCCAAGAAAACTTTCAATTTAGAAATTTGGAGAAATGGTTCTGAAGCACAAAGAATGATCAACCCACCTCGTTTATCATTTCTATTTCTCTAAATGTCAGTCTGTCCAGCCAATCAACTTTCACCATGTGTCCTTGTCGATGAGCTTTGGTGAGCTACAGAACAAACATTAAAGGAGAAAAAATTAATATAGGTCTTACAGAAAAGGAAGAATAAAAGTGCTAACAACTAGCATTATTTTTTATTATACCAAAAGTACTAATGTAAGAGCAAAAATAAAAATTACGAAATACAAGCTACACAGACTAGGGGGAAAAAACAATCTTTGTTTACAGATGGCATGATCAGCTAAGTAGAAAATATGAAAAAAAGGATCAGAAAAAACTCTTTAAATTAATAAGCAAAGTTGTAGGATTAATATACAAAAGCTTACTATTTCTCCATATACTGAAAGTAAAAAGAGTACAATTTGAAATGTCTTTAAAGCACATATTCAGTAGCACTGTAGCACTGTCTTCCCATTGTTCATCGATTTGCTCGAGTGGGCACCAGTAACATCTCCATTGTGACACTTGTTACTGTGTCTGGCATATCGAATACATCACGGGTAGATTGCCAGGCTTTCCTGTGCTGGTGAGATACTCTCGGTAGCTTGCCAGGCTCTCCGAGAGGGGCAGAGGAATTGAATCTGGATCAGCCGGATTAGCCATGTGCAAGGCAAATGCCCTACCCGCTGGGCTATCGCTCCAGCCCATCAAATTCAGTATCCCCCAAAATTAAACTGTCATAATCTAATAAATCTACATAAGAAAAACCATAAAACTGATAATCTAAATTAAAGTAGCAAATAAATTGGTACTCTGTTCATAGATTAAAAACAGTTTCAATATTCCTAAGATGTCAGTTCTCAAAGTCAGAGATACAACAGGGGTTAAGATGCTAGCTGTGCATCCCACATTCCATATTAGATCCTTAGCACCAATATGGTCCCTGAGCAACGTCAGGGGTTATTCCTGAACACAGAGACAGAAACAGTCCCTGTGCACCCCGGGGTAAGGACCAAACCATTACCCCACGGTCCCCCCCAAGCTATCAATTCTTCCCAATTTGATCTATTAAGTCAGTGCAATCACAACAAAAATCTTACCAAGTTTTTTTTTTCTTAATAAAACCTATTTCTTAAGTTTACATAAAAAAGCAAAAGGTTCAGAATACACAATACAGTATTTAAAGAGAAAAAAATTAGAGGACTGGCACAACCCAATTTCAAGACGCACTATAAAGCTACACTCCCCAAGACTAGTGTGAAGTCTGTGAAGAAACTGACAATGGATCAAAAGAACCAAATCCAGAAATAGATCCACATAATATAGAAAACTGGCTTTGATAAAGAAACATAGGCATTGCAACAGAGGAAATAATCTTTTCAACAACTGATGCTAAAATAACTGGAAAACACATATACACAAATTCATCTTAGACTCAAACCTTACACTTCTTGCAAAAATTAATTATAAATGGAATATGTACTTTATTCAAAATGCTAGACTTTTCTAAAATAACTGAATTCTTCTGAAACTCCTTCTAACACAACTAACCTTTTCTAAAATGCAGCTCGGGGCGTACAGGGATAACTCCCTAGGGACTTGAGGGACCATATAGGTTGCTGAGAATCAAACCCAAGGGGGCCACATGCCAGGCAAGTCTGCTACCCACTGTAATGCTATCACTTCAGCCCAGACACATGAATGTACTTTAACAGCTTTCTCCTTTTTTTTTTAAATTTATTTATTTATTGAATCACTGTGGGAAAAGTTACAAAGCTTTCAGGTTTAAGTCTCGGTCATGCAATTATCAAACACATTTCCCTTCACCAGTACTTATTTTTCACCACCAAGAACCCCAACATACCCCCCCCAAACCTCCCAACGCCTGTGAGGCAGATGAATTCTAGTTAAGACTCTATCTACTTTGATTAGATTCATTGTTTCAACAAAAGATGCACCATTATTATTTAGAGTTTACACCGCAAAATCAGACCTGCTGAAAAGGCATTGTGAAATAATGTGTTTTCTATAGCTGGTTACAAAAATCAAATGATGTCGCATGGCCACTATTGCAGCCACGCAATTTTGGATTTCTGATATTTTACTTATTAAACCTGGAAGTATTTCTGCTGAGAGTCACATAATTCTAAGATTGGTTTCTGTGGCTCTAGAGCCATGGCCGTGCCGAAGAGCCGCTCATTGGGGTCAACTCGTGACCTCAGTAGGGCGTGAAGGACTAGCCGGGAACGATCCCCTTCCCATAAGGTTTCAGTAGCCCCATTACGACTGGCTCATACCTGGCTTTGCAAAAAGGTCCGAGGCGGCCACCATCTTGCTGTCCAGGGGGAAAAAGGCAAAAGGGAGCAACACCCTTTCCCTTCCGGGCAGGCATGGTGGTGTGGACTAATGCATAGTCCATTCACTTTTCTGCCGCAAGCTGCCGGACTCTGCATTAAGTCCTTGTGCTTCTGGAACCATGGCCGTGCCAGAGAGCTGCTCGTGGGGGGCAACTCATGACCTCGGTAGGGCGTGAAGGAGAAGCTGGGAACGCCCCCCCTTCTCACAGCTTTATTCTTAATGGCCAAAGCACTGAAGGAAACCCTGGGCTTTGAGTGATTGTTTAACTATAAGTTCATCAACTCTAAGAAAAGCACTGTTCTAGGGTAGTAGCAGGGAACTGCATGATGAGGCTAAAGGTCTATAAGGCCATTCTGTACTCTCTACCTGGATGCCCACTGTGCTGTTCCCTCCCCCAGTGGCCTTTCAACAAACACAGTCCAGCTGACAAGCAAGACACCCTTACATGGCAGCCCACTGGTCCCAAAACTGCAAAAACAGAACTATCAATATTTTAGCTTACCATCCACTCAGCTTTTCGGATCTTCAAATCATAACAATTTTAAGACACAGTGAAAATAATTAAATACTAAATAAAAAAATTATCAAAATTCTGAGATTTTATAAAACTGTATATATACATATATATGTATATAACAACAAAAACTGTAAGCAGTTATGATACTTAGCTCCTAATCTAGGTCCTGTTATTTCTTTTAGATGCTGACAGCAACAGAGACGTGGATGGGTTACACCCATTCAAAGAAACTTTTATTATCACTAATCTGTAAACATCTAGATATTACAGACAAAAACAAATTTCGACCATTTGTATTTTATTTTGCTCTGAAATATAAGTGACTGGGGTCTTTTGAAAGAAAAAAGGAAACCTGTATTCTGATAAATATAAGACTTGTACAATCAGTTTCAAATTATATGGGAAGAAATAATCCTCACTAGGTTACAGTTACTGGGAAGGAGATTGGTCAAGGGATGAATAAAAGTCACTGTTTAAGTAACACAGGAATCTAAAGAACTCACATTAAGTTAGCATTCAGGAGACAAGCCCCCCGTTGTCACAGAAAGATGATATAATTATCGACTTCTAACTTCTCCAAGAATTAAATAGCAAGAGATTTAAAACACAATTTAAATAAAAGTACCAAATAACATACTCAGGAATCTTCTGTAAGTACTAAGCATATTATTATCAGGTTGTTGTTGTTGTTGTTTTGCCTTTTGGGTCACACCCAGCAATGCTCAGGGGTCACTCCTGGCTCTGCACTCAGGAACCACACCTGGTAGTGCTCGGGGGACCATATGGGATGCTGGGGATCAAACCTGGGTTGGCCGCGTTTAAAGCAAACACCCTTCCCGCTGTGCTATCGCTCCGGCCCTGTATTATCAGGTTTAATGGAAGTCAGAAATACGTACTTGAGGAAAATATATCAGATTAGCAGGTGTCCAATATTAGTATCAAAAATAGAATTAAAGTAGGTCAAAGTGCTGCTTGGTACACAGAGTAAGAACAAAAAAATAAATGTTAAAGCAGAAATAGCTGGAATAAAACTTCCAAAATTAACACGACTCAGAGCATTACTCCATAATCATATCTGTGCTCAGCTATATGCTACAGAAACTCACATTTAGTTGTTCAATGAATAGTGATATTTATTGAAAAGTCCTCCATATAGAAAGGTGATGTAATGGAAAACAAACGTATATACGCTTTGGAACTCTGCTTAAGAGCTGAGAGTACCAGGGGTTGGAGCACTGTGGAGGGAGTGACAATCAAGAAAAGAACTGAAAGGAAAAGCTGGAGGAAAAATACAATCTGTGCCTATGGTCACCTTTACTTTGTATTTATATACTCTCAACATAAATAATATTTTACTGGATAGCTGGTTTTAAGGCTGGAGCGATAGCACAGTGGGTAGGGCGTTTGCCTTGCATGCAGCCAACCCAGGTTCTATTCCTCCGCCCCTCTCGGAGAGCACGGCAAGCTGCCGAGAGTATCTCGCCCGCACGGCAAAGCCTGGCAAACTACCCGTGACGTAATTCGATATGCCAAAAACAGTAACAACAAGTCTCACAATTTGTTGTGAGACTTACCGGTGTTCAAGCAAATCGATGAACAATGTGTGGACAGTGCTACAGTGCAGTGCAGCTGGTTTTAAGTTATTCACATCTGTCATGTTCCTTGCTCTGGAGAAATTAGAACATATGAAGTCTGTTCTCGGTCCTCACAGAGCTTCACAGTAGAATGGGGTGAGCCATTCCCTTGTTAAAATCTGTGTTATTTACAAGTGAAAACAAGTGAAAGGAAAATAATAAACAGTATACCTTAGCAAGGAGGAAGGGAAGGGGTTCAAGGATCTTTAGGCAAGGAACATTTAAGCAGACTCTTGGATAAGGAGTGAGACAAGTAAGATGATCTCCCACTGAAAGGAGATAGCATGTTTCCTAGCATTTCAAAAAACCTTAATTAAATCAAGTTCTCATCACGGTGGAGGGGTCACTTGCCTCCCAAAATCAGTATAACTTAAATGTGAATTCTTTAGAACCCTGTGTTTCTTAAAAAAGAGAATTACCAATCCCTTAACTAACCTCCTAGAGATTTTTATCTCCTTCCTAGGAGATTTTTATCCTCAACCTAGAGAGGAGATACAACTTTGTCAATCAGCTTCCTTGAGGTTGACAATTACGGAAAAACCTCTTTATAGGAGACACTACATTTGGATGGAGCGATAGCACAGCGGGTAGGGCGTTCGCCTTGCACGCAGCCAACATGGCCGACCCGAGTTCGATTCCTCTGCTCCTCTCGGAGAGCCCAGCAAGCTACCGAGAGTATTCGATATGCCAGACACAGTAACAACAAAGTCTCCAATGGAGACGTTACTGGGCCCGCTCGAGCAAATCGATGAACAACGGGAGGGCCTTTACTTTACATTTGGATCTAAAGGGGAGAGGGAAGAGAAAGCACTGGAAACATACACATTTGAAGTCAATGAAGAATCAGTAGGCAAAAAGAACAGATATATATATACAAACTCAAAACATAACTGGACAGAAATTATTTCTGCTTTGCAAACTTTCTTTGGATAGTTTCTTTCATATGTACATGCCTACTATATCGTCACAAAAGACACCAGTGTGTAGCTAACAATTATCAGAAGCAATGAGGAACCATAAAATATAGCAGGTGGGGTGCTTGCATTGAACTTCGTGAAAGACCGGGTTCTATTCCTGGCACCCCATATGATCCCCCAAGCCTGCCAGGAGTTATCCCTGAACACAGAGTCAGCAGTAAGCCCTGAGCACCACCACCAAGTGTGGCCCCAATACAAAATCAGGAGCATGAACAAATTCAAATACAATGAAAGGTACAGTAGCTTTATTAAGAGATGACTTGATAGCTTGAGAAGTTCATTATTTAGTTGTGAAAAGAGATTAAATGCACATGACAATATAACTGATAACAAATTCCAAGATATTTTCCCAAACTTTGATTCTGATTTAGGCATCCTCAGATACTTTGTGACTAAGCTTGAGAATTTGTAAGTGAGTATATTTGTATTTGTATTTATAAGTATACAAATACATCTTCTAAAAGAACTCAAAAGATATCTTCACTTGAAATCAAAAGAAAATTTAGAGAGGATAACAGTTTTATAACGGTACTGGATTGAAAACACTTGGAATATTGATTAAGGATTACTGAAACCGTAAAAGGGGGACTGAAATGGAGGAACAAAGTTTAGTTTTTCAGAAGGGTATTTTAGTTGATTTAACTGTTATTCCGTAAGTAAACTGAATTTCCCACAAGGGCCTGAAAGCTTGTCACGGATTGCAAACAGGAGCAATGGGCTGGGGTCCTAAAGGGATATGGTTAAAGATGACTGATTGTTTGCTTCATGGACTCCTGCTTTATAAATGCTTTTATAAATAACTGTGGTGTCTCACAGTTATTCCAGGTTGTTTAGATGATTCTACAACATAATTTTTATAGATTACATAGTTTTTGGTAGTATGGATATTCCATACTACATAATTCATTTTGCTGTGTGTGGGGGTGGGGTGGGGGGGGGTCACGATCAAACGATCACCAGAGGCCAAAAAATATAATTTTTTAAGAAACACAGGGTTCTTTTTTTCTTGCTTCTGTAGCCATGCTTTGCTTTGTTGTGCTTGCATGAATTTACCAAGTGCGTGGATGCGGACCCTGGCAGGCAAAACAAGTTTTACAGGTGCTTACAAAAGTGCTCGGGGCATCAGGATGAGGGTTTTCCTAAAAAAAGGCTAGTGCTCTTCTCCCTTGTCCCAACAAGACCCCGAGTTGTCGCCCACAAACGGCTCCTCCAACTGCTTATCGAGCTCCTGAACAGCCATGATCCAAGAGGCACAAGAACCAATCTCGGAACCCAGAGGCTTTTGGCAGAAATCCCTCCAGACTTAGTTACTAAAATATCAGAAATCCAAAATTGCACAGCTGTGATACATCATATGCTCTTCATAATCAGCAATAAAAAACAAATTATCTAATGATGCCTTTTCGGCAGGTCTGATTGTTGAGGCAAAATTCCAAGTACTAATGGTGGGCCTTTTTTCAAAATATTGAATGTAATCAAAGTAGAGAGAGAGTAAAGTGGAAATCATCTACCACATAGGCAGGGGGAGGGTTGGGAATGGAGGTATAGTTGGTGGTGGAAAATACGCACTGGTGAAGGGATGGGTGTTTGATCATTGTATGACCGAGACTTAAACCTGAAAGCTTTGTAACTGTTCTCACCGTGATTCAATTAATTAAAAAATTTAAAAATAAAAAAATTAAATTAAAAAAAAGGCCAGTGAGGCCTTCTGCTGTGAGGTCGCTGCTCTGGCCAAGCAGGACAGCACACCAGCTAGTGTCAATAAACACTCTTCCAAATTCTATTATTTGGTCTCTGATGGTCTTTTGATCATGACCCCCCCCCCCCCACACACACACAACACACAGCAGAATAAATTATATAGTATGGAATATCCATAATACCAAAAGCTATGTAATCTGTAAAAATTATGTTGTAGAATCATCTAAACAACCTGAAATAACTGTGAGACACCACCAAGTATAAAAGCAAGACTCACACACACACACAATGATTCCAAAATTATTATGTTATTCATATATAATTTATTAAAAGAACATAATCAATATATTAATAACAGTTATTTGTGGGCATAAGGTTAAAGGTGATTTTTATAGCTTTATGCTTTAATAGTAATCAATTACTAAATATAAAAAATTAGTTGTGTGGTAAAAAATGTATTTAAAAACTAAATATTTTTGAAACGGGTTTTTTAAACAAGCTGTCTCACAAATGTAAGCATTTATAAAACATATTAAATATTTATTTTACTCCATAATGAAAATGCAAGCTAAATAAATCTCGTTGATCATTTTAACTTTACAATCAAAAATGAAATATCAGGTATTAACAAATTTGTTCTCACTCAAATTTCTTTCAAGAGTGTCTCAACTCAAACTAAAGAAACAAAAGATGACATTACCATTTTCAAATGTGATTATTTTATAATAAGCATAATTATTAACTAATGACTCTAAGGGATTCTATAGACTTTAAGTATCAAACCTCACCCATGCCAAAAATCTCCAAGAGAATTATAAGACAAAAGAATGGTCCATCCCCCTCAAAAGAAGCTAGACAATAGGTGATGATTAGGTCAGGCATACTTTAGCTTTCTTAAAAGGAACCAAAGAGGAAAAAATGTTACAGTTTTTCTTTCTTTTCACTTCCTGCCACTTAAAAGACAAAAAACAGCCTGCCACTAGAACAAAAAAAAAAAAAATCAGATTCACAGAACTGTAACAAATGTTTAAAACTTCTCTTGAAAAATTTAGAGAAGTACCTGGTCAATAAAAAATGTCTGGTACTGGGGCCAGGGCCAGCCGGAGAGATAGTACAGTGAGTAGGGCATTTGTCTTGCATGTGGCCGACCAGGGTTCAACCCCCAGCATCCCATATGGTCTCCCAAGCACCACCCAGAGTAATTCCTAAGTGCAGAGTCAGGAGTAACCCTAGCTAAGCTAGTAAACACCTGCTGAACAGAATGTTATTCTTGGTCAGCTAATACAGCTCCATGCTGCATACAGGCTCACTCAAATGTCTACTAATGATACTTCAATAAATGTTAAGATAAATTCCAATCTTTACCACCATAAATAAGCCATGTGGTAACATACAATTTAAGACAAAATGTAGTTGCATTTAAGAATGCATTTGAACTAAAATTAAAAAGGGAGATGTATATGTGTTGTAGAGTCTGCACACATACCTAGGTATTTAATCCCAAGGAAGCATAAAAGGTTTTTCTATCTTCCTGATTAATGATGTCTTGCTACAAATCTTCAATTTTACTTTGAAACTTTACTTGTAAATCTTATTCGGGAAGAATGTGCATTTGCCTCATAAAAAATTCATTTAGTTATACTTCTTAGAGATTGATCTAGTCTTAAAAGCCCGTTACTTTCTATTTTTTGGGCAAAAACTATAGCTATAAAAACAGACAAGATATTTACAGAACATAAATCAGTATCCTTTAGGGCTCAATTTTGCATTGGCAAAACTAACTAAGTTTACTCGTTCCCACTGATTTGACGACAACCTAAAAGTTCTGACAATCTAAGACAACAGTGAGCAAACTAAAGTGAATGATAGGACCACTGATGACTAAGAATAAATTTACAAGCAATTCCCAAACCCGTATTTCTATGACACACAGCAAAAAATAAATAAAAATGGCAATACAGAATCACATCAAATAAGCTATGATTACAAAAGTTATATAGACACACATATCACTTATACCAAAACATGAAGCCAAGAGATATCTCTGATAGGATCAATGACTCACTGAACAAGTTTCATAGCCTAGAATAACTTTAGCAGCTGTCATAATTTTTTCTGTTTATTACTGTCATTTACAAAACATCTGAAGAAAATAAAACAAAACAGATTCTTCTGCCCAGCAAAAACTTTACAGCCAGGATTTTTTTTCCTTTTCTAACAAATTTCTCCTCTAACATATTTGATCACTATTTTCTTCCTCTAAAAGTTAGATCTTTAAAAAAGGAAGTTTTGGAAATAGATAAAACAGGTAGGAGCTTGCCCTGCATGCGGTTGAACCAGATACAATCCCTTGTACCGCATATGGTCCCCAGCGCATTGCTGGAAGTGATCCCTGACACAAGGTCAGGAGTAAATTCTGAGCACTGCTAAGTGTGACCAAAAGTAAATGAATGAAGATTAAAAATGAAAGCTGTCTGTGTCTTATGATTAAATACTATGAACAAAATATAGAGACAGGATATAATCATGTTCTCTTAGAGAACACTGCTTGCTTAAAATTTTGGATAAATTTATAAATATAAAAAACATTTACCCAAAGGTCTTATGTACATTTTATATGCATATATAAATTTAGTAAATATAAGTTATATGATTATGGACAATAGATTCACATTCCAAATTGTCATACCTAATGAAATATTATGTCATACATAATAACCAAACCACAATTAATACCTGTTCTTAAGTGAACTGTTTGGAATGTTACAAACTGAAGATTTTCAAGCAACTGCAGCTATAACTAAACTCACAGTAACTATAGGAAAAAAATACCATGTGAAAAGAATTAATTAAGAATATTATCCACCTCCCCAAAACTACCCTAACATATATAATAACCAATGTCTTCAGGGACTACTTACTATTACATTTTGAAAATAATGGATTAATAATTATGTAAGAAATGATCATTAATAGGTTTCCTACTAAATAATTCAAGTAAACTAGTTTTACCCAGAATGTCATTTGTTCATGGAAGTTATTTTACATAACTGCTTCAAGATAGGTATTTATTCAGAAACCAAAAGTATAATCAATTTGCTATGAACAAAATACCCTCTGAAATTTCCATCTTGCAATAGCTAAAATATAATGATGATGGCGATAACATTATTATGACTCCTATCATTAACAAAGATAATGGTATCCAATTAACTGCATTTTATCAGTAAAATAATACACAAAAATACACAACTGGCTATTCAATATGCCACTGTGAGAGTTATAAATCAGGAGTTTTGACTTCTAATCTATCTACCTGTTTATGAAGTATTTTATTACCATTAAATAATAAATAAAATCTTTTATTTGAAAAATCACCCTTTGATAGTACAGTGGGTAAGGCATTCACCTTGTATTCAGCCCATCTGGGTTCGATCCCTGTCATCCCATAGGGTCCCCAAGAACCATCAAGACTGATTGTTGAGGGCAGAACCAGGAATAACCCCTGAGCATCACCAGGTATGACCCCAAAAGCCAAAGAAATCAAAACAAAAAACACCCTTCAACCAAGCAGTAACTTGTGAAAAGTTTGAACTAAACAAATGAGACTTCATTAATAATACTCTCAAGTTGCATCTTTTTTTTTCTTTTGCAATCAGTTACTTCCTCTCCACTTCTTTAACATGTTTCTGTAAATTCATGATGATCTATTTTTATTTCAGGTATTAGTTGATGGAACCCAAAACTTCACATACAAGAGGCCTGTGTTTTACCAGAATGTGGGCTATACCGCTGAGCCCCAGTCATTCCTGGCTTTGTTCACAGTGAAGTTCATTGGCATTGGTCATTGACTTCCCTTTCATATTATTTCCTTGAACTACATATATCCTCCTCACAGCCAGATTTCCTTTTGTCCTAAACTTCACCGGGATTATACTAACTAGGAGTGAAGAAAAAAAAAAAGATTCATTCTTTTTAAAGTACTTGAGCTACATTTTAAAACCCTTTAAATATAGCACAGGAGGGCGCCAGAGTCATAGTACAGCGGGGAGGGTGTTTGCCTTGCATTCGGGGTTCAACCTTTGACATCCCATATGGTCACCCGAGCACCACCAGGAGTTAATTCCTGAGTGCAGAGCCAGAAGTAACCCCTGAGCATCACCGGTAAAGTGACACCCCCACCTCAAAAAATATATGGCACAGGACAAGAATTCATTTAATACAATGTAGAATGTTTTATTTGATGGGTAAATATTTCAGCAGATCAAAGAGCATTAAGATCATTTAAAATAGTCTCACAACTTTCAAAACGATTTTGTGGAAGATTTTTGCTACCTATATCTCAATTTTTAAAAATTACTTTTATGATCACACTGTCCCTGTTTGTCACATCCATGTGATCCTAAAACTATAATTTCAAGAAAATGAAAGATCTTTGAAGTTTTCCCCAAATGAAAGAAATATCTTGCAAGACTTTCGAGTACCTTTAAACTAGCTCTTTACTATAAAGTCAAGCATGTCATGAAGAATAATATAATTCCCAAAGTACCTTGAAAGAGTGTGCCCTGTGCAGGAGACACATGTCATATAGATACCAGAACTATTACCCCCCACTACAAATTAGTAAACTAGCACTCTACATCAGTATCATTCAAAAGAACTTTTGTCAGTATCACTGTCCGATATGTAGATATTATTCAGTTACTAAGCACTTAAAGTGTAGTTATGAACAATGCAAAAAGAAAAATCCTAAAAACTGAGCTTCCATGTGACCCAGCAATCCCACTTCTCAGCAAATACAACTATTCCAAGGGTCCAAATTATTATTTTAAAAAGACCTATGTTCACTCACCTCTATACACAATAGCCAAGATCTGGGAACAACCAACATACCCAAGAACAGATACTGAATACACAAATCTGTATTATGCATATACACATGCATAATGTATATAATATATACATAATATACGTATATATTCAATGTATACTATTCAGCTATAAGAAAAGATAAATTATGCAAATTGCCAAAATATGGATGGACCTAGAGGGTATCATGCTGAATAAAGACAGAAGGAGAGGGACAGATAGAGAACGATCCCTCTTATATATGCATATACACATGCATAATGTATATAATATATACATAATATACATATATATTCAATGCATACTATTCAGCTATAAGAAAAGATAAATTATGCAAATTGCCAAAATATGGATGGACCTAGAGGGTATCATGCTGAATAAAGACAGAAGGAGAGGGACAGATAGAGAATGATCCCTCTTATATAGAAGACAAACATATGGGAGCAACAAATGGCCAAATGCGACAGAACTGGAGACAGAACTGAGAACTACAGAACTGAGCTTACCTGTAGAGGAAGGGGAGGGACAGGAGAGGGGACAATATGAGAGGAGTCCCAAGGACAGGGGCGGACAAAAGCGGGTACACTGATGGCAGATGTAGTGCTGGAACCACATATGCACAAAACCATCATTAACATAATTATCATGCCTTATTTAAATGAGGGGGGGAGAAAGGGGTTAGTTATGGGAAAATTTCTAATCTTATTTCTTTTTAACTAAAATTGCCTCCTGTGAACTATGGCCATTAGATAATAGGGTTCTTTCTACATTATAGCTCCTTTAAATTGACTGGTATAAACCTATTCTCAAGATATGCATTACTCCTGGATGAAATCATTATAAATCTAGTTTTCAGTGCAATAAGCTTGAGGTCTGGACCCTGGATGCAAAGTGACCACATGTATGTCCCCTAGAGTCAGTCTAAATCATTCCAACATCCAAACTCACCTTAACTTCATAATGCTTAACTATACACTCTAGTCAACACTACACAACCAATCTGTGTCAAAGAGGCCACAAAGTATTCTTCACCGACTCCTTACTTTCTCTTTCTCCTCTTAATCAAATTGACAGAAACTAAAGCACATTCCAAAGGCATCAAGCGGAGCCGCTAAAATGAAAAGGAGACGGTAGAGAAGCATGCTTTTGCACTAACCTTTCATGTCTAAAGACATGGATTCAAGTATAAATCAAACACTAAAGCTTAGCAGTCACATCTAAAAACCCCAGGTGGATATGCATCCTAGTCATAAAACTTTTACAATATGACAAGCTGGAAAACGGAGCAGATGGGAACAATGGGCAAATTTGCCCAAGTAAGGTCCATGATCATTAAAAGACTAGGTCACAGAAAATGAAGTACAATAAATGTCCCAGAAACCCGCTCTTTCAATATTCTCACAAATCAAACAAAAAAAGTACTGTATTTCTGAGAATTAATTAGGGAAATAGGAAAATGGGGAGAGGAAAGCCTACTTTAATATATTCATTTATTCCTATTCCCTACTAAAAGCTAAAAAAACAAGTTATTAAAAATAAGAACTAAACTAAGGATTATTCAGCTTTGTTTCCATTTCTCAAACTTATTTCCAGATTAAATGAGACCTATTTACAAATGATGTAGCATTGTTAAAGGAGCAAAAACTAACTAAAATATCTATTTGTAAGGATGTGATTTCCTAAAAATGCCAAACCAAGGAAGCAGAATTTAACAGTTACTAAAAGTTACTCATATTAGAGCTAGAATTCAATTTTCATAGTTGAGTAATAAGTCAGAAAAGAATATTTGGCCCCATTTGAGTTTGAAATTCTTTGCTTAATAATTACCTAACACCATCTTTCTCAGAGCGTTTAAATAAATTCATCGGCATTTCACAGTCCTCTTGTCCCATGACCCCCAGGCAGCCGAGACTGCAGCAGTTTTATCACTGAGTAGACTTTCTTTCACTGCAGCTTGAAAATTGTCAAATTGTAACCACGCATTTATTTAGGCATATATGGGCTCAATATCTGGCAACTATGGTTTGTTATTAATCTTTATGTATACATTTTACTCTTAAGACAACTGTCTTCTCGACAATTTAAAACAATCATGGCAAATTTGCTGCCTGGAAAATAAAAGAACAAGATAAAAACCATTCAGTTCAAACCACTTAAGCTTCATCTACTAGAATACTCACCTCTTTTCTTAAAACAGCAATATAAAAATGTTTTACATCTACAATCTCTTCCTTTGTGTGAAAATGAAAACATGGATATGAACACCTTTCCCAGTTTTTGAAAGTATGTTCTATCAGTAACAATTCTATAATATTCTGAACAACCTTTCCTTGGGGGGCAGGAAGGAGCAGGAGGAGAAAGGATGGGTAATGTCCAACGGTGGCCAGGGCCTATTCCTAGCTGATATTCAAACTAACCCTGGCAGTGTTCAGAGGACCATATGTTTTCTTGGGTCAAACAAAGATTGGCCACAATTCCTGGGCCCACTGAGTAAACTTTTTAATGCATAAAAATGCAAGACAGAAGGGGAAAGGAAGCTACTGTATTCCAATTTTAAGAACAAAACAAATACTTTAGTCAGAATTTAATGTACAAATAAACAAGAATCTAAGCACATACTGTATGGTAAGTTTAAAAGACCATAAAGGATATCAAAGTATACTATCTGGCATAAGGTAAGGGGAATAGGCAGGAAAAAGTTCAGGACTGAGTCCTGAAAAAAGCACAGTGCGACCAGATGGTACAGCAGATAAGGTGCTTGCCTTCCAAGTGGTCAACCCAGGTTCAATCCCGACTCTCCCCATGTGGTGACTCGAGTTCCGTGAGGAGTCAGAGTGAGGAGTACGCACTGAACACTGCCAGATATGGCCCCAAAATAAAATAAAAAATAAAATGAAAAGCATACATTACTCAAACAACAGAAGTGTTGTGGAAGGGCACAGTTACAGCTTCAGACTAGGCACAACACATTGCAGAGGGAGAGGAATGGAATTAACACAACACATGCAACTGTGAACTAATAACTAGGTTTGCTATTCAGTACTTGAGAAACAGAATAAACTACACAGGACCTTATAAATCACCCAATAAATCTGATAGGGCCATGCATTATTTCCCCTCACTTGATAAAATGGTTAAATCATTGATTCTTATAGCAGTGTGATTCTACTATAACCTACTTCCAATTTCACAAAACCTAAGACATCACTGAAAAAGTAAAACCAAAAAAATCAAAAGCATTCTTAACAGGATCAGGTTCAGAACAGGTTCTGAAATTTTCAACAGTATGATCAACGGCTGTACCTAGACGAATAAAACTCATCAGCCCAAACGCTAAGACATAAAAAGAGTTTCTGTTTAAGAGCAGTTCCTGCACAATGTTATAAACATGGTGCATTTTACCCCTTAAGAAAAACAAAGAGGGTTTTTGATGGTTTCTAAAGAACATGAGTTAACACTAACACAAGCTCTCACAGAAGAATAAGCGTTGAGGTTTCCAAACCACTGAGAAATAAAAAGGCACAATTTTGTTAGGAGCAAAGACTTTAAAAAGAACTCATCTCCAATTAGCATCATAAAAGACACAGGATGCTTATTCTCATTAATTTTTAATTCCATTTTAAAGCTTTAAAAATCAATACATTAAAAGCCCTGAGAAAATGGTTAACCACTCTAGGCAATACAGATAACATATACATGTTAACACATGTTAATAGCTATCTCATGAAACAGTAGTATACAACTTGTTATACTCTTCATTATAGGTGAAGAATCGAGATGGGGGGTTCTGGGTGGATACCACAAAGGGCTAAAGTGCATGCCTGCCATGTGGAGTCCAGGCGTTTCACTGAATTTCAAGGACTAAGCAGGGCCGGGGATAGCTCTGCTAGTCCCAGCATTGCAGAGGAGGACGAAAACAAAACAAAACAAAAAAAATCATTTAGATCACTGATGAATGTTACCCACTAACCAAAATGTTTAGAGATCTTATTCGTGGTCCAGGGAGATAACTCACAGGCACATGTTTTGCATGCAAGGAGTGCACCTAACTTTGATTCCCAGAACCACATGGTCCCTAGCACTGTTGAGACAAGCATCTGAACACCACTGCCAAGTATGACCTGTCCCCCAAAATGAAGTTTCATTCCCAGAAACTCATTACAGCTCAGGATAGGCTTGATTATCAGTTAAGTTGCTACTCTACTATTCTTTGATAACTAAAATAACGTATATATTTTAAGGGGTTATTGTCTGTCTCTCTCCATATACACACGTTGATCATTATCATGTCACATTATCTTTTCGCTACCAAAAAATTTCAAAAGTAAAAGAAATGCATAGTGATAATGCTATGCTACATTAAAATCTACAAGTTCAGTTAACACAAATTCTAATGTTGCATATACTATTTGAAAAATGTGAATGGTTATAAAAATTACATTTGAACCTTTCATCAAAATAATTGGAAAACTTGGAACACATGAATACACATAAAATTTCAATAGACAAGAAAATGAAATGGATTAATTGCACAATAATATTGATTTTTATTTCTTAAATATTAATTCTTCAGACTTAGAATTTCACCCATAATATGAGTAATGATAATATGAAACATAACGCCTGTCTCAAAAAACAATAATCTGAAGAGATCTTGATTCCATACATAACTTTATTTCCCTAACACTTGAGATTTGACCTTTTTAATATCATAATGACACACAGGTTATAACTGAGCTAAGTCCGATAAAAATTTCCATTAATATTCAATGTTTATAAAAGTCACAGCAAGGGCCAGAAAAGTAACTTACTGGTAGACCACATGCCTTGAATGTGTGAGGCTCTAGCGTAGGTAAACATACTGAGAGCCTGAGAACTTACCTAAATTAATCAAAGTGAAAATGAAAACAAGTTCTCAGAAGGTACAGCTTAATTAAAAATTAAACTTTAATTACTGAGATGTTGACATACTATTCAATTAAAAAAAGAAAGAAAGAAGAAAGAAAAAAACCAGGTCACTTTGACACTATTTTTCCAGGAAAAAAAATAATACCAAAGGACAAAAATTTACACCGAAGCACAAAGCCTCACCACTGCAAGTATTTCTTCTTTCTAATTAAGATTTATTCCATATGCAAGTGGAGACAACAAACTATAAAGCACTTGGCAGCAGAAGTTTCTCTAGGGAGTAAAGAGAGCTCAAAGGGTTGGAGTACGTGCCTTGTAGAAAGAAGCCCCAGGTTCACTCCCCAGCACCTAAGGTCCCCAGGCTGGGCCATGAGGGACCCCTAAGCATGAAGTTGGTAGTGGATCCAGAACATGGCAGATGTGTCCAAGAAATGAAACAAAAAAATTCCCCAGATATTAAAGAGTTATTCAAATGAAGACTGGAAAGAAACATTACATGGGAGGTTTTATTGTTGTCGTTGTTGTTGTTGTTTTAAGCATCTCAGCAAAAGAATCATGAAAGGTTCTTGGAATATGTATCTGCTGTGATACAAGTATTCACAAAATAGCTCTATCGTTGTGATCTGAATAGAAGATTCAACTCAGTTATTTTATTTCTATATTAAAACACTTCGTTAAAATTTTTAAAGGGTAACAATTTGGCCCCCTTTAGAACAGGAGTAAGGTTGGAGCAAGGATAATTCAGAACAACAGTACATAATTTCCAAATGACATAAGAATCTCTAATATGTAAAAGTTGCATTTTTAAGGCTTCATCACCAAGAGGTAAGTAATCATTTAAAAATAAAAGAAAAACTCCACATTTTCAAATTTGATAGATGTCCAGATACTAAAGATGGACAAATACTGAAGACAGACAGCATATACTGTATATAATTCTATTTAAATAAAATCTTCAGAACACGTAAACACAAAGAAATAGAGAAAAGATTAGTAGCTTCCAGGAGCTGGTGAGAAGACAGAACGGAAGTAAAATGTTTACAGTTATATTTTTTTATGAAAATGATATACCTTCAAAACTTAGTAAATTACTAAAAATCACTGAACCATAGACTTTCCAGTGACAAATGGTATACTACAGTACTGATTATAGCATACATTTTAAGTATTAGCTCTGTTAAACAGAAAACTATCACACTGACAATTAAATTTTTTAAAAATCTGGCAGAATTCATGTCATTCTACAGACACCCTTCAGAGCTTTCCACCTACTCCCATAATTCTTTCTGTACCTTGGCAAGGCGGCTCATTTGATCTTCTGAGAGAGTACTACTTGTTCTGCCAGGAGTTTTTGTGGGTTCTGATCCATCTGCTTCTACATTAGGCCAGACTTTCAAGTCATGCATCCCTTGACGAAACATGCTAGGAGAAAAGAGAATGTTCGGGGCAGAAGTAAATTAATGTAGTTCATTACAGGATACTTTGGATTCCTAAACAGAGAGAATTCTACACAAATAAATGCATGTCTCTCTTGCCAAGCTTTAAGCCCCCAGTGGATTGTAAAGCAATTAACTAAGCAACTAAAATCCATGTAAGACTTTTCACATGCCATTCTTTCTCCTCCAAGCAGTTAGAACTGGTACAGAGAATTCTCTGGTAGCATGGAAGAGAAGACGCAGCAGTGAAGCCAACACCCCTTTTCATTTAAGTAGAAATCTTCGAAATAATGTAGACCAAATCCTACCCAACGGAAGAATGCCATGTTCACAATGACTAAGTCCATGATTTAAATAATTTTGTAGTTGTCCTCTTTAAGAGGTAATCCAGCACAGTAGATAAAAGAGTTCAACTACCATGTTTTGAATCCTAGCCTTGTAATGTATTACCCATAGGGCCACGAGTAAATTACTTAATTTCTCGGAGTCTTGGTATACTACAGGAAATGGAATTACAGAGTAACTATGTAGCTCAGAGGGAAGTTGGAAAAGACAAATTATTAAAAGTAAATGATTCATGTACCTACATAAATATTATTAACCTCTTAATAATAAAAACAACGCTAATCCTTTCATTAGGCACAGTTGTTTTTTTCCAAATTCCTTTTCCTAAGAAAGATATTTAGAAGAAAAATAGTAGATTCACAAAAAAAAAAAAAAAAACTTCTACCTCAATAAATAAGGAATTTAATATATATCCAGAATTTAGTCTAAACATAGTGATTCTGCGTTAAGGAGAAGGCCATTTTGATATTTGTCTATCTCCTTCAGACCACGACAAGGTCTGAAGACTGAAGAAACTCATCAAGAAGTTTTATACCATCTTTTTTTAAAATATGCTACTGTCAAGTTTCTATAGTTTGATTTTCTATGCAAGGCTGAAATACATTCTTTATTAGCATGGTTTTTTAAGTGTTCTTTTAAATAAGGCCTTTCATACAACTACAGGCTACTCAAATACATTCTTCCAAAGCAGAAAAAAACACTCAAAATATTACTGTTACTTTGAGTCTTATGAGTACAAGCCAAAGAAGCCCAAAGTATTTTGCATGTTCTCACATTTAATGTACTTTTTTCAAAATAAGATCTAATTTGGCTATACCGATGGTATTTTCTGTCTATCTAAACAATGCTTAACTAAAATAAGTTGGCATAAAATTTGTAACTATTATTATCAAGTTCTGACTAGTGGACAACTTCTTCACAGATTTTCCTGAGGAAATAAAGTGGATTTTCTATAATATATGTTAATGAAACCGTAAACATTTTATTTAATTTATTGGCAGTGCCTGGGAATCAAACTTGGGGCCTCAAAAATGCAAGGAAAGTACTCTACTATAGAACCCAAATCTGGCTCCTGACATAAAGATTATCTATATAAGACATCTACAGATTTATAAGATTACTGGTGGCATCTGTCATAAGGTCCCTAAAGTTGACAATAAAACAGGAAATACACAGCAATCCTATCTACAAAAACTTACCACAATAGGCCCAACAGAAAACAGACTGGTTGCTTACGAAGAATTCTCAGTATAGATCATACTGAACATTAAAAGAAGTTACATTATCAAAAAAACACACTTTTATATAAAGTTGATTTTCTTCCTCTTTTAGCTGAGAGAGAGAGAGTCAATATCACGCAAATCCGCTCAGTTTCTAGGAAACCGGGTACAGTGAGGTAACCATCCCTTTAAACAAATATCCTTAACTGCATCTTTAGAAACAGCAGAGGGCCCCACATCCTTCTCTTCACCTCTCCACTCTGCAGCGAATACTCGGACTGCCCGAACTTAACTAAATCAACAATAAGCACATTTGGCAGGCAGGCAGTTTACTAAATGATTTAGGTGCCTGGGGATGGATCTGGAGAAGAGATTTAAGGATGGGAAACGTGCAG
Organism: Sorex fumeus; assembly: GCF_029834395.1. Taxonomy (NCBI): domain Eukaryota; kingdom Metazoa; phylum Chordata; class Mammalia; order Eulipotyphla; family Soricidae; genus Sorex; species Sorex fumeus. The sequence goes on along the minus strand of NW_026606185.1, from coordinate 44,727,216 downwards.
GGGTGGGGGTGTTGCCAAGTGACTCAAATGATCAAGTGAACATATTATTTTCTTTTGACACTAATGGAACCTTTGCAGAGAGTTACACAGCCTCCAGGTGGCAAGCCAGAAGATGCTCGGAGCATCATGTCCACTTGGGAAATTAAGCCAAACAGGCAAGACAGAAGAAACAGCACAGCAGGATTTCCTTCCGACGCCAGCAGAGGCCCCAGCAACAGCTGCTGTTGATGCTTCAGCTCCGAGTGCCAAGTCACTTCAGCAGCAACGGCCCTGACTTCAGAATTCACATTTGGAGAGAAGGAAAGAAAAAAAAAAATCTGCAGAAGGAATTTGCAGCACGCCTAAAGTTCTTTGCCAACTCAACCTAATGATCAATCCATTCTTCAGCTACTTAGAAATCTCACAAGCTAGACTTGCAAAATGAGAACCATTACTTATTCTAGCCATATCCTAACAGATTCGTCTTTCAATTATTAACTATTCTTCTGGAACTATTGCCACACACTGACTCAAGTATACAGAAAAGATATTAACAAATAACAAGAAGTTGGTAGTCACCAGATTCCAAACACTTTGAAGAATGATTATACTTTGAAGACCACTTGCGAAAAAAGCTAGAGCCCAAATAGGGCTCTTTGGAGAGTGATGAAGAGTGCAACTGTTTTTTTGTTTCATGACTTCGGAAATATCTCAAGAAATTAAGTTTTCCTAAGTCAGGAGAACTGACGCCATGTGATAGGATTCTTAATGGCAGGAAAAAGAAACTTTGCATAGGCTGCCTGCTGATAGCACCGCAAGACTCATGTAACATCTTTCCCTGGATGTCAGCAAAACACAAAGCAGGGAAACAGCTGTGGCCCAGCAGTACAAGTGGATGGATATGTGTACTCCGTTCCAGCACCAGCAATACTCTATCAAATCCTTCCACTAGACACAGCTGCATCTGGAGCCAAGTGCCATGCTTGAGAATACCTGGGCTTGTACTCCAGTTCACCCCGATTCACACTCAAGGAAAGGACCAAGGACAAAGAGGAAAAAGAACTATTGCAATGGTACAGGGGTTCTGGAAATCCTATTTAAGGGGATCCCTCCCATAATTTGGGTGCTTCTCTATGTTCTTTTCTCTTCCTTTCATTTCAATAAAATATTTTCTGTATTAAGCCATTCAAAACAACAAGAAGAATATGCGTATTGAAGGAATTCTTTGATCTTTTTTTTTAAGAATTCAGAACATACATCAGTCTAAGAGAGAAAAGAAGCTAGTGAACTAGTTATTTTTGCGTTTCTTCCATTGTTCTTCAAAGGTTTCCCATAAAAAACCTCTATTAGCATCCAAAGTCGGGGCCAGAGAGATAGTACAGCAGGTAGGACACTACTAGCCTTGCAAGCTGCAAACCTGGACTCAATTTCCAGCACCCCATATGGACCCCTGAGCGGGCCGGGAGTGATCACAGAGCAGACTCAGGCGTAAGCCCTGAGCACTGCCAGGTGGAGCCCCGAAACAAAATAACATCAGCTAAAACACATCTAATGTTATCTGGCTAACTTCCCAACAGCTACATAGGGGTTAGACTAGTTAACAACGAAAATGTCAATGTAAATTAACCTTACCTTTAAATTAAGCAAGTCAGATGACTATCCCCTTTATAGCTAAGCACTATTTTAATGAAAAGATATCTTTGCAGGTATTACAGACATATTTTGCAAATTAAATAGGTTCAGTGAAATTTTTTTGCATTTTGGTTTTTCCAACTTCTAAAACTTAGTAACTGTTATTCTTATCACATTTGCTTTTAGAGCCTGGCGAGCTTCTGAGAGTATCTTGCCCGCACGGCAAAGCCTGGCAAGCTAACCGTGATGTATTCGATATGTCAAACACAGTAACAAGTCTCACAATGTTACTGGGCCCACTCAAGCAAATTGATGAACAACGGGCGGAGAGTAACAGTGACAGTGATGTTATTTCCAGGTATAATCAGGACACTACATTTTTATTTCAAAAGAGGAGGAGGGAAACAAAATATTCTATTTTAAATAAAAGTATTAATTACATAAAAGCATACTTGGCACGTAAATTTAGAAGGTCTAAAAACGCTAAACAATACATTTGAGAAGCCCTGTTCTAAGTAAAGCAGAAGTAGTACTGCTCTCCAGGTTGTTTCATTTTCAGTTGACATTAGTCTTGTTCAGGATAAGAAAGAATAGCATTAAATATCATCCAGTTAAAAGTTAAGTGAAAATGGATGACTTTGATAACTTTCAAAAACGCAAGTCTGGAGCAGAAATAGCTGCTCCAGGTGGGCAGGGTTCTGCATCAATCCCTCCACCAGAGTTACAATATACTTCAACCTATTGGCAATCCATCCCACAACAATGAGCACTGGTCCCGAGGTATCTATCCAAAGAACAACAATAATAACCACAAAAATTAATCCAAAAAGAAAAATCGAATGCATACTCATGTTCACTGCAGCACCATTTTTACCATAGTTAAGATTTGGAAAAGGCCCTAGAACATCAACACATGACTATAGGAAGCATGGAGTGCTACTCTGTCATTTAAGCTGAAGAAAGGATGCCTCCTTTGCAACAAAGAAGATGAAACCTTAGGTGAAAGATAAGTCAAATAAGAAAGTGAAAAACAATTATCAGAGCCCAACTCATTCTTAAGTGGGTTAATAGTAAAAAAGTTATAGAATCTTCCTTCCTTGTGGGCCAGAGATAGTACAGGGATGCCTGCCTTGCATGCAGCCAACCCAGTTTACTCCTCATTACCATATATGGTCCCTGGAGTGCCACCTGGGTGACTCCCAAGCACAGACCTAGGGATAAGCCTTGAGCACAGAGAGGTGTAGCCCTATCCATCCCTTCTCAAAAATTCTTCCTTTCTTATATAAATCACAACGCAGGGTAATAAAAAACAATAAAAACCCAAATTCATTAGAGCAAAGCTTAATTTATAAACAGAGAAAGAATAATAGAATTATACCAACTCTCTAAGACTGAACAATGATTCCTCTATCCAAGAAGGGATGGAGCTAAATTAACAACTTTCTCGTGTAACTTTGTAACCTTTTGTTGTTTACAAACCCCAGATATTGCACTATTACCTGGTATAGTCGTAGTTCTGCTGTGAGCCCAGATATCACTCTATAGCCACATCATGCGACAAGGGAGAAAAAAACGGGAAAAAAAAAAAAACTACTAACAAGGCTGTTAGTATATTCCAAAATCCATTTTTTTCCTAAAAGAAAGAAATTAGTTTCCAAGGACTACCTTTAAGTAAAAGTGACATTACCCACCATTAATGGCAGAACAATATAAACTGTTCTCATCTGTGATTACTGTAGGATATGTGTGAAATTTAAAAATCCACAGGGGAGGCTGGAGCAATAGCACAGTGGGTAGGGTGTTTGCCTTGCACATGGCCAACCCGGGTTCAATTCCCAGCATCCCATATGGTTCCCCGAGCACCACCACCAGGAGTGATTCCTGAGTGCAAGCCTGGACTAACCCCTGAGAATCTCCAGGTGTGACCCAAAAAAAAAAAAAATCCACAGGGACTTTTTTATTCTTTTGAATGTGTGCCAATCTCTGTGGTGTGAGATGATATCTCATTGTTGTTTTGATTTGCATCTCCTGATGGCTAGCAATGTGGAGCATTTTTTTCATGTACCTTTTGGCCATTCATATTTCTTTTTTGAGGAAACTTCTGTTCATTTATTCTCCCCATTTTTTGATGAGGTTGGAGGTTTTTTTCTTGTACAATTCTACTAATGTCTTGTCTATCCTGGATATTAACCCCTTCTCAGGTGGGTATTGGGTAAATATTCTTTCCCATTCTATGGGCTCTTTCTGTATTTTGGTCTCTTTTGAAAGGCAGTCGATACACGGGACAGGTAGATTGCTCCACAGCTGGAAGCCTGCCTCATGAGCAAAGGGGAGAAAGCAGCTGGAATAGAGAAGAGATCACTAAGAAAATGATGGCCCGAGGAATCGGTCGGGATGGGAGATGTGTGCAAAAAGTAGATAAAAGGACCAAACATGATGACCTCTCAGTGTCTGTACTGCAAACCATAATGCCCAAAAGAAGAGAGAGAGTATGGGGAATATTGTCTGCTATGGAGGCAGGGGGAGGGTGGGAAAGGGGGGGTATACCGGGGATATTGGTGGTGGGGAATGTGCACTGGCGAAGGGATGGGTGTTTGACCATTGTGTGATTGTAACCCAAACATGAAAGCTTGTAACTATCTCATAGTGATTCAATAAAATTTAAAAAAAAAAAAAAAAAAGAAGATAATTTTATCTTACCCATATTTTCCAAAGAGAGAAACTGTTGTTCCACCCACAGGTACTGCCTTTCCTGGTCCATACACATCCCAAATGGTCAGGGCCACTTGAGCATTCCTGGGGAGATCAGGGTACTTCACAGGTAATTTCAGCCACTCGTTCCAGCTAGAAACAAAATTAGCATAAACATAAAGCTAAGGAAACAGATAACAGAAATACCTATGTGTGCACGTAAAAGTTTTATACATAATGTTTAAATTATCAAACCACAGAATGAGATTCGGAAAGACAGAATGCCCCCAAAAGCTGAAATCAGTACCATGGAAAAAAAAAAGTGGCAGTTGCATTAATCTTGTTCTGTAGGCAGCTTTCATTTTAACTGCAGTACAACAAAAAAGGTTTTCTTTAATACAGCTCAGAACAATTACTCTAGATAACTGCTAAATCCCTTAAACGAAAAATGAAATAATATTACTAAGGCACAATGAATAAGATATGGTTAATAAAAATCTGGGAACGTGACCAAATCTTTTAGAAGGTTTTTGAACCAAATTATGATTTTTCTATGAGCATGCTCCACAAGTTTTAGATATTAAAAATCGAAAAAAATCAAAATTACTTCTATTAATTCAAAACAACGCTAAGGGCAACATGGTCTAATAATGCATAGCAGTGCTATAACAATGAAAATCTACCAAAAACTTAAGGAAGAGGAAGTCGCCAATGCACTAACTTTAAAACAAGAAGTTCAGATTATTCTAGCAGCCCTGGGACAATGTTTCATGTCAGTTTTCTATTCCTCAAATTATTTTATTAATAATGATGATGCTTAACTAGCAGTTTTTTTATGTTTTCAAATGTTTGCATATGATTTTATTAAGCAGTGTTTGCTTTTAACAATAAAGTAAGATGGAGAAGCTGTTTTTACTCTCTATTCACCATTTAAAATTTTCTTCTGCATTCAAGCTTCATGTTGGATTTGATCAATTCAACTCCCTAGAACAGATGGCTTTTAAAATCCCAAAAGAATGCTGCACAAACAATACACAGAGAAATAATCAACACATGCACTGAATTGCTTCTCTGTTTATTTATAATTATTCCAAAAGGGGCATGTGCCAGTTGAGTCAAATATATTGGAGCAAATTGAACAGCAATTTCAAAAACCTGGGGCTGGAAAGATAGTACAGGTGTTAAGTTGCACGCTTTGCATGCAGCCGGCCTGAACCCCAGGAGCACAGGGTCCCCAAGCACAACCAGGTACAGTTCTGGGAGTGCTCCAGAGCACCACAGTGGTGAAACTTGTAATCCTGGGCACTTCTGGAACTTTTCACTGCACAGGCCAGTGGCCAAAACTTGCCAGGAAAGCTTCAGGGGTTCCTGAGCACTGCCTGGCAGACCCCCCAAAAAATGAAATCAAACAAATTAAACACACTTAAATGACTGTATTATCATATAACTTTAAGGATGCACAGACAATGAGACATGGCTTTCAATTTTAGGAAAATCACTATCACTATCACTGTCCTCCCGTTGTCCATTGATTTGCTCAAGCGGACCCAGTAACATCTCCATTGTGAGACTTTGTTGTCACAGTGTTTGGCATATCGAATACGTCACAGGTAGCTTGCCAGGCTTTGCCTTGCAGGCAAGATACTCTTGGTAGCTTGCCAGGCTCTCCAAGAGGGGCAGAGGAATCGAACTGGGGTCAGCCATGTTGGCTGCATGCAAGGCAAATGCCCTATCCACTGTGCTAAATCACACTATCAATAAATTATTTTTTCAATAACATTTTTAAAAGAAAAAAGGGCAAGCTTAAAAATGCCGTTCTCCTGGGTTCAATCCCCAGCACCACCAAAAAGAAAAAAAAGAAAGTAAAATAAAATAAAATTCCACTCTAGCACAGATTAATTTAAAGGATTAGAGGAAAGTAATTACTAGTCGCATCATGGGCTACACTGTAAAAGAAAGCCCTATGTAAGCAGTGCCGATCTTGTGCCAATGAACAAAGCACAGAGGTTAATTAACACAGGCCAAAGTTAAAGACAAGAGCCAAAATGTCTGTTAAAAAAAAAAAAAGGTACTGTAAAACTTCTCATCTTCATACTGTCCTTGACTGGCAAGGAGACTGACACATAACCAAACTAGTATTTGCCTCAAACTGTGCCACCCAACACCAGGCCCCAGTAACTCTTTAAGTTAACCTGGCTTACATGGCTGGACGACGACAAAATAGTTCTTTCACACAACAACAACAACACTGTCCTCCCGTTGTTCATCGATTTGCTCGAGCGGGCCCAGTAACGTCTCCATTGTGAGACTTCTTGTTACTGTGTTTGGCATACTGAATACTCTCGGTAGCTTGCCAGGCTCTCTGAGAGGGGTGGAGGAATCGAACCTGGCTCGGCCAGGCTGGCTACGTGCAAGGCAAACACACTACCGCTGTGCTATCACTCCAGCCAGTTCTTTCATAAAAATGAATTTACAGCTAAAAGACTCGGAAACTTCACCAGACATTTCAGAACTTACACAAAATTCCAGTCAGGCATAAAATTCTTTTTTAAAAAATAAAATAAATCTTGAACACCATTTTGTTCTCTTCCTTGCCTTGTTATTTTTTCCCCATAATCAAAATCTTATTAAGTTCACCTAATAGCTTTTAACTTATAACTCATTAAACTCACTTAACAACTTTCAAAACATAATTTCTGATTCCAGCAGCTTGTATCCTAACCCAAATATCACAGTATCAACTCTTGAGTCTGACTCACATACTCCTCAATGTGGAATTTTAAGTTACATTAGATTGTTAACACATGCCCCTCTAAAGTCAACTCAAGTCCTTTTGAGAGGAACGAAATATGGTTCCCTGAGTCTTCCCTGAGCCCCACAACAAGAGTGACCCCTGAGCACAGTGACAGCACTTCAGTCCTGAGTCCAGTCACATGTGACACAAAACAAACAAGAAACAACAAACCTACACCATATAGTTTATGAAGTAAGCGCCAAAAGCTAAGTTAAGAAATCACAATTCTGTTGTGGAAATACAGAAACCTCATTTTATTTACCTTGCATTCCTACAACAGTTTGCTAATGTAGCACACTCAGTAAACGGTGAATTAAGCTTTGTAAAGTTCTACATTTAAAGAAACTGTTTAAAATTTATTTGATGGTAATAGGTCTCGAAAAGAACTGAGCTCAGGGGCCAAAGAAATAGTACAGTGGGTAGGGTGCTTATGGCATGTGGCCAACCAGCGTTTGATCGCCAGCACCACATATAGTTTACTGAGCAATGCCAGAAGTGATCCCTGAGCACAGAGCCAGGAGTAACCCATGAACGCTACCTGGTGTGGCTGAAAACAAAATAAAACAAAAGAAAAAATCACTAAGCTCGGGATCAGAGAGATAGTACAGGAATTATGGCATTTAACTTGCAAGCAACCATCCCCATATCGATACTTGGTACTACATATGGTGCCCTAAACACTGCCTGGCGTGACCACTAAGCACAGACCCAGGAATAGACTTGAGCACTGCTGAGTATTGTCCAACATCCGCCCTGGTCTAAATAAATAAATAAATAAATAAACAGAACTCAAAGCATCAGAGTAGAAATATATGGAACTATTTTAGTGTGTTTATGTTTCTGGAGACTTAGCATGATAAGAAAATTTTCTGGACATTTTATTTTTGTTCTGGACATATAAAATAGTCCAAGTTTTTATAAAAGTATATCAATAGAATTAATACAAATTCGCTTCTGCCAAAATGCTATTATAATACTAATATGTGTAATGCTTTTACTACTTGAACAGGTTATTGTTCTAAACTAGTCCATCAATGCTTATAAGGTTTTAGAGAAACTTCTCTGCATTCACTACCCAACACATACTTGCAATACCTATAAATAAATCCAGTATGCTCAGAACCCACTATATTCAAGAAAACTTACTTCCATCTTGTACTAAATGCCTTGTAGGATGTTCTCACTGGCAAGGCCAAAGGCTTTCCTTCTGCAAAAACTTGACAAGTAACATAAAGATCTGAGCACGTGTCTTGGTACAGTCCTGAGAACTTCAACATTGGATCTTCTAGAACAGCTTTATAACTCTTCTGTTCTCTCTTTCCTTCCAAACTTCCTCTGGAAACATAAGAACAATGTTTAGTTATACATCTTTAAGCATATGCACAAAATATGTTATTAGGTCATGTCAAAGTAGCCTTAGGCTATACGAACATTTTATTAAAAACTGAAGCTACATTAACATCTGATAAAAATCTCCTAAAATCCTAACTGTATCTAACATCAATCATTGCCACCTTATCACCATAAAAAACATACACAGAACACTAAGGAGAGTTTAAAACATTGCTTTGACATCAAGATCGTGTCAAATATTAGGACAGGCATTTTAGATATTTCTTATTTCTAGATAAGCAGTGATGCCTGATTTTAAAAAAAAATTGTAAAGGTAGAGAAACAAGATGAGCTATAAGGCACTGCAAGTTGCTGAGGTAGCCAAATGTTAAAACTTTTGTGAGCAGCAGAGTGGATAGAGAAAGTTAGGGGGAACAATGAAATACCAAATGCAGTGCCTGAGGCAAAGTGAACAATCAAAATCCATCAATTGAGATATGTGACATGAGAACTATTTTTCTTTACATGCTTTTGTTAGTAGTTAAACTATAAAAATGGAGAAGAAGGGCTGAAGCAAGACTTAAAAGTCGTAAAAGTCAAAAATAGAAAAGAAAAAGTAGATTAAGGCCAGATGTTGGAATAAACTTAAAAAAATAAATACAGACTGTTCTTTAGCACCCAAGACCACTTGTGGGCGATTAAACTAAGATAGGTTTAATCTTAATTATATCTTCATAATTTGACACTTTCTATCATAAATTACTTAATGGATCATGTTATCAATTACCAAAACAGTCTAAGAAATTGCAAGAGTAGAATTAAGAGTTGTAAGACAATGATGAGCTCAGGTTTTAGACTGCTTTTAAAGCATTTTGGAGACTTTCTAATTGACCATGCCTTAAAAAGGTAGAAAAAGAAATATCTGGAAATGATCACTCTGGACAAGAACGGAGTGTTAAAAGTAGGTAAAGAGGTATACATGATAACCTTCCAGTATCTGTATTGCAAACCACAATGCCCCTAAATGTGGGGGGGGGGGGGGAGGGAGAGAGAACAGAGGGAAGGGGGGGGAGAGAGAGAGAGAGAGAGAGAGAGAGAGAGAGAGAGAGAAGCACCTGCCACAGAGGCAGGCAGGGGTGGGGGTGGGGGGAACCTGGGAGAGAACCTGGGGACACTGGTGCTGGGAAATGTACACTGGTGGAGAAATGGGTGTTGGAACACTCTATGACTGAAACTTAATCAGGAACTTCTTTGTAAGGGTCTATGTCACAGTGGTTCAATAAAAATCAGAAAGAAAGAAAGAAAGAAAGAAAGAAAGAAAGAAAGAAAGAAAGATAGATCAAAGTACAGATTGTTATTAAAACTATACAAATAGAATATTTTTTAAAAATTGACCTATGGAGAAAGAGAAACAGAATTTGCAGACAGTACTCTCCTGTTTATGATTCTAAAATTGCAACCTGCCCTCAAAATAAAAAAAAAAATTAAATCTCAGAACCAAAAAAGAAAAAGTATAGCATTTTGCCAACATAACCGTATTTTGTATTTGTCTCAAAATATTCAAGTTCCACTGATCCAGGTTCAATCCCCAGCATCCCATATGGTTCCCTGAGCACCGCCAGGAGTAATCCCTGCTGAGTGCAGGGTCAGGAGTAACCCCTGGGTATCGCTGGGTGTGACCCAAAAAGCAGGGAAAAAAAAGAGAGAGAGAGATTTACGAGCCTTTCAAAATACTCAAGTTGTTTCTTTATTTTGTTTGTTTTATTTGGTTTTGGACCATGCTCGACTGTGTTCAGGATTTACTCCTAGCTCTGCACCCAGGAATAACTTCTGGCACTGGAACCACATGAGATACTGGGGATCAAACTACCATTAGTACTGTGCAAAACAAGCATCCTACCTGCTGTGCTAACACTCTGGCCTGTCTCTTCATATGTTAACAAAGTTCACTTTCACCTTTCTTTTTAATGTTCAGACGTCTCAAAAATGCACTGATACCAAAAAACGCTGAGCAAAGAGACTGAAAGAAAGCCCTTTACCAAGTATTGTCTTTACAAGGGCTGTTTCAACATCGTATGCAGAAATTAAGTGTGTAAAGTATTATGTAAAGTTAGATTAGATGTTGACTGTTTTTTTTTACTAGTACCAACAAATGAAAGGTAAAGATTTGTCCCAGTCTAAAGTGACTTCTGAAATAAAGAGCAATAGTCAGAGGTGCATCTGACAACTTTGAAAATATATTTCATGCTATAGTTACCAACCCATTGCCCGAAGCACATGTGTTCAGTGTGGGACTAATAATTACAGATGATGTTGTGGTTATAATGTGTGATTAGCAGTCACACACGAACCTTCTTCACTGTCTTAAGATGGGCATCATTTCCAACGCAGCCGTACCAGTCCCATTATCATCTCAGGATAGGATGCTTTGTACACAATCACTCAACTGTGGTACCCCAGGATTATCTACTACGATCCTTTTCTCAGATTTTCATAGTCCCTTTGCAATTAACTACTTCCCTCATTCTCCACTTGCTCCCACCTTATTTGCCTAAATAGTGCCTGGTTGTCCCGGGATACCAGTTACCAGAACCTCTCTCACCTTCAGCACAGCTTACACTACCATGTCTGCACTGAGATTCTCCACTACCCCATATGTCTGTTGACACTGCCATCACTTTTGCTATCTATTTTACTCCCTCTATTTCAACTCTAAAGATTGTCCAATTATGAAATGCAGGAAGACTCAAACGAGACTTAAATTGGACTCCTCATCTGAAAAGTGGGGCAGTTAAGAGTCCCTCATAAGGCTGCTGTTGACAGCAAAGGTCAGAAGCTCTGTGACACCTCAGGGTGTCTAGCACAGTTCTCGCAGAAACAGGGCGCTCAATCTTTCTCGCCGGAGGCTGATCACGGGCTTTTATCCTATTCCTCTTCTCTGGCCCTCACCCTCCATTCTGCTCCCGAGCCAGTTCCAGGCCAGTAATCATCATCCCAGCGACCCACATAGTTAATTTCACACCCTCCCCATACTTCAATCCCAGCTATTGCAGCCCCCGACCCTCTTTCCTCTCACATTTTAAGTTGCACGTTGATGTCCAGGTCACAACTGTAGATGTAGTGAAACTTCTCCGCTTCCCCCATGGCCGCACCCCAAAGAAAGCACCTAAAACTAGAAGCAAAGAGCTGCAAAGTCCTAGGGACGCCAGCAGCTGAACACAAAAACTTCCGGTTCCACCTTCAGTCTTGAACGCAGCCAATCGCTGCGCGGAGCGCATCGTCACGTGGCGGAAATTCCGCCCTGATCTTCGGTTCCGCGCATGTGCAACAAGCTTCCACCATCTTGCTTAAGGGTAAGTGAGTTCCGGGAAGAAAGCTATTTGGTTACATTCCAGACTTCCTGTTTTTCTTCCGTCAGCGCTTTTTTTAAAAATAAGGAAAGACGCTTTTAAACTTCAGCGTCATTTAATATTATTGTAAAGGAAAAGTTGATTCATCGTGAATCTGGCCCAGTAGTAGCGTGAATGCCTCACCAGGATCAGATTCTCCAGCACTGCAAAACGATTTTTTTTTTTAATATTCGGAAGCATTTATAACAACGTTCACTAGCTGGTTGATGACTGAAGTGGGAACAAGCCCAAAATTAGAACTTTGCCAAATTAACATTGCTTTGACCTTTGCAAAAACTGTAGATCACCTCACTAATTTTCTATCTCAAGTAAATATCTCGCCAAGTTTTGCTCCAACTCCCAACTTAGATAAAGACAAATAATGCTACTATAAAAAGCCAAAACTCAGGGACTGGGGGTAGGGGGTTGGATGCTTGACTTACATGCGGCCAACCCCAGTTTGATCCGTGCCACTGTATATGCTTCCCTGAGCACTGCCAGGAATGATCACTGGGTACAGAGCCAAGAGTAAACTCTGAGCACCACCATGTGGGGGCCCATTATCCCTTCCCATCCCTCATCCCCCAAAAGAAGTCAAAACTAATGGCATCTAGATTTCACGTGTCAATATTTTCTAATCGGGGAGTATATGAACTCTATTATTTAACCATAAGAAAATGTTCTTATACCCCTCTATGTATTTGTGTAAAATACCAATTCTGTATTCTAGAGTTCTGAATTTCTTTTGAGGCCTTAAATTATTTAATTTGGAACATGATAAATAAAAGCATGTTCCCATTGGATGTTGACCACAAGTTATCTGAATGAACTACTATAGTTAATTCATGTTGCGGTGTTGATCATGTTCTATAAGACTTCTTATGATGATAACCTGCATTTCTGTGTACTCTTTCTCATACTTTCTTATAATACTCCATGTACTTTCTAATTTAAAAAACATATCCATACAATTGCATTTAAAAATTCTGCTTTCTCAAGAACAGAGAATGGATAAAAAAAAAAAACTATGGCACCTCTACATAATGGAATACTATGTAGCAGTTAGGAAAAATGAAGTCGTGAAATTTGATTATAAATAGATGAGCATGGAGAGTATAATGCTGGTTGGAATGAGTCAGAAAAAGAGGACAGATGAAGAATGACTGCATTCATTTCTGTTACATAAAAAAATATTATATATTAGAATACTAATATCCACGACCAGGAAAACAGGGGCTAGAAGAACTGGTCAATGGGTTGGAATCAACCACAAGTCTATGTGGGGCAGAGGATAGGGAGAGAGGAGGAGGAGGAGAAGAGGAAGAGGAAGAGGAAGAGGAAGAAGAAGAAGAAGAAGAAGAAGAAGAAGAAGAAGAAGAAGAAGAAGAAGAAGAAGAAGAAGAAGAAGGAGGAGGAGGAGGAGGAGGAGCAGGAGAAGGAGCAGGAGGAGGAGGAGGAGCAGGAGGAGGAGGAGGAGGAGGAGGTAGCTATGGGGTGGGAGGAAGGAGATGGGTGGATGTGTGGAAAACTGGGGACACTGGTGCTGGGAAATGTACACTGGTGGACAGATTCCTTTGGAACACTATATGACTGAAACCTAATCATGAACAGCTTTGTAAGGGTCTCCAGTGATTTGATAATATAACTAAATAAATTCAAAAAATTAAAATTCTTCTTTTTTAATATTATCTCCTAGGGCTGGAGCGATAGTACAGCGGGTAGGGCGTTCGCCTTACAAGCGGCCAACATGGCCGACCCGAGTTCGATTCCTCCGCCCCTCTCGGAGAGCCCGGCAAGCTACCGAGAGTATTCGATATGCCAGACACAGTAACAACAAAGTCTCCAATGGAGACGTTACTGGGCCCGCTCGAGCAAATCGACGATCAACGGGAGGGCCTTTAATGCCCTTTCTTCTCTTTTAATGGTTGTTGTCCATTGGCTGCATTCAGGGCATGTGGCCTTACTGTCTGTGCTGTCTCTCTGGTTCCCCCCAATCCCCACCTCTCTTTAGCCATCCCTCTTTTATATCCTCACTCTTAACAGTGGGCTCACCTCCTCTTCTGAGATAATAAAAGCTGTGTGATAATGACTCAGTCAAGTTTCCCTTGTCACCCAACTTCCCTACTATCTTAAACAGTAGATAGCCAACTACATCTACGTTAAATGTTCCCTTCCCCCTCCCTCTTTATTACAATAAAATGGGTGTCTACCTTTACTTTGAATTATGAAACATCTGAATTATCATCTTCTTCTGAACCTACAGTTATAAATTTTCTTTTCCCCTCCTGTTTTTAATCTTGCCTCACCTCTTTGATTTAAAAAAAAAGTCAAAATCTTGTCCAAGGGATATAGCTCACTGAAAGAGTATATGCTTCATATACTTCATATGCTTTCCATATTTACTATTACCACATTTTTAGTCTATTCTAGTAACTACTTGTGACAAAATCAATATTATGTTAGTAAAGGTATTTTCATTCATATTTGATAAAATAAAAATTTCTGAGCCCACTTTTCAGATAGTTCTTGTTCATAAAACTGAGTATTTGGGAATGTAATTTGGGCTTATATTAAATTATACCTTTTCCCCAGGCCTAGCTTTTAAACCCTAATTGCAATTTATAGACTAGGTAGATGCGAAGGGTTCAGTGGAGGTTTTCTAGGTCCTAAAAAATGGCTTACAATGCTAGAGAAAGATCCAGAATCTTTCAATCACTTCTTGGAAAAGCACCTGTAAATCCATGATTGAATTATGAGGTTAATAAGAAACCAATGTTATATAGTCGAAGAGATAGAGGAGTAGGTTGTTAGTCTACTCTGCTTGATATACTTTTTAACTTGTTCACTTTCATTCCTTCCTAAAATCTCACCATGCCATTCCTTTGCTTAAAATCTTTATATTTCTTCCCAGCATACTTTTAAATCATTTATCTTTTATTTTTTTTTTTGGTTTAGTGACTGTTAAACAAAACACCTAGTAGTCTCAGGGGCGAATTTGAGTCCTGCTCTGGAGTCATACCTGCAGGCTCAGAATTTGAACCTGGGCTTTCTACTTGCAAGGCTTGATCTCAGTTGGTTGAGCTATCTCATGAATTATCACCCCTGTGCTTTTAGGAAGTTGAAATGAATATAAATTGCCTGAATGAGAACAAAGGAAACTTACATAGAGTTTCACATGACAAGGAAGTCAGCCACTTTCAGTGGTATTTGATTCAAATGCAGAGAGGAATTTAAAAGTTTTCTGGTGGTAAAATGTAGGAAACTTTGGTTTGCCCTTTCTGCCTTGCCACAGAGAGCTTAGGTTAATTGGTTTATCCCACCACAGTGCTCCTATTCTTCTGTGTTTATCTGTAATCTCTCTCTTTGTGCTCTGCTTCCCCAACTGGTCAATCCCTTTATCTACTCTGTTAACTTGTAAATATTGCTTTTCTCTTCTCCTAAATTCCTTTGCATAGTTAATTCAGAGCAATGCCTTTTTGTATAAGCACAGGAAGACAGTTAATTGACTCCAAATAATATTCACTCCTGGACATCCATTCTCTCGACTTAAGCCTCAGTTGCCCTTACTTCCTTGCAACCCAAAAGCAGGGTCCCAACGAGGGACTGGATAGACCCAAGGCAAACTGTGACCTACCCTGGCATTGAAATGGGCCAGGCCTAAGCACCATTATACTTAACTGTAAGTAAAGAGCATCACAGTCCTCCTGTTGTTTATCGATTTGCTCAAGCGGGCCCAGTAACATTGTGAGACTTGTTTCTGTGTTTGGCATATCGAAAACGTCACGGGTAGCTTGCCAGACTTTGCCATGTGGGCGAGATACTCTCGGTAGCTTGCCGGGCTCTCCGAGAGGGGTGGAGGAATCAAACCCAGGTCGGCCATGTTGGCTGCATGTAAGGCAAACACCCTACCCACTGTGCTATCGCTCCAGCTCAAGTAAAGAGCATGGTCACCAACAAATTCTGTCACGATCCAAAATAGTAACAACTAGATTAGGACCCTGCTAGAATTAGGAAAGATTAAGCTCGCCTGAGCACTGTAGTCTGAGATCTATAGTGAGATGTCCCCAAGAGAGCCACCCTACAAGCTGAATCTCTTACTGTGTTCATACAAAATAACTAATATTAATAAGTATAAATAAGATGCTAATTAAGATGTTAATTAAATAATTGTTGAACTAAGGAAAGGAGAAAAACCCCTACTGGTATTTTGAGCAGAGGGCTTTCATATATTGATTGTGCTATAGGACCTGGGTCTGGGTCTGGTTGCTACCCCCAAAGCTGGGGAGTTTGGGAGAGACTAGAGAGAGACCAAGGTGGAGAGTCAGATCATGGAGAGACGAGCAAGAATACAAGAGGAGACGGGAATGAAGGGGTTTAGCAAGATTGGAACAGGCACATGGAGAGAATGGAATAAATGGCAACTGATCACCCACCAGCCTGGCCTTCATTTCCCCTTTCATCCGCCCTTGGTATCGGCTGTCCAGGGTGCTGGAGTGGCCTGAGGCCATCACTGAATGCAGGCAATGAGAGAGAGCCACGGGAATCCTAGTCTTTTAGTGATTACACAGTAAAATAGTAGGTTTGAAGTATTCCCCAATTAGAAATTGTTGACAAGAGCTGGACTGATAGCACAGGAGTCAGTGCATTAGCCTTGCACTGGCCAACCTAGGTTTGATCACTGGCATCCCAATATGATCCTTCAAACACCACCAAGATTATGCTGAATGCAGAGTCAAGAGTAACCTCTGAGCATCACTAGGTGTGGCCCCCAAAAGAAAAATTTTATATATATAGGAAAATGGGTAGGAAGTGTCTTATGATGTTCGAAAAGCAGTCTGGAGCATGGCGGCAGTTGGGTAGTGAAGGTCGGCTGCCAGGGCTGGGGCAGAAAAGACTCTCACCCGCCCCACTCTGGGGCACCCTGAATGAAAACAGTCTGACACAGAGTCCAGTGGCATGGTTATAGAAGCCTCATTTTATGTTCTCTTTTGGGAGAAGCAGCCATGAGTTCTGGAGGATGGCCAATGAGGAGATTATCTGGCGGAACCCAGGTAATGCAGAACTTTATGACTTTAGACTCTGGGCTCAATGGGACCCAGGAGCAGAAGGCGACCCAGGGATCACACCCATAAGTCATTCCCTTCTGGAGCCAGATAGATAGATAAATAGATAGATAGATAGATAGATAGATAGATAGATAGATAGATAGAGATAAAGATATAGATAGATATAAAACCTCAAAGAGCGATTATTTTTATTGAAGCACTGTAATTTGCAAAATTATTCATAATTGATTTTCTTTTTCGGTCATACCTGGCACTGCTCAGGGGCTACTCCTGACTTTTCACTCTCAAGAATTACTCCTGGCAGTGCTTGGGGGACCATATGAGATGCTGGGGATTGAACTCAAGGCAAACGTTTGCAAGGCAAATGCCCTCCCCACTGTATTATCATTTGGACCCACATAGTTGAGTCTTTCAGTATGCAATTTTTAACCTTTCCTACTACCAGTGTTACATCGCTCCACTCCCCAAGTCTGCCTATTTGACAGGTACATTTTTAAGGTTTTTTTTGTTGTAGTTTGGCTCATATGCCCTCAGATTTTCTGGTTCTGTGGTTTAGATATGTAGTTAAACAATATCTCTGTGCTGCCAATGTACTTGTGACCCCTGTACCTGGCCCTTGTACCGTCTGTCTGCCTCTTCTTATTTTTCTTCTTCTTCAGTTTATTGTATCCTCTTCTTATCCTTCCCCTTTAACTTATTTCCTTCCCGATCCTCAGTTCTATAATCCAGGGACCAGAACAATCTAGGTATGCCCCTGGGATACCTTGTATCCCCTCTTCCTGTTATTCTATAAAACGTAGATGAGTGAGAGCATCCATTATTCTTTTTTCTGACTCACTTCACTCAACATGATAGCCTCCAGTTCCACCCAAGTTGCAGGGAATCGCATCATTTGCTGTTGTAATCTGTTGTGACCAAAGACTTTTCTGGCTGTGGTTCTCACACATTTCACCTGTGCTGCTACTCTGGAGCCTTACTCCTTTTGTTGTGCCTCTTGCACATACCTGACAGCAGTTGCTGAAGGTCTGGGTGCTCAAACCTGTGCTCACTAGGGGGTCATCTCTTCACCTGTGCTACTCAGACATCTATTTTCATTGCAGTATTTTACTAGAGGTTGCACCTCTACTGGGTTGCAGTGGGTGGTTACACGTATGTGGCTGTGGTGCAGCCATAAATTGCTTGTGATACCACAGGGCACAGACAGCACACTACAGGCTCAAAGTGTAGCCATTAGGACCATCCTCAGCATACATGATGGATCTAGAGATTGAACTCCTGACCTTACACTTGCAAGACAGGTGCTCTGAGCCACCACACTATCCACTAGGCCCCAAATCCCCCCCTTTTTTTATTAGTGAAACACTATGAGGTACAGTTGTAGATTTACAATTTTTTGTGCTTGGGTTTCGATTATACAATGATCAAATACCCATCCCTCCAGCAGTGCCCATTTTCCACCACCATGGATAATATCCCCCCCATTCCCGTCCCCCCCATCCCACCCTGCCTTGTGTTCTCTCTCTCCTTTTGGGTGTTGTGGTCTGCAAAAGAGGCATTGAGTGGCAAACATGTTCAGTCCATAGTCTACTGTCAACATGCATCTCCCCTCCTGGGAGGATCCTCCAAACAACCTTTCCAAATCCCCCTTTTTAAAGGAACTCCACTCACTGAATTAAGGCCCTCTTTACTACAATGACCTGTTTCAAAATAAGCTAAAATTCTTACATTTGGGAATTTTTAGGGACTTCAACAAAAGAATTTTTTGAGTCATTCATAACATAGAGAAAGGAAATGAAGTGACTAAAAAGTAAAAGGACCTAGCTTTAGCCTTTATGGGGAGGACTTGATTTAAACCCTGGGGAAGACAAGGGGAGGGGAGAGAAAGGGAGAACAGAGAATGGACGGGTTTGGTCTGAGACATTGAACTCAAGGGACGGGCACTCATGCTTTGCATGAAGGAGCCCTACGTTTGATCCCTACCAAAATGTGCTCTCCGGAGCACCACACCTGAAACAATGCCCAAGAACTACCAGTAGTTTCCACTCACCAGGAAAAGAGGGGGGGTGGGACAAGAAACAGATAAAAACATGGAAATTATGTACTTCATCATAAAGGTAATATAGAAAAAAATGTGGTTCAGCAAATAACTATACGTTTTATTGTGATATTCTGCCAGGTTATGACTATAATTTCCATAATCTTTGGAGCTATTTTACTCAAAGCTATTTTGTAAATTGTAGACAAGTGATAGCAGCACAAAGTTATTTCTACAGACAAATCCAATTGAATTCCTTCTGTCACATTTGGCAAAAATAATTTTTGCCTTAATTTGTGTATTTATAGAAATATACCTGATATCAAAATATCAGGAACAGTTTTCGAACTCTCTTGAATTAGTTGTTTCTATTTTTCTAGTTTCCTCATTACTTAAGGAATAAGAATAAATTATATGAACATCATCATTTTACCTGTACCTGAAGATTATCTTTTAAGGAACATGAAATAAATCCTCACTGAATGATACATCATTGTGTGTACGGTTGTCTAGTTTGTGAATTCTTGTGTGTGTAATGTTGTCTAGTTTGTGAATTGATAAGACCAAGAACAGTTTAATTTTAGTTAATAAACAATGAGTATGATCTTTACCTCAGCTCTGTGTTCCTGGAGATAAAAGTGATATGGTTAATAACCCTTTTTTATAGTCTGGGAAAATAGTTTACTGCAAAGAACTCTACCTCCCCCTATGACTAAAAAAACCTGCTACTGGCCCTTTTATTTATGGGGAAAAAACTCCAAATTTTAATTTTCTGTCTCATAAATGATTAACTGAACTGCGGATGTCTCCCTAAATTAGCTACACCAGAAATATTTTCTATTCAGTTGACTGACTGAGAATTGCCCTTATTACAAAAACAATTCCAACTGTAAAATAATTTCTATAACTTGTCTAGATCTCCTTATAAAAGTCTAAAATAAAATCATTGTAGTGAGAAACTCTCAGCTCTTTAGATGTGAGGTGTTCTTCATACTGTAGTAACCTGCATAACAGTAATTTATTTTGTTATTGAGCTTTTGACAAGAACCAATGCCAATTCCAAGCGGCACCAAGCAGCTCTGAAATTAGAGTGAAATCTAGAATTTAATAGACAAGTGATATGTTCAATTGAGGACAGGACTATTTTCTCTTCAACCTTAATTTCAATATCCACTCTCCGTGCCTTCTTTTTTCCCTTTTGTTTTGCATCAGTTGTTGGAATGGATAATAATTCGCACTTCTGCAAGAGGACTGAATTTTCCCTGCACAATACCCTTCTGATTAAAAAAAGATTTTTTAGATTAATTTAAAATTGAACTGTGATCATTACAATTATGTAAAGAAAAATTGTAAAAAGTTAAATTATACATACTACTTTTTTTTGTCTTTGGTGGTACTCGTAAAAAGCTATTTAATATGGTATGAATACATTTTTAATTTGTTTCAACATGTGGACTCCCTGCTGACTTTAGGTATCCTCTTCAAAAGCTAGGGTGTTTTGGTTTGTTTTAGTGTCTGTTTGGGAGCCACACCTGCCTCAGGGGTTTCTCCTGGTTCTGCACTCAGGAGTTACTCTTAGCAGTGCTCATGGAATTGGGGAAACATATGAAATGCTGGGGATCAAACCTCAGCCAGCTGTGATGGCATGTGAATCAAGCACCCTGCCTTCTGTGCTATTTCTCTGGCCTGGAGTTTTTGTTTTCCATAGATATTTTCTGTTTCTCAGCCTCTTCAATGGTTTTGGTTCAAAAGGAAAGAACTCATCTTGGACCAGAGACTTAGCTCAGTGGTCAGTGGTAGAGTGTTTACTTTTTTTTTTTAATTAGTGAAACACCATGAGGTACAGTTTTAGACTTATAAAGTTTTGTGCTTGGGTTTTAATTATACAATGATTAAATACCCATCCCTCCACCAGTGCCCATTTTCCACCACCACGAGTCCCAGTATCCCTCCCACCCCCCATCGCCCGCCCCCATCCCACCCTGCCTCTGTGGCAGGGCATTCCCTTTTGTTCTCTCTCTCCTTTTGGGTGTTGTGGTTTGCAAAAGAAGCATTGAGTGGTAATCATGTTTGGTCTATAGTCTACTTTCAGCATGCTTCTCCCATCCTGGGAGGATCCTCCAGAGTATTTACTTTTTATGCCCTGGGTGGGTTTGACAAAATAGAAAACACACAGAGAGAGAGAGAGAGAGAGAGAGAGAGAGAGAGAGAGAGAGAGAGAGACAGAGAGAGACAGAGACAAACAGAGAGAGACAGAGAGAGAGAGGTGGTGCTCAGGGCTTTTTTCTGGTTCTGCTCAGAGATCACTCCTGGCAGAACTTGGGGAAACCATATGAAGTTCTGAGAGTCAAAACCAAGTCAGCTGTCTGCAAGTCAAGTGCTCAACCCTCTGTAATTTAACTCTATTATTGGTTCTTCTAGTTTTCTACATCATACTGATTAACAAGTATGACATATGGCTGTTATTTTCTTGTGTTCATTAGATGATTCAGAACAATGCCAGATTTTAGAATTAAAAGAAAATAATGCTAAATTAGTTATTTTTCAGTAATTGCTTCTAGTTAAGTGACAGTGAGCATTTGAAACTTGCTATTTATTTTTAAGACACCAAGATTTATGTTTGTTTGTTTGGGGCCCACACTTGGCTTTGTTGGTTTGCTCCTGTGTCTGAGCTCAGAGGTTACTCCTGGGGCCTCTTGGGAAATCAGACACAGTGCCGAAGATCTGGTCTGGCTTGACCAAGGGGCAGAAGGCAAGTGCCTTAGCCCTGGACTCTGTTTCTAACCCTAAGACACTAATCATTTAAATACTGAGAAAAACAACAAACTAAATAAACTTGGGACATCTCACTGGAAACTGCTTAGACAATTTTCTTTACAAGGGAGTCAATACATTCAGTTTTGCTTATATTCCCAGGGAAGAGTGATGGTTAGAAAAAAAAGATACACGTTTCATTTATGTTTTCCTTACCTTGGTAGTATACTATGTCTCCAATTTGTAGATGCAGTATATTGTTAATGGGGTAAATAGAAATGGAAAGAAAAGAGGGAGTAAGCAGAAACACCTACCCATGTAGACTTGATCCCTGCCTTCCCCAACACTATGCCTAAAGAGCTCGGCAATGGCACGTGACTTGAATCTGAAAGTGAATTCCTAAACTCCCTTTTGTCTTTTTTTCCTTTCCATCCCACACCCCATCACTCAGAGATTATATCTGCACAGAGGCAGTTTCCATCATTATGAAGCGGGGCTGCCTCTTAATGTAAATCTCTATTTTAACAAAGAGAGAAAGAGGGAAAAGAGGAGAGAGAGATGCCTGGGGCAGGGTCATTCTCTGACCCCAGACAATCATCCTTCCCCACTGGAGCAGTTCCAGAACCCAGCCCTGGCTAAAACAAACACATCTGCCCCATCAGCTGCTACCTGGCCTCCTGCCTTTTGAAAAAGAGGCTTTCTCCCGAGCCTGCCTAATGAGTGCTGCCTGCCACTCTCAGGCTGGCTTTGACTGAGAGAAGAGTTCTCTGCACACACGTTGAGCTCTTCTACTACTTTGCACTTCAAGAACTTAGGAAGCTTCAGGGGAAATAAGGATTCAGGATTTTTTTTTTCCTCCTTCCATTTTGATGAGTATTTGCTTTCCCTACAGGATGCATCGAAGCGGCTTAAACACACACACACACACACACACACACACACACACACACACACACGCTGCTCTTAGGCATGTGGTACCCAGGTAGCAGATCTGTGGTTTTGCTGCTCTGGGCATAGGCACAAGGAAGTCTTTTGCACTCCAGGCCAGGAGCTCACCTTCCTGCCTTCCCTCTTGAGGCTCACCCAGCCCCACCAGGCTCAGAGAGGGAGAGAATGAATAGCGAAAAGCCCCAAATGGGCATATCATTCTCAGTCTTAATTGCTACACTTACCTCTCCTTTTCCCTGTTCTTCTCACCAGGCCTTCCAAGGCCCTTACTTACAGTCCTTCCCCTATGCCGGAGAGGGATGATTCAGACTAAACAGGAAATACTGTGTTCCAGCCCACAGCTCTGACCCTGTTCTTTACTCCTCACTTTAGCACACACATACACCTAAAGCAGGTGTGTGCAAACATACACCGCCCCCAACCCCACCTAAGCACACACACAGACACACAGCATCTCCATTTTAGTGAGGAAGCTGATGTAGAAGAGGCCTATTGTATCAGTGTTCCAGACAGTTGGGTCAGCCTCAGAGTTTTGTCTGAATACAGAGGAAAGTGGTAGGTGGGAGCTCAAATCCTTAACAAATACAAAAAAAAAAAAAAAGAAAGAGAAAGAAAAAAACCGTTGTTCACTAGAGTGTTGAATAGGGAAGTAGCAGTGTGAATGCTGATGGCAGGAGTTTCGAGTTAGTGGATACAACAACCTACTGTCTAAAAGAGAAATCAGAAAAATAGGGTAAATTATTGACTAGAGTTGGTCCTCAATGACTATCTTGCTCAAATTATATATGTGCACTGTAGCACTGTCCTCCTGTTGTTCATCGATTTGCTCAAGCGGGCACCAGTAACGTCTCACAACAAATTGTGAGACTTGTTGTTACTATTTTTAGCATCTCAAATACATCACAGGGAGCTTGCCAGGCTTTGCCATATGGGTGAGATACTCTCAGTAGCTTTCTGGGCTCTCTGAGAGGGGCAGAGGAATCAAACCCAGGTCGGCCACGTGCAAGGCAAATGCCCCATCCGCTGTGCTATCGCTCCAGCCCATACATATACATATATTTATAAATCTATATATTTAAAATTTATATATTATAAAAGGGAGAGACAGGAAAGAAAAGGAAGGAGTAAGATGGATAGAAAAGGATGTAGTGTCTACAATGTACAGAATAATGTGTGTATCACTTGATCACTTGACATCCTGTTACTCATTGATTTGCTCGAGCAAGTGCCAGTAACATATCCATTCATCCCTGTCGCATGCTAATGTAGCCCAATGGTACCTGCTCATTCTAGGAAGACGAAGAGCCTCAAACCGATCGTTCAGGGTCTTGATGAAGAAGTCTGACCATCTCATAGGTGGGCAGCCATGCGCGATCTTTTGATGTCCCGTTGAATCCAGTCGGTAATGGCTCTAGTCCAGTAGTCGTCTCCAAATCTCATTTGGAGTATAGTTGCAAAGCTGAAACTTAGAGGAATGTGTGTGTATATATATGTGTGTGTGTGTATATATATATATATGTGTGTGTATATATATATATGTCATATGTTATGTAGGAATATTTTGTTTTTGATAGGATCTTCAGCCCACTGGAGAGCCCGGCAAGCTACCGAGAGTATTCGATATGCCAGACACAGTAACAACAAAGTCTCCAATGGAGATGTTACTGGGCCCGCTCGAGCAAATCGACGATCAACGGGAGGGCCTTTACCTTTACCTTTTAGGATCTTCAGCAATAAATTACTGCTTGTCAGAATCCCAGCTCTAGGGGCATGTCTTCACCTCTCTCTACTAGCTAGTCACCTTGGATAAATTACTTAATTTATGTACATATATTCTTATTATTCATGTAAAATTATGTAGTATGATTATGCCAAGAATCAGTAGTTGCTCAATTAGTAGTATTATTACTGTGTAGTACATTTTATGTGCCAGATACTTCAAAAGGTGTTAGGTATTTGAGGATTTTATAATTAAGTGGTGAGGCAGTTAAGAAAAGAATCGTTCCTCTCTCTCCCTCCTCCTCACAAAGCTGTATATGCCATCATAGAGAACACAGTGCACTTAGAAACTACAGTGAAAGTAATCCAGTATCAAAAGGAACTTGGGGACTCATGGCAAGATAGTGTGTGACCTTATATGTGTGTTTGTGTTGGGTGCTGGGAAGGGAATGAGACATAGTTTCTGAGGATATCTGCTTTTCCAACCCGACTTTTAGGAATTTCAGCCTAGGTACACCTGGGAAGGCAAAATGGAGTAAAACTATTGTCCCAGAAGCTTGAAGCCCCTGCCTGCTGTATCTCACTACCAATTGCCCAGGTCTCTTCTTCCCAGCAATCTCTTCTGTCAGCTTACTTCCCGAGGGAACATGAGAGGCTACTAGGTCATGAGAGACTTAGCTGAGGAACAACACTAGGAAGTGTTTTCTAGGAGGTTCTTTTTGCAGTTAGTTTCTTTTTCCTTCTACTTTTTTTTTTCTCTTTAAGGTAACTTTCTTTTTGCTAAATGAGCAGCAAGAACCCACAAACTTACTGTTTCTCAGAATCAACAGTAAAGAGCCCCGCACTGCTGATAATGTTTGGAGTTTTTCTCTCTCTGGGATTATAGGCCTTTTCACAATGCTGATGCACGGTTTTTAGCTATGTTAGTTCTGTAATGTTAGTTCTGAATGTTTTCATAATATTCCCCTGGTAGTTAGAAGCAGGGAAAGATTTATTTTAAGGGGAAAAAAGAGATCATTATTTCAGCCCCAGAGTCACAAGTTAAGAAAGGAAGCATGGAATGTGTAAATGCAGCCCTCCCAGTTCAAGCTCCAAAGCACCTCAGGTTTGGCTCAGCTCCATTTATTTATCATTTCAATTATAGAGGAGATCTGTTGCTACAGAGGCCATATTGTATCTGTTTTCCAAGGAAGAAAAAGCAATCTAAGGCAATTTAATCTTTCAATTCGTTTAATGTGGATTTTTTTTAACTGAATGTTTTGAGAAAAGAAGAATTTTACCCACAACCAAGATTTTTTTTAATCCTCAAATCATCTTACCTCAAACAGTTTGTTGTTCATTATTTGGGACAATCCGTTTACACATTTCTGCTGAAGCTTAATTATTATACCTACTAATGATAAATAGATGCATTATTGAATTTTTTGTGTGTGTTTGTTGCTGAGGATTGAATGCAGGATCTCAGGCATGTGAGGTATTCAAAACTCATCTCAGTACTTCAGATTCGCTTCTTCTTTAATTTTATTTTTATTTATTTTTGCTTTGTGGGTCAACACCTGGTGATGCACAGAGGTTACTCCTGGCTCATGCACTCAGGAATTACTCCTGGCGGTGCTCAGGGGACCATATGGGATGCTGGGAATCAAACCCGGTTTGGCTGAATGCAAGGTAAATGCCCTACCCACTGTGCTATCGCTCAAGCCCCTCACTTCTCCTTTACTATTGTGAACATTATAAACCTGGAGAGTAAAGATTCAAAGTGCTTCTAGTTTATATGTTTTTTTTTCCATGGGGGTGGGGAAGTTGTGCCACACCCAGCGATGCTCTGGGCTTACTCCTGCCTCTGCAATCAGGGATCTCTCCTCCTGGGTTTTGGGATCATATGGAATGCTGGGGATCAAGCCCTGGTCAGCCTCTGAAGGCAAGTTCCCTACCCACTGTACTTTCTATAGTTTTACTCCCATATTAGTTTATATGTTACCTGTAGTTATTCTCATACAAACTGTGTGTTCAATAGTTTTTTTTTCTTACAAGACATTCAAGATAAATTAATATATAAGTATATGCATATATTTCATGATACTATAAGTCCCTAAACATGCAAGTAAAGGGAACAAAAAGAACAGAACCAAAAAGTAAAAGGAGAAAAGAATGAAAGAATAACCACCAAACCAATGTGTCTGTAGTTTTAAAATGATGTTTTTTTGGCCAAGAAGATGACTCAAAGTACTGGAGTGCATGTGTTGCCTGTGGGGGTTCTGGGTTTGATCCTTTTACTTCAAAGGTTCTGAGCACTGATGGAAGTGGTTCTTGAGCACTGTGTGGGGAGTAGCACACTCCACCTACCTACTCCTCTGCTGAAGAAAGAAAAATGAAATTCTGCTTCCTATTTCAAAGTAAAATGTAGTCTTGAGATTTCTGTGGACAAATCAGATGTCAGGTAAGAGTCAGCTCTAATTTAGAGTAATTACAGGGACTGTTGATAATATTCCAAGCCCTATTAATGGATCCAGTCCTATATAAAGAGATACAAGAAGCATGGAGCTCTCCCTTCACTTATAGTCCTATTTTTGTATATTTTTACAATGTACTGCAAGGTTCGAAATCAGGTACTCGGTTATTTCTCTGCTTTTACTGAACAGACAAAAATACTATCATTAACCTGAAGGGAGGGAATTGCTCTTCAAATTAAAGATTGAAGGCAAGAAATCAACTTTTAGGAAATAATCACAATTAGATACTGTGTTTTAAAACTGGACATGGAGGAAATGTACCTGTAAGTTTTGAGTCAGTCAGAAGAAAAAAAAAAACACCCACACTTAGCATTTTGGCTTTGCATCCCCCCTTCGCCCCCCTCCCCAGGTGTAAACTCCTGCTTCAGTTCCATAAATGTACTAGGCCTACTATAGTACCTGTGGTGATCAGGACCAAAGAGCCCCATTATAAAAGCCTTAAGCTCTTAATTTGTATTTTGTCTCACCTAGAATGGTTT
This sequence comes from Sorex fumeus, assembly GCF_029834395.1. NCBI lineage: Eukaryota > Metazoa > Chordata > Mammalia > Eulipotyphla > Soricidae > Sorex > Sorex fumeus. The sequence goes on along the minus strand of NW_026606185.1, from coordinate 44,699,885 downwards.
CTGCCTCGGAGATATTGCTCTCTTGAGTTCAAAATATGCATTTCCTTATTGAAAAAAGATGTTAAACATCACCATATGCCCATCAAAGACCAATGCTTTGCACTTTAACTGGTTTCTTTAATGTTTTACTCCACTGAGAATAAACCTATCGCTCTAACTCTGTACAACTTGAAACTCATGGTAAGCTCACCTTAAACAAAAGTATTAAATTTTAAAGGATAATTATTATAATGGGCCCCTGGCTTGAGGTGCTTTGAATCATCCCACACCCAGAAGTGCCCACAGGTCAGCAGAGGTACAGCTAGTGGTGTTTGGGGGTCATGCTGTGTCGGAGACTCACCTGGGGTCTTAGAGATGCAAAACAGTTGTCCTACCAGTTGAGACATCTTCTACTCCTTCCAACCACCCCAAAGTCCCCCACCCCATTTTTTTCTATGTAGTAATTTTTTAAAAATTTTATTTAACAGTTATGGCAATTCTATGAGAGCCCGAACAACCAATCCCAAAATTCATAGTTATAGACAGAGCTAAGTGTCATGTTCCACCCAACTCCTCTTGAGTTTAATTCAATTTCTATCTGGCAGCATAATGAGTGTTCCCTACTAAAGATGTCAGTGGGCCCCATAGTGACTTATGTGAAGCAGGGAAGAGAAAGATGGTCACTTTCTCCCCAACCGCCTCTGCCCCCTGGAAGCCAAGGTTACTGGATTCTTGTCTCGCCTCACAGAAAGAAATTTCAGGAGTAGACAAGCAGTGAAATAAATAGATTTTACTTGGTGTGGAGGGGAAGAGAGTGAGTGAGAGAAAGAGAGAGAAAGAGAGAGAAATAGTAACTTACTCAAGAAAGAACACTGGCTTTTCCAAGGGCGGAGAGAGCCTCTACACACATCCTAGCATTAGACACGAAAGAATGAAAGTACACATCTCAAGAGGGGAGATGTGGGCGACACGTGCTCGGGCACCACATGTGTTCGATCACATGGGCATAAGCAGCAGGTGGGCTCAGGCAGCAAATGAGCGCCCTTTCTTTGTTCAAGGTGGACTTTATAGGGTTTCTCCAACATGTCCCTGTGTGGGGCTTCTTCCAAGATAAAAGTCTGTTGCTAAGGAAGTTACCAGGGAGGTTGGGAGTGATGATGGTCTTGTTTGGGCTGAATCACTAAAGTTAATCAGATTGAGGGAGAGGTCTGGGGGAATTCGAGAAATTTCTTTCATGGGGAGGGGCCCAATCTCCTCAGGGTCCACTGCTCAAGGTCTTATCCATATCCACTGAGTGAATCAACCTTGGAATTTTCTTTCCAGAACTTTTAATGGTCTGTTTCATTGTCCAGGGCCTTTTCCTATCTCTCTGCCTACATCAGTAGAACATCCCAATCCTCAGTTGAGGTCTACATGACTATAATTGTTCGAGTTGGTCATTCCCTTTCTTTCCTTTCGTACCAGTAAGGAAAAAAAATTATTTTAGGCCTGAAGTTTACTTTTTCTCATTCTCATCTGGGTGTCTTGTCACTGTACCATGAAAATCAAAGGGTTTGTTTATTTGTTTGTTTTTTATATCTGCTCTGGTATTTCCAACAATTAAAAAAAAATCTACCTATCCTGCTGGTGGGAAGTAAAAAGTATTTCTCCTTTGACTTTCTGAGATCATAGGCCTCAGCATGGGGTTTCCAACCCCCCAAAAGTAATTGCTTTCATTCTCTTCCATTAATTTCTTGAGATATTTTATTATTCTTACACTCTTTATATATTTTGTGAAGCAAGATGTTTTTGTTGAAACTTATTTAGAAAGACATGAGGACAGAGAAGGAAAGAAGTATGTATTCAAAAGAAAATACAACCTTCTCCAGAGTGGAAGCAGGCAAATAAACAGAGACAAGCAAGCGAAAAACATTTTTAAGGGAGGCCACAGGTTGGAAGAGCAAGATGAGAAGCTGAGACATAATTTTCTTTTCTTTCTTTCTTTTTTTTTATTAGTGAAACACCATGAGGTACAGTTATAGACTTACAAATTTTTGTGCTTGGGTTTCAGTTATACAATGATCAAGTACCCATCCCTCCACCAGTGCCCATTTTCCACCACCACGGGTCCCAGTATCCCTTCCACCCCCATCCCCTCATCCCACCCTGCCTCTGTGGCAGGACATTCCCTTTTGTTCTCTCTCTCTCTCCTTTTGGGTGCTGTGGTTTGCAAAAGAGGCATTGAGTGGCAATCATGTTTGGTCTATAGTCTGCTTTCAGTGTGCTTCTCCCATCCTGGGAAGATCCTCCCAACACCCTTTACTTGGTGCTCCATTCTCTATCTGAACTCCATTTTCCCCTAGCACATCTGGCTGGCCTCCAAGCCATGGAGCAAAATTCCTGCGAGACATAATTTTCAAGCCTTGTTTGGTTTGGGGTGAGTAGAGCTAGACTTTTCTATCTTGAGGATCATTTGAAAAATGAGGATTGGAAAGAGTAAAGCTGGCTCCTATGGTGACAATTGTTTTGGGCCAAGAAATCAGTTTCTTAATATTGCTTGACCCTGGTTTCTGTTCTATCCAGAAACTTCACTCTCACTCTGAATTGGAGATAGTTTCTATCCCATTTTCTTTTGGTATCACATTTGAGATGCTTTTAGGATTTTCCTTTCTTGAAAGTTGTTTGTTTGATTTTTCAAGAAGAGAGGATCTGGTCTGCTTTCCTATCAGTATCCTTCCTGAGACCTTGTTCTCATAAACAAAACCTTACAGGCTCAGTTTTGTTTATGGATGTGTAAAGTGCTGCAATTTGGGGGCTTTGTGACGGATCTTTCCCAGCTCAGCCAGCAGATGGATGCATGCAGCTACCACAGCTAAACATGATGGTGGGATGGTGGATGCCAATATTTTGGTTTTTTATAATGACATTCCTGTGTTTTATTTATGCTTCCTTGGAGTATGTGCATCATTCCTGAAGATACTGTAATAGAAGGTTAGTCTGTGGATGGATGGAGTAAGCTCCTGTTTCATCTCTCAGCACCAAAAATTTGTTTGATGTATTGTTCTCAGAGGATGTTTTGGGTAGTAAAAAGATAAGAACAGATACCATACTAATCACAGCCAAAAAAACAACCAACCAAACAAACCCATATATATTTATTCAGTGGTGCTGGGGATCAAACCCAAATCTTCTGTGTTCTATCATTGAGCCACATTCCTTCTCTTATGTATTTGTGGTTTTTTTTTTTTTTTTGGTTGGGGGTATGTCTTCCAAGGAGTCTTGTCTGAGTCACCATCCAGCAATGATGGTGGTCCCTGGTGTGTTTGGGGCCAATTGGTATTTCCCAGCTGATAGATGAGAAATGGGTTGCAGACAGATCACCAGAAAATAATGAACTATCTTATTTCCAATTCCAAGACTAGATATGGGGCGAGAAATCGCTAGAGAATGGGGGTGAAATAGGTGACCCCCACAGGTGGCTTATGTGAGGCAGAGAGGAGAGAGACAGTCATTTTTTCTAAATCTGCCTTTGCCGCCCCAAGGCCATCTGGAAGGTTAGGACTGAGAGTCTGCAATGAGCCCTTTGGGGCTCAATGGGCCAGACCCCCGCCATCCAGGAGAGGTGGCCGTCAAGCCACACCTGACATCTGCTTGGTCTTCTCTAATTCCCCCCACTCTCATCCTACCCCCATGTAGGGTCTTTCTAGTTAGGTAAGAGATTGTTACTTAGTGGGTAGAGTTGGGAGTGGTCAATGATCCACTTTGAAAACTACTTCTTTTGTCCTTTGTTCCTGCTGGATCTTCTTCTGGAGGGTAGTTCCAATCTTCCCTGCTCTGAGCTAGCCAAGGGTTACTCAGATTAAGGGAAGAAATTGAGGGTTCTCAAGTGATGTCCTCCAAGCCCTTTCTGTAGGGAGGGGTGCAGTCTTCTCAGGGTCGGTTGCTGGGGGTCTTATCAGGTCTTGTTTTCTGTATCCACAAGGTGGGTCAGGCTTATGACTGGTGGTTCTATTACTTCCCAGAAATTTCATTGCCATGGTGTGGGACTGGCCTTCCCTAATCTATCTGCCTGCATCAGCTGGATGGTGGTAGACCAGGAAACAATGCTGGGGAAGTGTAGCCCTAAGAAGTTTAACACAAGCAAGGGGGGGAGGGGGAAGGTGATTATTCCTGGGGAGTAGATGAACCAGGGAAGTACTGCAATGGGTGACACAACATAGGGCAGCAGGTAACTCAATTCACAATACCTCCTAGCAAGGGGGCAGAGCTGTGCCAAGCAGAACTGCTTGTAATAAAGGAGCAGTGATCACAAATTATGTGGGGACTGGTGCTCCTTTTGGCAGTGTCCTTCGCGTCTGAGGCCATGTCTCCAAAGCACTGTCACTTCAAGGAAAACGCCCTGATGAATAATCAACAGGCCAGCATCACCCAGATGGCTCGGGGGCAGTGCCAGCAGGGGATTCAAGAGTTTTCAAGGAGCCCAGTACTCTCTGCAGTACTTACTCAACCAGATTAGGTCCGACAGTTCACTGCTAGGGGCAGAGGATGTGATGCTTACCCTAGTTCTGAGGTGCTCCAGATCACAGGCAAGAGCTTCAGGTTGGGGTGAAAAATCTCCACCTCCCACACCCTTCTGTGTTTCTAATTCAGGTCTTCTTTTGCCTTTAAAGTGCTATTCCATTCAACCTCAAGGATAGAAACTATTCCCTGGGTTGCTCTAGCCCTGAGATTTGTGCAAAGGTATGGAAGCCTCCAGGCTCTGTCTTTTGTCTTCTTCTAAGAAGGAAAAATCACATTGCCCTAAGGTAAAAGTTATTGCTAAGGAAATCTTGGAAACACAAAACTGCAAACTTTTGAAAGATAGATAATTGAATAGGTAGAATGGGTCGTTGAATGATACGCTTACTCCAGAGTATGAGAATTTTAATTTCTATCATATATCAGGACCTCTTTGATATCAAAGTATATTAGAAAAATATAATTGAATGGGCATAGGAAACCTCTGATATCAAATAGACTATAGTCTAATCCTTTTGAGGAATTAGAGTCCTTTTGTCTTACAAATGAAGTCTTTCACAGGGTCAAAGGTTTCAGAAACCTGTCTGTTCATCCTAATCTCCTCTAGGAATTTAGAAACAGCAAAAGATCTTCACCATCTAAGAACAAAGAGTCTGTTTCTATGATGCAAAATTTTATGCTCCCACCTATGTTCTTTGAGATGCAGATTTAAAGAGAAACTTCTAAGTGGAGTAAAGAGGAAAGACTTTTTGAAAATTAAATCAATGACAAAAACTTAGGGAGGGAGGTTAGTCCCAGGGGTGCTCACAAGAGCCAACCCAGGGAATCAACACATATCACCCGTGCCCAGCTCTTTGACTCTATCCTCAACCCCTGTTGTTTTTTTGTTTTTATTTACAAATTTTATTTATTTATTTATTATTTATTTATTTCGAATACCCATCCCTCCACCAGTGCCCATTTCCCACCGCCATGGATCCCAGTATCCCTCCTACCCCCATCCCCCCCATCCCACCCTGCCTCTGTGGCATGGCATTCCCCTCTGTTCTCTCTCTCCTTTTGGGTGTGTGGTTTGCAAAAGAGTTAAGTCTGATTTTCAGGGATAATAGTTGGATGCTTTACTTTCCATTGATCACTTTGTATATAAGGAGATGTCGCGCGGCTGCATAAGCAGCTGCACGGTTTGGAAAAAATATCCTGGTACCTGCTTGCAGGCTCATGGTCACCGGGGTTCCATCTGGAGAAGATGTATTTACAAATTTTAGCAGCCTAGATGCTTTTTTATAAAACCAGCTCTTATGGTTACAGATCTAACAGTAAGAGATCTTTGTCTGTATATTTATATTTTCAACCTCATTGTTTCAGTTGGGTTGGAGCAATAGCACAGTGGGTAGGGCGTTTGCCTTGCACAGGGCCGACCTGGCCAACCCAGGTTCGATTCCTCTGCCCCTCTCTGAGAGTCCAGCAAACCGAGATACCGAGAGTATCTCGCCTGCACGCCAAAGCCTGGCAAGCTCCTCGTTATGTATTCGATATGCCAAACACAGTAACAAGTATCACAATGGAGATGTTATTGGGCCCGCTCTAGCAAATCGATGAACAACGGGAGGAAGGGACAGTGACAGTAATTGTTTTAGTTGACTTCCAGGTGGCATAATTTAAATGAGTTACTAGAAAATATGACCCATAGAAATTCAAATGTAGGGATACATGTGCTGGAGAAGTAGCTCAGCAGACTGAACTCATGCTCTGCATGCAGGAGGCCTTTCTGGGTTTGAGTTCTGCCTCGATTACAGTCTGCCTGAGTTATGCCTGGCATTTGGCTATGCCTCCTCTCTATAAAGAATGTGCTTGGTCTCTCTTGGAGCTCTTCACACTCCCCAGTCCCTCAATTTATGACTCAAACAATTACTTTGGGCTTCTTATCACAAATTAAAAGAATTTAAGTCAATAAACCAAATGTCAGAAAATTGTGATACAAATATTTTTAAATATATGTGCTGGGGCTGGAGTGATAGCACAGTGGATAGAGCATTTGCCTTGCACGCATCCCACCCGGGTTCGATTCCTTTGTCCCTCTCGGAGAGCCCGACAAGCTATCAACACTATCCTGCCCACACAGCTGAGCCTGGCAAGCTCCCTGTGCTGTATTCAATATGCCAAAAATAGTAACAAATCTTGCAATGGTTACATTACTGGTGACCACTGGAGCAAATGGATGAACAACAGGAGGACAGTGCTATAGATATGTTCTGGAAATTACAATATTTATTTGTGAATTGTCTAGTTAATTTTTTTTATTATTACTTTTTCGGTCAAACCTAGCGATGCTCAGGGATTACTCCTGACTCCGCACTCAGGAATCACTTCTGGCAGTGCTTGGGGGGAACCAATGCGATCAAACTTGGTTTCGTTGCGTGCAAGGCAAATGCTTACCTGCTGTACCATCACTATGGCCTGTTATCTAGTTAATTTTCTTTCTAATGTACCTATTTTATAATTAGCTAAATTAGGTTTTTGGGTTTATTGTGTGTTTTTTTGCAGTGTCAGTCTTCATGCTCACAAAGTATGTACCTTAAACATGAATCATATCCCTAGTCTATGGATATCAATGTTTTAGGGATTAAAAAAACCCTAAATCAATGTATTAAAATTAAACTAATAAAAAAGGCAAATTAAGTAAAGACAAATGACTGAAAGATAGGTCAATAAAATCTACTTAGACGAGGTCCTAGAACTGTGCTACATCCTTTGCTCAGATTCCTGATTTCAGTCCCTGGCACTGCAATCAAACAAAAACAAATAGAATTCACCTCAACTAAACAAAAGAGATGATGCAAAATGGAGAAACCTCTGAATCTCAGGGGCTCAAGATAAGATGTGTGCAATTACAGTTCCCCAAAGAAGGGACAGAATGGGAGTAAAATATTATTTAAATAAATGTGAAAATCATAAACCTACTGACTGAACAGCTGAATGAATATTAAATAAATGCACAGAATCCACTCCCACTTCTGATTATAGGAATTAGCTCAAAGAGCAAACACATCTGGACAAGAGAGAAAGGACATCATTTTGCTTAATGATCCCTATTGTTTTTTATACCAAAGGCACTCACCAGGGCAGGCAGAAATCCACTTGGAATTGTATTAAAATCTTAAAGTACTCATTTGCAGCCTTTTAAAAAACATTTTCTTCTTTTTTTTCCTCCTCATTCTTTCATCCGTTGAAATTTTGTTGTACAAAGAAGCACTTTGTTTTTCCTGCATCTAATTAACGTTGCTTGAACATCTACTATATTTTGTTCTGGGCACAGTAAAAGATTCAGATGACACAAAAGTGAATAAGGGAAATCATCTTCCCCCTAAGATTTAAGTATTCAGTAGGGAACACGAATATTGATATGAGTATATGGTAAGAGATAAGAGATGTCATTAGAAATTGTGCAAATGGAGTCTTTAACTACATTAGAGTAGTTTTGTTTCTTATTGAAGAAAATATACTTATTTGAAAACATGAGTGCTGAACATGAATAGAACTTTAAGGGAAGTAAAATAAGCTAAAGAGAGAAAGACAAAGGGCAGATAATTTCACTTATATATAAACAACTATGTGAATCACAGTGTCTATGAGAGAAGTAAACAAATAGATAAAACAGAAACAAGTCCTTAGATTCAGACAGGGGAACTGAGGTGATCTGAGGTGGGAGGGATACCGAGGGTAGAGAGTATAAAAAGGACTCTGGGAGAGGCTCATTAGAACTGGGGAGGGGGGGGGGGCGGGGAGTGATCAGAAAATGGACTTTGGAGCAAGTGTTAACCCATATTCCTAAAGCATAGTCGTGTCAGCCAAAGTTACCTCAATTAAAAGCAAACACAACTGAATCTGTCATTCAGTGACTGCAGCAAAGACTATATCCATTACATATACCTGTTTATTTGACCAATAGTGTTTGCCACTACGCTAAACTAGGAAATTATTCAGACAAGTAAGCAATTAAGAATTGACTCTATAAAAAGATCACCTTTTCATAGGATGATTTATGCTGCTTGGTTCAGAAGCCCTAGAACAACTGTTCCGAAATACAAGCTCCAGTATCCAAATCAGACTATGTGCCCATTCACTGAATATAGTGAATGGCTGGAAGACAATACAACTTTGGGCAAGATCTTTCTCTTGGAGGCCCTTTATAGTAGAACTGCGCTTCTCAGCCAGTCATGTTGTTCCACAGGAAGACATGAGAATTGAGATGATATGTGTATACCGACCACCTGTCTTTTAGGCATAATCAAATGATCTTTTCTGTTTCATTCATAAACATTCTGATGCCAGCAACTGGAGCCCAGAAGTTAACTCAATGGGCTCAGCTGATGTTTTGCAAACCACAGGTTCAGTTTTGAGCCATAATACCACATGGCTCCCTGAGCATTGCTGGGTGTGACTCCCGAACACTGTGCTGGGCTGGGAGTGGCCCCTGTGGGAGTTACTCCCAAATCAAAAGCAAATCAATGAATAAATCAATGAATAAAAGATTCATGCTGTCTCAATCCTTTCTCAAGGACTCTAAAGGAAATGATATTTTCATTTTGTTTTGTTGTATCCTTTGGGTCACATCTGGCTGTGCTCAGGGGTTATTCTGCCTCTGTGCTCAGGGATCATCCTGGCAGTGTTTGGGAAACCATATGTAGTGCAGGGCATCAAACTCAGGTCAGCGATGTGCAAGTCAGTGCCTTACTGCTGTACCATTCCTCCAGCCCCAATTGATTGTGTTTCTAATTCTAAAACTGTCTTCCCCATTTTATTGTTGTCACTGACTCTGTGACAAGCAGTGCGTACATGCCAGCCAGTATTGCTTATATGTCTTTTGTAGCTATGGCCCTTACGAGGGGATTCAACATCAGGTTGTGATATCTTAAGCTTAGTGTAAGCATTTGCTGAGGTTTGCACTCTTTTATCTGTGGTGCTTCCACATGCATTCACCAGGGTCCCATTGCTTTTTTTCTTTTTTTTCTTTTTTTGGGAGGTGGGGGGCTCAGGGGGCACACCTGACTGTACTCAGAACTTACTCCTTGCTCTGCACTCCTGGTGGGTTCAGAGAACTATATGGCATTCCAGAGATCAAACCTGGGTTGGTCTCATGCAAGGCAACTGCCCTTCCCACTATACTATTGCATCAACCCTGGGGATCACATTCTTAATTAAGGCACACAACATAAGGCTGTGGTGTGTGTGACAGTCATTGCTCTATTCTCACATGTTTGTGAATGTCACACTTCCCGGCTGTGGCACTTTGCAACTTTTTAATTTCCTTGTGGTGCTCATAGGAAGTTGCATTCTGTTACACAGTGCCTAACCCCCTGGCTCTGATGAGGCCATGGATTACACCAGCAGACTACAGACAGCACAACTGTCAGTTTACACTACAGAGCAGCCAGGATCTCACTTGGCACATGTGGGACACTAGAACATTAGCCTGCAAGCTGGTACCCTAAGCCACTGTGCTATTCCTCCAAGTCCAGCATTATAATTGTAGAACACCAGACTAGTTCCCTCTTCACCTCATCAAGGTATCATTTCTTGTAGGATTGGATGAAAAAAGAATATAAATTCCAGATGAGGGTTGGAGAGATCACTCAAACGACTGAGAGCATGTTATACAGACTAAAGGCTCAGCTTCGACCCCCAGCACCTCCCCGTCTCCTGAGCACTACCAAAGAACAATGGGTCTATAGGGTAAAGCCCCCAAACTAGTCCCTGACACTGGATGGTCCCTTGTGTACCACTATGAGCCCAGTCTTAGAAACATTGAGTACTGGGAAATGTGGTCCAAAAGAAAGAAAAGAATTCAAATAAAAAATATATGAGAAAGTACACTATCCATTGGTTGAAATAACAGCCCATTCTCATTTAAATATTTAAAAATGAAGAAGTCTCCCATTATAGATTCAAGAGAGGGCATTCATGTTGGTTTACTAAAGCTATAAGGTCTCTGTGTTTTTATTTGTAAGTTTTAAGATGAATTGATTAAACTGATTTCATTAAGATTGTTTTTATATTTAATACATCTTCAACTTCTTTACCTGCTCATCCACACAGTATTCAAGTTTTCTAGTATTTAAGACAAGAAACAACCATTGTTAGTTATATGATTTACCTAAATTTTCTTTATATTTTCTTTTGTTTAAAATGACAGTTAAGGGGCTGGAGCAATAGCATAGCAGGTAGGCTGTTTGCCTTGCACGTGGCCGACCCAGGTTCGATTCCTAGCATCCCATATGGTCCCTCGAGCACCACCAGGAGCAATTCCTGAGTGCAGAGCCAGGAATAACCTCTGTACATTGCTGGGTGTGACGCAAAAAGCAAAAAAATAAATTAAATGACAGTTAATTTTACCAAAGTATATTTTCATAGCACAGCGGGTAGGGCGTTCGCCTTACAAGCGGCCAACATGGCCGACCCGAGTTCGATTCCTCCGCCCCTCTCGGAGAGCCCGGCAAACTACTGAGAGTATTCGATATGCCAGACACAGTAACAACAAAGTCTCCAATGGAGACGTTACTGGGCCCGCTCGAGCAAATCGATGATCAATGGGAGGGCCTTTACCTTTACTTGTCTTTATCATATGTATCAAGAATATATCACAGCATCTAATTGTGATCTGTGTTGACCTTGATCTTGTCTGTTCAAAATTGTCAAGGTTATTTTCCTAATTTTTTAAATCAAATAACTTATCTCTTCATTGCAATATAAAATGTAATTCGTTAACTTACCTGCTCTCTCTACTGGGCAACTCCTGGTGAGCCAAGCCAGCCAATAAGATTGTCTCTATTTGAGGAGATCCTTGATTATAACAGTTTCTATCATCCCTGTGTGTACATAGAGCTGTGTTTGATCAGTGTGGGGTGTTTTCTCTCAGCAACAGTAGAAAGTTGTTCCTTCTGATCAATAATAGTGGAATCTGGAAATGACTGGTCTGTATTAGGAACTGTACCAATAGAAACTGAAAAAGTCTGCAGAGAGAGAAAAAAATGAAAAAGACCAACCCCCCCAAAAAAAAATAGTGATTAGCTGCTCAAAATACTTCTCACAGTTTTGCCAGATTCTTTTCACAGAAAATATTCCAAAACTCACAATCTATCTTAGTCAGCTTTGTTAGGTTGCTATCAGAACAATTTGAAACAAGTTGAAATATAAGTCAAATAATTTGTAGTTCTGGCTCATGCTACATTACTAATAGATTATTAAAATTTATTTTTCATAAAATCTCATGGATCAATAACTCAAAAAGTCTGCAATGTTATCTGGGACATACAATAGCCTTAAGTGTTAAATTTAGTTTTGTTTCTCCCCACAAATTTCTGTAATAAGTAGAGAATTTTCTTAGAAACAAAACTGCAGTTAAATTCAACTGTGTAGCATATCTGTGGACTGAAAAGTAATCAGAAAACTTGATGTTAAGAAATACCTGTTATCATGCTTTAGCTTTTAGCAATCTGGTATTTCATACCCCTGAAGAAGCAAATGCTATTAAAGTTTTGTTTCAGTTGTCTTAGCACTGAAGAGTTGGGAAGTCAGAAGTAGAAAAACATGTTGCCAACTGATTTGGTTAAAACATCCTCCTAAGGTTTTTGGATTCTGTTCTTTAGAGAAAAGTAGAAAGAAACAAAGACCATGTCAGGGGTAAAAAGATGAAAGATGGTGCACGAAAAAATATAATCCTGTTTGATCAACCCAGTGCTGCTTGTTCAAGTGTGCTAATTCATTTCAATTGCATTCTTATGGAAGATTACAAAACTTAATACTATGTTAATTAATCCCTGTTCTGCTTATGTTATAGACAGAAATAATGCAATATAAAGGACCCTGTTTCTACCTCACTCTACTCCCTCTTTCTCAGTCCCCCCTCCCCCACTCCTACATTCCCACATATAAGGAAAGAACCATAGTGTTACTGGAAGTGTACTGGAAGAAGGGATCCTTCGGATGACGAGGGCTGCTACATGTCCCCTTCTGTGAGTGTTTAATGAGAATAGAGTCCCTGTTCTCATTTCAACTCCGTGACTCTCCTTGAGACTGAGCATAGGACTCATTCATTTCTCAGTACTGAATCTCCAATAAGCCATCCACCTTATGAGAAATAAGAATTGGACTCAACAGTCTACCACCAGCAGTCAAACTGGCTTGAGGTGGCAGCAGTAGAGTTATAGGAATGCAGAGCTATTGTCTCACTTAAATTTTCTTCTGAAAAGGTTCTTTCTTCTTTGTCCGATGAAAAGTTTTCTACGTTGAAGCTTGGTGTAGGGATTGTAATTGAAATAACCCTCGCTGTAATCTGTGAAGAGTTCACTGAAGGCCTTCCGCAATGCTTAAAGAGGAGACTGTTGACAGCTTGGGAGGATCGGAGACTCAGGACATCAATGCAGTATTTAGAAGAGTGAGTACTTACAATGCTGACACAATTTCATGGAGAAAAGATGGATATGTTCACTATTCTCTGCTTTATAAATTGGGAAAGTAAAGCATTTTTGGAGATTCTCTTATCAAATGCAATTAAGGAAAACAATGTGGGGCTTAGAAACAGATTACTTTTTTGTATAATATTTTCAGCTATTTTGTAATATTTCACTTTATGGAAGAATTTTTCCTTAATGATGATTGGTGACTGTGGCAGCATTGAATTTTGATTTCCACTAAGGTCTTTTTTTTCACAGTCTGATGAAAAAGAGAATGCATTTTGTATTTAAAAATAAAACCCAAGTGGGAAACAGGGGAACAAATCAATATTTGATAACAGAAGTCTTAGGTTTATTATTGAATAAAGCTGGAAAAATATAAAATTCTATGAGCCAATCTCATATCTTCAAAGAAAAAATATCTAAAGGCATCAAGACACAAAATCAAGATTTTGAAACATATCCTTTCTGGGACACCCTCTATAGCAATGCTCCCATGTTTTTTCTTTGAGCTTTTCAAGAAAATTCTAATAATTCCACTAATTACGATAAGATGTTCATTAAGAATCTTAACAGAAAAGTTTCCCTTGAAAAGTTAAACAACAGCTTCATTGAGATATAAATTATATACTATAAAATGTATCTTTTTAGGGGAATAATTAGTATATTTCAGTATAATCAGAGTTCAATTTCTTCAGTCATCCATCTCAAATATATATCAGTAATAAGTTTTGATAACCTCAAGATGGAACCCTGTATCCATTAACCATCACTCCACATTTTCCCTTTTCCTTTCTCTTATCCCTGGCAATTAATAAGCTACTTTCTCTTCTAAAGATTTTTCCTATTCTGGACAATTTATATAAAGAAGATACTATATAAATATTATATATTACTTTTTGGTTTGAATTATTTCACCCAACACAATGATTTTTTAACATTTATTCATATGATTGGATGTCTTTTCATTAATTTTTATGGCAAAATAGTATTTCATTTTGTGATTACACTATATTTATTTATCTACTCATCAACTGATATAATTTGGATTGTTTCCTCTATTCAGGTATTGAGAATAATGCCGCTTTGACACTTGTGCACAGAATTTTATGGACATAACGAGTTGTGTGGACGTGTGCTTTCAATTCTTTGGAGTATAAACTTAGAAGTGGAGTTCCTTGATCACATGGTAACTCCTTAATGTCCTACAGGAAGAACAGCCACATCTGTTTTCCAAGTGGTTGTACCAACTAGCATATTGACTTTGCATAATTTCTTTGTATATAATATATATTTTTCATATGGACAATTCTTTCCAAATCCTTTGGTCCTTTAACAAATTAGGTTATTTTTGAGTTCATAGAATTCAGTAGATGTTTTTTGATATAAATCTCATACTGGACATATGATTTGAAAATATTTGTTCTTATTCCATGGACTGTTTTTGCATTATTTTACTTTTGGGGTCGCACCTGGCGATGCACAGGGGTTACTCCTGGATCTGTACTCAGGAATTACTCCTGGCAGTAGCTCAGGGGACCATATGGGATACTGGGAATCGAACCTGGATCGGCCATGTGCAAGACAAATGCCCTACCCGCTGTGCATCACTCCAGCCCCTGCATTTGTTTTTAATGGGAACCATCTCTAGCAGAGCTCAGTGTGGAGATGAAGAGGATCAAACTCAGGGTCTCAAAATTGTGCTTCATTGTTTAAACCATCTCCCGAACTTCTCCTTATTTTCAGATGGCGCTGAGGATCAAGCTCAGGGCTCACACAATCAGAGCAAGTGTCCTAACACTGAACTACATTTCTCACACTCTTTTCACTTTCTTAATGATATTCTTTAAAACAAAAAAAAAATATTTAGTCTAATTAAATATAATATATGTAGTTTTTACTTTTTATCCTCTTGATGCTAAATCTACTAAGATATTGACTAATCTAGGTCATAAATATTCCTATTTTTAAAGAATTTTATAGTTAAATCTCTGACATTCAGGTCTGTGATATGTTTGAGCTAATTTTTTTTTACCGTCTACATTGTTTATTTAAAAGTTTACAGAACAAAGTTAATTCTAACCATCACCCAGTTTACAGCTTCAAAATACTAAACACTTCCATGTTTTTTTTATTAAATTTTTATTAGTGAAATACCATGAGACACAGCTGTAGACTTACAAATTTTTGTGCTTGGGTTTCAGTTATACAATGATCGAATACCCATCCCTCCACCAGTGCCCATTCTCCACCACCACCAGTCCCAGTATCCCTCCCACCCCCCATCCCCCCATCCCACCCTACCTCTGTGGCAGGGCATTCCCTTTAGTTATCTCTCTTTGAGTTAAATTTTTATGTGTCTCAGATATTGGTCCAAATTTCCATTCCTTTCTATTGAATGGCTAGTTATCCTACTACCAGTTGTTAAAAAGACTCGCAACATTGATTGGTCTAACTAGCCTTGTTGAAAATTCAGTTGACTATAGATTTATGGGTTTGCTTCTAGTCTCCAATTCTATCAATCGATTGATTGATTGATTGATTGATTGATAACCTTAGGCCACTACTTGGTGTACTGGGGGTTTCTCTTATTTCTCTTAAATGTAAAATGAGTCCCTCTTTCTGTGTCAGAGACATCAACATCAACAGAGACTGGACGGCCTCATCATTATAAGTTCTTCTTTTGGAATTATGGGCTATTTCTCCGGAAGGGAACATGGAGATTAGCTGGGAGATGATTCCCCTCATTTTAAAGATGGTGACACTAATTAAAAAAATCTGTCTAGATAATATGAGAGTGTAGTTCTTCCTGGATAAATTATACTAAATAAAAAATACTTGTCTGTTTGCCTGATTTGTTTCATATTTCATGTTTAAAAATGAAATATAATAGGTTCTGAACTCCTGCCTAATTCAATTTTTCTCATTTCCGTCCCTGGAAAAGTTTCCATACTGAACCTATTGTGTATCATTTTATGTTCTTGCATTTTCCCAAAACAAATGTAAAGTTATGCACATATATGCATTTATATATTCAGCACAATTTTCTCATTTTTACATTTATTTATATTGATACATGTAGCATTGACTCACTCACTCATTTTAAATGTTCTACTACATTCCTTGTAACGAATATGCCACCTCTTTATAGTCATACTCCTGAGAGATAGTCAGTTTTACTTTACTATATATTTTTTTAATTACAAGCAATGTTTATACATTTGTCCCCAGGTTCAGAGGGAGAGTGTCTCCAGGGGAGAAATACCACTGGAGAGCAGCAGAGGACCTGCAGCTTTTTAACTAAATTCTGCAAATTGTTCTCCCAAGTGCTTCTCATAGATCCTGTTTTCCACATCTCCCTTGTATCTGATATTGTCACACTTTCAGTTTTTTGCCTGTCTGATGTGTGCATAATGGGATTCATTATTTAATTTGCATTTCCCTGATCAGTAGTAAAAGTGAACTTTTAAAAAATGTTTATTGGCAATTTGTTTTTCTCTTTCCATTACACACTTTAAAAGTAAATTTCAGAATACAGTTTTTTTCTTGCAGTATGACATTCCTAATTTGTATTTAGTCTGTACTTAAATATGACTCACTGACTGGTCTGTTCCTTTTGCTACTTGTCTCTTTTTGCTACCATCTCCACCAATACCTCCACCACTGCTTTTTGCTGATTGGACAACTGTTCTTAGAATATTTATTATTCTAAAGGGCTGGAGTGATAGCACAGCGGTAGGGCATTTGCCTTGCATGCAGCCAGCCCAGCCGAGCCGGGTTCGATTCCTCTGCCCCTCTCGGAGAGCCTGGCAAGCTACCCGTGACGTATTCGATATGCCAAACACAGTAACAAGAAGTCTCAAAATGGAGACGTTACTGGGCCCGCTCGAGCAAATTGATGAACAACGGAAAGACAGACAGACAGACTTCATGACAAATATGTAGAGACATTATAATTTCCATTTTAAAAACAACAAAATTGAGAATGAGAAAGGATAAGTGATGTATTTAAAGTAGGCACAGCAAACAAATGATAGAGTTAAATTCAAATTTATTTTCTTTACAAAGGTTTTTTCATTATACAATTATTTTTCTTTGTGTATTTGATACACAGTATATCCTTGTTCCTAAATTTTCTTTCTCTTTCTTTCTTCTCTCCTTCCTTCTTCCTTCCTTTCTTCCTTCCTTCCTTCCTTCCTTCCTTCCTTCCTTCCTTCCTTCCTTCCTAATTTTCCTTCCTTTTGTTCTATCTTTCTTTCATTCTTTCTGTCTTTCTTTCTGTCTTTCTCTAGTTCTTTTTGTGGTGCTCATGATCAAACCAGAGTCTCATATATACTAGACAGGAGATCTGTCATTAAAGCTTCATCCCAGATCCACTTAATTATTTTTCTGCTCTTTTAAAGGTGATTTTCCCAATGTGTGAAGGCTTTACATTTTCTTTTTTGCTTCTCATACATTGATTAAATAAAATGTTGATTAAATAAAGAACATTCTCATTGTTTTCAACAAATAGATTGAATGGAATAGATGCAAAAGGTGAGTTATTTGTGTAAATTCAATTGAAATTTTTTTGTTGAAAGTGAATAATTATTAAGTACCTCTAACTTAGATCATCCCAGGTGTAGAATTGGAGACAATACCATGTTTCCTTGATTACTGATGATATGTCCAACAGTCTCTAATGCTATATCGAAGTATGTAGCATTTATCCTTTGCCTATGTTTTATCATGGGTTTTATAGTCTCTGGGTCTTGGCCATTGATGGGATTACACGGCGCCAGCTCCCGGAAAAGAACAGTGCAGAGTCTCCTGACCCAGCACCTGGCTGTCCTCACCAGGGCCCCTTGGAGGGGGCGGGTTGAGTTTCTGTCCCTGCCCCGAGCAGAGCTCCGACAGCCGAAGACCGCCAGAACCAGTCACCACCATGCTGAGACCACTCTCCGCACACATGAAGGTACCGGCAGAGGAACAAAGGCATGCGGGTCCTGGGACTGAGATCTCCAAACGTGCTCAGATTGGGGCTGAACATCCTCCACCCAGATCCTCCATCTTCCAGTAGGCAGGGGTCACACCCACCAACTGGCCCCCTGGTGCCTTGTAATCCCATCAACAGCCAAGACCCAGAGACTATAAAACCCAGCTCCCGGAAGTGCACTGCCACATTTGCAGCCGTGCGACATCTTACTATTTCATTCTTAGTTGTTTTTTTTTTTTCTTTTTGGGTCACACCCGGCGATGCGCAGGGGTTACTCCTGGCTTTGTACTCAGGAATTAGTCCTGGCGGTGCTCTGGGGACCATATGGGATGCTGGGAATCGAACCCGGGTCAGCCGTGTGCAAGGCAAAAGCCCTACCCGCTGTGCTATCGCTCCAGCCCCTCACTCTTACTGTGGACAACCTGGCAGGCTACCGAATGTTACCTGCCCACACAGCAGAGTCTGGCAAACTCCCCGTGGTGTACCCAATATGCCAAATACCAGTAACAATGATGGGTCTTATTCTCCTAACCCTGAAAGAGCCTTGAATATGGCACTTTTTAAAATCTCAGGGCTAGGACAAAGGAGACGTTACTGGGGCCTGCTCGAGGCAATCGACAAACAACAGGATGATTGTGATCGTGATCGTGATATGTTTTATCATAGAAGAAAACTAAACCAGACAAAAATGTTCTGTTATGAAAACTATTTTAATCCTTACATAATTTTATGCAGAGAATAGTAGTTTATTGATTACTTGTTCTGGTCTTTAGATGATAGTGACAATATAGTGTAATCTATCTTAATTCATTGTAATAAATATAATGGTATATGTACATACATATCATTCTAGTTTTATGGCATGTGGGAATAACATCTCATATCGAATCTGTATTGAGCATGCATTATATGCTAGGCAATGGAATTTTCATTTTAATGTTCACCAGTCCTTTGTAAGTTACTGACTCAGTTTTTGTCATTCCTCAGAGACATCCCTGCAGTGCTTGGGGAAACTATGATAGTCATATTTTTTGGTCCTTGGGGCATGATGCAGTGCGAGGTGCTAGAGATTAAACTCAGGGCCTCCCACATGGTAAACATATGTCCCGCCAGTCAAGCAATATCCTTAGCCCTAAATGATCCTGTGTAAGGAAACTGGCTTAGGAAATTTAGTAACATGTTCAGTGCCACCAAACTTGTGAATGGTGACCACTTGATTAATCATACTTGTAATTCAGTTGATTTGTATATTAAGCGATTACTCACTAGGCCAACTTTTAATGTTTGATGACCTATGTTAGAGTCTTAAGAAAAAGGAAAGGACAAAAAAGTACTGATAGGAAGGAAGGAGATGAATGCTCATATGTATGTTGAACATGTGAGTGTGAGCGCCTGGGAAGGTACCACACCTTATAAACATGCTGAACTCAAAAGTGGCAAAAAGAAAAATAAGTATGAGTACCTTTTATAAAATTTCTCATGTGACAAGACCTAGTATTTACCTTTTAGTCGTTGGAGGTAGATGAAGTAAGGAACAAAGGACTGTATCCCAAAATGAAAACAAATCATCTACCTATCTTTTAAATGCATTTATTACTATTAATCTCCAAAGGTTTATGATAACTGATAGTCACAAAAGCAGCAAAATAGTTTATAAACAATTATTTGTAGGCTAAATAGATGGAAGCTATCTTCTGACCTACATTGCTTTGCAATGGATTCTGAATGTGTTACAAATGGGTTTCATCATTATTAGCATCATTATTTTTATTAAAGGTCAAACATGACAAAGAGGATTCATGCTTGTCAACAAAGCTACTTAGTACTTCATGGTTTTCCTTTTCAAATGTGCTTTTGCAAATATTAAACAGACAAATGATTCTACTGTGATGTGAATAGAAGCTACACAGCTGTAACTCCATGGACTCTGTGAATATGTTCCCTGCAATGTCAATTAATTTTGCTTCCTGAAGCATATTCTTTCATGTATAGTTTCATCCATGCTGTGTGTTCTGCCTGGAATGATTAGAGGCCTGCTAAAGTGGATAAAAATAACAAATTAAAAACATAAAAAAAACAACAAAACATAATAGCTTTTCAGGAGTGAGGCCAGAACAGAGTCTGCTTTCTTTCCATTTTCTGTGTTTTAATTTATAGTGTAAATTAATCGCCTTTCTCCCACCCCTTGATAAGACTGGTCTTTTGCACTCTATTAACCCTAGGTTCTAGAGAGAGGCAATTTCCTAACAGGTGAATTAACACTAGATAACATTACCTCAAATGCCAAGTCATTTAATGTGTAATTGAAAAAAAAAATTTTAGGAGGGAGTCAGGCAGTGTCTTTAAAAAAGAAAAAAAAATATAAAAAAGTCTTTACAAACTAACTATAGACTCCCTACCTCCCGAGAGTGATTTGCCTATTAACAAAGCATGAGAGAAACTCCCACTACCAGACAGGAAGAAATAGCCCCCGATTTCCAATTACTTTTGCGGTTGACAGTTCACTGGACTGTTAAGACGCATTCGGTACCATTGTGTGGATGTGGTGAAGCCAGGCAGCTGCGTGCGCCTCTCTTTTTGATTATGCAGTAATTAGACTGTTCCACTAATGGAAGGAGGGAAAAAAGTTTCTAGAGAAAATGACATCCAGTGAAGCTGGCTTTGAAAAAAAAAAAAAACACGGGCACAAAAGAATAAAGAGTAACCTTTTTGTCAGGAACACTGAAAGGCTTTACGCCTTAACTAAGCGGCATTAAAAATGAAAAGTTGGAATCTCAAATTAGCACAGGCATAATTGTATGTTTGCTTGCAAATAATAAAGCAAATAGGTGATTCAGACAAGCTCATTAGTCAATAATAAGGCCTTTCAGAGATGTACACAAGAGACTTCGGGATGCCGACAAGCTTCTCTAAGAATCCTGGATTCCCTGTCTCTACTCTGAATTCATTGAAGATCCCTTGACAGTATGGGGGGGAAGGGGGGGCTTGCCCTTTTGTCCTTGAACTGGCTTCACCTGAGAGCTCTGCTCTCCTTGTAGGTTATTAATGTATTAGTCACCCTATAAAAGTTGCCCTGATTTATTTTTCTGCCAGAGAATTTAATTCCTTCTCTTAAAATTAAAACCTCAATTCAGTCTCTGTGCTCTTTCTGTCTCACCTGACATCCAGTTTCCTTTTCCCCTTTTCTCCTTTCTTCCCACTTTTTTCCCCTCTCTCACTCAACTTTGTATTTTAGTATTTTGTGTGAATGTGACATTTTCCTTTTTACCTATAGAATTTCTCCTTTCTTTCTTCCTGGTGTGAATTGAAAACGGCACTCCTTTATTCAGTGCGCTGCAAATGACTGGCAAGCCATTGCAGCTAGGAATATAACCAAATGTCTCCCTTTTTGGTCTTATAAATTCTTAGAAGCTTGGATGCCCTTTGCAGTTTCTCTTTTTTTTCATGTGTTAGCAGGTACAGTAAAAAAAAGAGTTCAGAGATAGAAAATGTTGAAATGATCAGTTAAATGCATTGCTCTGATGAAGGAGAAGTTTTATTTATCTGTTTTTCTTAAAAAAAGATATATTACTAGTTTATACCTGTTTTATACTTGGTTAAAGGACTGTATAGTGATTCCCTGGTTCTATTCCTCTTTTATGTGGCAATTAAAAAGAACATTTTAGGAGCTTTCCATGGTAACCATCTTTTTCAAACAAAAATTCAGGACCCAGATTTTGACAAAAGATTTTTGTGCCAATTCTGCCATTGAGAAGCACGTTGTTAGATTTAGATTGTGAGATAGTGACACACTTGAATGCAGGAATCTTCCCTTGTTTATGGGGTGGCAACATATTTAAAATGAGGAGCAGTGGAGGTTTTCACGACAGGACCGTCATGTGAACAGAATTGAAGGGCTTTATGAACAAAATTCAACTAATTATTATCCCTTCCCCAAGCAAATAAAAGTGTCACCACTCATGGTAGACCCTCAAAGATACTCAGTTTTATTTTAAAAATCACATCTTACAAAGTATTTTTCCTATCAATATCTATTTACATCACATGATACAATTGATCCTAAAGTACTTCACATTTGTTATGAACAAAATAATCTATCTTGACACCTTGGTTCAGAAATGGTAATTTAAGATGTGATCTCCTGTGAAAGGAACATAATGTAGTCTGAAATTATTTGTAGTTCTCTGCCTGTTATTGTCAATAGAGGAATGGTGGGAGGAGAAATGGCCATTTAAAAGGGCATATTTCAAAAGTAAGACTTTTCATTTTGCTGGTTTTGACCACATCTGTCATTGACATTATTACTGTTGTTAACATCATTAGTGTGTTCATAGCCATCATCAGACAGCAAAGCCGGGAATCATGGGACACCATGTGTTTCTACCTTCAGAGTCTTTTATTGCTGTCCAGCAAAACCCAAGCAAAACAAAACAAAGGCTACCAAAATTAAACAAAAAACACACATCCAAAGCCCATCATTTTGATATGTGCTTGGAAAATGCATTGCTTTTATTACTCTCTTTTGTCTAATACCTATTTTCATCTTCTCTCTACTCCCTTCATTATTATATTTTTGTTTTTTCCTTGGTGAGGGCTGACATTCAGCAGTGCACAAGGGAAAATGTGGTATTGGTGATCGAACCCAAGCCTCCTGCCTGCAAAGCATGTGCTCAGTTAGTTGAAATATTTCTTTGGCCTCCACTCATGATAAGACACATATTATGTAAGCTAGAAAAAGAAAAACAATGACTCACCAATGAAATCAAAGTGTTCTTTATTAAATATTGGTGTCAGTGAAATTTTTGTAAATAGAACAATGTTTAGATTGAAATACTCTTTTATATGAACTGGACAGTTTAATTTTAAATTAACCTTACAGCAAATTATCTATTAAATGAGACATGCTTTTTGGCAATGAATATAATTACTTTTCTTCCTTTCAATGAGTATTTCAGAATTTTTTTAATATGGAATACTTTATGAATTTGTGTGCCATCCTTGCTAATCTTCTCTGTATTGTTCCAATTTTAGTATATGTATTGTCGAAGTGAGCACCAGAATTTAAAAAAAAAACAATTTTCTCATATTAGATTTTCTTAATGTTTGATATCTACCCAGTGTACAATATTTTTGCTTCGTTATATTATAAACAAAGTATATATAGCAAAACATACACTTGAGAGGAGTTCTGATTATCATACTTGAAGTGTTGAAGGATCACCAAACACTTGTGATCCAGTACATAAATATTTATTTATTTGAGAATTCAGATACAGAGGATTGATTATTTAGTATTAATTCTCCCTGTACTTATGCAACATCATCATTAGCAGTTCATGCAACAGTGTTTTCTAGGAATTCTGGCAATGTGGCTTAGCAGTAGAATACACGTCTCCTAGTTATAAAATTCTACATTCAAACTCCTACAATGCTAACTCTCTTTCATTCTCTCTCTCTCTCTCTCCTCGCTTTCTTGTGTGTGTGTGTGGAGGGGTTGTACTACTTGTTATATCCTACTGTAAATGTCCCCATATCCCATATCCACTGTTCAAATTAATCTTTTCATCTGTATGTCTATTCGGGAGAATGCCACACTTGGTAGTGCTCAGTGGTTACTCCTGGCTTGATTCTTCGGTTTCATTCAGTTTTGCTCAGAATCCATGCAGTGCCATGATCAAACCTCTGAGCTACAGCATGCAAAAAATATACTTCAACCTATTAAGCTGTCTCTCTTGCCCTCTGTATGATTTTTTTTATGGTGCACGGTTTGTGTGGCTGATACTTTAAGTGATATTGTTGTAACGTTCTATTCTGTTTGCTTGCATTTAAATTGAGCACTAGCTATAGAAATCTACCCATTTTGTGCCAAGAGACAGTATTCTGGGTATACTAGACTAAATACTACTCTGTGTTTCATCCCTGGCCCCACATGGTCCCCCTGAATATTGCTGGGTGCAGCCCTGGAGGTTCTCGACATTGCTGGGGTGGTCCAAGTAATCTCCAGCAATGCAGGGCTTGAACACATGACATCCTCGCATTGAATCACTGGCTTGCTGGGCAGAGAATCACAACTGGCTGCCCTCCCACCCCTGTCTTCTGAGTAACGCTTCAGAGGGCTTCAGAGTCCTCTGCCCTTCCCCTCACCCCAAAGAAAAAAGCATTTAAAAATGACTTGTTTTACTGTGACCATAGATTGAAGATATTTGGAAGCTGGGAAGCAGCTGGCAAACCAGCAGCCTTGACTTCATATTTAGCCTTAATTAAGTATAAAGTACATGGGAATATTTGTCAACATTTTAGAGTAGAAGGAAATCAGTAAGAGGCGAGGGAGTGGGAAAAATATAGAAATAAAAAAAAAAAGATTTGAAAATACAACAGAAAAATGTTGTGAGAGATGGGTAATGGGTACAAACAAAGTAAAGTTTTAAACTTGGACATTGTATAATACTAGCTAGTAATAAACCAGTTAAATGATGTCTTAAAGATCTATAGCAAGGCTAGGGAAAGTGGTTTTGTTCTGGACCTGCTCTGTCTTTCATCCTAACTATTAAGTCCCTTCACTATCAAGAACAGCTTCACTTATGTGATTGGGGGAGATGGTGGTCAAAGCTCTAGCCCATATCTTCCTCTATGTAAATGATGCTCTAAGAAGAGAATAGTACCTCTTTGAGAGTCTGCTTATAGTTATACTCATGAACAGATTAATGGAGTTATTTTTAAATGTCTTGAGTCACTTGCTAAAGACTTGGGGATGGAATTGATAAGGCTCTACTAAATCAATAACCTTAGCTAAGAACACACAGAGCTAATATATTCATATGCAGAGAAATATGTTTATACATTTTACTACATAGGCATTTTATCATAATTTTATTTGTAATTTCTTTCTTTTCTATTTTGGTTAGCATCACACCTGCTGATGCTCAGGGCTTACTCCTGACTCCATGGTATCATTCCTGGCTGTACTTGGGGAACTGTATACAGTGCCAGGGATCCAACTGGGGTTGCCCACATGCAAGGCAAGTGCTTTAGCCCCTGTGCTATCTCCCTGGCCCCTATTTGTGGTTTCTAATGGCAACAATTTATAATCAAATTAAACCACATGATTATTTTGTCAAAGTTCAGAAAATTTATCAATTTGACATTTTATTGATCATTACAATCAATGGACACACAGATCTGGACCAACAAAAACTTAATTGCCAATAAATGGCCAACTCTAACTCTTCTTATGTAACAGAAAGTCTAAATTAGTCATGACTGATAATTGCAGATATCAAACAGCCCGATATTTAAAACTATATTGTTCAGTATAATGTGCTGTAATGTGCTGTGATTTTATCTGTTATCTAAACAGATCTTCCAGGAGTGAAATCTTACTAAATGCATTTTTCATGTCTCATTCTGAATATAATTGTTCTTGAGTTATAAAAAAAAAAACAACAACCTATCACTTAGCAGCTGGAAAATAATGTTTTGATGGTAGTCAAGACTTGGGGATAAAACCTCTCCAGTGGATCCTGTCAATATTCAGCTTACAGAAGCTACTCCTGCTTGTTTCAGGGGAAGATTTTCAATCTGTCTGCATCTAGCTGCCAAAACTTTTAGATGAATAGGGAGGAATACAGTCAATCACCCAGATGTTCAACCTGCAGGAGGCCATGCACCCAACTATTTAGAAACAACCAGGTGCCTGGAACACAAAGGAAACGCATCTGGAAGGTGTGTGTGTGTGTGATCAACTTTTTGAGTAGATATATTGATGTCATGCTGAAACAATTATTAACCCCTCTTGTACCCAAGTATAAGATAAAGTGTACATGATATAATTTAGAGGAATATTTAAATCTCCTTCATGTGTTATGTTACTCTTATAAACAAGTGTGGATAATTCTATCTCAGCAAATGCATTAATGCTTATTATCTAATATAAGCTGTTTGGAAATTAAATCTCTAATGCTTCTTCCCTTAATGGTGTGTAATACAATAAAGACATCTCTAGTTTTTCTTTACTTTTATCCATCTTCTAAATTCTAACTTCCTACCCAACTCCTAACACTTTATCAAAGTCACCTAATCCTAAAATAATTCAAATTTCTGATAAAGGAAACACCATCAACCTCCCTAGTGATTAAAAAAAATAAAAAAACTATTGTTAGGACTTTAGAATGGTGGATCTATTGTTAGAATTTTCAGAATATCTTTTTGAAGCTTTAGGTCAAAATGAAAGCAATAAAGATCGAAAGTTTTGAGAAAAATGAACAAAATATTATAATTTAGTGTAAGTACTACAAGACCATGGAATAGTTAAATACCAACAGTTGGTACTGAAGTTGCCTTTTTTTGTTGCACTAGGAATAAAAGTACCATTAGAAGATGGATAAAAACTACTGGAAAGATTGTGAAGATAGCTCATAGACTCAGGAAATAGGTACACTGCACTGTTATTAAACTAGGGCATAATGGATGTAGATTGAAATGCACTTGTTCCACACTGCAGTGACTATGGCTATGGCAAAAGATTACCAAGGAGTTAGGGGGCCTTATGATGGGCTGTATATATAGCTGTTATGTTGGCACTACTTGAACACATCCCTCTTCAAAATAACTGAGGTATGGAAATTGCCATTCTCTCTCTCCTGCGCAGCATGTATTTGTAAGGAGCTTAATATTGTATTATCTTAAAGTCTTAAAGACACAATTCCATTAAAAATAATATTTTTATTTAAGAACACATATTGGTAAGATTTAGAAAACTGTGTTCTTCACAGGGTCCATAGGTACCCAATTCACAGATAGAATAATTACATTGATCTGACTTAAAAAGAAATCAAAATGTAAGTAGGAGAGAGAAAAGATATAAGGAAGGGCTGTGGATGTAGCTCGGGGGTAGAATGCTTGCCTTGCACGTGTGAGGTTTGGGTTTGATCCTATGAACTCGAAGGAAGATGAAAGAAAAAAATACTGCTAAAAGTGCTAGTGTGAAGACCAGGGTTGAGAGAAAGTGACTCCTTGAAAATAACACTGGGAGTAGGTTTAAAAATTAATAACAAGGAGACTTTAAAGGCTAACATTTATTCTAAGTTTTATGTTGTCCTATAATGTGAGCTGCTTCCTTCCCTTTTCTGCCCTAAAATATCCATAATGTCTGATGAGATCTACAGTGAGAACTGAGAAAGAGGTGTCATCATATCTCGAAGAACACAAAACAAACTATATACCTGAGAAGGAAAACCTCAAAGCAAGAAGTTGCTAACAGGACATTCTGCTCTCTCTCATTTCCCGAATATTTAAAAAAAATCTTGTAAGGGTTTTGGATTACCAACAAATATTAGAGCTTAAGATAATCACATCAGTTCTAGATACGGATTTTAAAGAGCAAGAGTTGACTTCAAGTTACTTTGTAGGTCTGAATCCCTACTATCTTCTTGTTAAAATAATAAATGATTTTCTCCTTTAAGAAATAGATTTAATGCAACAGCTGAGCAATATGATAAATTGTCTGAAACTAGTGTGAGCCATCTGGCTGTCATGAATAGTTTGATATAAATGGAACCCAAAGTAAGAAATCGAAGAAGACAGTAGCTTCTAACTTAAAAAGAATGTGTAAGATTTGAAAAATAAGCTCTTGTTTCAGATACTTGTTGATTACATTTGTAAAACATTGAGGAGAGATAGGTGATTACTACACCATAATTAGTTCTTGATAATCAAAACAAAAGAAGGTATGGGAGTTGCAGATCTCATAAAGATAACTGATAAATCTAGTCCTATAAATTTGTACTCTAAGACTGAGCCTTTAGTTGGCATTAATGGAAACTCAGTAATGTTAGAATTACTGTTTTTTTGATGATATATTTTTCTTATAGTTCCAAGTCTATTTTTTATTTATGCATTCATTTTCAAGCATTTATTGAGTATTCACTATGTGTCAGACATTGCTGCACATCACACAGAATACATACATAAATAAAATGTTCTTATTCTTGGGAACACATACTCTGATGAATTCTTTTACATTATTTTAAATTTGGGGCACCCTCCTAGTGGGTGGTTCCTGGGAGCTTGGGGGACCTTACTCTGGGTGGGGAGGATGGTCACTCCTAGTGGTGCTCAGTTAACCAGGCCAGTGGTTCATGCTAAGGCCCAGAAATGCAGTAATGCTCATACGCTGTGGTTCTAGGTATTATCCGGGCCACCTAGTGGTACTGGAGTACCTGGTACCAAAGTGCCACACTTGGTGTTCTTGGGAACCTCCAAACATGTACTCTGCACATTTTTGGAGGCTAGGTGATGCCAGATCAAACCCAGGTTGGGTGTGTGCCTACAAGGCGTGACTACTGAACATCTCTCATTCCCTGTAAATTCTCTCATCCAGGTTAACACATTAATTGCACATACATAGAACAGAAAAGCCAATTTAACGACAGGAAAATTTTCTGGAGATTTCACTTCAAGATCAATATGAGCCCATACTTTGATTTCTCCCAGAAAGCAACTACACAAGTTTACAAAAATAAAACATAATCCTCACCTGCATTAATAAATGTGTAGAGGAAGGAAAAAGTGAATTCTGATATAAAAAGAAAAATTCAGAATAATTTTCCATACTATTATTGTTAATTCACCCCCCTTTCTTTTTTACTTTATTGTTACTGTTGATGGTATTGTTGTTTCCATGGCCAGGGGCTGCACACATGCCTGGTTGTTGTGCTCACCCTTTTCTGTAGTTGTGGTGTTCACTGGGGGGTCACACATCTGCTTGCAGTGCTTATGCACTCAAGCAAAGTGATTACTGAGGTTTCAGGTTATGTGTTATGTATTAGGTTTGCACATAACAACTGAAGTTGTTTGTTAGGGGTCACACTCTTGACTGAAGCGTTATGGCTAAGATGCTAGACAGGGTCACTGTGATGCTCACACACATCCTCACCGGGGCCACTCCTCCTGTCTCCAATGCTTTGCATATCTTTTATTTATTTATTTATTTTATTTTTATCATTTTCATTTATTTATTTATTTATTTGCTTTTTGGTCATTCCTGGAGATGTGCAGGGGTTACTCCTGGCTCTGCACTCAGGAATCACTCCTGGCAGTGCTCAGGGGACCATGTGGGATGCTAGGAATCGAACCCGGGTCCATCCACATACTAGGCAAATGCCCTACCCGCTGTGCTATTGCTCCAGCCCCTTATTTATTTTTTAATTGGTTGTTCTCATTAGAGTTTTCAAACCCACTCCCTTTTTTTTTTTATGAACAAATAGGTAGCTGGGTGCAACTGGAAATCACCTGTGGTACCAAAGATTGCAGAGAGAAGAACTACCAGTCTCGAACAAAAGAGATGTCTGGGTCATGCTTAGCACATGTGAGGCACTGGGGGTTTAAATGTGTGGCTACATAGTTGCAGACAGAAGTTCTAAGATACTCTATTATTCCCCTGTGCCTCAAGTATTTCTTAAGAGGTTTTTTTTTTTTTTTAGTGACATATGGCTGAACAGGAAGGCTCTTTTAGGATGATAAGGTGACAGGATTTTGATGAAACTTTGTTATCTGAGGACTGGTAGGGAAGAGAAAAAAATTCTGTCTTACAGAAGAAGTAACAAGATCAACGAAGGCTCTGTGTCTGTGTGAGTGTGTATGTGTGTGTGTGTGTGAGAGAGAGAGAGAGAGAGAGAGGGAGAGAAAGAGTGTGTGTGTGTGAGAGAGAGAGAGGTGGGGAAAGAAAGGTATGGATTAAAATGATCTTTAAAATTCAAAGAAATTTAAAGTTTAAGTGCTTGAAGTTTAGCCATATGGAAGAGAGAGTAGATTCACTCTCTTCTGCATCATCAAACCAAGAAGGGCATATTTTAGCTTAATATGATGAAAATCTGAATAATAATTGAAGCTGTCCAAGAATGGTGGAATAGGCTCCTTAGACAACTATTGAGATTCACATCACTAGAAGTACTTGATCAGAAGCTGAATGACCTTGCATCCAGTCTGCAGTGAACAGGATGTTCTTCTAGAATGCAGTAGTGTTTAAAATATTTTCTAATTCTAGAATTCACCAAATTTTCCATTATTTCTATTACACTTTTAGTTCATTCAAACCCAAATAAATTTTCAATGAGATGTCTGAGTGAACACCAATGCTGTTAATTTGGTCATGAGACAAAGACAATGTGGCTAATATTACTGACACCCCGCCCTCCCCCCAGCCGGAGAAACAATTTCAAAACAAGCATGTCCCCATGTATTTGTCAAGTTGTTTTTATCTATTTATTTTTTATAGTACTAGTGAAGTGAGCCGAGGACCCCAATCATGCAAAGCATGCACCCTACCTCTGACCTATAGGTAAATATAAATAGCTCTGGAAAAATGTTTTGGAACTGTTTAATTAGCAGCTTTTTATACAAAAATTCATTTAGCTTGAATTCAAATACAGAGAAATTTTGGCTATTTGGACTTGAAAAATATGTAGAAATTTTTTTTTTTGATTATCAGCAATGTAAACCTGTCACTTTAAGACAACAATGAACAAAGATTATCACCGATGAGGATGTTTACATCAACATTGGCAAAATGCAATCTTTCATACAATAATTATGTTCCAACGCTTAAATAACTTTCTGAGGAGATCACAGATGATATTATTATTAACAAATGAACTTGTGTCTGTGTGTGTGTGTTGTGTGTGTGGGGTTATTATATAATAGAGTATGTTAATATCTGGATAATCCATGTTATTCAATATGCCCATGCTTTTTCAAATGACCAAAGTATAATGTTATAAAATCCTTCATGGGCAAAAGAATCTCTCAAGATGCTCTACAAACCAGTGGGTGTTTATGTAAGAGTATAAAAATACTGATGCAGTCTCAGATTCCACATTGTAAATAACTGAAAAAAAATCACCACTTGTAGAGTTTTGTGGAGTATAGAATGAGAGCATCTAACATTGCTACTAAAGTATTTCTTTCACTTTCAACTACATACTTGTTTGAGGACAAGTTTTCTTCATATATTTATCAAAACCTCATATTGTCATATTGAACACCAAAACAGATATAAGAATTTTGTGTCTTCTAATAAGGCACATCTGGAAAAGATTTACGAAAATGCAAAGCAGAGGGGACCGGACTGGGGAGAGAGCTCAGAACCCCTTAGTTTTGTTATTTTGTAGCAATGCTCTGGGAGTAGCTCTTAAATTATGTTGCTTTGAAAAGCCTAGTGCCTTTTATACAAATATGTAATTTATGTAAATGCATAATGGGTTTTATTGCTGTTATTGAAAGTGAATTAATGAAGAAATATTTTAAAAGGTAACTTCTACTAGAGTAAAATGTTTTAAAAAGCTCTTGTTTGCACTAGCTCATCTAAAACTTTAATAACAATGGATATAATACATTGTTATCGTACCTTTGTTGAAGTCCCAGGTACCCCATATGGTTCCATAAGTCTGCTAGGAATGATCACGGAGCACAGAGAGTTGGTCTTGAGTGGGGAAGACCAACTGACTCCACGTCCTTGAGAAAGAGGTAAACTGTCTTTGACCCTGACACCCAGAGTGTGAGCCCCTTTGACAGTTGAGACGGAGGCATGTCCACAATGTGGAAAAGCAAGATGCGTGCAAGTGAGCTTGGCAGAGAAACAGGATGTGTGCTCGTCTGGCAATGAACAGAATATGTGCTGAAAAGTAGGACACACAATATGAGTAGATCAATAAAGAGGGGGACCTATTACTTATTTAGCCCCTATATCAATCAGTTTCTTTTTTTGTTTTTGGATTAACCCGGCTATGCGCAGGAGTTACTCCTGGCTTTGCACTCAGGAATTACTCCTGGCCGTGCTAAGGGAATCATATGGGATGCTGGGAATTGAACCTGGGTTGGCCACATGAAAGGCAAATGCCCTACCCGCTACAACTGATCCAGCCCCCAATTGGTTTTTTAACTATTGTCTAACTACTTTGCTTTAAGATCTGTTTTACTATTGTTTAACTGTCTTATCTTTTGTTTAACTTTCTTATTTGGGGGGTTTTATATTAATCAGTGAATTGTTCACCCTTTATCCTACTTACTAATAGTCCTATTTTTAAATGAATAGATTGCTTTGCCATTCGCTTATCTTTGGCTTCTGTATCTGGCTTGCTTGCTCGCTTACCATGGGAATGGAAGGAGAGCCAGATCCACACAAAACTCAGAAAGGCAGTCTGGTGGGCTGCTCACATGCTTAAATTCTGGGCAAAGGGACAACAGTCACTGTTCAGCTAATTCAGAATTCCTGACTTAAACTTTGCTGAGCGTGCCTCACTTCTCACCTTAAAACACTGAGCACCTCTGGGTGTAGCAAAAGAAATGCCACCACAAACAAAAAAGAGTTTATTACTATCATAGTTCTTTTAAAAAAAATAAATAAGTGCCGGGATTAAAACCAAGGTCTCACACATGCAAGGTATGAGTTTTTATAAAGGAAGAAAATATAGGACCAGAGACATTATGAAACTTGTTCAAGGTCAAGTAATGAGCTATAAAATTATCCTTCCAATTAAGATTCTTTAGTATTTGGTAGAGTTTATATTGTAATTTAAGAAAAGAAAAATCATCCTGGAGAAAGAATAGAAGAGATACCTTGGCAGTTGCACCAAAGAGAAACCCAAGGAAATCATTCTATGGAAGTTGTATCTTTTAGGGGGTGTAGTTGGAAAACAACTTGAGATGCTGCAGAACCAATATTAGCAGGTAGGGCACTTGCCTTGCACGCAACCAGCATGACTGACCCGAGTTCGATTCCTCCACCCCTCTCGGAGAGCCTGGCAAGCTACCAAGAATATCTCGCCCGCTTCGCAAAGCCTGGCAAGCTACCCGTGGAGTATTCGATATGCCAAACACAGTAACAACTCTCACAATGTTACTGGCCCGGCTAGAGCAAATCGATGAACAATGGGAGGACAGTGACAGCGACGGTGACTTCTATGTGAAATGAAGGCATTGTTCAAGATTCTTAGTAAATCCAAGGCTATAAACGTGATTCCAGCCCAGTAATTAGGATGTCTCCGGTAACCATGGGAGTATCATAAAAGCAGTGGTAGATGGGTTTGGCTACTTTGATAAGAACAGAGATACAGGGGGGAAAAGTATACCAAACAATTGGTACTACTGTAACCATGTTATGTCAGTAATATATATATATATATATATATATTGCTTTTTGGGTCACACCCGGTGATGCTTAGGGGTTACTCCTGGCTTTGCACTGAGGAATTACTCCTGGCAGTGCTCAGGGAACCATATGGGATGCTGGGAATCGAACCCGGGTTGGCCGTGTGCAAGACAAACACCCTACCCACTGTACTATTGCTGCAACCCCCTAAAATACATATTTTTTAAAAGTAAAATTTCTCCGGAAAGTATTTCTCTCTGACCACTATCTCTGTGTCAGAATTAGGTCCTGCAAAGGATGTGGGAGATGTGAATATTTTCTACTTGCACAGAGATTCTCTTTGTCCACTTTTAAAATAAATAATAATGATGAATTGAGTGGTGGGAAGAGGAAAGAGAGTCAGTGCCAATATGAAAGTTCTTACTTGTCTTGTGGTAGCAGTCATCTGCGCTCCCGAAAACAATCATTGAGTCTTTCTCCCATGGGGGTGCTTCTATGGCTTTTAAAATCCTGCCGCTTGTACCCCATTCCAACTCAAGCATCTCAGATTGTGTCCATTCGTCAAATTCTTCTTCATTCAGTTACTTGATTTCTGAGCCTGTGTTGCACAATGCACTTATCTGCTTTCTTTTATTTGAGTCCTTCTCTGTGCTTAAGTTTTAAAGGGCCTCTGGGCAGGTACCCAAGACTATCTCACGTCATTTCTTAAAAACTCTGATTCAGATCTGTTCCATGGGAAGTGTTGCATTTGTGACCCACTGCTGGTGGGAATGCAGTGATTTCACTAACTCAGCGCACCTCATCTGAACTCTGTCTTTTGGTGATAGTGCAGTTTAAGAGCTCACAAACCTACATTCAGATAATCCTTAAGGTACGCAGAGTGGCTTTCTTGTCACTGTGAAAGGCTGCAGTAGGTGTGGGTGCTTGAGGTAAATTGATGGCTAAAATGGCCATTTTTTCCACTTCTTATGTCCTTTGCAAAGTAACCGTGTACTCATTCTATTAGAAGATGAATTAGTAGTTCTTTATATTCTGAACTGATGTCTCAGTTTGGCTAACTGGTTGCAGTGAAAATGACAGAGCACTGGTTCAGACCAGGGCCTTCAGAAGTCTTGAATGCTTCTGCTTTCTCTGGGTACCTTCTAAGATCATCTGAACAAAGCCACGCCCGGGTGCCTGCTGAGGAGGGCAGAGCACAAAGGAAAACAAAGCAAAACAGCTGTCTCTGTGGTTGTGGTTGCCATATTAAACCAACCCTTAGCCAGCTAACTTACAAAACAGAGAACTATTTTCCTGTGCTTCACTCAGTTCACTTCTGACATTAAGTGCATAGCGTTTACTTTGTTTTCATGCAAGAAATAAACACAACTGTTTGGGAAGAAGAAACAGTATTAGAACGGAAAGACAAATATATAACAAATATATATTTATCTGTGAGAGCTGGAGGAATAGCTAACCAGGAGGTAAAACTTGATGCCAGGGCAAAAAAAATGTGTGTAGAGATATGTGTTTGTTGAAGTGGGAACTTTTGTGTTTTACCTCTGCAGTTAGAGACCCACTGAAGGGAGTAACCAGTTGGTTCTCTTTGGTTTACTGCTCAGTCTCTTTCCTTCCTCCCTTCACTCCAGCTAACACTCAACTCTAAATCATTTGCTGAAGTTGAGTGTCAGAGTTGATACAAGTGCCTTGACTCATTCTATACACAGTGACTGCTAATAAAGGAGACATTCTCTATTCTCCCAGCTTACATTTTATGGCTTGAAGTAAATTTTGACAAAAATATTAGTCAAGATATGTCTATCCCCTGACCAAAAATAAACTTATGAAAGAAATAATTTCCGCTGAGAAAGAAAAAATTATCCTTTTTTTTTAAAGATAAAAACTGCATTCGTTATTCATAGCATTTCTCTCACTTTTTCTTAAAGGGCCATGTTAATTTGTTACTGACCACTAGATGGCACTTGTGTACAGCATTTGAAATTATTTTCAAGGGAAACAAGAGTGCAATGTAGTCAGAATAGAATCTGAGGCTTTTCTCTGATGCAGCCGCTTCTTCCCCACTTGGTGTCGAAAGGGGTGTAAAAGAGAAGGCCTAAATTTCTTCTGTGCTTTTTTTTAAACTTATAAAGAAAAATGAACATGGCAGAAGTGTTCTGATTAGATCGGAAGAAAAAGGATGATGCATTCTTGCTGAATGAATCAGGAGAGATGATGTTCTGTCATTCTTTAGCTATAGACCTGAAATACTACCTTTAAATTTATGGTTGCTGGTATGAACCATGGTCCTCTGTTTATCCAGTCAGTGCATTTGGGTGAAGCATGAATAGTGCGGCTTCCAATTGGTTACTTTATCACACTGACAATTTCAGAAGAAATATCAATTCTTACCCTTTGGGGTGAAAAAAATGGATCTTACAAACCTTATCAGATTGCCGTGGCTTGATTCATCTTTAGGAGAACAGGCTGCCTGGCTGTTCACTGCTGCCTCCAACTCATCTGGACATTTTCAGATGATGAAAAGGTTGATAGCAACTGTGAACATCATCCACAATTGTACTGAGACCAGGGCAGGGCTCGTCTTCAAAAAGAAGAGTGAAAGAGAAAGAGAGAAAACAAGAAAATCAGAACCCTGATAATGCAGCCCACCCCCGAGGAAGGCCAGAGACATTGATAATCTTCCTTAACCCATTGCCTTCATTTCTCTAGCCTGTGAGCTACTGTCAACATTTAGAACCTCCAACAAACCCCAGCTCATTTTCAGGTAGGTAAGTTGTTGGAGATTTGCCATGTGCAGATCTGCCAACTGGTGCTGGGTCCTTCCAGGTCTCATCTAATCTGGCCTCTCAGTAACCTTGGCTTTCTCCTATTTAGCCTAAGCTGCAGTGAGCACACGTGGGGAAGCATCGTCAGATCTGATATAAAAGGGACATCTGTCGTGAAGATTAGGGTGGATCAGGGAGTTGCAATAGGGCAAAAAAAGAAAACAGCACATTGGATCATAGGCATAAAGAAATCAGAAACAGAAATATACATTTTAAGGGGAATGTAACGCTCTAGATGGGAACCCGTTTAAATGTCTCTAGTCCTGTATCTTTGATCTCCTATTCAGGATGCCATCTGGGCTCTCTTCTCAGTTACTTAAAACTTTCAGATGCTTTTCCAAATGCCTTAGGATTTAAGTCCTGTCTTAGGAAGAGCTTATTGCACTTTGGAATGATAAGCTAATGTCCAAAGCTGGCCATTTTAACAGGAGACAATGGATGAGCTTGAAAGAATAAAATAAAATTCTCTGGGTAGGATGTGGGTTTTGAGGAGCAAAGTCATGGAGACCTCCCTCTCAGCGGTGAAAGCACTGTTGAAGTACAATACATTTGAATCATTATTACTTAAAAAAAACTATCCCTGAGCATATAAATTAATATATGACTGAGAGCCTAGTTAGCATTCTAATTTTTGACAGCACCAAATATGCCCAATTTGATTAAGAAACAAATGAAGACTGATTTATTGGTAAAGTGCCAAAGTTAGGATTTTTGGAGGAGAGGCAGGTAAGAATGCAACATAAGAAATACTTTGAAAATTTTGCATGAGAAGCTTGTGGGTCATATGGAGGAAATAGGTAGACTTTATTAAAGCAAGGAGCCACACGTCCCAAGAGAAATCAGATTCCAGAGCTGATAGTGCTGGAGGAAGACAGAGCATCACCAATGTCAGATACTGTCAGGTACCGTAAAATGATTCTAGAACAGAGCCCTCTTTGTTCCCTACTTTTGGAAGCTTCTAGTAATCATGGTGTCTCGAGCATGTAGGCCTTATCTTTGCCAAAAGAAAATTGGAGACTCTGAATGATACCTTCTACTATTTTGAGGGGCAAAACTTGAAATGGGGTCATTTCCCAAAACATTGTCTTAACAAGCTTCATACTTTTGCCTTATTGTTGTAGATTAATTTACTCCTATATGCCACTAAGTCAGTCTTTTTCCTCTGAGTTTCCATGTTAGACTATGTAAAAGTATACTGTACATTTAAGGGGCATCAAAATGATGATGATGATCAATGCTTTATCTTTTATGTATAATAACAGAATATGTGCTCTTCTATTTTAAGTAATTGCTACCTCAATTCCCTGTTTAAGGTGCTTATTTCCTTGGGTTTCTGTCTGCCATTGACTTTGCTTGATGAAGTTTAATTGCTGTTTCTCACAATCAATTGCTGTTGACAAATCTCCCCAAATACCTCATTCCCCACCCCCTTATCAATAAATAAGGGATTAAAATTATTTTATTGAGTGCAGAGAAGTGTATTGGACTTTGGAAAGCTTTTAGATGATCTAAAGAAGATTTGGTCCTTGCCCTCCACATGTCAATAGTCTTAAGGATGTATTAACTAAGACACATACTTTCTATAAATAGATATATTAAATTCTGTGTTCCATCCACCTAGAATATATTCTAACAAGGCACAACAGAAGAGGTTGGTGGAGCCTGAATTTAACTTTGAAGTTGAGGAGTAGGAAACATTCCCAAGCATTCTAATATGTCTCATTTTATCCTTAAAGAAATCTTGAGATCATTGATAGTCTGATAAACCCCATTTTATAGATTATCACATTGAAACTTTTAGGAAGGTTATTTATCTAGAATACAGAAAATGTTAAAGAGCTTAACTTTTTAAAATTAAAAAAATTACATTCTTTTCTTAAAAAATAAATTAATGAATCACCATGAGATACAGTTATAGACTTACAAACTTTCATGATTAGGTTTCAGTCATACAATGATCGAGTATCCACAAATTTTGCATTCTCTTGGCAGAATCTATTGTCAGAATGGGCTTGCTAAATTGACCTAATGACAATCTTAATAATCTTAAAATGGCTTCATTCAGTTCTTCATTTTGGTGGGATCCTGATTTATCTGGATAACTATTGAAAACCACAAATTCTTTGATTTTGCTTCTGTCTCTGAAAAATAGAGCTAAATATTGTGAAAAACATTTAACATGCATGATTAGTAAAAAACGTAATGGGTAAACTTAATATATAATTAAACAATTGACTGAAAATAAATTTTGTTGATCTTCACACTTCATTTGGTTGTAGTTTCACATTATAGGGGAGCTCTCATTTTCTTTAAAATGTGAAAGTATTTTTATGTAACTTTTAGAATAAAGCCATTTTCTCTTTGATTGTTTCTCACTTGTGTTTTATTTATTTATTTGCTTTATGGGTCACACCGGCGATGCTTAGGGGTCACTCCTGGTGGTGCTCGGGGGACCATATGAGATGCTGGGATTTGAACCCGGGTCGGTTGTGTGCAAGGCAAATGCCCTACCCACTGTACTATCACTCCAGCTTCCTCATTTGTGTTTTAAAAGTCTATTTTTTCCTGATTCCTTCAGAAGCTTCTGATACGGACTAAGACACATTCTTTCTGTTTGTTTTTGTGACATACCCAGAAGTGCTCAGGACTGATGATACCTGGTTCTGTGCTCACGAATCACTCCGGGTGGACTCTGGAACAAGATAAGCACCCTACTGTTCTATCTCTTCAGACCCTATAACACAGAAAGGTCAAATTTGCATAGCAGTGAAAGATGGAGGTCATTCTGGCTACTTTGTTAATGCTTGTAGGATGCTTCATAGACAGTACTGAAAGCAAGAAACAATGACCTACTTGGGAGCTGCAGGTCAGTAATGACACACCGAAGCCATTTCTTCCATTTATGTGTAGAATCATCGTGCTTTCTAGGTAGAGTTCCAAAAAGAACTTTGGATGATCTGGATTCCTATTTCTGACTAGACCTTTTAAGGATACTTTTTTTGGGGGGGTCACACCTGGCGATGCTCAGGGGTTACTCCTGGTTCTGCATTCAGGAATTACTCCTGGCAGTGCTCAGGGGACCATATGGGATGCTGGGAATCAAACTCAGGTTGACGGCTTGCAAGGCAAGCACCCTACCTGCTGTCCTATCACTCCAGCCCCTTAAGGATACTTTTTGATAAGAAATGCCCAGATCTTTAGAAAGGATGACATTGCATTCTTAGTCTAGCTCTAGGGAGGAAATTCCCTCTCTCTCTCTCTCTCTCCCTCTCCCTCTCTCTCTTCTTTTTGGGTCACACCCAGCTGTAGTATAACAGTTTTGTCCTTCCTGCATAGCCCCAGGTAGTTTAGGTATATTGGGTTGCTCCCATTCCTCTGTGTTTATTTGTAACTTCTTTCTTTGTGCTCTGTTGACTTGTAAATATTGTTTTTCTCTTCTCCCTAAGTCCTTTGCATAGTTTATTCAGAGCAATGTCCTTTTTGTATGGACACAAGAAGACATGCTTTTGTAATGTGACTCTCAGTAATATTTCTCTCCTAGGCATTTGTTCTCTCACCTAAGCCTCAGCTGCCTTTACTTCCTAGCGCCCCCAAAAGCAGGGTCCTGACGAGGGACTAGATGGAACCAGGGCAAGCGGTAAGCTATGTGCTACACTGGCACTGAGATGGGCCTGGCCAAAGTGCCATAATGCTTAACTATCAGTTAAGAGCTTGGTCATGGACAAATGCTGTCATGATCCAAAAAGTAATAACTAGATTTGGACCCTGCTAGGGTTAGGAATGATTAATCTGGCCTGAGTGCTGTAGTCTGAGTCTGTGGCAAGATGTTCCCAGGAGAACTGCCCTACAAGACTCAATGGTATCTCTTACTGTGTTGATACAAAACTTACTAGTATTAAGATGTTGATAGTTCTTGGACTGAGGAAAGAGGAAAAAAACCTTAGGAGATATTTTTGACTGGGTCAGTCAGGAAGGGCTTTAGAATACCTATTAAGTGGGCCCTCAGGAAGGGCTTTCTTATGTTGATTTTGCTACCTGACTGGGTGCAGTGCCAGCCCAGACTGCAGGGGAATGGGAGGCAAGAGAGCTGGAGACAGGTGAGAGCAGAGGGCAAGATGGACCGCGAAGAGACGAGCAAGGAGGAACACAGGCCTGAGAGAACGGGGACACATGCTTGAGAGAACCTGGCAGTGGCAGTCTGAGAGAACCTGGGTCCTCTATGACATAAATTTCTTTTATGGGATATAATGAGACTGTAAGAGGGGCCTGAGGGGGGGCAGAGAGAGACAGGAGTGAATGGAGAGAAGATTGGAATAGACTGCAATGAAGACCAACCAGCTTGGCTCTCGCGTCTTCCTTCGTCTGCCCTTGGCCAACAGCCGTCCTGATCCAGGCCACACACAGCGGCTCAAGAACACCGAACGCGGCCGGTGAGACAGAGCTATCCAGAGAGCAGACGAATACATAACCTTCAGTGTGCATAGTTTTTTTTACACCCGGCGATGCTTAGGGGTTGCTCCTGGCTCATGCATTTAGGAATTACTCCTGAGGATTCTCGGGAGGCCATATGGGAATCTCACCTGGGTCGGCTGCGTGTAAGGCAAACGCCCTACCTTCTGTGCCCTACCTACAGCCCCTAGGGAGGAAATTCTCAAATAAGCAACATATCAAGCGATCATTTCTAAATGGGAAGGTTGGGGCTCATTGACTTCATCTGGGCCAGGATAAAGATTCGGTTTGGTGCAAATGGACGGTATTCAGCTTTGTACCATCTCCTTAAAAATCTTCATCGTGTATCCATTCTTTACTAGCCAGTGACGAGAGCCACTGAGAGATTAGGTGGTGTTTCCACACTTTCTATTGATAAGGGTTCTAAATCAGAGATTTTAGTATTACATTTTCCATGGGCTTATTAAAGCCAAATTCGATTTGACACACTTGAATTCACTAGTATTTGGTGGGGGATGGGTGGGGTGGGATGGGGGTAGAGCAGTTGCACTCAGGGCTTACTTCTTATTCCCCTTAGGAATCCTGGCAGTTCTCAGGGGACCATTTATGGTGTCAAGCCTTAAATCTGCGTCAGCCATGTGCAAGGCAAGCACCTTGCCCACTGAACTATTTCTCTGGCCTGGATTCTCTATTTTGAGAAAAAAGAAACTCCAGATAATGTCATGGTAAGTTTTTATTTTTGTTTTTGTCATTGCCGTTGTTGTCTTGGGCCTCCCTATTGGTGCTAAGGGCCATCAGGGCTCCACTG
The DNA here is from genome assembly GCF_029834395.1 of Sorex fumeus. Classification (NCBI taxonomy): domain Eukaryota; kingdom Metazoa; phylum Chordata; class Mammalia; order Eulipotyphla; family Soricidae; genus Sorex; species Sorex fumeus. The sequence goes on along the minus strand of NW_026606185.1, from coordinate 44,658,757 downwards.
AACAGTGCTCAGGAGACCACGTGATATTGGAGATCAATTCCAGGGCCATGTACATGCAAGGCATGTGCTTTAGTGATTAAGCTTTCTCCCCAACTCTGTGTTAATTGTTTTTACTCTATGCACTCCCCCCACCATGCAAATATTCTTTAAACTATCTACAGCATCATCTTGGGAGAGTGTTAGAAACATTGTTTATTAGAATAAATTTCTGTGAGTGAAAATTGTAAGGTTGGAAGTTGTTTGTTTTAGTCAGAGTATACTATCAGTGTATTACAAAGCATAAGTCTCCATGTAAACTGCTGATTATGATAGAGGAGCGCATTAGCAAAAATGTTAAGAGTAAGTTGAGGGCTGAAGTAGTACTCATAGAAAACTCATCCATAACATTAAAGAGTCATTTGTCAAAGAACGGATCACCGTATGTATATGGGTGGGGAGGTTCAGTGATGGGGAGGAAAATACCTGGTGTCAGCTACTTTTAGATGGGAGATAAATATAACCCAATATTTCATGTTTTTAGTAATCACTTATTATGTACTCAATTGAAAAGATTGGAGTGTAGAACAAACATAAAATGGAGCAGCTTCCATTTAAAAATTCTGAAAGAAGCACCTTCAGAATTGCTTAAGTTGTTGCTGATTGGCTGCTTGGGCACCCAGGGCCCAGCACCCTTTCCTATCACCTATGGCAGAGAAAGAGTGTGTTACAAAGGTGTCATTGACAGAAGGAAGTCCAGAACTGGTTAAGGAACATAAAACCAACACACCCTTTTACTTCTCCTTGGATTTTCTTTCTCTTCATCTCTTCTTCCTTCTCTCTTTTTCCCTCTCTCTCTCCCTCCCTCCCTCCCTCCTTCCCTTTCCTTCCTTCCTTCCTTCCTTCCTTCCTTCCTTCCTTCCTTCCTTCCTTCCTTCTTTCCTTCCTTTTTTCCTTGTGGAGAAAAAACTTTAAAAATAAACAGAAAATAAACTTCCGCAAAGTTAAGTGCCTTATTTATGTCCAGAAACACAAATATTCAAACCCAAGCAAAGAAATAGCTCCAACTTCTGTGCTATGAGAACACAGAGTAAATACCTGGTAGGTTGGGGTGGGTACAAGGAGGTCTTTTTTAGAATAGATGACACATGAGCATGGTACAGAAGAATGAGTTGTGTTTAATGACATAGCATTAGTCACTTCAATTTAGCAAGGCTGGTGTGTTTACACCATGGAAATCAGCAAACACTATAAACCAGGACTAGATTTATTGTTGTGTTCATTGTCTGGATTACAAAAGTGATGGAGGAGAGGCAAATAATGCAGAACAAGCATAAAAGTGTGTTGATTCTGTAGTTGCTACGTTGTAACTGAGATGGAATTTGAGGAGATATTCTTGTATTATTCAAAAGCAATTATTAGTTGAGCAAAGAAGACTCGTGTCAACGATCATTATGTTCATTTATAGCATCTCTACCATTTCAATTTCATCACTGTCACTGTCACTGTCATCCCATTGTTCATCGATTTCCTCAAGCAGGCACCAGTAACGTCTCCACTCGCCCTAGCCCGGAGATTTTAGCAAGTGCCACATTGGAGGCTCTTTCAGGGTCAGGGGGATGAGACCCATCATTGTTTCTGGTTTTTGGTATATCAAATACGCCACGGGGAGCTTGCCAGACTCTACCGTGCAGGCAGGATACTCTTGGTAGCCTGCTGGGTTCTCCGAGATCAAGAACTAGACAATAAGAGGTCGCAAGACTTCTGGGAGCTTGGTTTTATAGTCTCTGGGTCTTGGCTATTGATGTGATTACCCGGTGCCAGGGGTAGTTGGTGTGTGAAACTGTCTAGCTAGTGGAAGTTGGGGCATCTGGGTGGAGGAAGCCCCATCCCGATCCGAGCAGGCTTGGAGATCTCAGTCCTGGGTCCCACACACCTGGGTTCCTCTGCCCATTTCTTCATGTGTGAGGCTAGTCCGAGAGTGTGGAGAGTGGTCTTAAGCATGGCTGTGACTAGTTCTGAAGGTCTTCAGCTGCCGGGTCTCTGCTCAGGGCGGGGAGGAAAACTCAACCCTCCTCACTCCGAGGGGCCCTGGTGAGGACAGCCAGGCACTAGGCCAGGAGACTCTGTGTTGTTCTTTTCTGGGAGTTTGGTTTTATAGTATCTCGGTCTTGACCACTGATGGGATTACACAGTGCCGGGGGAAGTTTCATCATACTTTTAACATATTTAATTAACTTTCCTCCTTGGTAAACATTTACCAACACACCTCTACTCTCAAGCTATTACTCACCAGGAAAGACAATGGAGGCAAGAAGGTTGGAAAAGTTGTAGAGTGCTGATCAGTCATTTTTGTACATTTGGGCGTAGCTAGTAGGGAGTGATGGATGTGACTCTTGAATATATGACCTGTTTTTTAAAAAGAAAGGGACTCTTTGATAGGGTAAAAAATGGCTTTGGAGGATCAGAGAATAACTAATTAATTGCTTAGGGGGTAGAGTTTGCATCTGCCAGCTTAGTTCATGGTTCCTCAGATCCCTGATTCCCTGGGCATTGACGGAAGCAACCTCCCAAGCACAGACTGGTAATAGCTGAGTATAGCCCAAACATCTTTCTGTCAACGTGGCATATCCTGACAGTGGATACTGTCAATTAAGCCCAGTGCATAAAAGACTCTGTAGCCTTACATAAGTGCCAACCAGGGTCCTCTTCATGCTTTGATTCAGGGTAGGCATAGATATGATTATTACTACCCATGCCTATGAAGGGTTGTGCAAATTGAAATTAGAATTTGCCTCTAGATTTCTAGGAAGGATTTGATAAAATTACCTGAAATGCAATTATAAAGCAATAAGAGAGAAGATGGGACTCCATGGAAGAAGTCATTTGTGATTGTTGTTGTTAAAGGAACATTTCCAGTAGTTGAGGCAGGCAGACAATAGAAAAGCATAACTCCTTTTGAGGGAATTTCCATCAGCTATAATTCTGTATATTGAGAGTTACTTGATATACTTTGATTAACTTTCATTCAAAGTACTAATTCCTTACCTTATAGCAAAGGGCCTTTTATATAATACAATTTTAACATTCCATTTCCTAATACATTGTAAAATTTATGTATATTAGAATTTGTGTTTGATGCTGGAGAATCAAATCTGAATACTATTTTATTTGTGGTAGTGTCCAAAATTTAATGTTTTTTTTTATTTTAGTTTGCTGTGTTAGGTCATAGATAGGATTTTGAAGTTAGGATTTTGGAATCTGGCGTGCGTGTCAAATCCCATCTTAACTGTATGGACTTTGGGAAAGTCATCTAACTTCTTCAAGGAAGTTTTTTACTTACCTGTCAGTACTCAGCCTCAAATGAGTACTTTGCCTCCAACAACCTTGAATACTTTCTTTTAATGAAGTTACTTTGCCTCCATGCCTTAAGTCATATTTTTTTCTATCTCCCATCACGCTATCATTTACCTCTTTGCAGAACTATTCTCTATTGACCCTCAAACAGACCCCACGACATTTTCTTTCTTTCTTTTTTTTGCTTTTTTGGGTCACACCCGGCGATGCTGAGGGGTTACTCCTGGTCTTGCACTCAGGAATTACTCCTGACAGTGCTCGGGGGATCATATGGGATGCTGGGAATCGAACCCAGGTCAGCCGCATGCAAGGCAAATTCCCTACCTGCTGTTCTATTGCTCCAGCCCCTGACACTTACTTTCTTAATTGCCCTCTATGAATTTATTTTTGATCATCCACTCCATGGTACTTGAAACTATTCTTTGTTAAATATAAATATATAAAACTGCCTTTGTTTGAGGACTCATATCCTACTTATATTGCATTACTCACTTGGGCTTGATATATATTAAGGAAAGGATATTTATCATTATAAACTTGTATTAACTTATTTAGTTTTTAAATTCCTATTCTAGTGCTTCCTGTTCCATTTCTTCCTCTTCCTACATGCTTATCTGGCCCTATAGTTCAAGATCTAGGGCAGGGAAATAATAACGACAGCTGTCAACAGTTATGGGCACTTAGCATGTATAGTCAGGCATGGTCTAAATGCTTTTCTTTCATTCTTTCATTTAATCTTTATAACAGCCTTGAGAGGTAGATGCTATTATAGTCTTCATTTTACACTTGACATTACTGTCCACATAATAAGAATCCGAGTTTCCTTCATCTTCTGCCACTTTTGACACATTGATTTTGAGAATAAAACAGGCATCTTCTCCCCCACTATTTCTTCCCCTTATAATTATATAGCACATGTGATCTTTCCCCCCAGTTGGTTCTCTAGTCAATAGTTCTTATTTCAAGTGCTTTGAAAAATGTCTTGATCTTTTGTCTTTGTATGCATTTTATAATCCTAAATCCAGAGATTAGCATCATTTTTTTTCTTTCTCTGGTTGGTGAGTCAATCAATCAGTAATATTTATTGGGCTGGAATATACTATTTGACCTTGGGCTTGGCTGGAGAGATCATAGGTTTTATTTTGATTCTTGTTTGGGGAAAAAAGTTATAGTTTCCAAGTGGTTATAGGAGTTGTATGAGCCAGGCTTTGCCACTAAATCAAAACCAATAGAATGATTTATTAATTTTAATGAAGAATGTTCATGACTATAATATAGGAAATATGGTCTTGCATTTATGAAGACTGGAAAATCCCAAGACTTGCCTGATGGAAACCCAGAGGAGATGTTGTTCAGCTTCAGTCCTTTCTAAAGTCATCTATTGTTGAATCAGGAAGAGACAATGCTGCAGATTAAGTGTGAAGACAGTGTGCTAGATAATTCTCTCTAGCTTGAGTGAAACTGGTCTTTTGGCTCCTTTCAGACCTTCAGCTGATTGAATGAAGCACATTCACATTAATTAATGAAGGCAATCTACTGTTTTCAATGTTCACTAATGTGAAAGTTAGCCTTCATCAAAACTACCTCACAGAAATACCCAGGAAAAAAAAATGACCAAATGTCTGGGTACCCTGTAGCCCAAACAACTTGAAACACAAACTTCACCATCACAGAAAAGTTTTAAATTGTTTGAAGTCTATTTTGTAGATTATTGAGAGCTCCCAGCACAAGCAAATGAGGGATAGTGGTCCAGGCAGAGTAAACTCAAGATCAATCTAAACTGATGTCAGTTCACAAACAGGATCATTAATACCAGCTGAAAAATGATAATCTATGTGTGCTTTTTTCTTGTTATCCCCACCAGTGTGCATATGGAATTCTGTATTAATATCACAGTTTGCTTAGTGACCAGAACACAGTAATGCTAACTATTCTCTTATTTTGGAATGGTGTGATTATGTGGGTGCGTTCAGGGTGGTATGGCAAGCTACCAAGAATATTCAATACGCCAAACACAGTAACAAGAAGTCTCACAGTGGAGACGTCAACTGGGCCTACTCGAGCAAATCGATGAACAACGGGAGGACAGTGTGATTATGTGTGTGTGGGGGGGGAGGTGGGTGGTAAGGTGGAAATAAGGTTTCTTAGTATCAGTAGAGTTCAGTTAATGTCTTGTTCAGACTACATTTTTTAAGAAAACTGTCAAAGTTGGGACAAGGGGAACAAGACACAGAACACAGTCCTGAAAGGAAGGACTGGTCAGAGGAGGGAAGAGACACAAAACGTTTGGGTATTATAGCAAGACATGAAGTCAAGAGTACAAGCAAGAAACCAGATCATAAGGCCAGTCATGGATAACCAAGAGAGAGTACTTACTAGGGGAAATTACAGTGTGACGCAAATGCTAGGCATTACTGGCACCTTAACAACAGAACCCTTAGTCTAGGGCAGTGACCTGTGCTCTGACTTATTAATTGAACATATTTGTTAATGAGAAACTAATTAAATGTTGGAAGGAGATAGGAGGGCTTCATCTTTATTTGCTGTTCCATATGGATTTTGATGTGGTGTTAACCTTATTACAGCAATCATTGAAAAGAAATTTCAAAGAAAAGATGTCATTGAAAGAAATGGCATTTGATCAAGTGTTGAAGCTGAGTGTCCTGTGCCAAATATCTCTACTTCCCTCGAAAATTAATAATACCACAGAACACTCTGATAGTTTCTTAATGGAATATATTTTTAGAAGTAAAGTGAAAGGGTTTAATACATGACATTCACATGACCAATCTGTGTTTTTTAAAGCCATTTTGACCATGGAAATAGCAAAATTTTAAAGTTTTAACCTAGAGAGAAGAAATAATAGTTGTTTAATCTAGCAGAGTGTTACTAAAAATAAAAAGAGGTGTGTGTATGTGTGTGTGTGTGAATGCACACACGTTTTGCATGCATGCTATTTAAAGAAAAGACATTGAAACAAAGAAATTTGGAGCTAAAGAAAGGACAGGAATAAAGGATGTGGATCCAGAATTAGGGTATAATGTTTCAGAAATATAATCTATTATAATAATTTCTGATTGATCCAGATTCAGAAATATATTTCTTAGTCTTCTCACATTTAAGAGAAATTCTTTGTTAGTTTTTGTGGGTAAAAAATTTAAGTCTTGATTTCCTCAGTTGCCAGTGATGAACTCCTCTGCGTCTGTGTGTGGTAGAATTTCTGAGATATACATAAAAGGTCTTTGTGTCATCTTCATTCCCAAGGTGGCTCCATACCTAACACCTTATGCTAGAGAAATGGGCCGTATTTGCCTCTTGTGATTCTTCTAAATATCACACAACTCAATTATGGCTGTGGAAAAATCAGAGCAAATAAATATTGTAGGGCTCCTCTTTCTGACTACCTCTTTGGCGACTGAAGGTCTGTGTTGGTGCTTTCTTTTCGTGCCTTGTGATTTAGGGCTCTTGTTTAAATAACACAGCCTCAATTGTGCCTGTTCCTGAGTGGAACAATTATTTCAGCCAGTGCAGGTCAACTTGGGATTCCAATTCTTGGTCTTTCGATCCCTAAAATTGGTTACGGGTTTCAGCATGATTGTTGCTTCTATCAAGCACCCTTCTTCAAAACCTCTCATTTTTCTCAAGTGGTCCAAAGAGCTGTCACCTCAAGAACAAGTCCACTTCTGATCCTGACCAGTTAGGGCCACATTCTTTAACATCTTCCTTTTTTGAACCCCTGAACCTGCTCTCCTGGGCATCCACGACTAAGGCTGGGGATATTTCCATTCAGTGTAAGTATTTAAATCCTGTGCTTCGGTGACCTACTTTGAGCCTCTCCCCAGAGCTACTCTTGGCTCTGTCCAGAAGGTATCCTAGCCCGTCTCTGTCTCAGAAGCTCCAGTGAGAGGAGGGGGCAGTATACCATCTTTTCCTAAAAGTTTAAGAAAAGCACAAGTTTGTTTCATCTCTCCTTGAAGACAGATTTTCCAAAACCCCGTGCCAAATACATTTCCCACTGTGCCCGTTTCTCTCTTTATTCATGCTCAGGGACTTATTTCCTTTGGATGTTTGGTGCTAGGAGTTGGAACATCACACACACAGCTATCTTCTAAAGGGAATGAAACACTTAGGGATTGATAGTGCTTATCCCCAAATGCCAAATACCCCTTAAAGAGAAAAGCTTCTAAATTTATCCTTAATCTATAGTGCTAACATGAGCTGGATCTATGCCCCGCTTTATAAGCATATGTTTGCGTGAGGAAGCCATAGAGTAGAAATCTACACGCGCCTTTGACAACTTTGCAGCAAATGCAGTTTGCGTGTGCCCTTTTGATGGCTGATATCATTTCTTTCATTCATTTAACCTCAGGGGGAGACAGCGAACTCATCTCTGGTGTTGGCTTTGCAAAAGTCCACTTGTGTTCCGGCACAGCCCTTTCGAGAGACCCTTGTCTCGGAAGCAAAAGGAAATTGAAACGGTCTTCGCAGAATGGGAGCGACCAACAGATCAGCATTTGTGAGGTGTAGGCAAGATGACTTCAAGCTGCAAAGCTGGGCCTTGACAGACGGATTTAGCACCATTAGCAGGGGCTTGTTGAAAAACAAAAATGACTTCAAAACTCTTCCTTCTGAACCAGAATGTAACATTCGTCTCTGCGTTAAAACATTTGCTGACTTGTTTTCTGTCGCCCCCACCCCCCAGCCTCTCACTCTTTTGTGTCGGAGCTAATGTTCCCAGCGTCTACACTGCGTAGGCCCTGATTATTTGTGAGACAGAGTGAGTTAATGCAGATTTGCAAGCTGTTCCCATTTGTTAAATGTCAGAAAAACACATGCAAGTCACTGGCTTTAGCACTTAGCTGCCAGCTGGCTCTTCTGGAGGCAGGGGACAAATGACAGTCTATCACACAGCATGCTTTCAAAGAAAGAGGGGACCTATTCCAGAACCGCAGCATCCGAGTGGCTTTGAACAACATAAGCAAAATAAGAAGCCAACATCAGTTTTTTTTTTTTCCTTTCCCTTATTTCTCCCCCTGTTGTTGAATGAATGGCAGCACAACATTTGGGAGCTTTTTACAGCCTTGGGAATATCGATTCCACTGCCCACCATCTGAGAGAGTGATGGGATAATGGGAACGTGCCAGAATGCCATATACTCTAGGTGAGTGACAGTAGAGATACCCTGAAAGACGTGGGGTGGGGCATAGGGTGCCCTCCCCAACCCATATTCTTCAGAGTGTTGCATCTCCCACCTTCCCACTACTATCCTCTCTATAGGTGTCTGGATTAAAATTAAATTTCTGCCTCTTTTCTCTCTATCAGAACCATGTTGAGGTTTTATCTGGGTCCTAGGTTCTATTCCTCAGAGCTCTGAATCCCACTCCCTTAAGAAGGTGGAAATGACGGCATAAGTAATACAGGAGTTTCCCCTAATTAATTTACTCCTCTAGACATCAGCTGTGTTTTGAGTCTCTAGTATTCAAAGTGATTGTGAGGGATGGAAAGAAGTGGAAGATATGGTTTGTTCTTACATGCAGAAATCTAGTAGGGCGTTGATGATTAAGATTACACCTGAAAGGAAAAATGGCCGTAGATGATTAGGAAGGAAGATTAAGTTATAATTCATTGGTATCAGAGGAAGACTTTATGAAGTCTTTCTTGGGCTGGCAAGACACGAAAGATTCCCATAACTAGAACAAGTAAAAACAACCCGCCAAAGACACAATGAGGGCTTTAAGACAAGAGTGATACTGAAAGGAGGAATGAGCATAAGAAGATGGGAATAGGTATAGACTATGGATTAAATAGCCTGTGCAAGGCAAAAAGTTAAAAGAGTGATGGGGAAAAAATGAAAAACTCGATAGAAACCACACTAGGGGATATGGCTGTTTAACACAAGGTTTTGAATGAGAGAGTGCTGTTGTCTCAATTCAGTTTTCTCCATGTACCTATACAAGATCCAATTTAGAGCTCTCATACGTCTTTGTGACTTATTCAAGACCTCCCACAAAAGAAAACGAAAACCAAACCCCAAAAAACTAAACCAGGTCTTCCTATGGCCATCCTCAATAGTGCATATTACAGAAAAACAATCCGGACTTTGGTTAGAATACTTTTAAATTCATCTTCTTTCTTGCTTGCTTTTTTTCATTTTTAGGGATCTTTGGTCCACATCTGGTTGTGCTCAGAACTTAATCCTGACTGTGTTCCATGATGGCAGTTAGTGTTACAGTTCCATCTCAGGTCAAAAGCATACAAATTAAGTACCTTGCTGCTATACTATCCCCCTGGTCCAGGACACTTTTTGGGGTGAGCATTAATGTTCTTAAATGAAACCTGACTTCTTCCCAGATCCATCATCCCACTCATTCTGAACTGCCTGTTCTAGGGTATTTTGTCAGCATTTCATTATTTCTGCATTGCTAATTCCTGTATCATTACTGTTCCACTAATGTGGGCCCTCTACCACTCCCTTTTTTTTATTAGGTTCATGAAACTGGTTGTTCGCTTTACTATCCCTAGGGCTGTAAATTCTGGCTTGCCTTATTGCTGTTCTCTTGAAAGGCTTAGGTGACATTAATACCCATGTGGCAGGATAGGAAAAAGGGGGCCAGACTTGCCCTGTGCTCTATCTTCACTCGCTCTGAGTAGGTATTACTACTTGACTTCAGCACTCTTTTCTATTAAGCCTAGATGATTCCCCCAATCCTTGTCAACACAGCATTTCACGAGACAAAGCACGTTTGACCTTCTTGCTCCAGCCTTAAAACTTAAAACAATATTTATTTCTTCTACTTTGGGCTCATAATTCCAAGATCATAGCTTGGGCTTTAGTTTCTTTTAATCAGCTAACATTTTGAAAGGACTCTGTGCTCTTAGGCCCTTCTTCTAGCCTTCCTCATGGGATGCACTTGCAGTGACCTCCTCCTTTTTGTCTTGTCTTCTCCCTCCACCTGGTCACCATGTGCTTTTATGTCTTTTCCGAATCACCCCAACTCCAGGAAAGTTTTCATTTTTACAGGGGAAGGTCTTACTCCTGGTATTCTCAAAGCTCTAATATCTTGTGATTTGTCATATCCTCAAAGTTCCCAGCCCCCGATTAAAAATAAATTATTATAACACCATGATTGACCAAGTTGTTCATAATAAAATTATGTCAGGTATTAAATGTTCAACACCAATCCCACCACCTGTGTGTTCTTCCTGCCACCAATGTCCCCAGTTTTTACTCACCATCTCAACTTGCTTTATGGCAGGTACAAACAGATTCACTTCTTCTTCTTCTTCTTCTTTTTTTTTTGGCAACACAATGGAAAATGGAATTATCAAAACTTAGATACAAGTGAATTTGTGATAATTGTTCCATCTCATAACAAAATTGCTGAGGTCACTGCCTGAAGATTTGCTGTGCTGGCTCGTGCTATTGAACTTTCTGTACTGTTGTTTAGACTGTGAGCTTGGGGGTCTTCTACGAAACTTTCCCATGGGAGTTCTTGGTATCCTACAGACCCAGATCCAAATTCCCTGTCATGTGGTGAACTTGTCTTTGAGAACTTTCTGAGAAATTTGTAACATTACCCAGCTTCGGCTTCTTTCCTGAGCACAAGCTAGTCCTTCCAGTGAATCATGACTCACCCTCACAACACTCCCCCAACATATTCATTTTCTGCTTCTCCCCTCATTTTCAGTCTCTCTCTCTTTAGTGGTCGCTTTTCTTCATCTTATAAATATCCTCAGTCTCTTCCTTTGCAAAACACAAATAAAACATTCTCTTTGTAATCTGCAACCACTCTAGAAACTAGTCCTCTTTCTTTTTTTAAAATCAAATTCCTTGGCCTCACAGTTAAACTTCTACCCATTTCTTTTTGATTTCCATTCTGCTCTTCACTTCAATATTCCAAGCAGAAAGCATAAAAGAACATCAGAAATGGAGTACTATGGATTTCAGGTCCCACTGTACTTAATCCCCCAGAAGCATTTAACCTTATTGAGCACGCCCGAGGACATATTGAGCAGCTCACATCCTTATAGGTAACTATGTATGTTTGTATGTATTATTTATACTCTCATGCTGATGATATAGGTTTGGACTATGATGATTAATAAATATGATTTATAAAATGTTTTTGATTGTAGTTTTTATGGACTGAGCTTATAAAGCTTTTATGAAACACTGCTTTTTGGACCAGGGTTATAGTTAAATGGTGGAGTATGTGTCCTGCAAGGGCAAAGTCATTGATTCTATTTCCAGAACTCCCCCACCCCCACCCCGGAGTCTATCCCCCCCACCACACACACACACACACACACACACACACACATACACACACACCCCACAGAGTATTCTTATTGCTGATGTATAAAGCTTATTCCCAAGATGCTAAGATATGTTATGCAGTAGAAATTTAATAAATATAAATACAAATGATGTAATAAGAAATCCTAGATAATGGAGGAAGTCATCAGATTTCTGCCTTCCTAGCCTTAGCTTTGGTAGTTTCCAGAAGCTACAAATACTGACTCTTTTGAGTGTGGAACTTGGCCCACCTAGAAGAGAAAAGCACATGCTCCAGATTTACGGTCCCTAGCCTAAAAGTAGCATCTTTGTGGACACATAGAAGTCAGTCAGGCTAAAGGAGATGTGAAGGCATTCACTAGAGGGAAAATACAATGGTAATTGACATAGTCTGTGGGACCATTACTGTTCCCTGATTCCCTTCCTGTTTCGTCTTTTTCCAATCTTTGTAGATTTTCATTTTTCCTGATTTTTAAGTGTCACAGTAATAAATGCAGCAGCATTTATGGATTTCTTATCCCATAATTTGAATTTGTTATATTGTTTAATTATTACACTATTATTCAGTTGAACAAGTATTGACCATCTATCATATACCAGTTACTTTTGCTTCTGTGATAAAAAATATAGCAAAGCACAGGTCAGATAATTCAGCAAGCTCATGGTCCAGAACACAGGCATATAAACATAGGTGTCATGAATTATATATATATATATATATATATTAACTTTTAAATTCAATTTTTATTTTCTTAATTTTTTAAATTTAGGCGCAGAGATTCACAGTACTATTAATAATAAAGCTTCAGGAGTATAATATTCCATCACTAAACTGGTTCTCCACCACCAGGGTATCAACATTTCTCCACCAATGTCTCAAAGTATCCTCCCATACCCTCTCTCACACTCTTAGCAAACTCATTTCTATAGGTTGAGTTCAGGGTCTGTGAGATGCAGCTAATTTTATGTGCAAGGCATAGTAAGTATTTGATGAATGTTTGCCAACTAAAATATTACTGCAACTCACTTATTTACAATTGCAGAACTGGTTTCAGTTTGTCATCCAAGTCTGCCTCCAGTGTAGAATCATTTTATGCCTGTCTGTTATGTGTGTCTAAGTAAAAACTCTGAGATAGAGTAGAGTAAAATGGCACTGGTGGAAATCTCTTTCTTTTAGTAAGACAGAGCTGAATTGTTGCATTTCTTCAGCTAGCATTCAGAAGGTAGTTGAAATGATTTTATTTTCCTACAATTACTATCCAATGTAGAGAAAATATATTACATCCACAAGTGAGTTCATCTCTGTCCCTATATCTATATTAACAACTATCTCTACATATATATATATTTCTAAAATCCTATTCATAGCCAAACCCATGGACTTTTAAATATGCCTATTAATGTTGCTTACAAAATTTATTTTAAGAAAGCAGTGCAAACTTCTCACCTTGAGGATAATCAGGAGGGTTTGATACTTCTTTTGACAGGAATGTGTGTTTCATAAGGACAAAGAAAATTTTCAGATGCAGCTGAAGTTAACATTATTTTTTTAATCTCTCTCATGTGTTGTACACACAACAGCATACTAGGTCAAGGCAAAGTTAGGCTGTGCGATGCAAGCAACAGACAAACAAAAGCTCAGGATGGTGTGAGGGAAAGAGTATCTAATTGAATTATTTTCCAGAGATAAGAGACCAGGAGAGGAGAAAAATTGCAATCTATACATAGAGTCGATTCTATTGGTCTTTCTAAAAGGATTATGTCATCATGACAAATGTTGGGTGGATGGCCCCGGACGCCCAATTCTGTAGAGTCAGAATATATGTACTATGCTGGCTGCCACCAGGTTGCTTCCTCTGTGTGTGTCTCCAAAAGCTTCTCCAGGGAAAGAAAACTCCATCAGGAAGCTTTTGTGAACAAAGCTTAATTTAGGATAATACTTAATAATGGTGACAATGATGTTTGCTTTACTTCTTTAAAATTTCTTTTAAAATGTCTTTCAGATTATCAATTACATTCCACATTTATCAAGCATATTCCTGTTGGGGGCCTTATATATTCTCTTTAACTATATATATAATTAAAATCATATATAAAACATATATATATATATATAGATAGATAGATAGATAGATAGATAGATATATCTTCCACTTAACCCAAAATTGATCTTTTCTAACCCTTGATACTGGATCATGCTTTTTAGCCATTTAATAGGACCTTCTTACAATGCTTCTTTTCTATTTTCCAAATTTTTTGAAAGCATAGCTCAAGCTCAGTCTTCCCTGAAAAGTCTTCCCTTGAACTTCTAGCCTGAACTCCCATAACTCTTGTTATCTGTATCTCTCACTTGGCAGGTGCCTCTATGTATTACTTAGATCTCTCCCAGTTATAACTTACAGGAATCCAGCTCAGAATATCTTAAATAACAAAGAGGGTCTTTTGTGGGAGGTCACAGAACAGAATCATTAAAAATTTGGATGGAGTTTCAGGAGCAGCTGAACTTAGAGAATCAATTATATTTTTGGGATTCTCATGGTCTATCATCTTCTGGATTCATTGTTACTTAATTAGGCATTTTAACTAATGAATTTATCACATTTTTTAAGTTTATTCTTTATTTTTATTAAAGATTCATAAATTACAAACTTACCGATAGTTGCATTTTAGGCATACAAAGATACTATAGCATCCTCCACCAGTATTCCCAGAATCCCTCCCCAGTTCTCCCAATCTCCACCCCCACTTGTCAGGCGCTTGACAGACACATTCCAAAATTTCAGTGGCTGCCCTTAGATCTTGGGCTGGAGCGATAGCACAGCGGTAGGGTGTTTGCCTTGCACGCAGCCAACATGGCTGACTCGAGTTTGATTCCTCCGCCCCTCTTGGAGAGCCCGGCAAGCTACCGAGAGTAGGCATGACCTCTAACACTTGAACCATATCTCTGGTTCATCCCCCTGACTTCTTTCTCACAGAGTATAAACATATGTTGCCTAAATTGGAATTGGCAGGCTCAGTCGGATGTTCTCTTAGTATCAGAGGTTTTGTATTTCTGGGGGTCAGGGAAATAGCATAGTGGGTAGGATGTTGGCTTTGCACATGACTGACACTGGTCCAATTCCTGCATTCCCTCTGGTCCCCTGGCTTTGCCATGAGTAATTTCTGAGTGCAGAGTCAGGAGTCACCCATGAGCATCATAGGATGTGGTCCCAAAAGGAAACAAACAAATAAATTATATATTTCTTTGTGACAAAAGAGAGTTTTATAGAGTGTTCAGGCATAACGTTTTTAGGAAGGGTCATTCTTTATTAATTTAGGTCATTAATAATATCCACACCAATTGCTAAGGACACATGTATGAGTTACAATGGGGTCAATTTCAGCTGAACTCAGAGAATTTTGTGTAGGGACAGAGGAGAAAGGGCAGGCAATTGGAAATTAAAGATGCACACAGTGTTTAGGAATATAAAATTCTCATCTACGTAATGGTTTTCCTATTACTTAAGAATGCAAAACATTGACTCCTGAGTGCATTTCAAATTTCTTTGCTTTTCTAACTACTCATTATACAAATTCAATGTTAAAATATATGTTAAGGGCCCAAGTGATAGTACAGTGGGTAGAGCATTTATCTTGGACATGACTGACCTGGGTTCAATCCGTGTCACTCCACATGGCCTCCTGAGCCCACCAGGAGTGATTCCTGGGTGCAGAGCCAGGGGTAAGCCCTGTACACTGCTGGATGTGGCTCCAAAACCAAAAATACTAAAGAAAAACCAAAAATATGTTGAGGTCTGGAGAGGCAGCTCAGAGAACTAGATTTAGTGCTTTTAGATACTAGTACTGCATGGTTCCCCAAGTTCCACTAAGATCCCTCCTGAGAACAGATCAGGGAACAATCCTTAAGCACCTCTGTCTGTGTCCCCAAAACAAAGACAAAGAAAAAAACAAGCAAATAAGGCTGGAAACTTCCCCCATGCACCACCATGAGCAAGCCCCAAGCAACAATCCAAGAATTGTTACCTGAGCACAACAGGGTATAATCCCATGACCAACTGATCAAACAAATAAAACCACAAAATACTCTGTGTGGGACTAATCATTTAATGTATCTGGAACTGTTTATTTTGCTTGGCTAAGGTATGATTTTAAAGAGAACTGTTAACTATTACTTGCATAAATGGCATTTGCCATCCATTCTTTCAGTGATGTGGCATACTTGAGCCCTCTTGAGCTGTCTTGAAAACTATAGTCATTGGATTGGGAAGTGAGTGGGTAGGTATAAATGAGATCCTGGAAGTGAATCATGCAAATATAATCTCTTTGTTGGGAAAGCGATTTCATACACACATTCTGATGATGGTGCAATGTCTTCAGGAGAAAAACATGATGAATAGTACAATATAATATATGATGTGAGGGTGGCTGGGGGAAAAAAGCCAATTATCAGTTCAGCATTTGGACCCCCTTGGAAGTAAGTTGCATTATAAATTCAGAACAATCTTGTATAAATCTGGTAAAATTTCTATTGGAATAGATGACCTATTTAGTCTATTGCATCTCTAGTTTCTACAATTCTGAGATTCCTTGGGGCTTGTGCAGAATGGAGCAATCGAAGAACAGCAAATTTCACAGTATGGTCCACCATCTGTATAGGAACAACAAGAAAACTGATGGGATTTCTCTCCCTGGCAGATATTTATTTCTCAAGTGCCTTTAAAACAGGAGGTCTGCAAAATTCTTCATGAGCGGTTAAAGCATGAAGATTGATTTACTAATGTATATTTACTAGGAAGAAATATTTTACAATGTGCCTAAAGTTTCCATTTAAAAAGTCTAACCAAATATTTCCAGCTTCTCCCCAGACTCTTTAACTCACACAATTTTAATAAATCAAGGAACATTTGTAAGTGCTAAATGTTAAATGGTTATTCACAGTTAATTTTTAATCAACTAACAACAGTTATGTGTTAATTGAATGCCATTAACAAACCATAACTTGATACATTAGCTCTTTTGTTATGCAAAGAAACTTTTCCCTACAGCTTTTATATATTGTCTGACTTCCTCCTAAATAGAACATCAATATCTACAGACTGTGAATTTAACAAAGATGTTTGTTTTGCAGTTAGGTATGTCTAAGTGTATGTATATCTCTGAACCCCTTTAAAACAAATCAGAATGTGCTAACATTTTAAAAATAAAGGAGAAACCCAAACTTAGTCCAAAACACAAATTAGATAATCAGTAGCAAAAGTAAAAGCCAACTTGATAATTTTAATTCTCGTTGTTTTGTTTTTTTTAAATTCCAGAAATTTTTCAATATTCTTCAGTCTCTATTTTCAAGAACTATTTTTGAAAAACTGCCTAGAATGATTTTGAAAGAGAATATTTCATCATCATGGATTGAAACAGAAAATTAGCATCTTTTTTTCTCTCTGTCTCTGTATCTCTGTTTCTGTCTGTCATCTGTCTGTCTCCCTATTTCTCCTCTATCCCTTCTTATACACACACACACACACACACACACACACACACACACACACACACACACATAAATTCACGTGTCTGACCTCTCTGGAATATCTTCTCCCACATTCTTCTTAGAATTAGTATATTCCCTTTCTTTTCCAGAATTTAGTTTCTATGCTGAAAGACAAATTGCCTAACCATTCCCTCCCCATTTCTCCTAGAGATAAGAATCTCCTTTTCCAGAGAGCCATGGCTTCTGTGACAGAGAGATCCAGTTCCCATACTGCATGGATCAAAGTAGTCTCTTGTGCCACCTGACAGCTGCCTTTATGAAGCTGGCAGGATTAGAGAATTCACACAAAACAGGGGCTCATGAACTCTTTGCCATTCCTAATCTCCCTTGGTAGTACCCATCCTACCAACAACATTTCCAGCTCAAAAGGCTATTGCAAAGACAATACATATCACCAACCTTATAGATTTCTGAAAATACTGCATAGTTATGTGATCAAAATAATATATAGTTTGGGGATAGAGTGACAAATTATCAAGGGTTCAGTATGAATCTGGGGGCAAAGTAGGACCTTCAGCATGAGGTCCAGTGGGAGGTGAAGAAACAATACCTGCAAGTGAGTTGTTTGTGTGTCCTTCTTTAGACATGCGCCCTATCTAACGAGCTCTTTTGCAAATCAAGCCATTGACCAACTGGGGGAAAGCACAATGTTGAAAGGTACTAAACTTTGATTTTTCTTTATCTCTTTTGCTCACACATAGTCTCCATTGGCCCATCAGACTTATTTGTGAAATACAAGATCAAAGACAAGATTATTGAGGATAATAACACAGGTATTAAGCAAGTGGGCACTTTTTGGAATGTCGGATTCTAGGTGACTGCCAACTAAACCTGACTGTAACTATTGCCTCTCATTGGTTTTAAGGATGTTCGGGAAGTATTTACATAATGACATTCTTCAAAAAGAGTTAGGATCGGCTAACTAAAGCTATAGGAGGCTTTTACAGAAAAACTAAACTTACTGTTAGCTTGATCCTTCACAATATTCTTATTTAAGTTTGAAATCTCTACAATACTACTAGTCATCCATTCCGCCCCACACACACCTTTTTTCTTTTTCCACTTACCCAGGAGTGGTCTTTGACAAACTTTAAGATCCTTTAAGATTCATTCTTTAATGTTGCATCTCAGGTCCTTGAAGACTCTGTAAAGGAAAAGATAATGCATTGTGCCTTGTTTTTATGCTGCAATTAGAAAACTGGTTCATTTAAAAGACGTCATTCTACAGTATTATATAACAGAGTCATAACCATTCAAAAATATTTCTTGGTTGTTATTTCTAAAGACATTTGCAATACTTTGTCCATCTGCACATGGTGAGGAAGATGAAGGTGCTCTGCTGCGCCATCTTTCCCTACGAAAAGATTTTTTTCCCAGTGTTCTATTGTATCTGTCAAAAGTTTTCCAGTGACACAGAGAAGGTATCTGTCAAAAGCCAGGCGCTCTTCATATATGTACTATCTTGATTTCCAACTTTTGGTAGGTTGCAGCTTTTGGTTGCTTTTCCAGAATATAAGACCTTTTCAAGACAGACTAATTTAGTTCTACGTCATATGATGATGTTTCCACCAGACATGCTAAGTACATTTCTATAATAATGGTGATGATGAATATTTGTGTTGCTTTATCAGGGAATTAAAAAAAAATTCTGTGACTTGATTCTTAAACTCTATTACACCTACAGTACTTCCCATTTTACAGAGGAGAACAAAAGCCAAGGTACATAATATGATTTTCCCAAGTCACTGATGTGTTAAGATTGAAGTCAGGTGTTGGATATAGGTTTGTCTATTTGCCACATTAGAAAAATAAAGACACAGCAAGATTTCCTCCTATTCCTTGATACCTTAAAAATGGGAGCGGGGAATACCAACATCATCAATGCTATGTAATAACAACTTCAAAGTTCTCTCTACTGGCAGTGCTGGGGGGACCACATGGGATGCTGGTGGTTGAACCAGGCAAGCCACATGCAAGGCCCTACCTCCTGCACTGTCATTCAAGTCCTTCCTTCACTAGATTTCTAAGGAAAGTAACACATAGTTTATATTTTATTATACATTTATTTTCAGTACTGTACCACAGCTTTAGACCACTCTTCCAAGACTGACCTTAATATTGCCTGTGGTCTTTCTATGCCAATGCATTGGTGCAGGCCTTTTGACTTGTGGTCTAGCCTTCCTAGAAGTAATCGCATCTCAAAGGAGATTTCTGGAGACAAATAGCTTTACATTTTCATGTTTTGGAAACCATTTTATTAATGGTGAGAACTTTAGACATCATGATAGGCAAATGACAGGGATATTTCGAGGTGCAAAGAGCACTTTTTTCCGTTTTTGTAAATTGCTTGTCACAGACATCTGCCAACGTACAGATGTAGCGGTGCTGCTGTTATTCCTGCCTTTTAAAGAAAAATAGGAGTTAGAGAAATTCCCTGAGACCATGATTGCCGGGGAAAAAGTTTTATTGACATTTTAAATCTCATTAAAATCCTTTATGGACATGGAATGCTTTGTTGCTAAATTAATGGGAATTTGGGGAGAATTTTCTGTAGAGACTGAATAAAAGAGTAGGAAAAGAAGAGGTAGCATGCTGGGGATCTGGTTGTAGGACTTGGTCACTTTTTTGTATTCTAGTTTTCTCCAGAGTAAAGTACACTGCCTCCCTCTGGTTTATAAGAATCTCTGGCAATAAGGTTTTACCTCATCACTGTGACACATGATGCCTTGGTCACAGAGACTTTCTTTCTTTTTTTTTTTTCTTTTTTTCTTTCTGGGTCACACCTGGTGATGAGCAAGGGTTTCTCCTAGCTCTGCATTCAGGAATCACTCCTGGCAGTGCCTGGGGAACCATATGGGATGCTGGGGATCTGACCCAGACAAGGCACATGCCCAACTCATTGTACTATTACTCTGGCCCCCACAGAGACATTCAAGTCTTGATAAATAATGTCTCAAGGGTCTCAACGCTATCACAGTGCTAGCAGCATCACTTCTGCTCTGGATGTGAATTATAGAAGTGAGCTGCACTTTGAAAGATGGTTTCTTATCTTCAAGCCCAGGATACACAAACAGTAGGGTTAAAGAAGCCTAGATCATGTGTCCCAAAGGCATGTTTCAAAATGGGCATCTCTCTACCTATCTTTTTTTTTTTTCTTCCGCTTTTTGGGCCATACCTGGTGATGCACAGGGATACTCCTGGCTCTGCACTCAGGAATTACTCCTGGTGGTGCTCGGGGGGAGATATGGAATGCTGGGGAATGAACCCGGGTTGGCTGCATGCAAGGCAAACACCCTACCCACTGTGCTATCACTCCAGCCCTCTCTACCAATCTTTTGTCACCTCCTGGTTCTGGTGATACAGCACTCCAATCTGCTGTCCGGTCTGATGGGAGTTAGAACATGAATAGGGACAACCATTAGTGTTCTAAACTCCTGCTTCACTTTTTCACCCTGAGAAGGGGATAAGAAAGAAGGTTCTAGTAACTTAAGAGGAACCTTTTGACCTTCCCTCAGGCTTAAATTGATGATATGCCACAGGTCTGGTCTGGCACAGACTCTGGACAAATGATAAGAGACAATGAAATCTATATAGGGGACCACACCTGGTAATACTCAGGGCTTGCTCCTGGCTCTGCACTCAGGAATTATACCTGAAGGTGGTTGGGGAACCACATGGGGTACTAGGGATTGAACCATGCTAAGGCAAGCACCCAACGTGTGAACTATCACTCCAGCTCCAAGATAATGGATCATATTAACAATGTTAACATAAATTACATAAATTATATAGTAGAACAATAGGGGTTGAATCACTGGTCCAAAAGGGCTCTTCTAGTCGTAACTTAGATGTAGTAGTCTTATTAATTGTCCCTCAGTCTTCCTTGTCTTTATCATTTGGAGAACAACTCTCTAGATTCAAAACACAAAACCAATCTCCATCTTTGTTCCTTTCTTTAAAATATTTATGAGAACATTTCTAATTAGGTACTTTTCAAGTTACTAATTACCAAACTAATGATGAAATATTTAGGACTCTTAAACCTGACAATGTCTCTTTAAATGGCTTTTTTCTCTCTCACAGCGACATCCACATCTGTAAATGTCTAAGTCGAGCTGCCAGGCAATCTTGCCTACAGCTACTGATTCTGGGAGAGCCTTCCATAAAACTGATTATAGCATTTCCCTGCCACACAGTGAAAAAACAATGTAGTGTGATATGATAAAGCTCAGACTGAATATGAAAGTTTCTGTCATCAGATTGGAGAGGGCAAAAAGAGTGGCTTCCTTCTTTCTCTGGAGTGAGGCGGGGATGAGAATTGCATAGGTATTCATTGAGATAAGCTCTCTAGTCTTTCAAGAGAGGTTACTTTGTTATCAGAGCTTGCCCCCTTTCAGCTAACAGTCTCTAAGGTGCTGCTGCTGGTGGTGGTGGTGGTGGTGGTGGTGGTGGTGTGTGTGTGTGTGTGTGGGGGGGGGGGTGTTAAAATGAAAGAGAATTCTTATTTGCTAAGTGTAGTCATCTCAGATTTATGTTAATTGGAACCTAGTGCTTTGCTAAGTGTCAGACACCTAGCAGGTACTCAAACTATTTAATGAATGAAAACATTGGTTTCAAAACCAATAAAACAAAATGTAAAACAAAGACTATTTTACTGTGGGTTAAAATAACATGAATTGGCTGGAATTGGAGTTCCATGGATGGAAAAACCTGCAATCTGGGTCATGGTCCTCAGAGAATTGTTTTTGTTTTTAAATTTAATTTTAGACATCTGATTTTCAGTGCTATTAATGATAGAATTTTATACATAAAGCGTTCCAGGATGGGGTACAGCAGGTAAATTACTTAGCCATGCATGTGGTAAACCTTGGCTTTGGTCCTAGCACCACCATTCCTCACCTCCAACAACCCCCCCAGCCTGCCAGGAATAATCCGTGAGCACTGAGCCCTGAGAAAACCCATGAGTACTGCCAGGTGAGGCTCAAAAACCAAACACCAAAAAAAAAAACCCAAACACAAACAAATAAACAATAACAAAAAAAGTCACACACAGAAACACACACACACAACCAAAACAAAGCCCAACCAAACAACAAAAAAACACCAATCCTGCACTACACCTTCAACCTGAGTGTCTACTTCTGTCCTCTCTTGTCTGAGTGTTCCTATGGCCCTTAATGAAAGTGTTTGGCACAAGGTTTAACAACAAGGTGAGAAGCAATTAGAATGACAATGCATTGTTTTAAAATAAGATGATGTAAATGTTAAATAAGAGGGTGGCAGTTACACTGAAATCTGAGATTGGAAGCTGTTACTTGGGGGAGGAAAGAGAAGTAGGGCACAAGGACACCTTGATTAACTGAGTAGCTTACTCTAGGCCAGAGTATATAATCATCTGTCATTAGGGAGCAGATCAGGTGACTCACCCAAAGGAAAGTTTTGCATAGGGGAATAGTTATATTTTCTTCATTGTTTTCCTTATGTGTAATTTTTCCCAATTTTAAAAGTGTGTGGTAGAGGCCAACACCAACATTGGAGTATGAATGCTTCAAATTCATGGCCTTTACTAGGTCTGTCATGCCTTGCAACCAACATCATTTCTCTCCGTCCAGTTTCCTCTTTAGTGGGTAAATAATGTGGGTTCATCTACCTTGCAGGGTGGTTGTCGTGATGCTAATAGAAATGAGTAACATTTAAGGAGGGCTTACTCTGTGCCAGACACTGTGCTAAGTGCTTCACATGAGTGATCTCTTTTAATCTTCCCAAGAACCCTATTATCATTGCAGTACAAATGAGGAAATTGAGGCTTGGCGAGATTAAGCAAATTGCCTGAGGTCATACAGCTGGAAAGTGCTAGAGCCAGCATTTAAATTTAGATAGTCTGACTCAGAGCTCAAGCATATAACTGCTATGCTGGACTATAAAAATTGGAATGAAATAATATATAAATTGTATAGAACAATTCACATTGAGGAAAAGTCAAGTGCCTCTAAGCTTTATTTTGGTTATTCATAATGACATCTAAAATATTGTGTATGTAATTAACTTCAATAAATAACAGCTTATAGATGACAATTTTGCATAGCTTAATTTTTTTTCTAACAAAAAGGTCTTGTATCTTTTCAATGTTAATGACAGGCTTTGAGTGAGAATGGAACAGAAAAGCAAAGAATAGTTCTTAGATTAATAAGGGTTCCTTAGATTAAAAAGGGTTCTAAGAATATTTTCTGAATTTTCTAGCAAGCTCTTTATCATCTCCACATATCTAGACAGATGAGCCATATGTAGTATGATTCTATGATTAGAATTAGAATTCTGGGAATTAATCTTTAATAAAACCAGTAACATTGTATACCTATTAACTGATTGTTAATAAGTCAGTTCAGTAATAAACATTGACATGTAATTGTGGAACTAACCAAGAACTTGACAATCTCATGGGTAAATAAAGTGAAAGAAATAGCATGTAAAAATGAACCATGCCTCACAGAACATCCTGACCTGGCTCCAGGCTGTCTTTACTGGGGGCAACTTGGAAGGGGGTGGGAAGGGAAACTCAAAGGTTGAGTTTCCCTCTCCACCCCAGCAGAACCCTGGCAGTCCAAAAACCTCCAGAACCAAATTTCACAGCCATGCTCTAGGCCACTCTCCACAGGCTTAGGCTAGCCTCACTACGGGAAACTGCAGAAAAACCCAGGTATGCGGTACCTGTGACTGAGATCTTCAAGCTCGCTTGGATTGGGACTGGGCCTCCTTGCCCTAGCTCCCAAGCATTCACAGCTGCAGAATCTCTTGTACTCTAACCCACTGATGTACCAAAAGCAGCACACATAACTTTGGGTTTAGCATACATGCTTGTAATCTCCTATACAAGGGCTTAAATGGCTCCAGGATGGAATACTACAATCTTCACACACTTTCCTCTTATGGTGGTAGGAAGGTGCACAGTGGTGGAATTGTTGTTTGAATATTATCTGTAATGAACTATTGTGAACAACTTTGTCACTGTCACTGTCCTCCCGTTGTTCATCAATTTGCTCGAGCGGGCCCAGTAACATCTCCATTGGAGACTTAGTTGTTACTGTGTTTGGCATATCGAATACAACTTTATAAAAATAAAATTAAATTAAAAAAAGAACCATGCTTGATACTGTCTGGAAGTTTATATGACAGAATGAAGAATTAGGGAAACATATTACCAAAACGACCGGAAAAAATATGAAGAGAACCTTTCTACTGTAACTACAGAAATCTGGTACTGCCAGTAGGGATCAGTCAATTGAGAGACTCTGGGATGTGTTGAGGAAGAACTTTAGTAACTGGATGACTTCATGGAAGATGGTTGACTCATGTCCTTCGTGTAACCATCTTGTCTTTTTGTTGTTGTTATTGTTGAATCACCATGAAATACAGTAAGAAAGTTTGAATATTCAAGTTTCAGTCATACAATGATCGAACACCCATCCCTCCACCAGGGAACATTTTCCACCACCAATTTCCCCAGTATCACCCCTCCCTCCCCCATTCATATCAACCCGCCCTCTGCCTCTTTGGCAGACAATTTTCCCCACATTCTCTCTACTTTTGGAAATTATGGTTTGCAATATACCACTTTGTCTTCAAGATCACAGGGTTTGAAGAATTTGATTTTTTTTTTTTTTTGGAGGGGGAAAGGGGAATCATACCCAGCTGTGCTCAGGGTTTATTTTACTTCTGGGTTTGTGTTCAGGGAAACCATATGGAATGCCAGGGATCAAACACAGGTTGGCTGTGCAAGGCAAGTACCCTAACTGCTGTATTGTTTTTCCATCCCATGAGAAGTTTTTGTCTGTTTGGGGGTGGAGGTGGGGGGGAGTCACTTCTGCTAGTGCGTAGGACCTTCTTTTGCTCTGCTTGGAGGTGGCTCCTGGTTGTGCTTGAACTACAGAGGGTTGAAGAGTGAACCTGGGCCTTCAGCAAGCAAAACCTGTGTTCTAGCTGCTTAGGCAACCTCTTTGCCACCACATAGAAAGCAGTTTGCATAGAAAACATGGTTTCATATTTTTATTAAGGGCAGGTTGTATGTTGGTGGATAGATAAATTCTCTGCTGGACTCATCCCCCCAGACATTCTCCATTGCTTCTGCAAATCTAAGCAGAGATTGCGGATTAACTATTTGGCCAACGGCTATCAACTCTCCTAAGGACAAGAGAAGGGAAAATCTCCAGAGAAGCTTAGACTCTTAAACATTTTTATTTTTAATTTTTTTCTGCACCACACCTGGCTGTGCTCAAGAATCATTCCTGTCAGGGATTAGGGGTCAGTATGTGGTGCTGGGGATTCAGATTGTGTTGGCCACATACAAGGCAATCACCCTACCCCCCTGTACAATCTTTTGGGCCCTAAATTCAAGTCTTAATTCACTTTATACTGGTTCCAATACTAGATGCTTAGTCAATATTTGTTAAAGATATAAATAGATGGATGGATGAGAACTGAGTTGAACTCCAATTATGGTCTTTCCTTCCTAATGCACTAGTTTGTACATTTGAAAACGGATAATCTTCCCCCCTCTCACATTCTTTATATGCAAAATGGTGAAAAAAAAATCATAGCACTTTCCAAAAAGTATGCAGTGATAAATAAAAGAATAGAGTGGATGCTAGAGTACTTTATAACACGAATAAAGTGCAATTTTATGGTTATTTTTATTTTTAATTCTTGCAGCATTTAAAAATGTTTTAAATTACTGTCATAACATCTGCTATATGGACAATAAGGTAAATAAAAATATAAAAATAGAAAGAGGTAGGACTCTGTAGACACATGTAAGACGAAGGATTACTGATAATGGACAAAGTGGATAGCAGACGTGGAGAGGAGCAATGGTGCCTGTTTCAACACTGACTCCCACAGTTCTGCAGGATGACCCATGGAATGTCACTGGGTAAAGAGAAGAAGGAGCGGGCCCTGCTATTTCTTACAAGTCACATGTTCTTGATTTTGTGATAATTTAGTCAGGAAACTTAATGGCTCTGTTCAGTGTAAGCACCAGAACACTCCCAACGTGCAGGGGTGCAAATCAGGGAGACACTGGTGCTCTTGGAAGCTTCATGTACAGCTTCCAACCTGTTACTCCCCGGAACTGTGGTCTCCTGCTCTTCTACCACTCAGCATACTTCCCCCTTGGGAAGGATCTGTGTCTGTGCCTTTGAACAGCAGGGTAATGCATCTGGGGTGAGTGAAGAACTCACTTCACTTCACTGAATGAAGAATCCTCATTCCTGGGGGTGCTAGAAGAACACATAGTGTGGGAGAGTGAGGGGTCTGCGGCTAGAATTTGGGCCCCTGCATGCAACTTGCTCCAACTTGTTTAACCGTGTCCCTGGTTCCTATACCAGGGTCTTAAGGATTATGGGATCCAGGTGATATTTATTTCTCTTTGCCCACTCTGCTCTTTTCTTTCCGTTCTCTGCTCTTCTCTCTCCCTTCTCTCTCTCTTCTCTTCTCTTCCTGGTTCCCTCTTCCTAGTTGCCTAGAGTGGGATCAAAGAGCCACCCACACTTGTGTCCTTTCCTCAAACTTAAAAAAAAACACTTATATACTGATCTCAGAGCCAGGAGACCAGTATCATGTGTCTAACTGTGATAGAAGGAGGGTTACATCATCCCATTCCTCCTGAGAAAATATTCCCATGGGTGGTGAAACAACCATTATTCCCTATTGTGCTGCATGCCATCAAGGTCACTTCTCCTCCCACTTGGAACTTTCCAAAGCGCAAGGACAAGAAGACAGATAAAATCCTCCTCTCTTCCTTCTTCTTTGTTCTTGGCTACGTATATTTCTTTGTGGAGCCATGCCTGGTGGTGCTCAGGAGAACGTGTTGTGCTGGGATCCAACTCTTGACGCCTGCAAGAGACATATGCACTGCAGTCCTTTGCACCTTATCCCCTTTTAACCAGGTGCCGACAAAGCCTTGATACAGAAAAACTCCAAGTAATCTTTGCAGATTGTGAACCAGTCTTGTCTTCCACCTTCAAGACTGTGTGGAGAAGCAGCCTGGATACCTGCTGACAACAAGGAAGAGTGACTGCTGGACCACAGAGTTACCCAAGAGAGAAACTGACTGATTGGGCAGCAATGATTGTCCTGGTTCTTCCACCAGTCTCCAGCTCCTTAAATCCTTTGTTCTGATTCCCCTTGGAGAGTCAGCCTTTGGGAACTTATCCCTTAAATCCCTACTGTCCTACAGGAGGTATTGTAAACCAGGATGTGAATCCTGCTGCTCTTCTCTCTTTCTGTGAGAGCCGGCTACTAAGTGATTTCCAGTTTCTCCATAGCCAGGTGTGTATGAACCCTCCAGCTAAGAGTTCCTCTGTCCCCAAACTGCCTTCCTTGTGCTGGTGCAAAACCCCTCCCTGCTAAACTTGGTCTGGAAAACCGAGTTCTGGTGTCGCTTACATATTTATTTCTGGAAAGAGGAAGAAGCTGAAATCTGAGCAGTTCTCAAGGTAATATTTTTCAGGACCCAGGGATGTGTCTGAGTAGCCGAGTGCCTGTTATGCATGTGTTCCCCGGCTCTACTCCCCTTTGCAGAGTGCCATTGCCCATGAGATCTGCAAGCCACTGCTCTAACACTGTCACCTGCATGTAAAGCCCCAGCTGACCACAATGGCAGAAGAAGTAAGGGAAGGGGGAAAAGATTATCTTGAAATATAACACAAACCCATCAGAATTATCTAAGAGCAGCAATGTTTCTTTTCTTTTCTTTTTTTTTTTTTTTTTTGCTTTTTGGGTCACACCCAGCAATGCTCAGGGGTTACTCTTGGCTCTGCACTCAGGAATTACTCCTGGCGGTGCTCAGGGGACCATATTGGATGCTGGGAATCAAACCTGGGTTGGCCACGTGCAAGGAAAATGCCCCACCCCTGTGCTATCACTCCAACCCCAGTAACGTTTCATTTTAATGATGAAAAATTTTAAAAAAAGGTCAAAGGTGACTGTCATTGTGTTATCTTTAAGTAGTAGTAGTAGTGCAAACGATTTATATATCTTAATGCTTTTTAAAAGAAAAAATATGATTGGGAAAAACAGTGCAGGGATTCAGAGTCCTCCTTGTTAGAAAATGGCCATGAGAGGATTTTAGAGATAGGAGCTTGCCTTGCATATGCTCAACTCGGGTTCAATTCCTGGCATCCTATATTATCCCCTAAAAACTGCCTGGAATAATTTGTGAGTGCCTGAATGCCTGAACATTTCTAGGTGTGACCCAAATACTTAAAAAAAAAAGAAAAAAGAAAGGTCATGAATTCAAATCCCTGATGCCCTACATGAGACATTGGTAACCATGCTGAATCCTGTCTCTTTTCTCTTTATGTGAAGAGAAGACTCGACTCTACAAGTGATTTCCAGTTGCTCCATAGCCAGGTGTGTATGAGTACTGCAGCTAAGAGATGTGCAATTACCACAGTCAGGAGTCATGAGCAATGCAGGGATTCCAGTGAGCATCACAATCACAACTGTGTGCTTCAAAGAGTGTGACCCCTGGTGAGCACATGTGAAACACCACCAAAAAAGGTGGGCAAGCCTAAATGAGCACTGTAGCTGAGTTTGCAAACACTAGAAGTTTATGTGCACTCCCTGGTGAGTACCACAGCCAAATGTACAAGCACCATTGCCAGTTGTGTGTACAATTAGTAATCAGCATGATGTGAAGTAAAAGAGGGAAAGTGGGGAATCTGAAAATAAAACTTTTTATATTTTTTTCCATAGAATGAATGGAAGGAATGTACTGCCTTTTTCGTTCCTTATTTTCAATTTCAATTCTTTGTTCTCCTAACCATACTGAATCGCTTCTGTGTTTGTGACTTATGGACACTCAGTCTTTTTTTTTAAACAAACAAAAAAACAAAATAAAAACAACAAATTGTTTTGTAGGTCTTTAACACAGAGAACAGGTCTACCATTTTCCCCCCTCACTGATTTGTTTATGATTTCTTGTCAGTGGAAGTAAAAATATTTAGTGAATTTCCCTAAACCAGATAATAACCTATTAAAAAGTCATTTAAAACCATGCCCAATTTTCTCCCCTGCAACACTTTTACTGCATTTTAAGAAAAAAAAAAAAAGAACACATTTAACCCAGCTCGGGTCCTATCCCAGCCCATTTCCAATAAGACAGGCAGAGCCTGACCAAAAAGGTGAAGAACTACTAAGAATGATTTGTAATCAATAACATGAAACACAATTCAAACAATGGCCTGCCTCTAAGAGCCACTGTTCAGTTGACCTGAAAATAATCTCTCTGCCTCTTTTCTCCTGTGTTCTGTTCTCTGCCCCTCCGTCCCCTCCCCAGGGTCTCTCTGTGCTGAATTCAAATGAGTGTATTCAAGCTCTTGCTGCTCTCCCAAGAGTATTATTATTTTCCCCCCTTTAAACTTAGGGTGCTAATTAATGTAGGAAAAGTTATATGCCAAGTTGATTTTGCCTGTGGTTTTCTTAGATTAAAGGCTACTGGCAACCCTCGCTCTGTCAGAAGGGCCCGCGCTGTATTCTCATCCCCTGAAGGAGGCTTCCGCAGTGCTGACTCAAGAAGACTTCAGCTTTTGATTTGGAGTTATTGGATATTGACCCATCACTCACAGCAGAGTTATGGCCCCGCTGCCCTGGATCCAGGCAACGCAGCTCTGGCTTTGCCTACAGCATCCTCCACCCCTCCCTTTTCAGTTTCTGTTGAACCTTAGTCTGCAAATGTCAATTTCATTTTATAAAGGCCAGGCAGTTGTCAGTTCTTCCAGGGGATTCAGGGAGAAGGAGCTGAGGAGAAAGCCCTTGGCACCGTTCTACGGTCTGATACTCCATTTCTCCAACCTGGGTCTCTGCCTTCCTCCCTCCTCCAGATCTCACTCAATTTGCCACCATCTTTCCTCACCTTGTAAACAGCCACAGAAGAGCTTTTCCTTTGGCCTGACTGCAAATTTGTCAAACTGCTCCAAAGTTTGGCAGGTCTATTAGGATATATTTCAATGCAAAGAAAGTTTGAATACAAAGAAAGCAGAGTTGGCTTGGGGATGGTTTCCTCTTGGTGAGAGACAGTTCTTTTTGTTGCTCCAAGCAAGCAGTGCCATGAGATTGAACCCAGGATTTCTGCTTACAAAGCCTTTACTTTAGCCCTTTGAGATTAACTCTCTATTCCCAAGAAGTTGCTCTTCTAAAATTAGAACCACAACTGGACTTTGAAATGTACCTGTCAAAGTGACAGATGAGGAAATGAGAGGCAGGAGGGAACATTGGGACACAAGGGAGGGAAGTTGACACTGGCAGTGGGATTAGTGGAATATTATATGCCTAAGACTCAACTGTCAATAATTTTGTAAATCATGTTTCTTTAATTATATAAAAAAAATAAAAATCAAAAGTCTGCTTGATCCAACAATGAGAATGATGAGGAAAGGTGATTCTGATATTCATTTAAATAAAGGTTTGGTATCATGGCTTTTTTGTTTGAAGCTTCTCCACCTCCTTTCTCTTTATTGTTATTGTGGTAACTTGGGGTGGCATATTTGTTGCGATTCTTTAGAACCGACTTTTCTTGTGGCACTTGTGACACTAGGATAACATTTGGGGTGTGTGCCATCACCTGGGAATTAAACTTGGGGCCATATAAGCATATGTTTATGCTCTCCCAAGGCACATGCTCTCCCACTAGGCTATCCCCGAGTCTCAATTCTGATAATTTTAAGATGAAATTTATGGTTTGCTCAAACATCTGTTTCACAGCTAACTCAGTGTCTTGTCTTTAGAGCATATCATGGTGAGATTTTAGGTCAAGAGAGTCTACTTGTGTTTGCTTTCTGAGCATCTGAACCCGAGAACATGATGGTCTTAAGTCCTTGACTTAACCTCATGTTAAGGGATAAAGGAAGTGAGCTTGATGATGTCCATGTCTGTATTGCGTCTTATCTCTCTGCAGAATGATGAGCAGTGAGGCAGCAGCAGGGGAGACTAGCATGAATCAAGCCTTGTGTTCAGTGAGGTAGATGCTTCTGCATTCTTCTAATATGTCCCCCAAAATGCTTTATTTTACAAGGTAGCTGATGACTTTTATGACCTAACTGGAAGAACTTTACATATTGGCAGATTTGAGGTCAAGTAGAAGAACAAAGAAATTTCAGAATGGAGAATCAAAGTTCCCTGGATATCAGAAAAAGCTCAAGGAATCAAGAATAAGGCAGAGTTTCCTTGGACACAGAGGTGGGAAGAACCTCTGCTAGCAAACTAGTAACTTATGAACTCCGGATCAGGGAAGGTTAAGCAACAAGCATGGAATACAGAACTGAAGTTTGGCTGCTCTCCTTCTCATGTCCAGAAGACTCTGGAAAGTTGAGTGGGGCAGAGTGCATGGGAAGAAAGGCAGATAGGGCAACGAGACTTAGAAGTCAAGGCTGACCACAATGGGCACTTGAAATATGCTTCTGAGAGCTATTCTAGCATTTCTATATCCCTTCCGTTCCTTTGATTAACTGTTGCTGTTATTGCTATGTGTGAGGGGTAGTATGTTTGGTTGACTGAAGACAACCATGGTACAGACAGGGTAGTATTCATCAGTGTGATCCCGTTCTGGGGATTAACTTGTGACCTAATGCATGCAAGGAAAGTACTTTACCAATGAGTCACATCCTTGGGTCCTGTGACTCACATGTTTATATATATATATATATATATATATATATATATATATATGCCGAATTATGAAGCAATTAAATATGTTGTTACTGTGTTTGGCATATCAAATACGTCATGGGGAACTTGCCAGGCACTGCCGTGCGGGCGAGATACTCTCGGTAGCTTGCCAGGCTCTCCGAGAGGGGCGGAGGAATCGAACTCGGATCGGCCATGTTGGCTGCGTGCAAGGCAAACGCCCTACCGCTGTGCTATCACTCCAGTCCGGCAAGCTACCGAGAGTATTCGATATGCCAGACACAGTAACAACAAAGTCTCCAATGGAGACGTTACTGGGCCCGCTCGAGCAAATCGACGATCAACGGGAGGGCCTTTACCTTTACCTTTTATGAAGCAATTAAAAGCTTAAGTACTTCCTATATAGATCAAGCCGCTAGGAATCTTCTGTCTCAGATCTGAGAGAAAACTTATTCTCAAGACACATTATTCTGTCAGCTTTCTTTTTTTTTTTTTGTAAACCACCAAATCATTATGGTTTGTCTAGATATGATTGAAAGGTATCATTGTATTTTTAGATGACTTTAGTTAATAGTGAATTATTTAAAAGAACATCATTTCTAAAATTTGGTGATAATAAGAGTAAGCCTCAGCATAATAATAATACCTTATATCTTGATAATGCTTTTTTTGCATTGTAAAAAAATTTCAGTTTTAATGAATATTTTATTTAATCTTCATAATAATCCTGCAGAGAAGGCAAGATAGAGATTTTTCTTTTCCTCATTTTGAAGATGAACTCACAGAGAATTTGAATAGCTTGCCGGAAGTTACTTAGCGAAGACACTGTTAGAACTGGCTTGCCATCTCCTGAGAGAAGGGAAATCTGATTCAACTTCTGTTCTCCACAGACCACACATTTGACATGTGACTTCACATGTTCCCTGCAAATATTCTGGAAGGAGAGATTTATTATTCCTTTTGATGGATTGAATATTGACTGTCAATGAGATGAAACATTTTATGCTTCCCTAACTATTTAGAGATGGATCAATCCTTCTTGTATGAAAATGGTTTCCAGTTCCAGGCTCCCTCCATCCTCATGATTTTGGCTGTTCTCAATACAAAACACTCAGGCAGATGCTCAGGAGGCAGCACTGTGGTGGAGTCGTCTCTAAGAAGTACCACTGGGTTTGCGATTGCAGGGAAAGGTGGTCGTGAGAGGGGATATAAAACATGAGTAGTCCACAAATTCAACGAGTTGAGGGGATGTGGGAGCACCCCTGAAATGGCGACCTCAGACTATGCCTGGATGGGGAAAGCAAGGTTGTTAGCACTAAGCTCTTACCCAGTTGTACAATTCAGAGCCTGGAAAAGTTCCCTCCTGATCTCAGATTGGCTTAAGCCTTGAAGCATGAAATGTGAATACCTTTTGCTCAGCATCCATTAAATAAATGTTATTCTTCTCTCTGGCAGAAAACACAAATTTCTCTGCTCCGAGCCATGGTGTAGCAGAAGGAACAGAATTTACAATATCCCTCTTTACGATAATGGCTCTCACCTTCCAAGGAAATGAGCTTGGAGGAAAGGAGCAGCGCTGAGTGCCCAGTGACACATCCGCTGGGCTTGCTGCTGCTGCTAATTATCTGGCAAGGAGGAAGAGCAGTGTCCCTGGAATACGAAGGAGGGTTTGTGAACTTTGGAGAATGGGCACGGCACTTTGGTGTCTGTGTCATGCAAACTGGAGAATGGCCCCCACCGACTCGCATCTGACCTTTACCTCTTCTCCACTACTGAGCAGACATTTTTTGCCAATTATGATCCCAAACATGCTGGAAAGTACCCTTGGCCACTGACAGTTTGCAAGGGAAAAGCAATGCCTCTGGAATAATACCATGCCCAGGACAAAGAGGAAGGGTAAACAAAACCTTACTTTGTGTTGCAAATACATGGCATTTTTTTTTTTTTAATGCTGGAGAAATCCTCTTGGTGTCCACCATTCTTGGCTGGGATAAAATGCATTTGCAATATGCTCAGTGTCAAGAAATCACATCTTCCTGGGCAAAGAAGGTTAAGAGCATAACCCCAACTGCAGACAAAAACTCATTAAAATTGTCTTTCAGTGAGCGAAGGCCAGTTTACTTCATTTCCCACACTTTTTTTTTCTTTTCCCTTTAACATATTAGTGATAGAGAGACATAATCAAAATAGCGTAATCCACATTAAATAATATGCATGGTAATAAAGATAAAAAAAAAGTCAATGGTAAACAGCATCAGAAAATGCAGTGAGGCAGAAGTTAACACAACATACTTGACCAGCAGGTAACACATTAAAATGCTATTTTGGCAGACAGAATTGATAGCAGTCTCCCTGAAAGAAATCCGCTTCAGAAAGTTGACAAATACAATCCTAATCCCTTTTTTCCTGCCACATGCTGCAGACGAGTGAAACCCGGGGGGAAATTCTTATTACAGCAAATAGGTGTAAGTCTGGAGGAAAAATTAAGTCAAGTTGACAATTTACAAATTTCCTTTCAAGCATGAAAGGGAACTGGAAACTAGGTTATTTATTTATTTTTAATCCCATGCCAGGTGTTTGGTCCCTGTTAATATAGCTGACTGAGAGTAGGCATAGAGGAAAAGGCTCATTGCCAATCTAGAAGTTGTCTCATGGAAATAAAGCCAGAATGAAATAACTTTTGTCAGACAAGCAATACTGGAAAATATAATATCAAAAAGAGACATTTATTTTTTTTCCTGCAGTCCATTGGGTATTCACAAACTAGTAGGCTTGGGCTTGTTATGCCACTCATTCCTGGTGGAAAATAGAATGGAAAGCAGGAAGTTACTGGACACTTAACCACAGGACAGGTAGGCTCTCACGTCAACCTCAAGAACATTGATTTTCTGATGGGATTGCTTGGAATTACAGCTGATACATACACACACACACACACACAGACACACACACACATATTCTTCATTTTTTAAAGGTAAAAGGTAAAGGCCCTCCCGTTGATCGTCGATTTGCTCGAGCGGGCCCAGTAACGTCTCCATTGGAGACTTTGTTGTTACTGTGTCTGGCATATCGAATACTCTCGGTAGCTTGCCGGGCTCTCCGAGAGGGGCGGAGGAATCGAACTTGGGTCGGCCATGTTGGCTGCTTGTAAGGCGAACCCCCTACCCGCTGTGCTATCGCTCCAGCCACATTCTTCTTTTACTATTGTCTTTTGCTTGTGGGTGGATTTGGGCAGCAGTTATACCTAGTTACCCAGTGGTGATATTCAAAGTTTACCTCTATTTCTGTGCTAAGGAGAGATACCTAGCGGTGCTGGGGAGACCAAATCTGTATGAAAGATAGGACTAGTTCTGGCTGCCTACAAGACAGTTCTATTACTCCTTGTACTACCTCTCTAGTCCAGCTGATGTCTTTAATCATCTAAGGGAAAAGCACTTTACATGTGTAGTGAGGACTAGACAACTAGTACAGTGGTCAAGGCGCTTGCCTTCCATGCAGCTGACTCCCCTTCCATCCCCAACATGTTATATCATCACCTGAGCACTGTGAGGAGTATCCCTGAGCACAGAGCCAATAGTAACCATTGAACACTGCAGGATATGACCCTCAAACCCAGTAATAATAATGCTAGTTGAAGTAATAATAATATGTGTGTTAGTGAATTCTGAGGCAATGAAGTGTCATAGCTATTTTTCAGACTCTCCAACCTTTTCTACCTGAGAGATGCAATGTGGACTAGTAATGCCACAATCAGATCTTGATTTTGTTGATTTCAATTGATTTTGAATTAATATTTTTGCCATTCCTATTTAGTTGTTGCAACCCCTTTCACCAATGCCAGAGTTTTCACAACTCCCATGTTTAGTTATTGTGTCCATATGGGGCTGTTACTTATATAGTTTAAGAAGTAGATGCTTGGATACAGGGATAAGAGTGAAAAAATAAAGGAGAATGATGCATACACTTGGTGTAGCAGAGATTGCTCAGAGTTGTTCAGAGTGCTGGATGGAGCACAGACTTTCATACTTGAGGCCCCAGGTTTGATCTCCAGAAACTAGGGTCCTGCTGAATAGTCCTGGAATTGGCTCTGTGGCTTCCAGCACTATTGGGTCTAACTACATTGCACTGCCATACAGGGATATTAAGCTCTCTGGCCCACTTGGCCAACTACCACTGCAGTGACCCAGGTATCTCCTAAACATTACTTAGGAGTCATCTCTCACATTGAAAAAAATATCTTAGGTTGTAAGGGTGAACAGGGGCCCAAAGTGAAGTGAATTCGAATTACACAGACAGTAACCTGGGTGAGTTATGGAAATATATGGAGGCTAAAGTTGTAGTCTTTTCCTATTTTGTAGGATAAAATTGATTTGCCCTTTCTGCCTTGCCACAGGGAGCTTTGTTTCATTGGGTTACTCCCATAACAGTGCTCCCATTCCTCTGTGTTTATCTGTAGTCTCTTTCTTTGCACTCTGTTTCCCCAACTGATCAATCACCTTTATCTCCTAATCAGACTCTGTTAATTTGTAAACATTGTTTTTCTCTTCTCCTTATGTCCTTTGCATTGTTACGTCAGAGCAACATACTTTTTGTATAGATACAGGAAGACAGTTAAGTCTATGCTTTTGTAACTTAGGAGTTAATTGACTTTGAATAAAATTCACTCCTGGGCATCTGTCCTCTCAATTTAAACCTCAGTTACCCTTAGTTCCTAGCACCCCCAAAACAGTGACCCAAAAAGGGACTGGATGGACCCAGGGCAAGCTT
The DNA here is from genome assembly GCF_029834395.1 of Sorex fumeus. NCBI lineage: Eukaryota > Metazoa > Chordata > Mammalia > Eulipotyphla > Soricidae > Sorex > Sorex fumeus. Next base: position 44,622,137 of record NW_026606185.1, on the reverse strand, counting down.
TGAACTGCCCTAGCATTGAAATGGTCCAGACCAACGCACCATCATACTTAACTGTAAGTTAATAGCATGGCCATGGGAAAATTCTGTCATGATCCCAAAAGTAACAACTGAATAAGGATCCTGCTAGAGTTAGGAAAGACTAATCTGGCCTGAGCACTGTCGTCTGAAATCAAGATGAGCAAGATGAGCCCAGGAGAGCCCCCCTACAAGCTTAATGTATCTCTTACTATGTCCATATAAAATGACTGATGTTATTAAGGAGTAGAATTAAGATGAATGTTTAAATGGTTATTGAACTAAGGAAAGAAAAAACACGTCCTAGGTGGTATTTTGCCCTTGAGTGGATCTCCTGGCTACAGGAGATCAGGAAGGACATTCATATGTCATTTGTGCTACCGGACCCATGTGTGGTTGCTACAGCCAAGGTTTGGAGAGTGTGAGAGACTAGGGAGAGCAGGATGGCGGATCGGAGCTCAAAGAGACTAGCAAGGGGGACAGAAGAAGAATGTAAGTGAGAAAAATATAGAGGAGATGGGAACGAGGGGCAGGGTGAGACTGGAATGAGGAGCTTATTGAGACTGGACAGGTGTGTGGGGAGAATGGAATAAATGGCAACTGATCACCAACCAGCCTGGCCCTCGTTTCCTCCTTTTTGACATCGGCCGTTCCAGGTGAGGAAGTGGCCTGAGACCACCAAAAGCATGCAGCACGAGAGAGCTGCGGGCTTCGCATTTGTTTTATGAATACACACTTTCTGGTAATGAACCTAAAAGAAAATAAGTAGATACATTCTTTCAACCAAGGAGAAACATATATGCTTCCACTCCTTTAAGAGTTCTGGTTTCTGTAGTTTTTAATTATACCACACTTTTCTCAGAATATCACAATTACATATCAGAATTTGTTTTTCTTTCATCTGTCTCTCTTTTGCTGTTTCTGTGACGATGAGGGCCACGCTGGTGGCTGTGGTTCTTGCAGATGTGGTTACCGTGCTCCAGAGATGACACAATCATTGTGGTGCTGGAGACTTCAATAATAGCACCACTAAGCTCTTAGAAAAGATGAAGTCATGAAATTTACATACAAGTGGTACAATATGGAAAGTATCATGCTAAGCGAAATGAGTCAGAAAGAGAGGGATAGACATAGAAAGATTGCATTCATCTGGGGGATATAAAGTAACAAAGTATGAGATTAATACCCAAGAATAGCTGAGATCAGCACCAGGAGGATTACTCCATAACTTAGAGGCCAGCCGGGTATCCTAGAGGAAAGGGCAGTTCAGATAGAGAAGGGAGAACCAAATAAAGGATGTTTGGAGGATCCTCCCAGGAGGGGAGATGCATGTCGAAAGTAGACTATGGACTGAACATGTTTGCCACTCAATGCCTCTTTTGCAGACCACAACACCCAAAAGGAGAGAGAGAATACAGGGGATTGCCCTGCCACAGAGACAGGGGGGATGGGGGGATGGGGGTGGGAGGGATATTATCCATGGTGGTGGAAAATGGGCACTGGTGGAGGGATGGGTATCTGATCATTGTATAATTGAAACCAAAGCACAAAAAAATTGTAAATCTACAACTTTAAAAAAAATAAAATAAAATAAAGGGGAAAAAAATAGAAAAAAAAAATAATAGCACCACTAGGATGATAGGATGACAGTGTCATGCAGCGTAGTACCAGGAGTTGTGTTCAAGGACTCACTCTCTTTTTATTTATTTTTTTTAGTGAATCACCATGAGATACAGTTATAAAGCTTTCATGATTGAGTTTCAGTCACACAATGATCGAACACCTATCCCTCCATCAGTGCACATTTTCCACCATCAATGTCCCAGTATCCCTCCCACAACCCCAATCCCATCCCACCCCTTGTCTCTGTGGCAGGCACTTTGCTTCTAACTCTGTCTCTATTTTGAGGGCATTATGGTTTGCAGTACAGATACTGAGAGCCATCATGTTTGGTTCTTTATCTGCTTTCAGCACGCATCTCCCATCCCGAGTCATCCCTCTAACCATCATTGAGTTAGTGGTCCCTTCTCCATCCCAGCTGTATTTTTTCCCAATACATGAAGCATGCTTCCAAACCATGGAGTGATCCTCCTGGCCACTGCCTCTACTGTCCGTGGGTGTTATTCTCATACTATGTTATTTTATATTCCACAAATGAATACAGTCATTCTATGTCAAGTATTCACTCTTATGAGGCGGGTGCTCTGCCACTCTGCCACTCAGCCTTGTACTTGTGCCCTTCCCTTAAGTATCCTGTGTTGGATGAAAATAGTGTGTAAAGTGCTTGCCCTGCACACGGCTGATCTGGTTTTGATCCCCAACACCTCATATGGTGTCCTGAGCCCTATCAGGAGAGATTCTTGAGTAAAGAGACAGGAGTAAACCCTGAGTACTGCTATCCCCAAAACCAAGGAAAAATTAGAAAAGAAAACTATATGTTCATACTCTATACACTCTCTATAAACTGGCTTGGACTGAGTTACTACATGTGAAAATGAAAACCCATATGCAAGTGTGTCCTGGGGTACATGGTGTTCTTCATCAGTATTATTGCCAGGAGTGACCGGTTAAAAGTGTCACCGCTCTCAAGAATATTTAAGGTTCTTCCTTGTAAGTCTAGGCCATGAGTTCAAATTGCTTGTGTTCCATATGAACCCTTCAGGGATTGGTAGCGCTGCTGGTTGAGATGTTTGCAGCTGCAAACCATTACCAGGCCTACTGCAGTTACCTGTGTGGGGTGAAGCATTATCAAAAATGATGTAACCTCTTGGGAACACCACAATGAAAGATTGTGTAGGCATTATAGCCAAGGCATTGGTCCCTTGGGTGAGCACATGTATGAGTATTTCAGGGGCACTGGCATTTACTAAAACCATGACCTGTTCATTTCAACTGAAAGTGTGATACCCAGTGCGCACATGTGCAAGGGCCACAGCTAAAGGAGTATAAACCTTAGCGAGTGTAGGATGACATTGCTTTGTCCTTTCTCCCTTTTTCCACAAGGATCTTAGGTTTATCTTGATACACCCATCACAGTGCTCCAGAGGCACTTCCATTCCATTGTGTTTATCTGTAAATTCTTCCCTATGCTCTCCTCCCCAAACAGTTAATCAGCTTTTCCCTAATCAGACTCTGTTAAATTGTAAGGTTAGATTCCTCAGAAATCTATGATTTTATATGTATAGTGAAATATTGCCTGTCTCCTCTCCTTATGTCTTTTGAATAGTTTACTTTAAAGCAATGTCCATTTTGTATAGATACAGGAAGACCATTAACATTAAGCTTTGTAACTTAGGATTTAATTGGCTTTGAATATTATTCACTCCCAGGCATCTGCTTTCTCAACTTAAGACTCAGTTGCCCTTAGTTCCTAAGACCCCAAAAGCAGGGTCCCAACGAGGGACTGAATGGACCCAGGGCAAGCGGTGAGCTACCCTGGCATCGAAATGGGCCAGGCCAAAGTGCCACGATTCTTAACTATAAGTTAAGACTTTGATCATAAACAAATGCTGTCATGATCCAAAAGTAGTGACCAGACTAGGATCCGGGTAGGGGTAGGAAAGACTATCTGGCCTGAGCACTGTAGTCTGAGATTAAGATGGACCTAGGAGAGCAATTCTATAAGTTTAAGGCATTTCTTACTGTATCCATACAAAATGATTTATATTATATATGCTTATATATCTATTGGACAAGGAGAGGAGAAACACACCCAGGGGATTCTGCTCTAGGGTGGGTCGTCCTGCTGAGAGAGTATCTGTCCTAGAAGCGGCTTTCCCCCAAAGGAAAGAATTCTACCCTATTGATTGTGACCACACCTATGTGTAAGCCCCAACCCCTCATGCTTTGGGATTTAACTAGACTGTAAGAGTGGGCTGGGAGATGAGGATCAGAATCCAGAGAAGACTCCAGAGAAGGAGGATGAAGGGAGATCAAGAAGGAGAATGAAGTAGCATGGGGGAGGAAGAAGCAGAGGAGGCAGAGGAGAGAGATTGGAGTGGATGGAGAGAGGATTGGAATAAACTGCGACTAAGACCAACCAGCCTGACCCTCGTTTCCTTTCTTCGCCTGCCCATCGCCATCGACCTCCCCGGGGTGGGGGAAGCAGGGTGAGACTACCAAATGCAGGCGGTGGGAGAGACAGAACCACTACCACAGCTGTGCCCCTTTTTTGTGTTTAAACAAGCTAGCACATGTCTGAGGGTACCAGCTGCACAACCTCATGTGTGGCCCTCTACCTGCACCCCAACTAAAAATGCGTGAGCCCCAAAGGCAGATGTTTGTATAACTCCTAACCATCGCAGCAGTGACTCCAACAATGGGAAGGGAAAGAGAAAGCAATTTCAAAAAACAGAAAGAATCATGATCATTTCACAAGGGACTTCTGAAAAAAAACTTTTAATATCTTAAAATGACAAAACTTTAATGAAGTTATGGGCAAACTCAGTTTATATCAGATATTTTGTCTTCTTTGAAAATCATTAAACACTGAACCATTTATCTTCACTGAGGAAAGCCTGCAACCCAGTCCTGGGCAGGTTGTTTTCAAATAACCTGGGAAATTAAAACCAAAGCATCTCTCTGGTCCCTTACATGCCAGATTTTAGTGAGACCTCTAAGTTAGATCACACACACACACACAACACACACACACACACATACAACTTCTTTGGCCTTTCGGATAACAACTTGTTTGGGGCGGGGCCAGGGGTGGGCATCATTCTATCCCAGTATCTTGGTTTTGCAGATTAAGAGACTGAAGCCCAGAAGGCAGCATCCACATTGACTGTTTCTTTGCTTTTTCATGTTTACCAAGCGCATCAGTGGAGACACTTTGCTTTAATCCTTATTAGAATCCCATAGGATTTGAAATATTAGCTTCATTTGATGGCCAGACAGAACTAATGAATGTGTCCAACATCATACAGCTAGTTAGCACAGAATGAGAATTAGTGCTCAGGACTCTCAGCTCCCAAATCAGGTCTCCTTCTTAGAACCCCTTTGTGAAAACCCGTTTGGGAAAAGCTTCCATTTCCTTGACTAATGTACTCAGGGTGATTTCTTCCTCTGTTTTATAAAGCACAAATATTTAGGAGGTGTTTTCTCCCTCATCTTGGTTTTTCAAATTCTGTGCTCACCCCTTTCTGTAGAGAGTGGACTGCCTGGCAGAGATGACAGGAGATGTTTCCATGTGCAATCAAGGACATAGATGCATTGGCTGCCAGCCTCAGGCAGGGACACAGACTTCTCTCCCACCAGCAGCGTGATGATGCGTTTCCCCTCAATGTTCCAAGAATGGCCTGGACTGTGACTAGACAAGGTCCATGCGGCCTCATGAATGGCTTCACACTGCACCGACCAGAAAACAAACACAACAGTAATTCTTGAATTAGCAAGAAAACACTTCCAAAGGGGGCTCAAAGACAGTTTTTTTTTGCCCTGTTCATAAAAGAGAAGAGATGAGGTGTGACAAATGGCCTGTGGGATGACTTTCCAAGCCAGGAAGAGGTCACTTAGGAAGGGCACCACAAAAGTAACTGGTTTAATAGAGAAGAAACAAAACTGAAGCTAAAGGACAAAGAACATTTCAGAAGAGGGGAGTGTCTTCAAAAGAAGACAAATTAATAAAGGAAAGAGAGATTGCATGGTGCATCTTTGTTTGGTGACACACCCAGCAGAGCTCAGGAATCACTCCTGGTGGGTATGGGAGACCATCTGGGGTTCCAAGGGTCTAACCTGGGTCTGTCTCATGCAAAGTGTATACCCTGTCCACTGTTTATGTCTCTGGTCCCACATAATACAGTTATAAAGCATGTGTTTGACTTTGATTCTTGTGCAAATAGTGCCAAAACAATGTGGTAGTTTGTTGTGCAGAAGATGCACTTAAGACACTCTTAAATACTGAGCTTCAGGATTTGCATCCAGAAAGAAAGATAATATTATGGACTTGACCTGGTTGCTGTGAAGATTAGAAGAGACTAGAGATAGGAAATCAGAAGGATGTGGTTTAGTAAATTAGGCTGGACTCTGCCCAGAAAATGTGGCCTGGGATCCTTGTCTCACAGTGACCAGGAAGATGAACCAAATCATGCTGCTAGCTTAGCCACCTCCTGCCCCTGCGCCTGGCTGTCCTCACTGGAGGACGGCCCTTGGCCCTTTGGAGGGGGGTGGGAGGACGGCCCTTGGCCCTTTGGAGGGGGGTGGGTTGAGTTTCCCTCCCTCCCCTCCCGAGCAGAGCCCCAGCAGCCGAAGACCTCCAGAATCAGCCACAGCCATGTTGAGACCATTCTCCACACGTCTGGACAAGCCTCATGCATGAAGGAATCAGCAGAGGAACCCAGACATGCGGGTCCTGGGGCTGAGGTCTCCAAGCCTGCTCGGATTGGGACTGGATCTTCTCCACCCAGATCCCCCGTCTTCCAGTAGGTAGGCGTCACATCCACCTGCTGCCGCCGGCACCAGGTTGGTCCCATCAATGGCCAAGATGCAGAGACTATAAAACCCAGCTCCCGGAAGCACGCACGACCATGCTACATCTTATTATCTCATTTTTCCTTTGGAGAACCCGGCAGGCTACCGAAAGTATCCTGCCCGCATGGCAGAGTCTGGCAAACTTCCCGTGTCGTATTCAATATGCCAAATACCAGTAACAATGATAGGTCTCATTCTCCTAACCCTGAAAGATCATTGAATATGGCTCTTTTAAAATCTCAGGTCTGGGAAGGAGACGTTACTGGTGCCTGCTTGAGGCAATCAACGAACAACAGGATGATCGTGATCGCTTAGCCACCTCAAAACTTGCAAGCCTTTTCAATTGTGTGTGTGTGTATGTGTAGGGTCAGAATTTTACAAATTAATTATTTTTTATTTTTTATTTTTCTTTTTAGGGAGTGGGGACACCTGACAGAGCTCAGGGCATACTCCTGACTCTGTACATAGGGATCACTCCCAGCAGTGCACAGAGGGTCATTTGTGATGCTGGGAATTGAGTGTTGGTTGGCCTGGTGCAAAACAAGGGCCTTCCCTCCTGCAGTATCTTTTCTGCTCCTGAAAACTAATTCTTAAGCAAAATCCTAATAGATAAGAGAGAAAGAGAGGAAGGTGTCCTATAGCAATGGGTGTGGGTTGAAGAGAGGTGCTCATTCTTTTGAAAAACAATACAGCCTATTGTTCCCACTCCACAGGTCAGACCTGAGATACCTTTTCCATCCCTAAGCTTCTTGCACTTTCCTGCATGGATTGATGAGCAATTCTTTCAAAAATAACTCAAAGATTTCAGAAATTTCAAAAATGCTTTTCTCACCTTGCTGCTAGTATAAACAAACAGAAAAGGTAGATCTAGGTAAATGCATACCTGGAAAGCAAAAGGATTTTTAAAAGTGCCCCTATGTTTGGAAACACAAGACGGTCGTTATTATTCAAAATTCTTTTTTTATTTTATTGTTCAAAATTCTTAACTATTACTCTAGAGTAGAAAGATGACTAAAAATCCAGTATAAATATCACAGCTAAGAAATCACTTAAATTTCTCATGACTGAGGTAAATGACTAACCTGAGCCTGAAGTCAAAATTGCCACACAAAAATATATACATTATTTTCAAAAATTCTCATTTTCATAGCATAATCTATTATATGTTACTCTGCTACTATTTTACTCTGATATACATATTCTGTTATAAAATGAATGTACTATAACCATGTTCCATGAGTTTGGTTCTATCATCCTTTTTCCATGTGACCCTGGATAATTACTTTGAAATTTTAGCTCTGTTATCCTTATCAATGAAGTTACTGGGAATAATAATTACTTGTGAGGATCAAATGAGACAACACATGCTTTTTTTCTTTTTTTATTCAATCATCATGAGATACATTTACAAAGCTTTCAAGTATGAGTTTCAGTCATACAATGATCGAACACCCATCCCTCCACCAGTGCATGGAGCGATAGCACAGCGGTAGGGCATTTGCCCTGCATGCAACCAACATGGCCGACCCGAGTTCGATTCCTCCGCCCCTCTCGGAGAGCCTGACAAGCTACCGAGAGTATCTCGCCCACACGGCAGAGCCTGACAAGCCACCCGTGATGTATCGATATGCCAAACACAGTAACAACAAAATCTCCAATGGAGACGTTACTGGGCCCGCTTGAGCAAATCGATGAACAACGGGAGGGCCTTTACTTTTACTTTTACTTTTACAATGTCCCCAGTATCCCTCCCCCTCCCCATTCCAGCCCTCCCCCTTTTTCTATGGCAGACAATTTTCCTTTTACTCTCTCTCTACTTTTGCGTATTATAGTTTGCAATACAGTTATTAAGAGGCCATCATGTTTGGTCCTTAGTCAACTTTCAGCACACATCTCCCATCCCAAGTGATCCCTCCAACCATCATTGACTTAGTGATGCCTTCTCTGTCCCAGCTGCCTTCTCCCCTAGCTCATGAGGCAGGCTTCCAACCATGTAACAATCCTTCCTGGCCTTTGTCTCTTTTGTACTTGGGTTCTAGTCTCATACTATGCTATTTTATATTCCACAAATGAGTGCAGTCATTCTATGTTCCTCTCTTTCTGACTCACATGCTTTATTTCGAAAAGCATAAAAATGTTAGTCAAATGTGACCTCTATTGCTCAGATATAAACATTAATATTTGAGCAATATTTCCCCAATTCACATATGGAAAAAAAAGATTTATTCTTACTTTTAGAATAGGGATGGGGCATGTCCAGACTGTAAACCATATTAGGCCCTAGAAATCTGGTCTGTTCTCATACACAATGGGACAGATACACATATGCCCTTCCATCACCAGCTGCCTACAGTCCATCTTCCTGTACTGTATGGTCATGAGTGATGTTATAAATATTCAAATTACCTTTGACAAAAAAAAGAGTCTACTCACCTCTCTTCTAGAATAATCAGAGCAGCATAACTAATAACTGATAATAGCAGAGACATTGGAATTTAGCAGACATGGGATTTAAGCTTAAAGGGTGTGCCTAGCATGGCTTGGAAAGCAAGTACAATGCTTTATTACTCATTAGAATTCTTTGAGATACTTGCTGTGAATTCCTGGTTGTGTCAAGAGGATTTTGAGTTCAAGATATGGAGCTGTGTTCTGCAGCTGGTGTTCTTAGTTTCTTTGTTCTATCAGCCTCTCCATTCTCATGGGTGACAAATGAACAGAAATAAAAATTTAAAAAACGATCCATATTTGGGGTTCCTAGTTTTAATCCCACCCTCAACTTGCTTCCTTCTTTGCTTGTCTCTCATCATTGAAAGGCCAGCAATCTGAAACATCCATCATCTTGACGGGGCAACTGAATATGAATGTAGAAGGAGGATGGGGCTAAATCTACCTAAATAACATAACTGAGAATTTTGGGAGACCATCAGGGGGTCTCAAAAGGAAATTGGGGCTCTATCAGTGATGGAAGGAGATTTATGCAGCCTCAATAAAACAAAAATTATCATTTCTTTGATAATAAATCTTATTAAAAATATTGCTTGCTTCTTGTGCCAGTTCGAGCTGGGTTTTCTGTTACTGCTGTTGAGGCACAGCATTACTGTTATGAAGGGAGAATAGGATCAAGTCAGGAGCCAGGGACTCCGGTTCTTCTTACAGGTCACTAATGAGTTGAATGACTTTGGACAGTGTCCCTTTACCTCTCCGCTTCTGGTCTTTCCTTTTTCTAAAATGAGTTTGGGTATAGAGATTTTTCAAGGTGCCTTCCAGCTCTAAATACTGTAATTACTTTATTTTCCATCTATTGAGTTCTGTGGATGGCATGCAGATTAATTGTGTTATGTAGGTTACTACTCAAAATAACAGGGAGATGAAAAGCCCCACAATGAATGTTGACCACTGTGTGTGTGTCCTTCATCTGGTTTCTTTTCACTCCCAACACAGGAGGGCAGATGTGATGGATTCTCCGTTCGCTGCACAGATGAATATCTGGCATCTGATTCTTGATCATTATAAGTGATGTTCAGATCAGGAGAGCTAAGGTGAGCATAGGATAGAGCCAGAAGAGGAACGCTGTTGTTCTAGCAGGACTTTTGCTTCTTTTAATTGTTGGGAAGACTTTTGTTCTAGCAGAACTCTTGGTTCTTTTAATTGCTGCTCAATACTGACAACAGCAGCAAGAAAAGGACTGAATTCTAGAAATGCATATGAAGGGAGTTGACTCTGTTCCCTCCTGAATGACTTCGATTGCAGTCTCAACCAGAGGCGAAGGATGGAAAAGTTGACCTCTGGGAGTCTTGCCTTAGCCCCTCCATTCTCCAAAATGCTGGTCCTGAAGGAAAAGTGTCACATGTCTTCTCGCCTGTCCTGTCTCACACTGAGTAATGCTGCCCCTCTGCCCCTGGTGGAGCGTTTTAATGATAATGGCTGTCTTCAGGGACAGATTGTGACTTGTCTTTTAGAGGAAGATGAAATCTATTAAGACAGTGAGGACAGAAAAGAAAAGCTTGTCCCTGAGAGGTGAGCTCCAAAGGAGAGCACAGCCAATTCTTTTCATGCCTCCTCCCCTCCATTTCTTCTCTTCGAAGAGCGTACCCTTCAACTGCTCTGCTTTGTGTCTGGATTATTGTGGCTGTTGGTGTATAAAATTGCTGCTGGTGTGTATAATTTATAAGCTCTAAAAAATGATAAATAGTCTCAAGTAAGAAGAGTGATTTGTGTTAAAGTCCTCAGGGTACTTCGGTAAAGGAATTTAATTTCTTGGGGGAAATTGTCTATAACTTCTTGTGGAATGTTAGTTAACTGGTTCAAAGCTGGGATTTATTTTCTGTTCTATTTTTTTTCCCCTTTCCATTATTGGTTTGGATAGGTTTACCTGGGCAAATGAGATTATATAGCAAAGTCTTGATGAACTGGAAGCTGAGGGAAATAGCATGGCTAGTTAATTTATTTTCTCACTTTTGTTCCAGATCTATCGTGGTTAAGATACTTTAAGATTTATTTTATTTATGTATGTATTTTTTGGCGTGTCAGTGATTCTCACCCAGGGGGGAATTAACCACCCAAGGGACTTCTGGTAATGTCCGAAGACTTTTCTGGGTCACCACAACTGGGAAGTGATAGGTGAATCTAGTGGATAAAAGCCAGGAATTTGTTATACATTTCCTTATGTATTGAATAACACCCTTCCCCACTGCAATAAGGAATAATTTGTCCTGGAGACACTCACTGTATCAAGGCCAAGGAACCCGGGGCAATCAGTATGCTCAGGGAACATAGTGATACACACACACACACACACACACACACACACACATTTAAATCAGGAATTTCTAACAAACCCCACCATTATTTTTCTCAGCTCAAATTCTTATCACCAAGTATAGAACTAAGTAACAACAGCAACAATAATAAAAATGCTGGAGTTGCACAAAAATACTAAATTTGATTAGGTCCCACAGTGTAGAGAACCCACAGTATATAGTGTCTAGTGCTTTTCTTGGTAGAAGTGTGTGATCAAACATATTTTATTATCATGATTTTCTATTTCCCTAAGATTCAAGATCAATTTCTTTTCTTAAGCAAGATGATTGTTTGATCTGCAATAAAATCGGTATTTCTAGCTGATGTAATCAGTTAGGAGAATTTAGTCATTTGAGAAATTGCTATTACGATTCATATAACTAAATTGCTTATTTCTAGTTAAAAACATTTTTTGAAAAAATATTGTTTGTTTTTTGAGCCACACCTTGTGACACTGTAGGGTGCTGGGAATTGAGTCTGGGTTGGCCATGTGGAAAACAAATGCCCTATTCACTTTACTATCTCTCCTGCCCTACAATTTTTTTTTTTAATGAAAAGATATCTCAAAAAAGCACTAAATCTTTTAACCTTCAATTTACACTGTGTCATATAATTGTGATGATTCAGATTGAAGGTGGGAAGGGATATTCTATACTGGGAACAGGATCTCAAAAGCTAAGATGCTGCCTCACAGCCTTGGTAACTGGCCTTGTTGTGAGCCTCATAGTTCTTGTTGTCATAAATTGAATATTCAGCAACTGCCAATTACATGTTATTATTAACTATGCAATTATGAATAGTTCTCAACTCCTTAGACTACCAAGAATCTCTTCCATCTAATCTTGGCTAAGGTCTTACTGATTTTTAATTGAGTTTTTAATTTTTAATTGGCTCTAGCCAAAGTTTTGTAACCTATACCTCATATACTAAACTTGCATATTCATACACAGTCATATGCCTACACAGTTGTTTATGCTAGTTTTTTTTTTTTTTACTACTGGCTTTTCTCATTTTACCTATCTTTCAAGAGTGAGGTGAGGTTCTAGCTCCTTTGTGAATTAACCAGTCAGAAATACTATTATCTCCTCTCCCTCCTTTCTCTTAAACTCTTCATTTTCTCCCTGTGAAAACATTTATTTATTGTGAGTGGCTGGTACGTAGAGAATTTTAGACCACTCTTTTGTATTGAATTTTTAAAAACTGTCCAAGTTAAGGGGCCTTAAGTTCCAAATGGGCACTGATGAAACTTGTTGTCTAACTTAGAATAAGTCACTTAACCTCACTGGTATTCTTTTTTTAAATATATTTATGAAATAGGCATAATAATACTTATACTTTGCTCACAAGTTAGTTTTAAATCAAATGAGATATTGAACACAAAGAGATTTTTGAAAAAATATAAAGAACTACATAAATGCAAGGCATTGTTATTGTCATCAATTTACAAAGCCACAGTGAATCCTACAAAGTGCTAATGCTGTATATGTTCTGCAAAGCACTTAGCTCTAGTCTGCACTTAATAAGTGAGAGCTCACACAAGTGAATTGTTTCCGCATTTAAGGCAGACTGGCAGGAATAGCAGTTAGAGATGGGAGGCTGGGTAAAGAGGTTACTACCTGTATTGATAGAGAAGCTATTAAAAGCAGAATGTGATTTTTAACATCCCCAGGACCATGATAGAAATGAATAAAATTTTGTGTGCTTTATCATTTGTGACCCAGAAAAGAGAACCCTGAGGCATGAAAAGTCTTAAAATAAATTATTTGTGTGCAAAAGAAGGCATCATATTCCACTGATTTGACAATTTCAGTTTCTCCATTACGGGTACAAATAGGAGATGGGGTCACTTAAGCAAAATGCTCCCTTATTTATTAAAGCCTTAACAGACTACAAATTAATAAAATTGAATTCATTTTCATGGATCATAACTTGATTGGTGGATGGAGGGTAGAACTTGATGGCAGGTGTTTGGGTGTGTGACCTGGAAAGGGGGCAGAGCCCACCTTGGGGTGCTCACTATGGAGTCAAAAAAGACTTTCAGGACAGACCAGTGACAACTCCAGAGAGAGATGGTTAAGAAACTTGATGGAGAAATAAGAAGAGAACTAACTGACTATGGCTGATGGTGAGTAGTAGTTTCCTTGGGGTCTGGCAATTTAGCCAGTTAGATATTCTTTGAGGGTAAGTGGGAGGAACATTTATAAATAGTACGTTCCTTACCCTTTCTATTTTTTCCTAGATTGGGAGGGAGATTTTTAAGGATTTTCAGCTAAAAGGACATTAAATTAACACTGAATCAATGTATTATTTTAGAATACGCTATAGCTATAGTTTTTCCATGTCAGATGAGAATAAGTGTGAGCTCACTTAGTATTTAGGCTCTAAGCTAGAATACTTTTGTTTAATTGTGTCTACCACAGATTAACAATTGAAAAGACCTCTGAACAAGTCCCTCAGTCTCTCTAGGTCTAGGCTTTCCCTTTTGCCAAAAAGTTCATACTTCATGGTATAGTCGTTAGGTTGAAATGAAATAATAGATGTAAAGCAGTGCAAGGTGCCCGGTGAAAAAGTTCTCATGAACTGCTACCCATTACTGCTAACAGTCAGCAATGAAAAGTTGGTAAAGGTCCTTGTATTTGCCACTCAATGCTTCCCAGCTATGTTCAGTTGTCTAAAGAAATACTTAGCATGGATGCACTGTGTGTCACTTTCCTCAGCTTTATTTTTTATTTTTGAAATTCTATTTCATTTATCTTTATTTTATTCATTTTTATTTTTATTTATTTATTGCTTTTTTTGGGTCACACCCAGCGATGCACAGAGTTTACTCCTGGCTCTGCAGTCTGGGAATTGAACCACGGTTGGCCGCATGCAAGGCAAACGCCCTACCCGCTGTGCTATCGCTCCAGCCCCTATTTTATTTATTTTTAATACTCCAGGAGTCTCTTTTTAAATAAACACCCCTCATGTCATGAATGGCTGGAATGACAGATAACACAGTGGTAGGGCGTTTGCATTGTGCACAGCCAACCTGCCCACCCAGGTTCAATTTCTCTGACCCTCTCATAGAGCCCCACACGCAACTGAGAGTATCTCACCTGCACTACAAAGCCTGGCAAGCTACCCTTGACTTATTTGATATGCCAAACACAGTAACAACAAGTCTTACAATGGAGACATTACTGGGTCCGCTTGAGCAAATCCATGAACAACAGGAGGACAGAGACAGTTACAGTGGCAGTGATATGTCATGAATAAATGGGGAATGGGCTCCAGCAGCTCAGGTTCTTTTCCACTCGTTCTTATGAAGTGTGCTTCTTTGGGTGAGGCAGTCTGGTGCTTCAGTTGAACCTAACACCCTTTCTTTTTGGCTTCCTTCTTTTTCTGATCATTTTCCTTCACTTATTTCAGAAGCTGTCTCAACTCTGAGAGTGCATAGTATGCTCAGTAGGAACACTTATTTTCTTGGCAAGAATCTTGCCCTTGACTTGTTTGTTAATGACAATACCAACAGTATGCTGGGTACCATTGTAGATTCTTCCAGTTTTGGCATGGTAACATTTGTGGGGCATTCCTTTTTTGACAGTGCCCTTCCCTTCATGTCTACGATGTCACCTCGTAGATCCACAGGTATGTGGCCCATGGCACAACTCCATGTTCTCTAAAAGGTCTAGAGGACATAGAGTGGGTGCCCCACCTCTTTTCCTTTGTATTGGTCATTTTTGTGATTTACTGGAAGCTGGTGGTTAATGCCGAAAGGATTTTCTTCAGCTTTATTGAGATATAATTGCCATATATGCAAGGTGTGTGATACAATGATTTGATACATGTATATAATATGAAAGATTTAACACAATAAACTTTATGTAACATTATTTACAACCACAGTATTTATATCACATTATCACAGTTTTGTTGTGGTGGTAGTTAATACATTAATGCTCTACTCTCATATCAACATTTAAGTACACAGTATTGTTCTATAACATCAAATAGAACTATAATTCTATATCAGTTATAATCATGCTCTAGGAAATTTTGAAGAAAAGAAGTATCTGGCTACTAGAATGTGTTCCTAGAGCCGCAACGTTGTAACTTCCTGGGTCCTCTTTAGATATAAAGTATTACAGTCTCATCTAGTCAGATCTACTGAATTAAAGTCTTCATTTCAAAGAGAATCTCTTGATTTTCGTTCTGATTAAAATCTATAATTCTCCATTCTATGGCAATGACATAAATTGGGTTTTCAAAGGAAAGAGTCAGGAGAAGGGTTGGAAAATTTCCTATGAAATATTATAGTAATTAAAATAATGACTTAAACAGTTATTAAATTGTCATGGATAATCATTTTTTTTCCAGACAACCTGAAAGTACTTTCTCCCCAGTAATCCTTTCTTTTTTGATGGGGTATGCAGTGAAATCTCTATACTCGTGATATGAACTGCTTATTTTCTTTGGCACTTAATGTCATTCTCTTATACTAAAAATATATAAGCACAGAATACTCCTATACCTCTCCAGAAAAAAAAGAAAGAAAAGTAGAAGGCTTTGCTTGAGGAAGTCCATATTTCATCCCCAGTACCACCTATTCCCCTCAAGTAGCACCAGAGAGCAAGCTCCACGCACTGAGCTGGTCGTAGTTCCAGAGTAACACTAACTGTGACCCCCAAATGCTCCTTGAATTTGCCCAAAAGTAAAAGCTTCAATTTTTTCTACTTTTACAACAGAATTTTTAATATTTGGATGAGGGCTGATAGTCATTAGTTTAATTTCTTTCTCCCTCTCTCTTAATGCCTCTCACTTTTCTACCTTTCTTGTTAGAGTTATTACGTTGCAGATTAGGGTCCACTATATTTTCTACTATTTTGCTCTGTCAATTTGAATTTTTATTCGTATATATCAAAGAAAACAAAAATAAATATTTTAAAAATTTTGAGTATCTAAATTTTGAGTATCTAACTTCAGGTACCTCAAGTTTGCTTTATCCTCCCCATCCTCCATCCTCGATCCCCCAATAGAGAAGGGGTTGATTTCAAGCACTAGTTTCATTATTCATTTGGTTGCAGAGAGTTAGGATCTAGCATTGTCTAGTCTCTAACTCTCTGGTCTAGAGATCCATGCACAACAACAACAACAAAATGGTAGGGTAGAGAGAATTCTGAAATTTCAAACAGGGAAGCACTCTCTCTCTCTTTTTTTTTTTTCTTTTTGGTTCACAACCAACGATGCTCTGGGGTTATTCTGGCTCTGCACTCAGGGATTACTCCTGGCGGTGCTTGGGGGACCATATGGGTCTGTCACTTGCAAGGCAAACACCCTACCCACTCTACTATTGCTCTGGCCCCAGCTCTTTTCACTAAATTAATTTTTTTGCAGTTTTGAGTAACATTAATATAAAATATTAATGTTTATGACTTTGACATACAAACTAACTGCACTTTCAGCACCACCAAAATATCAACACTTCCAACTAATATCTTTATATTTATTCTAGTCTTCACTGTGGTCTACTGAAACCAACTAGATCAGAGGTGAGTTTTAAAGTCAGGATACACTGGACAAGATCTGATGGTGAAAAGAAGGTAAGGGATATTCTTGATAACTTTTTAGTGTCACGATGATGACCACGATTGTCCTGTTCTTCATCGATTGCTGTGAGCAGGTACCAGTAACATCTCCTTCCTAGCCCTGAGATTTTAAAAGAGCCATATTCAATGCTCTTTCAGGGCTAGGAGAATGAGACCATTGTTACTGGTATTTGGCATATTGAGTACAACATGGGAAGTTTGCCAGACTCTGCCGTGTGGGCAGGATACTTTCTGTAGCCTGTCGGGTTCTCCAAAGTAAAAACGAGACTACCTCCACTACCCAGCCACCGCCACACTCCAGGATGCTTTCCGGACCTGCAAAGTGGCTGCGCGACACATCATAAGACACTAAATACCCATCTTCCAGAATTGTCGTACCATATTTGATGGGGTTCAAATATGGTAACACCTACGAGGGTGATTAGAGGTTGCCCCAAAAGATTCTATCCCTCTCGGAAAGACTGGCAAGCTACCGAGAATATTCCGCCTGCACGGAAGAGCCTGGCAAGCTATTCGTTGTATATTCGATATGCCAAAACCAGTAATTACAACTGGTCTCATTTACCTGACCCTGAAGGCTTCACCGACATGGCAGCACTGAGAAGGATGAGAAAGGAGAGGCCAATAAAATCTCAAGGCCGAACTAGGCTGCAACGAAGGAAGACAAAAATGATCCTCTGTACTTTCAATGCACGTACTATAGGATCAGATGCATCCATCAAGGACCTGATGGTACAAGCGCGAATGATCAAGTATGAAATCATTGGTCTGACTGAGACAAGAAGGCACAAATCTCACCATGCCGTTTTCGACACTGGAGAAGAATTGTTCCTTGGAACATGCAATATAAGAGGTGTCGGAGGTGTCGGTGTCCTTGTCAACACAAACTTGGCCATGAGCATTGATTCATTCAAATGCCTAACAACCCGAATCGGATGTTTACATTTGAATAGATGTGGCTCACTGCCAGCAGTTTCTATCTTCCTTGTCTACACACCAACATCTAATTATGGTGAAAGAGAAATCGAGAAGTTCTACATGGAGCTGGAGAAGTTCTATAAAGAAGACCACACCTTCTACAAGATCATTGTGGGTGATTTTAATGCTAAGATAGTACTGAGAAGATCAGCTGAAGAACGTCACATCGGGACCCATGGCCTAGAATGGAACAAACAGGGTGAGAGACTGTCTGAGTTCATCATGTCGACCAAGACCATTCATGGTAACTCACAGTTCCAGAAGGCAGAATCTAAACGTTGCACATGGGAGTCTCCCGGTGGATGATTCCACAATGAAATAGACCACATCATATTCAATAGACAGTTTTGTCTGACCGATGTCACTGTTGTCCCAAAATTCCGAACGGGATAGGACCACCGTCTCCTTCATGCAAAATTCTACTTCACAGAGCGGGGAGAAAGGACTACAAAGTTTAAAAAGAGAACTCCCAGAATGACCACCAACTGGGAGCTCTTTGGCACTATTGCCGCAACATGGGAAGATGCCATTGTTGACATCATTGACGAGGAATATGATCGACTGGTTCAGCACCTCCATGAATGTGCCAGGAACGCCAAGAGAGAGATAGCCACAAAAAACGCCTGTCTTAGAAAACTCTTGAGCTTATTCACCAGCGTGGTTTGGCGCATGACTCAGGCAACCGCAAGTGAACGTCCTAGCTCGCAAAGCAGTGCAGAGATGCGATCAAGGAAGACCTCAAAGAGAGAAGAGCAGAAGTGCTGGTAGATGCGACAGAAGCCGGGAAAAGTATTCATAACGCCCGCCTGTCCTTCGCCAACTGCAAGACCAAGATGACTGCCCTCTGACGTCCTGATGGATCCATCACATCCTCCAGAACGGCAATGGAGAAGATTATCCATGACTTCTACTCAAATCTCTTCGATAGCCATGTCCACTTGCCGACATACCAAATTCCACAGGATGGATATGTTGTTCCCAACGTTCTCCCATCCGAAATCCGACACGCCATTTCATCAGTAAAGAAACAAACAGCACCCGGCCCAGACAAGGTCAGACCTGAACACCTGAAGAATCTGCCGTCAGTACTCATCAATACACTGGCTCGGCTCTTCACACGCTACCTGTCTGAATGCAAGGTTCCGTCCCAATGGAAAACCAGCAGGACCGTACTACTGTTCAAGAAGGGAGACATCCATGACATTGGCAACTATCGCCCGATCTGCCTATTGTTTGTCATCTACAAGTTGTTCACTTGAGTCATCCTAAATAGAATTGGCAGAACACTAGATTAACGACAACCATGTGAGCAAGCCGGGTTCCGCAAAGGACTCAGCATCATTGACCATATCCACATGATAACCAAACTCATTGAGGTTTCTCTGGAGTTCAAGATGCCGCTCTGTTTAACGTTCATTGATTTAAAGAAGGCCTTTGATTCTGTTGAGACAGAAGCAGTCATTGAAGCCCTAGCCATTCAGGGCATTCAAGCCCAATACATCAAGATCCTCCGTGAGCTGTACTGCAGATTCACTACCAGGATCTCACCATTCTACAAAGAATTAATCGTTGATGTCAAGAGAGGGGTTCAGCAGGGTGATACCATTTCACTGAAACTCTTCAGTGTCACCCTCGAGAACATCATGCGACAACTGGAATGGGAAGGAATGGGAGTGAAGATAGACGGTCGGCAACTACACCACCTCTGTTTTGCTGATGACATTGTTTTCATAACACCAACCATCAGGCAAGCAGCACAAATGCTTGCCGACTTTGACCGTTAGTGTGGAAAGGTAGGATTACAGCTGAATCTTACGAAGACAATGTTTATGAGAAACAGCCTCGTTCCTGATGCCCCATTCGCTCTCAAGAGAATGAGCATCTCCGAAAGCAACAGCTATATGTACTTAGGTCAAGAAGTCAACATGACAAATGACCTGGCACCCGAGCTGCGCAGGAGAAAGAGAGCGGCTTGGAACGCCTTCAAGAACGTCGAAGAAATAGCTAAGAGGATGAAGAACCTCCGGCTCCAGGCACATCTCTTTGATTCCACTGTTCTTCCTGCATTAACACATGCCTCAGAGACCTGGGCTCTACAACAGGATGAGAATGCTATTCGGGTCTCCCAAAGAGGAACTGAAAGAGCTATGCTTGGAATATCACGTTTCACTCAAATGAGAGAATGAATCCGGAGTTCCGACGTCTGTGGACGATCAAGATTCAGGGATGCTGTCTCGTTTGCTTTAGGATAATACTCTTTTGTCCTTCCTCAGGTAGCTTAGGTTTGTCAGCTCATACCCATGTAAGGACACTGATCTTGTATTGTAAGCAATGTCCTTTCTGTGTGGACACAGGAAGACAGTTAATATTATGCTTTGTAACTTGGGAGTTGATTGACTCCGAATAATATTTACTCCTGGGCATCTGGTTTCTTGACTCAGTTGCCCTTAGTTCCTAGCATCCCAAAAGCAGGGTCCCGTCGAGGGACTGAATGGACCCAGGGCAAGTAGTGAGCTACCCTGGCATCGAAATGGGCCAGGCCAAAGCGCCACGATACTCAACTAAAAGTTGAGGGCATGATCATGGACAAATGCTGTCATGATCCAAAAGTAAGTAACGACAAGACCAGGACCCTGCTGGAGCTAGGAAGATTTACCTGGCCTGAGGACGCGAAATGTATAGTGAGATGTTCTCAGGAAGAACCAAACTAAATTTATAACTCTTACTGTGCTCACACAGAATGACAATGCTAGAAATATTAGAAGTAAGTAGATTTATTACAACTATTTAAGTAAATTACTAACTGAGGGTAGAACACACCCTTGTTGGGATCCCACCCTTGGGTGGATCTCCTAGTAATCTGAAGTAATCTCTGTAGATGAGATTTTATCCTTGAGTTAATCTCCTGGAGGAGTGGTCTTACCTCTCTTTGTTGATTCGTCAGTATTCAACCCACCTTTATGTCACCGCCTTATGTGACTGCTATATAAACTAAGAGGTAAGCTCGGAAAGGAGTCAGAAGCGAGAGAGCTCAGGTTTCAGAATCCAGAGTTGGGGTCAGAAGCAAGAGAGCTCGGGCTGCAGAGATTCAGAGTCAGAAGAGAGAGAGCTCGCGCTCCAGAGATCCAGAGTCAGAGTCAGAAGGAGAGAGCTTCCAAGACTGGGGCCCAGGAGAGAAGGAGGCAGAGAAAGACAGGAGTGAAGAAGATTCGAATAAACTACTATTGATATAGACCGGCCTGGCCCTCGTTTCTTCTTCCGTCTGCCCTTGATCAACAGCCGTTCCGATCCAGGCCACACACAGTGGCTCAAGAGCACTGAACGCAGGCGGTGAGACAGTGCCATCCAGTGAGCCCGTGAACACACAGCCTTTGGCGTGATAAGATTTTACAGTTTGCCAAGGTGTCAAAAATCAGATGGGCTGGTCACGTAATGAGATTTAAAGATGACCGCTGGACTAGAGCTGTTACCGACTGGATCCCAAAAGACCGTGTGGCCGCCCACCTACCAGATGGTCAGACTTCTTCATCAAGATCATGAATGATCGGTTTGAGGCTCTTCTTGTTCCCAGAGCGAACAGATGCCATTGGGCCACACTAGCACGCGACAGGGACAAATGGAGACATTACTGGTGCCCGCTCGAACAAATCGACGACTAAGGGGAAGTTAAGTGATTAAGTGAAAAACGAGATAATAAGATTCAAGCCGGCTTGGAGATCTCAGCCCCGGGACCCGCATACCTGGGTTCCTCTGCTGGTTCCTTCATGCATGAGGCTTGTCCGGATGTGTGGAGAGTGGTCTCGGCATGGCTGTGGCTGGTTCTGGAGGTTTTCGGCTGCTCTGTTCAGGGCGGGGAGGGAAACTCAATCTGCCCCTCTCCAGGGGGCCCTGGTGAGGACAGCCAGGTGCAGGGACAGGAGACTGTACTGTTCTCTTCTAGGAGCTGGGTTTTATAGTCTCTGGGTCATGGCCGTTGATGGGACCACCTGGCGCCGGCAGCAGCTGGTGGGTGTAATGCCTACCTACTGGAAATGGGGGATCTGGGTGGAGAAGGCCCAGTCCCGGTCCGAGAAGGTTTGGAGATCTCAGCCCCAGGACCCTTTTAGTGTAAATATTGTAAACCACAATGCCCAAAAGAAGAGAGAAAGAGAGAGAGAGAGAGAGAGAGAGAGAGAGAGAGAGAGAGAGAGAGAGAGAGAGAGTTTTAGAACCTTCTTATCTCAATAGGATTTTCCTGCAAGGAACTTCTACTGTTAACAATGATGTCATCACTGCTAAGTGACATATTTGATATTAGGGAGCATACACTTCTCTTTTTCCCCTGACCACTTGACGGGTCCTTGTTTTATCATAAAATAAGCATCTCAAATCTTCTTTTATCACTCATGATTTGTGTTTTCAAACCACAGATGTATTCAGACTCAAATCTGTGGACAGTTCGTAATACGTGAAGAGTGTACTGATCTTCTACTATGTTATTTTGTTTGTTGTGACATTGCAGCTTCTGTATATGTGATGTCCAGGCTATTTCATGCTGTACTGTTCATAAAAGGAAATATTGGGGTCAGGAGAAGTTGTTTTACAGGTCAGCCAAGCTATAGCTTATAAGCACATCACCGTTGATACCTTATTATGAGCTACTGACATAGAATAAAAGAAGTGATTCTTTTAATGAAGACAAATCCATGGTTCATTGAAGGAAGCATAAATGTCACTTACTACTTTCAAAATGGGACCATTTGGTTGAACATTTGTGTTGCTTTATTTGCTGCCTATCACAAGATTTAGATAGATATTGAAAAGTCCTTGCTGAATTTCGTAGTGCAACCATAGAGAAGCTGACTTAAAAAATAAATTTTAGGAGATCTATTTAAATCTAGAGGGTTTTGCCACTTCTAGAGTGACCAAAGGAGCCACATAATTGGTTGTGGAACAAAATGATAAAGAGAGAAACAAATAAGGACTGATTGAAGCAGAACCCAAAGTCAAAGTTGTCATTTAATCTCTGTCAGGCATTGCTTTCAAGTTTCCTCCTAGTGGTTTATTAACATATTAATAACATTCTTTGGACTCAATACCTTTAAAAATCAAGAAATTGTGGATAAAATAATTGCATATATTTACCATTTTCTTATAATACAAATATTGGGTTTTATTACTTCTTGACATTTTTGCTAACATCTAGTGGAGATTTTAGTTTATATCATAAAGGAATTGGATTTTCTAGGTGGTAGCTTCTTCGCTTTTTCTTTTTCTTTTCTTTCCTTTTTAAAGTTTTTGGCAGGGATTGAACACAGGACCTCATGAGTGCAAGAAAACTGAGCCCTCTAAATCTGGGGGTCCCCAAGATCTTGGGGCCATATCCCTGGCCTGTTAGATTTTGGGGTCACAAGCCTCGCCTCAAGTTTTTTGAGAATAAGGACCTGGATTTTGGTCTTTGATCTCTCTCCAACATCTACCGTAGGAATTGCACCAGCTAAATAGTAATAAATGCTTTGCATTTGTTATCTTTTGTTGTTGTTAAATATAGAGACAACTGGCTGAGGGTTTGGTTGTGACGGGAATTCAGGGTGACTTAAACAAAGGTAGAGTCCTGTCAATCTGAGCTGTGTAGGTGGCGACTATGAGAAACCTGCAGAAGAACAAAGGACAGTTCAAACTCTCCTCTCATCTTAAGAGTCTACTAGTCTTCTAAATACATATGAAAAACGAAGTAATAGGAGGAAACAATCATAAAATGACCCTTTTCCAATTGTTTCAGAGACAAGCAAATTAACACTTTGTCACAGACCCATTTATTTTAATTGTTCCCTTCTAGGTAATATCAAAAAGTCAACGTGGGTAAAGGAAACAGAAAGAAAAAAAAAACAATTTGTTCCTCATTAAATGTTCGAAAAGTCCAAGATAAACCTATTTAAAATTGATCTGATAAGCCTGGAGAACCGTGATGCGCTGATGTGTTTTCCGCGGCTAATGGTCTTCAGCTAATATTTATCCATTGCTTTGAGTAACCATTAATCTCTTGTGTTGAGAAACTCTACAAATGCAATTTCTAGGGCATTTAACCTTTCCACGTTTTCTGTGTCTTGAGTTTGGGTGACACGATTGTGGTGTATACTCAATTTCATTTAGTTTTCTGGGGTCCCAATTGCCAAGATAATAGCACCAAGACCATTTAAAATTAGTCTCTCTCCTTCCACAACCCAGCAATATGTTCTGCGGTGTAATGAAGTTAAATTCATTTTGCCTTCTCACACTTACACTCTTATCCATTACTGCCTTCTCTTCCCTGCAATGCATTCTCTGCTATTTTTCTCCTCTGTAATTTGACAACAGGAATGGCCACCCAGGAAACAGCTGAGCAGTGTAAATGACTTTCTAATGATCTCAAAGCTTCACTACCAGCTGAATAATATTACTGTCCTCGGATCAATCTTTTGTGCTTGAAAAAAATGTTTGTTGTCACTGAAATAAATTCCCATAAGCTTAAATATGCAGCTAACTCAAGTTTCACCTTTTAACTTAAGGGCATCAGCCCACCCTGCGGCCACCTTCTCTTTTCTCTCCAACTTCCCCAGTCCCGGACTGACAAGTAAGGCTTCTGAAAAAAATGACCACAGACCTGAACAAAGTCTGTTGTTGCAGGTAATTGTTGAAATATCAAGGGTATTGCGTCCTCCATTACTTAAGCCCTCATTTGTGGTTTTCATGGTTTTGAGGAATGTTTATGGCTGACAGTCCTTTCTTTACGGCTCTCTCCTTCAAGCTCCGGCTGATACTGCTGAGAATGACCGCTTGAGTGACTGATAAAATGTCAAGATGCCATTATTTCCAAGAGAGTGTTTGGGAGCAATAAGATCTGTTTCAATTTATCTCATTCACCTGAATTTAAGTCTTCAGGTTTAACTTTGTTGCCTGCTACAACCAAATTGTCTCTGGGTTCCGAGAGAACTGCTGTTATGGAGTGCAGCGAGGGTTGTAATGATAGCCACACCGTGACATTTGTGTTGTATTTCACTGTGCACATTGGTGCAATATTTTGGACTTAATTAATACTCTCCAGGAACCTCGTTTTATGGATGGCAATAACCATATTTTAGATCACGTGAAATATTGCAACAAAAATTCAATTCATAAGGCAGATGGCAAAGCCTAGTTTGAAGAACAACAAAACAGGAAGATTTACAGTGAGTTTCAGAACTCTTCAACTGGAATCTAGCCTCTGCCAAAGTTCTGTTATTTCACTGGAGGGTAACAATCTGTGAGGGTCATTAGTGTCCTCATAAAAACTGAGATTAAAAAGTAGTCAAATAAAATGAATAAATAGTTGAGATTTTTCTCTCTGCAATAGAAATGAGGTTATTTTAAACACAAGGATACCATTTTTTTTAAACCTTACTCTGTATTCATTTATTTTCAACCTGGAATTGAATTAAGTGATGTTTTTAACTGGAATGAGAAGGATCTTGTTATATTTTTAAGCATGCAGCATGTAAGAAAACATATCATGAATATTTTCTCCCTCTCTTCTCTGTTCCTCTCCCTTTCAGCTCAGAAAAGAACTCAGTGTGGAAACAGTTACGATGAAGAAAAAAGTTTAATGAGCAACAGAATGTTAATAACACTAGTACCATTGCTTTGGTACTTCTGATTTTGGCACTTCCATAAAAACTATATAAAAATAAAGTATGGTTCATATAAGTTTAATTTGATGAAGTACAGAAGCTGAGATCTGACTGCTCAGGACTCAGCAAGTATCTAAGTATTATAGAAAATGGTACAGTGAAATAAAATTTTAAAAAATATAATAAGTAAGAAACTTGCAATATAATAGGGTTTTCATTATTTCAGGTTAGACTTTTATGACTTCTTGGTGTGTGAGTGTGCATAACAATTTATTGCAGTTATTAACATCTATTTTTCTTTCTATTCTAAAAATAAAAGTTCTGTTTAGCAATTATGTTAGTTAGGATAGAAGGAAGAGTAAAGTAGAACAATGACTTAAATTTATAATTTTCAAAGGCTAGCTATTTGGAAGAATATAGAAAATGGAGCAGTTTTACATGTGACGACTGGAAATGTTTTGTGCCACCACCAGTTCAATTTTGGATCATACAAACTTAAACTTCAGCTTAAACCAACTCTAAACAATTGGTCAAGGCAATACAACTACCTTTTTGAAAATCAGAAATTCAGGGGCTGGAGCTATATAGCACAGCGGGTCTTTGCCTTGCATGTGGCCGATCCAGGTTTGATTCCCAGCATCCTATATGGTCCCCTGAGTACCGCTAGGAGTAATTCCTGAGTGCAGAGCCAGGAGTAACCCCTAAGCATTGCTGAGTGTGACCCAAAAAGAAAAGCTAATCAGAAATTCAGATGTTAGGGGCCAGAGTGATAGTACTGTGGATAGGGTGCTTGCATTGCATATGGCCCACAAAGGTTTGATCACTGGCATCCCATATATCCCCCTGATCCCTGCCAGGAGTGATCTCTGGGCTCAGAGTCAGGATTAAGCCCTGAGCACTGTTGGGTGTGTCCCCCTCAAAAAAAAAATAAGAAAGAAAGAAATTCAGATATCATACTGATATGTATGAACTCTAAGGCACCCCTTTGCTATGTGACCTTAGGAATATTGAGATATTGTGAAATGTTTATAGAATTAAAGCATGACAAATTATCGATCCCCATAGCATCCTATGGTCAAGCAGGTTTGTGAGTAGTCACTGAAGTATCCATTACGTATTACCTCATTCTTCCATAAAATCATGTTCACTTTCTATGTTTTAATAACATGGACATAGTTTAAATCAATTTCCTCTGACAGGAGGGGGACTGGGCCAGGTGATTCCCAAGGTTCATTCCATCCCTATAATTCGCCGAGCATATATCAACCTGTAGTTAAAATATCCGGAACTCCCTGTTCCTTTAGCCATAGTTCCCCTAGTGACAGAGGATCATAAAAATTGAATTAAAAAACATGGAAAAATGTAGTGGAGTATATTTTATGTACTAGAAGTCTACTGCCTGTTTTTTTTATTGGACTCTGCACAAGAGGCAATCCTTGTTTTCATGGTATCAAAGGGGCCTCAGGAACTATAACATGATCTATTATTTAAAAATATTGTTATAATAAAAAGACCTGTGACATATCTCTGTGATCCATCCAGGCCACTGCCTCCTTTTTTTGATTTGTCGTTTTGGGTCATTCCCTGTGGTTAGCTAGATGAGTTTCCAAATTCTTTGTAGAGAGGGCCTTGAAAAGAGAAAAATAATTACTGGGAGCAGTGTGCCAAAAAATGCAAAGCCAACAATCTGGCTAAGTCTTTTATGTACACTAATATTCTCCTTCTGAGAAATTAAATGTACTTATTTATTGAAAAGTATACAATGATTTCCCTGCCCCCCACCTAGATTCAAGACAGTGATAGTGGAGAAATATTTTACTTTAATTTTGCTGTCCTCATTTTACTTTTAGTTGTCTTTTAGAATTCTGTGTCAGAGTTCCAATCAACTTTTGACATCTTCAAGATCCTGCTTAGTCCTTTGGAGAGAAATAATTCTTTATATATCATACATAGAAAGTAAAATGATAAAAATTTTACTGTACAAAACTTCACTTTAGCACACAATTACTTCTGAAGCCTTTCTTGATTTATTAGAATAAAGTTAGGGATTTATTACTTAATATATAGTTTTAGTATTTTAATCACTCCATGTCCCTTAATGTCTATTTTTCACAGGCAAATAATATAATGGTTATCAATGGGCTTTGTAAACCATGTGATATGAAATAAACACGAATGTTGCTATGTAACTAGATGATAATATAATAGAATACTTTATGCTTGTTTACTTCACCATGCTTATTTTCTTTTAATTTCACTCTGTAATTGCTTCATGTTTCTTTGTTTACAAATGTATTGAATGCAAGAGTAAGTTTAAGACTTCTATAAACTGCCTGTTCAAGTTATTTATATGTTCTATGTATTCTTTTGCTGTTCAAGGAAAAAGCTCAAGAAGAGTGTTCACTCAATGCCTCTTTTGCAGACCACAACACCCAAGAGGAGAGAGAGAACACAGGGGATTGCCCTGCCACAGAGGCAGGGGGGGATTGGGGGATGGGAGTGGGGGGATATTATCCATGGTGGTGGAAAATGGGCACTGGTGGAGGGATGGGTATTTGATCATTGTATAATCAAACCCAAGCACAAAAAATTGTAAATCTACCACTGTACCTCATGGTGTTTCACTAATAAAAAAAGAAAAAAAAGAAAAAAAAAGAAGAGTGTTCACTTCCTTTCTAACTCACTGTAATTTCAGTGAGAAAACAACATCAATGTATACGAACTCACCATAGCAAAGTACAAAAAAGGATAAAGTTCTAAAACATCCTAGACTTTGATTGTCATGAGAATGTGATAAAACATGATGTTACAGTGATCTATAAGCTTGGAGAACTAGGGAATACTCCTCTGAATTTGGTACTCAGCTAGTCCTTAGTAGAAGAATAGACTCCATTTTATTTATTTGTATACTTATTTATTTGCTTTTTTTTGGGTCACACCTGGCGCACAGGGGTTACTCCTGGCTCTGCACTCAGGAATTACCCCCAGCGGTGCTCAGGGGACCATATGGGATGCTGGGAATCGAACCCAGGTTAGCTGCGTGAAAGGTAAATGCCCTACCCGCTGTGCTATTGGTTAGACTCCATTTTATTTATTTATTTATTTTAATTTTTTAATAGTGAGATATCATGAGGTACAGTTGCAGACTTACACATTTTTGTGCTTGGGTTTCAATTTTAGATGAGAAAAATATACACAAGAAATGTGTTTTTTCTTAACAATGTTATGAAATTTCTGCTGCTTAAAAATTATATCAGAATTATTTTTTGTGAAATTTCTATAAATTAATAATATTTGGGGAAATATTAATAACAGTAATAGAATTGACAGGATTTTACTTCTACACCAGAAAATGAGATAAGTTAACATCAACAGGTTGATTTTTTAAGCATTCACCACTTTTAGTGTCTGTATTACATCTTATAGGGAATATAGAGATGACTAGTAATTGGTCACTTTATTAAAGAATAAATAATCTAGAAGGCTAGGAATATTTTCATATAAAGAAGAACACGAAGATGTTCTTGACCTGAATTTTATTTAAATATTTGCTCACACTTCTTGTCAGAGCAAGGGGTATGTGGGGAAGAAACTGTTCATCTGATCTGTTACCTTTCCCACTTACAACTGCACAAATTTGATTCATTCCCTTGCAACACTATGGCTATAAATTGTCCCTGTGCAGGTTCTTACTATTTCTGAGTTGGACTATTGCCACAAATGCCTAATTGAGCTCTCTCTTCTCTCAGACTTGTTTTCTTTATCTCAGTATACCACATATATCCCAGGAAAATAAATGACAGCTTTAATATAAATATGGCACTCTATTCATCACTCTTACCTTAGGGTCTCTTTGGGTGTGACCCTAGTTCTTTCAGGGAAAGGTTTGTTTTAGGTCACATTTAGTGGTACCCCTGGGCTACTTCCAGCTTAATGCTGGGTGGTTGCTCCTGGTGATGCAATTCCAGAAATTGCATCTGGACTTCTTGCATGAAAAGCTTGCACTCAGTCTTTGAACTATTTCTCTGACCTATGATTCTAGTTCTGTAACATGATTTCCTTTCTAGTTTTAGAATTCCAGGTTTATATATGAGTAATACTGAAATAGCTATAGCTTGCAAAAATTACCATGCTGTTTCTCACCTCTGGGTAACTTGCTTATATATGTGACTCTTTTTATAGGGACATACTTCTTTAACTCTTTCTGATGTACTAATTTATGCACTAAAATGTCTTCTAACTTCTTTCCTTCCTGAGAAGGGATCTTCTCAGGTTTTCTGTGAGATTCCATGTGTACCACTATCATTAAATCTCATTTTTGTCTGCCACCCCCATCAATCTGTCTTTGAGATCAGGTACTGTATTATGTTCATTTTTGCTTGAAAAGTCGGAGGCAGTCAATACACATATTGGAATAAAAACATCCATGAAGGAAAAGTCTGCTCTACCTCCTACTATGATTGAAATTCATAGAACAAAGGTAGGAACAATATTTATGGACGTAAAAAGGAAAATAAACTGAGTTTTGGCTACAGAGATTGGGTTATTTAATTTTTGGTGAGTCAAATTTAAAATAAAAAGAAGAGGGAATGTAATTATAAAATGTTATGATAGGAATGAGAATACAAATAAAATCAGGCATTTTTTTTCAAATCAGTCCTTATTTTAGTAATTTAAAAAATTAACTATTTATTATACTTTCATAGGTTGAAGCTCTCTGCAGGGCAGGGTTTCACTTCAGCAGTTGTACTCAGAAAATAGTTGAGACTGAACCTTCTAAAGATTCAAGTCAATTGGATGTCAAAAGCCAATTCACTTTCATGTTGTAAGGTCAATACTCCTCCAAGTGCCAAGGTAGCCTGGACTTTTAAAATGAGCCTCTTGGAGCAAAGAGAGAAGTTGGAAGATGACAGTCTAGCAAAGTATTATGTTTGGAAGAAGAGCAGAAACATGTGGTCTTAAGTCCATTAGTCAAAGTTGCCATCAAGTTGATCTAGAATCAAGAAACTGGAAAAATAATCGCCATCCTCACACTAAGAATAGGTAAGATCCCACTGCAGATCTTGTGAGAATGAATATCACTGGAGTCTTTTGGGAAAAAAGAAATAATGGGACTCTGTAGGTATTAAGAAGAAATCTGGGGTGCTATTCAATAAGGGAAGTTCTTCTCAATCCAAGAACTTGGAGTGGGGAGTTATTGGAAATTTTAATAAATGACAGGCCTTTCTATCAGTTTGTAGTTTGTGAGATTGTGGCATTCATTGTGATCAAATATTTGCTCTCTCTAAACACTTCTGAAACTTTTTGCCTTGTATTGGTTTATTCTATACTGACCTACTTTGCTGAAATTGTATACCTTATGATAGGACATCAGGATGTCTCTTTATTTTAAACACAGCCATTCATCTCTGGACAAAATGGAAGCTGAGCGAGCTTATCAAATGGGCATATCTTCTGTAATATTTGATAGATTTTAGTGAAATTTAGTACACATGTAGGGGTTATAGAAATAACAGATTGCGTTGGTGATGGCTACAGTTTACTGAACTGCTAGGGTAGCTGTCTCTGAATACCTTCCAAAAAAATTGCTTTAAGTAATTGATGCCCTGGGAGAAACTAATGTATTGGCAGAGGGGATAGAAATTTAAGAAAACTCTGTAGTGATTTGGTTGATGACATAGCCAGACTATATAAATTTAGACACAACTTTCATTTTAGCGAAAACAGATTTTTCTGCCCTGCCAAAGTTTCTAAATAATTATATCTCTAGTTCAGGATACTTAGATAGGTACAGTTTCTGGGTCCAAGAAATCTTAGGAAGCTTTTCAAAAAGCCAGAGCACTGTAAGTAACAGCCCATCTGTCCCTGAATTTTAGAATATTTTTTTTAAAAGAAAAGTCTTTTCCATTTTTTGTATGGACCTCTAAGTTGTGATGCAAATGATGTACCAGACTACTCTTCTCATAGATGATGGACAAATGTTGTATGCTAATTTCCTGATACAAAGCTTCAATTTTCTCAGAAAGTAATAGTTACTGTTATTGTATTGGAAATATTTTTACTATGTTCAACTTTGTTGCCTTGTTAGTACTTAAAATGGGATTTTCTAAGAAGAAATAGTTCTAGGTAAATCATTAATTATTTAACAATGTGAATGAATTTTTAAAGGTAATATTGGTTTATGATACTGAAACTATTTATTTTAGGGATACAATTTTATTATGCCATTCCCACCACTGAATTGTCAATATTTCTATACCATAATGCATTGAACACTTTCAGCACACTCTCTGTTCCTTTCTTTGCCCTCTTGGTGACCTTATTCTAATCTGTGGTTAGAATCAGAGGGTTTATTTTAATTGGACATTGTTCTCTTTGTTTCTTTATGAAAGATAGAAACTAGTATTTGTGTTTTTCCTAATTTATTTCCCTTAGTATGTACCACTTTAGTTCTGTTCAGTTTTTATTTATTTCAGTTTTATTTATTTATTTATTTTATTTATTTCAGTTTTATTTACCTTTTGACCAAAGAAAACAGTCTAGATTAAGGAGAGCAGACCCTTTGAATAAAATATCTTAATGTGGGCACCAAAACACGGCACTCCTTCTGGAGTATGCACATCTACATTTGTAAAATGTATAAAGTATTCTTGTTGCTTAGCTGATAGCTTTATGCCCATTCAAAAAACAATAAATAGCAATTTATGAGGAAAATAAACCATGTTAGTGCCTCCGACCACCCAAAGAGTGATGATACTAACTTTCAATCTCTTTGACTTTAAATTCAAAACACAGTGACAAATGCTACCCAGCTGTCTGTCAGAAATAAATTTCTGGATTAAATCAAGAGACTACAAGTCTACTCAGATAAAACTGTGGCAATGTTGATAGCATAAGGGCAGGACTCTGAGGAACTCACCTGGAATGCGTCCTTAGGCAATAATTCCTGAGAGGACCAAGTAAAAACAAGAAGGACTGGATTAGTTTGCTATTTAGCGTAGCAAAATAAGCCCTTCTGCCATCTCAAGTCTCTGCTCCAAAATGGGAAACACAAAATTTCTCTCTGCAAAGACTGTTTGTGTTCAACACGAGAGAAAAAGAATCAATTATCCAATGATGACTCTGCTGTAAGTGGAGGGCATAATAAACCTCTCTGTGACAAATACAAATATATAAAGCATTCTTCTTCCCTTTGACCAGTTTAGTATCTACATGGGGAAATGAGCTATGGGCATAAAATGCACACAAATTACAGACATGTAGGCTTTGGATGAAGTCTCATAGAATTTTTAAAATGTGGAAAGAAAATTGGTGGTAATTGAAGTTATGATTCAGGAAGAGAAAGTAGGTTTTTTTTCTGTCTTGTTTTGTTTTGGTGCTAAACCCAATGGTTCTTGGGGGACCACAATGTGCTAGAGATTGAACCTTGGCTTCAGAGCCAATGAAGCTATCTCTCAGAACACATATATTTGATTACCCTTGACATCTCTCCATGGTTCACAGGCAGGGAGAGTCTGTCTACCACTGAACTTCATGAGAAATAAGAAAAAAAAACACTATTGAATTTTGAGCCACTTTACTATGGTCATTATTTTAACTGCCATAATACTGTTCTGAATATCATTGTTCAGGATAATATTATTGCCCAGGATAATATTGTTCTGCCATGAAAATTAACTGCTCTAGATTTAATCTCATGAAAAAAAGCTGTCATGTGTAGAATCATCTTAAAGCTTGCCAAGGGATGATTTCATTTTTCATTTTGACTCAATTATGTATTTACTAATTTATAAAATACTTTTAACTGAATTATCTTCTATGAGAGAGGTTTATGTCAATCAGGAAAAAACTGAACATTAATAACCTGTCCTTCCCTTCACAGAGTTCACAGTCTATAGGGTGTGGGTGAGAGGGAACTCAGAATCCACAAATTTTTGAATGCATGGGGCTAATTTATGGTACGGACATTAAGTACACCATTTTGGGTTTACAACAACAGCAACAACAAATAAACAACTAAAACAGCAACAACAACAAATTGCCTTGGGTTGGGTATAGTGGGTATGGTTTTTCTAGGGAAAAGTTTCTTCTGGCTATTTTAGGGAGCTTTTTTAATGCTAAAAATGACAGACACTAAGGCAGGATGGAGTCACCACTTGACAGCCATCCATTTCCCTTGTATAGAAATAATGCTTTGTGCAGATAATAGGGGAAAAAAATCCTGTTCAACAAATAGAAAAGGATCTCTTCCAGGAGAGAAGAGCTCTAAAAGCAAAATTATAAACTATTAGGATCTGGCTCCATCTTCAGATGCACTTATTCTGTACTGTGGCAGTCTCTTTCATTCCTGAATTCTTTTTTCCTTCCCCTCTCAAATACAGATCATTAAAGCCTACATTTAGCTGTAGGTGTGAGGCTAGTGCGGAAAAATGAGATGCCTGAAAAAGTGCTCCTTGGGACAGAAGGACATTGGAGTGTACCTGAGCCGTAGATTCATGAATTCTAGAGGCATAACAGAGACACCTACTAAAATAATAAAAAAAATTTGCAACCTTCTAAACGTTTACCAAAGTCCTTTCCATATATTAGCATAGGTTATGATTTCACAATACTCTTTTGAGATAGACCATATTCAGATGCCCATATTATTTATAGGTAAGATAAAGCTCAGAGATTTCAAATTCCTACCCGATTCACAGAGTAAGGTCTTACAACATAAGCCTGTGGGTTCCATATCTTGCACTTACAACATGTTTCTGACTCTTGAGCCTTGATTGAATAATTAATACCACACAAGTGGTGAAAAGACAGAAGGTAAACTCCAATGGCAAAACTAAGGATAACAAAGAGGAGTGGTCCCTATTGTGATACTCTTATTGTTTTATACATTATACTGACAATGCTTGCACATTGGAAAAAACCTCTCTTCAAAATTTTGTCATGGAAAGAAAACAACGATTACGTTTCAGATCTCATTCTACTTTGTGTTCTAAGGTTAGAGGCAGAATGAAGGAAATCATTCTGGTGAAAGAAAATTGCACCTAAATTCAGGCATCAGTAGAGGAAATAGAATAAATGGCTTTGAGTTATGGAGGACAATAAAGGAATACAGTTTAGTAATTGAATGGAAGGAGCGCAAAGGAGCAAGAAAAGAAACAACTGGGAATTATTAGGAGGTTTTTCTTTGAAGTAAGAAGGAAGTGGTCTTGCTATTTATAGGTACCATAAAGAACACTTCATGATTGAGGGTAGTGAAAAAATTAGGTATGTTTTCTGACATGTTGAATTTGAGGGGTCTCTTTGATATTCAAATGGGAATATTCACCATTACTTCTGAAATTTAGGAAAAAATGTGATTCGAGATGGTGAAAAATTTCAGCATGTAAGAATACTTGAAAACATGGATAACTTTCCCCAGGAAGGCAAAATAAAACTATAAGGGGGAAAAAGGAAAAAGAGAAAATTATACATATATTATTATATATGTAATAATAGGATTCATATATACAAATGATATATTACATTAGAGGGCTGGAGCAATAGCACAGAGGGTCGGGCGTTTGTCTTGCATGCCAGCCAACATGGCTGACCCAAGTTCGATTCCTCCACCCCTCTCGGAGAGTCTGGCGAGCTACTGAGAGTATCTCGCCCGCACGGCAAAAAGTCTGGCAAGCTACGCATGACGAATTCAACATGCCAAACACAGTAACAACAAAGTCTCATGATGGAGACATTACTGGGCCCTCTCAAGAAAATCGATGAACAACGGGAGGACAGTGATACAGTGATATATTACATTAGACCCATTCATATATCATATGTGTGGGGGTGCTCAAGGGCTTCTTTTGGCTTTGTACTAAGGAGGCTCAGGTCAATCTCATTCAAGGCAAGTACCCTAACTTCTTTCTTCAGCCCCAGAACCCAAATATTTAAGGTAGAAGAGAAGTTAAGTCTCCGAATAAGTAAAGAAACAAAATAATGATGTTTCCTAGAAAGCTCCAGCGGGCCCAGTAACGTCTCCATTGGAGACTTTGTTGTTACTGTGTCTGGCATATCGAATACTCTAGGTAGTTTGCCGGGCTCTCCGAGAGGGGCGGAGGAATCGAACTCGGGTCGGCCATGTTGGCTGCGTGCGAGGCAGACTTTACTTTACTTTACTTTCCTAGAAAGCAAGAAAGTAAACATCAAGTACTCCAATTAAAGTGTGAGATGTACGTACTCACCCACAGTTGCATGAGTCTATGTAATATTTGTTGGAAAATACATTGGGTTTAACAGCAAACACTCATTACTGACTTTTGAAAGAAGAGGCCAGGTAAAGAGATATTGAAAGGGGAGAGGAGAAGTCAGATAAAGAATGGTATCTATATGGAATAACTCATGCATCTTTAATGCTGATTTGAAAAGCCAATAGCAAGGAAGACCTTTTAAAAGAGAGAATAAAAGGATACATAAAAATATAAGAATATAGATGCAACCTAGTTCAAAAAAGTAAAAATTATTTTCTTAAATTGATTTGTATAACAACCTGGACTCTCATTTAGAACTTCTTCCCTAATTGTCCAAGAACAAAATATAAAACATGACAGCACAATCATGGATGTGCTGAACCATTCGATCATATTCCCTGTCAATGTTGTCAACGATGGCATCTTCCCATGTGGCAGAAGTAGTGCCAAAGAGCTACCAGTTGGTGGTCGTTCTGGGAGTCCTCTTCTTAAACTTTGCAGCCCTTTCTCCCTGCTCTGTAAAGTAGAATTTTGCATGAAGGAGATGGTGGTCCAATCCTGTTTGGAAGTTTGGGACAACAGCGACATTCAATTGACAGGCAAAACTGTCAATTGAATATGATGTGGTCAATTTCATTGTGGAACCATCCATTGGGAGACTCCCATGTCCAATGTTTAGATTTGGCCTTCTTGAACTGTGAGTTACCATGGATGGTCTTGGTCGACATGATGAATTCAGACAGTCTCTCACCCTGTTTGTTCCATTCTAGGCCATCGGTCCTGATATGGAGTTCTTCAGCTGATCTTCTCGGTCCTATCTTGGCATTAAAATAACCAACAATGATCTTGTAGAAGGTGTGGTCTTCTTTTTAGAACTTCTCCAGCTCCATGTCGAACTTCTCAATTTCTCCTTTATCATAATTGGATGTTGGTGCATAGACAACGAAGATAGAAACTGCTGGCAGTGAGCCACATCTATTCAAGTGTAATCGTCCAATTCGAGTTGTTAGGCATTCAAATGAATCTATGCTTATGGCCAAGTTCATGTTGACAAGGACACTGACGACTCCAATGCCTCTTTTGTCGCATGTTCTGAGGAACAGTTCTTTTACAATGTTGAAAATAGCGTGATGTGACTGATGTCTTCTTGTTTCGGTCAGACCAAAAATGTCATACTTGATCTTTCGCACTTGTACCATCAGGTCCTCGATGGATGCATCTGATGCCAGTATACGTGCATTGAAAGTACAATCATTTTTGTCTTTCTTCATTTTGGCAGCCTACTTTGGCCTTGAGATTTTATCAGTCTCTCCTTCCTCATCCTTCTCAACGCTGCCGTACCGGTGACTCCTTCATGGTCAGGGAAATGAGACCCATTGTATTTACTGGTTTTGGCATATCAAATGTGCAATGGATAGCTTGCCAGGCTCTGCCTTGCGGGTGGAATACTCTTGCTAGTTTGCCAGGCTCTCCCAGAGGAATAGAGGCTTTTGGGGTGGCCTCTAATTGACCTTCTAAGTGTTCCCATGGTTCAAACCATTTTTGAACCCTATCAAATATGGTACGGCAATCGTGGAAGATGGGTATTAATTGTCTTATAATTTAAGAAAATATTTAATAAAATATTTGTTTTTTATTTTGATAAAGAAATACTTATCTCATTTAAACATGCAGAGCACATTGCCA
This sequence comes from Sorex fumeus, assembly GCF_029834395.1. Taxonomy (NCBI): domain Eukaryota; kingdom Metazoa; phylum Chordata; class Mammalia; order Eulipotyphla; family Soricidae; genus Sorex; species Sorex fumeus. The sequence continues at coordinate 44,584,745 of NW_026606185.1, read as the reverse complement.
TAGATGTGTCTATTTGCTGTAGCACTGTCCTCCCATTGTTTATTGATTTGCTCAAGCAGGCACCAGTAATGTCTCCATTGTGAGACTTGTTGTTCCTGTTTTTGAAATATCAAATATGCCACGGGGAGCCTGCCAGGCTCTGCCATGTGGGCAGGATACTCTTGGTAGCTTGCCAGTATCTCTGAGAAGGATAGAGGAATCGAGCCCGTGTCGGCTGCATGCGAGGCAAATGCCCTACCCTCTGTGCTAAGTCGCACAAAAGACCTCCTCTGGCTGAGACGTGAGCAATTATCCTAATCACTCTCTTGTTAATTGAAAAGATTCTACCATTATTCAAAATATTATTATCCACATCAATCGCCTACTACCAAACTACCCTAAATAGGCACACTTAAAAAATTTATCTTTTTTACCAGTTTTTTTTCGAGGTGTCTGGATGCACAATATTGTTAATTATATTTTTCATGAATAACTCATCCCAACACCACACCTAGCATCAGAGTGTGTCCCTTACCCTAGCAGTGTCCAAGGCCCCTCCCATGTAAATTCAATTAAATCTTCAGTGATGATGACTATGGCCATTTTTGGTTTTCTTGTTCTGTTTCTTTACATCCTACATATGAAAGAGTGAGAGATCTTTTGAAAATTGTATTGTGGCAGTGGTAATATTCATGCATATATAGATGAATAAAGCTACACTGAAATCTCACAAAAATGTAAATCAGTAAATTGGGATTTTTTTCAAAAACTATATTGTCTTTTTACATGCATAAATTAAAAATTATTAGTATGAATAATTCTATGCTAATGGATTTAAAAATACGATTTAGTAAAAATGGGGAGGGAAGAGAGAAGAAAATTAAAGAATGAAGAAAAATTAAAGAATGAAGAAAATTAAAGGGAAATTAACGGGAACTGGACAGATAGTAAAGCTGGTTAAGGTACATGTCTGGCACGTGGCCACCTAGGTTCAATCCTCAGCACCACACAAGTCCCCCAGCCCCTCCATGAGAGATCCCTGAGCACAGAGCGAGGAGTAATCCTGGAGCACTGCCAGGGATGGTACAAAAACCACCACCACACCTAAAAGCTTTTTTATTTTTTTCAAACTGACATCTCATCAAACCTATATTGTACAGTAACTGAAACAAAAATATAAGATTTTCTACAATTTAGCATTGAATTAGAAACATTTGTTCTATAATATTCTTGATCTATCTTCAGTTACCAAGTCATTTCATATTTTTCACATATAAGACCAGTATATACTGTATAGAAAATTAAACTGAGGCCAGAAAAGGCACTTAGGCCTTTCCTTGTGAATCCTTTCTTTGTCATCCTGTCACTTTCATTTGGAAGACGCCCATTTGAGCTGATACTGACAAAAAGTCCTCTGTGCTTGATTACCTTTATGCTCACATATCATTTGTTATTCATAAAAGTAAAATCAAAATGGAAAATAGATGAGGGCTGAAAAATCGAGAATACTGATCAACAGACAATGAAATGCTATTCATTCTTTCCTCTGATCCAATTGTAGCTTCTTTTGCCACGTTGAACAGATTCCAGGCAGAGTCTGTTTTCTCATATGTATTTGTGAAACTTTTTTCATGCTTGAAGCATGTAAGTCAGTAACAGCTTCTGTTAATCCTTAAAACTAGGATTAATATGAATAAGACTGATAGAGACAAAACTGATAGTAGAGGACTGTTTTTGTCTTGGTGCAAGAGGTCAGGAAAGTCTGCCAACTCCAGAAAGAGTTTCTGCATGGAGCTAAGAGTTTCACTAGATTGCTTGAATCCTAAAATGTTTCAAATTCTTAAAGAAAAACAAAATTATGGTCAATCTATTTCTATTTTTAGGTAACAAATTATGTTTGGTTATACTCTAAATAATGGCAAACAACATGTACATACTGCAGAGCATATAATTAGAATTTTTATTCTTGATTCAGTATGCCTTGCAATGTTTCCAAGTGTAGGCAGTTAAGGGCCAGAGAGACAGTGCAGAGGTTAAGGTGTTTACCATGCACATGGTTGATTACTGGCACCCATATATGGTCCCCTGAGCACACTAGGAGTGATTCCTGGGCACAGACTTAGCCCCTGAGCACTGCTGGATATGCCTCCCCCCGCCCCCGCCGCCCCAATGCAGACAGTTAAATAGTAGTAACTAATTTAGTAGTAGAACTACTCTGAACCTCACTTCAAGGCTCAAGGGATTGGTAGATAAAAATTGAAGAAAAGGAGGAAATGAGTGGAAAATAGGAAGAATTTTCTCTGAGCATTCCAATGGTTAGATACATATACATATAAACAGTAAAATCATAGAAATTTAGTTTTAGAATTAACATGCAGAAACATGTTTCTCAATATTTTCATTTTATCAATTGGAACAATTAAATTTAGAAAAACTTGTCCACATTTCAAGGGTATCTCACTGGCCATGAAAGTCCTTGCTTAAAAAAATCTCTAAATATAGTGCTTTTGGTTAACTAATGACTATTTTGGTAACTAATAGTTATCATGTTACCAAGAAATTATTGGTAAATTATTGGTAAATTATCATGTTACCAAATTATTAGTAAATTATTGGTAAGTTATTGGTAAATTATCATGTTAACAAGAAACAGAATGAGTGTGACTGTGGGCAGCCAAAGAAGTAGAGAGCGTGCTGTTATACTTATACATTACCAATTTGAAGTTCATAGGAAAAAATAATCAAGACTCATGAGCTTGATTGTTGTATTCAGTTGGTAAGTCTGAGAGTTCATGCAAGCCTGGTTTGGAATACATGAACTTTGTGGAGGTGGGACCCGGACTGATTTTAGATAAAGGATAGGATTTGAACTGGTGGGTGGTGGTTCAGGGAAAATGCATTTTAGGCAACAAGTATTAGCATCATCACCGGGGGTGCCTGTGACTGCATAGAACTTTCCTTTCAGTCTTACAATAGTTTTTACATTCTCATTTTAATCCATGTGAATAACATTGGGCAAGTTACTCAGCCATTCTTGTCCTCTGCTTCTTTAGCAGCTAGGAGGGCATAACAAAGCAAGACTGCATTATAGGGAAACCAGGAGGCATCGTGAATATGAAGCATTAGAAAGGGTTTTATTCACATAAAGGGGAAGGAGACTATGCTTCACAAAATTCTACAGCCAGAAATTCAAAGCATCATTGTTGCCTAATGATGGTTTTAGCTTTGCCCTCAGTGGATAGATAGCTGAAGTTTTGCAACTGAAAAATATCTTTGTTATGTTTTGCCTGGATCAAAGCACACATAAAGCCTGATCGAATGGAAAAAAAAGAGAGAGAGAGAGAGAGAGAAAGATCCAGGCGAGCGCCTCAGCATGATAACCAGAGCAAACTAGCAGACCCTCAGGTTTTTGCTAATGCCCTACTCAGTTAAAATGTTCTGAAACCTTTGTAAGCAATGGCTGAAAAATGCAAGAAAATTATCGTAACCCAACATTCAGACTGGGGCTTCACACTATACAGAAGATCAGCATTGCTATGTACAAAAGATCCATGTTTTCAGCCCAATAGGTTATGAGGTCGTGCCTCCATAGAAGAGGTATCAGAAGAAAAATGAAATGGCAAAATGTTGCAAGATTATCTGAGAGGTTGATAAGAAAATAAAGATAAGAAACGAAGATAAGAAATCTGTGTAAGAACTATTCTGCAAAACAAAAATCACATTTTTTTTAGCCTTAAGGACACAATGGACTCTTTCTGATGAGGACATTTAATGAAACCATAGAAGTGTCTTATTAGGAACTTTCAATTATATATGCTAATATGTGAGGATTTTCATGACAATCAAAATAACTGAAAAATAAAAACGAATGAGATTGGTATTTCTGCTAACATTGGGACATCTTCCTTTTCTCCTAAATGATAGTTTCTGAGAGTACCTAGACACATTGAGGAATAATCTCTGATGATTCTAGATAGAAATGAAAGCTTTGGATATTACCAATAATTCTGTGAATTCCAACCAAACCTGGAAGAGTTTTATTGGGAGTAAGAATTCTTCATGCATATTTCTAGAATTGTTGACACCCACGTGATCTCCTCCTTTTTTGGTCTGTTTTGGGGGTCACTCTCAGTGGTATTCAGGGATCACTCCTGGTGATACTCTGAGGAATAGATGTGGTGCCAGAAATCAAAATCATGTTATCCACCTGGAAGGCGAATACCTTACCCACTGAATTATGTCTTTTGCCCAGATATATATATTTTTTCTTTTTCTTTTTATTATTAGTGAAACACCATGAGGTACAGTTGTAGATTTACGATTTTTTGTGCTTGGGTTTCGATTATACAATGATCAAATACCCATCCCTCCACCAGTGCCCATTTTCCACCACCATGGATAATATCCCTCCCACCCCATCACCCCCCATGCCCCCTGCCTCTGTGGCAGGGCAATCCCTTGTGTTCTCTTTCTCCTTTTTGGTGTTGTGGTCTGCAAAGGAGGCATTGAGTGGCAAACATGTTCAGTCCATAGTCTACTTTCGACATGCATATCCCCTCCTGGGAGGATCCTCCAAACACCCTTTTTTTGTTGCACCCTTCTCTATCTGAGCTGCCCTTTCCCCTAGAATGCCCGGCTGGCCTCTAAGCTATGGAGTAATCCTCCTGGTGCTGATCTCAGCTATTCTTGGGTATTAATCTCATATTTTGTTACTTTATATCCCCCAGATGAATGCAATCTTTCTATGTCTAGCCCTCTCTTTCTGACTCATTTCGCTTAGCATGATACTTTCCATGTTGTACCACTTGTATGTAAATTTCATGACTTCATCTTTTCTAACAGCTACATAGTGCTTTATTGTGTAGATGTACCAAAGTTTCTTTAACCAGTCATCTGTTCTTGGGCACTCAGGTTTCTTCCAGTTTCTGGCTATTGTAAAGAGTGCTGCAATGAACAAACAAGTGCAGATGTCACTTCGACTATACATTTTTGCCTCTCTGGGATATATTCCCAGGAGTGGTATTGCTGGGTCAAATGGGAGCTCAATTTCTAATTTTTTGAGAATCGTCCATACTGTTTTCCAGAAGGGCTGAACCAGTGGACATTCCCACCAACAGTGAAGGAGTGTCCCTTTCTCACCACATCCTCGCCAGCATCGGTTGCTTTTGTTTTTTTGAATGTGGGCCAGTCTCTGAGGTGTGAGATGGTATCTCATTGTGGTTTTGATCTGCATCTCCCTGATGATGAATGATGTAGAGCATTTTCTTATGTGCTTTTTTGCCATTCGAATTTCTTCTTTGAGAAAGTTTCTGTTCATTTCATTGCCCCATTTTTGGATGGGGTTGGATGTTTTCTTCTTGTGGAGTTCAACCAGTATTTTGTATATCCTGGATATCAACCTCTTGTCAGATGTGTATTCGGTGAATATCCTTTCCCATTCTGTAGACTGTCTTTGTATTTTGGTCACTGTTTCTTTGGAGGTGCAGAAGCTTCTTAGTTTAAGATAGTCCCATTTATCTATCTCTGTTTTCACTTGTTCGGCCAGTGGCGTGGCATCTTTGAAGATACCATTAGCTTGAATGTCATGGAGGGTTTTGTCAACTTTGTCTTCAATGTACCTTATGGTTTCTGGTCTGATGTTGAGGTCTTTAAACCATTTTGATCTTACTTTTGTACATGGTGCTAGGCAGAGTTCTGAGCCCATATTTTTGCATATAGCTGTCCAGTGATGCCAGCACAATTTGTTAAAGAGGCTTTCCTAACTCCATTTCACATTTCTTGCACCTTTATCAAAGATTAGATGATCATATGATTGAGGGGTGATGGCAGTGTATTCAACCCTGCTCCATTGGTCTGCAGTTCTGCCTTTGTTCCAGTACCATGCCGTTTTAATTATTACTGCTTTGTAGTACAGTTTGAAGTTGAGGAGGTTGATTCCTCCCATTTTCTTTTTCCCAAGAATTGCTTTAGCTATTCGTGGGGGCTTATTGTTCCATATAAATTTCAGGAGTGTTTGCTCCATTTCTTTGAAGAATGTCATGGGTTTCCTTATAGGGATTGCATTGAATTTATACAATGCTTCCGGTAGTGTTGCCATTTTGACAATGTTAAGTCTCCCAACCCATGAGCAGGGGATATCTTTCCATTTCCTCATGTCCTCTTTTATTTCCTGAAGTAGTGTTTTATAGTTTTCTTTGTACAGGTCCTTTACTTCCTTAGTTAAGCTGATTCCTAGGTACTTGATTTTCTGCGGCACAATCGTGAACGGGATTTTTTTTTCCATGTAGCTTTCTTCTCTCTCACTGTTTGCATATAGGAAAGCCATGGACTTTTACGCATTGATTTTATAGCCTGCAACTTTACTATACGAGTCTATTGTTTCTAGGAGTTTTTTGGTGGAGGTTATTGGGTTCTCTAAGTAGAGTATCATATCATCTGCGAATAGTGAGAGCTTGATTTCTTCCTTTCCTACCTGAATGCCCTTAATATCTTTTTCTTGCCTAATCGCTATTGCAACTGCTTCCAGGACTATATTGAACAGCAGTGGAGAGAGTAGGCATCCTTGTCTCGTCCCTGATCTTAGAGGGAAGGCTCTCAGTTTTTCCCCATTGAGGATGATGCTTGCTGTAGGCTTGTGGTAGATGGCTTTAACTATGTTGAGGAAAGTCCCCTCTATACCCATTTTGGCTAGGGTTTTCATCATAAAGGGATTCTGGATCTTGTCAAATGCTTTCTCTGCATCTATTGATATGATCATATGCTTTTTATCTTTTCTTTTGTTGATATGATGGATTATGTTGATTGATTTCCGAACGTTAAACCATCCTTGCATCCCTGGGATGAATCCTACTTGGTCATGGTGTATGATCTTTTTGATGAGTAGTTGGATTCTATTTGCTAGTAGTTTGTTGAGGATCTTTGCATCTGTGTTCATCAGGGATATCGGCCTGTAATTCTCTTTCTTTGTAGTATCTCTGTCTGCTTTTGGTATCAGTGTGATATTTCCTTTGTAGAAACTGTTCAGAAGTGTTTTGATATTTCAATTTCATGGAAAAGCTTAAAGAGGATTGGGAGTAAGTCCTCTTTAAAGATTTGGAAGAATTCACTAGTGAATCCATCTGGGTCAGGACTTTTGTGCTTGGGGAGACTTTTTATTACCATTTCAATTTCCTTGATGGTGATAGGTCTGTTCAGGTATTCCAGGTCTTCTTGGTTCAGCCTTGGAAGTATGTAGGAGTCTAGGAATTCATCCATTTTCTCGAGGTTTTGATGTTCCGTGGCATAAAGCTTCTCAAAGTACTCCCTGAGCATCCTTTGAATTTCTGTAGTTTCTCTTGTAAGGACGTCCTTTTCATTTCTGATTCGGTTTATTTGGGTTTTCTCTCTCCCCTTCTTTGTGAGTTTTTTAGAGGCTTATCGATCTTGTTAATTTTCTCGAAGAAACAGCTCTTGGTTTCATTGATCTTTCGGATTGTTTTTTGGGTTTCCATCTCGTTAATCTCTGCTCTGAGTTTTATTATTTCCTTTCTCCTGTTCGGGTTGTGCTCCTTTTTTTGGTCCTTCTCCAAGCTCTTAAGCTGTGAGGTTAGGTTAATTATGTGTGCTCTCTCCTCCTTCCTGAGGAATGCTTGTAGAGCTATAAACTTTTCTCTTAACACAGCTTTTGCTGTGTCCCATAAGTTTTGGTAACTCGTGTTCTCATTTTCATTCTTTTCTAGGAATCTTTTGATTTCCTCTTTGATTTCCTTTCTAAGCCACTCGTTGTTCAATAGCACACTGTTTAATTTCCAGGTGTTTGATTTAGTTTTCTGTTTTTGTGTGTGATTTACTTCTAATTTCAATGCATTATGGTCTGAGAAGATTGTTGATACAATCTCTATCTTCTTAATTTTATGGAGGCATGTTTTGTGGCTCAGCATGTGATCTATCTTGGAGAATGTTCCATGTACGCTTGAGAAGAATGTGTATTCAGCTTTTTGAGGATGAAGTGTCCTGTATATATCTACTAAGTCCCTTTCTTCCATTGTTTCTCTCAGATGAAATATGTCCTTGCTAAGCTTGAGTCTGGTTGATCAATCAAGAGGTGACAAAGCGGTGTTGAAGTCTCCCACTAGTATTGTGTTGCTATTGATGTCTTTTTCCAAATCTATGAGTAGTTGTTTTAAGTACTTTGCTGGTCTCTCATTAGGTGCATATACATTTATTATTGTAAGTTCTTCCTGTTGTACAGATCCTTTGATCACTAAGAAATGGCCTTCATTGTCTCTTATGACCTTCTTCACTCTGAAATCGATGTGGTCTGATATTAGGATGGCTATCCCAGCTTTTTTATGGGAACTGTTTGCCTGTAGGATTGTTTTCCAGCCTTTGATTCTGAGTCTGTGTTTGCTTTGACTATTGAGATGTGTTTCTTGCAGGCAGGAGAATGTTGGGTTCAATTTTCTAATCCATCCTGCCACTCTATGTCTTTTAATTGGTGCGTTTAGCCCATTGACATTGAGACAGATTATTGTTATGGGGTTTTGTCCCATTGTTCTGTTGAAATTTGGTGTATTTGAGGGGCCTGTCTTGTCTTAAAGTAGCCCATTTAGTTGTTCTTGTAACCATGGTTTTGAGTCTATGAAGTTCCTGAGCTGTTGTTTGTCTGTGAAACTATGTGTTGTTCCTTCTGTTATGAATGAGAGTCTCGCTGGGTAAAGTATTTTTTGGGAGGCATTTATTTCATTGAGTTTTTTCACTATGTCCCACTACTGTTTTCGGGCCATAAGGGGTTTCATCAGAAAAATCAGCTGTGAATTTTAAGGATGCTCCTTTGTAAGAGATTTCTTTCTTCGATCTTGCTGCTTTCAGAATTTTGTCTCTGTCTAAGGTTTTGGTCATTTTGATAAGGATGTGTCGTGGGGTATTTTTATTCGGATTTCTTCTAGCTGTTACCCTTCGGGCCTCCTGAATGTGGTCACAAGTTTTTTTCAGCTCTGAAAATGTTGTAGCAATGATGTCTTTGACAGTTTCTTCTTCATCAAGATTTTCTTCCTGTCCCTCTGGGACTCCAATAATTCTTATGTTACCCCTCTTGGCTTCGTCACGATCTTCTCTTGCCATCTGTTCCCAAATTGTGAGTCTCTTTTCCATTTTCTGTTCTTTTCTGGAGAATCTCTGAACTTCATCTTCGAGCTCACTGATTCTGTTCTCAGCAGCTGTTACTCTGCTGCTGAGGCCTTCCACTGAGTTTTTCAATTCGCCTATGAGATTTTTCAGGTCTGACATTTCTGATTACATTTTCCTCATTTCTGCCTTCAAATCCTCTTGTCTTCTATTGACATTGCTTTCCATTGATTCTTTTAGTTCCCTGAGCATCCTAAGTAGCTCCCTTCTGAATTCCTTGTCAGAGAGGTTGTCGAACACTACAGTACTGTTGGTGTCATCTGGGCTAGACTCTTCAATAAGAAAGTTTGGTGGGCTTTTGCGTTGCTTTACCATTGTGACAAGTGTGGTTTAGTCCTTCATGTTCACTGTTACTATTCTGCCTGATATGCAGTGTGAATTAAGATAGGCTTATGAGTTATTGGCTACTGTGTTTCTAGTGACTAAGCTAAACGAGAGAATTTTCCATCTAAGAAGGTAGCTTATGGTTCCTATGGCAGATGTAGTGGGAGAATATTTTGCGGCCGTTTTAGGGGCCGCAGCTCCGGAAAGAGTCCCTGGAACTCGGCGAGGAGTTGGGAACATCTCCTGGTTGGAATGAGGAGACGTTAAGCTTTGTTGCCGACAGCTGAGCCTCTGTTCCTGTCCCAAGCAGATCAGGGGAGAAAACTGGCTTTCTAGGAGATGGAGCTAGCTGTCCATGCCCAGAGAGAATCCCAGGCCCTGGAGGTGGGCTGTACCTCCGGGACAAGGTGACCGGGGCACCAGAGTCTGGCGCTGGGGGCGTGGAGACTCCAGGGCGCGCCCGAAGTGGTGGCCGTGCGGTCCAGGGTTGGGCGGGGGCGTGGCGCGAGCGCGGGTGGCGCGGGTGGACGGCAGCCAACTTCGCCCTCGCCGCGGGCATTCACCAAGGCTGAGTGTTCCCCGAGCCTGCAAGGACGCACTCGCCCAGATATATATTTTTAAAGGTATAACTTATCATTTGGAAAAATTCTGTTATTTTCTACCGGCTTATTGGAAAAGTATTTAGGGTTCTTAGCTCTGTTTGCTTTATATAGAGAAAATATAAAATAACTTTTTACTTAGAAAATATATGACTTCTTAAAAACAAATTAAACAGATACACACACACAAACATGCTACCTAATTTAATAGGATTTTTCTTTCCTCCCCCACCCCCCCGCCCCTTACTGGGATGACTATTAAGATGAAATTAAACTACTTTATACATCTCAAATGTTAGAAGAAACTGGCTAAGCTTTCTTTTAGTTATTGTTTCCTCAATATTTACTATAGTCTTAAATATGATCAGTTAGTGTAGGTGATTGAATGATCATTTGTTCGCCAGTTTGACTGGGTTATCAGTATGGCATAATATTGCTTGATTTGTAAGAATATATCTGGGAGATATTAGAGTAGATACTGGGATGCTTTCAGAACCCATGACGCATTTATCTTCATCTATTTTAGCATTGGTTAAGCACATGTTCAGTTCCTATAGGTAGGAGTTTCATTCTGTTTATTGAATAAAAAATAGTATCTCTTGTTGAGAAGTTGCTCCTCAGTTAAGTTCCTTTATGAGAACTTGTACCTCCAGATTAAATTAGAAAGCAAAATAAAATTGTTGCTATCTGACCTGGCCCTTCAGTATCGGGAATCTAATGCAATAATAAAAGGTTATTTCCTGCAGGGTGTATTACCTCTCTAGCTAGATGCTCATTGTTACATGCATGACAAGCTCCTTAGAGATAAAAGGTTCTCCCTTATGTGAATGGGGGGAAAATGAAAACCACTTACCTGGTCAACATTATTTCATAGGGTGCTAAGAAATAAATCAGACCTGGCATGACCTTCATTGAAATTTCAGATTTATTTACAGAGGTTTGTGCTGATCGCTTTATCTACCGGAGGCTCCGTTTCCCCTTGGTGACTCATAAGTAATGTGGTCCACGCAAACCCGTGTAAATAGTGCTAATATTTCAAGGGAGGTCATGCTATATGCTCTTCCCCTGAGAATAGATGATGGCTGACTGCTGGACTGATATGAAATTTATCTTTGTGAGGTAGAAGAGGGATTGAGTGGCCTGGAGGACATTATCCAAGTTTTGTGAATCCTAAGAGACCTGAGTAACTAAAATCTGAAGGAGTTGCTATTGTATTCTATTTACAGGGAAAATTAACAAAGAAAACAAAATAATTTATTCAAGTCAAGGCTTCAATAGTCTACAAAGTCGTTATTGATTTTTCTTAATTTATTTGTGCCCCCCCCCACCCCTGAACCATTAAATTCAGTGGTGTCCAAAGAAGAGTTTGGACTCACCAAGTAAATAGATCCTTCAAATGGTTGCCTCTATCAATTTCACTTTTTCTTTTTTCCTTTGTTTTACTTTCAGTCACTCAGCACATCTGTCTTTAAATATGTTTTATTGTGATTTCTCCCTTGGCTGTGATAATCTGCAGCCCTCCTAGTTTCCAGCTCTAATATTTTTTTCATGTTTATAGAGAGGCCCCTACCCACAAAGCTACAAGTACAGGGAGAACATAAGACTTTGGAAAATAAAATCAAGCTGTTTTTATAGCACTGTAGCACTGTCCTCCCATTGTTCATCGATTCTTTCGAGCGGGCACCAGTAACGTCTCCATTGTGAGACTTGTTACTGGTTTTGGCATATTGAATATGCCACGGGGAGCTTGCCAGGCTCTGCTGGGTGAGCAGGATACTCTCGGTAGCTTGTGGGGCTCTCTGAGAGGGATGAAGGAATCCAACCAGAGTCAGCTGCGTGCAAGACAAATGCCCTACCCGTTGTGCTATGGCTCCAGCTCCAAGCTGCTTTTATAAACATATACAATTTTGTAATCTGTAATTTTGTGTCTCTTATTTATAACATATTATAAAAAACTTTGAAAATATTATGTATTGACATTGAAAATAAAGTTATATGGTGGTCCTTGAGCTAATTGAGAAGTACACATTAAACGTGTTCTACAGTGCCCAGTTCAGTTGCTTGCCATGTGAGATAATCATGTATCTTAAAATGTATTTGGAGAAACAAGACTAAACTTTGGAAAAAATACATATAGACACATGTATGCATAATATTACCTATTAGGTAGGGATTTAAGTGACTTTCTTAACACCTATGTGGCCATGTCATGCTTCTTAAAATCCTCAGGGAGTAAAGCTCTGATTCCTTTCCTACCATGCCAATTACAAGAACTTTGCGACTTGTCCTCATCTCATCCAAGTATATCTTCTTCATACCTGAGAAATCCTGTGTTCCAGCTTTACTGGAAATGATTATATTTATTGAGGGATGAGAAAGTCAAGATAACCTGTATAAGATCACTTGGCATATTCGGTATAGTCATTTGTCATAGAGGGATATTTTCCTTTAACATATCTCAATTTGAAGTGTCATTTGCCATCTTCACCTGGCAAATATGTGTCCTGAGTACTGCCAGAGCTGAATGAGTGATTTCCTTCTCTGTGCTCACATACACTTGCTTCTACTCCACTGAGTTTTAAGTCATCTCTTTATCACACACCTCCCACTAGACTATGGGCCTTTTTTTTTTGAGGGTAAATACTGTGTTTTATTCACTGTGAATTCCCCAGTGCTTAGCACCAAAATGTTTTATGGTTTTTTAGAGGAGAGTAAATTTTCAGAAAGTGGCAGTATGATCTCTTAAATGAGTAGAGAATGCAGTCATCTCATGAGATATGAGAGCTACTAAATAGAACCTTCCAACTAAAATATTCCCTCTCCATCCTGCTCCTGTGACAAGAGAATCTACTCATAACCCTTGAGGTTTGGTTGTATGGTTCTGATTCTCTGACCTAGGCAAAATTACTTTTATCATAGCATCTTGTATCATCATTATCTGCATCATCATCTTCAGCAAGTGCAACCACAAAACACATTGACTGAGATCTCTGGGGCCCTGTGCTAGACATTGTGGGTACAGACAGTCATAAAACTAGTCTCTGCCCTGGAGAATCTAATATAATAGTAGAAAATAGCAATAACTGCTAGATAACAGCACGGAATTTTCCATGGAATACTACTATCTAAGAAAACTTCAAAAATAAAATATTTTTGGAAAAATGAGGTGCTTATCTCCTTTCTGGAGACTTATAATGTAGAATATCATGGTATATTATATAGCAATCATTCATCACAAATTGACTTTTATTGATTATTTTTCTGATAATTTCATTTGCAATTCCTTTTAGTTTTGTTGCAGCAAATAATATAAAATGAATTTGTTATGTACCTTCTAAGTTATATAACAAATATATCTTGGAGTAAGTGGGGGTAAGAGGAGATCTGTAGACAATGGTAGAGGGGAATGGGACATTAGTATTGGGATCAGTGCTGGAACATTTTATACTTGAAACAATTCTATTATGAACAACCTTGTAACCAAAGTATCTTAAAAACTAATAAAAGATAAGCTTTTGAAGTTTTGCGATGAGTATGTCTGTTTAGTTATTTCTACCAACGTAATTACACAGAGCAAGCACACAGATTTGAAATAGTTTGGTAATTTTGATTAGTGAATATTCTAGGGTGTTTGCCTTGCGCACAGCCAGCCTGGCCAAGCCGGGTTCGATTCCTCCATCCTTATCGGAGAGCCCGGCAAGCTACTAAGAGTATCTCGCCCTCATGGCAAAGCCTGGCAAGCTCCCTGTGACATATTTAATATGCCAAACACAGTAACAAGAAGTCTGAAAATGGAGACATTACTGGGCCCGCTCAAGGAAAATCGATGAACAAAGGGAGGACAGTGATACAGTGACAGTCACCCCTAAAAAGATAGACAATTATTTTTCTCACTCCAAAATCTTTTCCTGTGACCCTGTCAATCTTTCCACAGCTTTTCCATTCCATGGATCCATCTAGGTCCATACGTGGAGAAGGTGTGACTGTTCTCCATAGCTGTTAGGCAATTTTTAGTTTGCAAAAGTAATATTTATTGATGTCACATGTATTTATTTATTGTACTGTTAAAAAACTTGAAAAACTGCTAGATTACAACTTTATAGCTTTCTGTAGCTTGAGCGATAGCACAGTGGGTAGGGCATTTGCCTTGAACACTACCGACCCAAACGACCCAAGTTCGTTTCCTCTGCCTTTGATTCCTCCTCCCTTTTCTGACAGGCTGGCAAACTACCGAGAGTATCTCACCCATAGGACAAAGCCAGGCAAGCTACCCATGATGTATTCGATATGGCAAACACAGTAACGACAAGTCTCACAATGTTGCTGGGCCCACTCGAGCAAATCAATGAACAATGGGAGGACAGTGACAGTGACAGTTACATATTTTATGTTATTTAATTCAAAATAATACAGAGGCCTGAGATATAGTTCAAAAACCTGAGTACATGAACATAATGGCCATTCAATACTTGCATTGCAGACCACAACACCATAAAGGAGAGAGAGAGAGAGGAAGGAAATATACCTGTCACAGAGGCAGGTGTGGGGGTACAAGGTGGGGGTGTGGGGGTGGGAGGAGAGGGCATGGGAGGGATACTGGGAACATTGGTGGTGGAGAATGGGCACTGGTGGAGGGATGAGTACTCGATCATTGTATGACAGAAACGTAAGCATGAATGTTTGTAAATCTATAACTGTACCTTACAGAGATTCATTAAAAAATGAAAAAAAAAACAACAAAGAAACAAAAAACAAAGACTTGAGTACATACTCTGCCTATAGGGCACACAGGTTAATCCCTGATACCTCAGGAACCTTTGAAGACCTCCACAAGTAGTCCCTGAGTGCCACCAGTTGTGCCCCAATCCCTAAAAAAAGATAATCCCACATTAAAAAATAAAATCTAACAAAACATAGAAAAAGACCCATTATAATATGAGGATACTTTGTTAAATGAATAATACAAGCAGTGATTACTATATATATTTAGATAAAAATATATCACATTAATGCTAGTTTGAATTGTGACGGCTTCTTCATGGTTGTCAGTCAAATTTCAACTGGGCCTTCAGAATGGGCAGCACAACTGACAAGTGAGAAGTAAAGGAGAGGGTGTTTTCAGACACAGAAATAGGGTGGGTAAACATGGAGTGAATGGTAATATTTTGGTGGATTAGAATCACAAGGGGATGAAGCACTGGAAACCATGTTCAGTTCACACACACTTACTCCCACTCCTCAGCCTAGAGGGTGCTGCTGTGTTCCCAGAGAGGGTTTGGTACCTGTACTGAGTGAGGCTTCCTACTAGATGTTCTTCCCAGCTGCTTCCTTAATCCTCTGGGGATTCCATGGGCCCTTCAAAGGACTTGAGCTAACTTGGTATTTGAGCTGTGTTTTACTTTCCACACACTCAAGAAGAGTGTGTGTAATTATTATCACCAAATTCTTAGCACATTTTAGAAGGGAAGGAATTTTTCTCAGAGATCTGTGCTTCAATTTCATTAGCGCGGGAAAGGTTTGGAAGGATTTCTTATGTCTCAGGGATAATAGGTACTCCAGATCTTCCTGGTGGGACAGGGGAGTGGGTTTTCAGAATATATATATATATATATTTTTTTTTTTCTCTGCTCTCAGGGTCGTATTTCTAGGGCTTTGCTTCTCTCAGTTTTTCTTTGCTTAGATCTTTCCAGTAATTCAGAGGAGGGTAATGTTAGGGATAAAGAGGTATATGGTGAGAAAATGCACAGCACCTTGGTCACAAGCAGGGAGCTTTTGGGGTCCCAGAAAAATCCCCCTCAAACAAGTAAAAGTTTTGATATTTAATTAGTTGAGATCACATGATTAATGCTGAATCCCTGAAACACTGACTGTCAGTTTTGGACAATTTACGTTATTAAAATGAGTGGTAGGGATGGAGTGACAAAAGAGGAGGTCAGGTACTTGTGTTCCATGTGACTGGCCCCAGGTTGAATATGTTACATTGAGTGCTGCCAGGAGTCTCACCTGGACATACAGTCAGGGATTGTGCCTACAAATTGCCCCTACAGGGTGTGGCCAAAAATAATATCAGACAACACATACACTCACAAACACCACACACACACACACACACAGAGAGAGAGAGAGAGAGAGAGAGAGAGAGAGAGAGAGAATGTGGCAAACAAAAAAATGCTGTCTTGAACAGAAGACAGAGGAAGGAAAGAAACAGGCATTTAGAAAGGTTAGTTTTGGACAAAATAAATATTACTGCAGGCATTTTAGACACCTTGTTGTCTTTCTGTCTCCTATTCAACATCCAACTGAACCTTTGCACTTCTGCATTACATCCAAGTGTTCTCTGAACCAGACTGCTCCATTCTGCGTAGCACTGGAGAGGAGAGAAGCAGGCAGATGGATGTGTGCTCCTTTCAGTTGAGGCTCTTCCTTAATCTTTTCTTGTTTACCAGTAAGCATAAATTTATCTGTAGTATAAACTTTATAATATATAGCTATAATAACATATTTTGTGATATATAAATATATAGACACAGAGAAAAAAGCAAAAGGAAATGCCCTTTAAAGTTCACTGAGGGTGACACCGGTAAGACCAGATCTACCACTTGGCTTTTTGGCTCCTCTTTACATCCTTAACCCTGTATCTAGGTGATTCATAAAATAGAGAGGCAGTGGTTTATGTGAAGGTTTTCTACCAGGCGGGTAGAGCAATGTTTCATGGCATGCAACCCAAATACACTCTCTCGAGCACACTCTCCCTGCCTCATCCCTTTGAGCTAAGGAAAACAAAATTTCTTCATGGAAAACTCTCTACTTAGTTCCAGATTTCCTATCAAGCTCTTCAGTAGATTCTATATTTATTCACCAAATACTATATTCTAATTATAGTGGTCTTTCCTTCTTCCTGAGGATGTGCTTTCTGTTCTAGTGCCTGAGATGTTGTTGATGGTCACTTATATTTATTTGTTTAATGAATGAATGTAGGCTGGTTGCATATGGCATACAGATATAGTGTTTGCTTTTGTTTTGTTTGGGTTAATATTTTGGGCCACACCTAGCAGGGATTGATTGAGTTCTCCTCCTGGCTCCTGGCATTGCTTTGGGGATAATATTTGATGCTGAAGACTGAACCAGGGTAGGCAAAGTGCAAAACAAGTGCCCTGGCACCTATTCTGACTATCTCTCTGGCCTCAATTTCTTTCTTCTCTCTCTATTTAATTGGTTTTGTTGTTGTTGCATGAAACTCTGGTCAACTAAAGCAAAAAAGACATAACTAATAAGGAGATATTTCTAATTCACAGAGCTGATGCTGGGTTGGAAGAGGACAAGAATTGAGATAGCTCAGAGGAGCAGACACAGTAATGCCTGAAATAGTTTTATAACTGGGAGAACCGGGTCAAGGGCCACAGCTATAATCAGTGGATTCCTACAATTTAAAATCTCTGTCACCATGAACAAGTTTTGTGTGTCAGGGAAGGAACACCCAATTAGCATAGGTTGAGTCTGCTCTTTGGCCTGCTGGGAAAAAAGTAAATTTTTCCAAAGAAGACCCTGTTAGGAAAGAGAAATGAATGACGAATGATGGAGACAGAAAAGCAAACTAAGACACATGTCCATTCCACATATGCATTAGGCTTTCTGTGTTTTCACAGACTGGATTCTCTCAGCCTGCTAGACATGTCTCACATAGGGGTGCAGTTCTGGCAAGATAACTGCTCTCTCTGTGAGTGCGTGAGCACCTGGGACCTGACAAAGATTTGGTAGAGGATAAATGGATGTTGAGTAGATGAAAATATGTGTTGATGAATAGTTAAGGTGGGGATCATCAGAGATGGGTGTCGGAGACAGAGTTATTATAACAAAGCTGTGGGCAATCTCCAGCTTTTCACATAAGATATCTATTCAATTCTGATATATTTCTCATAACAACATTGTAAAATAGTCAGGACAGTTATATCCCTTAGGTCACTAATGAAGAAATTAGACTTAGTGAGATTAAATGATTTATTCTGGGTCACAAAACTAATTATTTGCAAAGCCAGGATCAGAATATAGGTCACCTATCTCTCACTCCAATGCTTGAGATAGTGGCTGAGTCTCAGAACTCTGAAACAGGAAGGCAAGAAATATGTGGAAACTTCTTAAAGTTCTGTCTCATTGCTCCTTCCATGAGTATTGAGGTTTTATTATTCTTGTTGTTGTTAAATTATTATTATCTTTTAAAGAATTATTATTGAAAAGGCATTTTTTGCTTCTTATATTACACAATATATTCCCTACCAGCAACAACACATTGAATAACTATATGAATAAATTCTCCTTTTTGTCAAGGATACCTCAATAAAACCAGAAAAATAAAAATAAAAAAAGATGAGAACAAGCAAGCAGCTTCTCAGAGAAGATATTGTTAGAAGCAAAAAGGTCAAGGAAAAGGCAAGAAAGCAAGCAAGCCAGAGGCAAACGGGGACCTCAGCAGGAGGCAGACATGACCTGTAGGCAATAATGCTGGCTGGAAATAGGACCCCACAGAAGCCTTCAGCCCAAACAGGAACAGAAAATGATCAGCCCCTAGTTCCATTGAATTTTTGAGAAATTCACCTGCATTATTCAGATTGTGCTATTCAAAGGAGGTAGGGAGGAAGACAAGAACGAAGGGACACACACACACACACACACACACACACGCACACACACGGTTGCACACACACAGATTGAGAGATAGACTGAACAAGAGAGAGAGAAACGTTGGGATTTATTGTTGGCAGCATTTTGATAGAGAGAATGAAGATTCTATTCAGGGGTTCAGATTTTTTAAGAAAGGTTCAATCATTTGGCAGTTTGAAAGTTTGGCAGCTAGTATAAAGACAGAAAAATCAACATTGAAAACTTGGGAGTTTTACCTTTTTCCTCCAGGTCTTTTAAACCAGCTTTCCCGAGACTGAAGCAAATTTCACCTCTCTTACAATTTTTACAGGCTTGAAATGTAAACAGAACGGATTTCAGAGACATATGCCTTGCCTTTCTATAGAGAGAATAAAATTAGCATTCAGCCTCCTTAATACAAGTGCCATTTTGATCTTTTTTTAATTGCCAGTGAAAAAGTAATGAAGAGCTATTCTCATTTAGCCACGGAAATCCTACAAATGATAAAAAGACCCTGCTGACAGGTGCACTGATAAAGACAGGGCCTGTCTTTCCTCTCAACATCTAACTGTAGCAAATAATGGGCTAGAGCCAGCCTTTAAGCTGTTTTTGGTATCTTTCATCTGCAGAGTTCAAAGTATTTTACAAATAAATAATTATGTTTCATGAAAGTCCCCCAAATAAGAACAAGAGAATTACACTGAGCCCATTTCCGAGATCAAGAGTGGATCATTGGGGCTCAGAGCCTGACATGTTGACACATTCCCACATTCCTCTCTGAAACCCTTAGCCTAGATTTCTGTTCTTGGTCGGGGGTGGGGGTGGTGTGGGGGCTATTAACCATTCAATTCTGCAAGGAGGAGAAGAAGATTCCTTCCACATCTCACTGTTGCTTTGTGTCAGACTCACTGATGTAAGCACCTTTCCCTTCATTTGCCCACTTGTCTTTTGCTTGTTTCTCTTCTCCTATAGTCCTTGTCTCTGCTACTCTGTGACAATTATTTCTTGCTCTTAACAAATTGGAATAGGTAATGACAAAGATAGTTGGAAATGATCACTCTGAATAGGACTACTGCAAGCTGAAAGTAGGTAAAGAAACAAACATGATAACCTCTCAGTATCTTCAGTATCTGTGTTGCAGACCATAATGCCCAGAAGGAAAGGGAAAGAGAGGGAGGGAGAGAGAGAGAGAGAGAGAGAGAGAGAGAGAGAGAGAGAGAGAGAGAGAGAGAGACAGATAGAGACAGAGACAGAGAGACAGAGAGAGAGACAGAGAGAGACAGAGAGAGAGATAGAGAGAGAGAGAGGGGAAGAGGGAGAGAGAAAGGAAAGTGCCTGCCATAGAGCCAGGCTGGGGGTGGTTTTGGGAGAAAAACTGGGGTCATTGGTGGTGGAAAATGGATACTGGTGAATGGATGGGTGTTGGATCATTGTATGACTGAAAATTGATCATGAACAGTCTTGTAATTTTGCATCTAATGGTGAATCAGTTTAAAAATAGAAATATTGGAATAGGGCTTTTACTCTTTTTTATAAAGGAGTTGATGAATAGTGCTCATAGTGACACCTTAGGTCCGAAGTAGTGGCTTGGGCACTGTTAGAGACCCATGACACCTTTCTTGGAGAAATCTTGGGAAAATTAAACAACAGGATTTGGATGAAGAACATTGCTTGGAAGCAAAACTTACTTGTACGTCACCAAGTCCAGTAGATAAAATAATTGTGAAGGGAGTGATGGGTCAGGTTGGGGGGGTGGGATGGGTGAGATTTCTTAGAAAAACTTTGTTGGGTGGAACTGTTATTTACTGGAGAGTAAATAGAAGTGGTCCGGAGTCAGGGATAAAATGTGTCCTGGGATGAGAGGGAGTCAATCTATTAAAAGTGATAACAGATAAAATGAAGTTATCCGTATGACAAGTCCTGGAATATATTAAGAATTTGAGGATGGGTATGTGTATGGCTGACTCACAGAACTGTGGTACCTAACCCAGGCAGCCCTTTAATGGTGATTGGAAGCTCAAATCTAATGAAACATAAGACAGTCGCTTCCTGCCAAACAAATGAAAGAAAACTTTGTGTTAATGATATTTTCTGTCTTCATTTTTTTTTCTTTTACTCATATGCTAGGAATTTTGGATATTTCATGTGTCTTGAAGCAGGAGACAGAGTGCTATGCTCTATAAATCTATATAAGCAGATAGAAGTATGGGCAAGGGTTCACATTGCAACTAAGTGTAGAACAAAAGGATGTTAGATGTTTAGGGATTCGGTTCAATGATAGCTTCTGGGCAGAAGTATGAAATAACTTTGGTTATAGCTTGAGAGCAGGACATAGGTTCTAGAAGGTGTGACATGAGGACAGGCAATATGGTAATAGAAAGTTACACAGAGGAATATGTAACACTTTGCAGTTTTCAGAAACCTTTACTTTCTCCATTATTTCATTTGTTCTCATGCCATCCATGTGAAGAAGGCATGGCAGGGTTTATCACCCCATTTTACAGAAGAGGCATGTGATAATGGAGATTTGAGGTTGTGCTTAGAGATAATACAGTTATCTAGCAGCAATAGACTTATAACTCAAACCCAGGGTCCTTCCAGCTCTTGAGCTATGGCAGATATCCCGCGTGGACCAATGAAAGAACAGAAAGCTCTTGGTAGGTGGTCATACTTACAGACTCTGAGAATAGAGAATCAGGCACAAATCAGGGAGGCAGATTTGGCCCATGCTTTGTGGGTTGAGGTGTCATACCTAGCCAATAGATTAACAAGGCTTTTCTGCTAGACAGAGAACTTAGTGTAGGGCCATGCACACAGTAGGTGTTCTATAAATATTTGCTGATGCTGTGGATGCAGTTTAATGGGCTCACAGCAGGCCCACCATACCTAATCGCCTCAGATAGAACTGGGAAGAGATTGAAAATAAAAATCTCATCAATAATAGAATCTGTTGTTTTTCCTTCTCTGTCCAGGGAGATGTTGGTTCCTCAGTTGCTTTCCAGTATTTTAAGATGGGAATAATTTTCACAGTGGCAGGTACAGCTGGTGAGATGCTGCTTTAATACGAAGGAAAATGCTAGTATAGAATTTAAGAATATTAAGAAGGGATTTGGTTTCTGACAGAAATATTAGCTGTAAAGGCCGGTGTGAAGATTTTAGAGAAATTTAATTAAAATTTAATCTTCTTTCTAATTAAAGTTTCCTTTAATTAAACTTAAAATTAAATTTGCTTTAATTGGAGGAATTTAAAGGGTATTACCTTTTGAGTGTCAATCATTTTGAAAGAGAAAAATTATGCTGCTTTGTCTATTTAGAATGAGGATTGGTGTCAAATTTCTTGAAAAGTAATAAAATATTATATTTAAATATAAATCAGCCCTCCTTGGTGGTTAGCTCCCCGTTTGCCTGGCTCAGAAACATTTGGCTTGAATTGTGATTTTTCCTCTATGATGAGAGACTTCTGGAGAAGGTTGGGTTAGATCAACAAGGGGGTTCATATCAGAATTGTGCTTTTTTCTCTCCATTATTCAAGTACCCTGTGTAGCTGTCTCCCTTCTGTTTAGATTTTTCTAAGTTTCCCTCTTGTCTTTTTTGGAGACTCTGCTCAGTAAATCTCAGTGAAGTTTGAGAAATAGTTTTGTTTGTTTATCTTTCTTGGAACTCTACGCTTCTTTCTAAAAATCTTCTCCATGAGATGTTAGACTTCTTTTAGGTCCCAGATGTTACCACTTCAAAAACTGGAGCTAAATGTGAGTTAATTTCCTCTCCCTTTCATGACTACTTTGTAAAAAAACATATAGCAGCATCTCAAGAAAAGGCTTTCAGTGTCCCATTACATCTTTATTTTTTATCATTCCCAACACAGTGCCCCAGAGTATCTCGGATAATGGTCCTTATCTCATCCTTAGGTGAATGGAAATCGTGACTTCTTAAAGGTTCTATCTGCTCTCCTATTCACTCCCTGATCTATACTGCATATTATAGAAAAATTATTAGTCTAATATTTCAACTCCTGGTCTCTCAAATAAACATACAACTTCCAACTGTGGTGTTAAAATCCCCCAACGGTGTGACTTTGACTTAACCATTTCCATGCTCATTTACCTTGACTTTGGTGGTATCCTTACTTTTCTCAACCTATGCTAACTACTCATGTTTCTGAGTCATATATTGAGCTCTTTTGTTTTTATGTTGTCTTCCAAACTATTCTTGCATCTTAGAATAATGTCTCTTTCTTTTTCCTTTAAGATCCTGATGAAACTCTACATGCACAAAACCTCAGTCTTTACATTCTGGCATGGCATGGTCAGATATTTTCTGCAACTTTTTTTTCAGAAAATCCTTTATCTTTATTTATTTTTGTAATATTTATTCTGTAAACTAATATTTCTTATTTTAACTTTTTTGTGAACTAATATTTATTCTGGGAGCTAACACATACTTTATTCACATGTATGTTATACTGGACAAATTCTGAGGCTTGGAGTATATTTGTTCTCCAGAGTAAACTCTGAGATATGTCAGAATTATTCTTTATATTGTATATCTGGGGCTGGAGCGATAGCACAGCAGGTAGGGCATTTGCTTGCACACGACTGACCCAGGTTTGAATCCTCCACCCCTCCCGGAGAGTTACCAAGAGTATCCCACCCGCACAGCAGAGCCTGGCAAGCTTCCTGTGTTGTATTTGATATGCACAGAACAGCAACAACAAGTCTCACAATGGAGACATTAATGGTGCCCACTCAAGCAAATTGATGAACAACTG
Source organism: Sorex fumeus (assembly GCF_029834395.1). NCBI lineage: Eukaryota > Metazoa > Chordata > Mammalia > Eulipotyphla > Soricidae > Sorex > Sorex fumeus. The sequence continues at coordinate 44,561,273 of NW_026606185.1, read as the reverse complement.
GAGGACAATTGTACATCTGACTGAAATGAGGCTCTAGAAGTTTTTTTTTTTTTTATTTGGACTTCAACCAGCTCTGTTTAGGATTTACTCCTACTCCTGGCCCTGTGTTCAGAGATCAATGCTAGTAGGGCTCAGAGACTGCCTGGTGCTAAGGATTGAACCCAGGTTGACTATGTGGAAGGCCAACACCTTACTCAATATGCTCTTTCTCCAGCCCTTCTAAAAGATGCTGATTTCCTCAAAATATTGTAGATGAGTAATGCTCTATTAGATCTGATTCTTTCCTGCTTTATTTATGCAGATTCATTGTACCTTTTCCCTTCATCATCCACAGGATTTCTTCTGGCTTTTAGTTACTCTGATTAAAGGACAGAGACGTTTTAGAAATTCAGGACTTCAAAACTATGGAAATTTACTCAGCTAGTTATAAATATTATCTTCTTCCCTTTTATTCAAAATGAGACACAACGATCTTCAAAGGATAAATGATCAATTGGCTACTAGCTTATAATAAAAAATGAAAACATATACTACCAGGTCTCCTCTCTTTTGCCATCCCTTATACCTCCATTCTTTTCCCTTCCTTTCTTTCTTCCACTAGTGAATTGCTATAGAGACCCAGAATACTGCAGAAAAAGCTAGTGTTTTTAGTTACCAATAAAAGGACTATGCTTTTAAGGACAGGGTACTAGAATTCAGAGTTGGAAATATATCTCCATTTGGATGCTCTGAGCCAACAAAAATACTGGAGCAGCTGTGAAATCCAGAGCAAGAGAACAAGAGCAAAGACATATGCCGAGAAGGAAGAGCCATGGATGCTAATATAGTGTCTGTGAGAATGTAGTTGTGGGCTCCTCAGAGAAACCATTTGATTCCTTGGTTCACAGACGGCAGATATCCTTCAGTGATTAAAAAATAATAATAACGAAAGAGACACAGTGTCTCTATGTCCATTTCAAAATATTCACCTGCATTTTGCATATAATTTCTAGAGTCCCTGCTCTGCTTTGTGTTTGAAACAGATCTTGCTGTCTGCTCATTGTCCTGACCAAGCAGCATTCTATACCTTAGGGTAATCACCAACAACCTGGGCATATGAGAGGCTAACTGCCAAACTTTGTGACATATGTCATGCTTTAGATTATATGGCAATGAATCAATCAAATCTGATAACGGATTGTTAGGAAAGGGAATGCTCTAGGTATTTGGGTGGGTAACTCTTCCAGTGTCATGGTGTGGAGTGCAATTATTTTCTAGTAGATAAGCTGCAGTTCTTGAAGCTGGGAAATCCTGGAACCAGATGTCTGTATTGCCCCATAAAAAGTTACTTTCCTGTTTGACTCCCTTTATGATCTTACAATCATCATTGCAGAAGATATCTGAGTATGCCTTTTCTTAGCTACCTTGACCAAGTAGGATCCCAATTTTGTTATTTTATGTCTCAACATCTTTCAGAAGTCCGGCCCCACTACCTTCCAAGTTAAGAATGATTTAACCTCTTGTTGAGGACTGTATTATTAACCTTCTAAACATCACTCTATTAATTCTCTAGATCAATAACAAGTAAGGTTTTGCTAGAAAAGATTAGATAGTAAATATTTTAGACTTTGTGGTTCCTATTATCCAAGTCTCTGAAAGTTGATGCCCGCAACCCAAAATGAAGGAACGTGGCCGAATTCCAATAAACCTTTGCTAATAAACACTGAAAATCCATGAGCTTACACATTTCTATCATTTTCATGTATCATAAGATTCTATTTTAGAAAAAAAATTAAAACTGCTTAAAAGTATAAATAAACCATTGACTATGCAAAAACAGATGGTGGGTCATATTTGCCCAAGGGGTCACAGTCCAAACCTCTCCTCTCCATGGTGACTAGGTCTTATCTTATTAAGTCACTTCCATACCCTGGAGCTAACACTTGTTTTCTCATTTCTGTTTTGTTGTTGATGTTGATCTCTAAAATAAAGAATCTTATCCTCTGTCCATGTTTACCAGAATTCTGCTTAATGTTGAAAATCTAGCTCAAATATAGAATTGAGATAAAATTCCAGATTCCCTACACTCAAACCATACTGGGATTAGAAAATGGTTGGAGCTTTGAAATCAGACTACCTGGGTCTGAATCCTGGTTTTACTGCTTACTAACTCTGTCGGTTTAGGTAACTTAATCTTATTAAGCCTCATCTGAGAAATGGAGATAACAACACTATGCAATTCATAGTTCATAGTCTACTATAAGGATAAAATATTATAAGCAGATAAAGGGCTTAGTACAGAATCTATCCAGGATGAAGTAATCTGTCCATGTTAGCTACAAAGAGCTATCGGCTCATTGTCCTGAGTCCTATGCTAACTGGTGTGCTAGCCCTTGGCAATTCAAAGAAGAAACATTTTTCAATGAGAAAGAAGTCATTGCAATATTCCTTGTTTTAGCAAATGTCTTCATTCTTACATATACTTTCTAATTATTCTCACTTGGTTAGAATAATTTAAAATAACAGATGTTTTTATCTCTCCTTGTCTGTGCTTACCTCAACAGAGAAGATGTAAATTTTTTCTTTTCTACTTTTTTAAATTTAAATTTGCTGTGTTGTGATAGAATTGATGTAGTTTCTCTCTTAAAAAATTTATGCTTTTAAAGTCTTATCCTACCACTACATCTTGGTTTGGATTCTAGAGCCATCAATTTGTATCAACCCAGTTACAGGAATAATGCTGGTTTATTAATTCGTACTGTAAGGTAAAGAAGTGGGGCTGGAAACTGCAGAAAGAATTTATTTCCTTTCACTTTCCTTTTGATAAAGTGTAAAGAACATCAGCTAATTAGGAGTAGAGGATATACCTTAAAAACACATTTTCAAACTGATTTTAAACCATGTCAAGTATAAGTTGGAAGCAAGTTTAAACTTATGAATTCAAGAGCAGTTTTTCATAATCAAAGATATTTGCTTTCCATGGTTACTTCAAGTAACGTTTCATTCATTCAACGCATTTAATGAACACTTAGAAATTCCCCTAGTTATGTTGTTAAGGGGAAAGAAGATAAATGAGGGACAGTCATAATTAACTCAAGTAGCTTCCAGGCCAGAGTGCAGAGTCCTATTAACAATAAACTATATTACTAGGTAGAATGAGATATCCTGAGTGAGGTACATAGCTCTATGTGGTAGAAAGGAGTGCTAGTAGTGATAGTACAGTGGGAAAAGCACAGGGCCTTAAGGTTGGTCTTTAGGAGAGGCCTAAATGGCACCCCCATCTAATGGAACAACATTAGAATGAGTGTGTGACAAGTTTAGGATGGCAAACAACATCCTGTATGATTAGAGCAAATAATAGAGGAATAAAGAGACATAATGACACAAAAGACCTGAGCCATAAAACTATTAAGTGAAGGTAAGAAATCTATGTAAAATCATAGTAATATTTTTTAATTCAGAAAAATTTCAGATATACAGTCAGATATAGAAATATAAAAAATAAATTTTCAATCATAAATAATGGAAATTATCACCCCAAAAGGGCAATTTCTTTTTTTTTTAATGTAGCTGGGTGATTTATTTATTTATTTATTAAATTTTATTGAATCACCATGAAATAGTTACAAGCTTTCATATTTGGGTTACAATCACACAATGATCAAACACCCATCCCTCCACCAGTGCACATTCCCTACCACCAATATCCCTGGTATATCTCCCCCTTTCCCACCCTTCCCATGCCTCCATGGCAGACATGATTCCCCATAATCTCTCTCTACTTTTGGGCATTATGGTTTGCAATACAGACCCTGAGAGGTTATCATGTTTGGTCCTTTATCTACTTCCTGCACACATCTCCCATCCCAACCGATTTCTCCAGCCATCTTTTCCTTAGTGATCCCTTCTCTATTCCAGCTGCCTTTTCCCCTTTGCTCATGAGACAGGCTTCCAGCTATGGAGAAATATATCTGTCCCGTGTATCTACTATCCTTAGGTGTTAGCAAAAGGGCAATTTTTAAGAGAGAATAAACCACCTTTTGAAAGCCATTGTCAATTCATCTCACTCCACTAGAAGCCAAAGAATCATAAAAGCTTGGCATAGGAAGAAATCATACAAGACCTGATCTAATGTTTCCAAATATTTATATAAGAATTCTTTATAAGCACATAAAATTTTTAAGTTTTTTCCACATTATATTTGCATTCTCTAATTTTAAAAGTTCATAATGTTGTGAATTATGTAAGTTATAATTACATTATGACTATTAAATACGTTTGAGTTTTATTTGCATCTGTATCTACTTATGTTGAAAACATATCAAAACAGAATGTGAAATTTATTGTTGATTCAGGAGATAGTTAATGATTTGTGACCTCTTTACAGAATTTGAGTGGAGCGTGCCTTAAGCAAGAGACACTACACTACTCCAGGTCCATTTAAGTGTTGGTATCTTGGAATTTTAGAAAGGGTTTGGGGGTGGAGTGATTGTACATTGGGAAAGGCACAAGAGCAATGTTAAGTTGTCTTGACAAGGATAAAGATTTTATGTTAATAACAAAACTTAAATGAAACTTAATATAAAGTACCTCTAAACATTACCCAGCTGTTCTTGGGTCCTAAATCCTGTCTCTGTTCATGGCTTGGGGGACAGTATAGGATACCAGAGATTGAACCCAGGTAGGTTGTATGCAAGCAAGCACCCTACTCACAGCATTATATCTTTGTCCCTTATTATTATTTAAAATTTTTATTTAAAAATCTATTAAAAATTTATCATAATGTTAAAAAAATAGAAGTGACTTAAATGTCCAACACTGGATAACTAAATAAAAATAAAACTAAATGGTATATTTTGCAATGGCACACTATTCAGTCATTAACGAAGAGAAAATAAGTTTACATAAATAAAATTATTGGGGCTAGAGAGATAGTAAAGTAGAAATAAAAAAAGGGTTTGGGACTGGAAGGATAGTTAAAAACAAAAAAAGGAGTACTTTTCTTGTATGTAGCTCATCCAGTTGCAATTATGGTACCCCATATTTTCTCAAGAGGACCACCAGGTTAGGCCACAAAAAAATTAAATATACTGAGTTTTATAACACTTATAATTATAGATACTATTTTATTTATTTACTAAAATATTATTATTATAGCTTAGGTAGAACACTTGTTTTATTTTTTTAATTGAAGTAACATTGCATATTTAATATAAAATTTTCAGATGTGCATTATTAAAATTAACAGCGACTTATACTAAGTTCTGGAGCGATAGCACAACGGGTAAGGCATTTGCCTTGCTTGCGGCCGACCTGAGTTTAATTCGTCTGTCCCTCTTGGAGAGCCTGGCAAGCTACTGAGAGTATCTCGCCCTCACTGCAAAGCCTGGCAAGCTCCCAGTGATGTATCTGATATGCCAAAAAACAGTAACAAGTCTCACAATTTGTTGTGAGATGTCACTGCTGTCTGCTCGAGCAAATCGATGAACAATAGGAGGACAGTGCTACAGTGCTATACTAAGTTCACCACTTTTAAAAGCCCAATATTGTCCTTCCTCACAGAGATGTTTCAGTTTCTCACCTATAAATTGTAGAACACATGCTTGTCAGGAAAAAAAAATTCTCAGCTCAAGGATACTTGCAAAAGGTCCAGAAAAGTTAGCTATTACTATGTGCTGTTATATAAAAAGTTTTGATTTTGATATTCAGAGATATAAACAATGCCAGTTAGAAGAACTCTGAGTATTTCACTTACTGTGATTTTTTTCCCCTTAATTTTAAGTACAGTTTTCCTTAGATTTCTAAACCTCAGTCTTTTTTTCTTTAAAATGGAGATAATACCTATATAACTATTACATTTCCCTGAAGGTTAGATTAAATTATGACACAAAATTCTTCGTGCACTTTCAAATATCTAGTGGATGGGTGAGGACCTGTACTAATTTTAATTCATAATGGCATTTGGGCATTGTGATATTTAGACAAAATGATAAGTGGCTAGTATATAGAAGGTCCAAAGCTGCATGTTTTGAGGAATAAACTATCCTCTTCCTTATGAACTTACTAGGTCTTACTAGAAGGGATGTTGGAAACACAAGTCATGAGCAATATAAAAGTGAAATATATGTCATACCAAAGATAGTCGAAGACAGGATATGATTAACTGACAAATGTTTTATGAGTTCAAATAAAGCAAAGCTCTCTGACTCTGACAATCCAAGACTATCATAGTGTGTATTTTTGGAAGATGGCAGTGAGTATATTTTAACTCGCCAGTTTCAGGAACTCTTCATCAAGTGTACAGAAAATGAATCATGGTGTTTTCCCTGGGCAAGGTCTGAGAATGGCGGATGTCCAGAAAATATGCTGGCAAAACTGCACCCTACCTGTAGCATGTTCTTTCTGTTTATTTCAGGCACTCTCATGAATTTGACTTCATGCACTTTAACTTCAGCCACCGCAGGGCTTGCAGTTTCCTGGTGGAAGCCATCCAGCATTCTCACTGCTTCTTGGTTAGAAACTCTTCCTTTGCAAAAAAAAAAAAAAAGGTGTATGTTTACTTACTCTCAATCTCTTTTTATTGTCCTGACTAATGCCTTCTTGGGTGACATGGAACTATTTTTCACTTTCTTGGGGACTTGTGATCTTTCAATATTTGCCCAGAGTTCCATCCCCAACACTATCATCTTATTGCCAGAGCTTAGCTCTGAGATTAGAATAAATGTTTCCAATTTAAATGCTAAGTCACCAGGTTATTTTAAAAGATAGTTTTCTCAGGGAAGTGAGGTGGGAGCCAGAAAAGACTGTTGATATAGAGGAGCAGATTGCAAGCCTCTAGAAGTGAATGACTGTGTGTGTCTGGTGAACTACCTACCATATTACTCAGCTGGTGAGGCAGGGAAGGATGGCAAGAGTCAACAAGAGACCAATTAAAGTCTGACCTCTTCGTCATCACGGGTCCTGGCTGCAGGTGTCTGGGTCAGCAGGCAGGCCTCGCACTACCTCTCAACCTAAGACAACTGGTTTAGAAACTTCTATTCTGAGCTTAGATGAAGGAAGACTGAGGGGCAGCTGGGAAGAAACCGTATCTGGAGATTGGATTTTGATAACATGCATCCTCCTCATCCCTCTTAGAAAGAGACCTTGGAAATGATTATATCGTACAAGGGGATGGTAGAGGTAAGCAAAAGGGATTGGAAGGAAAAAGTTCATTGGAGGAGATTCACTTTATCTCTAATTTTTGGAAAGAACAAAAGAGAAGGCATTGCCAGGACAAAAAGTGAATAGTAGAAGGGAATCAGAGTGGCACACTTGAAAGTCTTCTACACACTTCCAGAGTGTGTGTGGGGTGGTTCCCTGATGTTTTGTGCAGTGGGATTATCTGGTTCTTGTCTGCCGGCTCTGTTGTCATCCAGAATCTATCAAACATACGGATGCGAGAAGGCACTTTTCTGGAATGACAGTGTTAATGACCAAGGACTTTCTTGTTGAGTTTAAGCTTTCCTGACAAACTAGTATTACCATAATTAAATGCACAATCCTCTCTTCTACCCTTCAAATTAATAGTATTTGGAGTTTGTTTCTTTTCTTTCTACTTGCTGCAGTTGCTTATGACACTTCTTTCCTTGAACCTCTTCCAAGAAATATTTTGATAAGATTCAGTATTTCTAGTTACCCCTCCCATGAAAAATTACCTGGTCTTTTAGTCCTACCTTACAGAAACTGGATTGTTGAGTATCTCCAACTGCATTCACTGTGTCAGAGATTCCTCAGGCTGGTCTGAGCACCAATGACAAAGGGAACTATTTAACAAGGCCACTTACAATTTTCTTGAAATCACATGCCTTGGATTAAAGTGTTTCAACATTTCATGCACCCATCCTGTAGGCAAGTTATAGCACATGTTAAAAGAATTATTCACACATTATTTCAAAACACAGAATTCACCTTGTGCAGTTACTCTACTCTGCCCAATTCCCAAGTACTTTCCAACATTTTCTTTTATTTTTTACAGAATGAAGCAGCGATTCCTTTTAAAGGGCAAATAATCTTGCCTTTTTTCATTGTTAATCTCTGCCATAACTAAATATATTCTGATTTAACCCTCTCTCAAGTATGAAATCAAAGTTAGTCTCTTTCAGTAATCTTTTAATGACTTTCTGCCTATTCTATTGTAGATGACGTTAATGCCCTCTCCTTATCTCACAACCTAACACTATTATTATTTTCTAAGTATCTGCTTACTTAAATAAAATTTACATGTTGGGACAGTACTAGGTTCATAGCAGAATGAATGTAAAATACAGGGAATTCCCAGATACCCCTTTGCCCCTTCTCATCTATCCTACTTACTTTTTATTTGCTAAGTCCTATACCATTTGAGCTTTAAAAAAATTTAAAAGTTTTCTTCCAGTAGGGATGGTTGGGGCTGGAGTGACAGCACAGTGGATAGGGTGTTTGACTTGCATGTGGCCCACACGGGGTTGGATTCCTCCATCCCTCTTGGAGAGCCTGGCAAGCTACCGAGAGTATCCTGGCCCCATGACAGAGTCTGGAAAGCTCCCCATGTAGTGTTTGATATGCCAAAAACAGTAACAGCAAGTCTCACAATGGAGACATTACTGGTGCCCGCTCTAGCAAATTGATGAGCAATGGGAGGACAGTGCTACATATAGTGCTACAGTGCGGGTTGAAGTCTTTTTATGTCTGCATGTGCAGAGTGATACTAGAAATAGAATAGATTCACAGAAGTGACACTGGTTAAGAAGGTCATTTGTGTTGGTCCTTAGTGATAAGATGAGATTTGCTTTGTTCATTATATTTTCTTGTATAATTCTTTCCAATAATATTATTGCCATTTTGTAAGACACTGGAAATAAATAAATCACTAATTATTTATGTTGTGCATACAGAGTCTCAGGGTGACACCATCCCTGTCTTGACTAATCATTGGAAATAAAACACTGTCAAAGAGTATCTACTGCACAAGAAAATGTGTTTCTTTTCAGATCTGTTCTTTTCCCATTTTCTGAAAAAAGGAGTTTCATTAATATTAGAGGGATTCCTTTGTATATCAATGATTATACAAATGAAATGAAAATTTCAAAAAAGCTTCTTGATCTCTGCTTCCCCACCTGAACAGACAGCTTTAATTTATTTATGCAGAGTGAAGGAAAATTCACTCATCTAAGAACTATGACGAAGGATATTGAAAAGTACTAAGATGATGCCCTCACAGCCAGAGGATCAGAAATTAAAGAAATTAACAAATTTCTGAATTTTCTGCTTCACATAGGTAAAAGCAACAACAACAACAACAAAAAAATAACTTCAGTCCGCAAATGTATGTTTTTAATTTATTTTTATAAGAGAAGGAGTTTGTGAAATATGTCCTTAAAATAATATCTGTTCACCTTATGTGATGAGAAGGAGAGGCGACTTCTGAAGCAAGGTGATTGAAATGGAAATACATTCAAATAAATGGACTCTGGAGCTCTACTTTGTTCTAAATAACCTCTACTGTAAGTGATCAGCTTATTTGAAAGTATGATAGGTGGGCTATCGGGGCAAGACTGTATCTGATTTTTTTTTAATCATTAGTCTATCTTCTCTTTTTATTCAACCTTTTGGAATCAGGTCTGATACTCAGGGCAGAACAGAGGATGGGGGAGCTGAGCCTTCAAAGGACACTCAGTACATGTTTCTAATGGGTTTTCAAGTACGTCGTTCTCCCCTTGAACATATCTCTTTCAGAATACCTAGATTCGAAATATAGAAACTGTATTATTGCTAGGTACTCAGAAACCATGGGATGCGAACGGTACTCATTTATATGTAAGAGGAAAGGAAATTTGACCCCCAGTTATTTTTGTTTGTTTATGGGGCTACCATCTGGCTATCCTCAGGGATTGCTTCCGACTCTCAGGAATCACTTCTGAGGTGACTTGGTTTTTTTTTCTTTTGGGTCACCCAGTGATGCACAGGGGTTATTCCTGGCTCATGCACTCAGGAATTACTCCTGGAAGTGCTCAGGGAACCATATGGGATGCTGGGAATCGAACCTGTATTGGCCACGTGCAAGGCAAACACCCTACCTTCTGTGCTATTGCTGCAGCCCCTACTTGGGAGATTTTATGGAGTAATGGGGATCGAACCCGGATAGGCTACATGCAAGGCAAGGCTCTGACAGCTTTATTATCACTCACACAATGACTGCTTTTGTTCTTATTTAAGAAAGCTCTCTGCTCAGCATCCTGTAGCACTAGCAATTCAACTGCACATAACTATGTACCGTGGTTGAGCATGTCAGAGTTACATATGAACAAAGAATGCAAAGATATCTCCATGTTTGCATATGATTAGCTTCTAATTTTCTCTGTAAAACCCTAATGATATTTTATATAATTTTATTTTATTTTATTATTTTGGGGGGGCTTTTGGATCACACCCAGCGATGCACAGGGGTTACTCCCTGCTTTGCACTCAGGAATTACTACTGGCGGTGCTCAGGGGACCATCTGGGATGCTGGGAATCGAACCCGCATCGGCCGCGTGCAAGACAAACGCCCTACCCGCTGTATTATCACTCCAGCCCCAAAGCCCTCACGATATTTTAAAGCAACTTCAAATTTCATTTAGCTTGATCTTTATACATTATTTCTATAGTTTGAAATATCGCTGCTTCTATTTTTTTTTGCTCACTCTTATGATCTTTTCCTCATTCTTTTTCAGTTCTCTTCAAGCAGAATGGTGAAGCAAACGTTCTCCATTTCTTTTTCCTTCCTTCCTTCCTTCCTTCCTTCCTTCCTTCCTTCCTTCCTTCCTTCCTTCCTTCCTCCCTCCCTCCCTCCCTCCCTCCTTCCTTCCTTCCCTCCCTCCCTCCCTCCCTCTCTCCCTCCCTCCTCCTTTCTCTCTGTCTTTCTCTCTTTTATGGCATATTTTAGTCATTGGGCTTGCTGTTTTACTATTGCATCTTATTTTATATTTTTAGCAACTTTAAAAAGAGAAATATTATCCTCATTTTAAAGTCAGGAAAAATGAGCTTAGAAAGGTTTATTTATGGAATTCATACTCAAGATTCTAATTCTTCATCAAGTTTCAACCATTCTCCCAGCCCCTATAAATCCAATCTACATGTAATTTGTTTATGGATTCAGCTAGAGTTTTCAGTCCTTGGAAAAACCTACCTGTCTTCTTTTCTTGCTTCCCCTCCACCCCCTCTCTTCTTCCCTTGCCCTTAAAATTATGTACAGGTGCACAAAGGTTAAACCATACAAAAATATGTAAAACCAAAGTTTGAAGTCTCTTTTTGCTCCTTGCCGCTGTCTTTCTCTGTCTCTTGAAAACACACATCGTGAAGTTATTGTTCTAGGTACTTCTCTATGTCCTTAGATACATATGAAAATATGTGAATTCATGCACGTGTCTATTCATCCAATAACATGCATATACATTTCTATAAGCACACATGTATTACAGTTTTGATTGCTGTATTTTATAAATTGGATGGAACATAATATACTATGCATTTTGTCACAAGACAAAACATTTCAAGTAGAATATCCTTTACTGGTGGTTGGTAAACTATTTCAGAACTTAGTGGTACAAAACTATCATTATTACTTTTATGAATTCTGTGAGCTATAAATTTGGATAGATATGATGCACCTCTAGTTCCAAATGTTTGGGGACTAGAGGAACTTAGAGATGGAAGCTGAATCTATCTTAAGATTCACTTATTTATGTTTCTGAAGGCTTATACTTCTTAATAACTGGGGCAAGACAATTTTTTTTTCATGTGGGCTTCTACACCTGGTTTGTCTACATGGAATAGTTTCACATTTCAACAGAGTAGTTGTGGTACATTCACAACAGAGATAACCAGAGGGAAGCTGCATTATATTTTTATGATATAGCTTTCATAACCATAACGTCACTTTCACTATACACTAAAGGTTACAATAGCAACAAGAATATTAGGATTGAAAAAAGAGGAAACAGTCCCATTTCTCAGGAGAAAAAAAATAAGAGTTGTACTGGGAGAAAAGCATGTGGGATGAAGGAATTCTTACTTTCATTAAAATAAAAAAATGAGGAAAATCTATAATTAAAGCTTAGATGGATTTTCTTATCAGTTTAGACTTTTGTATTTTTAAATGCCTGTTTAGTATTCCATAGTACACACATGCTATAATTTATTTGACCTTTAGTCTGTTCACTGAAATTAAGATAGCCTCTTTTTCCTGTCAGTAAAAATTCTGCAAACAATGTCTTTGCTCATGTAAATTTGATTATTCATATATTTGTAGATTTGCATCATAGAAACAGGAGACCTTGTTAGAAAGTAAATAAATTGAATACTACAAATTTTCTCTTTAAAATGAATGTTCTAAATTTTGTTTCCACAATGTAGTAGTGTCCTATTTTTCTAAAAATTTATAAGTAAAAATATTTTAAAAAATGATTTTGCACAGCTAAATTATAAAATACATTTTAACATCTTTATTTTTTTGGGGGGGAGTTGTAGTGCCTTACACTCCATTCTATCTCTCTGGCAGAAACGTTAGTTGTTTTGAATTCGTATTTGCCTACCAGAAAAAGTGAATCATGTTTTTGAATTTATTTTTATTTTGTGAATTAACTGTTACTATATTTGGACCATTAGTGAGTTGTTTTTATTTTGTTATAGACTGACAGAACTTTTTTTTTTATAAAATTTTTTAATAGTGAGACATCATGAGGTACAGTTGCAGACTTACACATTTTTGTGCTTGGGTTTCACTTATACAATGATCAAACACCCATCCCTCCACCAGTGCCCATTTCCCACCACCTCGGATCCCAGTATCCCTCCCACACCCCATCCCCCCATCCCACCCTGTCTCTGTGGCAGGACATTCCCCTCTGTTCTCTCTCTCCTTTTGGGTGTTGTGGTTTGCAAAAGAAACATTGAGTGGCAATCATGTTTGGTCTATAGTCTATTTTCAGCATGCTTCTCCCATCCAGGGAGGATCCTCCCAACACCTTTATTTGGTGTTCCCCTCTTTATCTGAGCTCCCTTTTCCCCTAGTATGTGTGGTTGGCCTCCAAGTTATGGAGTAAAATTCCTAGTACTAATCTCGGCCATTCTTGGGTGTTAGTTTCCTATTCTGTTACTTTATGTTCCCCAGATGAATGCGATCTTTCTATGTCTATCTCTTTCTTTCTGAGTCATTTCGCTTAACATAAATACTTTCCATGTAGTACCACTTGTACGTAAATTTCGTGACTTCGTCTTTTCTAACAGCTACATAGTACTCCATTGTGTAAATGTACCAAAGTTTCTTTAACCAGTCATCTGTTCTCGGGCACTCAGGTTTTTTCCAGATTCTGGCTATTGTAAAGAGTGCTGCAATGAACAGACAATTGCAGATGTCACTTCGACTATACTTTTTTGCCTCTCTGGGATATATTCCGAGGAGTGGTATTGCTGGATCAAATGGGAGCTCAATTTCTAATTTTTTGAGAGACTGACAGAACTTTTGATATGCTATATACACCAGTCTTCTTTGTTATGCATGTCATACTTGTCTAAGTCTATGAATTTCCTTTTGACTCAGTTTGTGATATCTCTGTCTGTGAAAGTTTCCAAATTGCATGATTTAGTCATATCACAATTAAGTTTTAATGCTATTTTTATGTTTTCTGGATTGTCTTGCATGAGGAACTCTTCAAATATTATTTATGGAATTTTAATATTTGGTCTTTAATCTTTTTATAACACAAAAAATGCGGAAATCAAAGGCAATTGGAGAGAACTTAAGCGGTTTATGTTCCCTCCCTGGTCCTAGATGCTTTATACCTTAGCCAGTTTTGCTTAAGCAGGTTAATGCCTATTTTAAAATTTTATTCTTTGGAATTAAATTTACTAGTTTGAATGACATATGTTTTTGCTAGAACTTTTAAAAGTTTAGGATGTTGGTGTTTTTATTAGGACACTTATTCAGAAGTTGCTTGAATAAAACACAATAATCAGTAAGAAAGATTTTTCTCAACACAACAGCAATACCTCTGTTCATCAACCATATGCTTAGGTCTGAGTTATCTTTGACCTGGTTTGTGATGAAACACAATGGCCTGATTCCTATTCTTCAGTTTCACTTCACTATACTGAGCTATCCTTTCAGTTCATCTGTTGTCATCTACTGACCCTTGAGACAAACACAAAGAATCTCCAATAAGAGCTAAACTCTATTTAATTAGTTGAACTTTTAGAATGGTTTCCAATGAGGGAAACAATAACCCTATTTAGTTGAATGTGAATGTCACTTTGAAAACATTTTCTGAGGAATGAACTTGTAGCACATCCTAGAAGCGGCCCCCTTCATAAACTACACTATTGCACAGGAAATCTCAGACTGCTTCTCCTGAATAAAGATAGAAAAATACGTGGTAATTCTAGCTATGTATCACTAAGTATCACGTGACTAATGCTTTGTATGTGTTTTTAGCAATTTCCTAAAGTATTCATTAATATCTTCATTTTCAAATAACAATAATGCAGGTTTGTAAGTGTTAAGGTATGTACCCTAAAGTCACCTTGTTGCAAAAGTGCAGAGATAAGAGTCTAAATCAGATTTTTAGGAATCCAAAGCCTATTACATAATATGGACTCTCTCATCCATGCGCTTAGAAATCATCTCACATCGATTAAAAACATACATAATACCTACTAAATACTATTTTAAGCCTTTTATATACAGTAAGTTATTTAATCTTTATAACTATCTGATATAGTTATTATCTCAATTTCCAGAGGCGGAATAAGAAATTAAGTAGTCTATTTTTTCTAGTTACTAATGATTGAATGGGATTCCAAAGATAATATTGACCTAAAATATAAAAGTATTTAGAAAAAAGCATGTTAATCTTAAGGTTACACTGTGTAATCATTACACTGCCCCTCCAAATGGACCATAGAGCTATTCTTAGAGCCAGAGGCACATTTGGATGAACAGAGTGTGTCAATGTATTATTAATCTCTGAACTTATTCATAAACCTCAACAGATGAATCTGGTTAACTCACCCACAAATTGACTTTGTCTTGAACAGCAGGATTCTCACTCCACCTGAAGTATCTAATTAACCCGCCAAGTTTTCTCACAGTGACCAGATGAACAAAGTCTTGGCAGAGCAGAGAACCACCTCCAGCCTGTTGGAATAGGAGGAAGAGGCAGGGCACCCTGGAAAGACCTTATTTGGAGGTCAGCAGAATTATTGGTAAGCAATTTCTCTAACAGAGGGAGGGAATTTGGAATTCAAAAGTTTCTTCATTCCAACAGCACACATTATAAGGAGGTAATGTCTGGTCAGGGCTGATGGCTTCGATACCCCATTTATAGCCTCAGCATGGGCAAGCCTCAGCCCTTAGGCACCACTACTACTGTCAAATTAACTTTTGAAAAAAGCTGTGGCTGATCATTTGTAGGATGGTGCTTCTGGGAGAAATATCTCCAATTGCAGACATCTGGCTTCAGAATGAACGCCTGGAGAAGAGGAGCGTTGAGTTTAGGCAGTGACGGGAAACTTGGTTCTATGCCTCCAGCCCCATCCTTAGAGATTATTGTCTTTCATGTTAGAATGGATGTAGTTCATAATTCTCCACATACCTCACTTTTTTCCCAGGAAAATCCAGAAGTTAAAAGAAATATGAATGGGTTCTTCCAAGTTTTAGGAAGTAAGGCATGTCAGATTCTCAATTAGTATTTGATAAACTAGTGATTTTAATGAATATATACTTAATGATAAACTGATCTCTGCCACTATTCTATCGTTTCAAAATATTAAAATTAGGGGCTGGAACAAAAGTACAGTGTGTAAGGTGCTTTCTTTGCACATGACTATATAATACTCTGGGGGGTGGCCCCGGGGAGAGCCCTGACGGCTCTCCCCCTCACTGTCCACATTTGGGGTGGGCCCTGGGCTGCTCGCCCAGCTGGGGCGGCCTGGGTCATAGGGCAGATGGTGGAGGAAATGAGGGCCAAGCCAGTTGATTGATCAGATGACGTTTATTCCATTCTCACCACAAGCCTGACCCAGGTCACTCTGATCCTCCCATTATAGCCTCACAATGCTCCTCATTCCCGTCTTCTTCTGTCTCTCTCACTCATCTCTCCGTGCTCCATCACGCAGCTTGGGCACTCTCTCTCTCTCTCTCTCTCTCTCTCTCTCTCCATGTGCTTGCTCCTGTATTCTTCTTCTACATTCTTCTCTCTCTGTCCCCCTTGCTAGTCTCTCCATAGTCCACCTTGCCGCCCTGCTCTCTCTCACTCTCTCCAGCTCTCTCCCTCTCTGCAGTTCTCTTGTCACACCAAGTCCCCCAGCACTCTGGGCCAACACTGTACCCAGTCTGGTAGCAAAATCAAAATAAGAAAGCCCTTCCTGAAGGCTCACCAGATTTAAAGGAAACACTTCCTAGGGTATTCCAGAGCCCTTCCTGACTGCTCAAGGGCAAAATACCTCTTAAGGTGTTTTTCTCCTTTCCTCAATCCAGTAACACTATCAACATCTTAGTACTAGTTATTTTTGTATGGACACAGTAAGAGATACATTGAGGCTTGCAGGGCAGCTCTCCTGGGAACATCTTGCCACAGAATCAGACTATAGCGCTCAGGGTAGATTAATCATTCCTAACCCTAGCAGGGTCCAAATCTAGTTGTTACCTTTTGGATCATGACACCATTTGTCCACGACCAAGCTCTTAACTTATAGTTAAGCATTAGGCACTTTGGCCAGGCTCATCTCGATGCGAAGGTAGCACATGGTTTACCGATTGCCCTCGTTCCACCCAGACCCTTGTCAGGACCCTGCCGTTGGGGGTGCTAGAAAGTAAGGGCAGCTGAGGTTTAGGTTGAGAGAACAGATGCCCAGGAGGAAAATATCACTGAGGGTCATGAAAATATCACTGAGAGTCACGTTACAAAAGCATACCATATACTGTCTTCTTGTGTCCCTACAAGAAGGACATCACTCTGAATAAACTATGCAAAGGACTTAAGGAGAAGATAAAAACAATATTTACAAGTCAACAGAACACATAGAAAGAAGTTACAAATAAACACAGAGGAATAGGAGCACTGTAATGGGAGCAACTCAATAAACCTAAGCTAACTGAGGCTATGCAGGAAGGACAACAAACAGTGTTTTTCTACGCATGGCCAATATAGGTTTTATTTATATCTCATACAGTTTTGATATAAATTTGTTTCTAACAAGGCTCAGAAATAACATTTACTCAGAAATATAGATGGTGGAGCCAGAGAGAGAGAGTGAAGTTGGTAAGCTGCTTCCTTGCATGCTGGCAACTTGGTTTCTCTCCCAGGCACAGCATCTAGTCCCTCAAACACTGCCAGGAATGACCTCTGAGCATAGAACAAGGAGTACGGAGTAAGCCCTGGGAACAGCTGGACATGATGCTCAGCTTGCTCTCTCCACGCCCCAAAGTATAGAAGTTAATTGGTCTTTCAAATGATAGATCAACAGTAGTCTGGAAGTGTTGACTGAACAAAACTATAAAGAACAAAACCCCTCAATGGTAGGGGAAAGAAGTGTATGCAATTTTGTTAATGAAAAAAGTTTCTTTCTCTGCCCCCTGACTGAATATCCACAAGTCACCACATATTTCAGGTCAGCTGTCTACACTATGTTCTTTCTTTCTTTTTTTTTAAAGTAGGAGTATTGTTATTTGTTCAGCCATTGATTAGGTTGATTGAATTGGGCATGAACTCCGCCTTACTTTTTTTTTCCTTTTTTATAATTTTATTTATTGAATCACCATGAGAGCAGTTACAAAGCTTTCGGGTTTAAGTCTCAGCCATACAATGAAACACCCATCCCTTCACCAGTGCCCATTTTCCACCAACAAAAACCCCAGTATATTCCCCACCCCACACCCTCCCCCTACCTGTGCGACAGAAGATTTCCACATTACTCTCTCTCCACTTTGATTACATTCATTATTTTGACACCAGGCCCACCATTATTATTTGGGATTTTACCCCAACACTCAGATCTGCTGAAAAGGCAACAGTAGACAATTTGTTTTCTATTGCTGGTTATGAATAACATGTGATGCCCCGCAGCTGCAGTAGTGGCCATGCGATTTTGGAATTCTGAAATTTTAACAATTAAATCTGGAGGGATTTCTGCCAAAACCTGCTGGGTTCTGAGATTTGTTACTGTGTCTCTGGGATCATGGTCGTTAAGCAGCTTGATCAGGAGCCAGAGAGGCCATTCGTGGGTGATGACTCAGGGTCTCATTGGGGTGAGGAGGAAAGCGCTGGTTGCAACCCTACCCATGAGACTCCATGTGTCTTTGTCACTGCGGGCCCAAATCTGACTGTCCAATGGCCTCTGGAGGATGGCAGCAACCGAGTCACCAGGGGGAACAGGCCAAGGCACAAAACCTATTCCCACCTGGGGTGGCCCAGAGCCAGTAACCTACTGCAGGAACCAAATTCATTTCTGCCAAAAGTCACTGGGTTCCAAGATTTGTTCCTGAGTTTTGGGATCATGGCCATTAAGCAGCCATGATCCCAAAACTCAGGAACAAATCTTTATCAGCAGCCAGAGAGGCCGTTCATGGGTGGCGTACACTATGTTATTTCTACAGGGATGAACGTAACCTCCCTTTTAAAAACAGGATCGGCATACACTGCAGTAATTTTTCATCAAATGGAATTTAGCTACGTGGTTGACAAAGGCTGTCCTAGCTACAAGATCACTTGCCAAGTACAATTAAACCACCATGTAAAACAGGAGAAAAGATGATGTAGGATGATTTCTAGTCCAGCAATCTTCTCTAGGAAACCTTACGGGAATAAACATTTTTACAATTTTTCTTTCTTTGAAATGCTGATAATTTCTGATGGAAATGACCTGCATTTAGCTTTTTGTTAGTATGATAAATATATCTGCTATAATGACCACGGTTAGAGTTCATATTGTTAAGTGCAGCAATAAGTCGAGGACCCAAGAATGGTAGAGATGAGTACCAGGAGGTTTGCTCCACGGCTTGGAAGTTGGCCTCACATGATGGAGGAAAAGGCAGCTCAGATAGAGAAGGGAACACAAGTAAAGTGTGGTTGGAGGACCCTCCTGGGATGGGATATGTGTGATGAAAGTAGACTAGAGATCGAACCTGATGGCCACTCAATACTTCTATTGCAAACCACAACACCAAAAGAGAGAGAGAGAGAACAAAAGGCAATGCCCTGTCAAGAAGGCTGGGTGGGGGAATGGATTGGGGGTGGATGGGAGAGATACTGGGATCATCGGTGGTGGAGAATGGGCATTGGTAGAGGGATGGGTGCTTAAGCATTGTATGATTGAAAGACGAGCATGAAAGTTTGTAAGTCTGTAACTGTACCTCATGGTGATTCACCAATAAAAAATAAAAAAAAAGAAATAAGTCAAGTCAAGTTATGCTATCATATGACTCTGAGAGACACAGGAAGCAGAGCATGAACATGCAGCAATATACTGCTTTGTGATGCAGAGTGTAATAGGGTGTAGACGTGAGCAATGACTTTGCATATTTGATCCAGACAGTGTAATAATATGAAAGTATACAGGTCTTCATATCAATCTGAGTTTTTTGAGAGTATTATAGGACTCTTACTCAGATGGCACTGTTTGTAGATATGTATTTTGCTGTATGAGAATTACATAACTCATTCCTCTGTCTATCCATTACTGACCTCTTGTTCTCTTCTGAGCATGGTTATTTTTTCATGTCCTTTGCAAAATGTATTAGTAAGAATTCTCTGGAGAAGCAGAACTCCCAGGATCTATCTCTCTACCGAGATAGAGGTATACAGATATAAAGGCACAATACAATTATAGATAAAAAATGACTTATTATGAGGGATTGGCTTACCTGATATGGAGACAGATAAGTCTGATGATTTGCTGTTTGCAATTAGGACCCAGGTTGAGCCAGTGGAATAGTTTCAGATTAAACCTCAAGGTTTGAGAAACAGAGTAACCAAGGCTTAAGTCCTGTTCCAAATTTGAGGACCAGAGAATTTGGAGAACTCATGTCCAAGGGCAGGAGGAAGATGGCTCAGCAGAAAGAGTAAATAAATTCCCTTATTGTTTTGTTTGTTTAGACTCTCAAGGATGGATTGATAATCTCTTGCATTCTGAATACTGGTTTAATCTGGAGATTAAATTGATAATCTCTCTTAGTAACATGATTATGACCACATCCAGAAGTAAGGTTTTTACCAGCTCAGTGGACTTCCCTTAATTCAATCATATTGACACACCATCAATTGTAAGTAAATGGATTTTAACTCATATGATATCTGTCAAATGCCAATTCTCTTTGTCAGCATTCTTGGTATTTATTTTTTAATTTTTTAAAAGTTGTTCACAATAATTTATTAAATTCAATATTTCAACACCAATCCTACCACCATTACACTTTCTCACCACCATTATTTCAAATTTTCCCACCACCATCCAAGACTATCCCAAAGGCAGATGCTCAATAATTTATTTTGTATTGCTTGTTATAAATAATTCATTAAAATGATTCAAAAGAGTTTTCCTTAGAGAAAAGTGTGTGAAAATTGTTGTGTCTCACCATGGAGACATTAAGCCGCTCTCTCTCCCTCTCTCTCTCTCTCTCTCTCTCTCTCTATTGGTTAAATAAATATTTTATATAAATGATCTCTATATGTATGTTGACTCCTTCAGGGTCAGGGTAATGAGACCCATTGTATTTACTGGTTTTGGCATATTGAATACACCACAAATAGCTTTCCAAGCTTTGCCGTGTAGGTGAAATACTCTCGGTAGCTTGCCAGGCTCTCCGAGAGGGATAGAGGCTTTTGGGGTGGCCTCTAATTGCCCTTGTAGGTATTCCCATGGTTCAAACCATATTTGAACCCTATAAAATATGGTACGGCAATCCTGAAAGATGGGTATTAAGTGTCTTATGTTGTGTTGTATGGCTGCGAAGTGGGGACAAATGGACACGTTACTGGCGCCTCTTGAACAAATCGATAAGTAGCAGGAAGTCAAGTGATAAAGTGATATGTATGTTGATCATATGCATATAGATATGTATCTATATCTATTGATCAATATTGGTTGCTTTCTACTTTATACCCATCAAATGTGGTGTGCTACTCTTGGTATATCAGTGCCATAACATATTAAATAGGCTGATACTGCTGGAGTTAAATTCTTAACTGGATGGTGATTTGGGGGTCCTGAGGCATCTCTTAGGCATGCTTCTTTCTCCTGAGAGAGTCTCTAGATCATGGTCATTAATAAGCTTATATGGACCCCAGAGGCAGTTTGCGAACCAGATCCTCAGAAACAAGGGAGATAGGGGAGGGAGCCCATTCATGATTCCATCTAAGCCTGGAGATTTCAGTCACAAAACTCACATACCTGGGTTCATTCTCCTGTGTGAGGAGCTTGTCCTGAGCCTGTGAAGATCAGCTGTGAGCATGGTGATCATTTTGTTCTGAAGGTTTTTAGCTACTGGAGCTCTTTTGGGGTAGATGGTAGGTTCAATCACCCTCCTCCAAGGCACACTGGATAAAGTCAGCCTGGCACAAGGTGAGAAGGTATCTCTGTGCTGTTCTCTTTCTCTTTCGAGATTTGTGAGTCTCCTGTTTCTTTACTTTATTCTCATTGATTTTTACATCACGGTCCTCCCGTTGTTCATCAATTTGCTCAAGCGAGCCCAGTAATGTCTCCATCGTGAGACTTGTTACTTTGTTTGGCATATTGAATACGTCATGGGTAGCTTGCCAGGCTTTACCATGCGGGCAAGATACTCTCGGTAGCTTGCTGGGCTCTCTGAGAGGGGTGGAGGAATTGAACTTGGGTCGGCCATGTTGGCTGTGTGCAAGGCAAATGCCCTCCCCGCTGTGCTATCTCTCCAGCCTAATTTTTACACGTTTTATTTATTTTATCTTATTTATGCACTTTTTTATTTTTACTAAAAATTGGAGAGAGATAATTCACACAGTTAAGACTTTTTAAATTTAATTTTATTTTATTTAATCACCTTGAGATATAGTTACAAGCTTTCATGTTTGAATTACAATCACACAATGATAAACGCCCATCCCTCCACTGGTGCACAAGTTGAGAAATTTTGATGTTGCTGTTACATCTCTTTTCGTTCTCTTTGTAAGAAATTACTTAGGAAAATGCTAAGTGTATGTGGCTTAGTCCACACTTAGCATTTTATATAGTATTTATCACAAAGTAGGTGATAAGAAATATTTGGTTATGTCAAATACTTCTCAAATAAAACTCAAATATTAGAGACATGACAGAGGCCATCATAAAATGATATTAATGTCCCTTTAATGCAACATTTTGCTTCTGAATAATGTGATTTCAAAAGATCAATATTCTCTTTGCATTGATGCTGGATTTTCCCTTAACTTTTATCTATTTATTTATATATCACTTGATCACTTGATCACTTGACTTCCCGATAATCATTGATTTGCTTGAGCGGGCGCCAGTAATGTCTCCATTTGTCCCTGTTGCGTGCTAGCGTAGCCC
This sequence comes from Sorex fumeus, assembly GCF_029834395.1. Taxonomy (NCBI): domain Eukaryota; kingdom Metazoa; phylum Chordata; class Mammalia; order Eulipotyphla; family Soricidae; genus Sorex; species Sorex fumeus. Next base: position 44,538,718 of record NW_026606185.1, on the reverse strand, counting down.
AATGGCATCTGTTTGTTCTAGGAACATGAAAAGCCTCAAACCAATCTTTCAAGATCTTGATGAAGAAGTCTGACCATCTGGTAGGTGGGCGGTCATGCGGTCTTTTGACATCCCACGGAATCCAGTCAGTAATGGCTCTAGCCCAGCGTTCATCTCCAAATCTCATTGCATATCCAGTCCATCTGATTTTTGACGCCCTGGCAAAGGAGACAATGTCTCTGATTCTTGACCTTTGACAGAAGTTGAAACTCCGGATTCTTTCTCTCATTTGAGTGAAATGTGATACTCCAAGCATAGCTCTTTTTTTTTTTTGACGTTCATTAGAGACCTTTATTTGGGTCTTTGTGATTCATCAAGAAACTCCCACAGAACATTCTCTTTACATCTGCCCCAAGCCATGGCAACTGCTGCCTCCAGGCCTGAAGTGAAGACACAAGAAATGGAAGACTTTGTAGAGAAAAGTTAACAGGTGAGCTCTCTGCGTAAGCTGGCTGAGGTGAAGGCAGGACAGTAAAGGTGTCCAAGTGCAATATCCCAAAGAGTCTGTCCTTCAAAGATGGGGCCCAAAGAATGGGGTTTAACCAAAGAATGGAGGTGAAGTGTCACAAGACCATCCTGCTCAGCAATCAATCCAAAGTACCTTCCAGAGAAGCAAATTCATCCACGGCTTCTATTGAGTTATCCAAATCTCTCCTCTGCAAGGTTTTCCACTTCCCTTGCTGGGCGCAGCAGTAAGCATCTTTTGCAATGGTCTCTACAAACAGTTCCTTGGTGTGTGCCAGGATGAAGATGGCTTCCTATCCTGCCAGCGTCACATCGGGGTCCGACTTCACCAGGGCCTTCACTCGCGCCAGCAGGCAGCCTCGAGAGACGAGCCCCCCCCCCCCCCACCCCCCCCCCCCCCCCCCCCCCCCGTGCGTCCGCGTCCGTAGGCACTTGCGGCTGCGGGCTCGCTGAGTCCCCACCAGGGCCCTCCTCCTCCCGGGGCAGCCTGACACTGCCATCCAAGCCCCGTGCACCGCTTGCTGCTTGTGCAACGGCAGCTGCACCCCCAAGCATAGCTCTTTTGATTCCTCTTTGGGAGACCTGAATAGTGTTCATATCCTGTTTTCGTAGGGCCCAGGTCTCTGAGGCGTATGTGAATGCAGGAAGAATAGTGGAATTCAAGAGATGTGCCTGGAGTCGGAGGTTCTTTGTCCTCTTAGCTATTTCTTCGATGTTCTTGAAGGTGTTCCAAGCCACTCTCTTCCTCCTGTGCAACTCAGGTGCCAGGTCATTCATCATGTTGACTTCTCGACCTAGGTACACGTAAGTATTGCATTCAAAGATGGTCGTTCCATTGAGAGCGAATGGGGCATCAGGAATGAGGCTGTCTCTCATAAACATTGTCTTCGTAAGATTCAGCTGTAGTCCGACCTTTCCACACTCACGGTCGAAGTCGGCCAGCATTTGTGCCGCTTGGCTGATGTTTGGTGTTATTAAAACAATGTCATCAGCAAAGCGGAGGTGGTGTAGTTGCCGACCGTCTATCTTTGCTCCCATTCCTTCCCATTCCAGTCGTCACATGATGTTCTCGAGGGTGGCACTGAAGAGTTTCGGTGAAATGGTATCACCCTACCGAACCCCTCTCTTGACATCGATGATTTCTTCTTTGTAGAATGGTGAGATCCTGGTAGTGAATCTGCAATAGAGCTCACGGAGGATCCTGATGTATTGAGTATGAATGCCTTGATTGGCTAGGGCTTCGATGACTGCTTCTGGCTCAACAGAATCAAAGGCCTTCTTTAAATGAATGAACGTTAGACAGAGAGGCATCTTGAACTCCCGAGAAACCTCAATGAGCTTGGTTGTCGTGTGGATATGGTCAATGGTGCTGAATCCTTTGTGGGACCCAGCTTGCTCGCATGGTTGTCCTTCATCTAGTGTTCTGCCAATCTTATTCAGGATGACTCAAGTGAAAAGCTTGTAGATGACAGACAATAGGCAGATTGGGTGATAGTTGCCAATGTCATGGATGTCTCCCTTCTTGTACAGTAGTACAATCCTGCTGGTTTTCCATTGGGACAGAAACTTGCATTCAGACAGGTAGTGTGTGAAGAGCCGAGCCAGCATATTGATGAGTACTGATGGCAGCTTCTTCAGGTGTTCAGGTCTGACCTTGTCTGGGTCAGGTGTTGTTCATTTCTTTACTGATGAAATGGCGTGTCGAATTTCGGAAGGGAGAACATTGGGAATGACATATCCATCCTGTGGAATTTGGTATGTGGGCAGGTGGACATGGCCATTGAAGAGATCTGCATAAGAGTCATGGATAATTGTAAAATCTTATCACACCGAAGGTTGTGTGTTCATGGGCTCACTGGATGGCTTTTTCTCACTGCCTGCATTTGGTGCTCTTGAGCCCTGTGTATCCTTGGATCAGGACTGCTGTTCTTTCTCTCAAGCTTGAGCCCCTCTCGCTCTGACTCCCCCTCCCTGAGCTTACAGTCTTAGTTTATATAGCAATCACATAAGGTGGTGACATAAAGGTAGGTTGAATATTGACAAATCAACAAAGAGAGGTAAGACCACTCCTCCAGGAGATTAAGGATAAAATCTCATCTAAAGAGATTACTCCAGATTACTAGGAGATCCGCTCAAGGGTGGGATCCCAACAAGGGTATGTTCTTCCCTCAGTTAGTAATCTACTTAAATAGTTGTAATAAATCTACTTCTAATATTCCTAGCAATGTCATTCTGTATGAGCACAGTAAGAGATATAAACTTAGTTTGGTTCTTCCTGAGAACATCTCACTATACATTCCGCAGTCCTCAGACCAGGTTAATCTTCCTACCTCCAGCAGGGTCCTAGTCTCATCATTACTTACTTTTGGATCATGACAGCATTTGTCCATGATCATGCCCTCAACTTTTAGTTGAGTATCGTGGCGCTTTGGTCTGACCCATTTTGATGCCAGGGTAGCTCACCACTTGCCCTGGGTTCATTCAGTCCCTCGTCGGAACCCTGCTTTTGGGGTGCTAGGAACTAAGGGCAACTGAGTCAAGAAATTAGATTCCCAGGAGTAAATATCATTTGGAGTCAATCAACTCCCAAGTTACAAAGCATAATATTAACTGTCTTCCTGTGTCCATACAGAAAGGACATTGCTTACAATACAAGTTCAGTGTTCTTAGATGGGTGTGACCTGATAAAACTAAGCTACCTGAGGAAGGACAAAACAGTGTTATCCTACAGATAATCTTCTCCATTGCCCTTCTGGAAGATGTGATAGATCCATCAGGACGTTGGAGGGCAGTCATCTTGGTCTTGTAGTTAGCAAAGGACAGGCGGGTGTTATGAATGCTTTTCCTGGATTCTGCCACATCTACCAGCATTTCTGCTCTTCTCTCTTTGAGGTCTTCCTTGTTCCTATCTCTGCACTGCTTTGCAAGCTCGGACATTTGCATGTGGTTGCCTGAGGCATGCGCCAGACCACGTTGGCGAATAAGCTCGAGTTTTTGAGGACAGGCGTTTTTCTATAGCTATCTCTCTCTTGGCATTCCTCACACAATCATGGAGGTGCTGAACCAGTCAATCGTATTCTTCGTCAATGTTGTCAACAATGTTATCTTCCCATGTTGCAGCAATAGTGACAAAGAGCTCCCAGTTGGTGGTCATTCTGGGAGTTCTCTTCTTAAACTTTTCAGTCCTTTCTCCCTGCTCTGTGAAGTAGAATTTTGCACGAAGGAGATGGTGGTGGTCTGATCCCATTTGGAATTTTGGGAAAACAGTGACATCAGTCAGGAAAACCGTCGATTGAATATGATTTCGATTGAATTTATATATCACAACTCAAAAAAGCCTATTTATAGGGATATAATGCCAGACACAGTAACAACAAAGTCTCCAATGGAGATGTTACTGGGCCCGCTCGAGCAAATCGACGATCAACGGGAGGGCCTTTACCTTTTTACCTTTCTTTTTATTATACTATAGAAAATCTAGTGCTATTTAATTTCAACGTTTAGGGTTCATATATATAAGAATAATACTAATATATATAGTCTAAACAGTGTATTTCTACTGAAAATGCATTTTGACTATGATCTTGATTAAGCAAATTTCTGGACTTCTATAATGTGCAGTTAAACTAATTACATTTAATATCCTCCCAAATGCATTTTATTTAACAAAATTATTTTTCTCAGTTACAATTCTTCATGAATAAAATTTGTAACAATTATTTCATTAATTATCTATAAAAATGTTGCCATACACTTCTGTCAGTGTGAACTTTTTTCCATGGACATTATTCTTACCATATTTACTTGTCCTGGATCAAATTCTCCAGAGAAAAACTTGGACAAACAAACTCAATTATTTTGTCAATATTTAGTTGATAACACATCGTTCTATGTAACATTACCACCATTGTTATTTTCATTTCCCAATGATTAATTCTATTTTTTTCTGGTAAATCTTTGCTGTTTTGGAACTTATCAATACCACTTGACTTTTTATTTAAATTTTATTTTAATTTGGATATATGAAGTTTTAGTCTTTTTCAGTTTAACTTTATTGATATATATATATATATATATAGGCTGGAGTGATAGTACAGCAGTAGGGCATTTGCCTTACACGCAGCCAACCCGGTTGGCCCAGGTTGGATTCTTCCGCCCCTCTCAGAGAGCTCAGCAAGCTACTGAGAGTATCTGGCCTGCATGGCAAAGCCTGGCAAGCTACCTGTGACGTATTTTTTATATGCCAAACACAGTAACAACAAGTCTCACAATGGAGACGTTACTGGACCCATTCGAGCAAATTGATAAACAATGGGAGAACAGTGCTACAGTGATATATATATATATATATATATATATATATATATATATTGCAGTGTTGAGACTTAAACTCAGGACCTCATGTATAGGTCAGTAAAAGAAAATTTTTTTAAAATTTTATATCTGACAACAGTGTTATTAAAGTCCTTGTCTGATAATTTATTGTTCTCTTTGCTCCCAGTTGTGCCTTCTGTATTATTGTTTTCACTTATTGAGCTTAGTAGACTTTTATGCAACTTTTCCATCTAATTTGATGTACTCATACATTGGTCTCAGTATTGTCAAATTTCTTTGACGTGGCCTCTCTCTCTCTCTCTCTCTCTCTCTCTCTCTCTCTCTTGACTTTTTGGGTCCCACCTGGCAACATGCAGTGATTACTTTTGGCTCTGTACTCACAAATTATTCCTAACAGTGCTTGGGGGACCATTTACCGGGGATCGAACTTGGGTAGGAATCTCTTGAGATTAGTTATGAATCTGGACCATTCATATGCAGGAGTCTGTAGGGTGTGGGTGTGGCTTCTGGGACTTCTAGCAATATGGGAAGGTGGGGGTAGTCTGCTCTCACATGGAGAAGGCTCCAGAGTTTCCAGCCCAAAGACTGGTATACCTGGGAGTTTCATTGGTTTGGCATCTCTTCTGAGATTAGTGATGAAGCTCGGTAATTTGTATGGTGGATTGTGTGGGAAGTGGATTTGACCCCTGTGTCTTCCAGCAGTTCAGGGCCTGGGAGACGGCTATCTGCCTGCACTCTGAGAATGCCCCATACCATGAGTATATCAATGACCTAGCTTCACAGTTTTACAGTTAATCTTGGGAGATGCCAGGTTGATGAAACTTCCAAGTACAATAGTTTTCAAGATAAAAACTGTGGCATTATTTTTCAAAAGTCTATTTCAAAGAATATTTTGCTTTATCAATTGATCACCGTCATTGTCACTGTCACTGTCATCCCATTGTTCATCAATTTACTCGAGTGAGCACCAGTAACGTGTCCATTCATCCCAGTCCTGAGATTTTAGCAGCCTCTCCTTACTCGTCTTTTCCAATGCTGCTGTATTCTCCAGAGTTTTTCAGGGTCAGGTGAATGAGATCTGACATTGTTACTGGTTTTGGCATATCGAATACACCATGGGTAGCTTGCTGGGCTCTCCAAGGGTCGGAAAAAAATATTTATATATATATATTTATATATATTTATAGGTTGATCATTTATAAAAGGCCCTCCCGTTGATCATCGATTTGCTCGAGCGGGCCCAGTAACGTCTCCATTGGAGACTTTGTTGTTACTGTGTCTGGCATATCGAATACTCTCGGTAGCTTGCCGGGCTCTCCGAGAGGGGCGGAGGAATCGAACTCGGGTCGGCCATGTTGGCCGCTTGTAAGGCGAATGCCCTACCCGCTGTGCTATCGCTCCATATTTATATATATTTATATTTATATATTTATATATCCCTCTATGATTTGTTGCCTACTGTTTGAACCCCATCAAATATGGCGTGGTGATTATGGAAAATGGGTAGGGAGTGACTTATGATGTGCCCAGGAATATGTTCACTCATATGTGAGTTTCGGCCCGAGTGTGTGGAAAGCAGCCTGGAGCGTGGCGGCAGTTGGGTAGTAGAGGTCTGCTGCTGGGGGTGGGCTGGGTTCCTTGGGGCAGGGAGTCCTCTCACCTGTCCCCCTCTGGGGTGCCCTGAGTGAAAACAGCCTGGTGCAGAGTTGGATGGCATGGTTATGGGGCCCTCATTTTATGCTCCTTTCTGGGAGAAGCAGCCGTGAGTTCTGGAGGGTGGCCAATGAAGAGATTATTTGGCGCTGGCAGGAAGTGGCTTACGGGTGTGGCCCCTGGGTTGCTGGAGACTGAGGCAAGCAGGCAGAGGATTTCTGCTCCTGGGTCCCGTTGAACCTAGAGTCCAAGGTCACAAAGTTCCACATTACCTGGGTTCTGTGTGACTTCACTCAAGTGTGAGGCTCAGCCCAATCACATGGAAAGCGGCCTGGAGCATGACAGCGGTTGGGTAGTGGAGGTTGGCTGCAGGAAATGGGTCCGTTGGGGCGGGGAGGGCTTTTACCACCCCCGTCTGGGGTACCTCAAGTGAAAACAGCCTGGCACGGAGTCCAGGGATTCAATTGATATTGAAAATATCTTCAAATTTGTGTTAGGTCAAATTTGTGGGTTTTTTTTTTCTGCTCTTAGTCTCCATATTTTTAAATTGTAGAGGACTAATTGGTTTAACCTATTATTTTAAAATTATTTTTGGTTTTTGAGTTACACATGAAAGTGCTCAGGGATTACTCCTTACAGGCTCGGGGGACCATATTGGACCATTGGCTGGCAAACATGGCAAACATCCCACCTGCTGTGCTATTGCTCTGGCCTCTAGTCTATTATTTAAGTGTTGGTTTTTTTTTTCAATATACACTGTTTGTCTTTTTGTTCTATTCTATCTTTCCCCAATTCTCAGGTCCTGTTTCTGGATCTCTGGTAATGGCTCATTTCTGTATACTTCTGTCAGGCTTCTCTTTTCTTTGGAATTCTGTTCATCTCTATGGAGTCCTGGAACATCCTGGCCTCTGAAGGAGGCCTAGGTTCTTCATAGTGCCATCCTGATATCTAGCCACAATAGCACTGGGTCATTTGTATTTAATTGCTTTATAGACGCCTTTCTAGAGTTGCGATAATGATGCCAAAAAGAGCATTGTATCCATATGAGTTCAAAATCACACAAAAAATTCTATGTGGCTTAAATATGGACTTGTATGCAGTCCCTCGTCAAAGACTTCTGTCTTTGTTTAGGAATCAAAATATATCTTTGTAAAACATTTAGACAAATTATAAACACTAATTGGCCAAACATTCTATGAGCATTATAAACGAAATTTGCTATAGAAGTTTAGAAAATAAATATCCATGTGGGCTACTATTATCAAAGGTTTGATTAAAATGATTAATTACTTGGGACTCCATGCCAGGCTGTTTTCACTCAGGGCGCCCCAGAGGGGGGTGGGCGAGAGCCCTCCCCACCCCAAAGGACCCAGCCCCGGCAGTTGACTTCCACTACCCAACCGCCACCACACCAGGTCACTTTCCAGACCACGTGGCTGCAAACACTCCTACCCATTGTCCATAATTACCATACCATGTTTGATGGAGTTCAGACAGTAGTCAATAGATCATAGAGAGAAATATATATATATGTCTCTCAGAGTGCCCGGCAAGCTATTGAGAGTATCCTGTCCACACAGGCAGAGCCTGGCAAGCTCCCCGTGGTGTATTTGATATGCCAAAACCTGTAACTGTAACGGGTCTCTTCCCCTGATCCTGAAAGAGCCTCCAATTATTGGGAAAGATGAGTAAGGAGAGGCTGCTAAAATCTCAAGGCTGGGATGAATAGAACTGTTACTGGTGCCCACTCGAATAAATTGATGAACTACAGGATGACAGTGATACAGTGATTAATTACTTAATTTCAATATTTGTGCTCTTTTAGCACAAAGAAAAATATTACTCAGGAAAACTTGCCTGTATTTTTTATTAAAAATTTGTCTTTTTGTTTTAACAGGGTAAACTGGCAAGTTTTCTGCTGGCCGTTGGGGTATGTACTAGTCACACACACACACACACACACACACACACACACACACACACAGATCTCCACTCTATAAATTAAATATCAGAAAATTTAGATTATAAAGAAGGAAATTTAGAAATTCTGTGGTTAAAGTTCTGGTACAGAGAGATGATGGTTGAATCCTAAATTTCCTATGAGAGCTTAAAGAACAGTCATACGGAGATATTTTAGGCAGTGTGGGATTCATTCATTCCTGTCACAAATATTTACTGAGTATCTGTAATGTGTCAGATGCTATTCTAATTACTAGGGATATAGAAATGGACTAGACAGATGAAGTTGGGCCTGTTCATGATTGTAAGTGGGAAAAACATCCACAGTTCCCCTTACTCCGATCATCTATTTATAGTGTTCAATCTGCTTCTAGCATACTTGCATATAAAGTATTATTTTGTCTGAGAGATCAAAGGGAGAAGGCCTAGCGGAAGGATAACTGACCCACTAACTTTGAATGGACTTTCAAGTTTTAGAAAACCATGATGTCCTTTTGCCCTCCATGAGCCCTAAATCTGGGAGAGCTAATCATCTCTTCCTACTCCCCCAACCCCCTCCCCCATGTTTATCTTGGAATTATCAGGATTTCCCTCTAAAACATCCAATTGGCAATCATTTAATAATACTCTTTCATTATGAACATGAAATTGCTCACATTAAAAAATGAAACTGAAAACCCATTTGGGGGATTGTTCCCACTTTATATGTATATATTTTCCCTTGAAGGTGGTAACATATGGAACTATAATTATAGCTAGATTTTCTTTTATCATTATCATATTTCGCATTTTCCCCCACATGGAATATTCATTTCTACAATCATTGGTCAAAATTCAGCATTGTCCTTTTAAATGACTCAATCTTTGTTGAATTCACATCGTATAATATAGGTTTAGCTAATTGGCCTCACCCAGCTCATATATCATAGCAAAAATGTTTTTCAGAACAGCTCAATCTGGCGGTAATGATGATGAAACTATTGAATTTAGCAAGCCCAGTTTAGATTTGCCCTTTCAAACTCTAACTGTGGTGTCTGTGATACTATTCGTCTTCTTCCTTATCTTCTTCCTCCTCCTTATTCTTTCACCTCATCTTAATCCTTCTCTCCTCTCCTCTTTAATTGTTTCCTCTTATTCTTCCTTTTTCTGTCTTTTCCTCCTTCTCCTTCTGCTTGGGCACATAATAGGCAGCTATCACACTTCCATAAATTTATCACTCATAAATGGTGGTAAATGTTGTGAATTCCATGCTTCTAATATCTGAATTTAGGTCAACTCTCCCTAAAAGCTACATTTTAATTCCCTTTCCACATGGAGCTTGGGACCAAGGGGTAAGAGTTTCTAATTCTCAGTAGTGATTTAAGTCTGTCTTAATTTTCACCACATTGCAGCATATTTTCCTTACAAAACCAAGTGGATTGACATTTTATAATTACATACCTTGAATTTTTTTTATATGCCCCTTGCCACGTACCTTGCTGTTTTTTACAAAAGCTTCTGCATGAGTAAAGTTTAAACTACCTAGAGAAGAAACGGTTTGGGATCTTCTAGAATAGGCCAGGTAGTGTCAGAAACTCTCCATAGATTATACTTTTAATCATAACAATAACCCACTACGGTGGGTCTCATGATTCCTTCCTAAAATTGCAAAAACCAAAGCTTGACAGACTTTTGGCTGTTAATATTTGGACCAAGGAAATGCTCTTGCTTATAAATAAACATTTCCAATCTTATCATACAAGAACAGATTTGTTTTCTTTTGAATTACTTATATTTGGCATTGTAGTTTACTTGTAGGAAGTATCCAAATGCTCTTGACTATTCCTGTTTTCTCCAATATCCTGGTAGTCTAAAAACTGATGTCTTTCATAAATAAGTGTTTATTAGTTAATGCATTGATTTTTGCATAAACTTTAAATATTTACAGTCATAATTTTTTGAGCTATGTATGACTTTCCATACAATAAACTGCTATTGACCATAAAAACATTATTCATCATCATTTCATGATTTCAAATAGATACCTTATATTTTATTTCTATAATTCTATGTTTTTATTTTTTTGCTTTATTGGGTCAAACCCGGCGATGCTCAGGGGTTACTTCTGGCTCTGCATTCAGGAATTACTCCTGGCGGTGCTCAGGGGGCCATATGGGATGCTGGGATTTGAACCTGGGTAGGCCGCGTGCAAGGCAAATGCCCTACCCTCTGTGCTATTGCTCCAGCCCCTATAATTCTATCTACTTAACCTCAAACTAGTGTTTGGTAAAGCTGATTTTTGTCCTTGTCTGTGTTAGGGATTTCAGAGCAGGGTTTTTGTGCCTTATGTATAATTCTCCACTCTTTTTCTTTTAAAATAATTAAAGGACATATACAAAAATAACAATCATAAACATGAAATATAAAATGTTATACTTGGATTGGAGCGATAGCATAGTGGGTAGGGCATTTGCCTTGCATGCAGCCGACCTGGGTTTGATTTCTCTGCCCCTCTTGGAGAGCCCGACAAGCTACTGAAAGAGAGTATTCCGCCTGCATGGCAAAGCTGGGGAGCTACCCATGACATATTTGATATGCCAAAAACAGTAACAACAATTCTCACAGTGAAGTCGTGACTGGTGCCCAGTCGAGCAAATCGATGAACAACGGGAGGACAATGACAGTGACAATGATTAATAACTTGACTTCTACATCCTCATTTCCCCTGTGATGGGCTAAGTAAAGATGCATCTAACATGGTCCATGGAAGTCCTTACTTTTACGTCTTTTCTTTTCATATCAAATAGTTAACTATTTCCCAGGTTCTTAGGGAACCAGAATGTTTCCTAACTTGTTCCTTCTTCCTTGCCTATTATAATAAAATCCAGCCAAGGGAGTTAGAGGAGAGTTAAAGACCTGTTCTAGGAGCAGCCCATGAAGGAACCTGCTTCATATATTAACCTTGTGGAGAGTCGGAAAGGCAAATTAAAATGCAGGATGACTGAATGAGGTCAAAGGGACAGGCCTTACCCTCAAAGGACCAGCACAGGGGCAGAAAGTGGAAGTGTTATCTCCAAACCAGAGCATAAAATGTAACTCTTGGTAATCATCATTTCTAATAAGAAAAAAAAATTATTTTTTTTATCAGTTAGAATAATAGCTACTCATTCCTTGTTGGAGAATAGTGGGCATGAAAGGGGGGAATCTGGTGAAAGTTCCTCCATTATATGCACTAATTCCCATGCTCATATTGCTCACTTGAGACTATTCCATTTCAATTCAGGTATCTCAGAGGCTAATTTGGCTTTTTTTTTGGTAAGCATTCCCACCAGCAATGAAGAAGCCTCCCTTTATCGCCACATCCATGCCAACACCGGTTGCTTTTGTTCTTTTGGATGTGGGCCAGTCTCTACGGTGTGAGATGATATCTCATTGTGGTTTTGATCTGCATATCCCTGATGATTAATGATGTAGAGCATTTTCTCATGTGCCTTTTGGCCATTAGGATTTCTTCTTTGAGAAAGTTTCTGTTCATTTTGTGGCCTCATTTTTTGATGGCGTTGGATGTTTTCTTCTTGTGGAGTTCAACCAGTACTTTATATATCCTTGATATCAACCCCTTGTTGGGTGGGTATTGGTCGAATATTCTTTTCCATTCTGTAGACTGTCTTTGTATTTTGGTCACTGTTTCTTTTGAGGTGGAGAAGCTTCTTAGTTTAAGATAGTCCCATTTGTTTAACTCTGTTTTTACCTGCTTGGCCAGTGTGGCATCTTTGAAGATACCATTACTTTCAATGTCATGGAGGGTTTTGCCAACAACTTTGTTTTCAATGTACCTTATGGATTCCGGTCTGATATTGAGGTCTTTAATTCATTTTGATCTTACTTTTGTACACGGTGTTAGGCAGAAATCTGAGCACATTTTTTGCATGTAGCTGTCCATTTTTTCCAGCACAAAGAGTCTTTGTTAAAGAGGCTTTCCTTGCTCCACTTCACATTTCTTGCTCCCTTATCAAAGATTAGATGATCATATGTTTGGGGGGAGATGTCAGTATATTCAACCCTGTTTCATTGGTCTGCAGCTCTGCCTTTGTTCCAGTACCATGCTGTTTTAATTATTACTGCTTTGTAGTAGAGTTTGAAGTTAGGGAGGTTGATTACTCCCATTTTCTTTTTCCCAAGAACTGCTTTAGCTATTCATGGGGGCTTATTGTTCCATATGAATTTCAGGAGTGTTTGCTCCATTTCTTTGAAGAATGTCATAGGTATCGTTATAGGGATCACATTGAATTTGTACAATGCTTTGGGAAGTATTGGCATTTTGACAATGTTAATCCTCCCAATCCATGGGCGGGGGATATCTTTCCATTTTCTCATGTCCACTTTTATTTCCTGAAGTAGCGTTTTGTAGTTTTCTTTGTACAGATCCTTTACTTCCTTATTTAAGCTAATTCCTAGGTAGTTTATTTTCTGGGGCACAATTGTGAATTGAATTTTTTTTCATGTCACTTTCTTCTCTTTCACTATTTGCGTATAGGAAAGCCATGGACTTTTGGGTGTTGATTTTATAGCCTGCAACTTTACTATACAAGTTTATTGCTTCTAGGAGTTTCTTGGTAGAGGTTTTAGGGTTCTCTAAGTAGTGTATCATATCATCTGCGAATTGTGAGAGCTTGATTTCTTCCTTTCCTACCTGAATGCCCTTAATATCTTTTTTCTTGCCTAACCGCTATTGCAAGTACTTCCAGTACTATATTGAACAGCAGTTGAGAGAGTGGGCATCCTTATCTCATCCCTGATCTTATAGGGAAGTCTCTCAGTTTTTCCCAATTGAGGATGATGCTTGCTGTAGGCTTGTGATAGATGGCTTTAAATATATTGAGAAAAGTACCCTCTATACCCATTTTGGGAAGGGTTTTCATCATAAACAAGAGCTGAATCTTGTCAAATGCTTTCTCTGCATCTATTGACATGATCATATGTTGTTTTATCTTTTCTTTTGTTGATATGATGGCTTATGTTGATTGATTTTCAAATGTTAAACCATCCTTGCATTCCCAGGATGGATCCTACTTGATCATGGTGTGTATGATCTTTTTGATGAATTGTTGAATTCTATTTGCTAGTATTTTGTTGAGAATCTTCTCATCCATGTTTGTCAGGGATATCGGCCTGTTGTTTTCTTTTGTTGTGATGTTTTTGTATCCTTTTGGTATTAGAGAGATATGGGCTTCATAGAAACTGTTTGGGAGAGTTTCTGTTTCTTCAATTTCCTGGAAAAGCTTGGCAATAGGTCTTCTTTAAATGTTTGGAAAAATTTGCTAGTGAATCTATCTGGACCTGGACTTTTGTTTTTGGAAAGTCTTTTGATTACAGTTTCAATTTCCTTGATGTTAATAGGTCTATTAAGGTACTCTAGATCTCCTTGATTCAGCCTTGGGAGATTATAGGAATTCAGGAATTTATTCATTTCTTCTAGGTTCTCTTGTTTTGTGCCATACAGATTTTCAAAGTAGTCTGTGATGATCTTTTGAATTTCCTTGGTTTCTGTTGTCATATCCCCATTCTCATTCCTGATTCAGTTTATTAGGGTTCTCTCTCTCTTTCTTTATGAGTCTTGCTAGTGGTTTATATATCTTATTTATTTTCTCGAAGAACCAGCTCTTGGTTTCATAGATCTTTTGGATTGTTTTTTTCGTTTCCATGTTGTTGATTTCTGCTCTAAGTTTGAGTCTATGAAGTTCCTTATCTACTCTTTATCTAGAAAATAGTGTATCATTCCTTCAAGTTCAAGTGAGACTTTAGCTGGATAGAGTATTCTTGGTGAGGCATCCATTTTAGTGAATTTTTTAAAAAATATATCCCACCATTGCCTTCGGGCTTGGAGGGTTTCCTCTGATAGGTCTGCTGTGAATCTAAGGGGTACTCCTTTGTATGTGATTTCCTTCTTTGACCTTGCTGCTTGTAGTATTGTGTCTCTATCCATAGCATCAATCATTCTAACTATTATATGTCTTGGAGTGTTTTTGTTAGGGTCTCTTTTAGCTGGCACCCTCCGGGCTCCTTGAATCTGAATGGCTGCATTGTCCAGCTCTGGGAATTTTTCAGCAACAATTTGTTTAACTGAATTTTTCATTGGGATTGTTTCCCTGAGCTTCTTCTACTCCAATGATTCTAATGTTGTTCCTCTTGGAATCATCTCCTAGGACTCTGATTTGCTCTAGAGCTATTTTGAGGTCTCTTGCCATTGTTTGTTGTTGTCTGTTGGCTTGGTGCAGCTGATCTTCCAGCTCACTGATTCTGTCTTCAGCTGTGTTCATTCTACTGTTGAGGGCACAGACTGAGTTTTTTATTTCATCTATGGAATCTTTTATTTGTGACATTTCTGCTCTTAACTCTTCCCATAACTTCTTGATTGCTTCTATCATGTTACTGGATATCTGTCTGACTGTTTCATTGAGTTCATTGAACATCTTCATAACTTCATATCTGAATTCTTTCTCAGAGAGGTCCTTTAGGTGAGTAGCACCTACTGAGGTTTCTGGACTCTTTTCGTCTTTGTACCAATGTGGTGGGAATATGCATTGCTTCTTCATGTTGGTGTGTATGTATGGGAACTTATATGTTGCGCTAGTTTTCTTGGTATGAGTAAACTACCTGTGTCCACGTGAGCATTGTCTGGCCTGGAATTAGGCCATGCCCACTTCTGCAGAATCCACGCCCACTTCTGAAGAGGCCACGCCCCCACAAGAACCTGGTGTGTGTGGGAGGTGCTAGCTAGGAGGGGAAGAAGACCCGCTCAGCATTGGGGACAAAAGAAGAGGCTCAGGGCTGCTTTTGTCCCAGGTTCCTAGAGAATGTCTGGGGCGCTTCCACGGAGAAAAGTCCCGGGTTTGAATACTGGCTGTGTAACTGATCTGGGAGCGGAAGAAGACCGGCACAGTGTTGGGGACGAAGAGAAAGAGGCACAGGGCTGCTTTTGCCCCAGGGTCCTAGAGGACGCTTGGGGTGCTTGCACAGAGAAAACCAAGTCCCAGGTTCGAATACTGACCGCTAGTTTGCTTTTGAACTTGAAAGTTTCAAAGTCAACTTAAATAATGGTCTGTCTGTCTGTCTGTCTGTCTGCCTGTCTGCCTCTCTCTCTCTCTCTCTCTCTCTCTCTCTCTTTGAGCAGGTCAGTGGAGAGAGCATTCAGTGAGCCCAACCCTGAGGATTTTCATTCTAGCACTGACCAGGTCATCTAAGTCTGTTACATTTTAGTGTAGTCGACTGAGCTCATCCAAGCTTGTGTCAGGCATTGCAAAACTATATTATGGCTGATAGAAGGGTCAACAGTTACTAGCCAACGGAGAAATTGACCATCTGAAGTCAAGTAGAGAAGGCCAAGTGGAATTTGAATCTATGACTTGAAGAGTCATGGCGGATCTGAGGCTCAAGTCGGCCACTCTTATAATTTCTCTTATTTCTGGACATTGATCATTTGCTGTATGCTTTCTGTCCCTCCTTATGGCTACTATGAACTTAATGGTAGAATCCCATCTGCATTCTCTAAACCTTCCCTGAGCATCACTCTTTCAGCTGTGGGTGACGCACAGCATCCCTGTGTGTCTTCCTGAGGCCCTGGTCTCATCTCCAGTATCTTGTTTGTAGCCACCATTTAATTGAATTCTTCTCACCCATACCTCCCTTGACTGTGAAGCCTACTATTCCCCACCCCAGGGTGGATCCTAGAAGGGGAAGTCAAATTCACTGTATTCCTTCGACTTTATGCCAGACCTATTCATTATCTTAGTAAATCTATATACCCTGTCCTGTGAGATAGACTTTATTATCTTTATTTTATGGGTGGGTAAATGGTAGCTTAGAGATATTAAGTAGCTTGCCCAAGGCCATTTATTAAGTGGTAGAATGGGGATTTAAAACTAGTTCTCTTTTTTCCCTAACATCCCAGCCCTTCTTTTTTATCCTAGTGTTGCCTTTCATATCCTCTATATACTTCATGGGCAGGACTGACTCACCTCTGGGCAGGACCATATGCCGGCCCAATCAATACTGCTGTCTTCATTGCCCTTTCCTGACCTCCTATCAGAGACCCTCCAGCCATGGCTAAATCTGCCCTTTTCTGCCTGTCCTGATTCTGCTTCTTGGTTTCACCTGCTGACTGGAAGGTTTGCCACCAGAGTGACAGAGAGTGATTGATATTATCCCCACTCATTTCACTGTCAAGGGTTGGCTTGTCAGCTGTGGTGAATAATATGTTGGTGATTGGCACTGATCATAAATTGTTTCCCATTAGCTGTCATGGTCAAATTTACTTCCCCAAATCCTGGAGTTTCAGATAGGTCACTTCCTGTCTTTATGTTTTAAAACACTTTACTATTTGGTCACTTGAGTTTCCCTTTGTGCAGGAGACTGATTCCCTCATGACTTGCATGTCTGTGTTCTAATAGAAAAGTATGAATTATTCACAGCGGGACACATGTTCTTTGCTATGTGTGTTAAGAATTGACACTAATCAATTTAGGAAAAAAAAAAAAACAATAGCAGCTTTTTTCCCTCTTTCTCCAGATAGCCCATTGGAACAATTTCATTTTTGTTGTTGCTTTTAGCTTGTTTTTCCTGTTATAATCTGCTCCGTCCTCCTTGCCATCCTTTACCAAATATTTTTGATCAATCATTCATATACATTGAATGTTTATCAAGGAGAATCTGTCTTTTCAGAAAGACTTAGATAACCTTTTTCCAATGTGCCCAGCATGACTTTTTTTAAAAAAGTATTTTACAAGTTAGAGTATAGAACTAAAGTCAATTAAAGTCCTGTCGACCTCAGGAAACTTACTATTACTCAAAGGATGACAATCACCTAGATTTAGGATCTTTTCCAGATATATATTTTTTATTTTAGAAACAACCTATTGGGGATCAGAGGCAGGTTTAATCATATGCAATGTAAGCAACTTGGTGTCTGAGCGATATTGCAGCAAGTAGGGTGTTTGCCTTGCATGCTCTAATCCTTTCACCCTCTATTGTTTCCCAAACACTGACAGGAACAATCCCTGAGTACTGAGCCAGGAGTAAATCCTGACGACTGTTGAATGTGGCTCCCAAACTATAGACAAACCAAATCTAATGTGAGCAACTTCCATAGGTCAATGGAAAGTTGACCTCTAGATATTGTTATTATCTCTATTTCAGAGTTGAGGAAATGGAGGAAAAAAAGAAATTAAATAACTTGGGGGTGGAGCGATAACACAGCAGGTTTTCCTTACCGGCCCGGGAATGATCCCCAGCATCCCATAAGATTCCCCCACGCACCACTAGGAGTAATTCCTGAGTGCAGAGCCAGGAATAACTCCTGTGCATCGCTGGGTGTGACCCAAAAAGAAAAAAAAGTAACTTGTTCAATCTCCTAGTGCTGTGTGTATGCATTCTGGGAACCAAACTCAGGCAACCTGACTCCCGTTGGTGTTCAGAGTAGAACCTAGGAAAGAGAAGTTCATGCTTGTTTCTGTCAAATTTACCTGCCCCAAACTGGGAAACTGAGAGCAATTCTTTTTTTTTTTTTTTGTCCTTTTTTTCTTTCTAAGGTAGCTTATACAAGTCTTGCTCTAATGAGTCATGTCCTGTATGAACTGCTTTTTAATCTCTGTAGGCGACGGTTCTGCAAGTTTTATTCTGAAATTCTACTTACATGTAAGAAGAATTTCCATGCAGATTTTACTGTTTTCATAGAATTCAGACATCTAATTTTAAAAACTGAGTCCCCATTTTTTGTGTAAGTACCATTGATTTCACTTAAGCAGTAGGATTTCTTCTAGCATGTAACTCTTCACTGAATTGTTTTCAAGAAACCTTGCTCCAAACCCTATTCATATGTTGTAATATAAACATATTTTTTAGTGGCCATCTACAATGGCACTAGGGGATATCAGCCAGTCACTTCAGTCATGTTCAGTCTGAAGTCACGGCACATAAGCATGGATGATGCTTTAGGGGCCACAAGGGACACATATTTCTCTGCTTACAGATCACCAGTGACATTCCCCGTGGTGCAGGGATGGGTAGCATGTGTTGCTAAGGATCCAACTTGTGATTTTACACCAGCCAGTTATGTGCTCTATATCCCTGACTCCAAGAGACATTTTAAAATTATTTCTTGATTAGACACATTACTTTTTGTGACCTCAGAAATAATACATTTCAACCCAAATTAGAAGTCATGTTATATCTTCTTCTAATTCTTAACATGAATTTATTACATCTCTTTGATTCCACTGTTCTTCCTGTATTAACATACACCTCAGAGACCTGGGCCCTACGAAAACAGGATGAGAACGCTATTTGGGTCTCCCAAAGAGGAATTAAAAGAGCTATGCTTGGAGTATCACATTTCACTCAAACGAGAGAAAGAATCTGAAGTTCCGACCTCAGTCGATGGTCAAGAATAAGGGACGCTGTCTCGTTTGCCAAGGCATCGAAAGTCAGATGGGCTGGACACGTAATGAGATCTGGAGAGGACCGCTGGACTAGAGCCATTACTGACTGGATTACACAGGACGACAAAAGACCGTGTGGCCATCCACCTATCAGATGGTCAGACTTCTTCATCAAGCTCATGAATGAACGGTTTGAGGCTCTTCGTGTTCCTAGAATGAGCAGACACTATTGGGCTACACTAGCACGTGACAGGGTCAAATGGAGACGTTACTGGTGCCTGCTCGAGCAAATCGATGAGTAACGGGATGTCAAGTGATCAAGTGATTAAATGTCCAGTTCATAAAGTAATAGTTTCAAAATTTAAGTTATTATTTATAATAGAACAACTTACTAAAATTTATGCACGGCAGAGCCTGGAAAGCTACCCGTGGCGTATTTGATGTGCCAAAACCAGTAACAGTACCTGGCCTCATTCCCCTAACCCTGAAAGAGCCTCTAATACAGCAGCATTGGAAAAGACGAGTAAGGAGAGGCTGCTAAAATCTCAAGGCTGGGATGAATGAAGACGTTACTGGTGCCCATTTGAGTAAATTGATGAACAACAGGATGACAGTGATACAATGATAGTAAAATTTATTAATTTTTAATATTTTAGAAGAAGAAAACACTCAACAATATATAAAACAATATTTAGGGGTTTTGCCCTACACAAAAATGTTGGCAAAATACAGTAAAATGTATGTAGTTTGAATATAGTCACATTAAAATGTTACTGTTCATTGTATTTAATAGAATCCAACTATGTGTTAATATTGTTAAAGTAAAACAATTAGAAGTTTTATCAAAATGAAAATAACATTTTTTTTCGGGAATACACATCTTATTCATTATGAATGTACACTTAAACACAATAGAACAATGAGAACTTCCATAGAAATTGTTAATCATAACTAAATTAGTACTCTTTCATATCTCGCCCAGTTTTAAACATAATTTATTTTTTTATATTGTGCCTGAGATATATTTTCCCAAGATAGAAGGTTGTGGTATATTTAACTGCTACTTGATTTATAACTTCTAAATATTTAGGAAGATAGTATATGGTCCTCCATTTGTACCTTTGCTCTGAGCTTAGCAATGTGTTATTCCAGGACCGTAAATTAACCTCTGTGGGCCTCAGACTACTCATGTATAAACTAGAGATCATGCTCCCTCATGGCTGCGGTAAGAACTGAAATTATACAGCAAGCCCTTTGTAAGTTGCAAAGCACCATTACATCTTATGTCGTTATTGTTTAGGATCACAAACCGTCTAAAACACTTTTAAGTGTTGAATGCAGATCTTTTCTGTATCATTTACAAATAGCTGAAATTTCAGTTCTTCCTTCTGCACTTTCTGAGACAGGTCACTTTATTCTTTTATACTTCAATTTTTAGAGATGAAATATATCCCTCCTCACATCTTGGTAATCAACCCTTAGCAGAGCCATCATCAATGCAATGTTTTTTTCTTAGAAGTATCTCTTGTACTTTTACGAGCTATTTCTCAAGACATAACACATTGCAGTACAATGACACCATTCTTTTTCTGTGAACCCCATTCCCTTTAAAAAGCAATCACGAAGGCATAATGTCTCTCTTTTCCCAACATGAGAATTTTCCTGCAAATATATATACATATATATACAAATATGTCTTATTCCTTCGAATATATATTTTCTTATTTATTTCTCCAAATGCTATTCTCCCAAATATTACAAATTATAGGCTGATAATATCACTTTCTCTTACTTCTAAATTATTAGTTTATTTTTCTTATTGGTTAGAATTACCCCAGAATAATAAATTCCCTTTTTGCTTCCTCCTTCTTCTGAGCAATCACATTTATCAGTAAGACAAGCTAAAGGTGCATCAGATACTGTACCTTTAACATAATTAGATCATTTCTTCTGTTGATAAAAGTTGTGCATATATAAGCAGCATATGTGAGGAAATTACCAAAATGATACATTAATTTTCATTTCACCTAACTGTGAAATCATCCATACCCCAATCATACAGATGTCCTGAGCAAAGAGAATTTAATGTACTAGGAATAAGTGCTAAGAACCCACGATGAGTTTTCTAAATATTTGTTTTAGTGAAATTCTTTCCCAGTTCTTGAAACACTGTGTTTTACCCCTCCCTACAGAATACCGTATCCAAAGATCCACTTGGAATAAAGAAAAGTACAAATGTATTATAGAACTGACAGTGTGTGTATATAACATTAACTGCGTGGGGGACCCTGGCAGCAATTTAGAATGAAGTTATGGAGACGCACATCCTCCTCCTGCCGCCTCCCCTCTGTGTTATCAGGTGATGGATCATTTGAAGTCAAAAGTAAACCCTGTTGAGTTTCTATATCCAACTTAGGCTTGTACCAGAATTAATTATGCCTTCTGCTACTTTGCAAAGGATCGTCACCAATAAATTCTAATAAACAGGAGTAGAAAGATTTTATTCACGGCATTCCAAAGAAATTAGAACATAGCATTGTTATTTAGCAATGCAGATGTTATATGATTGTGTTGTTTGTATGGAAATGGATATGGCATGGAGAGATATATCAAATGAGAAGGAGAGAGATTTGATCTGGGCTACTGTTTTGATTATGCATATTTATTCATAATGCAGAAGTCTCTCCATGGGACCTCTTCTTCTAAGATGGATTACCTATTTTTAGAAGTTATTCTATTTTTTTTAATATTTAGACATGTCAATACCACCCTAGTACAAAATTTATGAGTGCCTTGTTTGAGTTGTACTTTAATTGCTTTAGACTCCAGAGTTGTCAGACACGACGCTAATACTCAAGAGCCAAGTAAGGGGGTTAATAATGATGCGGGGTTGGCAGTTGGCAGCTGGCTCTGGGATGCTGTACCTGGTCTTAAAATAGTAACTGCCCTGTGACTCTGATTTGTTGTTTAGGATATAATGCTGTTTTATTAGTAGATAACCTCTTTTTCTAGTAGGGTTTCTCTGTCAAGAACACATCTTTTTTTTTTGCACATATTTCATTTTATGTACTCAATAGTAGTATGCCAAAAACAACCCGTGATAGACAACTGAGAATTAGACCAATTAATTAGATGATCTCCAGGCTTTCTTTCTCCTCTCTTTTTTTCTATATATCTCTCTATTTATTCCTTTCTTGCAATGTTCACAGAATTGTAAAATGACTTGGAAGGTACTTTGATATGTCAATATCATGACCCAACCTTTATTTAGTGAAATACTCATATTCACATGTATCATATGTATCAAAAAGAAGAGAAATAGATTATTATAGACATAATACTCTTTTAAGGTATTCTAGCTATTACAAATTATAGAAATTAAGAAAAGGAAGAAAGTCATCTTGCAGCACTTAGCAGTGAAGAAACCGGGCTGGCAGGCTCCACAACTCCCGGAGAATTCTTCAGGCCCCATTCTGAGCCAATATCACTGGGAGGTCCCAGATGGCATAGGTGCTGTCTCCCCACCTTCTCCAAATGGAATCCCAGCGATCATGAGCTTCTACAAGCATGGGTCTGGTATGCAGTCACCAGGACTATTCTTCTGAACTGCATGGGGATGCTGGGTCAGACAGTTCCACCCCGGCTCCCAGTCAGCGCCTGATGCTGGAAGTCATGCCCACAGCCCACCCACAGTGCCATCTTTCAGCACACGGCAGCAAAGAAACCGGGCTGGCAGGCTCCACAACTCCCGGAGAATTCTCCGGGCCCCATACCGAGCAGATATCACTGGTAGGTCCCAGATGGGGTAGGTGCTGTCTCCCTACATTCTCCAGATGGAATCCCGGTGACCATGAACTTCTACAAGCATGGCTCTGGTATGCGGGCACCAGGACTACTCTTCCCTTCCTGATATACAAAGTGAGCAATGGAAATTAAATAAACTAGCATCTGTCCCTGGAAGGTAGGCTTGAATGGTGATGGGAAAATCTGAGAAAAATATAATGCCCAACCGAAATGCATCTGGACTGTGCATTTAACTACAGTGCTATGCTGCCCTGGGTGGGGAAGGGTGTTTGTCCCCCCACCTGCCCCCACTTGCAGAGGCATGGTGGCCTCCATCTTCTAGAGCCTAATGGACAGCCAGGTATGAGATTGCATTGACTACGCATGTGGGATCTCATGGGATGGGGGTGGAACCGGCCCTGCTCTCTGCCCTGACAAGGCCCTGGGTAGCCACCAACAAATACCTCTTCTGGCTCCTGAATGACCATGATCCCAAAGGCACACAAAGCAATCTCAGAACCCAGAGGCTTTGGGCAGTAATCCGTCTAGGCTTATTACTAAAATATCAGAAATCCAAAATTGCGTGGTCACCATTACGGCCACAATACATCATATACTCTTCATAATCAGCAATAGAAAACAAATTATCTAATGATGTCTTTTTGGCAGGTCTGAATGTTGGGGAAAATTCCAAATAATAATGTTGGCTCTTTTGTGATAATATTGAATGTGATCAATGTAGAGAGAGAGTAAAGTGGAAATCTGCCACACAGGAGGGGAATGGGGTGTGAGGGGGGTATACTGGGATTCTTCAAATCAATCACAATCACAAATCATCCTGTTATTCGTCGATTGCCTCGAGCAGGCCCCAGTAACGTCTCTTTCATCCTTGCCCTGAGATTATATTCAAGGCTCTTTAGGAGAATGAGACCCATAATTGTTACTGGTATTTGGCATATTGGGTACGCCAAGGGGAGTTTGCCAGACTCTGCCATGTGGACAGGCTACATTCGGTAGCCTGCCAGTTTGTCAAAGTAGGAATGAGATCATAAGATGTCATAATAGGATGTCATAATAGGCATTTGTGGCTGCGCGGTTCCGGGAGCTGGTTTTTATAGTCTCTGAGTCTTGGCCATTGATGGGATTACACGGTGCCAGGGGGCCAGTTGGTGGGTGTGACCCCCGCCTACTGGAATTTGGAGGATCTGGGTGGAGGATGCTCGGCCCTAATCCGAGTAGGCTTGGAGATCTTGACCCCGGAAACTGCGTGGCTTTGTCCCTCTGCCAGTACCTTCATGTGTGCGGAAAGTGGTCTCAGCATGGTGGTGGCTGGTCCTGGAGGTCTTTGGTTGCCGGAGCCCTGGTTGGGGTGGGGAGGAAAGCTCAACCCGCTCCCCTCCAAGGGGCCCTGGCGAGGACAGCCAGGCGCGGGGGCAGGAGACTGCACTGGGGTTCTTGGTGGTGTAAAATGCACTGGTAAAGGACGGGTGTTTGATAATTGTATGACCAACTGAGACTTAAACTGAAAGCTTTTGTGACTGTTCTCACAGTGATTCAATAATTAAAACTTAAAACAAAAAAGGGAGAAAACCCTTATAGTCATTTTGCAAGTGATTTTCTTATTTTCTTCCTTTTTGGGCTTCCCCAGGAGTGGTCAGATAGCTATGGGCCACTCCCAGCTATACTCAGATAACAATGCCTCTAGGTTTAATGCTCCAGAGTGATACACTTTTTCTCCATGCAATTTTGCTGAGGGCAAGTATAGCCCTGGGTGCCCCTGCTGGGATGGTGCTAGACGTACTCTGCACCACAGGGCCCTAACAGCAATACATCTTCAGGTCCTGGCACTGAGCCGTGTGACCTTTTATTGCTGGAAATGGACTCTAGACCCACTGAGTATTTCTTGGGAGGCCCCAATGAAAAAATATCAGTTTTTAGTCATTAACTAGTTATGTCTCATATGGATTCTAATTTTGTCTCTTCTCCCTTCCAATTTTGTCCAATCTTGTACTTCAATCTCAAATACTTTGCCTATTTCTCAATGAATTTAATGCCTATGGTATATAACACAGGTTATAGATTCTTTGACTATTCTTCCATGTGTTTCTTTTATGGTTTATTATATCTAGCAATGAAGACAAACAAGCATTACATAAAATTTTATTTTTAGGGAAAGGATGTTCTATATGTCCTAAAAAGAAGAGGAATAGCATTCTTACTTGCTCAATCTTAGTTAAATAGGTGAGATAACAGAAGGACCTTGTTGAAAAATATACTATTTACTCATTTTATGGAAGCTCTGCAGTCCAAATAGGGTGATGGTAGTGCAGTCTCTAAATTCCAGTAATATGGTGGGTCAACTTTCTGTGGATAGTGGGTAGGTTGGATCTCTCCTGTGGGTATTCAGGGTTATAGTCACCAAAGGCAATGGCTACCATGGGGAATTATCTCCCTAAGAAATAACCCCTAGGATGGGATATGCCCCAAGGTCAAACAGTTTAGGTTCTAGAATGTGAAGCATTTGTGATTGTGCACCCAGGAAAGATACAATAGCAGGAAAGGATGTGGAATCGACCTAGGTGTCTAGGCAGATGAGTGGATTATGAAGTTATACACAATGACATACTCTACCACTGCAAGAATGATAAAATCATGCAATGTGCTGCAACATTGGAGGAGCTGGAAGGCATCATAGTGAGCAACGTAAGCCAGAAGAAGAAAGATAATCATAGGATGATCTTATTTATCTGTGGTATATAGAATATTAAATGAGTAAATGTATTGCAGTAAAGGGGA
Source organism: Sorex fumeus (assembly GCF_029834395.1). Lineage (NCBI taxonomy): Eukaryota > Metazoa > Chordata > Mammalia > Eulipotyphla > Soricidae > Sorex > Sorex fumeus. The sequence goes on along the minus strand of NW_026606185.1, from coordinate 44,513,273 downwards.
GATACCTAGATCACCCTTGACCATAGTATATAGAGAGGAGAAGGATAGAGAAGGAAAGAAATTAATGGGGGAATAAGAAATTGAGAAGTAATGGGTGAACAGGCATTAGGGCTTCAGTGATATTGGTGGTGAGTGAGTGGTATAGCTTTATAACCATAGTACAGACTCAACAAAACTGAAAACATGAGATCTAAGCTGCAACCAACTGAAACTGTAGTATGCCTGTCAAGTTGACAAGTGGGGGTGGGTTGGGGGTTGGGATGTGCAGGGAATATGGAAACACTGGTGGAGGGAAGTTGACACTAGCATTGGCATTGGGTGTGGAAATATTATATGCCTAAATCTCAACTATCAATAAACTTTGTACATCAAAATTATTTAATTAAAAAATAGAATATAGGGGCTGGAAAGATAGCACAGTGGGTAGGGCATTTGCCTTGCACGTGGCCGACCCGGGTTCAATTCCCAGCATCCCATATGGTCCCCTGAGCACTGCCAGGAGTAACTCCTGAGTGCAGAGCCAGGAGTAACCCCTGTGCATCGCCAGGTGTGACCCAAAAAGCAAAAAAAAAATAGAATGTAGGAAAGAATAGAACAGATGCTAAATATCTGCCAATTGCAAATGTGTGATGGGCAAACATAGGTAAGACTGTTTTAAGGTATGTTAAATGGGAAAAAGTAGAATAGGAAATTGCCATCACTTTACACTTTTAGGGTGACTGATGACTAGCTTTGTGAAATACCACAGTCCCCTGATATTCATGCATCTATTTTGTATCAGTATCTTGGTCAACTTAAAAATTGTTAGTCCATCTATTAGAGGAATGATACTGTATTGAATATATGACCAGCCCTATGCCTAACCAGGTTAACTAAAGCTTGGTCAGTCCCTGTGAATTTCTTTGTCTCATTTTCTGTAACCAACCTCCACTGGATAGGCATTGAAGGCACCGATTTGATTGGCATTACATTGAGGACACCTTGTCAAGCTTCTTCAAAAATTATATAGAGCATGTCTCTACATTGGGGTGCTGTTTTTTGCAAGTTACTAACAGATTTGCCCATGTAGATCACTTCTTAGACAATTTCATCATTGCAAGTCAGATTTGAAGGCAATACTTACATCATTAAGCACGTGTGATACAAATATTGAAATTTCTACCAGTGAGTCTATATCATATCAACTATATGTATAATTGATATGATAGCCACCATCTTGAGGGTCTCTCATTATGCAGTTTAAAAAAAAAGCTAAGAGAAGGGGGTATGGTGCCGCCAGCAGGTCAATCTGTACCTGTGAGGTGAGTGCATCAGCAGCCTCATGGCGCCTTCAGACTTCCAGATACCCCAAAATTGCTGCTGTGCCTTTGGCCAGACCCCAAAAACTTGAGGCAAAGTTTACCAAGAAAGTAAACGGCCTAAAGTTAGGTATGTAGGAAACACACCCACAAACCACCTCTGGCTCAGCTATATAATTGGAGGCAAGGCCTCTTTGGTTCCTGATTGAACTGCTTAATGGACATGATCCCAGAGACTCAGAAACGAATCTCAGAACCCAGTGGCTTTAGGTAGAAATGCGTCTGATCTCTGCAGTAGGCTACCGGTGCTGGGCCAACCCAGGTGGGAATAGGTTTCGTGCCTTGGCCTTTTCCCCCTGGTGGCCCAGTGGCCGCCATCCGTCTGAGGCCACTGGATAGTCACATTTGGGCCCCCAGTGACGAGACACACAGGGCCTCATGGGATGGGGGTGGAGTCAGGCTTGTCCTCCCCACCCCAACAAGACCCAAAGTCATTGCTCACGAATGGCCTCTCTGGCTCCTGATCAAGCTGCTTAACGGCCATGATCCCAGAGACTCAGAAACAAATCTCAAAACCCAGTGGCTTTTGGCAGAAATGCATCTGGACTCTACGTTACTCTCGCCGGGCCACCCCAGGGAGGAAAGGGTGTTGTCCCTCCGCCTGCTCCCTCTTGGCGACTTGGTGGCTGTCATCCTCCAGAGGCCATTGGACAGTCAGGCTTGGGCCCGCAGTGACGAAACTTGTTGGGCCTCACGGGATGGGGGGGGGGTGGAGCCGGGCCTGTTCTCCCCACCCCAATGAGACCCCAAGTCATCGCCCACGAACGGCCTCTCTGGCTCCTCATCAAACTGCTCAATGGCCTTGATCCCAGAGACTCAGAAACAAATCTCGAAACACAGCGGCTTTTGGCAGAAATGTGTCCGGACCCCGCAGTAGGTTACTGTCACCGAGCCACCCCAGGGGGGAATGGGTGCTGTCCCTCCGCCTGCTCCCTCTTGGCGACTTGGTGGCTGTCATCCTCCAGAGGCCATTGGACAATCAAGCTTGGGCCCGCAGTGACGAAACTTGTTGGGCCACACGGGATGGGGGGGGGTGGAGCCGGGCCTGTTCTCCCCACCCCAACGAGACCCCAAGTCATCGCCCATGAATGGCCTCTCTGGCTCCTCATCAAGCTGCTCAACGGCCATGATCCCAGAGACTCAGGAGCAGATCTCTAAATCCAGTGGCTTTTGGCAGAAATCCCTCCAGATTTAAGTGTTAAAATTTTGGAATTTCAAAACCACATGGCCCTACTGCAGCCACACGACATCATATGTTATTCATAACCAGCAATAGAACACAAATTGCCTATTGTTGCCTTTTCAGCAGATCTGAGTGTTGGGGTAAAATCTCAAATAATAGTGGGTCTGGTGTCGAAATAGTGAATGTGATCAAAGTAGAGAGAGAGTAATGTGGAAATCATCTGCCCCACAGGCAGGGGGAGGATGTGGGATGGGGGTATACTGGGATTTTTGGTGGTGGAGAATGGGCACTAGTGAAGGTACGGGTGTTTCATTGTATGACTGAGACTTAGATCCAAAAGCTTCGTAACTGTTCTCACGGCGATTCAATAAATAAAATTATAAAAAATGGAAAAAAAAAGCTAAGAGAATGAAAAAATGTCATTATTTAGTACCACAAAGAATAGTGCTCAGGGCTTATACCTGGTTTACTCTTTTAAGCTTGGGGGACTATATTGAACTCCAGGGGTCAAATTTGAGTCAGTGACATGAAAGGCAAATGCCCTACCTGCTGTACAATTTCTCTTGTCTCCCAAAGGGCACCACCACACCCTGCCCAGCCTCCCTCTATGGCAGGCACTTTTTCAGTAAAGCATTCCTTAATTCAATGGGATTAATGAAGAACAGAGCAAAACTGCCATTAAACCCTTACATATCACAATGCCATATTGTCTCTTGCATTCTCTATCTACCCTTTGACCATCTCTGTATGAGATTTGAAACAAGATGGCAGATTCCTCAATTAGGAAAAAAATATATTTGTTGCATCTTCACCAATTTAAGCTTGTCCTTGCATTATTGTGAATGTCCTGAAAGTCTCTGAATATTGATTTGGGGTTACAAAAACTTTAGTTTTATTTTATTTTATTTTTTGCTTTTTGGGTCACACTCAGTGATGCACAAGGGTTACTCCTGGCTCTGCACTCAGGAATCACCTCTGGCGGTGCTCATGGGACCATATGGGATGCTGGGAATCGAACCCGGGTAGGCCGTGTGCAAGGCAAACACCCTACCCACAGTGTTATTGCTCCAGCCCAACAAAACTTTTTAAAAGTAAGTCAACTTGCAAATTCCGAATCTATAAGTAATAAGGATCCATTGTATTTGTCATATATCTTTGTAGCCCCAAACACTGAAGCAGAGTCCTTTGCTTTTAAATATTTAAGTAAGAGTTGGTATATGTATCAGCTAGAAGTGATTACTTAGATTCTTGAACCACAGAATCTAAAAGCATCATTTGGGTTTATTAATTATTCTTTTGGGCTGGAGCGATAGCATAGTGGGTAGGGCGTTTGCCTTGCATGTGACCAACCTGGGTTCGATTCCTCCACCCCTCTTTGAGAGCCTGGCAAGCTACTGAGAGTATTCCGCCCACACGGCAAAGCCTGGCAAGCTACCGTGACATATTCGATATGCTAAAAAACAGTAACAACAAGTCTCACAATGGAGATGTTACTAGTGCCCACTTGAGCAAATTGAAGAACAATAGGAGGACATTTATTACAATTATTACTACAGTGCAATTATTCTTTTATAACAGACCCTCATAGTGTTGAGAGTTACATATCATAGGTGTTGAGAAGATGGATTTTGGAAAAAGAGAATCTGAAGTCTTATATCCATCATTACAACCACCCTGAAGACACTGGATCTTAGTTCATTGTGCAATTCCATTACTTGGCATTTACCCCAGGGGCCCAAAAGTTCAAATCAGAAAAGACATATGCATTCTATGTCCATTGCAGCACTATTCACATTAGCCAAAATCTAAAAACAACCCATGTGTAAAAACATATCACTGGATAAACAAACTATGGTACATATATACAATGGGATAATACTCAGCTGTAAAAAAGACAAAAGCATGCAATCTTGCTGGATGAATCTGGAAATAAGCAAGTTGAGTAAAATAAGAAGTAAAGGGTCAGATACCGAATACCTCTCTCTATACTAGGTAGCATATTGCTGTAGAGGGGTTGGAAGGATTGTTGGGGCAGGGGTACCTGGGAATTTGTGGAGGGTACCTGGGACTCTGGTAAAGAGTGTGGTGTTGGAATGTTTATTTATGAAACCCTGCCATTATCAATATTGTAAATCATGGTGTCTTAAATTAATGAACTTTTTTTCTTTTTGAGCCACACCTGGCAGTGTTCACATCTTCCTCCTGACTCTGTGTTTATAAACCACACCTGGCAGGATCAGAGGACCATATGGGGTGTCAGGGATTGAACCTTGGTCAGCAACATGCAAGACAAACACCCTACCAGCTGTACTATTACTCCGTCCCTAATTTTTTGAAATCAGCAATAAAAGAGTGGCGATAGTACTACCATCGTGGTAATTTGATTAAACCGGTATAATTTATGTATAAATATATAAATAAAATTAGTTATAATTGTCATATGGTTAGTTAAGTTGATATTTGAAAAGATTTGAAATATTTTAAGCACTTCGTGATGTGTTAAGATAAATAATAAAGAAAAGCAAATCTCAAAAGCAATTCCATTTTCTGAATGTATAGTATTTCAATGAGCAGAATTTATATTGTATTTCCAAAAATTCATATCAGCAATTTTTCATTTCCTTAACCTTATAAGAGGCAAACACATTCAAGTTCCCTCCTCATGAAAGATGAGGAGAGCATAATGAAAACTAGATTAGGTACTATAAACTTAAAGACATGCAAACTATTATAAAAGTCCTTTGTGTGGCAGTCTGGCAGTCTTCAAAGCCAGGATTTAAGTCTCCCGGGTGTCTCCTAGTACTACTCTGAAACTTGTACTTTGCAGTTCACTCAGAACATGGACAGGTAGCAATTTTGTTGTGACTTTCTCACACTTAATGTCTTTGAATCAGCTGACAGAGCTCACTGCTGCACTGGCAGGAAATAACCATTTAGGGTGGAACTGTATACATTTCTTCCCTTTTCCACCAATCAACAGGTTGTAACTTAAGATAGAAATGAGGCCCCCGAGTTCATGCTGGAAATGGGGGAGAAAAAGTAAGAAATGATAGGTTGTCAGCTTCCCTGAAAAGGTGCAAGGCATCAGAACTGAAAATAAAGACTTTATTGCCTTGCAAAGAAGGCTTGGTAGCATTCAGATATTACCTACATCTGCTTTAATGATTCCATTTAAGCTGTCATTTTCTGCATTTACCTTGCAGCATTCAAAAGCAACTATACTTACATGTTCACAGCCAACGCATTGCCAGCATTACAAAAGTGGAGCGGGGGATGGTATATGATGTATTTCAAAGAACAGTTTCCTTGCAGAAAATTAGCAGCAATTTTGAGGCCACTGTTAAGGGGAAATAGTTTCTTTTAAAAGAAAAAGTGCTGACACTGAACAAAAGAAGGTGGGGGTGGGGAGAGAGACAGAGACAGCCAGAGAGAGAGACAGAGAGACACAGATACAGAGAGAGAGAGAGAGAGAGAGAGAGAGAGAGAGAGAGAGAGAGAGAGAGAGAGAGAGAGAAAATACATTTCTTGTCCTTTATCCTTTTGCTATTTGCTGTAACACCTAATAAACACATCTTTGTAGGATTGAAAGGAAACTGGGAATAAGGGGCCCTGGTTTTAGTACAGCATGACCAGGTCTGATCTGCAAAGGGAGCAAATAAAGGAGATTTTCACCAGGTTGCCTCTGGACAAGGAGTATGGTGGTTTCTAAGGAGCTGTTGAAATAAGTTGTAAGATTTTTCTCAATGCTCCTTGGAAACCCCACAGTGACCTACAGTCTAGAGATACTTGGTATTATGGCTAGTGAAATATTTGGAATCGAATGCTTTGATTTTTTTGTTTTTTTTCTCTAAACAACCTTCATTGTTCATCTTCTAGCTTAAATCTCACCATCACTGTCTCAGACCCAGAAGAATCTCTTTGTCATTGAAGTTTCTATGGTTTTGGCTAGTGAATCCGAATGCTGATCAAGGAGTGTCACTTGGTTCTTTTTCCATAATAATTTTATTATATCTTCAACTAAAACTTAATTTTGTGAATGTAAAGTTACATTTCTTGATGTCACACATGAATCGTGCTAGGCACAATGCAAAGTGTAGGTTTCTCAAACAATATAATAGCTTGCTAATTTTTATTAAAGTTTAGCTTCACAGTCACACAATCTATGCATTTACACCCATGTCCTTTTTAGACATCTTTTGGCTAATTTGTCTGTTAGGGATTTTATATTAGTCTTCCAGTGACTTTGGATTTATTGTGTTAATGCTCTAAACAAACTTGAGCTGGCAATTCAGATCAAGCAACCATGATTTCGTGGAAAAAGCTCTGGCTCATGACTAAGCAGGTTGGGCCCATCTTCCATGACTCTCTACTATAAGCCCCTTCAGAACCACACAATGGTGAAGACAAATGTATGGCCCTTCTTAGTATTGACAACACAGGGTGATCAGGCTTATACGTGGGACTTAGAAATCTCTTTTTAATAAGTGGATGTACTAATGAATTAATAAATTCAGCAACCTTGGATAATTTGCTTAGTCCCCTTTACATTTCTGTAATCATGGGGATAATGCTTAATGTCCTTTTAATCTAAGTACATAACTCAACAGGTTCATAATCAATTCTCAGGAGAAATCATTTTCAATTTTTTTATAAGGAATGAATACTTTACAGAGGAAAAAATTGGGATTCTGAAATGGGACAGAGCTAGAAGCATAGAAATGTTGATTTTAATGTTTTATTTTCTGGAAGGTGAGGAGATTCTGGGAACATGGCCTAGGACGTCATTGGAGAATTTGACAATTTCTTTCTTTTGAATGAAGAAAAGCAATCTAGTCTTAATTTGAGTTTGCATACAGAACCAAATTAGCCTAGAATATGGAAGTTGCTCAAGAATTATTTTTTAAATTAATGAAAAAATGCCAAGCCAAGTCGACCAAATGTATGAAAATGGAGAAATAATAGAGGATATTTTGACTGCCTTTTGCTTCTTTTCCCAAATACTCTGTGAACAGCAGGAATGAGAAAGGAGGATTAAAAAAAAAAAACAACTCTTTCTCTCCATCTGTCTGCCAGGCACAGACTCTCATTCCTTCTGTTAAGAATGCAGAGGGTGATTATACACCTTATTTCATGCCTATGGGAGGGAATTTAAAGAAATAATTGCTTCAGCAATATTGATAATTAAATACAGATTAATTTATTTTTACAAATACTTGGCTTTTTCAGGATACATTCAGATTTCAGAAAATCTCATGCCTAATAAAAAGGTTTATAGAAGGTTTTATTTGATCAGCAATTTATATATATATATATGTATATATATGTGTATATATTTTTTTCTTTTTCCTGAGGATCAAATAGATTTGAAAAGAGTAGTTTAACCACCATTAAGTAGATTGGCTTTCTCAATTTTCTTCCTTTAACATACAAAATCCTTTGAGAATTCTCTCTTCGTTTCTCAAAGTGATTTTCCCATGGGATTTTTGTTCAACAGAGTATTTTGAGTGATTAACATTCTATGCAAGTTTCTTTGGGAAAAATTGTTATAAGCCCCTCCAAGAGATCATTCACAGAGTGTAGACTATAACCCTACATCCTGAAAACTAGCCAAAATGAAATAATTTTCTTTTTTATCCATTTCAGAATCCACACACCTTCTTAAGCTGTAAGAATATTCTACCTCCTTTTCATTTACCAAAACAAGAATATATTATGAGCATGTAAGATGCTTTGCAATAAAATCACCTATTCTGTATAAAATGATGATTTTTAGTTATTGATAAGATTGGGAACAATAGCACTCATAACTCATTGCTATTTCTCAAAAGTTGTACCTCTATTTTCCCCCCAGTGGTCTCAGAACCATTGATTAGTGAAGAAACATAACCTAAGGCCATAATTTCCCAATGAAACACTTCAGGTATCTAAGGGAATGGTTCCAAGATGATCAAACTGTAATGTTAAATTTATCATAAACTTGGTGGATTATTTGGTTAGTATGGAAATTTAGACTTTAATTTTCTGCCACAGCCGAAAAGAAATTTTAGCCAAAGGTGAAATTTTGTAGTGAGAGGCTCTGCTCACTACAGGTGTTTAATCATCAGGGATGTTCTTGGAAATAGCACTGACAACTGGTCAGTCCGGCTTTGCAGATGGGCAAAAGCAAGTGGGGACAGAGATGCAGGTTAGAAGAGTTTCCAAATTTGGACAAGTTCCAAAGAAAATCTCATCTCTCATTTCACACCTTTGCTATTTGCTGGCAGTCTCTCCCCAGAAAACGTTATTACTTTGCAGTGCTCAACAGGAGTTGATGGCAACTTCGACATTCTCCTTCAGCTTCACTGCCTTGCATGTGGACTTCTTCATTAAAGTACCACACCACACTTCTCCTGACTTAATGGGCATAAATAAAGACACTCAATGAGGAAAAACACTTTTCTATCCATGAAGATATTACATCCAGGAGACAAAAGGAAAACCTGCTAATTGAGAATCGCACTTCAGTTTAATTACACAGATGCTAAAATAATATAACTGAAGCACCTTAAAAATATAATTATGCACAATGCGATGCTTGAGAGCATGTTTTATCCTTTTCCCTTTAATGTACATGATCAAGAAAGAGCCAACAAAAGAATCATTCTGGGTAATTTGGGAAACTGGAACATGCTGGGATTTGAAAGATGTTTCAGAAAGTGTCTTACATTTTGAGGGAATTATCAAAGGTACTTTGTGTGCAACGGCACAAAAATTCCTTCTTCTTTACCTGCATATTTTTCAAAGGCACCTGATATTAAAATAAATAATAAATTTTAGATAGCATGAAACTGTATCCAATTATCTTTTCCACATAGTAAAGAATGAGGGCTGTTGTACATTTGGAAAGACATAGTGTGTTTATGCTCTGACTTGAAGGTCTGGAAAGCACTCCAACTGACTAAATATTCTTTACACCTTTTCCTTTTCTGCCTTTAAGCCTCATACTATTGAATTAATTATTTATACATGCTGGCTCATTATAAATTTTCCAAAAGTTTTGCAGAATTCTAATATTGCAAATCACCCCAAATAAACCTGATTATTTATTGCTTTCTATTTCTTACTTTGTGTGTTATATGTATGTGTGTTAGTGCTTTCAATGTATATTTTAAATTCCTTGTAGAATGTGCTGTCTGTATTTACAAGTAGTGTTATTATGGACTATAGTATGCACTCATTGTTTAATGTTAACATTATATACTATTGTTAATATATTGGTGAGCAATGCATATCACAGCTAAGAAAGCATGTCAGCTGAACATGAATAGTTAATTTAACATAAGAGTGTTTATAAAGCCTACTCCCTTATATCGATCTAGGATGTTAATAAATGAACCTTATAGGCTTAATTCTAGTATTCATAATGTACAGAAACTGGTAGACACTGGGACCAGCTGGATTACAGTCATGAGAGGAGGAGTAAGGAAGCAGGAGAAGAAATACATGGAGTTTCTAAGACTAATATTAGGAGGGATGTGGTACATCCACAGATGGTCGTGGGTGACACTTTGAACAGGATGCAGAGGAGGGCATATGGCTAGAATGGCACTTGGACTAGATTCATGCTAAGTGAGGAGTTGGTTCTCCTGAGCCCTATGAGGTCATAGGTTATAGAAAATAGGCTAGACGTTCAGACATCGGAGTCTGAACACCTGCACCTTATCCCATCTCCATCTGACACTAATTGTGAAGCCTTGGACAAGGGACACTCCTGTCTAATTCCCAGGTGTTCCCTTTGTAAAATAATGTTAATAATAGTAACCACTGAATTTAGTTGTTGCCATAATGTAATGAAATCATCTATATGACACATTTCGAGGAGTTCTAGCCAATGTCATAGAATCTAAAAATGAACTGAAGGTTCTCTGAAGCCTAGACTGATTTAATTTTGCCAAACCACTAAAACATTTTAAACAACTTATATGTGAACACTTGGAAGGTGGTCTATAGTTCCCAGAACTTTGGAGAAGATGGAAGGCTATGCAATTTGAAAAATCTTGGATTTTAAATCTGTCTCCCCACCTCAAGTAGAAGAAAAATCATCATAGCTAAGAAATGGAGCTAGAACTGCACCCGACAGTTTGCAGGTTGGATAGTCACAGATGTGTTTACATTCACATCTAGATGGTACATGGCTCATTACTTCAGGGTGAGAGGTTACTGCATACATGTGCATCAACTAATGAATCTGGACCTGTCCCAGCAGACTGCCTCGACAGTTATGTTTTTTTTTTGGACTAGGAGTAAGAAAAGAAGAAAGGCATTTTATGAGTTGTTAGTTGTTAAACATCCTGAATGGCCAATGTTATTTGTCAGTATCTTCTAATTTTCTTTTGGTAAAATTATAATGGCTACATTTTGTAGATGTTCTCAGGTCTAACCACATTTACTAAAAAACAGAAACTTTAATTAAAAAATGTTAAAGTATATGTGTAAGTTCATGTTAATAGGTCACTTTTGCTATTTTACTACTGCTTAATAACTGTAGGTCATTGATAAGTTTTTATTTATTTATTTTTGTGCCAAATGAAGACTCGGTATAGAATAAAGGCATTTAATAAAGCATACTTGAATATTTTTGAGTATGAAAGATTTCTTGTCAGAACTAAAATGGCCAGAGTTTTGTAACTGAGTATAATTAATGCCAGTGGCTATAATAAATATCCTCATTTATGAGAGAATTGAGCAGTAGAGTAGTCGCAAAGCATGAACAACTGGCTACTTACATAAAAGTGATAAAAATCCTTGATTTGAAGTATTGGAAATTTTTACATAGCAAATACTTCTACCATGGTTGATATGAGATTGAAGTTCAATGCCATACCATTGCATTTGGAATTTGAATGAGATGCTAACTACCGGCTCTTCTGAGCTAGTATGTCATCTCTAGCATACTATTGTGAATAACTCAGTAGAGTTAGGTTCTCACCTAAGTATCAGCTCAGTGCTATCAGAGCAGTGCAGAATAACGTTCTGTTACTTACAATCATTTATGTATCCCACTTGACAGAGGTTCTATTCTGTTCAGTGTGTTTCCCATTAATTCATATCAGATATGATGTTGACATCCCACTTCAGGATGAAGAAGAAAAAAATATAGAGAATCTTTGGAATACCATGGAAAGAAGTAGCAGAAACTCTTCTTATATCATTTGACTGGAAGTCAATGATTTTACTGCACTATTTTAAGGGGTCTGGGGAATATAGAATAGTGTTTCTAGAGTAAAAAGAAATATAACATTGCAATTTATCAAGACAAAACTTTGGCAACTTGTCTGTCAGAAACTTTCATTTCTTCCATAAAAACATAACAAGACCGATATTCAGCATTTTTAAATAACTCACAAAGCTCAAGATTAAAAAACAAACGAACATAAAACCCTGTCTTTTGATGCTGGGGGGAGGTTATGAATAGATATTTTCATAAAAAAGGCATAAGGATAATCAACAATAATATATAAAGTATTCATCATCAGTTATTATTAAGTAAATGAAAATCAGAACAATAAGAAACTATCTCACATCAGTGAGAACAGCATATATCAAGAATACTGGAAATAGCCAGTATTTGGAGGATGCATTGAAAGAGGAATCTCACAAAAAAGTAAAAGCAAAGATTTCTTTCATATGATCCAGCAATATTTTCATCTATCCCCAAGCACACACAAAAAAACTTGTAAAAATATGTACACACTCATGTTTCCTATAGCATAGTATAACCAGAATTTGAAAACAGGTCAAATGTTCAATGACAGATGAATGAATATAATATGCAGCAGTAATAAAATATGAAATCATGCAATTTTCCATAACTTAGGTGGAATTGGAGGGTATTTTATTTAGAGAAATAAGTCAGAGGGAGGAGGCCAATACAGATTAAGCTCATTTATCTATAGAGGAACAAATGCAGGGTAAGCTCACTCATCTAATAAAGAACAAAAGAAAGGGAACAGACAGTTTCAAATGATAACAAACCATTAGTTCTTATTTATAGAACTGAGAATATCAGTGAAGTGGAGAGTGGGGAGTGGAGGAACAATGAGGTGGATGAGAATCTATCTGAGAACAGTGGAGGATCTTAGGTACTATTGTGGTGGAGAGGTGAGGAAGTGGGGTATATCAAAACCATAAATGTTGGGGCTGGAGAGATAGTACAGAGGTTAAAGTGTTTGGCTTGTATATGGTTGGCTTTGCTTTAATACCTAACACCACACATAGTTCCCTAAGAAACACCAGGAGTGATTCCTGAGCACAGAAGTAGGAGTAAGCTCTGAGTATTACCACATATGACTCTGAAACAAAAGCAAACAAAGTTCTCTAAAATAAATGTTAGCACGATGGCAAAAATGTGACAGAAAAGATGGTTAATATTAAAGATTTTTAAAGTTTTAAAATTAAGCATATCTTTACATTAATGTAATCCCTTTAAGGTAAATTCACTACAGGTTGAATGAATGAATATATGAGGTTTAACATAAAAACTACAAGTTAGTTTGATGTTAAAAACAACATTTTTTAAAAACTGAATAACTCTGAGATATACAATTACAAAGTTGTTTATGATCGAGTTTACTCATGCAATGTTTCATGACCCATCCCTTTACTGTGAACATTTCCTGCCATCAGTGTTCCCAGTTCCATGCCACACCAGTCTGTCTCAATGACAGATACTTTTCTTCTTTCTCTTTTTCTGTCTCTTTTTCCTTTTTTTAAAATTTTACTTCTTCTTAAACAAAAGAAATGAATTACCTTATAGTTTTAAAGACTAGACATTTAAAATTAAATTGTCAGTAGATCCCCTTTGTCTCTGAAGGCTCTGGTGAAGAATATTACGTTGCCTCTTCAAGGTCTGGGTGGTTGTTGACACTCTTTGTCGGTACCTAACCTGTAGATTCAGGCTGTCTTTGCCTCCATCTTTACATGACCTTCTAGTCTATGTGTCTTTGTACTGACATTTCCTTCTTATAATGATAATAACCATTAGAACAAGTTCTTTCCTAATTAACTCTGACCATATTTTAATTTGATTACATTGATAAAAATTCTATATTCCTCAAATGTTCATATATATAGGTACTGGGAAAGGTAATGACTTTGAACATATCTTTTGGAAGAGGAGGTGTATATAATTGAACCTATAAACCTGCATTCCTCTCAGAAAGGATTCAACCATTGCAATCTCTATAGAGTTACTATAATCCTCTTGTTATAGTTTAAGATTTAGAACATGGAACGTCAGTCATCCTGTGGGAAGTACTGAGTTTTCTAAATAATGAAGAGCAAGGTAAAAGGAAAGATTTGGACAAGTTTCTACCATGTTATATAGCAATTATTTCCTGACTCCTAATTATGGGGAGAAATTTTGTGTTTCCATTGCCTGATTTGGATGCTTTTAGATCTGCGTGACTTGTTCTATAATTAAAAATCCTTAAGAAATATACACAGCTACTCTTAATTTAATCTCTGTAAGTTTTTAAAGAGTTGATGCTCTTTTAGAGTACAGCTGTGGCCACTCCTTGGCCATGTACCTTGAATTGCATGATGCTGCTTCTTTAAGATAGCAATTGAATTTTCTATTCAGTCACTGTAAACAGAACTGATTGATGAGCCGGGGGTGTGGGGGCGACTAAAACCTCATGGTCCGTCCTTCACGCCCTACCGAGGTCACCAGTTGCCCCCCACGAGCGGCTCTCCAGAATGGCCACAGCCCCAGAAGCACAAGGGCTTAATGCAGAACCCAGCAGCTTGGAGCAGAAAAGTGAAAGGACTATGCGTTAATCCAGGCAATCATTTCTGCCCAGAGGGGAAAGGGTGTTGCTCCCTTCCGCCCTCCTCCCTCTGGAAGGAAAGATGGCGGCCACATGGGAGCCTTGTGGACAGCAGGTATGAGCCGGGGGTGTGGGGGCGACTAAAACCTCATGGGAAGGGGGGCGTTCTGGTCCGTCCTTCACGCCCTACCGAGGTCACCAGTCGCCCCCCACGAGCGGCTCTCCAGCACAGCCACGGCCCCAGAAGCACAAGGACTTAATGCAGAACCCAGCAGCTTGGAGCAGAAAAGTGAACGGACTATGCATTGATCCAGGCCATCAAGTCTGCTGGAGGGGAAAGGGTGTTGCCCCATTCGCCCTCTCCTCTCTGGAAAGAAAGATGGCGGCCACATGGGAGCCTTGTGGACAGCAGGTATGAGCCGGGAGTGTGGGGGCGACTAAAACCTCATGGGAAGGGGGGCGTTCCGGTCCGTCCTTCACGCCCTACCGAGGTCACCAGTTGCCCCCCACGAGCGGCTCTCCAGCACGGCCACAGCCCCAGAAGCACAAGGGCTTAATGCAGAACCCAGCAGCTTGGAGCAGAAAAGTGAAAGGACTATGCGTTAATCCAGGCAATCATTTCTGCCCAGAGGGGAAAGGGTGTTGCTCCCTTCTGCCCTCCTCCCTCTGGAAAGAAAGATGGCGGCCACATGGGAGCCTTGTGGACAGCAGGTATGAGCCGGGAGTGTGGGGGCGACTAAAACCTCATGGGAAGGGGGGCGTTCTGGTCCGTCCTTCACGCCCTACCGAGGTCACCAGTCGCCCCCCACGAGCGGCTCTCCAGCACAGCCACGGCCCCAGAAGCACAAGGACTTAATGCAGAACCCAGCAGCTTGGAGCAGAAAAGTGAACGGACTATGCATTGATCCAGGCCATCAAGTCTGCCAGAGGGGAAAGGGTGTTGCCCCATTCGCCCTCTCCTCTCTGGAAAGAAAGATGGCGGCCGCATGGGAGCCTTGTGGACAGCAGGTATGAGCCGGGAGTGTGGGGGCGACTAAAACCTCATGGGAAGGGGGGCGTTCTGGTCCGTCCTTCACGCCCTACCGAGGTCACCAGTTGCCCCCCACGAGCGGCTCTCCAGCACAGCCACAGCCCTAGAAGCACAAGGGCTTAATGCAGAACCCAGCAGCTTGGAGCAGAAAAGTGAAAGGACTATGCGTTAATCCAGGCAATCATTTCTGCCCAGAGGGGAAAGGGTGTTGCCCCATTCGCCCTCTCCTCTCTGGAAAGAAAGATGGCGGCCACATGGGAGCCTTGTGGACAGCAGGTATGAGCCGGGAGTGTGGGGGCGACTAAAACCTCATGGGAGGGGGAGCGTTCCAGTCCGTCCTTCACGCCCTACCGAGGCCACCGGTTGCCCCCCGCGAGCGGCTCTCCAGCACGGCCACGACTCCAGAACACAGAAACCAATTTCTTAACTATCTGACTTTCAGTAGAAATACTTCCAGGGTCAATAGGTAAAATAGCAGAAATCCAAAACCAACATTTAATTCTTGAACCCAGCTGTAGAAAGCAAATCACTTCACAATGCTTTTTCAACATGTCTGATTTGGGGGGGGCTAAACTCTAAATAATAGGGGTGAATCTTTTATTGAAACAATGAATCTAATTAAAGCAGATAGAGTGTTAACTAGAATTCATCTGCCTCACAGGGACGGGGAGGGGTGGGGGGTGGGGTTTTATTGGGGTTCTTCATGGTAAAAAATAAGTATTGGTAAAGGGAAATGTGTTTGATATTTGCATGACTGATACATAAACCTGAAAGCTTTGTAACCTTTCCCACAGTGATTCAATAAATAAATAAAAAAAAAAACAGAACTGATTGTCCATTGATATGATTTTTCTCTGGCTAAGTATGAAACAAAACAATATCTGTGATGTTAATTAAAACTCCCATTTGGAAAAGGAAAGTATAGATAATATACAGATGTCATTGGTCCATAATAAATTGAATTCCGTGGATCCAGTATTATGATGTTTTCTACCCTGGCAGTAGGGAAATTCCTTATGCAACTCTGGTTCTGTCCTCTGGGAGTCTTTCCTTTGTCCATTTATCTCCATGGCTCCTGGCACCACCCACTGGGGAAAAGGCTTCTTCTTGTTCATTATCCTCCCTGAAACATATGTGGTATGTTTATTAGTCAGAGCCCTCCAGAGAAACAGAACCAATAGAATGTAAAGGAGATTTATTACGAAGGATTGATTCACACAATTATGGTGCTGAGAAGTTCTATGATCTGCTGTCTGCAAGCTGGTACCCAGAAAAGCTGGTGGTGTATTTTAGTCTGAAAGTGAAGACTTGAGAACCAGGCCACCTGATGAAGTAAATTCTAGCCAGTGGGGAGGAAAAGATGAGTTAAGATGCCCTAGCTCAAGCAGTGAGTCAGAAACAAGAACAACAACAGCAAAGTGATGATCACATGAATTTCTCCTTCCTTGTCCTTCCTCCTCTTTTTAGTTCTATTTCTGTTCTCTCCAGTCTGGAAGCTACCCACCCATGTGGATGAGAGCAATGAATTTAACATAGCCCTCCAATTCAAATGCTAATCTCATCCAGAAATTCTCTTATAGACTCACCTAGATAAACTTTAGCTGGATATCTGAAGTCTCGGATCTAGTCAAACTTCTACAATTAACTATCAGTTTGGTCATTAGGATGGATACACTTTGAGGAACTTTGGAACTTGAATGGCCCATGTAGAAGGCTGGGATCATAAGGATGGCTTTAAACCTTGGATGATGACAAGGATATTTTGGTCCTGATTATGATTCCTCTAACAATACAAGTACTTTGAAAACTTGGTAGACTGCTTATCTTAACTTAAAGTTATTTTAAATTCTAGTAAAGCATTAACGAACTCCCAAATAGATTTCAAATTCAAGTGCTTATGTATTTGCTACATCCTAGCACCTGTTTGTTTCACTTAATGGCAGTAACCTTGAAGTTATTTGATTATCTTTAATCTTTTCTTTTCTAGAAATCTGTATTTTCATAGGACTGTTTCATAAAGATTGATCGATTCTATTTTCCTACTCATAGGCACATCAGAAATAGTAATTATTTTTAAATAAATTCTCAATTACTTCTTATGCATTTTTATAAACCAATGACTTTTCTTGTTTTTTTTTAATTTTTATGATAGCACTGTCCTGTTGTTCATCAATTTGCTCGAGAGGGCACTAGTAATGTCTCCATTGTGAGACTTGTTTTTACTGTGTTAACAAATATGCCATGGGAAGCTTGTCAGGCTCTGCAATGAAGGCAGGGTACCCTCAGTAGCTTGCCAGGCTTTCCGAGAGGGATGGAGAAATTGAACCCAGGTGGGCTGCATGCAAGGCAAACACCCTTTCTCTGTGCTATTGCTCCAGCCCAATTTTTATGGTAAAAAATTAAAAATAATTTTTATAAACCAATAACTATTAAACTCTTTTTTTTCTTTCTTTCTTTTTTTCTTTCTTTTTCTTTTTTTCTTTTCTTTTTGGGTCACACCTGGTGATGCACAGGTATTAGTTCTGGTTCAGGCAGTCAGGAATTACTCCTGGTGGTGCTCAGGGGACCATATGGGATCCTGGGGATTGAACCCGGGTCGGGCACGTGCAAGGTAAACACCGTACCCACTGTGCTATCACTCAATCTTCACTATTAAACTCTTTACTAACCAAATTTTGTTGCCATTTTAAATGCATATTAATATCCTATTACCTTTAAATACTTTAATCTGGAACCATAATCTCGTAGGTATAAAGTTTTCATTCCACATTATTGTATCAGTGGTGGTTGCATTACATAAATCACTAATCACTGTCACTGTCACTGTCCTCCTGTTGTTCATTGATTTGCTTGAGCAGGCCCAGAAATGTTTCCACTGTGACACTTTTTACTGTGTTTGGCATATTAAATATATCACGCGTAGCTTGCCAGGCTTTGCCATGCGGAGAGATACGCTGAGTAGCTTGCCGGGCTCTCTGAGAGGGGCAGAGGAATCGAACTCGGGTTGGCCATATTGGCTGTGCGCAAGGCAAATGCCCTACCCTCTGTGCTCCAGCCCAAATCACTAATATAATTTACAAATCTATTACCATTTCTGTTATCTGCTACCTAGAGTTAAAGTCTAGACTAGGGTCAGGATTACTATTACTGTTAGTGTTAGGGTTAAGGTTAGGACTAGGGCTAAAGTTAGTGTTAAGGATAATAAGAGGATAGAATTTTTTTTTTTTGGCAATGGTTGAATTTCGGTATGAATCTTGGTATTAGGGTGAATGTTAAATTGAGACTAATTTGTATGTTTAAGCCAAATCTAAAGTGAGGATTAGTCTTAGGGTTAGTGTTACGGCTTGGGCTAAGATGAAAAATAGCAAAAAAAAAAAAATAGAGTTTAAGATTGGTTATGATAGAAGTTAGGAATAAAAGGATTAGGATAGGTAAAGGTAAAAGGTAAAGGCCCTCCCGTTGATCGTCGATTTGCTCGAGCGGGCCCAGTAACGTCTCCATTGGAGACTTTGTTGTTACTGTGTCTGGCATATCGAATACTCTCGATAGCTTGCCGGGCTCTCCGAGAGGGGTGGAGGAATCGAACTCGGGTCGGCCATGTTGGCCGCTCGTAAGGCGAACGCCCTACCCGCTGTGCTATCGCTCCAGCCCTGGTCAAGGTTATTATTAGTGTTATTGTTAGGGTAAGGGTGAAGTGTTAGATTTAGGATTAGGGTAAAGTATAGGAAAAGAGATTGGTTTTAGTTTGTCTAAAGTGAGTATGAAAGTTAAGATTATGGTAAATGTTAAATTTAGAGTAATTCATATGTTTGGTCAAGAATATGGTCAGATTGTTATTAGGGTTAGATTTGGAGTTTGAGTCTGGGCTAAATTTAGGGCTAGGTATAGGGAAAAAAGATAGTGTTTAAGTTTGGCTATGTTTGAAGCTGATTTGAAGCTGATTTGAAGCTGATTACAAAATTAGGGCTTTCCTGTCCTCCCATTGTTCATCGATTTGCTCAAGCGGGCCCAGTAACATCTCCATTGTGAGACTTTTTGTTACTGTGTTTGGCATATCTCAGTAACTTGCCAGGCTCTATGAGAGGGGCAGAGGAATCGAACCCGGCTCAGCCAGGCTGGCTGTGCGCAAGGCAAATGCCCTACTGCTGTGCTATCATTCCAGCCCACAGGGCTTTCCTAGGTCATATAATTCTGGGTTTTGTTAAAATCATAAATTTATTTTAAAGTAAAAATTTCGGTAGTAGGTTTACTAATCCTCAACGGGCTAATTTACTGAAATTTTCTTTGTGAAACTAGAGATTAGCAAGGGAAAGTGAAGCAGGAGAAGCTCCATTCCTGTGGTTAATCAGAAAAATCAAGATTATCCCACTTTGCCACTGCCATGTTCAACAAGTGGCTTCCAAGCTCACCACTAAAGGATGAGATCGTCCTGCTTTTAGCTATCTTAATTTGTAAACAATCAATCGCCAATTCAATTTTCTTACAGTATCCTTACTCTGAGACTCAGAGGAACTGACAAATGCAGGATAGATGTGTGACACCCAAAAGAAATAAATTTGATGAGCGTCTAAAGTGGTCTCTGCTAGTATTCTGGTTGTTTCTTTCAGTCATATTGAGAGTTTAACCTTAAGTCATTTATGTGTGTGTGTGTGTGTGTGTGTAGTAAAAACAGGTTTAACTGGAAATTCTGAGGAAGGATAGAAAGAGAGAGAGAGAGAGAGAGAGAGAGAGAGAGGAGAGAGTGACAGAAAGAGGTTGAGAGAGAGCCATGCTCAAGAGAAAATGAGATAATGTGGGCTTCTCCAAATTAAACCATTTCTGAAGACAGTGTTAGAATATTCTACCTAATAGACTAGTAGGGGTACACTAGTAGATGGGTAAAAGAACCATCTTCCATTTAGATAACCAGCATTTACTGCATTTGGTATATTTCTAGATCTTGTCTGGGTAGTTTTTATTTTACTAACCCTTTCCACTACAGAATCTTTAAATGTCAGCTGGAAACTAAAAATGCAAGACATCTCATAATTGTGCTGTTTGATGTTTTGCTGTTTTTGGTGGTGGAAAAAAAACCCACGAGTTTTGTTAGGACAATGCTTTTTTTTTTAATCACAAGTAAATATTTTTAAATAAATTATCTATTAGCTTATTTACAATTAATAAGTAGGTTATCACTCCAAAATGTCAAGTAAACATTATTTCCTAGTTAAATTTCTCTTAGGCTCAATTCTATTTCTTGCCCTGAATATATAGCCATGTTATATTGAGATACTGGGGCATTATGATAACCAGATACTTGGTCGAAGCTGAGCTGAATAATACATGAGTGTCACTTGGTACCCTCCCTCCTCTTCTTGAGTGAAGTGCTTTGTTTTTCAAGACTACCTCTGGGAAGCTTCACAAACAATGGCGATTTAGCTCCTGGATTCAAGATACGCTAGGCAGAGGCCTTTTCCTATAGATGTGGATATCTTGCTTTCTAATAGTGGAATTTGATTATTGGAAGCCTCTTTCTGCAAATGACCCTGTCCCAATAAAACAAAATTCTGAAACATCCAAAACTAAACAAAAAAGATAGAGTAGCAAAAACTCACATTCAAATGCTTACCCTCACTAACAGAATGCTTAAAGTAGTATACTTATTAATTGCACATTAAAGCCATTTGGGGTGGAGAACTTTGGTTTGCTAACAAAGGAAGAGAGAAAAAAGGAAGGATGGATGGATGGATAGAAGGAAGGGAGGGAGGGAGGAAGGAAGGAAGGAAGGAAGGAAGGAAGGAGGGAGGGAGGGAAGAGGGAGGAGAGAAGGGAGGAAGGAAGGAAGGAAGGAAGGAAGGAAGGAAGGAAGGAAGGAAGGAAGGAAGGAAGGAGGGAGGGAGGGAAGAGGGAGGAGAGAAGGGAAGAAGGAAGGAAGGAAGGAAGGAAGGAAGGAAAGGAGGGAGGGAGAGAGGGAGAGAGGGAGGGATGGAGGAGGCAAGAGAGGGAGGGAGGGAGGAGGGAAGAGAGGGAGGGAGGGAGGAAAGGAGGGAGGAAGGGAGGGAGGGAGGGAGGGAGGGAGGAAAGGAAGGAAGGAAGGAAGGAAGGAAAGAAAGAAGAAAGGAAGGAAGGTAAAGAAAGGAAGAAGGAAAGGAAGAAGGAAAGGAAGAAAGAAGGAATGAGAGAAAGAAACACCACAACTAAGTTAGCTGTCCTAGTTTCTAGTTGGACACAGGAGTATTTACTCAGCACAGAGCCAGTTGAAACTAATGATTCTGAGTGTCTTTAATAGGCCCCAGGTTGTGCAGGGCCAATTTGGGCAAAGTGCAGTGGCCAGGTCTCTTAGGAGGGGACCTACTCTCCCTCCTCTCTCCCGCCGCCCTTCTTCCTTGGGAGCTTTCAGATCCTCCCCGCAGAGCGGGTGTGCAATGCTTCCAAAGCTCAAGAGCTTGGATCAATACCTCAAATTTTGGAGGTTTATGAAATCTTCCAAATTGGAATGAAAACATCTCCCTGGGTATTCTGCAGAGCTAGTAAATGGAAATGAAACATCTGAGCGAAGGCAAAGCATTCCCCAGACCTTCATCTTATTTCCACTCAGATGTAATCCAAAATTAACACTTGCTCCAGACACCCAGCCTATTAGCACCCTGAACGATTCCTCAGCTTCAATGAGTAGGGCAGCGGCTGGGGGCCTGGGTGAATGGTGAGGGGCTCTCCCGCTTGGAATTCCACCCTGGTAACCCAACAAGAGACGTGCATTACCATTTAATTATAATGACGGAGCAGATGTGATAACAAGGTTGTCTTCTCTGGCTCTGTTCCTGATGTCACCACAAGGGTTTCCAGTTGTTGCTCTTTCTCATTTTGCTCTTCCTCATTAATCTCGGCTCCTCCAGCTGCCTCCCACTCCCCTCTCTGACATGTCTGGTTGGTCTTCCTGTGAGGCAATCTCAGTCTTTCAGAGCAGTGGCTGTGTGGGGCTGGATCTTTGCTCAGTTTAGTTTCAGCCATCTGTGCTTTTCTGCAGGCCGCCTCACACTCCTCCTAAAGCCCCGTGACTTCATCATCACCAAATTACTGTATTTTCAAAAAGACATTTCTGTGAAAGGGCTGGAAAGCAAGATAGTGTGTGTATGAGAGAGAGAGAGAGAGAGAGAGAGAGAGAGAGAGAGAGAGAGAGAAAGAGAGAGAGAGAGAGAGAGAGAGAGAGAGAGACAGGGACAGGGACAGAGACAGATAGAGTGACAGAGAGAGAGAGAGATTGCCTGGATTTCATCCCTGTACTTCACCCCCAGCGCTCTACACATCATTTCCCAAGAATCTAAGAACCATCCAACAAAGCTTGAAGTAGTCCCCAAGAACCAGATGATAGTGCACACTCCCCTCAAGGCATCTAGCGCTCCCCCCCCCTCCAATTTTTTCAAAACCAAATGAAGTCTCTGTCACATCCCGGAAAGGTAATTTTCTTTTCATTCTGTGACTTATTAGGAATTCTCTCTTCATTATTTGAAACTTGCTCCTGACTGCCTCAAACCAACTGCTTTTCCCCCCTCTTTGTCCTATCTACCAACTTGAGTAGAGATATAATCACTTGATTTTCTCCACAGTTCAGACTTACTATACTCAGAAGAGCAATTTAACAGATTCATTAGTTTGACATAAACTGGAGTTCTATATCCATTCTGGTGAGTGGGAAACCTGAAGTTGAGGTTGATTTGGGGCAAAGTTTTGTCTAAGTGGTTCAAAAAGTATTTTTAACATAAATGGGCGTGTGCATTTTTTAGTTTTTTAGAGACATTACTTCTGTAGGATGATGAGGTGAGAAGCTACTGTAGAAGACGAGAAGTAAGAGTGTATATGTTAAGTCTTCACTGTTTAAATGCGGCTTTTTCTCCACTATCTTCTTCCCATAACAATTGCTTCCATAGCAAATAACAATATAAGTAATGCTAATGATAAACAGTTAGTATGTCCAGCATTGTCCTTTCTCTTTATGGCATCTCATGACAGCCTTCTAAAGCTGAAATTATTACACCTTTCCAATTTCACAGATATGAAAACTGAGTCATTAGAAAACAGATATTATTGGAACCTGACTGGAAATCCATGCAGGGTATTACATAACTCACTATACTAACCATTATGCTTTTTTTCCCTTATAAAAATATAGGAACTGATTGCCCCCACATTTACCTAAACATGGATGCTTTACTGAAGCATAATGGGTAAGAAGTTTGTCATGATAGAGGAGATTGGAATTGTTAGGATCCGGAAACACATGACAACTTGATTGGAGGTGGTATTCAGTGGATACAGGAAACTCTTTTTTTTTTTAAATGTAGGAGTACTGCTATTTATTCAGCCACCGATTAGCTGATTGAATTGGGCATGAACTCCACCTTACTTTTTTTTATAATTTTATTTATTTTTTTCTTCTTATATTTATTTATTGAATCACTGTGGGAAAAGTTACAAAGCTTTCAAATTTAAGTCTCGGTCATACAATGATCAAACACCTTTCCCTTCACCAGTACTCATTTTTCACCACCAAGAACCCCAATAAACCTTCCTCCCACCCCTCCCAATGCCTGTGAGGCAGATCATTTCTACTTAACTCTTCTCTACATTGATTACATTCATTATTTCAACAAATGATGTACCATTATTGTTCAGAATTCCCCCCCCCCCCCCCCCCCGCCGCCAACAATCAGAATTGCTGAAAAGACATTGTGAAGTACTTTGTTTTCTATAGCTGGTATGCGAATCATATAATGTTATATAATGATTTTGGATTTCTGCAAAAAGCCAGGTCATTATGAGATTGGTATCGATACAGGTAACTCTTAAAACTCTTAAAGCATTTGATTTGAGGATGAGGATAGCAGCACTGTTGCATGCCTCACTTGTAGACCAGAGTGGGAACTCATAGGCAATGGGAATTTTAGGTCATACAGGTCAAAACAGTACTTTTCCTCTACCATTTTCAGCATATGTCTTTCTACCTATTTTTCAAGACTTCTTGTGACCTATATACCATCCCCTAGAGAGATTTACTCCTGGACATGTATCATTATCAAGACTTGATGATTATTTGTAAACAGTAGTACTGAGAACCCTTTTGGTTGCAACAATAAAACTAATTAAATGACTTCCTATGATGATTTAGTAATGGCGGCCTTGTTAATGTAGGTGCTCAATCATTTAAACATTTCGGTTGGAGGAAGAGAGAAAAAAAGATAGTGTATGAACACATGAAATTTTATGCTCTCATCAGGTCATTCCCTGTGTCTGTCTCTTGAAATATGATTAGAGGGAGATTCCTAGATAGAGACGGGTAGCTGAATGAAGGGAGGTGGAATAGGTAAAAATAGTGTTCTAACAACAAAAAGGTCATTTCTCAACCCAGTGTTTTAATTTGTTTTGATACATGAACATTCTCATTTTGCCCCACAAATACCTCTGATCTATCTGATTTCTCGTAAATGGAAGATGACAATTCATAGTTATATTTTCTTTCCTGAACACATTCCTGTTCATGCCATATCTTGGCCAACTGATATATAATTCCAAATATATATTTTATATTGAGGCAAGGAAAAGTAGAAGGTGAATAAGATAAGCAAGTGTTTCTAGTTGCTGAATGTTCATAGATCAAAAAAAGTGAATGTTCTAAGACCAAAGCAGGTAACAAAGAGTAAATTAGAATTATCCAATTGATGGTAAATCATTATGATGAAAAATGAAGGATATATTAAAAGGTAACTTTATTTTGGAATTAAATTATTATCTACATAGTAAAGCTCTAGAGTTCACCAAGCATACCTATCATGATTTGTTCTCAGTAGTCATTTGAGATAATGGAGTTCTTTTTTATAAATCAAGGAAAGTTGGATATATTAAGCATGTGGAACTGTCAGCTCAGCCCTCTCTGTCTCTGGGTTTCCCATTCTTTGATCCATGTCCTAGTTGATTGCCTTCTAAGAAAATTTGATGACTACATATCACTATTGTATCTAATGAAGCAATAATATATATTCTCTAGAACAGGCTGGATTCTAACATCTTATTACACCCTTCTGAAAATTACATTTGGTAGTTTCAAATGTTCTCTGCTAACATTATGTTTCAAGAGCCACCAGCTGTTATGAAGTAAGCTGGAATATATGTAGAAATAATATAGTTGCATAACAAATTTAAAAGATGCCAGTCGGTGCCAATAAAAGTTACCCCACTGTAGACAGATGGTGAATTTTCCTAATACCTTTCTTGTAGAATCGATAACTTACATTTTGGATCCCTTTTTCATAACACAACATCTCCAAAACAAATAGAGACCTCAGTTCAGAGGCTAACAAAGCATTTAGCATTCCAAAAATGTTTGGTGTAATGGTCCACCCCTATTCTGTGTGATATCCAGATAAAAAAATAAAACTATTAGTAATTTGCCTACTTTGAGTCTTGGAGGTGAGGGTTGGAAGAGCAAAGGTGGAATGACTCTTGTAAGGGTCTACATAATTTTGAGACATAAAGCTACCTTACTGGCATTACCCATTTAGATCTTACAAAAAATTCATCAAGATTAGTATTGGTCCTCACCAGTTTTTCTAATAAAGAGACCTGATGCTCAAAGAAAAATATTTATTTTCCCACAATCCCCAAGTTTGAATGGCACTTCAATTTTTAAATCTATTTTTTCCTCCATTCTTCACTTATGTAGCTTTATCTTCAACACAGTCACCTTCACAAATTACATCTTTTAGCACAAAAGGGAAGAAACGTATGCTCATGCACAAAGTGAGTACCCCCCTCCCCCCGCGAATTTTGAGTGTTGGAAAGAAGAGTGCAGCGAACCATCTGTGGAATTAGCACTTGTCCCTTGGTGTGACCAATTTGCTTGCTTCCAAATAAAAATGGGCATCCCTTTTCCAAAGAAATCTTATTTGGTGTACTATTTGTGACTGGAGAAAAATGCAAAGAATAATACCACAGACTTGAGGACTAGATTGCTCTGTGGACATTGAGGACCTATTACACTACATTTTGCAGGGCAATAGACTGGTTTATACCTTACGTGCAGTTAAAATCTGAATGCAGAGATTGCTCTCATATTCAGAGAATGAATCAAGGAAAGGAGCCAGAAATTCTTGGCATTTACAGGTGAGATTTTCTTTTTCAAATTTTCTGCTTCCCCCTTTAAGCTAGAATTAGTTGCTACTGTAGCCAGCAGGCGCACGGGGCTGCAACAGTGGTGATCTGATTCCAGCTGTCTTCTTGATCGATCCCAGCTAGATCAATGCAGAACACTCATACCAGAGGTCATTCTTAAAGCAGCAAGTTCAAGTCAATAAAAGAAAACATTATTATACATAAAGATGGAAAAGTTACATATTTTTAAAACAATGAAATCACCCTAAAGTTGAAATCTATGAAAAGTTTCAGAGTGAGTCACAACTACAAATACAAAAAAATAACCCCTTTGGTAGTTAACAATATCTTTCAGGGAATCATATCCAAAGATGCAATCAATTTACTGATTGTGGATCAAGGTCAGGGCTAATGATTTTCTTAAGTGTGGGCCCCAGGTACCCAGGTATCTGTGATAATATTCACAGAGATTTTTACATAGGACTATTAGCAAGGAGATCTAGGGAAGAGTCAGACACAAAATTACTTACCCCAATTTCAAGTTTATTGTTGTTCCTGTGGTGTGGCTCTTGGTAATTTATGAGACTGTCTGTAAGGTTCAGGAGCTCTTGAGACCTCCCGTCTAATAAAATAGCCATGTCGTTTTTCCTGAATGAAGGGACCGACATATATCAAGAAGTGCGATTTGTTTGATATCCTTTTGTACTGGAAAAGGAAAGGTTGTGGCATTTGTAGGTGAGTAAAATGGGGGAGGGTGTTACAGTATGTAGGTATGTTGAGAGAGACCTTGTAGGTGTAGGTACATAATGATGCTTTTATATTTAACATCCTGAGGCCATAGGACATTATATTAAGAAAACTAAAGTTATAAGTCAGAGCTGTTGGTTTGAAGATACATTTTTTCCATTGCATAGGCTTACAGGTTTTAAAGACATAAACCTACTCTTAAATTCTCATAATTTGTTGTTGCCCCTTATTTAAAGAGGCAGGACACTCTTTTTTAAATTGCAATAAAAGCAATAACTCTGGTTATGGAGTGTCCCACCAAGTCTTCATTTCTAGGGTGTGAGTTACTGATTTATTAATGGGATTCCCCCTAGGAGGAATTTTGAGATTGTATTTTGGGTCTGTTGGTCCAAAGGCTGGCTCTGTGATGGAATGAACAATCTGAGTGACCACACAGACAACCCAGGAAGAAAGATCCATTTAGTCTCTTTCTTAAGTTATAAATATCATTTCTCCCAACAGAAAAGTAACCGATAGTACACAAGTTGAAGGGACAAATATTGAATGATCCATACTCCTAGTAAAGTGTCAATAATTTGACATCAGCCATCTAACTTAAAGTATGTCTGCTGACGCTTGTGGCATGCCTGTGTGTCTGTGATTGTGTGCACAAACACGTACATCTATGTGTATGTGTGTATACACACCCAGGGATATCACGATTACAAGCCTAAAAACACAAGGCAGTACCAGTGGCATTTGAAACTCTCAGTTGGCATATGGGATTCTAATTAGGAAATCTGGGATTTTATGACTAAAAACAGGGTGTTTCTTGTAGGCAGAACATAAATATGCAAAATGATGAGTACTGAACCATGGACTATTAAAACATCTTATTGACATGGCAATGTAGTCCTGCATAATAGATAACTTTTATGAAATTGTACAGCAGAGATTTCTCCTTACTACAGTATGATATTTTTCCCCTAAATTTTGTTTTATTTTTATAAAGGTGTTCACTCCTGTCCCCAGGCAGAATATCCTGTCCCCGCACCAGGCTGTCTTCACTGGGGCCCCTCAGAGGGGGGGCAGGTTGAGTTTCCCTCCCCACCCCGAACTGAGCCCCAGCAGCTTCAGAACTCAGCCACGGCCGTGCTCAAGGCCACTCTCACATGCTCAGATGAGCCTCACCCATGAAGTAACCGGCAGAGGAACCCAGGTATGTGGACCCGTGACTGAGCTCTCCAAACCTGCTTAGATCGGGAGTGGGCCTCCTCCACCCAGTCCCCCAGTTTTCCAATAGCTTGGTAGTCACATCCACAATCTGCCCTGGGCGCTATGTGATCTCCATCAATGGCCAAGCTCCAGAGACTAAGTCTACAACTGTAACTCATGGTGTCTCACTAATAAAAATAAAAAAATAAGCTCCTGGAAGAGAGTGACAGTTTTTCCTGAAGCGACCTCTTATACTCTAACCCACTGATGTACCTCCTCTCAGAGAGAATGGCAAGTTACCGAGAGTATCCCACCGCAAGGCAGAGCCTGACAAGCTACCTGTGGCGTATTTGATATGCCAAAAACACTATCAATAATGGGACTCATTCCCCTGACCCCGAAAGAGCCCCCACTATGCCACTGGGCTCTGCTAGCACGCGACAGGTAGGAATGGAGTTGTAATGGTGCCTAGCTGGAGCAAACTGATGATCAAAGGGATGACAAGTGACAAGTGACAAAGTTGTTCACAGTAATTCATTACATTTAATATTCAAACACCAATCACATTACCATTGCATCTTCCCATCACCATATTTCAAATGTTTCCATCTCAAATCCTAAATTGTGGCCCCTAAAACTTGGAATATCACTGGTATAGAATATGAGAGGTCCAGGAATTCTAAAATTTAGAATACAATTATAGCATATGTAGCATATTCACTCTGGGTGAGGCCTATGTTGCTGTCTTCTGGGAGCTTTATTTCTGAGTCTCTGGATCATGGTCATTGATGAGATTATATGGCAATGGGGGCAGTTTTGTGGGAGTGACTGCCAAGCTACTGGAAAATTCCTGCTCCGAGTTTGGAGATTTAGTCATGGGTCCCACATACCTGTTTTTTTTTTTCTGCAGGCTTCCTCATGGATGAGGCTCATCCGAGCCTATGGAGAATGCCCTTGAGAATGGCAGTGGTTGGGTTCTGGAGATTTTTTGGGTTCTGTTGGGGCAGGGAGGGAAACTCAATCCACTTCCCTCCAAGTTGGTCTGGTAAAGATAGCCTGGTTCAGGGTCTGTATTATATTTTTCTGACCACCGTTGGTTTTTTTTTTATATCAGTAGTACCAGGAATCCAGTTAATGTGTGATTCATAGTAGAGAAATCTGGTTTATTAATGCTCCTGACTCTTCCAGTAGAATAATTTATCCAATTCTTTCCTGGTGGGGTCTCCATTAAGCAATATCAAGTCACTAGGAAACAGTTATAGGAGGAGTTATATTATATTTGTCCTGTGGTTCCCGAAGAATGAAGACCCTAACATTGGGCAGAGCACTAGCAAGTAACTTACTTGAAACTCAAACTACGTTTCAATAATTCTTCCCACTGTCTGACTCAATAGCAGCCGTTGGAAGGGAATTTTTTTCTATGACAGCTGCGGCTTTCAATCCTAGATTGGATTTCTCTCAGTCCTCCCAGAAGATGTTTTAGTGATGTACAAGCTTTAGCATATGATTGGTAAGGCCTTGAAATAAATCCCCAGCTAAAAGAGAGGCATGGTGGGGTAGGGTGGAAAAGGAAGTCCAAATTCAGTAGTAAATCTGATATCTTGCAAGCAATATTTTTAAGAAAGGAAGGGCTTGCTCTTCATATCCTTTCTAAGTTTTTTAAGTCTCTCTCTACTATTTTTAGTGTCATTTCTCTGTAGAATGATGTAGCAGATCAACCAACACTATTTGGAAATTGCAGTATCAGGTTGCTGCCTGAGAATTGATTTTCACCTCTGAGATGTTTGCTATATGGGACCAGTTAGGGACATGGATTTTATGGGGTTTGGATATTCCTTGTCCTTGTTAGCACAAACCTGCTGTGACCTCAGACAAACATTTCCTGGCAAGGCCTCGGTTTCTTTATGCTAACAACAACAACAACAAAAACATTTTTTTAAATCACTTAACAGGTGGAAAGAAGATTGAGAACTCAAATTTAGAGAATAAAGAGTAGACAATGGGATGAGAAAAATAGTTCAACTAAACAATACTCAATGAATACAATAATGTAGAAAAAAGACCAAAGGAAAAACAAATAGAAAAAGAAAGATAAATTAAGAAGTGATCAGAAGAGATCAGATATGTTGAGACCAGAAAAAACAAGTGAGAACAAAGGAGGGATGAATAGAAGAGGTACAAAAGGAGCTTGAAAATCAGAAAAAGTTTCTTCAGGGGGAAATTTTCAAGCGCTGCTGAAACTAGGAGACCTCTTGGGCAGAAAGTGACAAAGATCAGCTAATGATACACGATAAGACAATGTCACCTCCTCTAGCACCTGGTGCTATTGGGGCAACATGTAAGGTAAGTGTTGCCAAAAAGTATTCTCATTTTTAAATATGTCTGGCCAGGATGTTTTGGGAATTTTAGATATTATGAATAGAGGTGCTAATTAGACAAGGTCCAGAGCAGTGTCTCCTAAAGATTTTATAAAAATTTACATTGTTGGTCAAGGTGTTAAGGCACTGGAATTGCACACGGCTCAGTTCTCAGCCTATTTCCAGCATTGAATATGGTTCTCTGAGCACTGCCAGGAATGATCCTTGAGCACAGAATCAATAGTAAGCCCTGAGTATCCAGGACATAACTCCATCTTATCCCACAAAAATTTACAGTATTTACCTTAAAATAGGTAAAATTCTCTCATCAGCACTTTGTAAGGCTCCAGTAACATGACCAGTACAGTGAGAGTGGAGGGTTAAGTATGATGCACCTTCCTTTGAAAACTACAGCGAGGGGACAATAAATCCAAAAGGAAGAAATATATATGTGAGCATGCATACATGTGTATGCATGGGTGAGTGTGCATTTGTAAATAAATGAGACTTTTACCTTCTTGGATTCACTGCATCACTGTCACTGTCATCTGGTTGTTTATCAATTTACTTGAGTGGGCTCCAATAATGTCTCAATTTGTCCCAGCCCTGAGATTTTAGCAGCCTCTCCTTACTCGTCTTTCCCAATGAAACTGCCATATCGGCGGCTCCTTCAGGGTCAGGGGAATGAGATCCTCTATTGTTACTGTTTTTGGCATATTGACTATGCCACGGGTAGCTTGCCAGGCTCTGCCGTGAGGGCAGGGTACTCTCGGTAGCTTGCAGGGATCTCCGAGAGGCATATATATATACTTGGATTAAAAACTATAAACATTACACACATGAGGCCCTTCGACCCCCCATTCCCTCTTGAACACATATTTAGCTTGCTGGTCTCTCTGCCACTTTGCTTTATCCATTGTGGAGAAGTCCATGTTCTCTCTTAAACATGTATTCCCTTTTTGTCTCCTCTAAGATCTTTCTAAATAACTTTCAATACAAACTATCTTGCTTCACAGTAGCACTGTAGCACTGTCCTCCTGTTGTTTATCAATTTGCTCGAGTGGGCACCAGTAACATCTCCATTGTGAGACTAATTGTTACTGTTTTTTTGCATATCAGATATGCCACGGGGAGCTTGTCAGGTTTGTCGTGTGGGCAAGATACTCTTGGTAGCTTGCCGGGCTCTCCGAGAGGGATGGAGGAATCGAACCTGGGTTGGCCATGCAAATGCCCTACCTGCTGTGCTATCGCTCCAGCCCCTTGCTTCACTAAAAAAAAAAAAAAAAAAGAGCATGGACATAAAAAGTTAAAGAGGTCCCAATGGAGGAGACAGATCATGATGTTAACAATTTGACTAGCAGAAGAAGTATGTTGTATAATATTATTTTGGGTGAGAAAGATGAAAGTATACTCAAGCATATGGAAAAACCATGGATGAACAGATGACAACTAAGAAACAATATTTATATGAAAAAATATATATATTTTATTATGACAGTGATTTGCCACATTTTCATTTTCAGTTGTTTCAGGAATTAAATCTTCTAAGACCAACCCATTCCACCATCAGTATGCCCTTCCTTCTACCAATGTCCCCAGTTTCTCATTCACAACTCAGCCTGACCATCTTAGCAGGCACAAATAAATTTACTTCATTTTGTTTCTTACACCACAAGACTCCTGGGATTTTCAAACAGATCAATAAAATTCAATTTGTGATCATTGTTAAATCTCATAATGGAGTTACTGAAGTTGTTTTCTGAGGATTTACTGGACCGGTTGGTACTAGTTGAACCTTCTGTGTTATTGTTTTCATGATTTGAGCTTGATGGTCTTCTATGCAACTTTCCCATCAGATTTGCTGTGATCCTACTGGGCTGAGTCCTATGAAATTTGAACGTGTCACGTGGCTGCGTATATGGGCACACGATCCAGGAACTATGGAACTGAAAGGATTTGGTGGCTTGGCAACTTGATGAGGTTCATTTGTGGAGCTGGACTGTTTCTATGTTAGAGGGTTTCAGGTGTTTCTGTGGTTGCTGTGTCTTCAGGCATAAAGGGATATCTGCCTTTTCCCCATAGAGAGAAGGCCCCAGAGTTCTTAGGACAGGCTAGTAAACCTGGGAGGATTTGGCAGCATCACATTATTTTCTTCTCCTGTATTTTACGTCTCCTACTCTAACATTGAGATTTGTCCATATTGGCAGAGGCAGTAATGTTACTACTGACACCCATTTTTAATTTTTGGCTGTCGGAATAAACATTTTTGTACACGGTCTTTTGATGATAGAAGCACCTGGAGGGGATTTTCAGATTCATATTTTATATATGCAGAAGCTCTGTAAAATCCTGCCAGTTTTCCAAGGTAGTGGTATTTTTCTTTTACTAATTTTTGGACCATACTTAGCTGTGGGACTGGAGCGATAGCACTGTGAGTAGGGCATTTGCCTTGAATGCTGCTGACTCGACTGACATTGAGTTTGATTCCTCCACCCTTCTCAGTGAGCCCGGCAAGCTACTGAGAGTATCTCTCCCACACGGCAAAGCCTGGCAAGCTATGCGTGGCATATTCAATATGCCAAACACAGTAACAATAAGTTTCACAATGGAGGTGTTACTGGGCCCGCTTGAGCAAATCGATGAACAGTGGGAGGACAGAGCTACAGACAGTGCTACATTATTTTCTAGATTAGTTGTGGATCTGGGCCCTTTCTCTGATGCAAGATGGCAGGTGTAGGTGGCAGGAGTTTCTGGTTTTTCTGGTGTCAGGGTGTATGTGTGTCGGGGCAAGGGGGAGATTTGGCCACCCCCATTCTAAGGATATCCCAGAATTTTTATCCCATTGACTATTTTATGTATTTATTTTAAAAAATCAACAAAACTTTAGCTGAGTAAATGAATTAAATATTAAGACTAATATGTAGCATCCTTGGGGCCAGAAGAAGACTCAGTGACTAAAGTGTCTACCTTGTATCAAACTACTATTTCAATCCCTATCTCCACTATGTGTGCTAAGAGTGAATCTGACAGCTCTTCTCTCTGTGGACCCCAGCACTACATGTTTTAGACCCATACTGTAGCCAGGTGTGTGTGTGTGAGCACTGTAAATAAAGTATATGAATCCTGGTGAGCAACACAGACCAAAAGAATGTGCCAATATTGTGGTCAGGTATGACCTCCTAGAGAATATGTGTGTGAGAACCACAGTGACACACTGAACAGTACAACCAGAATGTGCACAAGCACAAGCATCAAAGAGAGCCCATGTGAAAGCACCACAACTATGGATGTGTGCCCAGTTTGATGTGCAAACTAGGCGAGCATCTTGACCAAATGTGTCAGCATCACAAACAACCATATATATGACCCTAGGTTATTGCAGTGCCATCAACTGCAATAGGGAAGGAGGTAGCAGGGAGGATGGCATCCTATGCATTTAGGATAAAATGTGTCTGAATTTTTATTTTATTTTGAATAAATCTACCTGGCTGCTTCCTGCAATTGGACACTGGTTCAAATCAATGAAGTTCTTTTGTCTTTAACTTCATTACAATTGACTTTGCATTATACAAATAATTTCAAATTAATTTCTACATGAAATATAGAAACATGTTTTTGATGACTAAGTTTGCTTTTACATATTTAATTCTTTTGATTTTGAGATATTTAGGTGATGGGTACTCAGACTACAAAATTGTACTCCCTTCCCTTCCCTTCCCTTCCCTTCCCTTCCCTTCCCTTCCCTTCCCTTCCCTTCCCTTCCCTTCCCTTCCCTTCCCTTCCCTTCCCTTCCCTTCCCTTCCCTTCCCTTCCCTCCCTTTCCCTTCCCTTCTCTTCCCTTCCCTCTCCTTCCCTCACATTCCCTTCCTTTCCTTCCTTGGCTTTTTCTTAGAGTCAGTCTATTGTATTGTGTCACTAATGGCTGAAATTAGCTGCAAGTAC
Organism: Sorex fumeus; assembly: GCF_029834395.1. Lineage (NCBI taxonomy): Eukaryota > Metazoa > Chordata > Mammalia > Eulipotyphla > Soricidae > Sorex > Sorex fumeus. Next base: position 44,478,531 of record NW_026606185.1, on the reverse strand, counting down.
TACAAACTTGATTGCAGATGTTTATTACACATGAAACATGGCATTTTTGTCACACAACAAAATAGTCAAAGGTAAACACTTCATGGGAGTTAGATTAATGTTTATTTAAGGCTAAATTCTTGGAGATCTTAATGTGTCCCTTAGTGCCCCAAGATGGTTCTATTTGTTTTTTTCTGTTTTGTATTGTATTTTGGGTCACACCAGATGTTTAGGGATAACTCCTGGAGGGACACAAGGAACCATACATGGTGTTGGAGATTGAAGCTGTGTACACCAGATGCAAGGCAAATGCCCTATCTGCTGTCCTATAGCTCTGGTCCTTCAAGATGGTTCTAGCCATTAGGTCCTTGAAGACAGGAGGATTGAAGGAAGTAGCACAAAATTGAGTAATATACTTTGTCAGTTCAATGGAAAGTGGGGGAAAGGTAGTTTTTCATTTTGCAAATGATTCAATAAGGGATAGACATGGAGAAGAAGGGATGGGAAAATGTTTTCATCTGGGTATTTAAATGATTAAAAGTTTTGCTGTATCATTTAAATCTGACAACACCTACACACAAAAAAAAAACTATGGTGATTCTCAAGTGTCCAGATATTAATATTATGTAGCAACCAATTGAATAGTTTAACATTCATCCAAAATTAATAATTTCTAAAGACTTTTACCCATCATTTACATTATTCCCTGTGCATCTATTTTTCTGGTGAATAATTAAAATGCCAAATGTAAGATTTCTTCTAAGAAGCTAACCAGTTTATTTTCATACACCTGTATTTATAGCAATTTTTAAAATTTTAGGTGTCCTCATCATTACTATCATCACTTTCCTAATTACCAATATTTATTGTGTCCTTGATGCATAGTGTCTTTGTTGTCATGACTTTTCATTTTCATGATACTTCAAAGTATTTATTGCTTTTCATGTTTTACAAATGAAGATACAGAGAGTCAGATAAAAGCATTGTGTTTAATGACACATAAGTGGAAGGTTGCAGAATGAATTTAGAGATAATTCTTCTAATTCCAAAATCTGACCCCCGCCTGAAGCACTTGTTTGAACTTCTTCAGAAAGCAGTGTTGACATTGATAAAATTTCTACCTGTCTGATCCTCAAATATAATTTGGTTTATAACTATAATTATGAATTCAGGGATAACTCTTACTCTATGTCAATCCTAGAGTCAGAACACAAAAGGTCAACACTAAGGATTCTCAAAAAAGAAAGTTATACTAGATAAGATTTTCCTCAATTACTAGGAACAAGATAATGATTAAAAATTTTAAAAAAATAATTGAATAATTTATTTTTGATTATTTATTTTTTTTAATTGAATCACCATATGACACATAGTTATAAAGGTGTTCATAACTGGGTTCCAATCATACAATGTTCCAATGCCCATCTGTCCACCAATGTACATTTCCCACCACCAATGCCACCAATGGGAAGGAATTTCCTTCCTATTATAACCTCCCCACACAACCTGTCCCTATGGCAGGTACCTTCCTTCTCTCTCTCTCTCTCTCTCTCTCTCTCTCTCTCTCTCTCTCCGCTCTCTCTCTCTCTTCTTTAGAACATTATGGTTTGTGATACAGACACCGAGAGATTATCATGTTTGTTCCTTTACTTACTATCAATGGGCTGGAGCTATAACACAGTGGGTAGGACATTTGCCTTGCATTCGGCCGATCCGTGTTCAATTCCTCTGTCCCTCTTGGAGAGCCTAGCAAGCTACCAAGAGTATCCTGCCCGCATGGCAAAGCTTGGCAAGCTCCTCATGATGTATTTGATATGCCAAACACAGTAACAACAAATATCACAATGGAGACGTTTCTGGTGCATGCTTGAGCAAATCGATGAACAATGGGATGACAGTGCTACAGTGCAGTGCTACTTACTGTCAATGATTGTTTTTTTTTAAATAATGTTGATCGCTTTCCATTAAATCTAGCTATTTCATTTTGAAGGTACAGTTTTCGTTTTGTTTCCATGTCAGTTATTGATCTGGGTACTGCTTCAAAGGGCCTGATCAAATGTGTTTGCATCAGGAAACTACCATGATGTATTTAGAATAGTGGTTACAGCACTCAGTTGAGAATCATTTCAGAGGTCTGAAAAACAAAACAAAACAAAATCCAGAAACTCTGGTCTAATTGATATATACCTCAGGAGCCTGAGTTTCGGTTTTGTTTTTGTTTGGGTTGAGGGAGGCACACCTGGCAATACTCAAGCTTATTATTGGATTTATTCTATACCTAGATTCTATACCTATACCTATATCTATACCTATACCTATATTCTATACCTATACCTATACCTATACCTATACCTATACCTATGCCTATACCTATACCTATACCTAGATTCTATACCTAATCTGTACCTAGATTACACCTAGTGTTGCTCAAAAAACAATATGGTGGGCTGGAGGAACTAACAAGGACCAGCCACATACAAAGCAAGAAATTTAACTTCTGTGCTATCTCTGCGGTCCACAGCTATCCCAGGTTTCGTTTTCCTGTTTTACTTTGTTTTAATTTTATTATTCACCTGATGATTCTGAGATTCATTTTAGTAGAAAACCACTGGCCTACATGATAAATTAGAGGTAGAAATAAAGAGGAGGGATGAGGAGGCCTCAAAGTAACATTCTTAAACCTCTTGGTCTATGAACCATTTTATGGGATCATTGAGAGAAATAGGTCTCTTCAACAATGAGTGGAGATAATTACTTGACTTTTGATGAGAGCCCAGTGGATGAAAGGATAAGTAAATGGCTAAGAAGTGAAAAGTTATGTGTAGAGAATATCTTTATTGTGTGTTTTTATTATATTTTTATACTTTTCAAAACACCATCATTCAAAATCACCAATGACAAAAACAAAGGCCCTTTGAGGATATACGTGTTTAAGTGATGCTGGTTTTAGTGAATGGCAAAACTTCAGTGAAAACTTTTTTGTGCTAAGATTAGTCTCAATGAATTCTCTGTTGCATTTGAGATTTTTGAGGATGCATAGTCAGGGGGGTTATTTTTGATTAACATCTCTTAGAGACTTCACTATACGTATTTGGGCTCTGAGGAAAGAATATTTCATCTAATTTGTTCCCCACACTTCATTTTGCAATGTAGTGGTCTGTGTGTGTTGGGGGGGGCGGTATTCAGCCTCATCAACAGTGCTCAAAACGTACTCTTGATTCTGTGCTCATGGAATACTCCTGGCAGTGCTCAAGTGACCATGACAGTGCCAGGTACCGAACGCCGTCTCAAATTTGTGCCGGACAAGCACTATAGCCCCTGTACTATATCTCAGGTCCCAGTTTAATTTTGTTGGATCTCTAGTCTGAGCTATATTCCCATAGTGTTTGGATAAGCCTGTTGTATATTTTAATACATTGCTGTGTAGCATAAATGGCTCTGTTTAATTCTCTGTGCCTCCTACATATCTGTTCTGCTGGTGGAAACTTCTTTTGTTTCCCAAATCCTGCTTCTTCCTCTTTTTTTTTCATTGAAAAGTTTGATCCATCTAAAATCTATACATTATTTCACAGACATCAGTAGCTCTTTTCCGGGTTAAATTATTCCATGGCATTGTTTCATTGAAGGTTTCAGATTACCTTCTGACACATATTGGCAGAAAGAGCACATTTTTCCATTGGGACAGAACTTATTTTTATTAGAGAAGAGAACAACTGAATTGAGTTTCTGTCTCATATTTCCTAGCAGTGGCAAATAAAGGCATCTAGTGCTTTAAATGACAATTTACCTTTCTACTAAAATTAAGCATCTTTTAACTCCTCCTTGACTCTCTTCCTTCCGCTATGCTACTCCCCTTCAGTTATGCTTCCCCTTCATCATTTTCCTCCCCATCCCTCTCTAGCATTAAATCTCCACCCTCACCCACGTATTCTTACGCTTCTTGCAACTTCCCCATTCTTTGGCAAGTCTCCATCCCATTTTTCTTTCCCCATTCATGTTCTCTTCTCTCTCTGTCCTTCCTTCCCCTCCTTTTTTGTCTAATTTATTCTATTTTGATTGGCTTATCTTATCATCCTAGTTTCCAGATGATAGACCTCCTTCTCTTGGGTTTGCAAGTTTTAATTCCAAATGCCACTTATCCCACAGAGTGTATAAATCAGGGATCTGAAAGGAAAGAGGAGGAAAGAATAAGGTTTGGTTTAGTGCTCTTTCTTTTTTCTGCTAGGAATTTTACAGACACAAGTGGAAAAGACATGAGGTTTGTTTATTTTACTACTTAGCTAAAGAAATGGGGATAGGAAGACAAACCAGCGTGGTGCCATATCCCCGGCAAGAAATGTCTAGCTTTGGTTAGGCAACTTACTTTTTTATCCATCGTAGATATCTCATCTCTCTGCCCAGAGTTCCATGAACTGCATTACTATACAATTTTTGCTATAATATATATTTTATATATTTCTATAAATAATTGCAGCGCTATAACCTGATATTTATCAGCATGCTAGCTCCTCTAAGGAACCCATTTTCCAGGGGAGGTCAGTGGCCTAAACATTGATAAGAAGAATTCTTAGCAGCTTGGGAAGACAGCAGAGTTAACAGAGCTGCCTTGCATAGGATCATTCAAGACGGTATAAACGGTCTGGAGTAGTATCATTCTTCAGGATGCAAGTTCAAGTAGGGCCGGATGATTTCAGAGGGAGGGATTCTAGAGCATGTTGCCCATGGAAGGGGAAAGAGGGAAAAGGAGAGGTAAAGAGACAGTTTATCAAATCAAGAGCATCAATACTGGAGGCTCTTAGTCTTGTGAGTGTGTCTGCATGTGTGAGAGGACAGTCTGGCAAGGCTCTCCCTTATGTTAGGATTACGAGGATCCTGAACAATGAGAATTAAAACTGAACTAAAAAGGGCGAAACTCTGGCCAGGCTCAGCTCTTCCGAGTGGCTACAACCTTGGAGCAAGACGAGCTTTTGTAGAAGTAGTTCCCTAGGCTTCCATATTCAGGTTGTGCACTGTGAACTCAGGTTAACTTACTGGACAAGTAGGATCTCTAAATAAGGAAGAGTAGCACTCCAAAACAGAAATTGGGGCATCTCATTCTTGGACTGACTTTATATTCTTTCTACCTGCTGTCGTCATCCACTAGGTGTCATTATGGAGGGCAGTTCCAAAAAAAAAAAAAAAAGGATGAAATGTAAAAATCCTCAGAAATTTTCTATAGGACAGAATGCATATGTCCTTCTTGCCCCGCCGACACCACTAGTTGCCCCCCATGAGCGGCTCTCTGGCATGGCCATGGCCCCAGAGGCACACGGACCTAATTCAGAACCCAGAAGCTTCTGGCAGAAATATGAATGGACTATGCATTAAGCTACAGTGCCATGCCCCTCCGGGAGGGAAAGGGCATCTGTCTTTTCCGTCGTCCCACCCCCAGCCCCCTGTGGCACAGTGGCTGCCCCCTCAGAACTTATTGGACAGCCAGGTAAGAGCCGGCAGTGATGGGGCAACTGCAACTTCATGAGATGGGGGTGGGGGGTGCGGAACTGGCAAGTCCTTCTTGCCCTGCAGAGACCACGAGTTGTGTCCACGAGCAGCTCTCCAGCACAGCCATGGAACCAGAGGCACACAAACCAATCTCGGAACTATGTGGCTTTTGGCAGAAATCCCTACAGACTTAATTAGTAAAATATCATAGATCCAAAATCTGATATCCAAAATATGATATCATATGGTCTTCATAACCAGCAATAGAAAACAAATTATTTCATGATACCTTTTCAGCAGGTTTGATTGTTGGGGAGAAATTCCAAATAATAATGGTGCATCTTTTGTCAAAATAATGAATGTAATCAAAGTAGAGAGAGAGTAAAGTGGAAATCATCTGCCTTACAGGCATGGTGAGGGGTGGGATGGAGGGTATATTAGGGTTCTTGGTGGTGGAAAACATGCACTGGTGAAGGGGTGGGTGTTTGATCATTGTATGACCGAGACTTAAACCTGGAAGCTTTGTAACTGTTCTCATGGTGATTCAATAAATAAATTTTAAAAAAAAGAATGCGGCAGTCTTGGGGCAAGCAGGTATTTTCTATGCCTGATTTCACCAAGCACTTTTAAGTCACACTGTGCTAAAGACAGCATTGACTGCTATGCTAGAGCCTCTTAGTCTTAATGGTGCTGCCACCTCCGCTTCGCTGGGAAGCTTCAGAACTTGTTTAACCATGGGTATAGTAATTGGACTCAATTATTCATTCCCAATAAATGAACCGAGTAACTGGGAGTACACGGGGTAGAAGTGGGAGGGTCATCGCTTCAGAACTGACAAGCAAGAAAAATCACAAACCAGGCTTCTTGAATATAAGGAAATATAAGAGTATTTAAGGGACGACTAAATTGTTTTTGTTTTGAACCTTTTATTCCATCTCTAATTAAAACAAAAAAGAGATCAGGGATTGTGGGAATCGTAGGAAGGGGAACTGGAAAGGTGAGAGCATTGCACATGGTATTTGCTCAGCATACAATGAATTGAGGTCAGATTAATAGTCATTACAAATATTGAGCTGAATTCTGGAGTTAGAAAATATGTAATCAACTATGTAACTCTATTCAAAAGATGTCAGGTTTCTCATTTATAACATGGTGTGTGTGTTAGTGTGTATGTGTGTGTGTATGTCTGTGTGTCTGTGTGTGTGTGTATGTGTGAAGCTATAGCAATGTGAAGAAAAGCACATATTCCAGGATTTTTGTCAGATACCAAGAGATGAAATAGAAAAAATAAATATTCAAATGTATACTAGAAAATACACTAAGCTGCCATTCAAATAATGGCATTTCAATAATTTTATAAATTCTACCTTTGGCCCCTCCTACACTAAGTCCATTGCTCCTATGCCTTATCTCTTGCTTTCAACCTTTTCTCCTCTTTATCTAAGAACAACAGCTGCCTCATTTGAGGAATGAATATTTGATTGATGGACAGGAGAGAGTGTCTGTGTGTACATGTATATAAATATAATACTATTTGTAGTACTGTAGCACTATCCTGCCATTGTTCATCAATTTGCACGAGCGGGCACCAGTAATGTCTCACAACAAATTGTGAGACTTGTTACTGCTTTTGGCATATTGAATAAATCAAGGGTAGCTTGCCAGACCTTGCTGTGAGGGCGAGATACTCTTGGTAGCTTGCCGGGCTCTCAAAGAGGGGCGGAGGAATCGAACCCGGGTCGGCCGTGTGCAAGGCAAGCACCCTACCCTCTATGCTATCGCTCCAGCCCATATAATACTATATATAAAATATATCTATATTATATATGTATGCATAGTTTTTTCATTAGAAGAAGAAAATGATGGGTCTATTTTGACCAGATTCTTTCAAGTGAGGGGCCATAAAAAGAAAAATCATTAATGAATATTAATAACATATGTAATTCATGTATGTAGGAGTGAATTCATGGCCTTTCTTATTCTCTATGGAAGTCAAACATGAATGATATAAAGCTAAATGTTAGAGAGAGAGAAAAATGTTGCCAAAAAGCTAAATGCTTAAGTATATGATTGAGACAAGAAAAAGATTGAAGTAACTGTAAAGTTGACAAGAGATGGAGTTGGATAATAGGAACACAATAAGAGAAAAATCTATCTTATATCAGGCTGAATAGGGATTTTGTTAACAAAAGTGAAAGGTAGAAGATGAATATATGAACCAATAATTCTAGAACAAGTTTTTATTCATAAACAAATGCACGTATGACATGTTGTAAACGTGTCCCAGGGCATTTTTTTTTTACTTCATCAGCGTTTCTAACCAGATTTGAAATGCCTTTACAAACAGATTAATCAATAGCAAATACATTAAATGAATATTTACTGGGAGCATCTCTGTGTAATAAATTTGAGGGTACAAGGCTTACTAGGAACATTGGGATTTCCAAAGATGAATCAACATTTTGGAGAAGACACTAGGCATAAGACATTTAGAAACTGGCAGAATAAATGCAGCATATGCTGGGACATCTCCATAGAACGTGAGAGCCCATGAGGAAGAGAACACTGTGTACAAAGAAGGCAAGGAGGGCTGCAAGGTCCGGAGAGAATTAGGTAGCAGTAAATAAAAGAAGTGCCATTTGACCAGGAAAAGGATTAAATGGTGAGAAACTGAGTATGCAATGTTAATAAACTGAAACAAGAAATTGGAGGATATATGAGAATCTATAGAAAACAGTGATCTCTGTGAGGGCAAGGCTGAAAATGAAAGTTGTAAAGGTAAGTTCAGGCTCAACTATAATGAATGTAATGACTGATACTCAGATTTTTTATTCTACATTAATAAGGAGTTGGTGACATTGTGTGTACGTGTGAGATATGGTAATACTACAATTAAAATCTCACATCACATCAGAAATATTAATCTAGCTATTAATCATCAAATATTTATTGGGTGTTTACTCATTACAAGATGCTATGTTAAATGCCAATGAGATCATATAGGGAATATATTACATAATCCCTAATTGAAATCTTACATTCTGGATGAGAAAACAAATGCCATATTAAAAAATGAATAGTTGATTATTGAGCTATAGTATAATCAATGCTGGATAATAAGTGGCATTCTTTTGGTTTCCATCGGGTACAATCTGGAATCTTCCACATTCTAATCATCTGCTCCAACATTGTCTCTTTGTTCACAGTTTGTAATCTGTTTGCACTGAAGTGCTGCTTGTGGACGGAAAATCACAGAGCAACTGTGAGTGCCGCAAAACCACTACCCTGAGAGGCTTTGTAAAGAAAATCTCCCTAAGTCCCCTTCTCCCCCAGCTGTGAAGTGCATTTAGCCGAATAGAGATTCTTTGTTTGTCTCAATGATTAATTGTATCTTGCACTGTCCTAGAACCTGATATTTAATTATCCCAAAATGCTTTATGAATATAGATTATGTGTCTTCAGGATCATGTGAGTGGGCCTGGGATGTTTGTTGAATGATCTTTTCTCTAATCAATGTAAATGTTGCCAGAGACAGGCAGAACCTTCCTCATTGTCTGACTTTGAGACATAACTACATGCGGGAGTGGGGGTAGAGGGGTGGGGGCCGGCGGGAGACACACCACGACAGGGAGTCTTGTACCTCAGGCCACAACAATTCATGCATCTGGGCTGCTTACACCAGTCTCGGCCATCTAAGTGTGCATGCAGTCACACACAAGTACACATACATCTTTAGTAATATGCACAGCATGCTGCATGCTGTGTGTTTTGTTTTTGTTTTGTGTCTTGCTAGTTTTGTTGTATTTCTTCATATTTGGAGAGGGGAACCATGAGGAAATGGATCAGTGTTGGTAGAAATCTTGAATCTCTCTTTTTTTAAAATATAACTCTCATCCGCTTACGATAACCTTGTCGACCTCATTATCAGAAATTCGCTAAGTTCTGCCCATAGAGGAACTTCTGTGCTTAGCCGTTTTACTCACTTAAAACATAGGAATTAAGAATCTTCTGTGGACTACAATGCCACCACTAACTCTACAACATTATGCTCCCGTCAGACAGTAGAATCAGATTGTGTTCTTACCTCGGTAACTTCGCAAGACGACTAACTGGGATATGGAACTTACCCTGAGGCCACAGGACATAACACGTGTAAAGTTAGGACCTATACTTTGATATGGGTTAGATCTCATCGCTTTGTACAGAATCCACTGGGCTAATTGCCTACAGGCAAATAAGGAACTGAGAGTTGATGTATTAGATTCTGATGAAGGCGGTGGATGTCTTCTGAAAATAGCTGCTTCCCTCACAACCTTTCCTCATATTTTTGCTTCTCGTGGGAAGTTCTTCCTTGCCATTTTCAGACACAGACTAAACCCATCTGAAAATTGGCAAAGACACAACCCCATATCTGGAACATATTAGTCTGCCCCCAAGAACTCAGCCCATGAACTGCTAGAATTTAAAATACACTCTTTGAAAATTAAATTCCTTCCCCAAATCTAGTGTTTCTACAGGTATGTGCTAGCAATGGCATTGCTTGGTATTGTTGAGTGTGGAAAGGGTTTGTGAATGTGTTGTGGGCTGACAGATGTTCTGTACCTCTCTATCTCCCCAGCTGCATCAGATCTAACAGCCTGAAAGTGATTTCCCTTTATGATATTTCATACCACATTGCAAATCTAAATTGAGGCCTGTTTCCTAAATACATTTAAATATTAGCTGGATATAAAAATGTGAATACAGCCAACAATCCATGAATACACAAGTGCATTTCAAAACATTCTTCACCCTGAGAAACAGAAAATGGCATATCTGGGACAAGTGAAGACGGATACAAAAGACCAAAATGAAAACATGCGTTTCTGTATATCTAAGAGTTACTATTATGTCTATCAGAGTAGTACCTGGGCATTTTGTTGAGAAACATTTATCCTCTTTAATGATGATAAACTCAGGAAAATACAAGAACAAGTTAGCTAATTTATAAATAACGGGAATCTCATCCATAATGGCCAGTATCTGGAGGCCATTATGTAGATGCATCTAGATCATTAAGTTGCAAGGTTGGCAACATTACAAATTCTTTATCCATGTGTGCGGAGACTAGAGAGAGTGGATGAAGGGAAGAGGGGGTAAGATACAGGTGTTTTTTAAAAAAAAGTCATGGGAACCTCCCAATTTCAGATTTGACAGTATAAGTAATTGCAGTGCATTGATGCTCTTCATAACCAAGGCCTTGGTTTACAGAACTACTGATCATGTGTATGTCTTCTTTATAGAAATACACTCTAGGAATGAAAAAAGTCTGCATAGATTTAACACAAATCACATTTTTATGATATCATTTTTTATTATATAATATTTTTTACTTACCTAGTTACCAATGATGCAACCAAATCCGCACAGATTTGTTTTATAAGAAATACATAGATAGAAGTCAATAATGATTGGCATCTGACTCAAAGGAAAGGCTAATTCCATATTATTCCCTTTAACTTTATCATTAAAAAATTGTATGCTATTTTTTCTTCTGTTCAGATTATTATCAGTACACTCAATGCAGACAACAGTGTATTTTCTTATTAGCCCCCCAAACAGAAGAGGTTCCATAAGTAAATATTTGTTAATGGAGTGATTTTTTATTTTTGTTTTGGGGAACCATGCCTAGTGATACTCAGGAGTTATTCTTGGCTCTCTGCTCAAAAATTATTCCTGGCAGTGCTTGGGAGACAAAATGGATTAAACCCAGCAAGGCTGTGTTCAAGGCAAAGGCCTTACCCACTGTAATATTGCTCCGGTCCCAGATGGAATGCTTTTTAATAGGCATGATATAATTCTTCTTCTCTTTTTTGTTTTGACAATCACCTAAATAAAAAAAATAAGGAATAAAACATATAAATTGAATAAATTAAATTATTTTTATTTCTGTCATTTAAAAAATTTTATCTCTTCATTGGAAAAAAAATCGCCAAGATGAAATTCACTTTAAGTGCTTATAATGTTTTATTCTCTTTGAAAAAGGAATAAGTTTTTCTTTTTTACATACAGAAGAGAATTTATAGACACGGCTGTTCTTCTGTCACTTGTTTTAATGTAGTTTGCATTTCTGTAGGATAGATAAGAGCAGCTGTATTTGTATTTTGAGAATGCCCAAGTGAAAATAGCACTCTTTTTTTTTTAATGTTGCTCTTCAAGTTTATGTTAAAAGCTCAAAAAATAGTGGTGAATAAATAATTGATTTTGACCTCACTGTGCTTAAGTCTACGGCAGATACTCTACTGTGTGATATGAAGATACTGTTAAAACCTTCTTTGAAGCTGTTTAAAAGACCTAAATATGTTACCAGATAAGAATTCTTGAAGAGCAGTGTGCATACAGTATGGTGGTGGAGATGACAAACACTCCCAACACTCAGAAGACTTTTTCAAATCAAGACATTCAAGGAAGAATGAATGGCTTCCTTTTCTGGGGAAAGACATGTCCTCACTCAGATTTGGGGGGAGCTTTTGATGACAGGAGAAAAAACTGTTGATAAGAAATAGGATACAACACTTTGTAATGTGTATAAATAATTTGGAATATTGCATATCCAGGGTGTTAAACAGATCACATCACTAGAGGAACTGATATGGAAGGACAGCATGAGAAAACTTTGCTTGACCTGGTTTGGAACTAGATGGTGAAAGACTTTAAAATAAACTTTTAAGGAGTTTGAACATGTAGGCCACAGAAATCCACAAAGATCTTCTTGTTTGTTTTTCTTCTGACAACAACAAAATTAAATGCTTTGAAATTTTATATATATATATATATATATATATATATGAAATGTTAGGAATCAGTGAAGCCATTGACTTCTAATTCTTGTCTCATTTGACAAAGTAGCATACCAACCTGGAAAGGTAGTATTTCTTCTGCAACATTCTAATTCCCTTGCCAAGGGAATGACTGCATTCTTTAAATTAAGGTGATAGTTTTGCAGTCTGACTCGGACAAACCAGGTTTTCAAAAATCAGAGCCTAAACTTACTCAGCCTGGACTAATTTATGGATAACTTTGATTACTCAAAGTCTGGCATTGCTCAGAGGTCGATTTACTGGTCACCCTGCTAAATTTCTGCGCATTTTATAATTGTGATATATAAAGAAAAAATGAAGTAATAATACTTTGCTCCCTCACATGAAATCCTTCTTACCCATCTGTTCTGATGTCTCTGTAACAATATTATGAAGTTATATTTGACATGATGATCCAATGATGATCAGGGTGATTCTCAGAGCAGCAATTTTTGTCTTATCACCTGCATTCCCTTTTACTTTCAGACATGGTGCAAGTTAAAGCTAGGTAAGCATTATTTTCTTTTTTAAGTACATTAAGGATGGGTAGTGGGCAGCCAAGGGGATAAATTAATTGTCTGCCTAATGCAGCTGAGTGCATTATCTTACCCAGAAGTGAAAATCTTTAGCTCCAGGTAGCAAAACAATGGGAAAAACCAAATATCTACTTCTAAGAGAATAAAATAGCTAAGAATGGGACAGTTAGGCAGGTGCTGGGTAAAGTGAAATGTTTAATCTGTTGAAAAAGTACATTGACTATATTTTGGACAGTCCAATATTTTACTCTTATGGATCTTTTTTGGCCATTTTATGCCTCAGAAGTGGACTGTGCTCTCTGCCCTCAAACACACTTTGCTGTTTCAGCAAGCGGCTTTCTCAATGTTCTTTAAAACTTTTGTTCTGTTTTCCTGCAGCGGTATGCTGTACTCACCAAGGATCCTTTCCCCTTTATCTTTGCTCTATTTATCTGTCACCCATTCTTGAATGCATGGCCTTCCCGGATGCTTTCTGTATATAAATTATCTCCGTTGTCAATGGTTTCACATCTCAAACATGCACAGTGGCTACAGTCTATGCGGTACCATTTGTAGTTCTATTTCATATGGTCATTGTCATGCCTTGATGCTCAATGGAATCAATCATGCAGGGATTCATTCCTTTTTTCCTCTCTTCTGCCACCCCTCCTCTCTTTGCCCCTCTCTTCCCTTCTACTCTCTTTTTCTCTCCATTCCCTTCTACTCTCCTTCCTTCCCTCCCTCTTCCTCCCTCCCTCACCCTTCCTTCTTTCCTGCCTCCCTCCCTCACCCTTCCTTCCTTCCTTCCTTCCTTCCCTCCTTCCCTCCTTCCTTCCTTCCTTCCTTCCTTCCTTCCTTCCTTCCTTCCTTCCTTCCCTCACTCCAATCTCTTCTTGTCTCTTCCTCTGTCTTAAACGATCTCTGTCTCTGTCTCTTCCTCCCTGGTTCTTTCTAATATATTTTCACCTTGACTCTCTACAGAAGTAAATGTGGAACTTTATATATCCAGAGAAACTATACTTTTAGTTGCCTCAATCCCCTATATTTATATAAACTCACAGGTAATTCAAAGGCATGGTAAAGATTCTGCAGTTTTAATTCAATATGTTTTGTCTAGACTTATCGAGGAAGGGTAGAGTTGAACCACATTTAGCAGCATGCAAGATGGGTTCTTGCTCAGGGGTCACTACTGGCACTGCTTAGGAGACCATATGCAGTACTAGAGATGGAACCAAATTGGCTTCATGTAAGGAATGTGCCTTATGTCTCTACAATCTCTCTGACCCCTTGGCCTATTTTTTAAATGCAAGTAAAATTTTGCTTTGTAATTAATTTATGAGACAAAGCATTTTTATTGGAGTATTTTATCTTAGAGAATTTGCATTGTCAATAATCTGATCTATTGCTTTGGCTAATTCACTGTGGAGAGTTATTAACAGACGACATGATACTGACCCCAGATTGGCTTCTCCAGAGAAGTTATCAGACAATTCTGATTATCACAGTCACTCAAAAACCCTTGGCACTAGGGAACCCTCACAGAACACAAATACCTCAAATGAATATTATTTTTGTTAGAGCCAGACACCTGAAGTCATTTTTCTTTAACTGTTTAACAGTTATGTGAATAACAAGAAGCCTTGATGAAAATAAAAACTGGGCATGATTTAGTATTTAGTATTCTAACCTACATCTAGCTGGGCTTTTCTGTAATATACCTGAGGAAACGGTGAAGCTCTAGAACCTCATCTCTATTCTGGAATAAGCCAAAAGGATGCAGAAAGCCAGCCTGCCTGCCTTCCTTCCTTCCTTCCTTCCTTCCTTCCTTCCTTCCTTCCTTCCTTCCATTTTTTTTCCCCACAACAGGAGAACACTGTTGTAAACTGTACCTGATCTGGACCCTCAAATGCAATCTGTTCTGGAGTCAGAGTTCCTGGGGCCGGGGGCGTGGGGGGTTGGGTGGGGGGGGTGGGAGTGGGGTGGGGTTAAGTCTATTCTAGGGAAAGTGTAGATGATCATCTTCAGAACCTTTTCAACGGCCCATACTGGCCAGAGAGCATAGCTGGCCTGCAAGGAAAAATAAGCCCTGGAACCTCCAGCGGGACATTGCATCAGAGAAAGCCTCAGCAGAGATGCTGACCACCGTGTCTCCTGAGGAAGGTCTCTGAAACTCTCCTCCTAGGGCTCCTGTCGAACTGATGTAGGCAGAAAGGCAGAGAGAGAAGGTCTCTTCCCGAGGTGATGGACACAGTAGCTCTGAAGCAGCAGAAAACAGGAACTAGACCTGATAAGACACTTACCTGAGGCCCCAACAGACCCTGAGGAGATTGGACCCCATGAAGATTCCTCCCCATGAAGGAAATTCCTCGAATACCCTCAGACCTCTCTTGTAATCCAATTAACTTTAGTGATTCAGCCCAGAGAAGACTTCAGAACATTCCAGACCAGGATATCCCGCGAACATACTCTATAAAAGCCACCTTGATCAGAGAAAGAGCACACAAATGCTGCTTGAGCCCATGTGCTGCCTGTGCCCATGTGACGAAGCGCATGTGGTACCTGAGCACACGTGTCACCTGCATCTCCCCTCTTGAGATGTGTACTTTCATGCTTTTCTTTCTAACTCTGGGATGTGTGTAGGGGCTCTCTCCACCCTTGGTGAAGCCCAGGTTCTCTCTTGAGCACATTACTCTCTGCTCCCTCTCCCACTTTGTCTTCCTCCTTCCCTTCAAAACTTCCAAATAAAATCTGTTTTGCTTCACCGCTTGTCTATTCCTGAAATTCCCTTCTGCAAGGCGAGACAAGAACCCAATAATCCTGAATCCCAGGTGGCAGAGACAGATGGGGAGAAAGCGACGGTCTTTCTGTCTTCCTCCTCCTCACTTCACATGAGTCACCCGTGGGGCCCACCAACATCAGAACTCGGTGTCCCACCCCTCTCCTATCTCAGCTTGGCTCTTGAAAGCATTTCGTGAGCTGAGGAAGGCAAAGCAAAGGCCTTGCTTGGGCCTGGTTTTGAGGTCAGAGCATCCACAACTCTGGTGCAGCTTCTAGGAGGCCTTCTTGCTTCTTCAACCCTGCTCAGCTCGGCAGGACAGAGGAGGAGAGAGGCCCATCTCAGCATCTGCGCTCGGACGTGCAGAAGCAACCGCCAAAACGGATTACCAAGAATAGCTCAATTAATTTATGCCTCGACAGTAATGACCTTAAGACGCAGAAGAATTATATATTAATTTGTTTCCGGCCTACAGCCCTGCAAAGTTAACGCATTGAGGAGGAAGGAGACTCCCGCCGTGCGGGTAAAGGAGGCTGCCGCGGGCCGGGCGCGATGGGGCCGCGCCCCACTAGATGGCAGCGTGGCCTCAGGGATGCGCTCGGCCGCCGCGCGCGGGCTCTTGCGGGCGGGATTCGACACACTCAGAAATCGACAATTTTGCTCATGTTGTTCATTTGGAAATTATATTTAACTTATTTATTTACATGGGCACATACATAACGTGTATATTTACAAACAAATAAGCCTACCCTGTCCGAGGTAAGCGTGTGGAAGAAACCACGCGTGCCCGGCGTCAGCGTGGCTGACTTCTCCAGGGGTGGGGGGGAAATTTCCACGCTCTGCAGACCCCACGCTGTGCTGCACGGTGGCACTCACCCCCCCCCCCATACCCACCCCCATCCCCAGCTAATCTTATTGATGTTGGGCAGGAGGGGAGATGTCTTTGAAAGTCAAAGGGCATAATCCCCTTCCAGGAGGGAAGCTGTTATTAACACAAGGGTTGGTCAGTAAGGGATGCTTGGAGGGTGAGTGTGGGGGGGGTATTAGGGGATGGAGGGGGTGTTGTTAAACATCAGCAGCTTGCATTCAAACCTTCTCAGAAAGGAGATTGAAAGTAAACCCAGTTTAGAGATTTGAATTTTATTCAAATCTGTTCTCCCATTTCCTCTCCCTGGTCCTCTGTCTCTCTCTGACTCTTTTACCTTCCTGTCTCCACTTCTCTTTGTTCCTATTTCTATCAAAACTCCTCCTCCGCCCCCATCCAGTTCCCTTCCATCAGAATGTCCATATTTTCTGAATTTCTAGAGGCTTCCTCCCTCTTGGAATCTGATGCTATGAGCCTCCACCTCTGATCCTGATTCCCTTTCATGCAATCCTTTTCCTGTTAATGAATTGTTTAAATTTCAGAGGGAGTGGCGACCGTGCTCTTCTCTGCTCCTGGACACTGCAGCTTGCAAGTGCCTTTCACTCAGAACAGTTTATCAAAGGCTACTTCCTGTCTTGCAAAGAGTTATCAAGGGTGAACCCATTCAGGATGCAGGGTATTCCTTGGTCTTCCCAGCCTCCACCACCCCCCAACTCCCTCATGGAAGTTCGGGTAGGATTAGAATTAACAAAGGTTTGTGGGAAAGGCAGACAGTGCATGGCAAAGAAAAACAGACTCCAGCCTTCTAGAATGCTTGGCCTTTGCAGATGTCTGCAGTGGAAGGATTTCAGGGAACTCATGCAAGCAGAGGGCTATTTAATTACATCTTCAGAGTGAGATTCTTAGAAGCATCTGGTTTCAGTGACCTGACAGGCCATCCTCTACGCCCAAATGGTAATTTTTTAAGTGTATTTTCTTTTCAGATCCAATTAAGGTCATCTTCTTGGTTGTCCTCTGTCCAGTTACTCATATTGGTGTTTGTGGTCTTATGATACTTCTTACATTTTGATTGTAAGATGCTAAAAAATTGGAATAAAAAGTGATCAGTAAATTGCAGACTGAACAAATAAGTGTCATTTTCGTCCCTATATATAAGAATCTATATATAAGATGTGTGGGCAGTTGCATGTAATTCTACTTAACATGTACAGATATGGTTATGACCCACGTTGATATATTATATAAAAACACATACTCTCCTGGAAAACATAATGATTTATTTGACCCCACCCATACATATTTTTAAGTGTTTTCAATTGAGATATATAGCTGTTCTCAACTTGATATCATTCTCTATTACCTTGCTAAATTGTTGTTCCTAGTAGTATATGTTAGGCACTTGATATTCTAAAGTTCTTCCCAAATTTTTCATGAAAAGTTACTCTCTTGGAGTTTCTTTGTTCAATCTTCTGCTCCATATTTAATAATAGGAAACCTTTATGTAATACTCATAACACTTTCAATTATATAGGAGTAGTGTTAAAACAGAACATCCCATTGCTTAAAGATTTGGGTGACTTAGAGTGAGGCTTTTGGAAAAAAAGCCCTTTCTCCCACCCCAAGTACAGCTGGGTCTTCAGCCTGGAGAGACTTTGTGCCTGAGAGCATGTTTAGGAAAAGGGATGAGTTCTTGGTTTAGGCAAAATAAAATGGGACTCGGAGTTTGGAGCCCAGAGAAAACAATGAGACCTTGAATATTTGCATACTTGCCTAGGCTTTCAAAGAGCAGCCTTTTCCTGTTTGCCCATTAAAGGAAGATCTTGAAATTGGACGCCCTTGGGGATACAGGCACTGCTGGGATGCAGTTAGCTAAGGAGCCACTCCTAGGAGCTGCCCTTGGCCACAGAGATGAGCCCAGAGAGTCCAGGCAGGATGCAGGAAGTAGCCATGTACCTCGTTTCTGAAAATGAAGCTGTGTGGAAGTCCGGGAAGCCACAGGCAGCCCCCTGAGAGCAGAGCTGCAGATCTGTAACTTGGAGAAAGCCGGATTCAGATGCCAAGGCCTCTGCTAAGGACAGAGGACTGCTGTGAGAAGATTCTGGTTTTTTTGGGGGGGTCACACCTGGCAAAGCATAGGGGTTACTCCTGGCAGTGCTCAGGAAACCATAAGGGTTGCTGGGAATTGAACCCAGGTCGGCCACGTGCAAGGCAAATGCCCTACCCGCTGTGTTTTGTTCCAACCTCTGCTGTGAGAAGATTCTGGAACAGAGTATGCTGGAAGAGAGCTTTTGTGTGGCTCCAATGAAGAATGCTAGCTTCCTGACCAAAATACAAAGACAGTCTACAGAATGGGAAAGGATATTCACCTAATACACATCTGACAAGGGGTTGATATCCAGGATATACAAAATACTGGTTAAACTCCACAAGAAGAAAACATCCAACCCCATCCAAAAATGGGGCAATGAAATGAACAGAAACTTTCTCAAAGAAGAAATCCGAATGGCAAAAAAGCACATGAGAAAATGCTCTACATCATTAATCATCAGGGAGATGCAGATCAAAACCACAATGAGATACCATCTCACACCTCAGAGACTGGCCCACATTCAAAAGAGCAAAAGCAACCGATGCTGGCGTGGATGTGGCGAGAAAGGGACACTCCTTCACTGTTGGTGGGAATGTCGACTGGTTCAGCCCTTCTGGAAAACAGTATGGACGATTCTCAAAAAATTAGAAATTGAGCTCCCATTTGACCCAGCAATACCACTCCTGGGAATATATCCCAGAGAGGCAAAAATGTATAGTCGAAGTGACATCTGCACTTGTTTGTTCATTGCAGCACTCTTTACAATAGCCAGAAACTGAAAGAAACCTGAATGCCCAAGAACAGATGACTGGTTAAAGAAACTTTGGTACATCTACACAATGGAGTACTATGTAGCTGTTAGAAAAGATGAAGTCATGAAATTTACATACAAGTGGTACAATATGGAAAGTATCATGCTAAGCGAAATGAGTCAGAAAGAGAGGGATAGACATAGAAAGATTGCATTCATCTGGGGGATATAAAGTAACAAAGTATGAGATTAATACCCAAGAATAGCTGAGAGCAGCACCAGGAGGATTACTCCATAACTTAGAGGCCAGCCGGGTATCCTAGAGGAAAGGGCAGTTCAGAAAGAGAAGGGAGCACCAAATAAAGGGTGTTTGGAGGATCCTCCCAGGAGAGGAGATGCATGTCGAAAGTAGACTATGGACTGAACATGTTTGCCACTCAATGCCTCTTTTGCAGACCACAACACCCAAAAGGAGAGAGAGAACACAAGGGATTGCCCTGCCACAGAGGCAGGGGGGGATGGGGGGATGGGGGTGGGGGATATTATCCATGGTGGTGGAAAATGGGCACTGGTGGAGGGATGGGTATCTGATCATTGTATAATCGAAACCCAAGCACAAAAAATTGTAAATCTACAACTGTAATAAAAAAAAAAAGAAAGAAAAAAAAAAGAATGCTAGCTTCCTCCCCCATGGCTGGTCTCCACTTTTCCTTTGTTTCAAGGACCCAGAGCCTCCTGGGAAGGACCAGGTACTATATGAAAAATAGAGAAAAAGCAGAACCCATAAGCCCAGGACTCCATCACACAACCCCCACATGGCATGGGGCTGAAAAACTTCAGGAGAAATAAAATCAGCAGGATTGGGTGGGGATGTGTCCCACAATACTGGACACTCAGTATGCAAACCCTTTCTTCCATTTATTTCTAACTCTTTCACTTCCTTCTCTTCTACTTGTCTTTTCTCTTTTATTCCTCTTAATATTATGTTTTTCCTATTAATCTCTGTAGTCATTAATGAGAAATGCATGCCAGAAATTTATAGATTAAAAAAAATGATAGAATCCACTTACTTTCCTTCTCCTTCTTAACGTTTTCTTTAACATAGAGATGCTGAGCATCTCAAAACTAGATAGGTGCTGACAATTTATAAATTTGTGCTCTTACCATAAACCTCAAACAAGTTCTCTAGATTATTTTAGGAGAATCTTTCTTTCTCAGTCAATACTGGACACATTTAGAGATCTAAGAAAAAAATAAATTGTTCTCCTCCTGGCCTACTGTGGCATATTTCCTGTTGTTAGGTGAATAATTGAGCAGTTTATTTTAATCAGGAGCTCTTTTCAGAGGGGGGTGCTAGAGAGGGTTAATTGCTAAGGTAAAACAACTACAGGGGTTCAGCTTACTGGGGTGCTAATTGGGTAACAGGTGAGCATAAATAGTGTGGAGAAGCAGAAAATTAGAACATAGGAGGGAAAATGTAGATGTTAAGCTTCACAACCCTTATAAATGTACTTAAATTATCAGCACTGCAAACTGCGTGGGAAGCTGTTTTCCCTTCAGACATTCCCAACTGCAGTGTTACTCCTTGGAGTCGCTTAGGCAAGAGAGATGGATTTTCTGATGAGTAAGTGACTCGGGCTGGATCAAATGCTGAGTCTCTGGCTTTCACCCTCATTGCTGAGTTGCAGGTAAAGACAACTAAAGGGATAACCAGACTTATTCCCTGATGACATAACCAGGAGGTGCTGGGATTGCCCCATTTTGTGTGAAATCCATGTCTATAAATGCTTTGAGAAGATACAGGGATGTTCAATTCCCAAATGAATGTGATGTTTAAACCATAAGCTGTA
The DNA here is from genome assembly GCF_029834395.1 of Sorex fumeus. Classification (NCBI taxonomy): domain Eukaryota; kingdom Metazoa; phylum Chordata; class Mammalia; order Eulipotyphla; family Soricidae; genus Sorex; species Sorex fumeus. The sequence goes on along the minus strand of NW_026606185.1, from coordinate 44,457,386 downwards.
GGAGAAAAGAAGTAAGGTGGTTGGTTCCCATTTTTAGGTGAATTGAGTTGAAATCTTAGACCTTCCCTTCCCTAGATCAAGATAGAGAAGCAAAGGAAGAGTAGATCAACAGTTTCCATATTGACTGCATGTATGACTTAGTGAGTGTCTAAAGCGCCCTCTACCCAGGTTGCACCTCAGATCAATTCAATTAGAATCTCAGAAAATGAGCCTCACACACACCAGTAAAGTCTGGAACAATCCAGGTGATTCTGATGAGTCAATGTGGAGAAGCAGGGATCTGGTGGGTATTTGGTGTATGAATGGGGTGGAAGACAAGACTAATTTGAAAAGTAGACTCTCTCTTGCAACTTTGAAGTCTAGTGCAATTATTTTGCATTTAATGGAATGCTTTGGGATATTGATTAAAAAAAAGAAAGGCTGTGTGCTGAGCTATAGAGTGATGAAAGCACTGTAGCACTGTCATCCCATTGTTCACCCATTTGCTTGAGCGGGCACCAGTAACATCTCCATTGTAAGCATTGTAAGACTTGTTAACTGTTTTTGGCATACGGAATATGCCATGGGGAGCTTGCCAGGCTCTGCCATGCGGGCGGGATACTCTGGGTAGCTTGCCGGGCTCTCCAAGAGGAGCGAAGGAATCAAACCCAGGTTGGCTGCATGCAAGGCAAACACCCTACCTGCTGTGCTATCACTTCCAGCTATTGAGTGATGAAAAGATCATATAATGCTTATGCTTCTGACTCTGCGGAAAGATAAGAATTAGAAACTAGAGAAGAAGGGTCCTGTATCAGATAATGATTAGAAACCACTATCTCAGATTTCTAATCTGATCACTGGACAATGTGCCTATTTAATAAAGAAATTGCTTCTATTTAATAAACTGATGCCACATCCTGCTTACTAGACTGATACCTCCATCAGTCTGAGGTGGGTGCAGTATTTGAAATTTGTTCAAGGGGATCATTGACTACATCTTCCACTTGAAGCCCCAGCTGAAGGCCCTGGACCACCACTGGCTCTTGGAGAACAACATTGCTGGCTGCCCGCATCTGCTCATTCCCGCTGACCACGTCTCCCTGTTTGCCCAGCTCAGGCTGGCACTGCCTTTTCTCCCACCAGTGAATGGCCTCCACCTCCTGGGCAAGAGGTAGTCCTGGCACCCGCCTCCCAGGCAGGAGGTGGTTATTCAGCACTCACCTCCAGGGCAGGAGGCTGACCCAGCTCTCACCTCTGGGACAGGGGGTAGTTATCCCAGTACTCACCTCCAGGGCAGGAGGCTGTTCCTGTTCCCTTTAGTAAGTGCCCTGTTTTCTTCATTGGAAAACCCATCAGAAGCTGAAGTTAAGGGGAATGAGGTATCAGAGAGAGGGAGAGAGAGTTTTGTTTTGTTCTGCTTTTGTCTTAGTGATTTAAATTTTCCATCTAATTCTTGGACCCAGACTGGAGAGATAGCACAGTGGGTAGGGTGTTTGCCTTGCACGTTGCTGACCCAGCTGACCCGAATTCAATTCTTCTGCCCCTCTTGGAGAGCCCAGCAAGCTACCGAGAGTATCTCGCCCGCACAACAAATTCTGGCAAGCTACCCATGCCATATTTAACATCTCACAATGGAGACATTACTGGGTCTGGTCAAGCAAATCAATGAACAATGGGAGGACAGTGCTACAGTGCTATGAAATCTAATCAATTGCTCAGTATTATTTATTTCCTCTTTAGTGATTGGGTATTAGTTTTCATTAACTTCTTGTGCTAATGGGACAAATTACAAAATGCCCGTTGTTTTAAAAAATATCAGGAATACATTTTCACATAATTCTGGTCACCAAAAATCCCAAATCCAAAATTGTATAGGACACAGTTAAGGGCCAAACTCTCTTTGCAAAGAACCCATTTTCTTTTACTACCATCATTTTTTTAGTGACTACCAGCATTTCTTCTTTATGACTGCCATCACCAAATTTTTCTCCTTTTATATTACTTTCTAGAGGTGATTGTTTGATTTTCTTCAGTTTTCTTTTAAGGACATATGTGATTGCATTTATCTGACACCTGGATAATCCAGGTTAATCTCGCTTTTCCAAGACCCTCACTTTAATCACTTATCTAAAGACTTTTTAATCTAGGTTTATGAGAGATAGTAATCAAGGGGTCTTGGAGAAGTGCCAGATTAAAACACTTGCCTGGCACATGGCTGACCTCAGTGTGATCTCAAGCTTTTCTAGGAGTGATTCCTGAGAGAAGAGTCCGAAGTAAGCCTTGAACACCACTGTGTGTGGGTCCCCAAGCAAAACAAAACAAAAAAATAACACAGCAAGAAAACAAAAACCAAAGCAGAAACAACAGGAGTTAAAAAGAAACACACACACACCCACACACACACACACAAACAAACCCCAAACCCAAAACAAACAAAACTCATAGCTTTGTAATCTAATCTTTACAGTTTTTTTTTTATTTTTATTAGCGAGACACCATGAGGTACAGTTGTAAACTTACAAATTTTGTGCTTGGGTTTCAATTACACAATGGTCAAATACTCATCCCTCCACCAGTGCCCATTTCCCACCACCACAGTTCCCAGTATCCCTCCCATCCCCCATCCTCCCCATCCCACCCTGCCTCTGTGGCGGGGCACTCCCCTCTGTTAAAGAATCAGAACCTGGACTCTCTTGGGCTAATTATTCTACCTACCGAAGACTTTATGAGCTCATATTACTGCCACATAACTTAAGGTTAATGTATCTGAAGTTCGTTCAGAACTTTTCTGTTTCTCCAACAGATGCCTTTGCCCGCTTTGACACCCACCTTCTTATTGCCTAAATGAACAGAGCAGATAGTTGGAGTACTACTGGCAACTACTAAGCAGTAGGCTAAGAGTTGGCAAAGAGAAGAATGTGAAGTAATAGTAGTTGTGACATTTTTTTAAAAAAATGATCTTTTACCAATATGAATTGAATGAAGTTTCAGCTTCATTTCTTAAAATACTCCTCAGTTGGGCTTCCTATCAACTTTAATACATAGTAAATTGATTCACAAGGAAATATTTATGAAGCACTGACTCTGTGAAAGACACTATGTAAGAATTGGAATGCAGAGATAAATTTGGGACCCTCTAATCCGAAGGATGCCATAATCTTACTTTATTGTTAACTATCACTATTACTTGGTACAGATTACTTTCTTCTCTTTTTTCCTGACTTCCTACCTTCCCTTCCTTAGGCATCCTTGAAAAATATGTTTATGCATTCTCAAACCAGCATATACCCTTGTAGAATGCATTTCGTTGTTTTGTATGTACATATGTTCAAAACATATATTTTCTTTTGTTATAGCCATTACTTCTAATGACTGCATAATATTCCACAATTGTCATCAACTACCTAATATTTTCTGTTTCTTCAGTCAAGAACACCTAACTTATCTCCTGTCTCTTCTACATGCATATAATTATACTTATCACAGAAATTATGTTGAATCATAGACTATATGTTTTCTTAATTGGAGCTATTTGCCAGATTGCACTAAAAATAGCTCTAAGTCACTAACAGTTTACACTGACTGACGTCAATCTTTCTATACCATCCAGTAATATTGGTGCTATCTGGTGTTCTAACTTTTGCTACTTAGCTGAGTGTAAAATTTTCTAGCATTGAAATTTCCATTTTTCTGATTGGTATTGGATTTAAATACTCATCTATATGCTAAAAGAGTTGAATTCCCACTGTTGTGAATTACCTGCTTATGTCTTTGGTTATTTTTATTTTGGTTCTTTGATTTTTCTTTATTGGTTTAGTAATTTATTTTCTATAATGTGCAATACAGTAGAAACTAGTCACTTATGACTATTTGATTAAATTTAGCTAAAAATAAAATTAAATAAAAACAGTATAACACAAGTTACATTTAAAATGTTCAATAGCCACATGTTTTTACCATATGGCTACGAGGTTGTATGATGCATAGTACATTTTCATAGAATTTCCAGGGATTATTTTGCAGTACATTGTATAGGACAGTACTCCAGAGATGTTGGTGTCTTGTCAGATTTAGACATGGCTGATATTTCTTTAAATCTGTCATCAACATTTTCTGTGATGTGGTAGATTAAAGACGGGTGCCCATTCTTTGACTCTCTTAATGAGACACATAGATGTCCATTTTTCATAAACCTGACCCTTTGAAACAGGAAAGAACACTGTTTCTGGTTGAAAGACTTGGTAAATGTGCAGTTTCTAAGTTTTATCTCCTGAAACACTACAGAAATCATGAATCCCCGTGTCAGAATTCTGGCCATTCTGAAAACCCAAAGCTAGAGAAGTAAGTAAAGGTGCTCTTGTGAACTGTTCCAGCTGATTCCGGCTTAGCATTCTCTACCCAAACGTGCGACATTTTAGTAAATGCTACCTTGGCTGAGTACTATGCTTCATGCTACCAAGTGAGTTTTGTCATTTTTACATGAAGTAAACTCCATTCAGTCACCCTCCTCCTGAATTCGGGTGTACCCAGATTCCACTGCTTGACACCTACCTACACCACAAAATATTTTTTTTGAAATACATGCATATTTATGTTTTTTCAATAAAATGCAATAGCCAGCATATGAAAATAAACCAAATATCCAGCAATTAATAAATCCATAAAAATTGTGATATATTTAAAATCCACTAAATTTAAGAATAATTAATTTTGTAGCAATAGATGACATATGGTCTTGAATTTGTTTTTTGATGTAAGCAATGAAGCTTAATATGATGGTGGTTGTATTTGAATAATGCTTTTGTAATAGACTGAAGTTTGTATTATGCCTCTGCCCTTTAAATACATGAGACTTTATCATGTTGATTGTATCGATTTTTATTGTCTTCATCTGTAAAACTGCACATAGCAACACTGATATGAGGAATAAATGAGATAGAAGACTTTAACAAGACATCATGCCTGATTATTGACGGGGATTCTCTTGTTGAAGAGTGTTTAAGGTATAGCTGTTGACAAAGATTTTATGGTCAACTCTAGTTGACCATGTGGGTTGTGGTTGTCAGACAAGTATCATGACAATGTTAACTGTCTGTGAAGTAGAGTTCTTAGAGGAGTTTACTAGACTACCCCAAGGTAAATGACACCTGAGGTTAAAGTAGTTATGCTATGTTCATTCATTTAATAACAAAACCAATCAATACACTTTGCATATTTGTATCAACCATACTTGTTGATACAAATGAATCTATTTTCTTCATAGTCTTCTTGTTGATACAGATATGATTTTCTTGTTGATACATATATGAATCTATTTTCTCTTAGTCTTCAGGCTGGAGCGATAGCACAGTGGTAGGGCGTTTGCCTTGCATAAGACCAGCCCGGCTGAACCAGTTTCGATTCCTCCACCCCTCTCGGAGAGCCCAGCAAGCTACCGAGAGTATCTCACCCACTCAGCAAAGCCTGGCAAGCTACCTGTGACGTATCTGATATGCCAAACATAGTGACAACAAGTCTCACAACGGAGATGTTACTGGGCCTGCTAGAGCAAATCGATAAACAATGGGAGGACAGTGCTACAGTGCTGTGTCTTCATTGTATTTGAATAAAATACATGGCTACTATTAATACAGTCAAATATATAATCCCTTTCTTTATGAATTTTCTTTTCACATCTTGTTCACATATGTCTAACATCAATGCAGCACAAATCTGTTCCTTCAACATCTTCTAAGATTCACAACTTTGCCACTTAGGTGTAAGTTTTATATATACTGGGAATTTATTTAATATGTATGGTTTAAGATAGAGATTTGATTATACTTGGATAGGCAATCCGTTCTTTCAAATTTATTTTATATTCCCACTGGGTTAGAAATAAAATTTTCCAATAGGTATGAGTGTCTTGTTTCTATATATATATATATTCCTTATTTCCATGGATATACTATCTTGATTACTGTGGAGATAATAAGCTGATTTTGATAAAGCTATTTACTTCTTTTTTTGATAATTTAAAAATAAAATGATTTATCTGAGAAGTTTTAGATTCACAATAAAAGTAAAGGAAAAGAACGGAAAGTTTCCATATAATACCTGCCCTTATGCATTTTTCTACAAACATTAACATTATCCTGCAGGAGTAATATATTTTATGCAAATTACAAATGCCATGCATTACATTTTTGATGGTTATGTAATGACATGGGAAAGCACTCATCACATTGTTAAAGAAAAAAATCCCCTACAATATACAAATTTCCTAATCTATTATAAATCGTTGGTAAATTGTAGTTAAATATAGTTCAAAAAAGATATTCAAGAATACTTACCACAGTTATTTTGAGCTGGTAGAACCATAAAATAGTTTCCAATTATTTCCATACATTTTATGGGCTGGAGCGATAGCACAGTGGGTAGGGCATTTGCCTTGCACGCAGCCAACATGGCCAACCCGAGTTCGATTCCTCTGCCCCTCTCGGAGAGCCCGGCAAGCTACCGAGAGTATTCGATATGCCAGACACAGTAACAACAAAGTCTCCAATGGAGACGTTACTGGGCCTGCTCGAGCAAATCGATGATCAATGGGAGGGCCTTTACTTTACTTACTTACTTTACTTTTTTTTAATGAGGAGTATCATTCTTACAATTTTTTTCTTTTTGGTTTTTGGGTCACACCAGGTGATGCACAGGGTTTACTCCTGGCTCATGCACTCAGGAATTACTCCTGGCAGTGTTCAGGGGACCATATGGGATGCTGGGAATTGAACCCACGTTGGCCATGTGCAAGGCAAATGCCCTACCCGCTGTGCTATCACTCCAGCCCCCATTCTTACAATCTTAAATGTCTGCACATCTCAGCAGAAAGAACATTCATCTTGAAAACCTGTGCAAATAACTCTCAAGTAAAGAAGAAATCTTATGACTAAAATGCCTTGCAAAGTTGAAGAGAAAAATTACTGTGTTGGCCTTGCATGTGACAGAGTTTAATCCTCAGCACCACATATGGTTCCCTGAGCACAGCAAAAAGTAATCCTTGAGCACAAAGTTAGAGTAAGTCCTGAACTCAGCTGGGTGTGACCCAAAAAACAAACAAACAAAAAAGCATCATGCATTTTTCTCTGTCTCTCATTTTGTCCTCTCACATCTGTCTCTTAGGACTGTCCTCGTGGGCACCTGCTTGTCTGATATTTTCTATAAATCTTATAACAGGGGACAGATTGTTGCAGAAAACTCTGTCTTATCTTGTAATCAGTTCTTCAGCTGTTCAAACTGTTTTGGGTTTTTACACAGTTGGATGCAGGCAGATGTTGTAAGATTCTCTTACAGGACTGTGTCTGTCTTTATTCATGGTTCACTTACTTAACCGGCTCTGTCTGCTATTGGGGTTTGACACCTATGAACAGAGATCACCTCACTTGAGTATGAGGTGTTGGAATTAGTCCTTTAGAAAATGTTCTTATAATTTTATTTTCTTCTTTTGTAAAGTCTCTGCTGAGGTTGACTTTTGTATTCTTATAGGAATCAATACTATTTTTTTTAATTGCCTGACTTCGTAGTATGTCTCTACTCTTGTCTCTTGTTCCAAGCAGAAATGTCTGTGCTTATGGGATCCAGAGGTCACCATATATGTGTTGGTGGCAGTGGTGGTCATTCTCTTCCCTGAATCCAAATAAGTTGACCTGAACTCCAGTCTTGAAATGACATTGCATTGTCCAGGAATATCCACTATCAAAGCAACTCTAATCTCAGTTCCTGACTTGCAGATGGAGATGATTGGATGTCAGGGACTGCTGATTCAGTGATTAAAGACCACTTTTGAAAGTCATTGCTTAATTACGTTTGCAGTTTTGTCATTATGTTTATCTTAAAAAATAAAATTCCACGTTATGAAAAAAATCACTGCGAATCATTGTGCTTTGGAAAGATGTTGGACCAGATGCCTGGAGGTTTCTAAGTAATTTGTAATTTTCTTTCTTTTCTACTGTCCTTTGGCATATGGCTCTTCTATAGCTTGCTATTCTCATTTTCAGACAAAATAAATGTATATACCTCTGAGGCTATTGGGATGTTAATGATCCTCTACTCATTGACTTGCTTGTTTGGATTTCTATTTCATAAAAATAAGTTTTCATAAAGTCTCATGGATATTCTATTGAAGGCTTAAAAACGTAATTCCTTTGGTATCACTTCCTGGCTCTACCTCTTGCTTTTGGATAAATAATTTATTCATCTCATTACCAATTTATAACAAGATTAAATTATTTCAGTCTTAATTCTATGTTATTTTCTTAGTTCGAGTCATTATTCAAGATTTAAATTTTCGTCTTCCTTTTCTCTTTTCTTTATGTCTCAAGTAAAGTTTTTCTTATTATCAGAACCTGCCTTTCTGCAGACATTAGGAAACTTATAGAAGAAAGAATAGAAAGGAACTTTCAGAAAATCTTGTTTTAAAAAGGTTTCTTCTTTTTACAAAATCTTTGTGTATATTGACGTGCCCATCAAGTTCTATATGGCAGGAAATGAATCAAAGTACAAGTATTGATCAAGAAACATGTTTGTTGCTGATCAGAGATAACATTACTTGTAAAAATGTGCATTTTGGTCAATATTTATTTCTTCCTAAAATTATGCAATTATGTTTTCTTCCCTTAAACTCAATTTGTTCAATTTGCTATAATGCAATTTTATGTACCCATGTATAATTTATTTATATGATTAGTAGATCCTTTGTGGAAACTTTATCTGATATAAGTTCCTTTGAACAACATATCTGGGACAGTTATGATGTGTTATCATCAGCAAAGGGAAATATCTTGCTCATGACTAACAAAAGCAAATGTGAGCAAACAATTGCTTATAGTGATCAATTTTCTTATAGAAGCAAGGGCAGGGGTGGACTAAATTTATTCTAGTCATAAAATTAAATTTTTCCAATCTTGAACATAGTTAAATCTAATCTTTGGTAATAAGATCATTGTAGTTAACAAAGTAAGGAATGTTTAACTGTTATTTATTAGATAAAACACATTATAATCATTAACTGATTCATAAAATGTATATGGTGTTATGCAGGTAAAAAACCTGCTAAAAGAATAATTTGGTAACAGTGAGTATGGACAATGCTTGTTCAATGAGCCTTTATAAGGTGTCTGGGGTATGTACAAAACTGTGCTTCTTCCTGAGAGAAATATAAATGAGTTAAGATATGTTCCTGCAAGCTAATGTCGGAAACGAGATTTACACTGATGAATACAAAGAGCTCAAAATAATATGTGATGTGTTGCACTTCTTCACTGAAAATGGTCAGGACACATATTAATATTAACTTTATATGATGTAGAAATGCAAAGAAGTCCTAGGTCCATCTGGATCTTAGAAATAGGTGATTTTGTGAAAGTGGGTAAACTTGAGATGTTCTTTAAAAAATCATAACATATGTATGTGTGGAGAAGAAGTGAAAGGGCATGGCTAGAAATGTGGTTGCCATCCAAACAAGCAGAGCTTGTTGAAAATAAAAATGTCACTGTAATGTTAGGCATACCTAGGGAAGGTTAGGCATATTTATTTGAATAATTTAAAAGTAAGAATTAACATGAAGAAACAGCCTTGTTCCTGACGCCCCATTCGCTCTCAATGGAACGACCATCTCCGAATGCAACAGCTATGTGTACCTAGGTCGAGAGGTCAACATGACAAATGACCTGGCACCCGAGCTGCGCAGGAGGAAGAGAGCGGCTTGGAACGCCTTCAAGAACGTCGAAGAAATAGCTAAGAGGACGAAGAACCTCCGGCTCCGGGCACATCTCTTTGATTCCACTGTTCTTCCTGCATTAACATATGCCTCAGAGACCTGGGCCCTACGCAAACAAGATGAGAACGCCATTCAGGTCTCCCAAAGAAGAATAGAAAGAGCTATGCTTGGAATATCACGTTTCACTCAAATGAGAGAACGAATCCGGAGTTCTGACATCCGTCGATGATCAAGGATCAGGGACGCTGTCTCATTTGCCAAGGTGTCGAAAATCAGATGGGCTGGTCACGTAATGAGATTTAAAGACGACCGTTGGACTAGAGCTGTTACTGATTGGATTCCACGGGATGTCAAGAGACCGCGTGGCCGCCCACCTACCAGATGGTCAGACTTCTTTGTCAAGGTCATGAACGATCGGTTTGAGGCCCTCCATGTTCCCGGAGCGAAGAGATGCCATTGGGCTACACTAGCACGCGACAGGGACAAATGGAGACGTTACTGGCGCCCGCTCGAGCAAATCGATGACTAACGGGAAGTTAAGTTAAGTGATTTAAGTGAACATGAAGATTGGGTCAAGTTGATCAACTCTGTGGTCAGGTAAAACCACAAGGAGCTAGCTTAAATGTGTGCCTAGATTCTGTGAGGCCCTGAGTATGAGCAGGATATCCCTGAATATTGTTGGGTGAGATCCAGGTGGTCCACAGACAGGCTCCTTTGAGATAGACCTACATTTGGGGGAGCAGTCCTGGGGTCTCACCCCAATTGCCTATCTGAGTATCACAGGTGAGCCCTGATTAAAAAAATAAAAATGAAGGAATTAAATGTAATTTTTAATTAAACAAAATTTAATGGAAGGAATTAAGTAAAGCCATGTATCTTTTCTGTGTCTCAATTTATTCACTTGTAACATGGCATTATTTGCGAGATAATTTAACATTTTTCCTAAAGTATGACAAAATTTATTAACATACCGCATTAAAGAAACATTTGTAACAGGTAGACAAAAGAATTCTCTTTTAGTGTGTCGTACCTGGTGGTATTCAGGATTTATTTCTATCTCTGTGCTTAGGAATCACTTCTGGTAATGCTTGAGGGACCATATTTGGTGCTAGGGATTCAAAGCAGGGTCAACTGCATGCAAGATGAGTTTGTTTCTTTCTGTATTATCTCTATGACCCCAAGAGGCAAAATAATATATTTACTCTATCTCTTCCACAAAAGAGACAGAGGCAATGGTGAAAATTTAAAAAAAAATTGTCAAGTGATTAATAAAGTTATGGATTTATAAAAGTTCATTTAGTTTGGGGTATAGCTTAAAGGTAGATGACTTGTCTTGCATGTGTGATACTCTGAGTTCAATCATAGCACTGAACACAAATTCAGAATATAAAAAGCCTTATGTTCAAAAGCAAACAAATACAAAAGAAATAGATGTTTCAACTGTATCACTGTCATCCTGTTGTTCATCGATTGCCTCGAGCAGGCCTCAGTAACGTCTCCTCCATCCTAGCCCTGAGATTTTAAAAAGTGCCACATTCGAGGCTCTTTGAGGGTCAGGAGAATGAGACCATCATTGTTACTGGGTTTTGGCATATTGAATATGCCACGGGGAGTTTTCCAGACTCTGCCGTGTGGCCAGGATACTTTTGGTAGCCTGCCAGGTTCTCTAGAGTAAGAACTAGAGAGTAAGATGTTGCGCGGCCACAAATGCAGCCACGTGCTACCGGGAGCAGGATTTTATAGTCTCTGGGTCTTGGCCATTGATGGGATTACATGGCACCGGGGCTAGTTGGTAAGTGTAACACCTACATACTGGAAGATGGGGGATCTGGGTGGAGGAGGCTCCAGTCCCAGTCTGAGCAGGCTTGGAGATCTACACCCCAGGTCCCGCACACCTGGGTTCCTCTGCCAGTTTCTTCATGTGTGAGGCTCGTCCGAATGTGTGGAGAGTGGTCTTAAGCATGGCTGTGGCTGAAACTGGAGGTCTTCAGCTGCTGGGGCTCTGCTCAGGAATGGGAGGGAAACTCAACCCACCCTCCTCCAAGGGGCCCCAGTGAGGACAGCTAGGATTGGAGTCAGGAGACAGATAGTAGATGTTTCAACTATCATCAAAAAATCTAAAATAAGTTGTGGTTTTAGTGAGAAAGTGGGAAAATGTCATGCTAATAATTGTGGTAAACATAAAAATTGGTATAACTTCTGTAGAACAACATGGTAGTATTTAACAATACTCAATTTTTTGAATTTTTTTTAATACAAAGTACATTTTAGAGAATTTTCCCTAAGGAATAAGATTAATTCATATGTGGAAATGAACTTCATGAAGAAATGACTTACATACATACATGGCACTTACATACCATAGAAATAGCCTGTCACTGTCACTGTCCTCCCATTGTTCATCAATTTGCTCAAGTGGGCCCCAGTAATATTGTGAGACTTATTACTGTGTTTGGCATTTCGAATACGTCATGGGTAGCTTGCCAGGCTTTGCTGTGTGGGTGAGATACTCTTGGTAGCTTGTTGGGCTCTCTGAGAGGGGTGAAGGAATCGAATTCGGATCGGCCATGTTGGCCGCTTGCAAGGCAAATGCCCTATCTCTGTGCTATTGCTCCAGCCCAGAAATAGTCTATTTTTGGTCATTAGATAATGATAAAAAAATTATAATATATGAAATAATAAGTATATACAAATAAATGCACAACTGATATTTAAGTTACATAATTACATTAAGTTCCTAATGTATAAATATATAGAAATATACCATATTTTACAAAATCTGTATACATTCTAACTGTAAAATATAATTATATGGACAGATATATGTTATATGCAAACAGTTATATGTTTACAGATGGCACTGCATTAAAATGATAATAAGGATCATTTGTAGAATGCATGGTTGTATTTTTAATTATTGATTTATTTTTGAGGTGGACCACATCTGGCAGTGCTTGGGGGACCCATTTGGTGTTGGGGATTGAACGTAGCCTCCTGTGCAAAATATTATGCTCCCAGTTCATTGAACTTTCTCTCTAGCCCACACTTTTAATTTTATACTTCTTTCACCTATCTTTTAGAGGTCTTCACTACTAAACCTATACATTTTTACCCAAATTTGTTAGTAAAATATTTCTGGAACGGGTAAGAACATGCATCTCCCTGAATGGATGGGGCTAGATGATTATGGTCAATCTTTCCATTTTGTTTCACTATTAGGATGCATATGAAGTGCCTGTAACTTTTGACCTATGGTAAACTAAGAGGTTTATCATATATTGACCTGTATTGGATTTTCTATCCTAATGGGGGCTTTATCTGAATTTGAACAGTTAGTTAACTAACTGACCCTGTCTATTCAAAGATTTACTTTTTTAATATCACAAAGGTTTACTTTGTTACAGTTCTTAACACAATTTAAACTTCCTTGGTAGCAAACCTTAACAGTACTAGGAGATCGCATTTCTAACTTTTGAAAACTATGTAATAGAAATGCACTCAATGGCAAAAATTAACTTGTTGACACATGCTAATTGGATTAATTTCTCTATTTTAATTCATACTGCTTTTTGGCGTATTCATTAAGTTCATGCAGTTCTATTCTTCCAAATGATTCTACCATGATTATTAAAAAAAGATTATGTAAAAACAAAGATAATATTTAAAAAACATTTAAAAAATAATGACTTTTATTATAAACTATTTTTTTCCTGTCAGCTCCTTTAGCAATCCTCATCATTATTTATCTCCAGAAAGGGTTGATAACAATAATGTAAGTAAATGTTTAACAAATGCTTCTAGTGGTCTAATGAAGGAGAAGTATGATAAGGGAGCCTTATATATTTGCCTATTCTCATTGTGGAGTATTCCCAACACTTTCAACTTTGAGATCTTAATATGAAGTTTAGGATCACTAAACAAAATTCCGAAGAGAATGTAAAATCAACTTGTCAGTATAAGCACTATGTCACATTCTGAAAGAATACCTCTAACTACTGCATACTGCAGTATACATCTATAATATGGGTCACAGTATGTTCACCATACCTGTATCTTTGCTTTTAATGCATTGTGAACTTGTTAAAGAGACAATAATATCTTTCCAGTTTTTGTTTCTCATACAATGCGGTGCACACAATGAGTAATGTTCATTTTTTAATCTTTGAATGAAATCATACCCAGGTTAGAGAATGTATGATTAAGAGTATATGGAAAAATATTAAGAATTTATAATCTAACTTTAAAATGTTTTATATATAATAACTGAAATACCTTGTATATCTACTGAAGAATTAGACATATTAAAGAAAATTCAGTAATCAGCTTTTGATAATTTAAAAAGTGTTTTATTTTGGAAAAATTTGTCTTAGAATTATAAACAGAATGAGACAATGCAAAAAACAGTACTAGTAAAAAAGCAATATTTATGTAGCTAAAGCTAAATGTCTGGGAAAAAAGCAATTCGGTTTCCCAATATTAATTATTGGGCTATATCCTGTTATTGATCTGTGCATGTAAAAATCAATGCTAAGATAAGGACCTTTATAATTGACAGGAATAATTTTTAGGTATATGCTCATTGACATTCAAAGAGCCAGGAAACAATGAAGACATTATAGATGAACAAACTTTTGATTAATCTGAAGTTTTAATTACTACTTTTCAAACTTTTAAAGGATGGGGGAGGAAGACGATAAGAGAAGCATATTATTTTATTCACTGTTATTTCCAAGCTTGCCAAGAAACAAAAGAAAAATGTAAAATGTGCAGCTGACATTTAACAATATTCTACACTCAGAGCCACTTTTAATTTTGGAAAATAATTTTACATTTATATTTGATTCTCATTTCAACCTGCAGATAAAGGCCATGCAAATTTATTTTTAAAACTATTTCTCAGAGATGGGGAGTTAAACTATGATCCTGAATTCTGTCTCTAATGGCTGTCTACTTTTAAGTAGAATGCATTTTTTCTCTGATGAATGTTTGCGTAAATGTATTTTTATTTGGGAAGACAAAAGTGTTGAAAATTAATCATAGGGCCTTAATTAGCTTATATTTTCTGTTAAAAAATACTGTTTTTCTCCACTTGTTCCACTTATGTTCTTTATTCTGGTTTGTGACAATTTTCAATTTAGTAAACTAATGGGGAGTTTACAGAAAGAAAATAGAACAGTCAAAAAGAGAATCCATTGGTTTAAGACTATTTGTCTACTTGGACTACTTTCTTCTTTTGTAAAAGTAACATATTCTAACAGGTTTTTCATAGTGCAGGAAATAGAAGTTTGCCCTTCCAAATTATCTCTTTGCAATAAATAAATAAATAAATACATACATACATAGAAACGGTTGACTGACTGCAAGGGAAGAACTTTGGAGGTTAGGTAGAAGCCACCTTGTTTGAAAGATATTTACATGTAAATCTCTCCCTTAAAGGCATCTCTCTGAAAGATTTAATCTTGTGTTTTCAATGAAGAAGGCAGAACTTCCTTTGCTTTGCCTTTTTTAATAATCTCCCTAACTGATCTTTTCTTTTTCTTTTTCCACAATGCTCTCTGTTTTAACTGAGCTCTACATGATGTCTCTGAATCCATAAGGTAAATTATTCAGCTTTTTGGGGTGGGGGTGGTCTCTCTTGTATGTAAAAAAGGTATACATGTCATAAATTAACTGTTTTTTAACTTTTTTCTTACATCAAAACTTGATGTTTGTTGGATTATTTGACCAGACTTCGAAGAACCCAGAAGGGTTTGGGATGATTTCTATGAACCCTGTCAGTAATTCAGAATTTATTTTAATTTCTGTTACCCGCACGGCAAAGCCTGGCAAGCTTCCCGTAACGTATTTGATATGCCAAACACAGTAACAAGTCTCACAATGGAGATATTACTGGGTCTGCTTGAGCAAATCAATGAACAATGGGAGGACAGTGCTACAGTGCTACCCTGTGTTAAACATTCAAATGATACCACATACAAACAAGATGTTGTACACACACTCCTTCTTTATTCATTTCATTTTAAGTAGTACTGTGGCACTGTCCTCCCATTATTCATGGATTTGCTTGAGGGGGCACCAGTCACGTTTCCATTGTGAGACTTGTTATTACTATTTTTCGCATTTCAAATATGCTACAGGGAGCTTGCCAGGCTCTGCCGTGTGGTGGGATAGTCTTGGTAGCTTGCTGGGCTCTCTAAGAAGGACAGAGGAATCTAACCCGGGTCAGCTGAATGCAAGGCAAATGCCCTACCCAGTGTGCTAAAAGAGAGATAACCATTGACAATTTATTTAATCATAATCATGTATATTATTTAATATATCATATTTATTATTTCCTTGAACAATTTGGAAACTATTTTTTAAGATCAAGCTGCAGTTAATGTAGTGGCAAAATACAAATATAATTGTTATATCTTAGTCAAACATTATTTGTAGAAAGATCAGAAGTCTGATGTCCCTGGCTCAAATAGACAGCACTTTTTTTAAAGGACATTGAAAGCTCTAGAAAAGTCTATGAAACTAAATGCTGTTTAGATACCTGTGAAAAGACTGCAATGGGTAGTGTGTGAAAAAGCGTCCTCCTTGGTCGCATAGGAACCACCATGGCCCCTGCTTTCATGCATATGTCATGCTTCTGTTGTTCTGGTTCTTTCTCCTGGTTTATACTGTTAACTCAGGGCTTGTCTGCTGTTCTGGATTTTTTTTTTGGCATTTATCTTTATATGTTTTGGTAGTTGGGCTGGAGCACTAGCACAGCAGGTAGGGTGTCTGCCTTGTACATGGCCAGCCTGGGTTCTAGTCCTATATCCCTCTCGGAAAGCCTGGCAAACTATCAAGAGTATCCCGCCCGCACGACACAGCCTGACAAGCTCTCCCTGGCATATTCAATATGCCAAAAACAGTAACAACAAGTCTCATAATGGAGACGTCACTGGTGTCCCCACTCTAGCAAATCGATGAACAATGGGAGGACAGTGATACAGTGCTATGTTTTGGTAGTTACTTTTGCTCTGATAAAACATTTTCCCAATTTAAGATCTAGCATTTCTAATTGTCTAAATTATGATAAGTTAAATTTGTTGTTCAGCTGGAGTAGACCTTCAGCTCTGGCTAGAGAAATGAACTAATCTTTCCGGTCTTATAAGGTATGATTGACTTTTCTAAGGAACAAATATAGCAGGAAAAGTAGAGATTTGTACATTTTGCACATTATGACTAGTAGATGAAAGCCAAAATGATTGTACTCTTTGAATTACAACTTATTTATTTTATTCATTTACTACTCTTGATGGGGTTCATTCCTGGCTTAATTCCTGGCTCTATGCTCAGGTTTTACTTTTGGTGGTGCTCAGGTACCCTATGTGGTGCTGAGGACTAAACTTGGATTAGCCACATATAAAGAAAATGTCTTACGATGCTCTGACAACCCACTCCCCCCATTGTAAAACATCTTCAGTGTAAAGGGGTGAAAATCATAGGTAGAGAAATACCATCAATGTGGATAAAGATTTTTGGAAATTTATTTCTATAGTTTTCATCTAAGGAAATGAGAATATATTGTTAGGTTTGGGACTAGGAGCAATATTCTGAGAGTTTAGCTAGAGAAAATATGGCTAATCCTATAAGATATAGAGATTGAAAATTATAGAGGAGAAGATACATCAAAGATGTATACATAATGTATAGCTATTATTGAAAACATGATATGTACTATCTTATGCTGTGATTTATATGTGTTGCCTTTATGTCTTCACATGGCAAAGGATATCTCACTCCTTTTCATTCTCATCTGTTGGAAAGAAATCCTATCTCCTATATGATGACAAATTGCTTGGGTCTTTTGAAAGAATAACACATATCACCTCTTTTTGCCTGGTTTATCTATATATTAGCTGTGCCACATATACTGTAAATTTCTCAACTGTTTTGTATTAACCCCATCTCTTTGTCTTTCTATCCTCTTATTTAGTATAGGGCCTGAAACATATCAGGTCACCAGTAAATGACAAGTCTCTGTTCTGTTCAGGAAATAATTTTCTTTCCATTTTAACGAATTATTTTTGAAATGGAATTGAAGAAATTGACATATTGTGATTAAGAAAGGATCAACAAGAAGTAAATTCATTTTCTAAAGCAGTATTTTTTACCTTTTTACACTTATGACCCCTTTACATATAAGAAAATTTTATCCAACCCCAGGAATATAAAAGATATGTACAAGTCAGCCATTTACCGATAGTAAATCTTTCACAACCGCCACCTTCAGGTATACAACCCCATATGGAATCATGGCTTCTAGTTTGAGGAGAAAGGTCCTTGGCCAGAAAGTGTGTACAGCAGGTAGGGCAATTACTTCACATGAGCCTGACTTGGGTTCAATCCTCTCCCACATGTGATCACTTGACCCTGCCAGGAGTGATACTAGAGTCCAGAGTCTGGAGTAGGTCCTGAAAACCACAGTGTGTGGTCCCTCAAATAAAAAACAAAACAAAGAAAGAAGCCCAGTATTCAAGGACCTACTAGCAGCACACAGAGCCTCTAGGAATGTGTGTCTGTGGGAATCCATGGGACATGAAAGATAGTTGTTAGGACGCGGTTCATGATCTCCTTTTAACGACAAAAGAGACTCTAGAGACTGCAAACAGCAAGCAAGGTTTATTGTAAGACTGGCTAGGCAGGGTTGAGCCATCAGGCAAGACCCCGAACTTCTTCAAAGGGGATCTTACATAGGCCTTCACTGACTGTTTCAGCAAAGCCCGCACATTTCATAGCCAATAGATTTGTAACAACATATACTTTCTTAACCAATCCATTTAAAAGTATATCACTCCTTAGCCTATAGATTCAAAGATCAGCATTTACGTACATAGGCATTGTGGCTAGTGGGTATCTGGTAAAGGTAAAGGTAAAGGTAAAGGCCCTCCCATTGATCAAGCAGGCCCAGTAACGTCTCCATTGGAGACTTGTTGTTACTGTGTCTGGCATATCAAATACTCTCGTTAGCTTGCTGGGCTCTCCGAGAGGGACGGAGGAATCGAACTCAGGTTGGCCATGTTGGCCGCTTGTAAGGCAAACACCCTATCCGCTGTGCTATTGCTCCAGCCGACATTTGGTTATCTTCTTTGTTTACCTGGTTCTCTTTGATTCTCAGCTCAAGGCTCCTGCATTCAGGTGGAGGTGGATAAGGGAAAAGTTACTAACAGAGGTAAGAGATAAAGAAGGATCAACAATTGGTTTCAGAATTTACATCCCAATAAGGAAGGGTCAACATATGGAGACAGAATTTACATCTCAAGGCTTTACCAGGGAGGGAACAGGTAAGGAAGAGTTACTAATTAGCAGAGTTTAGCTCTGGAGTTTCCCTCGGGGCTCCCATGAGACCTTACAATAGTAAAGAAGGGTCATGAGGAAGATTGTGCTGAAGATGAGTTTGAGAAAGATATACTTCTGTGGAATTGTAGACCATCAGTATTGACCAGTGCTAAGACATCTTGTGGTGAGTGGTACAACTTTTTATTCATGCATTTAGTTGTATATTTATGGTGATTTTTTAAAATAAAATTTTATTCAGATAACATTATAACATAATTTCAGTTTGCATCATTCTAAGTCAAACTCACCACTGAAATTCAAGTCAATAACTTTACCATACTACTTGATTTGCTCAATTTTATTTTCCCTTATTGTCACCACTAGTCCTAAAATTTTAATTTTGCTTTAATTGGTTTATTCATTTACCCCATATATTTTCATATATATCACACATAGGTAAAGTGATACTGTGCTTCTCTTTCTCTGACTCTTTTTGTTAACCATAACACTGAGTACAAGACAGCATTAACTTTAAAACATAGTCACAGAACACAAAAACTACACTTAGGAGCATGTTAAAGATGGTTCATTTCAATAATATGGAAAAAATTTAAAGAGCTAGATGTACTCAGATGAAGTTGGCTATCTAAATTTCTTTCATGAACAAAAAGTCTAATTCTCTCAGAGAGATGATATAGATGTTTAAAAGATTCAATAAAAGGTGAGTGGAAGAATGTACTAAACTCTGAGAAATCCCAAATCTAACTATACATTTATATACATATATATGTATGTATATGTATGTATATATATATATAATTAAATTGAAGCCTTATATACTTTGAAACATAATCCATAAACATAGTGGTATCTATATTCCTCTGGGGAAAATTTTCCAATAAGGTTGAATAAGTAATTCTTTGATGTATTTTTTCTCACAAAAGTCAAGAAGATACATAAAAAAATGGTGTTTTAAATCATCAAGTACCTAGAGAGAAATATTTCTAAGAAGGAAGAATGACAGGCTTGTTAAGAGTAAGGAAGGCTCCCAAGAAGATTAGCAAGTATGAATCATGCGTCTAGATCAGAAGGGTCAGTTCAATAAGGCAAGATTTAAAAAGGTCCATTGGTCTGATCCCCAAGAGACAGGTTATGAAATGACTGATGCCAATCAAATCTCAAGCTGAAGGCTCTGTGTGTGAGTGTGAGTGAGTGTGCCTGTGTATTTCAACCGTTGAAATGTCAAATCAAAACCAACGTCAGTCATCATGGTGTCAGTGTGGTGGAGATGGAGTTGACATGTAGCTAGAGATTGGGAGAAGTAAAAGGTCTCTTTAAATGTTGAGAATTCATCTTAGAATACTGGAAATCAAGAGACAATTCAAAGCATATTACGTAATGCTAGGTAACTTTATGACTGAGAAATTCTCATATTAACAATTGAAGAATAAGCTTATTCAACTTAATATAATCACTTTACCACAAATGCTGGCATCTTATAATTTATTTCTAGCATTGTCCCAACATTTCATATTCTCTCCCACAACTCTTCACTTTAGTCAGCGTTTTCTTCTCAAAGTTTTGGAAACTAATTGATAGTAATTATCATCTGGTTTGACAAGTGCATGTGGTTTCTTTTAAAATATTTTTATACCTCACTTCTAGATATTCATTAAAACTTAAAATTTAGCAAAACCCCGAAAATATACCAAATATGTTTTAAATCACAGCACAAAAATATGAAAAGTTCACAGCATGCCATACAGAATATAACATTCAATCCTAGCTATTTGGACTTGTTACACTTTCTCCACAGAACAATTCCCAACTATTCTTTTCCAGAGACCTCCCATTCTTCAGGAGAAATGTGACTCAGTATAGCAACTGATGTTTTTATTTATCATTTTTATTGCAATCAAATGATGCTACATGACTTTTAAGTTGTGTATTTTCCATGATTCTGCCATATTTCTCTCGAACATACTTTTGCAAAATATCACATTCAGTTTAAGCTCAATCACAACATTTTTTTTTTTTTGAGACCTGGCAGTGTTCAGCCCTTATTCCTCTGTGGTCAGGGGTGATTCCTGGCAGGGCTCAGGGTAGGTGATGGGAATCAAATACTGGTTGGTTGCATGCAAAGTAAATATCCTGCCCGTTATAGTATGTCTCCAACCCTCAATCACACAATACTGTGAATTACTCAAACACAGGATCTATGATGTATTTTGCTATATTGCACGTTACTTTCTGTAGAGAAAAACACAAAAGCTGTTCATTTTTATTTTATAAATATTTAAAATATTAATTATGGTGTAGAGATTATGTTATGAAAGTTCAGGTGAAAAGTGGTAAAGGATAGAACAGCCTAGTTCTGCCACTCAAAACGGGCCAGGTATCAAAGCAAATTGTTTCCAAATATACTGTGGATTTCAATATTGTACAAGCTCTGAGGTTTCAGAATTTCAAATTCTGAATCTATATATAATTTGAGTTCTACCTCTTAGAAAATGTGTGATACAAAGAAATTGGTGTCATTATTGTTATAAGTAACAGTAGCATTGTGTGTGTATTCAAGCTTAATGGTGAGAACTCCAAAATATCAAGAAAGAAAATCTGGAGTGGAATCTTATAAAAAAAAAAAAGTACCTGGCTTCATCTAAAGTATAAGAAAACTGATGAAGGAAGTCAAGTCTACCTGACATGTGCTTAATTAATGCCAGATGAATGAATGCTGGCAGCTGAAGACCTCCAGGGCCCAGCCACAGCCATGCTAAGACCACTCTCCACACGCATTAGGGGACCGGCAGAGGAACCCAGGTGTGTGGGACCTAGGGCTGAGATCTCCAAGCCTGCATGGTTTGGGACTGGGCCTCCTCCACCCAGATGCCCCATCTTCCAGTAGTTAGACAGTTACACCCACCAACTGCCATGTAACCCCATCAACGACCAAGACCCAGAGACTACAAAACCAAGCTCCTACCTCTTGTCTAGTTCTCACTGTCAGAGAACCTGGCAGGCTACCGAGATTATACTGTCCACATATATGCCTGACTGGGAACACCTGTAAAGGGATTAGACACTGTCCCGAAAGCTTCTATCCCTCTAGGAGAGCCGGGCAATCTACCGAGAATATCCCGCCAGCACGGCAGAGCCTGGCAAGCTCCCTGTGGTGTATTTGATATGCCAAAAACAGTAACAATGATGGTCCTCATTAGCCTGACCCTGAAAGAACCCCCAATATGCATCAAGCTACACTAGCATGTGACAGGGATGAATGGAGACGTTACTGGCGCTCTTTGAGCAAATTGATGAATAAGGGGATGATAGTGATAGTGATAGTGAATGAATGCTGAAAGAATTTCCACTCTTTGCACAACTAGTTCTCTATTTTAGTTATTTAAATGTCTCTGTGTTCTTCTCCATTTCTTCCTCTACCAGCAGACATGGTGATCATTTTGGCATTTTATGCAGTTCACAGATTTCTTCCTAGCAATTGCTAAGTATGCTAACACATAGTTTTCTACTCATGTGAATGATTCATTTAGTGTGTTTTTCTCTTAGTTTTTTTTTTAATTAAGTGTGGTTATTGTCACGTGGAATGATGTACTACATTCCTCATGTAGTAAGGGAAAGGATTAGAAACCAAGCATGAGAAATGTTCTAGATTGGATCAGGATTGCAAAAATAGAAATGAGTGACATTTATCTTTATTACTCATTATTTTTCTCTTACTAATATGTCAAAGTATCCAAAATCTCACAGTCATCATGTTTTTGGGATAAGAATATAATTGATATTTAATATGACTTTTTGTTTTCTGGGGTGCTCAGAGTTCACTCCTTGTTCTGTGCTCTATGATAACTCCCTGCAGTGCTCAAGGAACTATGGTGCTCAGGATTGAACCTGAGTTGGCCCATACAAAGCTAATGGCTCAACCCATGTTCCAGCCTACAGGCCTATTTGATATGGCAATTTAGGAATTGAAAGGATTGCTATTAATTAACTCTGGAAATAGGCATAGCTCAAGTCTGTCTTGGGTAATTAACTATATGTGGTCATCATAAGTACTTAGCACTTTAGAATTTGGAGATACTACAATATGTACCTAGTCAATGTTATCTCTTGTTGTAAGCCTTTTTTACTTATAAATACAAAGACCAAGTGAGAAAATCACGATTAGTCCATATTAATGTATCTTGTATGGTACAAATTTAAATTGTTTATATATTTATTGAGGAGGGCAGGTCACACCCAGCAGTACTCAGGGCTTACTCCTGGCTATGGGCTGAGGAATCATTCTTCATAAGGCTTTGGGGATCATATGTGGTGCTGGGGATTGAACCTGGGTTGGCCACATGCAAGGCAAGTGTCCTATCCTCTGCTATCTGGCCCTAGGCCATATAGTAGAATTCTAAACACCTTGACCCATGCAGAGGAAGATATCCTTGAGAAAAATTCCAGTACCTGTTGAATAAGTTTATAAGTGAGTGTCGGCTTATGTATAACCTTAAAAGAACATCAGGGTAGAGTGTGTCCATAGGAAAACATGGAAGAGTTGGCAACTCTTTATTTTATGCACACCAAGACAGCTCACAATTAGGACTAGGATCAAAGCTAAACTATAACTGGTTGGTAAATAATTCATAATATACTTCTTTTTCTCATCTCCCATGCTTAACCCAAACTGAGACCCATTTTGTGTTCCATTGCTGCTTTGAGAAGTAATCACTCTCCACCTCAGCCCTTTTCTCAATTCTGTCTTTCTGACAATGTCCGCTCTTTCAAAAATACCTCATTATCTCTGCTCTCCCACCGAGCCTGCAACGTGATGGCATTTGCTTTGCCTGAGGAACGAAGAGACAGTTTTTTTTTTCCCCTCTCAACAATCCTGCACACTGAGATCTGACCAGAGCATTCTCTAGCTAATTCCAAATATATTCCCCAGAAAAGGGAGAGCAGATTTGCTCATCCCTGTTGCCATCAAGTGGGAGAATATTCTGCCAGGTCTTCTGACAAATTTTCTAGGCAAAGAGAAAAGCTCTGTAGTGCTTAGGAAACAAAGCTGTTTAAGGTTGCTTGGCTGTGAACTGAAAATCAAGGCCCGGGGAGAGAAATGGAAAACATATTCACACACACACACACACACACACACACACACACACACACACACACACACACACACAGACAATCTACACATGGGTCTTCGGTCAGTCGAAGACAGAACAGACATACTTAGCAGTCAAACCGCATTGCTTTCTTTTTGACCTGTTGGCTACATACTCAGTTGATAGCTTCCTGCTACCTATCACAAAACAATAAAAATCTTTTAAGAAGACAGTCCAAATTGCTCTAATACCTTCCTTAAAGAGAACAAAAATGCAGAAAGTTAGCCTGTAGGGACTTCATTTTTCATAGATATGCAATTTTTGGTGTTTAAATATAAGCTTTTGATTTTAGGTTGAAACGATCTTGTCAAAAATGTACATGAAAGACATTTACTCTGGGTTCTTTTCCACTTAGGGTTATAGCTGATCCTTCTCACGTCTTTTATCCCCAGAACACTTGACTGGCACCTGACTTCACTTTGCTGAATTGCAGGAGGGCTGCTTTCTATTTTTCTCTCTTTCTTTCTCTTTAATTTTTAGTCATATATAGGGATTTTGAGATGGACTAAGATGAGGTGAGTGTATGGCCTTTGCCTCAGGCATATTGGGCAACCTCCAAGCCAATCAGGATAAATAATGCATCACATTTAGAATCATAATAAGCAGGAAAAAACTATCATGAACACATATCGAACATTTACAATAAAACAGGTTCACAATTACTGTTTTTTTTCCTTTCTTTTTCTCTCTCTCTCTTTTTTTTCCCTGTTGCTCTGTATGGCTTTCTATGATCCTGGACTGATTGTAATGATAACAAATTGGAGAAAGGATGGTATTTATGACACTTGTGCACATCCATTTTCCCCCTTTTTTGGGGGAGCACATTGGCTAAGGGCGTTGTGGATCAGAATCAACTGAATCACTTAGCATTCATTAAACAATAATTCTTTTCAGTCCATAGATATAATAGTCACATCAAATAGGCCTGAAGGCACTGGTCTGGAATTAAATAGAGGGAGAAATGGGACTATGGTAAACTGATTAGACAAGGATTACATCTGAATGGGTCTGTTAGGTAGAGAGGGAAAGGGGAGGCAAAAAAAGAAAAGTTTGGGCAAGGAAAGAATTAGGCTGATTTGCAAGGTTACCTGGGAAGACACACAGGTGAACCAGGGTGAATTCATGTCTGGCAAAGTTTCTCTAATATTTCTAGAAAGGATGCTGTCATAGGAATTGTAAACTACAAACCTTCTCCAGTTACTTAGCCACTATGTTTTTAGTATTTTTATATGTACATGATAAATGATAATTGCTTTTCCTTTACATTTCCAATTGAGAAATAAGAATTGAATTAAATTCTGGGTATCCCTTTTAAATAATCTGCCACATATATATATTTAACTGTGGTAAATTATACATAACAGAAAAAAATCACCATTTTGACCATTTTTTAATGTACATTCCCATGACATTAGTGCATTTACATTACTTTGCAATCATCACAACAATTCATCTCCAGAAAATGTTTATCTTTCTAAATTGAAATTCATTATGCATCAAATACTAAGTTTCCATTTTCTCCTGCCCTTATTCCCTGGCAACCACTATTTTACTTTCTGTCTCAATAAATTTGACAACCCTAGTTACCTTGAATAAATGGAATCATATAGTATTTGTCTTTTCATGTTTGGCTTATTTCATTTAGCATACTGATTTCAATTTCATCTGCATTATAGCATGTGTCAAATTTATTTCCTTTTAAAATCTGCATAATATTTGATGGTATAAACCATAATTTGCTTATCCACTCATCTGTTGATGGATACTTGGGTTGCTTCCATCTTTGGCTATTTAGACTAATTCTACAATATATTTGAGTTTACGTTGTCTCTGGGTCTGTAGTTTTAATTTTTTATAATATATATATTCAATAGAAAGATAGCTGAAGCATCTGGTTAAGTACATACCTTTCCCCCGATTTTGTCTCGTTCTCTTCCCTTTCTGGTTGTTGTTGTTGCAATGACCAAGGGGTGCATGCACTTGATTGTGGTGCCATGGATATAAAACTCTTTGTTGGATGACAGGGATCACAAATGGGAGTCTCATCCTCTGCCTGTGAGGAAATACCAGGCATTGAACTTGTGACTGCTCTACCTTTGTGCTATCCCTTGGCACTCTCTGTTCAAATATTTGAAGACTCTAAAATTGTGCTTCAAAGTTGCGCATAAATTTGCATTTTCATAAGTAGTGCACAAGGTTTCCAGTGGGTATACTGTGCCCCATGAACTAACTATACTTGATATTTTCTTTACTTCACTATAACCTACAATGAGTGAGTTCATCTGGTATTTTTCTCTTTTGTTATGATTTGCTTGAGCGTTATGATTTAGTATGCTTACTTTTACACTTGTTTTTAAGTGGGTTATTTAGAAAAAAATTAATTGCATTATAGAACTATATATTTTAGATATTAATCTATTAAGCTATTATCAGATATTATCAGAGTCCCCTAGCCCCATACCTGACTGTCCTCGCTGGGGCCCCTTGGAGGGGGTCGAGTTGAGTTTCCCTCCATGCCCCGAGCAAAGCTCCGGCAGCCAAAGACCTCCAGAACCAGCTACCACCATGCTGAGACCACTCTCCACACGCGTGAAGGTACTGGCAGAGGAACAAAGGCATGCAGGTCCCGGGGCTGAGATCTCCAAGCCTGCTCGGATGGGGACTGAGCATCCTCCACCCAGTTCCTCCATCTTCCAGTAGGCAGGAGTCATACCCACCAACTGACTCCCAGCGTCATGTAATCCCATCAACGGCCAAGATCTAGAGACTATAAAACCCAGCTACTGGAATGACATCTTATTATCTCATTCTTACTTTGGACAACCTGGCAGGCTACCGAGTGTAGCCTACCCACACGGCAGAGTCTGGCAAACTCCCTGTAGTGTACCCAATATGCCAAATACGAGTAACAATGATGGGTCTCATTCTCCTAACCCTGAAAGATCCTTGAATATGGCACTTTTGAAAATCTCAGGGCTAGGAGGAAGGAGACGTTAATGGTGCCTGCTCGAGGCAATCGACAAACAACAGGATGATTGTGATCGTGATCATGATTGTGATGATTTTTAAATACTTTTGCCCATTTTGCAAGTTACATTTTTAGTTTTTTGTAGTGTTCTTCATAGATCTAAATTTTGAATTTTGATGACAGTTTATCTGTTTTTCTTTTCTGTTTGTCTTTTATTCCATTGCCTAGGTTTTTGGTGGTTTTCTAAATGTCAGTGATTGCTAAATCCAAGATCAGGAAAAAATTTCTTCTATAATTTTTTCTTTGTTTCTTTTCTTTTTTGCATTTGGCTTTGTGGACATACCTGGCAATGCTCAGGGCTTACTCCTGGCTCTGCACTCAGGAATTACTCCTGGCCATGCATTTGAGACCATATGGGATGCAAAGGATCAAACCTAGGTGAGCTACATGCAAGGCAAGTGCTCTACCTCTGTACTATTGCTGCAGACCCACCTATATTTTTTTCTAAGGGTTTTAAGTTTAACCCTTTCCTCTTAATTTCTGATTTATTTTGATCTATTTTTTGCATGTTATTAGGAAATTTCCCGATTTATTTTTTTGTATATAAATGTTTAGTTTTCTCAGTATCATTCGTTGAAATGACTGTCCTTTCCTTATTAAATAATCTTGGCAGTGATATCTATTTTACAATGTTTGCAAGTGTTTGATTTCAAGCTCTATTCTATTCCATACATAGGCCCATGTCACTATCTTTGTAGAGACCTACTGTTTTTGATTACTGTAGCATTGAAAGTGAGCAAGTGAAAAATCAGAAAGTGAGAGACCTCAGACTTTGTTCTTACTCAAAATTTGACTTTCAGAGTTTCTTGAGGTTCCATAGTCTACCTCAGGTTTTCCAAAATATGCCACTTTCCTTTTTCTCTTATTCTCTATAAACAATATCTTCAATGAGCTTTTCTACTTGCTAAAACTTTTTCCATTTATCCTTTCTCAGTCCATTGTACCTGCCTCTACCCCTTTCTACTCACTGAGGCTAATATAAGGCTCATTTTACAAGCTTTCTGAGACTATTAAGCTTGTTTCAAATATTGGAATATACTTTCATTAATTTATTTGGAATCTCATATCTTGATTCCTTTTTTCGTCTTCAGCTAATTGTCCCTGGTCTTCTTCTTGGGTTTCTATGTCCATGTTATAGAATTTTCTCTGAATGATTTAAGGCAATATTTTGATTTCAATTATTTGATGGTGTTGATCACTTGATCACTTGACATCCTGTTACTCATTGATTTGCTTGAGCAGGTGCCAGAAACGTCTCCATTCATCCCTGTCTTGTGCTAATATAGCCCAATGGCACCAGGTCATTCTAGGAACAAGAAGAACCTCAAACCAATTGTTCAGGGTCTTGACGAAGAAGTCTGACCATCTCATAGGTGGGCGGCCATGCGATCTTTTGACGTCCCATGGAATCCAGTCGGTAATGGCTCTAGTCCAGCAGTCTTCTCCAAATCTCATTACGTGTCCAACCCTTCTCATTTTCTGCACCTTGGCAAACGAGACAGCATCCCTGATTCTTGAAAATTGACAGAGGTCAGAACTCCGGATTCTTTCTCTCATTTGAGTGAAGTGTGATACTCCAAGCATAGCTCTTTCGATTCCTCTTTGAGAGGCCCGGATAGCATTCTCATTGTGCTTTCGTAGGGCCCAGGTTTCTGAGGCGTATGTTAATGCAGGAAAAACTGTGGAATGGAAGAGATGTGCCTGGAGCCGGAGGCTCTTCATCCTCTTAGCTATTTTTTCGATGTTCTTGTAGGCGTTTCAAGCCCCTCTCTTCCTCCTGTGTAACTCAGGTGCCAGGTCATTCACCATGTTGACTTCTTGACCTAGGTACACATAACTATTGCATTCAAACATATTCATCCCGTTGAGAGTGAATGGAACGTCAGGAATGAGACCATTTCTCATAAACATTGTCTTTGTTAGATTCAGCTGGAGTTCGACCTTTCCACACTCATGGTTGAAGTTGTCCAGCATTTGTGCCGCTTGGCTGATGTTTGGTGTTATAAAACCGATGTCATCAGTGAAGCAGAAGTGGTGTAGTTGCCGACTGTCTATCTTCACTCCCATTCCTTTCCATTCTAGTCATCGCATGATGTTCTTGAGGGTGGCACGGAAGAGTTTCCGTGAAATGATATCACCCTTCCAAACCCCTCTCTTGATGTCAATGATCATCTCCCTGTAGAATGGTGAGATCCTGGTAGTGAATCTGCAACACAGTCAATGGTGGTAATTTCCAAATTTGGCAACTTCAATTAAAAAAAAGTATGAAAAATCTAGCAGTGGTCTGAATTGTAAAAGCACATAAAGTGTCAAAGCTAAACAAATGTAATTTGGATTAAAAAAAAGTTTAGGTTCTGAGGTAATATTTTCTTATTTTACTGATTTTATTTACTTTTTAAGATAGAAGAACTTTCTCATGAATTTATTGGAGAATTTTCTTTATGGTGTGTTTATCTACTTTCTATGTACATTATCCAAATGATTAACTTTAAATACAGTAAATGAATAAATATAGCAACATTCATTTTTCTTTTTTTTCCTTTTTGATTGCAATAAATTTGGCCATATAGCTCCTATTATTATATAATAACACATAAATATTTGGGTAAATTACTCAGCTTTTCATTTCTGGAGTTAACTTAATATTGATCAAATAGATGACTTCCTAAAAGAACATGGTTGAGTGCCAATATAGAGAATATTTTTCGGGGGGTGGGAGGAAGGCTTTTCTTAGTGTAAATCTGCATATTCCTGAAAATATTAGTGAGATATTTTTATAAGAAGAAAGAAATTGCTTAATGAAGGTGGAATAGACAGCTGTTAAAACATGGAACTAATGACATAAATTATTCTCTGTAAGTGAAAGAAGGATTTAAGATAGAGGGCTCTGTGGTATAAGAGCTTAACAATGAAATGGATGGTCATTAAAAAATTAGATAAGATGACATAGACTTTTTTCCTTTGAACAATAAAGTGATATAATGTTATAGCTTATCATCAATGCAATTTTGTTTATTATCATCTTAATTATAATATTGATTAGAATCCATCTATACTGAATTAAATATTATTTGAGAAACTGCTTTTATTACAAGTTATCTCACTTAAAGTTGCTCTAAGAATCTCACAGTGACACTGTGGATTTACTCTATATTAAGTTGAGGTATTCAGCTTTATATTCCCATCTGCATACATTGGTTCACCACAGTAATCTAGCTACCCTTGCCATTCTATAAAGCTATAATTCTGTTTCTTTTGTGATTAGATTTGCCAAGATACACTCCTTTGGCAACTTTTAAGTACACTTTTCAGTATCAAGAACAGCATCTACCAGGCTAAATATTATATTTGATGAACTGGACATTACCACTTCTTTTGTTTTGTTTCTGGGCTACACTCAGAGGTGCTGAGGACTTACTCATGACTCTGAGCTCAATTTCTGTAATCAATTTCTGGCAGGCTCATTATGAGGCCGAGATTGAACCCGGGTTGGTCATGTGCAAGGCAAACATCCTACCTGCTGTACTGTGACCTTGGGCACTACTTCTTGATCTTTTCCCTTTATACCTCCATACACCACTCCACACCTCTAGCAACGATCGTTCTATAAGTTTCGCTTTTTTTTTTTAATTTTTCAGGTGTCATATGCAAGTAAAATCATCTGGTAGTTGTCTTTATTGACATATGATTTTTTGACCCAGACTCAGTTGACTCAGGCTAATATCAAAGACCTAGCCACAAAGTATTTTACTAATTATTAAGTCCAATTTAAAGTGTAACATTGGAATGATAAAGTTGAGAAAGCCCAACCCTGTTTGGAAGCTTGATAACTGGAAGGATATGTAAAGGAATTTATCACAGCCTGTGCTTTATATCTTGCTTGCCCTGTCTGTACTATATGGATGGAGTTCTGCAGGAAAAAAAAGGGCATTTCAGCATCTATATTTGAAATATTCCATTGATATAGGCAGCAGTTACATCTGACAAATAGTCAGAACGCATATCTTGAACTAGAGCGAGAGATCTGGTAACAACCACCTTATCATTTATCTCTGTGGTTTCTAGTAACCCAGTTGTAACAGGACTTCTGAACACATTTAAATGCCAGATTATGTGACCTAACTACATAGATCACACAACTCAGAAAGAAAAGGAACAAGGAACATGACCATTTCCCTGTCAGCTTCTTTCCTTTTGGTTACTTGCCTACTTTACCACCCAGACCATTAGCCTGGCTTTGCCTAAATTGCTCATCTACTTGCTGTTTTTAATTTAGACCTAGCTTCCTTGATTTTATTACTTTTTTTCAATATAGGATCAAAATTCTATCTTTGCTCTGTTGGGGAACAAAAGTACCCCTAAAAATTTATTTGGAGTCAAACATTCAAGTGATAACACATTTTGTTACTATTACTATTATACTCACATAAATTGTTTGTCTTTGATGGGGCCAATTAGATTCTTGTGCCACAGTATTTAGTTTTATAATGAATGTTGCTATTCATGACATACGAGCTTTTGGGGAGATATCATCTTAGGTGGGTAATAGATTGGGTTTCTTTTCTCATCCAGACAGGAGTACTTCCAGCATAGAACAATAACTGGAGAAAGCAGTTGGCCTCCGATCCAGCTAAACTGTTTTATTTTCTGGGGAAGAAAATTGGGGAGGGCTTGGAGTGTAGGAGTTTGGGATTGCTTTGGATATTTGAACTGATTCCCTCTTGTTAGTTAAGAAATCACTCTGGCATAGCCGTTGCTGTCGTATTTTTCACACTTCTGTGTCTCTGTTGCCTGAAAACTGTATTTATATTTGCACTGCAAGGCGTGAATATGCTGCTATCCTTTGGGGAAAGGGATTCATCAAATAATGCTTTTGCTTGAGTATTATTAAGTGGACCATGGCACTTCTGCTGCTTGTTTTTGCTGGGAGCCCTTGGGACATGTGAGGTGGCCTTGTTCAGTTCAGTGGGTTTCAGTTGGGTCAGTCAGATTTCAAGAAACATAAATTCAGTTGAGAGAAAAGGTAACATGACATCGCTGAATAATGGGCTTCAATAGGCAAATCAAAGAGTTAAACGCAGGATGCTAGCTGCATGCTAAGACTTAAGGAATGCATATTCAATGCAATGCATTATTAAATACAACATTGAGCATATGGGTACCCACAATTAATGTATATAAATAGCTGATAAAATTGCTCAGTATTAGAAAGCTAGCGGCAAAAATGACCTCATATGTCAAGCAGACAAGTAGGCAGCTACCATTTTCTTTGTACACCTTACAGATGATAAATTAGTTTTATGGTCTGCATGGGGCCCTTATCACACAACAGCACCAAGTGCATGATAAAGAAAAAAAAATGCCTTGGCTCAAAAATCGAACTGGAATTTGGAGTCCCAGCGGAGCCCATTTTTTAAATGTAAAGAATTTTAGCCCGCTTCCTTTGGGGAAGATTTATTGTGGCCAAGAGAAATGTAGATCTTGGTTATGTGTTTTGATTAAAACTTGATTTTTGTTTTTATTGACACCGGGTAGAATGTGAATCCATCATAACTGGCTGCCTATTATTGATTGAAAGCAATTTGGTCCAATGGGCACCTTACAGGAAAAAGAGGGGGGAGTCTTGACTTTTATTTCCAGCTCTACTACTAACAGACAAAGCTGACCTTGGATAAATACTTTGTAACTCTTTATTAGCTTTTCCTGCTCTATTTAATTCTCCTTAATGGTGGTGAATAAACACTGTTTATGTAAGTTCATCAGATGTGGGAGAGCAGCTATCCAATGGAGAATTAAAGGAGAATAGACTCATTTGAACATTATATGGGCAAGCATTTTGAAAGTGAATGACACTATTGTGTAGTACTGGTAGGTGTGGTGTGTATTTGCATATGTAGGGGTGTGTGTTCATGTCTGTGGTGTGGTTTGTGAGTATCTTTTGATGCTTATTTAAGAATCTTGACTGGAAGAAATCACAGAAAACATGATCTCTGACAGACTTTAGATGTAGTTTCTTAGCCTTTGTAAGACTCTGTCTGCTCTCTGTCTCTCTGTTTCTGTCTCTGTCTCTGTCTGTCTGTTTGTCTGTGTCTCTCTCTCTGTTTTTCCTCTCTCTCTTTCTTATTTTATCTTTTATACCCCTTCCCCTTATTATTTCTGTGCTTGCCAGAGATTGCACACTTTTTTGTAGCATCAGGGATCAAAAGCAACAATGCCAAGGGTCCACACTCGCCATATGGGCTGGTATAAGAGGTCTAACTCGTGACTCCAAGGCAGGTGGTCTGCTATTGAGTTATCCCTGATGTCTCTATTTTTTTTATAACCATACAGATCTATGAGCAGCATTTCTGCAGTTTAAATTTTTGAATATAAAATAAATTAAATTCTGTAACCAAAATCAGTTTCTGAAATGGTTCAGAAATCCATGAGTTTTCAAATGACATGAGGCCCAATTCTCCCCACACTCCACTCCCCTGGAATCATGACTCTGCCAGCTAAGAATCACCTAGGTATTATTTTCATATACAATCCCTCAATGTTCCATTTTTTTTTATCATAAAAAGGCAGTGTGTAATTGTAATTGTAATTGTAAGAAGATTCAGGCCTTTTACTTTGAAGTGCAGCCTAGCATATAGAGGTGACCCAGTTCCTTGGTTAGGATTACTAGTGGCAGAAAAGGGCAGGCAGTGGGAAAACCAGAAATAATGATCCACAAATCCTGGATCTTGGCATCCAACACAAGGGTCCAAAGACTCTAACCAGAAAAGTTCTTTTCATATAGTCCATTTTCACTGCAGCACTCTTATTCACAGTAGTCAAAATATGGAAAAAAAAATCCAAGTGTTCAAAAACAGATGATTGAATATATACTACTTGGCTATAAGAAAGGGTAAATTTATGCAATTTGTTGTTACATGGATGTATCTAAAGAGTATTATGCTGGGTGTAGTTAAGTGATAAGGAACAGGGCAAATATACAATGACTCTCTCATATGTGGAATATAAACGCATGGCAAGGAAATAACAAATGACCAAAGGCCTGAGAACTGCTCTAAAGTACAGGGCTTGAACTGTGGGAAATAACTTGGAGAGGGATATTCTGGTGGAGGGTGGAGACACTGAACACATAAAACCTTATAATTAACAGTTTTGTAAATAAAAGTGCCTAAAATAAAAAATTTAAAGAGAGAAATAATTTGAGGAAGAACATATTTTCCTTATTTTTCTTGTCTTGCTCTCCCCTGTGCTCCTTCCTCACACCTTCCTCAAGTTTCTTGGGCTAATGGCTTTGCTTGTAAGATGATTTTTATTTATTTTAGGAGATGGTTCTTGGAGGGCACACTCGTTGTACCAGGGCTTATTCTTGGCGCTGTGCTCAGGTATCACTCCAGGAGTCTTGGGTAGTCTATATGGTACCTGGTATCTTATCTGGGTGGGACATGTATAAAGCAAGCATCTTAACTGCTGTCCTACATCTGTGACCCCTAAAGACTCACTTCATTACTGCCTATAATTAGGAGCAGTGCTTCTTGTTTCCTCTTTCCTCATGACAAGGAGATGTGATGACTTGGACCATCCATAAGGAAATAGGCTAGTTCTCATCGAGATGAACTCTTTTCTGGGATGTACTAAAGGCAAGTCTGAAATAAAACCTTTTGGGATCTTTTCCACAAAAGTGATTTCTCTATGGTCTAAGTGAAGCTTCTGAGTACACTTTGATGTATGATTTCCATTGAGATCTCTAGTATAAATACATATTTTGTCTCTTGATGTTTTTTTTTCTTTGATTCCGTTTTAGAGTTATGGAAATAGTGTGTAGGGATCTGATTATACGACATGTTCTGAGTAAACAAAAATTGTCTTCTTTGTCCTCATTATTGCTGGGAATTTATTTATGTATACAACATTTCATTCATTAAATCATGTATTCATTCTGCATGTATTTATTGAAACATCACTGTACCAAAAGCTTTTTTGTTTTATTTTGTTTTGAGGACACATCCAGTGTACTCCCGGTTCTACACAACAGGATTCACTCCTGGTATGCACAGAAACCTATGGTTTGCTGAGAATTAAACCCAGGTAAGCTGTGTGCAAGGCAAGCACCTAATACTTTATGCTATTTCTCTGCCTCTTACACCAAGTGCTTTTAATGCAAACCCTTCAAAAGCATGCCTATCACTACTGCGACATGAATGTATCCCCTTTCCTCCTCAGCACCTCTGTTTCCCTGTGTTCATTACCCTTCCAACTCCAACATTTGAGTATTCTTGTGTCCTACTTGCGTATGAGCCTCTTTACATGTTTCTTTTACAAAATCATCTTGTCCACTTTTTCCTCCCAGCTCACTTCTAGGGGACCAATGAATGTTTTCTTCTTCCAAAAGCCTTTCTTATATCTTAGACAAGATTACATGTGTCTCCTTTATAATTTTGAATAAACTTTGATATTTCAGCTCTAGCTG
Source organism: Sorex fumeus (assembly GCF_029834395.1). Taxonomy (NCBI): domain Eukaryota; kingdom Metazoa; phylum Chordata; class Mammalia; order Eulipotyphla; family Soricidae; genus Sorex; species Sorex fumeus. The sequence goes on along the minus strand of NW_026606185.1, from coordinate 44,421,681 downwards.
TTTATTAGGGTATATCACCTCAGTAGCTGTTCTTTGAAGGCAGAGCTCGTCCTTTCCATTTTATTTCCAGAATTCATGTAGATCTTGACAAATAGGCAGTATCTAATGAATTCTTCTGAATATCCAGGTACAATCACTCAGTGTATACATTCAACCATGGGATCTGTTCCATAAGTTGCAAAAGGGTGTGAACCTGTAGTTATATTCTCCTATGGAATTTTTTTCTTTTTTAATCTCCCGATTACTGCAATTAAGGAGTACCTGACTGTGTTTGCTATGTCAGAGAGACTCAAAAGACAAAGAATCAGAGTCAGCTTTTAGTTCATCAATGAATGAATTTATTGACTTGATAATTTATAGTTGCTACTTGGAACTGATTCCGATGTATATTTATGTTATATATAAAATTACATGCCAAGATCATGAACAAATCTTTTACAATATATACAATGAAGTCACTGGGAGTGGTAAAGAAGGAAAAAAAAAACACTCTTTTCCTTGAACTATTAGATCAGGGATTTGAGATATGTCACCTCATAGGAGTCCTTGTCTTGATTGTTTACATAACTGCTCATGTTGCTTCCCATGGCAGTTGTCATTCTTCTCGGATGACCATACACTTAGTGTCACTAAGAGGAAACTAATCTGGACAGGTAGTGACAGGGAGGAAGAAATCCATTTTGTAGATTTGCAAATGTGGTTCTTAAAAATAAGATGAGCTTCCTCAGAGGACTGTTTCTTTGCCAACTAGTTGACATTGTTTAGATCAGAGGACTCCCAACCTGTATCTGAATAGAAGAAAAGCAGGAGGGCTTTTTTTTTCTTTTTTCAGATTTACTTGAATTTATTAGTAAGAATGGGGCTGATTTGGAGTAGAAATGAAATGGTGCCCACGAGAGGTCCAGCCTCTCAATTGTTATCAGTAGAGAGTAGAACAATCAACAGATATCTGCACTGACATAACTTGATATCAGTTAGGTCCTTTATCTCAGCTTATCTCTTGACTTCCCTTCCCTGGGGCAGATATTTGGGCCTCAGAGACTGTAAAGAACGGATAAAATGCTTTGTTCTTTGTTGTAAAGTGACTCCAGAAAGTGCCACTGACTAAAGGGTTAGGAATTGGTTTATTTTCTCAGAGCTTCTAAATGAGCACATAGACACACATGCAAAAAGTAGAATTTATGCCTCTGAATATGGCTTGGAAGGAGGGAGTAAGCCTCCTGAATTTAGCAATCAAATTTGTTAAGGCTTCTCTAAAGCCTAAACTTCCAATTAACAAGCAAATCATCATCAGACAGCCAGTGAATGGCAAATTCATTCCATTCAACATCTTTTCAAAAGTGGATTTTGTGCACTTATCTCCATGAAAACCCAGCAGGAAGATTTTCCCTGGGAGTGCTCCTACATCTGCCTGTTTTTAATGACGGTAAAGGCAAGCAATATTCTACAATTACTTTGGCGATTTCATTTCGAGCATGCAAATCATATTATTGAAGAGCCCAGCAAAAGACACCAGATAAGTTCTGAGGGGTGAGCAAATGTCACTTGGAGTAGGCCAGGTTCCTTTGTTTGCTAACCTGGATTGCACAGTGATGGACTTTGCTCTCAGAGGTTAGAAAATACAAGCTAAATATGGACAGCAACAAAGAAATGGAAAGAAATTTTATTCTTCAAGAGTCCATTTCATTTTGTTCATGAAAGATGAACATTGAAGTTTATGCATTAATTAAAACTAACAAAGAAAAATAGAGAAAAAGAAAAAAAATTCACACTTTGCTGGTAAAGGTCATGAGGTCAAAGGAAAGACCCCACCCCAAAGCAATACCTTTTTTCTGTACAGTTGTTCTGCTGTCTTTCACTGCTTTCTCTACCTTCCAGCTTATTCATCAGAGACATATTATAGTCAGTCTTCTAATAAATTTACTTAGAGACAGTATAAAGGGGGTGATATCATAATTTCCTTTTATAAAATAAAACTCCTCGGGTCAGCCATGTTACTCCTGGGCTGGAGCGATAGCACAGCAGGTAGGGTGTTCGCCTTACACGCGGCCAACATGGCCGACCCGAGTTCGATTCCTCCGCCCCTCTCGGAGAGCCCGGCAAGCTACCGAGAGTATTCGGTATGCCAGACACAGTAACAACAAAGTCTCCAATGGAGACGTTACTGGGCCCGCTCGAGCAAATCGACGATCAACGGGAGGGCCTTTACCTTTACCTTTACCTTAAAAAACTCCTGTCCTGACTCCCATCCTAAGACACCTTCTTCCTGGAGGTGGTAGGTCGTGCATAGGTTCCTCTTCAATAATAAAGAATTAAGGACTTAAGGGATATATTAAATAGTAGCGTATATGCACAGCATGTACAAGGCCCTGAGTTCGATCCATGGCAGAAGGTCCTGCTTGCACCACCAGGGGTAAACTTGGTACCCCTTTCACACCATTGACTCTAATAGCTCTCGATAGTACAAGCCTGAGCTCCATGGAATTGGTCCTCGTTAGCTCTCCCATACTTCCCTGCCCCACTGTTACAAGAGATTCCTGTCTATCCACCTACAACAAAAGAATCCTGGTATTAAAGGCACTTTTAATACCAGACAGTATTAATAGACAGTGATGATTAATAGATAGTGATAATTAATGGATAATTAATAGATATTAATAGATAGTATTAACAGATAGTCTTTTAATACCAGAGAGATAGGATAGTACAGTAGGTAAGACACCTACTTTGTGCTTGGATCATCCAGGCTCAATCCTCTACCAGTACTGATACTCTTCATAAGACCTGTTTTTTCCTTTTTTTGTTTCTTTGTTTCCACCTTGCTCACAACTTTGCAAGCCCCAGACTTTATACAATTCTTAGGAAAACTTTTCTTTTTTGTGCTCCTCCTCAATTTTCTTGTTCTTTCCACAGCGTCTGAGAAGGAGAACCTGAATTCCATCTCAGCAATTCTTTCATAGGTCACTTGAATTAACTGCTTGGGATCCAGTTATCCCCACTATGTCAGGCAGTCAATTGTCTGTACCTTGTGGGTCAAGGAACAATGATGAATTACATGGTAGGAGATGTGCTGACTTTAGTTTATTTAATCCAGTGTTTGGGGGTGGAGGCTGAGAGTCTCCTTAAGTGGGTCTATAAGTGGGAAGTTACCACAGCTTGACCAAGTAACATGTGACTACTGATCTTGTCCTTGTGGCTTATGGGCCCAATTAATATTTCTCACCAATATATAAGCTTTACTGAACTTAATCGATGGGGATGATTTAGACTGCACTATTTGTTGCATTTCAGCAGAACTATCTGCAGAATTTCTGTAGTGCCAAATATTGTTGGTACAATGTGTAGTAGAACTAATTCAGTAGTATAGTTAATTATATTAATATCATGTTTTGCAAAAACAAACAAACAACAACAACAAAACAAACCCAAATGAGCTAAAGAAATGACCCTTTCCACAAGGATTCTGTAACTGTCTGACTAAAGAATGCTTACATAGCCATTATATAGTGACATTTACAAGTGAAAATATTTGAACAAATACTATGTTCCAGGTTTGTAAGAAAGGATAAAGATAAGTCAAAAGAGCAATTACCTTTAATTGACTCGTGTTGTAAAACAGGGGATGTAGTGACCCTTTAAGCAGGCATGGTCAGAGATGATGTCATGCAAAGGTACGCTTGGAGTGTTATTGGAGAGATGAAGTATCAAGGGATGAAGATGAAGAAGTTCTCCAAACTGAGGACCTGATCATTGTCATAGGGGTAGTGAGTAGTGTGTGTGTGTGGGGGGGGGGGGGGGGGGAAATCAGTTTATTTTTTTTAATTTAAGTGTTGCTGTGTTTGGCATATTGAATACTCTCGGTAGCTTGCCAGGCTCTCCGAGAGGGGCGGAGGAATCGAACTCAGGTCGGCCATGTTGGCTGCGTGCAAGGCAGACGCCCTACCTGCAGAGGGCTGGAGTGATAGCACAGCAGGTAGGGCGTTTGCCTTGCACGTGGCCAACCCAGGTTCGATTCCTCCATCCCTCTTGGAGAGGCCGGCAAGCTACCGAGAGTATCCCGCATGCACGGCAGAGCCTTGCAAGCTCCCCCCTCCCCTCCCCCCCCCCCCCCCCCCCCGCCGTATTCGATATGCCATAAACGTAACAAGTCTCACAATGGAGACATTGTTGGTGCCGGCTCAAGCAAATCCATAAACAATGGGAGGACAGTGACAGTTGACAGTGAAGGGATTTAGAGGCAGAGAGAATAATAACAGATGCTATCAATAAATAAAATATATGGCCTATGCCAAATTCTTTCAGATCCTTGAAAATGAACCTTTCATTTTGGTGCTCCTTTGCACTCATTGTATAGTATGTTTGTTTCTTATCAAGCTTCATCATTTACTTTGGACACAAAAATTTTAGTTCCAGTGATAAGAAAGAACTTGGGACTTCCTAAGAAAACACAGGTTGAAATAAATAAATATACACCACCATATATGACTTTTCCTTATTAACTCTTCATATTATTTAAATAGCAAGAATACAACAATATATGCATGAAAGATGTCATTTTACTTAATTTTTCATGATAGAGTTAGTGGAAAGCTTTAGCCTATTACAATTAGGGGATTCATTCTGTTCAGATCTAGTGTAACTTTTTAATTTTCAAATTTTGCCAATTGCTTTCTATTTCCTTGTCTGTAGGATAACATTGGTTTATCCTTTCAGTGTTGCCACAGGGAGCTTAGGTTTATTGGGCTATTCCCATCACAGTGCTCCTGTTCCTCTATGTTTATTTGTAAGTTCTTTCTTTTTGATCTGCTTCCCCAGCTGGTCAATCATCTTTATCTTCTAAGCAGACTCTGCTAACTTGAAAATATTGCTTTTCTCTTCTCCTTAAGTCCTTTGCATAGTTAATTTAGAGCAATATACTTTTTGTATTGACAGAAAGACAGTTAATGCTATGCTTTTGTAACTTGGGGGTTAATTGACTCCAAATGATATTCACTCCTGGGCATCTGTTTTCTCGACTTAAGCCTCAGTTGCCCTTAGTTCCTAGCATCCCAAAAGCAGGGTACCGACAAGGGTCTAGATGAACCCAGGGCAAGCTGTCAGCTAGCCTGACATCAAAATGATCCAGGCCACAAGGACCTAATCTAGAGCCCAGCAGCTTGCGGCAGAAATGTGAATGGACTATGTGTTAGACTAGGGCACCACGCCCCTCCGGGTGGGAAAGGGTGTCTGTCTCTTCTGCCTTTTTCCCTCCTGGCAGCATGGTGGTAGCCAACTCAGAGCTTATTGGAAAGTGAGTTGTTCTAGCCCCAAGATATTTTTTTAAATATTTTTTTAAATATTTTTTTAAATATTTTCCAACAGGTGTGTTGGAAGAATGGGATAAGTGGCATCTGGTCACCAATCAGCCTGGCCCTTGTTTCCTCCTTCATCTGCCAATGGCTTCAGCTGTCCTGGGAGGGTAAGTGGCCCAAGACCAGGGAATGCAGGCGGCAAGAGAGAGCAGTGGAGTTCCCTAGCCACCCTGTGATTTTGTGCCACACACACTTGTCCATTGTTATTTTATATTGGATATAATTTTATATATTGAAGTCATTTTATAGGCAGGAAATATCAATTGCAGCATATAAGAAGTAGTTTGAAATTGCCTTTAGGAAAAGCAAGGCTTGAGGCTGTTTGGCTTTTTTGGCAACATGTTTTACAAATACTTAAACTTAGAATGTCTATTTGTGAGGTTTTGTAGTTTTCTGGGAAGCCCACAGTTTTGAATGCCTTGGGATTTCTAGGAAGATGTCCACCTACTATGCGTGTACAACTAAAGGAGAATAGCTGCTTATGTTTGTCATTTTTTTTGTGAAAGGGGTACTTTTCAAAATGGCATTTGAGGTGCTGACAGATTTCAAGTGTAGACATCTCATCTACAGTGATTCTATCTCCGGTAACTCCTGGAAGCTACAGTAAGATTTTCATCATTACCAGTCACTGTCACTGTCACTGTACTCCCATTGTTCATCAATTTGCTTGAGTGGGCACCATAACATCTCCACTGTGACAATTGTTACTGTGTTTGGCATATCAAATATGTCATGGGTAGCTTGCCAGGCTTTGCCGTGCAGGCAAGATATTCTTGGTAGCATGCTGGGCTTTTTAAGAGGGGTGGAGTAATCAAACCTGGGTCGGCCAGGTCGGCCACGTGCAAGGCAAACACCCTACCCACTATGCTATATTGCTCCAACCCATATCATTACCAGTACAGAAACATTTGTATTCAGTTCCTTGAATTCAAGTTCCTTGGACAAAGACATGTTAAAAGTTTATTTGAGAGCCTGGAGAGATAGTTTAAGTAAGCAACACATTTGCCTTGCACATGGCCCACCCAGGTTTGATCCCCAGCATCAGATTGATGTCATCCCTAAATGCAGAAATGCAGAACTAGAAGTAAATCCTGAGCACAGCTTGGCATGGTTCAAAAAGAAACAAATAAACAAAAATAGTTTATTTGAATGATATTTTTATCTAAAGACGAACATTTTTCTAGAACACAATAAAGGGGTTATGTAAACTTTCTGATCAAGTGTGTTATGAATGCATATTACCTGTGATCATTCAACAGTATATGAAATTATATTTATTGTTAATTTTTAATAGCACTTACCATATTTCAGGTTCTGTAAAGGTAAGGTAAAGGTAAAGGCCCTCCCGTTGATCGTCGATTTGCTCGAGCGGGCCCAGTAACGTCTCCATTGGAGACTTTGTTGTTACTGTGTTTGGCATATCGAGTACTCTCGGTAGCTTGCCAGGTTCTGTATTTAGTGTTTTTTATACACCATTTCACTTAATATCTATAACAATCTTGCAAACTAGGCATTGTCATTAATATTGTGCATCTGAGGAAATCAAAACACAAAGATTTTAAGTTCTTTCTAGACGTCACATATGATTCAAATTTAGATTCTCTGAATCTAGAGTTCATGTTTTTATTATGGGCAAAGGATTCCTTAGGAATCATTGAAATTGTAATAATATAAAGAGTTAATGACTCATGTTTTCTTTTTCCTTAAGAATATGTGTATTTAAATACACATAAATACATACATATCTATATTGCTAATTGTTATAGAAGTACTTATTTTAGGAAACTCATTGTGGATATTAATCTAAGACTGTCATATCCACTTTCTAACTATCATCCTGACTACCATTTCTGTCCGCAGACACATTAGCATTGCTTACAGCATCTGGTCTTTGTGTTCTAAGCTACATTCTGACTGGTCATGGAAGAGTCATAGAGCAAATCCTTTAGTCATCCATCACCCATAACTGTGTGGCCACAATTTCTTATGATTTTGAGTCAAGGGAAGTGTTGATTTTGCTTTCATGTAAGAAAATTCAAGCAACCCTTGACCTTTCCTTCTGTGACCTCCTACTTTTTCCTGCTGCGAAATCTCATAGCAAAACTCTAAAGACTAAGGGTTAGGCATGAAAGGATTTGGCTATAGAAGAAAGGAAGCTGTAAAGGTACAAGAATAAACTTATTTTTCTCAGGACTTACAGTTGAAGACAGAGTTCTTCTCATAGACTAGGAAAAGGAACTCTCTTACTGGGAGCTATAAGCGAGATTACAATTCAGTGGAACATTCAGAGTAGGAAGTCAAGAAGGAATTGATTTTATTAAATCAGAAATAAGATTTTCATCATTACCAAACTGAGCAGGTAGAAATCAATTTAATATTGATAGTCAGAGTATAGAGTTAAAGATGCAAGTAAATCTGAGTGGACCTGAGTTGATAATTGTTAAATGAACTTCTATCTATAGCTTTTGCTTCCCTGCTGTATGAGAAACTAAATGTCATATGATGGGCATTTTATATTTTATTATTTATTTATTTATTTATTTATTTTTGCTCTTTGGGTCACAGCTGGCTATCCACAGGGTTTACTCCTGGCTCTGCACTAGGAATTAGCCCTGGCAGTGCTCAGGAAACCATATGGGATGCTGGGAATTGAACCCGGTAGGCCACATGCAAGGCAAATGCCCTACTCGCTGTTCTATCACTCCAGCCCCATGATGGTCATTTTAAAGAGATTAGAAAAAGGAAAAAAAAAATATTTCTCAAACTGTTACCCTTCCTTGATTTATCATGTGTGAAACTATTCATTTGGCTTTCATTATTTACTGCATTATTAAATAATTATTTTAATCTATTTATATCTTACTTTCCAGCACTATAGTAAGCTTCTAGAGGGCAGGGTCTTGTATGAATTCAGTACTATACAAAGTAATTATCTTGAACATCTTAAGAGCTCAGTGACTATTTTTGATAAATTGATTGAGACAGGTCATTAGGACTTATTGCTATGAGCTGTCTCTAGCTGCTTTGAACAGATGGTGGTGATTTTGCCCATTTCATATTGTATGAGAATAGGAACTTTCTCAGACATGGCATAGTGACAAGACAGTGGAATTTTGACTTAACATTTTAGTCATCTCAGATCACATTGGCTCATTAGCAAAAGGCAGTCACATTACCTTGGAAGCACTGAGAAGAATCTCTTTACTAAGGGACGCTTTTGTCCTTACCCTTATTATGCTGGACATTGTATATTCTAATTAACAGAGTTTTATTTTGTTTCCTTTTATTTCTTTTTGGTGACTACCCAAAAGTCTATTGGCAAACATTTCATTTTTCTTAATGAATCCTAATCTTAAAGTAGGTAATTCAGATCCAAGATCTCTTATGGTTTTTAACTTATCTATTATTATGCTATTAATTAGATAAGTGCTTATCTCCATGGAAATATTAGTTAAATAGTTGAGCCTATACTGGTTTCTATCTGATTTTCCCAAATGTAATTCATATAACTTAAATCTCTCATTTCAACTTTTGACTACATGCAAATGCAGCTATAATAAACTTTTATCTTTATATCAAAGGTATAATAGATAACAAGTGCTGAGTCTCATACTATATTGTATATCCAGATTAAATCACCTAGTACAGAGACCAAATATGGTAAGTGTTCATTGTGTATATTTTAAATGTAAATAAATAGGAGTCAATTTGAGTGAATTCTTACATCTGTTTTGAAGTCTACATTGAATTATCCAACAGTTCACATTTGATTGCAAGCTCGTCAAGGGCTCTCCATCTGTTCAGAATATGATTTTTCTAAATTTCAAAGCAGTATTGTTCAAGCATTATTTGTTCAATAAATATTCATGAACTGCGATATTTTTTTAAGATGAAGGACTTTGCACACAGCACATTGTAATAAATAAATAAATAAATAGCAAAACAGCCTTCAAGAATGATGTCTTTGGCTCATTGCCCTTTAACATTAAGCTCAAAAATGGGAGCTGCAGAGCTCAGAGAACAGTAATGGGCTGAGGGGGCCTCTTGCCAGTAGGTTGCCAATTCACAAATCTCTAGGTTTTGCCTCTGATAACTGTCTCAGGGGTTGAAGTCAAGGTTTTGCCTAGCTTCTGGCTAGAATATGCATGTGCAGGATGGGAGTGGGCCATGCATAATCTCTTTCTTTAAGGTGTTTCCTAAGTATCACTGTTAAAATGGGTTTGCCACTCCTATGGACCTTGTTAAAATTTCTGTGAACTTATTGATCTGTAATACAATCAAAGACCTGTTCTTTTCTTCTGCCTTTTCTTCCAGTCAACAAATTGTGAATGTTCGGAGGAAAGAAATGCAGATGCTTTTTCTCTTCTTACCAGGTGAACTTTGTGCTCAATAAATGTCAGTGACTTACTGACTGCCTCCTGTGTGAATGGGTGGTTTCTCCTGAAAAAATACTCAGGAAAGATACTACTTCTAGACTATAAAATGATAAAGTAAGAAAATTTGGGTTCATTAATTTTTGCTTTGTTCTCTTACCTAGTGGTCTAGCTTGACTGAATTTTTCATCTTAAGCCTATGGTGGCATATATTAAAGTCAATTGATTGTTCTTGTTTTTTTTTCTACACTTTGTAAAGCCGTTTTGGCAAGGTAAGTATACTTGGGCATCAAGACCTTGCTCTTTCTAAATGTGGCTGTGTGTCTCTGTTTCCATAGAATGAGTACCTTTATCTCCCCAAAGCTGTCAACCTAAGACTTTTTAGCAGCATTGATGAAAGTTACTAAACAACAATGACAGGCCCCTGAAATAGTTTTACGGGCATGTAGTGGCTAAGAGCTGGGTTTGCTAAAAATAAAGCTGCTTCAGCTCTTGCCATCATCCTTTTTCTGCTAGACTATAATTAAAGTCCACATCTGAAATTCTTATTGAGCAGCAAAGTCCCATGAGTGATTGGCATCTGGCATCCAAAAATATTCCACAAAGAAAAGTGTTCTCAGTGGCACATCTGACAGCCTTGGCTCACTTTCAGTGCTCCCGGCTTCCAGATGAGTGGCAAACCAATGGAGGAAGAGGAGACCGCTTCAGCCCAACATCAATCAATCACTGGCTTCGTCCATCAATGACTTAAAGCAATTTTCCATGCCTACCCCTCACTTACCCCTCACAGGCATACGAGAGTAGAGTGATGGGGAGGAAAAAAAACAGCCTCACTAATTGGAACACTTTTGCCTTGCCAGGGTTGGAAAAGAGAGACCCAGCTTGGTTGGGAAAATGTGGTTCCCTGGCGAGAAGGAGAATTACACTTGCCTGCTGGTCCAAATAGCCTTTATTTTTTGTATAGAAATTCCACCCAATTAAAGGACTTTTATTTGAACCTGAGATTCATGGTCTCCCTGGAAGGCAGAGATTAGCCCTAGAGAGGAGGGGATAAGTCTTTTCCCTCATCTTGTTTTTCATGCTTGTGCCATTTGCATGAAAACTAGACAATGTGTGATTGCACGTGGGTTGCTCCTCATAGAATCCCAAATAGGAATGTGTTGGACAATGAGAGGCACTTTTTATTTTCTCCAAGCAGTCAAATAAACCTAATCATATGAATATACAATGAGATAAAACACCAATCTTGCACTGAAAGGTTTTATGATTTTAAGTAGACTTGTGCTAAACTCTTATCATAATTGTAATTAGAAAGAGCAGGCCAGTTTCCCGCTGCTTGTACTCACATTTGACATGTGAACAGTATGAGGTTAGATGCATGAACTGAATTCTTGATTTATATTAGTTTAGAGTTTCTCTTTCCTGTGTTGCAAATAAAGAGGCCAGAAAGAGTAATCTTAACTCTATAGAAAGCAGGTATAGTATCTTCCCATATTTGTTAGGAAAAGTGTTTCAAACATTCATTTAAAAAATGTTAGTTTATAAACAATTAAATAGTAGAATGTACTATCATAGGAGAACCTAGAAAAATACAAATTATAATTTTAGCTGAGAAATAATCCAAATATTTTGAGATACATGGGATGGGTGACTGGTGGCATGAAATTTTACAACTTATTCAATTACACAAATCTTATCTTAACATTGTGTGTTAAAGGGAGAGAAACAAAACAATAGCAGAAAAATAAGAGAAATATTGGGGTGAATATCTGGATGAATGGGGAAAGAGGCACAGATTATTTCTGAGGTAGAAAAGTGAAATGTCATTTAGAGATTTTGTTTGTTTTACAGAAGGGACTGTTTAACTCATTACACATCAACAATTTAGGCTTCATTTTTTTTGTGTGTGAGTTTCAAATAGCTTTTGGATACATTTCAGCAGTACTTGACACAAATCCAAGGGCAAGTATTTACCTATATAGCAAAAGTCATACCAAGTACTACCTATATAACATAGACAAGTATTTACTCATATAGCAAAGACAAGTGTTTATATAATAAAAAATAATAACAAAGGTAATGCCAAGTATTATGACTATAAGACAAAGGCTGAATATTCAAAAGCCTTTATTTTTAGACCACTACAAAAGTGAGTGTTGAATCTAGAAAACATCTCAGATATGTTGCAGTACTTTTTCCTTAGTTAGAGAACCTATGATTAAATAAATTTAAGAGATGGGCATAGGTAATTATGAAAGACCAAACTGAAATTTTTGTCCCTAAAACAGAATCTGAGGACGTATTCTAAATTAGTCAATAATCTGAAGTCTGACATCTAATAGAATTCCAGGAATAAGAGAATGATGTAAGGAACTTGAGGAGAAAATGTGCCGAAGTTTTATGTTAGAATCAAAACTCATTAGTATTCACTAATGCATTCCAATAATTTTGTTAGCAGTTTGATGTCACGTTGAAAGTTAAAAATCAACCCTTGTAGGAAATTCTATGAGTCACCATCCCAAGGAAAACATTTTCCAGAGTGTTGTTGACTGGAGGAATATTTAGGGAAGGAAGAATTTTTTAACTATTAAGACTAATATCTATAATAACAAATACAATGTTGACTTCTTTAAAGATACTACCCATAAGCCAATAGGTTGTGCAAAATGAAATCAACACTTCCTGAATTCCATTCTTTAACTTATTCTTGTAAAAAACAGTATCACCATCAGATACAAAATAATAACATGCTATGAGATGACCCCTTACTGTGGAGATAGAAAGGGATGATTACTGTTATTTATGCAAAAGGACAAAACATATGAGTTTCCTTACAGCTATCAGGAAGGTATTCTGAGACAAATTTTCTAAAATAGAAAGTTTAAATCTGCCCCTGAGTAGCTCTTGGTTTCTTTGTCAATGGAAGTGACATTTACAGAATGAATCTATTTTAGGACTGTCTGGAGAAACAATATTTTAAAGTATCATAAGATTGAGAAATCATCCATTTTTTTATTACTGAAACACCATGAGGTACAGTTGTAGATTTACAATTTTTTGTGCTTGGGTTTCGATTATACAATGATCAGATACCCATCACTCCACCAGTGCCCATTTTCCACCACCATGGATAATATCCCCCCCACCCCCATCCCCCCCTGCCTCTGTGGCAGGGCAATCCCCTGTGTTCTCTCTCTCCTTTTGGGTGTTGTGGTCTGCAAAAGAGGCATTGAGTGGCAAACATGTTCAGTCCATAGTCTACTTTCGACATGCATCTCCCCTCCTGGGAGGATCCTCCAAACACCCTCCATTTGGTGCTCCCTTCTCTATCTGAGCTGCCCTTTCCTCTAGAATGCCCGGCTGGCCACTAAGCTATGGAGTAATCCTCCTGGTGCTGATCTCAGCTATTCTTGGGTATTAATCTCATATTTTGTTACTTTATATCCCCCAGATGAATGCAATCTTTCTATGTCTATTCTTCTCTTTCTGACTCATTTCGCTTAGCATGATACTTTCCATATTGTACCACTTGTATGTAAATTTCATGACTTCATCTTTTCTAACAGCTACATAGTACTTCATTGTGTAGATGTACCAAAGTTTCTTTAACCAGTCATCTGTTCGTGGGCATTCAGGTTTCTTCCAGTTTCTGGCTATTGTAAAGAGTGCTGCAATGAACAAACAAGTGCAGATGTCACTTCGACTATACATTTTTGCCTCTCTGGGATATATTCCCAGGAGTGGTATTGCTGGGTCAAATGGGAGCTCAATTTCTAATTTTTTGAGAATCGTCCATACTGTTTTCCAGAAGGACTGAACCAGTCGACATTCCCACCAACAGCAAAGGAGTGTCCCTTTCTCGCCACATCCAAGCCAGCATTGGTTGCTTTTGTTCTTTTTAATGTGGGCCAGTCTCTGAGGTGTGAGATGGTATCTCATTGTGGTTTTGATCTGCATCTCCCTGATGATGAATGATGTAGAGCATTTTCTCATGTGCTTTTTTGCCATTCGGATTTCTTCTTTGAGAAAGTTTCTGTTCATTTCATTGCCCCATTTTTGGATGGGGTTGGGTGTTTTCTTCTTGTGGAGTTTAACCAGTATTTTGTATATCCTGGATATCAACCCCTTGTCACATGTGTATTCGGTGAATATCCTTTCCCATTCTGTAGACTGTCTTTGTATTTTGGTCACTGTTTCTTTGGAGGTGCAGAAGCTTCTTAGTTTAAGATATTCCCATTTATCTATCTCTGTTTTCACTTGCTCGGTCAGTGGTGTGGCATCTTTGAAGATACCATTAGCTTGAATGTCATGGAGGGTTTTGCCAACTTTGTCTTCAATGTACCTTATGGTTTCTGGTCTGATGTTGAGGTCTTTAATCCATTTTGATCTTACTTTTGTACATAGTGTTAGGCAGAGTTCTGAGCCCATTTTTTTGCATGTAGCCGTCCAGTGATGCCAGCACAATTTGTTAAAGAGGCTTACCTTACTCCACTTCACCTTTATCAAAGATTAGATGATCATATGATTGAGGGGAGATGTCAGTGTATTCAACCCTGTTCCATTGGTCTGCAGTTCTGCCTTTGTTCCAGTACGATGCTGTTTTAATTATTACTGCTTTGTAGTACAGTTTGAAGTTCGGGAGGTTGATTCCTCCCATTTTCTTTTTCCCAAGAATTGCTTTAGCTATTCGTGGGGGCTTATTGTTCCATATAAATTTCAGGAGTGTTTGCTCCATTTCTTTGAAGAATGTCATTGGGTATCCTTATAGGGATTGCATTGAATTTATACAATGCTTTCGGTAGTGAAATCACCCATTTTTAAGATAATAGAATGTTCAGTGGTGAGCTGGAGATCATGTGAACTGCCTCAATCTTTTGGGGTCTATTCATATCTCTTCCCAACATGGACTCAGTAACTGAGATCACTTTGGAAGCCTGAGTCATCCATGATGGGACTCTTTATACTATTAAAATGGCCAGAAACGACAAATAAGAGGTTTTTTTTTTATCTCGGCAGAAAGATAGCTTTAAAATATTTCATTGGATATTACACTTGATCACTTGACATCCCATTAGCTCATCGATTTGCTCAAGTGGGCACCGGTAAGGTCTCCATTCATCTCTGTCATGTGCTAGTGTAGTCCAGTGGTCTTTGCTCGCTCCAGGAACATGAAGAGCCTCAAAGCGTTCATTCAGGGTCTTGACAAAGAACTCTGACCACTGGATATTACACTAGCATTATGAATATAGGCAATGGCCGACATTTTATTCATTTTTTAATTCCTAAAAAGCAATGTTTATAAAATCTATAATTAGATAGTAGAGACATCTATTATAAATGTTAGACCTATGAAGTAAATCCTATATATTAGAAGAGGATAATTCTCTCACCTGGAGATATAATGGAGATATGTAAAATAAATGAATGCCCCATTGAGAATTAAAATATTTAGTTGCCCACCAATTAACATAATTTAAAACCCATACTGTAGCTGAAAGTGTGAGAGATACTTTATGGAATGTAAATGATGAACAAGTTTGACACTAGAGACCTTAGACTCTAACTACTTAGACAAAACCCAAACAAATCAAATACTTGGAGAGAAGTCACTGATATTTAAAGAGACTTAAAATAAGTATATTAAGAATTTGTGTAGCAAAATCAGCTGCGTTGTGGGTAACGTAATCAGATAGGCATCCACAGTGAAGGGAGGCCTGGAGTAGAATCTCTAAAGAAGAACAGTATTCAAATAACATTTGGGCATTGGAGAACAACTACAGATATGATCGAGGGACTTTATAAGCAAAAATCTACAGGAGCAATCACTTTAAGGATAGTGTCTGTTCAACAAACCTGGGCAAGAGAGAAGAATACATGGAAGATAGTGTCAGAAAAAGTGGGATCTAGAGGGCAAAAGGGGGAAAGGAGGGAATGAAAGAAGGAAGGGAGAGAGCAAGGGAGGAGAAAGCAAGAGAAAGGAAGAGAGAATGTAGGTATAAAATGAAACAGAAAGTAGCTTGCTATTCAAAGCAGGGCATTACATAACAGAGTCCTCTTGTGCAGTAATTTAAACATCACTTAGTACTGCCACTATCTTTCAATTAGAATAAGAATAGACTAAAAATTGGCCCAGATTAACTCTCTAAAAATTCTTTAGTTACCAGGGATGGAGCTTAGTGTCCTTTTCAGTCTTACAGGCTCTTAGTCCAGGGCTATTGCCTCAACATCACACACCTGACAGTTGATTATTTGAAAAGTCCACTTGTTTCTTTAACAGTGTTTTAGTTTCGTGCCAATAGAAGAAGAAAAACACCACGAGCCACCAACAGGGGAATTCAAACCAACTGTACCAAGTCAAATAAACATTAGATAAATAGTATGATTAAATACAGTAAAAGCTTTCCATGTTTGATGTTTGGGTGAGGGAAGGTCAACAAAGAGGTACAACTCCATAGCTTGCTAAAAAGTCAGTATTGATGAATAGCAAAACGTTATAGAGGGAAAGTTGTTGCAGTCACTGAAATGAAAGGAAACCGGAGATTCAACTAAAAGAAAATACTGAATCCTGAGCATTTATTATGAACTGTACCTCTAAATCTTTCCCCAATGGCAGCATTTCTGCAAGTTAGCTCACCAGGGAACCAAGGATACTTTTGACAGAACCACACAATCCCCGGCTGAAGATAAATGGTGTGTAATTTAAGTAGTCCCAAACTTTTCTGCAAGCTTCAAGATCACTGCACATTGTTGGATCTATTCATAATGACCTGGACTGTATCCTAAAAATACCAGTGGGAGAGACTCAAGCCGACTGGCTAGGCTAGGAAAGGAAAATGAAGCCATTTGGACGTGGCTGAGGCTATGGATGGGGCTGACAGTTTGCAATTTATAATTTTTTTAGTCCTTTCAACATTCTTTATCTGCCTTTATTTGCTCAACAGCCCTTTGCTGAAGTTCACGCTCAGCTTAGCACATTCGGTGAAGCACACGGCAGTGGACAGGGAAATTTAATCTAGAAATCAGCCTGACTTGTCTTGGCCCTGTATTTTCGCTTCTAGGAAGGTGCTAGGAGGATGCATAAGCGAGAGCCCTGTCGAGGTGAGGTGGCCTCAGAGCCTGCCAGCCTCCCTAACGATGCCTTTTAGGCACCGCCGTCAAGCCCACTCCCAGCTCCTTAACTGACAGTGATGAGCATTTTAATAAAACGAGGTCCGGGTTGTTTTGAAGCATGAAGCCCTGTAGAAAGGAGAATCTGATCAACTTTCACCAGGCCTTTCATAATTGTGAATCCTTCCATCTGACTGCCCGCAATTTGCCTTCCCAGACATTCAAAATAGATCATCCTCACTTGGAGCTGGGCTGTCTCAGACACATTGCTCCAGATTCTTTCAGCGTGCCTCTCGTTTTCAGGTGGTAGATGGCAGGCGTCCAGTCTCTGAAGAGAAAAGCCTTCATTGTTCATTGTGCCACTGTATCTTTCAGTGCTTTTGTTATACCCCGGAACCTATTTGCTTTTTAACTGCTGCCACATACTGGGAAAACATCTTTATCGAACAGGTCTCAATGCTGTGGTGTGAGTCCTTTTCATCAGGGGGCCTGTAAGTCCCTAACTGAGATGAAAAGTCAGAGCATTTCTGTTCACCTGGTTATCTTCATGTCAACCAATTTGAATGTCATTGGTCCTTATGTTGCTTAGTTCTTGGTATTTTTCTGGAATTACCGCCATCTTCCCAGAAGGCATAATTCAAAATCTTTACAAATATTCTGAAATTAAATACTCTTTTCATTCTAAAAATAAAAATGCACCATATTTGTAATATTCTGCGTGGGGGTTATTTTCCATAAATCAAGGAAATTCCAGGTCAAAGATGCCCCAAGTTACATTTCTAGAAAAACCCAACAATCTCTGCCCTGTATGAACTAAAAATTTCCTTTCCCTTCAACAAATGGAAGAGCTTGATTTTTACCAACTAGCATTTGATTTGAATTGTGAACTATAAAGTCAGTCAAATTATGTTTTGTTGCTGCTAATTTGTTTTTGCTTTGGGATAACACCTGGTGGTTCTCAGGTCTTACACCACACAGGTATTAGTCCTGGTGGTGCTCAGAATATCATATGGCTTACCCTGCATGGTGTACTATTGCTCCACCCCCCGCAAACTATATTTTAAACTTATCTTTTCAAAGTTCACACGATACTGGATCGATCAAGAAGCTATTAGTCATTCATACCTTAGATAAATGGTATAATTACAGTAGTTCTCTTCTGACATACAACAGAGACCAGTACCCCTGCTCCCCCCCCCCAAAAAAAAGAATGTAGTTAATAACATGAGATAGGGGAAAAGGAAATTAGGAAGAAATGTAAAATTAGTTTGGATAAAGCACTTCTATAGGGAGAAAATCCTCATTAGGCAGAAAAACAATAATCTATAAAAAAATTGATCATCTGTAGAGGCACAGAGATGACTTTATTAGATGGAGAAAGGAATAAGAAGGGAAGGAAATAGAAGTCACCTCCAAACAACTTCTTCAAAGCATTAATTAGGAAGGGACAATAAACTAAATCAGGAACACTGATTTAATTTATCTTTTAATATCATTGTTCTTTCTTCCTTGTAAGGTCCTAGGAGAATACTGCCAGTTTGGCATACACCTTCCTCTGCATAAAACATATTGTTTTTTTTCCCAAACTCTGTTTTTCATGATCCACAGCTGCCCATACAAACAGTGGACATAGTCTGAGTACTTACTTTCATCTCTCATCTTTTATTCTGTCTCATCTGTTACTTTTCAGTTAAAACAATTCAAATATATTTGGTACAAACAAGGAGCAATTGTTGCTTGATGATAATGAACTGGAAGCCTTTTCATGGAGAAAATACTCAGTGCTCCTGTGCCAATTTACCTGCAGAATCTCCATTACTATCTGTATTCCTCTTCTGAACTTCAAGAATTTAAGCACTGACATTGCACTTTACACTTCCTTTTAAGTTTCAAACAGTGCTTTGCATCAAGTAGTGATAATACAAACTTTTTTGACTGATTGCCAGATATTCAGTTGAATATGAATGAATTGTGGATAGTATTTCTTTTGGCATATCCTAATTGGCATATGTGAACAGCAAGGCTAAATAGTAAAATGACCTTTCCAAGGTCTCATTCTCAGTGCATGAAGACTAGAATGAAATTCACATTCGCCCAGTGACTATAACTGTTGGATTTGTGAAGAAAATTGTCACTCTCACTGTCACTGTCCTCCTGTTGTTCATCAATTTGCTCGAGCGGGCCCAGTAATATCTCCATTGTGAGACTTGTTGTTACTGTGTTTGGCATATCGAATATGTCAAGGGTAGCTTGCGAGGCTTTTCTGTGAGGGCAAGATACTCTCGGTAGCTTGCTGGGCTCTCCGAGGGGGCGGAGGAATCAAACCCGGGTCACCAGGGTCAGCCGTGTGCAAGGCAAACACCCTACCTGCTGTGCTATCGCTCCAACCTTGTGAAGAAAATATTTCTATCAATTCCTTAGGCTGAGTCTTTGGAGGGAAACCAAAATTCATGCTGTTGGACATTTATGAGACTATTCTGAAGTCACTCTTTTAGAACCTGACTCTACCCCACCTATTTAGAGCACCCTTTCTTAGCAGGTGCTACTTGAGCCCATCCAGCAATCTTGCACTGCTTTCCTATTAATCTCTGCTTTGTCTTCTCAGTCCTTCCTGTTCTTCAAGATTCTACTGGTGATATCTAGGAAGTTTATATCAAGGGTCTAACTTCTCTGGATAAAAAAAATGTTTCTATATCAAAACATGCTTCCATCCTATGTATGTGTAAAACTCTTCCAAATGGTTTTGCTTTTTTTTATTTTTACAAATTTCCTTTAGTCACTTTTATGCAAAATATGATATTGTCAATGATAGTGTCTCCTGTGGGCTAGAGCGATAGCACAGGGGTAGGGTGTTTGCCTTGCGTGCAACCAGCCTGGCTGATCCAGGTTCAAATCTTCCGCTCCTCTCCGAGAGCCCGGCAAGCTACTGAGAGTATCTCACCCACACGGCAAAGGTTGGCAAGCTACCCATGACGTATTCGATATGCCAAAACACAGTAACAACAAGGCTCAAAATGGGCCCGCTCGAGCAAATCGATGAACAATGGGAGGACAGTGACAGTGTCTCATGGATGCAACATTCTAAGTAACATCACATCCACCAAAACAGGGTCAACCTATTTTCCTTAATGGACAGTGCTCAGTAAAAATAGTAACAATGGTTATAAAATGATAATAGATATGTTAATATTTATATCAGTGCATATAATCATTAAAGTTGTAGTATTTATGTCAAACCATAGTCATCACATTCTTCTTTCAATGCTGGTCCATTCTGGGGCCACACTCAGCAGTTTTCAGGGTTTACTTCTGGTTTTGCACTCAGGGATCACTCCTGGTGGTGCTTTGAGGACCAGATGGGATTCTGGAGGTTGAACCTGGGTCATCCACATGCAAAACAAGTGTTTTGCTTGCTGCACTTTCTTGCTAACCCCACAGAGTTGGTTCTTCAGATTAGATATGTGCTATTTTATTTTACAAACTAGTAATATCTATTCTTTGATGAAAGGGACAATACTGATTTTATGAGGGCATAACATATTTTCCTCTATGTTAAATTTAATGACAACATGTGTGGACAACAATGCTCTGGTCTCTTGCTTTGTGTGTTTGTGTTTAGTTTTAGATCCTGAATAAGTAAGCAGAGAACATATGTGGCAATCAGCAGATACCTAAAAGGAAACCATTCTTACTTAGAATTAAATCATTTTCTGGTGGTATTGGCATCAGTTTCATGATCTCTTGATTTTCCAAATTTAAAGCATACATTCATTTTAGCCATAAGTCCTTGTTATAGCTTTATATCTTCGAAAACATAAGTTTTGAAGTCTAGTTCTTAATTTCCTTACATTTTCCCTTGAGTTCACCACTCATTTTGAGAAAATACACCAACACACAGTAGAATGGAAAGGTTCAGCCTCCTAATATTTGAACATATGTGTATTAATGTGAGTGAGTGTGTGTGTGTGTGTGTGTGTGTGTGTATTCAAGAGCATGCATCTGTTTTCAAGAAAATTTTAGTTAGGTTATGTAAAAATATGTCTTTGTGCAAAGAAATTTAATCTCTTCCTTAGCTTCTTGCCTCTGACAACTTGATGTAAATACTTTGACTAAACACTGTGCCCTGAGTGCTTGCTAAACTAAGTTATCTCAGCCTAAGAGGAGAAGAGGGAGCCAGAAATTGCATTTATTGAACAACTCCTTCCTATTCTCCAGAATCTATATCCCCAAACTCCATAAATAGGAGAATTTCCATGGAAATTTACAGATGGTGTTTGCAGGGATGCTAATGGGGATACGTAATTCATCTGACACTTCAATAAACATTGGAAACTACATGAACTATTGCAAGAATGTATAATGATGTATTTGATATCTATTTTCCCCCAAGATTAATGCTGTTTTCATCTGCTGTGAGAGAAATTGTGCCTTCTGCTAGAGGAAACATTAAAAGGACTTGAAGACTACTTTTTATGTTCCCATATAGAAGAAAAAGTGAAAACATCATGAAACTGGATTTTAAAAATCAACTGGCAAAGGAAACCCAAGATAAGATAAATCTAAGACAATGCAGAGGATTGAAAGTGTATAAATTACTTTTGGTGAAAGCGAATAAGATAATGATATTTACACACACATACACAAAGTATAACTGCCAAATTCCTGTTGATATCTGGCTGGGAAACATTGGTAAATGAAAAGTCACAATTTGTTCCTATGCGAGATAAAAACAGAAAAAAATAAAAATTTTACAGCTTTAAAATATCCATAATGGTAAAAAAAATCAATAAGAAGACTGTAGATAAAGTGGGAAACATTTGAACTCAGGTAAGAGAAATCAAATACAGAATCTACATTGTAAAAGAAATGTACTCTACAATTTAAACAGAGAAAAGAAGTGGACAGTTTTTTTAAATACAGATTATAGAGGGTCAATATTATCACACATACGTAGGAGAAACAGTTTTGCTAAAAGTACAGCTGTATAGTTAGCATAATATACATTTTATAGTTAACATAACACATTGTTGAAGGAAAGTGGTATTCTTGGCTTCCTATAAAATAAATCAACAAGTACCTTGGGAAAACGTTGATTACAGTGTACTGCAGTTCAAAATTTAAAAGAGTAAGGCAAAACAGTACCAAGCCATAGGTGCTTCATTCATAGGATAATGCAAAATAACGTAGAATTACCTGGAGATTTCGCAAACCACCTATATAATCCTTAGATGCAAGCAATATATTTGTCTCTGAGGATTCGAATTTCAGAGAGTCGAGTAGGTAAAAGCAATTCCCTGTATTCTAGAAAAAAATTAATGCTCTATCTTCTGTTTCTGACCGGGTCTATTGTTTTTGCCCAAGGAAATTAGTTGTAAGTTCTCCTACATAAATAAATAAGAATAATAATGTCTGCCGGTGGTTTTATTAGACTCCAAATAGGGTGAAAGTGACATCTGTCTTCTGTATTTTAAATATACCTCGTTCTTTTTTTTTTTAAACCATGCAGGTGCAAAGAGAAGTTCAAAATTGTAACTTTGGGCTCTGAAGTGAAAGGTCAGAAAAAAAGAAGGAAAGAAAGGATAAAATGTGTTCAAATGGGTTGAAAATAAGATGATGTTGGGGCTGGAGTGATAGCACAGTGGGTAGGGCATTTGCCTTGCACGCGGCCCACCAAACCCGGGTTCAATTCCCAGCATCCCATATGGTCCCCTGAGCACTGCCAGAGGTAATTCCTGAGTGCCAGGAGCAACCCCTGTGAATCACCACGTGTGACCCAAAAAGAAAAGAAAAGAAGATGATGCCAGAGATTAAAAGATGGAACAAAAAGGAGATGTGTGACTTAGAATAAATGCAAAATAAAATCCTATTTTATTTTGTTTCTATTTGATTTTCACATTTTCTGACCAGTAGAATACATCTTTTTTTTTACTTTTAGCTTGAGGGCTTCAGTATCATCACATGAATTCCACGGTTATTTGCTATGATATGTTTGTACTTATTTATAAAGCTAGATGTATAGAGTTTTGTTTGGGAAGAATCTGTATCCAGTGATGCTCAAGGTTTAAACCTGGGTCTAGGCTCAGCGATCACTTCTGGCAGTGCTCAGGCCAGTCTACCCCAGGCTGGTCACATGCTAGGCAAGAATTCCCTGCAGTGAGCTTTTTCTCCAGCGCTATGTAGAGATTTTTAAACTAGTATGAGTATATGGGTAGAACAAATTTTCAGATATTAAGTATTTTTGACATATAATTCTTTAGATACTTTTTTCCTGGTTATCACTTTATGTTTATTGAAATGAAATACATCATATTCAAGGGTAATAATGGAAAAAGATGATATTGAGATTGTGGGGAAAAAACTAGTCACTTCAGAGAGAATAGATTAAGGAAAATGAATGTGTTTTCTTTTCTTTTTTTTTTATAACATTTGAATCTTTTTTATTAGTGAAACACCATGGGGTACAGTTGTAGACTTACAAAATTTTGCGCTTGGGTTTCAGTTATGCAATGATCAAGTACCAGTGCCCATCCTCCACCACCACTAATCCCAGTATCCCTCCCACCCCCCATCCCCCCATCCCACCTTGCCTTTGTGGCAGGGCATTCCCTTTTGTTCTCTCTCCTTTTGGGTGCTGTGGTTTGCAAAAGAGGAATTGAGTGGCAATCATGTTCAGTCTATAGTCTACTTTCAGCATGCATCTCCTGGGCGGATCTTCCCAACACCCTTTTACTTGGCAACAACCTGAGACCTGAGGTAGCTTAAAGATACCCATGCCGCAGCAGCTGGAATATGACTTTGATCCTCGTGAGTATATATATTGCACTCGATTCTTTTTTTCTTCCTTTCTTCCTTCCTTTTTGCTTTGCTTTTCTTTTCGTTTCTTTTTCTTCCTTTCCCTTCCCTTCCCTCCTATCCCCCTTCCTTCTTTCCTCCCTTCCTCCTTTCCTCCCTCCCTTCCTCCTTTCCTCCCTCCCTTCCCTCCCTCCCTCCCTCCCTCCCTCCCTTCCTTCCTTCCTTCCTTCCTTCTTTCCTTCCTTCCTCCTCCCTCCCTTTCTCTCTCTCCTTCCTTCCTTCCTTCCTTCCTTCCTCCCTCCCTCCCTCCCTCCCTCCCTCCCTCCCTCCCTCCTTCCTTCCTTCCTTCCTTCCTTCCTTCCTTCCTTCCTTCCTCCTCCCTCCCTTTCTCTCTCTCCTTCCTTCCTTCCTTCCTTCCTTCCTTCCTTCCTTCCTTCCTTCCTTCCTTCCTCCCTCCCTCCCTCCCTCTCTCCCTCCTTCCTTCCTTCCTTCCTTCCTTCCTTCCTTCCTTCCTTCCTTCCTTCCTTCCTTCCTTCCTCCTCCCTCCCTTTCTCTCTCTCTCCTTCCTTCCTTCCTTCCTTCCTTCCTTCCTTCCTTCCTTCCTTCCTTCCTCCCTTTCTCTCTCCTTCCTTCCTTCCTTCCCTCCCTCCCTCCCTCCCTCCCTCCCTCCCTCCCTCCTTCCCTCCTTCCTTCCTTCCTTCCTTCCTTCCTTCCTTCCTTCCTTCCTTCCTTCCTTCCTTCCTTCCTTCCTTCCTTCCTTTCTTCCGTCTGACTTTCTTCAATTTGAGACCTAAAACCCTGTTGGGGAAAAAGTCCCCTGTTTCTTATTTTAATCTGAATGTGGTCTGAAGGTAGTTAACCTTGGAAAGAAGGTAGAAATGAAGACAAACTTTCCTTCTGGCCTCCTGCTGCCTCTGTGTGAATTGATGGATCCCTCAAGGATGAATGCGACACCATGACAAGTGTGGAGGGAGAAGTTATGCTGAAGCTGACATTCACAGGGTATATTAATTATAAGTATCCATCTCCCTAGTGATCATGTACTTTTTTTCCCCAGGAAGCAAACCGACCAAGAATTTTACTTTTGATGGAAATAAAGGATGTTAGGACTTCTTGTTAAATTTCAAGACCTTTAAGTTAAGTTCATCTTCATATTAACTTTATAAATATGCAAATCTTGATGTTATATATAAGTGAGAGTCATATTAGGGTGGTGATACATATTTTCTTTTTTTTTCATGGCACTGCACAATAATCAGGTCACAATAATCACTGTGGATAATAAAATTCCGTTTAAGAGAGAAAAACTTGAACTTTATTTTGGTGATTGAAAAGGACTTTCTTTGTTCATGATTGAGACTTATTTCTATTAAATTACTGGAGGAGTGTTATGTTAATTAATAAATGCTGAATGCATTTATTATGGGTTTACCTAAAAAGAAAGCAAAGTCGTTTCAAATGGCCATCTATACCAGCATATATTTGGAAACCACTCAGTTTGACTGACTACCATATCATAAGCCAAGAATCACAATGGTGTTGATATTATGGTCCATAAGCTGTCTCCAACAAACTGCATGTTTCTTTTTTGTCATTCTCACACCATTTGCAGCTATACAGACATAGCCTTGTCAATCTCTGACTAACTCAGATTAAATTCAGTGCATTTTCTCAGCAGATTTTTTTGTATGAGTTAAATGCAACTAAATATTTCACCTGCACACATATATTTTCATTCTTCCAATTTTTATATCCAT
Source organism: Sorex fumeus (assembly GCF_029834395.1). Taxonomy (NCBI): domain Eukaryota; kingdom Metazoa; phylum Chordata; class Mammalia; order Eulipotyphla; family Soricidae; genus Sorex; species Sorex fumeus. Next base: position 44,396,301 of record NW_026606185.1, on the reverse strand, counting down.
TGGGTGTCTGAACTGTCATCTTTGCTAAGTTGATCCTTCATTTCAACTAAACTTTTGTTGCTGCTTCTCTTGCTTATAATTGTTTGTTTCCTTCCAGGTTGCCTCAAAAGAGCAAAAGAACGGGCTTTTTAAAAAAATGAACATTTTTTCTTCCTTATCTGAAATTTCTTTAAAGCCCTTTTCCATTTTTAATGAAAGCAATTATCTTAACTGAGAAAACATATGCAAAAAGGTGCGAGAGGTAGGCTAAGAAGATATTTCTGTCTTTTAAAGCAACCACTTTTCATGTATTTTCTCTTTGTTGCAATGAATGTATCAAACTGCATGGATTTGCTTAAGCAGTAAATCATAGTTTTAAACTGCAGTCCCTATTCTCAACATTTTTTTCCTCAACTATCCATCATATACTTATAACACTTAATTTTGCTTCTTTTACAATGAGTTTTATAATGTTCAGAAACTCAGAAAACTATTTTCTTTTTAGTCAAATGTTTTTCTACTGGAAAATGTCACCATGTAGATAAGTCACAATAAGATCAACTCATGAATATTCACAGGGCATATTTTGAATACTGTAATACCCACTTAATGCTCTTTTACTGGCTAGATCACCCATATTCCTGATTACTTTCCCCTATTAAATCCTTAATTGCTATTTAAACCAGGCAATTTTTCACAGTAATTCTTGCCCAGTCTAGAGCCCTGGTATTGCCACTTGATGTTACATATGACATATAATTTCCTCTCATTCTTGAAATTTATGTGATTTATTTCTTACATTGCTCTTCAAACAGGGATGTTTTAATTTTTAAAAAAAATTATTAGCCATAATTTTCCAAAAGAGAGGACTTCTGAATTGTCTTTTGTAAATGTCATAATATAGAACTTCTATAATAGTCTTCCTATACACATAAAGATCTGAGTTAGTGTAACTGTTCAAAACCCTTCATTCTTCTACCTGGAACAAAATATTTTGCACCTTGAATATTATACGTACCTTTAAACATATACATCTTCCACTATAAATTGCGTTTATTTCCTAGGAAGACTATAAGCTAATAAACTTTTTTCTTAGCATTTATATTAATCCCTAACCAGTAACTCCTTATAACATTTCTCTATGGCAAAACTCTTGCTTATTATTAAAATTCAAAAAGCCTTTATTAGGTACCTGCGTAAATAAGATGTATATTCATTTTTTGTTTAGTTTTTGACTGATGATTTTGGAGAAGTAAGTAAATTTTGGAAATTCTTGGTTGTATTGAGGTTGATAATATTTCATATTGTTAAATTTGATTGGAAACTTCCTTGTGAATGGGAAGCTTACATTTTCCCATTATGGTTAAGGGTTGATCATACAGAAATTCTCGTAACAATTTATGTTTTGACTTGCTTGTGTATGCTATTACTTTGGATAGATGGCTATGCTATATTTGCATAATTAGGTCACTGTTTTTTTTTTGTTTAATTCCTTTTGATTTCTTTGGTCACACACGGTGATGATCAGGTGTTATTTCTTGTCTTGGACTCAGGAATTACTCTAGATAGTGCTCAGTGAACCATACAGGAATCTGGGGATCAAACCACAAGTCCCTCCACACTGTACTATCGCTCTTATACAGACAGGTTATCTATTTTCAATTTTCTTATCTAGTTACAATTATTCTCTTCTTGTGTTCTAAGTGAAAGTCTCTGACATATTGTTTGGCAGGTTAGATCATTCTGATTCAGTAGATTTGTCATTTTTAGATATTGTATACTGTGATCAGGGGTATATCCTCGGCACTATCTTCACCTTCCTGCCTTCTGCTAAAGTACAAAGAAATTACTCCCAAGAGAGTTAACAAATTATGTCATGATATATATAATTTAACTTTTGTGGGAATAGATTTATAGGGACACAGGAAAAATTTAGAACATAATAATTTTGGACTCAAACAAGCCACATTGATGTTTAGCTCTGGTTCAACAAGTTGTTTCATATATATATATATATATATATATATATATATATACATATATATATATCAAAGCAGTGCAGAGATGCGATCAAGGAAGACCTCAAAGAGAGAAGAGCAGAAGTACTGGTAGATGCGGCAGAAGCCGGGAAAAGTATTCGTAATGCCCGCCTGTCCTTCGCCAACTATAAGACCAAGATGACTGCCCTCCGACGTCCTGATGGATCCATCACATCCTCCAGAACGGCAATGGAGAAGATTATCCATGACTTCTACTCAAATCTCTTCGATAGCCATGTCCACTTGCCGACATACCAAATTCCACAGGATGGATATGTCGTTCCCAACGTTCTCCCTTCCAAAATCCGACACGCCATTTCGTTGGTAAAGAAATAAACAGCACCCGGCCCAGACAAGGTCAGACCTGAACACCTGAAGAACCTGCCGTCAGTACTCATCAATACACTGGCTCGGCTCTTCACTCACTACCTGTCTGAATGCAAGGTTCCGTCCCAATGGAAAACCAGCAGGACCGCACTACTGTTCAAGAAGGGAGACATCCATGACATTGGCAACTATCGCCCGATCTGCCTATTGTCTGTCATCTACAAGTTGTTCACTCGAGTCATCCTAAATAGGATTGGCAGAACACTAGATGAAGGACAACCATGCGAGCAAGCAGGGTTCCGCAAAGGATTCAGCACCATCGACCATATCCACACGATAACCAAGCTCATTGAGGTTTCTCAGGAGTTCAAGATGCTGCTCTGTCTAACATTCATTGATTTAAAGAAGGCCTTTGATTCTGTTGAGACGGAAGCGATCATTGAAGCCCTAGCCAATCAGGGCATTCAAGCCCAATACATCAGGATCCTCCGTGAGCTGTATTGCGGATTCACTACCAGGATCTCACCATTCTACAAAGAAGTGATCGTTGATGTCAAGAGAGGGATGCGGCAGGTTGATACCATTTCACCGAAACTCTTCAGTGCCACCCTCGAGAACATTATACGACGACTGGAATGAGAAGGAATGGGAGTGAAGATAGATGGTCGGCAACTACACCACCTCCGCTTTGCTGATGACATTGTTTTAATAACACCAAACATCAGCCAAGCGGCACAAATACTGGCCGACTTTGACCGTGAGTGTGGAAAGGTAGGACTACAGCTGAATCTTACGAAGACAATGTTTATGAGAAACAGCCTTTTTCCTGACGCCCCATTCGCTCTCAATGGAACGACCATCTCCGAATGCAACAGCTATGTGTACCTAGGTCGAGAGGTCAACATGACCAATGACCTGGCACCCGAGCTGCGCAGGAGGAAGAGAGCAGCTTGGAACGCCTTCAAGAACGTCAAAGAAATAGCTAAGAGGACGAAGAACCTCTGGCTCCGGGTACATCTCTTTGATTCCACTCTTCTTCCTGCATTAACATATGCCTCAGAGACCTGGGCCCTACGCAAACAAGATGAAAACGCTATTCAGGTCTCCCAAAGAAGAATAGAAAGAGCTATGCTTGGAATATCACGTTTCACTCAAATGAGAGAACGAATCCGGAGTTCTGACATCCGTGGACGATCAAGGATCAGGGACGCTGTCTCATTTGCCAAGGTGTCGAAAATCAGATGGGCTGGTCACGTAATGAGATTTAAAGACAACCGCTCGACTAGAGCTGTTACTGATTGGATTCCACAGGATGTCAAAAGATGGCGTGGCCACCCAACTACCAGATGGTCAGACTTCTTCGTCAAGATCATGAACGATCGGTTTGAGGCCCTTCATGTTCCCTGAGTGAACAGATGCCATTGGGCTACACTAGCACGCGACAGGGACCAATGGAGACGTTACTGGCGCCCGCTCGAGCAAATCGATGACTAACGGGAAGTTAAGTGATTAAGTGATTAAGTGATATATATATGTATATTTAAGCTAACTTATCAATTTCTCCATAACTTCTATTTTACGCTTTAGAACATGAATAATAACATTGACCAAGCCTGGTCATTTTCATGGTAGTTGACTGTGCTATTCTGTAAGACTTATGTCCAATAAACTCATTTCACATTCGTTATACCATTGAAAGGGCTGATGATGTATCCTGCTATTTTCGTAGTACATGTTACAACGCTGCAGCTATAAGGTTTAGATCCCCTGATCATACCAGGGGACATGGTCTGGTTCTATCTTGAATCACACTTAGCTTTCACAAAAAGATTAAAGCTGAGATTCTGCTACGTCTTATATTGTTTTGTAATCATGACTTCTAGTCATCCAACTTACAGAAAACCGTCCCATTGGTCGAGTCTTGCTACGAGTCTAGCAAGGACTCTTTAGGCTGTGCTAAAATGCTATGTGAGAAGGTCAATATGCATACCTACTTTTTCTCCGGTTTCTGTGACTTTTCCCTGAAGAAAGATGCTCCAGCAGTTTAGAACAAAATCTTAATTACCCAAAGCTACTTTCTTTAGTGTTTAAATTTATCAGATAATTGCTCAATTATCCACTTTGGTTTGTCTGTGTAGATACCCTGCTTCAAGTCCATTAACCAACTAATGTACACCAAAGATGAGAAAATTAGGTGATTGTGCCTATGTTGATATTTCTGTTTCCAACCCACTGGTTTGTCTGTATCACTGATGTCTGTTGTCCTCATTAAGATTTATCAAATCAAAGTAATGTTCGTTGGAACCATCAAATAAGTTAAAGTAGATATTCATTCCTTGGCTACCAAGAGACATTATTTTTGTATTGGAAGAGAGAAAGGTAGCTGCTTTTTAATTACATTTCAGGTAGAAAAGCTGAAAGTTTGAGTTGTTAGAGGTACCCAGAATTAATTGTATCTCCTGCTTATTTGTAGTGGGTCATCCTACAACTGATTTTATGATGTCCCTCCCTCCCCAGAATCAGCCTAGTTCCTGAAGTGATATGGATCAACAGATGCCAGCCTCCATGACTTTCACTGACTGACCAATTTGTGGCACTGATTTTTAGTGTGATTTTATGCTAGGCAATCTGTGAAGTGATGATCTCATTTTTGCAACACAGTAATTAATTTCTCTTTGGGGACTATAATTCTGTCTTGAATTCCAATGTGGCTGCAGTTATTTGTCCTACTACATAGGAGAATCTTGTGCATAGCTTAGCATAATAGAAAAACCATAGACTTTGGAGTCAGAATCTACATTCTATATGTTAAATCATTCTGGAAAAATTACTACTTTAATCACCATATTCCTTATTTGTAAAATGTTAAGATTTTTCATTCATTCTGTAAGGGTTAAATGTGTTAATACACAAATTCAAGCAAGTTTGGAAGACTTGGCTTGGATTCTAATGAAATCTAGTTAAGGACATTATCTCATAGTTGTATACTTGTTATTTGAAACCACATCTGCCCAACTTCAAAATTACCTAAAATTCAGCATAATAACTTCTTTTCTTCCTCATCTTTAATCTCTTAGGCTATTGAATTCTTCATACCTAATTTGGTACCTACACATAGTGGGATATTAAATAAAGGGATGCATGAATGAATTGATAGATAATTTAACAAAAAGTATTCCTGACCAAACCCTGTCCATAATTTATTTACCTTTTAGAAAACAGCTTAGTGCATTTCCTACTTTCCACTAAGGCTAGAATCTCCATTAATTAATTTTCCCATATCCTTGTCTTATTCCTTTGCCTTCCTGTTCCTAATTTTTGATTTGAGACAGTGTACAATATAACACATGGAAAGGACTTTTCTGGAAATTAATGAAATCCTTCACTTTAACAAAAGGATGGCAATATAGACAATTCAGGATTAAGCACATGAATTTTTGACAAGCTAATTTCCTCTAAGATAAACCTGAAAAGAGGACCCAAGACCTGCTTCTTTTTAATATGTGAAAAATGGACTTGGTATCCTCTATAATGACAACACAAAGCCACACCACAAGAGAAAATATAAACATAATACATTATGAAGAATTATTGTCTTAAACAATTTATTAATTCTTCATTTACTATTTTTAATCAGTACTAGATAGACTTTAATATTCAGCCTCCCAAATACAAAAATAAATTTAATAAGGATTAGCTATATAAGTTTTGGCAGATAGTTTAGGAGACAGACAATGTTAGAGAACAGTATTTATATGAGTCTCTTTTTCTTCAGTTAATTAAATAGTTGTTGGTAGTAATCAGTGGTGTGAAAAGTGCTACTGTTGTGGTTTTATTCATGAAATAATAGTTGGAAACCAAAGGAATACGTAATTTAAAAATATTACTTATTTTACATATATTTGGTATTATTAGTATATGATATAGTTCACATACAACATATAGAGAACATTTTTATCTCCTTAAAAAAAGAAATTCTTTAATTTTAGCGGTCATTTCCCATGTACCAATCTATGTAGCACCTGCTGATTTCTAATATAATTTCTGTCTCTGTGGATTTACCTAATCTGAATATTTCACATAAGTGAAATAACACGGCATTTTACTTTTCATTTCCCTAATGATGTAGCTTATTTTTATAAATTTATTTCTTTTTTTTTGCTTCTTTGGAAATATCATTTTAAATGTGTTGTTAATGTTTTTATTGTTTTAAGAATTGTAAATATTGTTACATGTTCTGTACATTAGACCTTTATCAGATCTGCATATAAAATATTTTCTTTTATTTTCTTTCTTTCTTTCTTTCTTTCTATTTTTTGTTTCTTTGTTTTGGGGTAACACCTAGCAGATATCAGTGGTTTCTTCTCAGTATCACTCCTGGTGCTCTCCAGGGGCCATAGAGAAAGCCAGGGTTGAACAGGGTTGGCTAAATGCATGACAAGCATCCTATTGGTGGTACTATTGCTCCAACCCCTCTTTAATTCTTTAGATTGTCTTTTAAATTTTGTGTTGGTAGTACTAGAAAACATTAATTTCTCTCTTTAATAAAGTTTGACTAATCTTTTGAAACTTGTGCTTGGTGATACATGTAAGATCAAATTAACTAATTTAAGGGTAGAAAACTTACTCCAGTGATTGGTTTTAGGGATTTTTCGATTAAGCTTTTACATTTAGAGTCATGATCAAAATGTTGTGAGATGTAGGAAGTTCAACTTCATTTTGTCGCGTTGTTGAAAACACTTTTTCTCCATTGAATTGTTTTGGCTCTTATTGAAAACCATTGACCATAAATGTAGTGCTTATTTCTGGACTCTCAATTATTCTGTTCTGATCTATGTGTCTATTTGTGAAAGCATCAAACATCTTAATTTCCTGAGCTTTGTAGAAACTTTGAAGCATGAAAGTGTGGGTCTTCTAACTTATTTCTTTGTTGAAATTGATTGCTCTATTTTGAGTTTGTGATTTTCCATGTGAATTTTAGAGTCCGCTTGTTAACTTCTACAAAGAAGTAATGAAGTACATTGGAATTTTGATGGAAATCGCATTTGATATATAGATCAATTTGGGAAGTATTGTCATTATAACACTGTTGTTTTATATCACAAATTTTGGATGTATTTCTGCTTATTTCAGATTTCTTTGGTAGATTTAAACAAATTTCTATTATTTTCAATATGTGTCCTGCACTTAATTCATTAATGTATCACTAAGTATAATTTTGATTCTGTTGTAAATTGAATTATATTCTTTATTTCTTTTTTTCTTTTCCTTTTTTTTGTGTTTCTTTTTGTGGGTCACACTTGGAGGTACTTAGGGGTTATTCCTGGCTCTGTTCTGGGAATTGATCCCCTGCCTCCTGTATGGAAAGCAAATGCTCAGTCCACTGAACTATCTCTTCAGCCCTTGGGATTCCTTTCTAAATTTTCTTTGTGAATGGTTAATTGTCAATATCATTTGATCACTTGATCCCCCGTTATTCATCGATTTACTCGAGCGGGTGCCTGTAATGTCTCCATTCATCCCTGTTCCGTGCTAGCGTAGCCCAATGGCATCTGTTTGTTCTAGGAACATGCAGAGCCTCAAACCGATCATTCAGGGTCTTGACGAAGAAGTCTGACCATCTTGTAGGTGGGTGTCCACGCGATCTTTTGACGTCCCGTGGAATCCAGTCAGCAATGGCTCTAGTCCAGCAGTTGTCTGTAAACCTCATTACTTGTCCAGCCCATCTGATTTCTGATCCCTTGGCAAATGAGACAGTGTCCCTGATTCTTGAGCGTTGATGGAGATCAGAACTCCGTATTCTATCTCTCATTTGAGTGAATCGTGATATTCCAAGCATAGCTCTTTCAATTCCTCTTTGAGAGACCCGAATAGTGTTCTCATCCTGTTTTCGTAGGGGCCAGGTCTCTGAGGCATATGTTAATGCAGGAAGAACAGTGGAATCGAAGAGATATGCTCGTAGCTGGAGGTTCTTTGTCCTCTTAGTTATTTCTTCAACACTCTTGAAGGCATTCCAAGCCGCTCTCTTCCTCCTGCGCAACTCAGGTGCCAGGTCATTCATCATGTTGAATTCTCGACCTGGGTATATATAACTGTTGCATTTGGAGATGGTGGTTCCATTGAGAGCAAATGGAGTGTCAGGAATGAGGCTGTTTCTCATATTGTCAATATATGCAAGTATAATTTATTTTGTATATCAATACTGTAACTGGTAACTTTATTGAGTTTTTGTTAATATGAGTTTTCGTGCAGTCCTGATCATTATATATGTGACTACATAATCGGCAAAAAAAAAAATATATGTATATATACACACACAATGGCGGAGTCTCCTGCCCCCGCGCCTATCTGTCTTCACTGGGGCCCCTCAGAGGGGAGCAGGTTGTGTTTCCCTTCCCACTCTGAGCAGAGCCCCGGTTGCTGAAGACCTCTGGAATTCAGTCACAGTCATGCTCAAGACCAGTCTCCACACACTCAGACGAGCCTCACCCATGAAGGAATTGGTAGAGGAACCCTGGTGTGCAAGACCCGGGGCTGAGATCTCCAAGCCTGCTCAGATCGGGACTGGGTCTCCTCCATCCTGATCCCCCATTTTCCAGTAGCTTAGCAGTCACATCCACAAAATTCCCATGTAATCCCACCAATGACCAAGATCCAGAGACTATAAAACAAAGCTCCCGAAAGTGGCTGGGTGCAACCTCTTATAGTCTAGTTCTCTCTCTCGGAGAACCTGGAAAGCTACCAAAAGTATCCTGCCCTCACAGCAGAGCCTGGCAAGCTCTCCATGGCATATTCGATATGCCCAAAATAGTAACAATAATGGGTCTCATTCCCATGACCCTGAAAGAGCCTACAATGTGGCACCATTGGGAAGGACGAGTAAAAAGAGCCTGCTAAAATCTCAGGGCTAGGAGGAATGGAGACCTTGCTGGCACCCGATTGAGCAAATCAATGAACAAGGGATGACAGTGATGCAGTGATATATATAAAATAAAATGTATCTAGATTACATTTCTAATCTGAATACTTTTAATTTAATTTTCTCATCTACTTCTTATGAATAGTTTTTTAATCACAATGTTGAACATAGTGATAAAAGTAGAAATTCTTTCATCATTATTGTTCGACAGCTATTATTATTATTATTATTATTATTATTATTAGTTTTGCTTTGTTTTTTGATCATACATTGTGGTGCACAGGGGATTTACTCTTAGCTCTAAATTCAGGGATTCACTCCTGGTGGGCTTAGGGAAATCATTTTGCAGTGTCAGGGATTAAACACAGATCTGTTGTGTGTAATTCAGTTATTCACTATCTTATTGGCAACAAACTATATGTCTTTGGCCTTTAGAGTTTTTTTTAGGGAATAAAATTTAATTTTATATATTGTCAGGAAAGTCTTCTACTTGATTCTGATTTTAATTATTGCTTGTTTTTTTTGTTTTTATTGGTCAGTCCTTCTACAATTTTGTAAATACTGGTTATAATTTATTAAGATGTCTCTGGTAGAAAATGTAGAAAATTCGTTGACATCTTCGTGTACACATTGTCTTATAAAATATATTTTTCTAATAACCTTCTTAAACATCTCATAACTTTTTAAAAAATTAAAATAAAGTACATCTTAAGTTTATATTTCTTTTTACATTGCAGAGGGGCTGGAGCGATAGCACAGCGGGTAGGGCTTTTGCTTTGCACACGGCCGACCCGGGTTCGATTCCTCCACCCCTCTTGTAGAGCCCAGCAAACTATGGACAGTATTTTGCCCTCATGGCAGAGCCTGGCAAACTACTCGTGGCATATTCGATATGCCAAAAACAGTAACAAGAAGTCTCACAATGGAGACATTACTGGTGCCCTCTCTAGCAAATTGATGAACAATGGGAAGAGAGTGCTATAGTGCAGTGCTACATTGCAGAGACGTGGCCTGGAAGTTCTATAAAGTTGTTTTTCTAAAATTTGTTCCAATTTACTTTTTAAACTTAATACAAGTAGATTATTCTAGAAAACCAACAAAGTCAATTTTTCTTGATTATCAATGTTCTTGACATCTGAAATTCTTCCAACATGATTTTGATATATTCATTTGTAGTATTTTAGACTTCAGTTATATTTCCCTTCTTTCTTTGTTAATTTGAGAGTCATTTTCTAGTAATTTGTACTCCTATAGAAAATTCTTAATCAAAGAACTTGAATATTGGAAACTTTTCCATTGTGGTTATATCTTCATTTTGGAGGGAAATGCTGTAAACAACATATTGTATTTCAAATGTGAGTACATTATGGTTTTGAAATAATAGAGGAAAATCATCTTGGTGATGTGGAAAGATTTCAGGCTATGTGAAAATAATTATGTGAACAGAAAAGTTGCAGAATGTTATATTGAAATCTTTGAAATGATGAATAAAGGATTTCCTGTGCTTTCCCATGGATGGATACATTTTTGTTTTAACAAAATGATCAAATGCACCTCTCACTAAAAGTTTCTGTGACAGAAATACACATTTTTTTGGTCAGAAGTTTCTACTGTCTACCAAATTCTTCTGCTGTCTAAGATCAGATTCCGATTTAAAATATGCCTGATCTATCATTCATCTTAGCATTCTTATTTGCATGACTTCTGCTGCTCAGTAGCCAAGTGGAAGATTAATAGCAGAATTAGCATTTTCAAATCGCCAGCAATGTCCTTTGCAGATGTGCAGTTATATTACTGAAGTCTGTTGTTTTGCCCTACATTTATTGTTAATAATTAATGTACATTTCTGGGTGAAATTATGTGCTATCACCATCTGGTTAATTTAATAGAAATAGTCAAATCTAAAGCACTTTATTAAATATGTTGGAAATAATCATCATCATTACTATAAAGTAGCAAGCATTATGTTTTTTCAATAAAAAGCCAGAAAATAGAACAATTCACCGTATGTCAACTTTGTTACTGTTACTACAAACTCATTTTTTAAAAACTCTCTCCCTATATTACATATACAGTGTGGGAATTAAGAGAATGCAATATTCATAGATTAAACAGTAGGCTGTGAACAGTCTATTGAATTTTCAGTACAAAGTCCAGGTTATAAAAGTAAGCTGTATCAAGTAGGGAAAAATAAATTAATTTCCACCTCCTCATATTAGTCTTCATATTGAATATCAAATAAAAATTCTAGTGAGTAACAAAAATATAATTATTTGGCATTTTTCTTCTTGGAACTGTCTAAGGAAAACAAATGGTGTGAAGTAAGTATTCCTTTATGAATTTGTAAAGTGCCAGTATAATGAAGAAAACATCATTTACCCATTATACAGTGTGCCCTTCTGATAAGTTTTTCTCTGAAGATTGAAACATAGATCACCACTGGTTGGTAATATCATCTTGGTAATAGTCTACTTATGTCATAATATGCTCATTCTTCTTGTCAAAGAGGTATATATAGGCTGCTGGTGATCTTACCGCATATTATTATACTTTGAAGATAGGATTCCTCTAAATTTCTCTTATTCATAATTAACTATGCCAAAATATGTCCTTTCCATTTTTTTCTATTTATTTTTCTCTAAGTTCAGTCAAGGAAAAGTGTGTGTGTGTGTGTGTGTGTGTGTGTGTGTGTGTGAGAGAGAGAGAGAGAGAGAGAGAGAGAGAGGTATAGGGTGACTCTAAGGCAGTGCTCAGGAGGCCAGAAAAGGAGAACACCTTCTTTTCTCATCTATTTGGGCAGTAGTTCAATGCCAGGACAAGTGGTTTGATGCTGCTCGGTACCTGCAGTGCCAGCAATACTCAGGCTACCCTTGTGTTTCAGGACTGCATCTGGTGATGCTTGGGAACCAGGCAATACCAGAATTTGAACCTGGGTCAGGTGCACACTAGACAGGTGCCTTACTAGTTATATTTTGGCCCTCAAGAACAATATCTTGGATTTACATTATATCTGATTTTTTTTAGTTTTTTTAATGATTATTTCAATTGATTTGTCCTTCCTCCCTTGCCAAAAGGAGCTTAGGTTTATCAGGTTACACCCATCACAGTACTCCTGAGTCACTCTCATTCTTTTGTTTATCTGTAACCACTTCTCTATGCTCTCTTCCCCAACCAGTTAATCAGCTTTTCCCCCAATCAGACTCTGCTCATTTGTAAGGTGAGATCCTTCTAGAACACTAAACTTGTAAAAGGTAAAGGTAAAGGCCCTCCCGTTGATCGTCGATTTGCTCGAGCGGGCCCAGTAACGTCTCCATTGGAGACTTTGTTGTTACTGTGTCTGGCATATCGAATACTCTCGGTAGCTTGCCGGGCTCTCCGAGAGGGGCGGAGGAATCGAACTCGGGTCGGCCATGTTGGCCGCTTGTAAGGCGAACGCCCTACCCGCTGTGCTATCGCTCCAGCCACTGTCCCCAGTGCGCCCCGGGCGGGTCGCGCCGTCGGGCCCGGGGGGTTTCCGAGGCCACGCCGCCACTAAACTTGTATTGTAAGTTAATATTGCCTTTTTCCTCTCCTTATGTCTTTTGAATATGTCTCCTTATGTCTTTCCTCCCCGCCCCGACCAGGGCTCCGGCAGCCGAAGACCTCCAGGACCAGCCACCACCATGCTGAGACCACTCTCCGCACACATGAAGGTACTGGCAGAGGGACAAAGCCACGCGGGTTCCGGGGCCGAGACCTCCAAGCCTACTCGAATTGGAGTCGAGCATCTTCCACCCAGATCCTCCAAATTCCAGTAGGCGGGGGTCACACCCACCACCTGGCCCCCTGGCGCCATGTAATCCCATCAGCGGCCAAGACTCAGAGACTATAAAATCCAGATCCCGGACGAGAACAGTGCAGTCTCTGCCCCCCGCGCCTGGGTGTTCCTTCCCGGAGCCCCTTGGAGGGGAGCGGGTTGAGCTTTCCTCCCCGCCCCGACCAGGGCTCCGGCAGCCGAAGACCTCCAGGATCAGCCACCACCATGCTGAGACCACTCTCCGCACACATGAAGGTACTGGCAGAGGGACAAAGCCACGCGGGTTCCGGGGCCGAGACCTCCAAGCCTACTCGAATTGGAGTCGAGCATCTTCCACCCAGATCCTCCAAATTCCAGTAGGCGGAGGTCACATCCACCACCTGGCCCCCTGGCGCCGTGTAATCCCATCAGCGGCCAAGACTCAGAGACTATAAAATCCAGATCCCGGAACCACGCGGCCGCGAATGCGACATCTTATCAAAACTTTGTTTAATGACATCTTATTGTCTCATTCCTACTTTGGACAAACTTGCAGGCTATCGAATGTAGCCTGCCCACAGGGCAGAGTCTGGCAAACTCCCCGGGGCGTACCAAATATGCCAAATACCAGTAACAATGATGGGTCTCATTCTCCTAAATAGCCCTGAATATAATCTCAGGGCTAGGATGAAAGAGACGTTACTGGGGCCTGCTCGAGGCAATCGACGAATAACAGGATGATGAAATGAAATGAAATGAAATGAAATGATTATTTCTCAGATGAAGATTTTTGTTTTAAGTAATTTCCAGTTGACCTTCTTGAGCTAGGAATGGATAAATGGTTGTCACTGAGATTCTATTCCATCAGATTATGCATTGTAAAACACAGTGGACGTACAAGTCTAACTTGTCTAGAATCATGAATGATGCCCTGTTTGTAGATCTTATGAAAAGGAATGAATAGAGGGCACAGTTCCAGTTGTTGAGAGAAATAAAACAGCAATTACTTTCAATAATAATGATATTTATTGTTTACTGAGTTTTAAGTGTGCACCACATGATATTTTTCACACATTTTGTGAACTTGTTCTTTGAATTTTCAGAGTAATCTTATGAGGAAGAGGTGATTATTAATACCATTTTACAGATTGGAGAAGCAAGGCCTAAAGTAATTTATTTATATAATCAATTAAGTCAGTTATATATCTGTAAGCATAAATGGCTTTGGTGGATTCCACAACTTGTATTAGGATTGCCTAGAAATCTCTTGAAGAGTCTTTATGACCAGAAACTTTCTAGAGAATTCAGTTAGTAGAAAATGAAACCAAAGAGTTGGTACTTTAAAAATATATATTTAGAGATTTTGTGACCGGAATTGATAATTAAGGTTTCCAAGATTATAAACATAAGATCCATTGTATTTACTGGTTTTGGCATATCGAATATGTCACAGATAGTCTGCTAGGCTCTGCCGTGCAGGCGGGATATACTCGGTAGCTTGCCAGGCTCTCCGAGAGAGAGGCTTTTAGGGCACCCTGTAATTGTCCTTGCAGGTGTCCTCTTGGTGGCAATCCAGGAGTATGAGTATTAAGTATCTTATAATGTGTCCAGAATGCATCCTGGAGTGTGGCGGTGGCTGGGTAGTGGAGGTAGTGGAAGTAGTAGAGGTCTGCCCAGTAAATATGATGGGTTTCATTCCCCTGACCCTGAAAGAGCCACCAATACGGCAGCATTCAGAAGGATGAGGAAAGAGAGGCTGATAAAATCTCAAAGCTGAAGTAGGCTGCCAAAACGAAGAAGGACAAAAATGACTGCCTGTTCTTTCAATGCATGTATGCTGGCATTGGAAGCTTCCATTGAGGACCTGATGGTACAAGCAGGAAAGATCAAGTACGACATCACTGGTCTGACCGAAACAAGAAGGCATCAATCAATCACGCCGTTTTCGACACTGGAAAAGAACTGTTCCTCAGAACATGCTACAAAAGAGGCATTGGTGGTGTTGGTGTCCTTGTCCACACGAACTTGGCCATAAGCATTGATTCATTCGAATGCCTAACAACCCAAATCGGACTATTACACTTGAATAGATGTGGCTCATGCCGGCTGTTTCTATCTTTGTTGTCTACACAACAACATCCAATTATGATGAAAGAGAAATTGAGAAGCTCTACATAGAACTGGAGAACTTCTATAAAGAAGATCATTACTGTTGGTGATTTTAATGCCAAGAAGATCAACCAAAGAACTCCACATCAGGACTCAGGGCCTAGAATGGAATGAACAGAGTGGGAGATTTTCTGAGTTCATCATGTTGACCAAGACCATCCATGGTAGCTCACAGTTCCAGAAGGCCGAATTTAAACCTTGGACTTGGGAGTCTCCTGGTGGATGGTTCCACAATGAAATTGACCACATCAGATTCAATCGACAGTTTTGCCTGACCAATGTCGCTGTTGTCCCCAAAATCCAAATGGGATCGAACCACCGTCTCCTTCATGCAAAATTCTACTTTACGAAGCAGGAAAAAAGGGCTTCAAAGTTTAAGAAGAGAACTCCCAGAACAACCAGCAACTGGGAGCTCTTTGGCACTATTGAAACAACCTGGGAAGATGCCATCGTTGACAACATTGACAAGGAATACAATTGACTGCTTCAGCACCTCCATGATTGTGCAAGGAAACACCGAGAGAGATAGTCACAAAAAAATGCCTGTCTTTGAAAACTCTTAAGCTTATTCACCAACGTGGCTTGGCACATGCCTTAGGCAACTGCAAACATCTGAGTTCACAAAGCAGTGTAGAGAAGTGATCTAGGAAGACCTCAAAGAGAGAAGAGCAGTAGTGCTGGCATATGCGGCAGAAGCTGGGAAAAGCATTCACAATGCTCGCCTGTCGTTTGCCAACGACAAGACCAAGATGACTGCCCTCCGAAGTCCTGATGGATCTATCACATCTTCTAGAAGGGCAATGGAGAAGATTATTCATGACTTCTATTCGGATCTCTTTGATAGCCATGTCCAACTGCTTACATACCAAATTCTGCAGGATGGATATGTCGTTCCCAAGTTCTCCCTTCTGAAATCCGACACACCATTTTGTCAGTAAAGAAGCGAACAGCACTTGGCCCAGATAAGGTCAGACCTGAACACCTGAAGAATCTGTCGACGGTACTCATCAGTACATTGTCTTGGCTCTTCACACGCTACCTGTTTGAATGCAAGGTTTCACCCCAGTGGAAAACCAGCAGGACTGTACTACTGTACAAGAAGAGAGATATTCACGACATTGGCAACTATCGCCTAATCTGCCTATTGTCTGTCATCTACAAGCTGTTTACTCGAGTCATCCTGAATAGGATTGGCAGAACACTAAATGAAGGACAATCATGCGAGAAAGCTGAGTTCCACAAAGGATTCAGCACAATCGACCATATCCACACAATAACCTAGCTCATTGAGGTTGCTCAGGAGTTCAAGATGCCACTCTGTCTAACATTTATTGATTTTAAGAAGGCCCTTGATTCTGTTGAGACAGAAGCAGTCATTGAAGCCCTTGATTCTGTTGAGACAGAAGCAGTCATTGAAGCCCTAGCCAAACAGGTCGTTCAAACTCAATACATCAGGATCATCCTTGAGCTGTATTGCGGATTCACTACCAGGATCTCACCATTCTACAAAGAAGTGATCATCCATGTCAAGAGAGGGGTTTGGCAGGGTGATACCATTTCACCAAAACTCTTCAGTGCCACCCTAGAGAACATCATGAGATTACTGGAATGGGAAGGAATGGGAGTGAAGATAGACGGTTGGAAACTACACCACCTCCATTTCGCTGATGACATGGTTCTAATAAAACAAAACATCATCCAAGTGGCACAAATGCTGGCCGACTTCGAGCAAGAGTGTGGAAATGTCGGATTACAGCTAAATCTTACAAAGAAAATGTTTATGAGAAACATTCCATTCGCTCTCAACGGGACAAACATCTCCGAACTCAACAGTTATATGTACCTAGGTCAAGAAGTCTATATGACGAAAGACCTGACACCTGAGTTGCACAGGAGTAAGAGAGCAGCTTGGAATGCCTTCAAGAACATTGAAGAAATAGCTAAGAGGACAAAGAACCTCTGGCTTCGGGCACATCTCTTCAATTCCACTGTTCTTCCTGCATTAACATACGCCTCAGAGACCTGGGCCCTATGAAAACAGGATGAGAACTCTATTTGTGTCTCCCAAAGAGGAATTGAAAGAGCTATGAGTATCACATTTCACTCAAATGAGAGAAAGAATCCGGAATTCCAACCTCCATCGATAGTCAAGAATCAGGGATGCTGTCTCATTTGCCAAGGAGTCGAAAATGAGATGGGCTGGACATGTGATTATATTTGGAGACGATTGCTGGACTAGAGCCATTACCAACTAGATTCCATGAGATGTCAAAAGACTGTGTGGCCGCCCACCTACAAGATGGTTAGACTTCTTTATCAAGACCCTGAATGATCAGTTTGAGGTTTTTCGTGTTCCTAGAATGAGCAGACGCCATTGGGCTACATTAGCACGTGACAGGGCCAAAGGACACATTACTGGCGCCAGCTTGAGCAAATTGGTGAGTAACGGGATGTCAAGCGATCAAGTGGTAATCATAGGACAGATTGACTCAGAATCAAATTTGACTAGTAGCAAAAATTTCTACTGTGTACAAGTTATAATGAATTTAAAACAAATTATTCCTTTTACTTGTCATACCTTATGACTAGAGACATACATAATAATCTCAGTATAATGACAGATTCTCATATAGATATTAAGCTACTTGACTAATATTTTATACTTATTGTGCATTAATTTACAGATTTTTTAACTTATGGAGTGCTTTCCAAATACAAGATTTTTTATTTGTTTTTAGGCCATGTACAGTGGTGCTTGGGGCAAACCCTAGTTCTGTACTTGGAGGGTTGTTCCTGGCAGTGCTCAGGAGACCATATGGTGACAGGAATTTAACCAGATTTTTCTGCATGTTCAGCCCAGTGAACTGAATCTCAAGCCCTAAATTCAGACTTTTAAAAAGTCTACTATAGTGCATATAAATTAATAAGTATCTCTTATGTAGGTAGAATATGTATTAACCACTATGATTAAGTTGTATAAATTGCAGTCATTACTATTGAAATGTAATTGTTAAATACAAATATAGGTGCTAGTAATTTTGTACTAATTTAGAATTTCATAGTACTGACTAGAGTGTTGTGGAATTGAGGAGAGATTGCTGAATATATCATTATCTAAACATGGTCACAGGATGTCTCTGCGTACACCTCTTTTGTATAAAGAGGCAAAGTTTATAACTGGTAACAAGTAAAAAATAAGTATTTAAAAGATAAAAATTGTGATCTGGAGAGATAGTACAGTGGGGAAGGCACTTGCCTCTTGTACACAGTCAACCTGATTTTGATTCCTAGCACCTTATATGATCCCTCTAATTTTCTCCAGGAGGGATTATTGAGCATGGGCCAGGAGTACGTTCTAAGTATAGCATGTTGCGATTGGTGTAGGAACATTCTTTGTCTGAAACTCAATATGAACACATATTTAAAATATAGTGTCTAAATAAAAGTTTTATTGAAAATAGATTAAATTGAGAGAGAGGGAGACAGAGAGGGAGGGAGAGAAAGGGGGAGAGAGAAACAGAGAGAGGATGAGAGAGAGAGGAGAAGACAAATACCTTCATAGAGACAGACTGGGGGAAGGGGAGGGAAACTGGGAACACTGGTGTTGGGATGTACAGTGGTGGAGGGATGAGTGTTGGACACTTTGTGACTTAAACCTCATTATGAACAGCTTGTAAATATCTATCTCACAGTGATTCAATAATAACATCTTTAAAACGCAGACTAAATTAGAAAGGACCACAATGCTGATGAAACTATTGTAATGAACACCTAGATTGTATATCATGGTACACTATTTTATGTAATTATCTCCCATCTTGGAGAGATTATTTAATTCGGTATATTCTAAGAATGTGCTTATAGATATGTGAGACTGTGCATTTTCTTGTACTATCTATGAATAAAGATTTGGAATATATTAAAATAACAGAATTATAGTTATGTATTTAATAATTTATCCTAAAGCAATAAATATGATATGCAAACATATTGGGAAATAAACAAGGAGTGATCAGAAAGATGTGTTCAATTATAGAGGCCTCTGTGTGTGAGGGAAAACTTGTCATCTGATTTGATGATATATGAAGTGGAAGAAATTGAGAGGAGAGCTCTAGTTAGACTTAAGTTTTCTAATAAATATAAAATTATAAATGGGAATAAAGAGATAAAACCTTATCTGAATATTTTTCCAAAGAATGATGGTGGTTCAGACAAAATCGTGATTACACTTGAAAATAGTTACATAGTGCTACAATTTTTTTTTGTTTTCTGCTTTTTGGGTCACACCCAGTGATGCATAGGGGTTCCTCCTCTCCTGGCTCTGAACTCAGGAATTACCCCTGGCAGTGCTCAGGGGACCATATGGGTTGCTGGGAATTGAACCCAGGTCGGCTGCATGCAAGGCAAACTCCCTACCCACTGTACTATCGCTCCAGCCCCATAGTGCTACTATTTTTAAGGTAAATAAATGGATTTGATTTTTGAATGGACATAAGTTTTTAGCTAAATTGAGAAAATAAACTTTTACATAGGAGTACATGAATATATAGAGTAATATTTCTTGAAATGAAAATAGTGAAAGATAAAGAGCATTTTAAGGTGAGTTCAAGAGAACTACATTATACAGGTTGAAGTCGAATGACTATGAGACATCTAATGAAGATGTTAAGAAGGCAGTTGGTTGTCATATTATAAAATTTAGTGGAAAGGTCTGGGATAAAAGCCAATAGCATTTAGATAATGTTCAAAACCGTAAGTTTGGAAATTACTCAGGAACGGTATATAAAAGGAAGATATCTGAAAGTTTGAATCATAGAACAATATAATACAGCTTTCTAATGTAAGAAGAATGTAGAAAATAAATTTGAGGAACAACTAGTGTCCTCAGTGATGGGATTAGAAAGCTATAACTCCCAAATAAGAAGGATTTTAGAAAAGAGAGAATGCCAGAATGCTTGTGTCAATACAGACAACAGAAGGAGCCTTACCAAGAACTAGAGCCGTGATCTAGATCTAGGCAGTGCACTTAATCACTTAACTTCCCATTAGTCGTCTATTTGCTCGAGCGGGCACCAGTAACGTCTCCATTTGTCCATGTTGCGTGCTAGTGTAGCCCAATGGCATCTGTTCGCTCTGGGAACATGAAGAGCCTCAAACCGATTGTTCATGATCTTGATGAAGAAGTCTGACCATCTGGTAGGTGGGCGGCCACGTGATCTTTTGACATCCCTTGGAATCCAGTCGGTAATAGCTCTAGTCCAGCGGTTGTCTTTAAATCTCATTACGTGACCAACCCATCTGATTTTCAACACCTTGGCAAACGAGACAGCGTCCCAGAGATTCGTGCCTTCTTGTCTCGGTCAGACCAATGATGTTGTACTTGATCATTCACGCTTGTACCATCAGGTCCTTGATGGATGCATCTGATGCTAGCGTATGTGCATTGAACGTACATCTGAGGGTAGCGTAAGTGCAGACAATCATTTTTGTCTTCCTTCGTTGTGGCAGCCTAGTTCGGCCTTGAGATTTTATCGGCCTCTCCTTTCTCATCCTTCTCAGTGTTGCCATGTTGGTGAAGACTTCAGGGTCAGGTGAATGAGACCAGTTGTATTTACTGGTTTTGGCATATCGAATACACAACGGATAGCTTGCCAGGCTCTTCCGTGTGGGCGGAATACTCTCGGTAGCTTGCCAGTCTTTCCGAGAGGGATGGAGGCAGTGCAACTTTAATTTTTGACTTTCATACCATTTGTGTTAGTGGCGGGCTGGAGCGATAGCACAGCGGTAGGGCATTTGCCTTGCACGTAGCCAACATGGTCTACCCGAGTTCAATTCCTCTGCCCCTCTCGGAGAGCCTGGCAAGCTACCGAGAGGATCTCGCCCACACGGCAGATCCTGGCAAGCTACCCATGATGTATTCGATATGCCAAACACAGTAACAAAAATGTCTCCAATGGAGAGGTTACTGGGCCCGCTCAAGCAAATTGATGAACAACGAGAGGGCAGTGACAGTGACAGTTTTAGTGGGCTTATCAAAGGTTTCTAAGCATAAATTCCATTTTTTCATTTTTAAAAAATGTAATTCTATTTTATTTTATTTTATAGATGTGGAGTTCATCTGCGTAGATTACATTCTTGTAATTCTATTTATGGACCTTATGATACCTGATCCATTAAAGGGGATTTGAATTTTTGAACTTATGAAAACAGACAAATGGATTTACTTGACTGTGCAAAGCTTTACAGTGGGTGAGGTCAAATTTAACATATTTGAAAAGGTAATAAATTGTTAACCTGTTGTTTGGCCTGGGTTACTGCAAACTTCTAATTGAATCAAATGTTTACTCATAGCAATCCAGAAGTCATTACTCAGCTACAGATTACAGAGCTAACAAATAAATGTTTAAATACAAAATGTCAAAGCTATTCAAAATTTTCTGAATAGTTAGGTAAGAAAGAAGAAACCGTATGTCTGTGTAATTCGATGGCTCATGCTCCAAACTTTAGAGTATCTTATCTTTCTCCATGTGCCGGATGATAAGTATAAAATAAACGGTGTTTCTGGAAACAACTGAACCAAGCAAGCATCTCGGAGTTAAATTTTGATTTGCTTTTGGTTTGACACCTGTGCTCATTCTTTTGCTTTTTTCCAAACTCTTTCCCACACTTAACATGTTTCCTCCATAAAGGCAGTCATCATTGTTCATTGGATCTAAGTTTTTCTTATTCCATAATTTTGTGTTAAAAGAAGCCATTTCACTTTTCTTGACCTTGGTTTCAGCTTTTTTTTTTTTTAAATAGAACTTTAGGTTAGCTGATATGCATGGTCCTGGATTTTCATCAGGTGCTGAAAGTTATAAATTTTATGAGTATATATTAATAAACATGAAATTGTGCTATTAGATATAAAGAGTGACTTGAAGTGCTTTTTCCCCCATAAGGGCAAGAATAGCTCTATGATGGTGTTCAGTTGCATTAGAAAAAGAGGAGAAAAGGTTACACAGTATCTCATAATTCTGAGATGTGGTGTGTAATTATCCATTTGTAAAAAGGCTTCCTTTATGTTCTATTTCGCAGGAAAAGTTAGAGCAAAGTGAAAATAAAGTTCTGCAATTATGAAATCTGCTCACTTGGCTCTTTCTGCTCTTCAAAGTAAATTCTGTGTTAATAGAGAAAAGTTAGTTAGTGTAACAGACCCCTAATTTGTTACCATTGTAATTATTTTTTTTTCAGACCCATTAACATTTGTGAATGAATTTAATGCTCAGTAAAATGACGATCTCAGCTATGGTCTGATCTAGGCATGGCAGCAGCCTGCTGAGATAAAAACCTTCTAAATTGCTTCTGATATACCTAATTTTCACTTAAAGAGTGTCCTCCTTTAAACCTTTAGATCCTTGCTTACCTGAAATTAAATGCTCAACATATCACCAAGTAATGATTCATTCATTCAGTATTTATTAAGTATTATGTGCATGTGTTGTTGTTAAACACTAGCATAAAGCAGAACACAAGTCACACCTTCCTATTCTTTGAGGATGACAAGCATTTAAAAACTGGTATTAATTGTGGTTCATATTATAATAGAGCAAATAGAATGCTACAGAAAATGGTTCTGAGCAGAAGAGATACTATAAAAACCAGGTTCCTATATAGTCTAGGGTCAGAGAAACTAGAGGAAGTATGACTTAAGATGAAATCCGGGAGCTGGGAGATAGTACATATAAGCAAATGCCTAGTATGTGTCTAACTTGGGTTCAGTTACTGGCACCACTTGGTCACCCACCCTCTCACCCTGGAAGTATCTGAACACCACTGCATGAGGTCCTGGAGGTTCTCGGCACCACGGGGGTGACCTGGGTATCCCAGGCACTGCAGGGGCTGAACAGCATTGCACTCTCAGACCCGTGCACTAATGCTCATCTAGTTGGCTCAAAATCACTGGTGGGGTTCCCAACCTTCCTGAGAACTACCTGGGAACCCATCTTCCTTAGCCCACTTGATCACTTGATCACTTGACTTCCCGTTAATCATCGATTTGCTCGAGTGGGCGCCAGTAACGTCTCCATTTGTCCCTGTCACATGCTAGTGTAGCCCAATGGCGTCTGTTCGCTCTAGGAACACGAAGAGCCTCAAACCGATCGTTCATGATCTTGATGAAGAAGTCTGACCATCTGGTAGGTGCGTGGCCACGCAGTCTTTTGACATCCCTTGGAATCCAGTCGGTAACAGCTCTAGTTCAGTGGTCGTCTTTAAATCTCATTATGTGACCAGCCCATCTGATTTTTGACACCTTGGCAAACGAGACAGCGTCCCTGATTCTTGATCATCGACAGAGGTCGGAACTCCGGATTCTTTCTCTCTTTTGAGTGAAACGTGATATTCCAAGCATAGCTCTTACAATTCCTCTTTGGGAGACCCGAATAGCGTTCTCATCCTGTTTGCGTAGGGCCCAGGTCTCTGAGGCATATGTTCCTTAGCCCAGATGATGAAATTTTAAAATCAGTTGGAGCATTTTATGCTGAAACATGTATATGTTTATATGATGTGAGCCTATACAACTTGGTGTGCGAATAGAATACCCAGAATTCATACTGGGAAATAGGATGGGAAAGAGGAGGAAAGCACATGGAGATCAAAGAGTGCAAGATGCAACACTGAGATAAAAGACTACAAACAGGAGCAAAATTGGTGGAAGATGAGCTGATAAGAGGGGCACTGTGGAAAACTTTTGTAAACTATTATGTGGCTTTGCTGTTAATCCAAAACTGAAAATTGAAGAGTGATCTACCCACTGATACTGTATGTCTTGTGTCGTGGAAGTGGGGGGAGAGGAGAAACAGGATGTGTCTAACTAGTATGCACCTTGGCTCTAATTGGGGCAGTTGTGTCACAACCCAGGAATTAATACTGTCTTGGACTAGAGCACCAGTGAGTCTTGAGAAAAATGGACAAGGAGTTGCTTAAGAGATGAAACTACTAGAATGAATGTTTTTTTTTTTTTTTTGGCATGGAGGGAAGGAACAGGGTGAGGCTCCTGAGCATCTGGTTTGAGTGAATGAGTAAAGGTGTCTGGTAAGCTATCGGAGCTTATTATGCTGTACAAGTGAGATGTATATTTCTGGGTGGAGCAACTCAGCAGGATGATTGTGGATGGATGATCAGGAAACAGGATGATAAATTCATCTCAGGCTTTTGGAATTGAGAAGAGCATAAAACACACAGGTGGAGATACCCATAGGTAGGTGGATATGGGAGTGTCAAATACAAGAGTAAAATCTGGATAAAATAGCACATACAGGCTCTGTTTGCAAAACACTGTGATAACCTCTTGAGTGAGTTTACTTTGAATTATAGGTCTTTTAGTAATTCTCATCCCCTAGTCCAGTGAAGACATCTGAAAGACAAAAACCATTTCACCTATTTTTGACACTCTACAACATCTAGCTTGGTATCTTGCACAAGAATCCTACCTGAATATTATTTGCTAAATAAAATTGTCCTCCTTGATCAGAAAGTTAACTTCCTCTCTCAGCCAAGTTGGCCATGGGCCACTGAACTCTGCATTTATTTTTTCTCCAGTGTTTAATGAGCCCTCTGATCTTTTTTCACAGTTAGACTCTGCTTCTTTCAAGGTCTGGCTCAGTATTTTCCAAAGTAGGTGATAAGACTTTCTTCCCTAAACTGTCTCTAGGATTTCCAGGATGAGCCTGGGTTGTAGAAGTATATTTTTGAACAGTAAAAGAAGGTAAGTGTTCTGTGATGAGAGAACTCAAGTAATTTTTTTCCTATAAAAGGGTTTATGCCAAATAAGTGAAAATTTCTGGAAGCCATTTTATTGAAAAAAAAAAGAAACTAAAGATGAGTTTTACAAAGAACATTATCAGTTGTGTGTCCTCGGAGTTTGGCAATTCTGAGCATATTGCCTATTTTCTATGGGTCTTCTATGTCTGAAGATACCTAATTCCACAAGGGTATAATTTCTCTGAACCTCAACTAGTATCCAAATTCCTTCCAAGTCAACAGACTTGAACAAGCATTCGAGTTTTCTTGATTTTCATCTATTTTTGTTTATTCTTTTTTTTTAAACTGTGTACTTGGGCACTTATAGCTGAAAATTAATAGTTGTTTATGTTATGAATTTTCTCTGCTCTAATACATCCAAAGTCCATGAAGAAACTATTATTTTCTGGTTCTCCACAGAGCCATCAATCTAATGCAATTATCACCACAAGAAACCCAACACATACTTGCTGAATGAAAATGAATGGGACGGAAGCTTCAGAAACATACATATGATGTTTCCCTTTGTTGAGCTCTAACCAAGAAGGTATTACAGTACCGGAGTTGACATTTCTAATTTTTTTTTCAACGTAAACTGATACATTGAAAGTTCAAGGATAACTCTCTGAGATGCTCTACAAAGACTTCTCTTCAGAGGAGAGCGGTATTTTAAACAAAATTTCTCATTATATAATATTGAAAAAAGTTGAAAGGAAGTGAACCCAGAAAAAAGTAAGTAAAGTAAAGTAAAGGCCCTCCCGTTGTTCATCGATTTGCTCAAGCGGGCCCAGTAACGTCTCCATTGGAGACTTTGTTGTTACTGTGTTTGGCATATCAAATACATCACAGGTAGCTTGCCAGGCTCTGCCCTGCGAGCAAGATCCTCTCTGTAGCTTGCCAGGCTCTCCGAGAGGGGTGGAGGAATCGAACTCGGGTCGGCCATGTTGGCTGCGTGCAAGGCAAACGCCCTACTGCTATTTGTAGTTTTTACTTTTTGACGTCCCTCCCCACTCCCCTGTCAACCCTTGTCTGGACATTGGAATTCTTAGATTTCTACGAGGATTTCCGTGGTCTTTATCTCTCCAAATGTTAATTCTGTAATGCAATTCTTGTGAATGCTATAGCTTATATCTATTTCTCTTGTACCCAAGCATATGTTTGATGCTGCAAGGCTTCAGCAAAGAAGAAAATGTCATTCCTCCCATAATTTAGAAAGCTCCTGCTTCATATGCAGAAAGCATGAAAGGACCCCATATAGCAGCGCTGCAGATTAATCTCTCCATGGAGGAGTTGAAGCAGGTGATCCTCATAGTCTCTTCCAGTTTTCATCTTCTATGATTCTAAGTGTTAATGATGTGGCTGTGCGTTAAGTGCTTTGAGCTCAGGAGTAACACACTATATAAATTCAAGGACCATTACGTGCATAATCACAGCTGCTAAGCAGGGACGAATTCCCTATTTACACGATATTCTCTAGAAATCCCAAGGGAAATGCTGTTTGGGATCAAAACGTTATTATCATTTTTTTCTTAAATAAAAGAAACAAAAGCCCCCTTTGTTCCCCCAAATCTTCCTCAATAATATTTATTTATTTACTTTTTTGCAGGCAAATCATTTGTCATATAGGAAAATATCCCACCAAATACTCTCCCCTGATTCAAATAAAACTTTCAGTGCTGGGCTGTGTCAGTTGCCAGAAGTGTGTCTGGGTTAATTGAACACCTGCATTTTATTTCAAGTAAATTGCATGGTGCCCCCCTATTTGTGCTTCTCACAAAGCACGAGCCCACCTGTCTGGAGGCTCTTTGGGCAATGAAGGGCTGCAGGAAAAAATTAGTCATCCTCTTTTCTTCCCGGTGACTTCTTTGACCTTGAGACTTCTAATGGCATCTCAGACAAAATGAACATAATCTAATGGACAGCGGGGAAGAGGGAACGGCTGGGTACATCTGTCGTATTACTGGGCTGTCTGAACAGTCAATGAAGCAGGGCCAAACCATAAGAGGCCTGTTCAGTTTAGCTCCAGGGTCTGCAGAGAAGGAGCACAATCATTTATCTTTATTTACTGAACTCTGCTTTCTGTTTAAGAAAAAAAAATTGACAGGTTGACAAAAACCCGCGTTGGCGCTGCCCGCTGCCCAGAGATAAATGCTATTTGTGCTCTGGAGAGTCAAGGACAGCTCACGATGCCCTTTAGCTGGTTTCAGTAGGTGCCTATTATATGGAAACAAAAATGCCAAGGCACTTGTATCCCCTTTCCCAAACAGCACCCCCACATCTTCCCACAGATGCATTCGATAGATGGATTCACAAGAAAGAACTCTTACAAAGAGCGAGAGGCGTGATTGCCCAAGGAAGCAATCCGGATAGGAAAATTTGGGCAAGAGAAGTAGGGGACAAAGGTGACTAGGAGATGTTTTATATCACAGAGGTTTCCTTATTGTGAGATGGTACCATTTCTTTCCACTGCATTCATAGTAAAGAATTTCAACTTCTATCAGTGAAAAAAAGACACAAATAAAGCTTGCTTTTGCTGCAGAGAAAACTTTTTCTCTGGGTCGTAGGGTAGGTCTTTAGAAACACAATTTTAAAGTTCTTTCTGTTCCTGCGTAATACCTGCTGAAGTATTCTGGCCCCTCATCAGATTCTTTTAAAGTTGCACTCTGGCTTAGTTTAGTTGGGTTAAAATTGTTGTCACCACAGTAGGATTACTGTCCAGGGTTTATATAAGATAGTTGAATGAGAGAGGCAAAAATCTGAAAGATAATTTTCATTTTCCTTCTTTTCTCTCATCCATTTAATTGATTTTCTATTTATGTATATGTGTTATTAAATATACTACACTTGATGTTAGCCAAAAGGCCGAGGAGAGAACCTGAACAGATCTCAAGAGGTCTAAAAGCAGTAAGAAATGTCTAGCCTCTCCCACTAAGATGTACCAAACTATACTTGGCCCCAATGTTCTCTGGACTGGCCTGAGGGTGATCCTCCCCCTTCAGTTCATTTCTCTTTTGCAGCGAATAGTTCCCTCTCTGAATTCATTCAGTAATGTTTCATGTATTGCACCAGTGTGCTACAAGACACAGAATGTCGGTAAACTTGGGTCGCTATGAAGGACTCTTTCCTTTAGAACCCTCCAGTTTGCACACCCTATGAACATAATGAGTCAGACACTCCTTCTTTAGCTTCTCAGAAATTGATAAGATAGCAAAGACCTTAATGGAAACGCCAGAAAACATTTTGAGAACTACCCTGGTAGGGTGTTTGCCTTGCACGTGTCTGATCCGGGCAACCCAGGTTTGATTCCTCTGCCCCTCTTGGAGAGCTCGAGAACTACCGAGAGTATCTCGCCCGCACAGTAGAGCCTGGCAAGCTCCCCATGACGTATTCCATATGCCAAACACAGTAACAACAAGTCTCACAATGGAGATGTTACTGGACCCGCTTGAGCAAATCGACGAACAACAGGAGGATAGTAATACAGTGCTACAGTATTTTATTATTAATTAATATTATATATTAACAAAATTATATATCTAATAATACATTTAAGAAAGATATTGTATTAAGGTCTTTATAGCTGGGGAGTGCAATTAAACAAATCCACAATATCTTAAAGTTTTAGACATGTATTATATCTATGGGTTGGAGCGATAGCACAGCGGTAGGGCGTTTGCCTTGCACGCAGCCAACATGGCCGACCCGAGTTCGATTCCTCCGACCCTCTCGGAGAGCCTAGGCAAGCTACCGAGAGTATCTCGCCCGCACGGCAGAGCCTGGCAAGCTCCCTGTCATGTATTCGATATGCCAGACACAGTAACAACAAAGTCTCCAATGGAGACGTTACTGGGCCCGCTCGAGCAAATTGATGATCAATGGGAGGGCCTTACTTATTATATCTATACATTAAGGCTAATTTTCCAGGTTCATTGCCCAGACTCAAGATATTCTACAGTACCTAAAAACATTTTTAGAGAAATTCTGGAAAACAATAACCTCTTCTATCCTTCTACTTCTTGAAATAAACAATATTGCATATTGAAATTGATTCCATAGCACTTTTTCTCTAAATAAAGACAATTGATGTGCATATTAATATCACTGAGTCAGTATTTTTTGGAGGATACTTTCAGCTCTGTGCAGTAGCTTAATCCTGGCAGTATTCAGGGGACCGTGTGATCTTGGGTATTATACCCATGTCTTTTGTATGCAAAATATTTGCTAAGCATTTTGAAGTATATATCTAACCAAATAGTCAATCTTAAAAACAGTTGATTTTGTTAGTCACTCATGTAATTAACTTAAGAGGCATGAAGTCTTTTGCGGGACAAGCTTTGAAGTTGGGGGCCAAGTAGGGGGAAATACCTTTGGAGTTGGGGCTTCCTGAACTTCAGCATTGGGAGTGTCTTTGAAGGGAAATGGATACCCTGTGTGTCATACCTAATTTCTGATACTGAAGAGAGAGTAAAGGTTGACATATCATTTTTGAAGGTCTTTCTTTACTGGTTTACATGTTAAAGACTTGTTATACTTGAATGTACAGAAGAAATTAAGGGTGTGGGTATAGATCCATAATTATATTAAGGGTGTAATTCTGGAACCAGAGCTGATGCAGGACAATTCAAGTCACAACAAGCTGCAACAATAGTTTGAGCCAAGATACCCCAAAAGGTTGGGAGAACTGGAGTGTGACTCTGAGCAGGGCAAAAGACCAGCAAAAAAACTTGAGAACTCGGAGGAACCCTTCTCACAAAAGGCATGACCTCATTGTATGAGGTTAATGAACCAGACCTCGAGTTACAGGTGAAAGGAGAAAATGTCATTCAGAGGGTATAATTAGAGTGAAGTTAATTGTTCATGGCTTGGAATAATGTTGACTCTACTACAAATGAACTTCAAATTCCCAGCAATGAGATGCATAAAAGGAGATAAATACATTCTGCTGAGGCAAAAAAACCAGCATTTGAGAGGCTAGTGGGTTGGGGAAGACTATGCTTCTGAAAGCCACTCTAATAGCTTGTGAATTATGGTATGTTCTGGCTGGTAACATCACGATGCCAAATTTTGTTATGTTTAGGGAACTCATCTTTACTGACAAAGCATGATGGGGCTGCTAGAACAAGACTCTGGAAATAAAGTCATGAAAAAAGCAATTTCATGAATACGGTCTTGGATGCTGTAGACATCACAACCTCCCCCCCCTCCTCCAAAAGTCTGATTCCTTTGCTTTGAGAGATGCTTGCTAAATTTTTTATTAATATTTTCTACCCCCTAAAGGGAATAAGTAACTACCAGAATATTTTATGTTATATTAACTAAGAGAAAAATAAATTTGTTGTAGAGTATAGCTTATGTATTTCACCCATTTACTTAATTATTTCCATAAATAAAAACAATTTGGGGGATTGTAGAATTAGAAAGTAAGAATTAAAACTAATTGTGATGAGTATTTTCTGAATATGCCTCAACTAATTATTATCTTGACTCACTTTAATATAATTGAATAATTCAGCTCATAGCAGTTAAGAATAATTTTTTAGATATTAAACAATCACTATTTTCACCATTTTCTTCCTTGATGTTTATTTCTCATATTACTAATGTAGTTATTGTGCACTAGTACCCATGAATGACTATATACTTTTTATTCATTAAAATCAGTTCATTGTATTAGCTTTGGTTTCTATCTAATTTAATAGGAAGCAAACATTTAGCGTTATGCATTTAGTTATCTGTTAAGTGTTGGAAGAGAGCATGTGGACATTAAAATTTCTCAGACAAGATGCCCTCAGATATGCTTTTGTATCAAAACAAACAGCAATGCCTTAGAATTCAACACAGTCATAGGTTATTTCCTCTTCACTTTGGAATCCAGTGCAGACCTTAGTGGTTTTCCCTGAAGACCATTATCAAACATTTGTTGAGGATCAGAGATATTACAGCAGGTAAAACACACACCCTGCATGTGGTAAATCAGGTTTAATCCTTGTTAATCTCTATGGTACCTGAACTCAGTCAGAAGTTATCCCTGATCACAGAACTAGGAATAAGCCATGGACACTTCAGGGTGTGGCCCCAAAACAGAAAACAAATATATATCGAGGATCTGTGATTCTTTTATCTCTATATTTAGCCATTTTCTATGTAAAACTTTAAGATACCCTTGAAAGGAAAGACACCTAAAGGATTGAATAGGATGGATTTCAGTGACTTCAGCACTTCTAAACATTGCATTGACTGGAAACTAATCATCTTTTTAGCATACATTGCACTTTATGCTTTCAAGTATCTTCTAGTTACACAAATTTTAAGCAAGAGGTAAGTTTTCCAAATTTTATAGTAGGGGACAAATCCACCAATCCCCACTCACCTCCACAATACACACCACACAACACCATACAACATGTACAGTCATCTTTCCAACTCCTATAGAATTTATTGCCTCTCATTGCCAGGTAGATAAAGCAATGCTATTTCCTTTAGGAAATAATTTCAAGGTTATAATTTACATAATATTTAACACACCTCTGTTATGACTAAGTAACAAATAACCTCAGAATTAGAAAGCAAAAACTTAAACAGGAAATGTGTGCAGGATCATAGGAAAGTGAAAAATAAGATGTGGCATAAGGATCTCATTCTGGTAGGGACATTCAAGCATGAAACAGGAGAAACTGCAGCAGAGTGAACACTTAGGAGATAAATGCTGTAACCCAAGAAAGAGTAGCAAGCTTCCAGACAAGGTTGTGTAGCAGGAAGAGAGAGAGAGAGAGAGAGAGAGAGAGAGAGAGAGAGAGAGAGAGAGAGAGAGAGAGAGAGAGAGAGAGAGGAGACATCTGAGAGCTATCCTGAAGGAAGAACATCTGGCTTGGTAGAAGAATCGTCAATCAAAGTCAGAAGCACAGATCCTGGCTCCAATTACTCAATTTACTGGCTGTTTAATTTCCTTTATATTCATTGCCTCACTCTAATACTAAAATGATCAAACCTAGCCTATAGATTTTAAAATTTATTTGAAAATCAAATATAAATAACCAAAATGTTTTAAACCATAAAATGTAATGCAGATGCTAATTATTCCATTAAATAAAAGAGAAATATTCTTAAGGTGCGGTTCCTGAATAATCACTATGAAATGCTACATTTTTAACCAAAATAGTAAAAGGAAGAAAGATGAGACCAAGGGTGGGTATGATGATGTAGTCACTCTGGTCACAATATATTAAAATATTTTACTATCTTTTGATAGCAAGCAACAGAGTTGGGGTTCCCATGTGAAGGTTCTAATATGGCAAATTGTGTGAAAGTGATTTGTTAAGAAAAATCTAGTAGGAAGTGAGGAAAACAATTTTGGAGAAGGTAAAAGAATGGTGAAGCTTGGATTTTGGCTGAGGACTATAGAATATGACCTCAACCTTATAAAGAAAATCCTGAAGGTTAAGTCCTCTTACAGGGTTATACCACTTGAGGTGAGGGAGCACTGAGTTCAAACACCCAGAATCCTAGTACTCAGTTATTGACCAACCGTGCTGGTATACCTAATTCTAGGCACTGTTTGTGCTTTGCCTGCACTGGTACATCTACTCCACAAAGCTGGGTAAAAATTAAAGAAAAGAGGTTGAAGTAAGCAATTAGAATTCTCAAAAATGAAGCACAAACAAGTCCTGGAAATAAGCCAAGTGCCCAAGAACAGATGATTGGATTAAGAAGTTGTGATATGAGTATACACAAAGGAATTCTACTCAGCTAAAAGAAAATATGAAATCATGCTATTTGCTACTATAGAGAAGGACCTCACCAGTGTTATGCTGAATAAAGTCAGTCAGAGAAGGCCAAATAGCAGAATTGTTTCTCTCATGTAGATATGAGAGTTTGATCAGTAAGATATGAAGTCACTTAGAAAGACAATAACAGATGGTCCAAGACAATAAAACCTGAGAATTTGCCTACTGACCTGAGTTCACCTAGTGGAGCAATAGAAAGTCAAGTAGAGGGAAACCTGGTAGAGGGGAGGAAACACTTTACTATTGAGTATAGGATTATGACACTGTATGAATGAACCATTTATGAACAGCATTGTACATAATTGTGTCTCAATAAAATTTGGGAGGGAATAATGAGGTACAAAGCACAAAAACAGTGAAGCAGGTATGTTGGAACCTTAAATTTCAGATTGTATGGAGTCTTAAGATTTCTGTGTTAGAAGAAATGATGAAAAGCATAAATATGTTTTGTTTGCATCTTATAAAGACACTTAGTATTGTGGTCTATAAATAGTATTGGGATTTTAATGATTATCTCTTGCACAAACAAATATAACATAATATATTTACTGCCTTTTTAAAACTATCTTGTCTTTATTCTTGCAATAAAAAATCAAGAGTAAGGTAAATGTTTGTTAAAGGGTAGTCTTATAATTTAAAGGTGTGAATAAAATTTGAATATCTAATATGTAACATAGTGATTATATCAATTGCAAAGAGAATAGACTTTAAGCATTTTCACCAAAACTTAGAAATAAAAATTATGTATGATATAACAGTAGAGGTGTTAGCTAAGGCTATGGGTTTAAATGTATTGCTATATTTAAAAATAGCAAGTCAACACATTTAAACTTACATAATGTTATATTATGTCCCAATAAAAAATCAAATAGATAATAACACAATCCAACAAAATGTGATTTAGTCCATATTATTGTCAACATTCTAGCAAACCTTTTGTAAAACCTTTCTGTTAGCTTCTTAACTACTATGATTTCCCATTACTATTTGTTTTCTTAAGTGCACCTCAAACATCTGTCTTCATTACCAATTATATAATCAAATTCATATTAAATTATGTAGGACTGAATATTAGTAATTTATCACCTTTTATATTATATATTACTTTCTTCCTTCCCCTGCTTTTAAAAAATGATTGCAACTAACAACACACTTATTTCTGATAGTAAAATTTTAGGTGATATCAAAACCTATGAAACAGGTTTACCAATCTTAGTTTTTCACTATTTCATCACAGTTTACAGAACATCAGTATCTTATCTCATCCAACATCTGATATTTTGGGGTATATATTTAATATTCATGAATAGGTTATTTTTACGGAGCATTTTGTTATCCCCACCCACAGCTGTGTAGATGCTGAGAAAAGAATGGATATGGCTTGATCACAAATATGTGAGTCCCACTTTTCAGGGATCCCAGTCTCTTTGTTGAGACACATTTCTGAGCTATGTCTTGAAGAAGAATCTTCTTTCACAGACTGCTCTCAGAGTTTGCAAAGGAAGTTAAACACATTTTTTCCTTTCATGGGAAATGAGGATTTATGTTGCAGAATTTTTTACTTAGTAATTAATTTGGACCCCAACAGTGTGGAGATGGTGAGAAAGGGACCCGATTAAGACTTGATATTAAGTTAATAGCAGGTGACAGTGACTTCATCAAAATCCCTGTGCAAAACATCAAGTAGATGGAAATTTCAGTTCTGGTACATTACTCAGCTGAGTATCATCAGACCTGCTTACAAGGGTCATAAAGATTATTTGTACATTAAAGAGGGCCTGTCGATCAAACTCAGTATGAAAGAGAAGCTGTAAAATTACCATCTCATCAAACACAAAAAATATCAGTGTAACTTAACTAATACAAAATTCAACACCCTCACTAGTTTTCATTATTTATTTAGACACACAAATATACACATGCAGAAGCACACACACTGACATGTTTTTGCTCTTGAAATGAAGTAGGTACAGTTTTACAGAGATACTCATTATTTTCACATTTTACCTATCCAGGCAAACCACCACAGGGACTTGGACAGGAGGTTTATGGTAGAAGGGAAGATGACCATTGTGATGTAGACAATATTTGCTGGTAAAATAAATGACAAGGGTCATCTGATGAAGTAAAGCTTGAGAAGATTAGGGAAAATGTAAAAAAAAATCATGGTCTCTTTGAAATATTAACGTCTTTGATTCAGGGTTATGCAAGGCCATCACATATAGTTAGAGAATTAGACAACAAAGTGATAATAGGAAATGTTTGAATACAGTTGTCACCAAATGATACCTTCTCTGTGTAAAGTACAAAAGAGTGTACTTCCATTATCTGTTCTAGATATGCAGGAATTTGGGAGGTCATAGGACATCCACTTTATTCTGAGTGTTTTGAAAAGCAGAGATATGGGTTTTCTCTTTAGAAAGAATTAAGCTCTCCATTTAGCAATTCTTCTGCATCTCCTAAATGGGAGCTCAGAAGTTTCATGCAAGTGGTTTGCAACAGGAATTTCTGTTTCTTACCTCTGTCCCTTGGTACCTTCTGTAAGCCAAAAGGACATTTCTGATTCATATGGTAATTAGATAGTTATTAAAAACAGTAATCATCCAGAAATTATTTGGTGCCATAAACATCACATACAGAGAAAATATTTGAACATTTTAAAGTTGAACATTACAATTGGCTTCATATGCAAGAATGCAAAGGGATATAAAGAATTTTTAAGTTCCCAGGAAAGTACTCATGTTAAGAACAAGTTGTCTTCTTGATCAGGTTGGAAGTTAGTGCCACACATCTGACAAATTCCCCTGGTGGCTAGTAGCAATGAACCAATTTCTATTAATGAAGAGCTCATGTTTATGGCTAATATAGAGGAAAATGTACTAAAGGGGGGAGCTCAGTCATTCACTCGAGATAGCTTAATTCTGGTAATTTCCAATTTCCAGGCTTGTTTTAATTTGTTATCAAAGTAATCACTCATTCCGGCTGGAGTCAGAAATAGCTTTTTGTTGACTATAGCCTGACAGATTATTCAGATGGAACCCCATTTTTTAAAGCTCACCTGCTCAGCAT
This sequence comes from Sorex fumeus, assembly GCF_029834395.1. Classification (NCBI taxonomy): domain Eukaryota; kingdom Metazoa; phylum Chordata; class Mammalia; order Eulipotyphla; family Soricidae; genus Sorex; species Sorex fumeus. The sequence goes on along the minus strand of NW_026606185.1, from coordinate 44,360,457 downwards.
CTGTGATCTGCACAGGAGTTCCAAGAGGTATGGTTTTCAGCATCAGAGCCAAGCTGAGAAGAACTTAGGCTGTTTTAACTGCAGTTTTGGAGCAGGTAGAGTGTTTTGTGACTCTAAATCCTGATTGAAATGTACAGACAAAGAGTAGAATATGATAGAGAGCAGAATTGGGAGGACGGGATAGACACTGGACTTCTGTGCCAAGCTAATTCTACAAGCTTCCTTGTTCACCTTGCCACAGGGAGAGTTTATCTGGATTTGCTACAAGCATAAGACAACTATCATGGGATTGCCCTTGGCTTTTCTAGTACTGGTCCATATCTCCTTTGATCCACAGTTTTCATTTATCCACAATGTTTAGAAGAGTGGTCAGCTAAATGTATTTGGCCAGCTGTACAGAAGCTCAGCAAATGATGCTGTGCAAATGGTAAACACTATTTAGAAATCAAACTTTGAGGCCCAAACTGGATTATGCAATTTACAGAACATGATTCCACCATCAGAAACTTGGATGCTACTTTGCATTGTTTTAACAGGGCTTTGTTTCTATTTTGAAATAAAGGTTCCCATCCAGAGCCTGACTTACTTATTGAGCTACAGGGACAAAGGACATACAGATTGCATGTGGGATTTTATTGTCTTAGTCTATGGAGGAGCTGGAAATGCCACTTCCACAAGAGATAAGACTTGTCGATTGATTTAGCCACATTTATACAGCTTCTTAAAGTTACAGGGGACATTAGAATCCTGATTTATAGTCAGAATATATATATATGTATATATATATATGTGTGTGTGTGTGTGTGTGTGTGTGTTTGAAGAAGAGTAGCAGTTGGGATGAGACAGCAAAAGTGTAGACAAGTATTAAAAGGTTATCAAGGTTAAGGGTTTTAGGGTTAAGGCAAGAATGATAAGGAAAGAGAGAACAAAGGGAGAGAATATGCTCATATGCTTCCTTCGCCTCCCACCATCCTTCCCCCTTATTTAAACACTGTGGTTTAAATAGCTGTTCATGATACATTTGTTGCCAAAAATCAATATTTCAACACAAACCCCACCAACAGAGTGGCCTTCCCTCCACCATTGTCCTCATGTTCCCAACCCCCTCCCCCAAGACTGCTCCCATAGCAGAAAAATAATTTAGTTTATATTGCTTGCTAAAACTAAATAGCTAATGGAATTATCAAACAATACTTCAGTAAAAGAAAATTTGTGAAAATTGTTGTATCTCACCTCGGGGCCATTAAGTCCTTATTTGAGGGTTTACTAAGCTGCCATTGCTACTTGAGGCTTCTGTGCAAATGTTTTTGTTTATCGAGCTTAGCCAGCTTCTGTGTTACTTTGCCATCTAATTTGGTGTGCTTCTCCTGGAGTGTCAGTATTGTAGAATTTGAAGCTAATGCGACCACACACTCCAGAAACTCTAGAATATTTAACTGGCCCTGAGTTTATACATGGCAACAGTAGTGGGATGTGGGTGTGGCTAACAGGGCTTCCAGAAGTCTAGGGGTTGGAGGGGAGGCTGCCAACCAAAACAATTCCAGATTTCCAGATTTCTCTGCCTAAAGACCAGTGTACCTGGAATTTGAGGCACATTGGCATCTCTGAAGAGCTGAGTTCTGTGGCATTGTCTTTGGATCATTGGCATAGTAGCAGCTGCTGGGGCTTCAGCAGGTAAGGGTTTCATCCTAGCTCCCTCTCTAGGGTACCCCAAAGTTTTCAGTAATGAATCTGTGTGACCACGGATTTTTGAAGCTTATTGATCTCTTCCAAGGTTCAAATATGAGTCTGTAAAGCTGGGCTAATGGATGAGCTTTACATGGCGGCAGCTGTGGTATGTGTTATTGGTTACCGGGGCTTCTTGAAGCACCACACACTTGTTTAAGACCAATATCCTTTCCAAAATTTGATCTGTTGATCTCAGGAAAGTTACAGCCTTAAAATCCAGCTGGGGAAGAGAATGGTCAGAGTAGATAAAGGTGATTGCCATTAAAATGACAACTTCAGGACATGGTTTCTGAGTAGATACAGCAACACAAACAAACCCAAATCACAGTTCCCTCATTGTCAGTGAGTAGCTTCCAGGGATGATAATGAAGAATTGTCTCCTCTTTATTGCTTTGGCTGATGCTTGAGTCTGTGGCGCCAAGAATGTGGATCTCTCCGAGCCAGGCAGCGGAAAAACAATACATTAGCATTAAATAATGGGATCTCTGGTGCCCGAATTGCAATGGAAGAAGGGTTAACGGAGCTGAGGCTTTGTACAGCGGGAGCCTCCATCTATAATCTCTTGTTTTTCTAGGTTGGGAGGAGGAGAAAGAAGCCTTGGGGGAGGAAAACACAGAGTGCCTTAATCTTATGATAAAAATAATATGATTCCTATACCTGCTATCTCTCCCCACCAGGTTTCTGCTCCCTGTGCAGAACTCGAGTAATGCCTATAAATGTCGGTTAAAATAAAAATTTCTGTTCCATTAAACATATGAAAAATATGTTGCATTGAATACAGTTGGTTTGGGAAATCTGTTTTTTATCCCTTTTAGCCAATCGTCCATACTAACGGCAGCTGCCACACGTGTCACTGCAGTGGGCTGGGACAAGGCTTCACAGCAGGGCCAACTTCACCAGCTCTACCCAGTGCTCAGGGTGAGCATTGTGTGTCCAAACTCAAATCCGACCACACACCAGCTCTGAAGTACGAAATCCAACCTACCTAGTTTGAGAAGTTAATGCGGGTTCTGCTCTCTGATCACTTACTGTGGGTTTCTGTTTTGCTTATGTGAAAATTCTGTGAAGTTCAAACCACAGTGGGCTACCCTAAGACATGTTCGGATACTGAAGGCATGCCCTCACACCCTGACCAGTGAGGCTCAGTCCAGCTTACAGTAGAATTGTGCCGGCTAATTCATTTGCCTATTGCAGGTGACTCAAATGCATTTGTCTGCTGATCATTTATAGAATTTTTCTTTCTTTTCTTTTTTCTTTTTTTTTTTTCCTTTTTGGGTCACAGCCGGTGATTCTCAGGGGTTTCTTCTGGCTCTGCACTCATGAGTTACTCCTGGCAGTGCTTGGGCGACTATATGGGATGCCGGGGATCGAACCCAGGTCAGCCACATGCAAGGCAAACACCCTACCTGCTCCACTATCACTCTGGCTCTGGGATTTCTCTTGTCCCATGTCTGTATGAAAAAAGTCTGCCCCAGGCATGCTTAGGTACTAAGCAGCCCCTTCCTCCTCCTTTCAGGGCAATTAACTCTTTAGGATAACTTTGTCATAGACAAATAACAAATAAGGGAGAAAACACTTTATTCAGGTTATTGCAATAAGGAAAGCATTTCAGATATGAAGGTCAAGATGCCTCTGAGAGTGGCTTTGCTAGGAGGGAAGCGAGGAGTAGACAGGGACAGGTCGGCTAGGTGATTTTACAGTTGAGGCTGTTTTTGAAAGGAAAAATCTCAGTCCATCAGTTGATGAGGAAATGAATCTAGCTGACTTTAGGAGGACAATTTCTATTCTTAGTTAGCAATGCTTTAGACAAAAAGTAAAGTTTAGAGGGTCCACGTGTGCATTTTAGCAGGTGCAAGTATGAGAGTCTAGGTCTATGACTTTATCAAAAGTAAACAAAGGAGTTATTTGCAAGTTCATGGAGGTAGAGTAGTTCAGATACCTTATTTACATCACAGGGGATGTGCAATTCTCTGATAAATCATTTTTCCAGAACATAAAAAGGGTAATGAGAGTGCTCAAACATTGCTATTTTCATGGCATAAGTGAATTTTAACATTGTCATACTTCAGGAATTGCAAATCCATGTCCTCCCATTTAGATTAGGTGCTTGTTGGAGTCTTCTGGCCTCTACTCATCGTGTTTCCTTGTCCATCAAGGGGCCAACATTCAGAATCCTGAGGACAGAGCCAATCTTCCCTTCCTTCAAAGAAAGGGGGTTCGAGGAAAGAAGCAAATCTATGTTGCCGCCTCCATAACCAAGTAATGAACACATGAGCACGGAGAGTGTCCTGTCAAGCGGTTGCACTTTATTAAGCAAACAGCATAACTTACATAGGCTGGGAAATGGAGGAGATATGCAAATCACCAGTACTCACAGTGGTTAGAACAGACATGTGTTTTTTCTCAGTTCTCCAGATAGGGTTACATTTCTGTCACCTGCATATCACCAGATACATCCTGCCCCTGGTAACATTGACCTGTGATAAGCAGGAGTTTGGGGTCTGGAGCAATAGCACAGGGGGTGGTAGGGCGTTTTCCTTGCACGCAGCCAACATGGCCGACCCGAGTTTGATTCCTCCGCCTCTCTCGGAGAGCCTGGCAAGCTACCGAGAGTATCTTGCCCCGACGGCAGAGCCTGGCAAACTACCCGTGACGTACTCAATATGCCAAACGCAGTAACAACAAGTCTCACGAAGGAGACGTTACTGGGCCCGCTCGAGCAAATCGATGAACAACGGGAGGACCGTGACCGTGACCGGACCACGAAGCAGAAGTTGGAACAGGTTTCCTGAGTGATCTGGGAACATCTGTGTAGGCTGCAGCCCAGGGATTATTGTTGCACTTCAAAGCAGACCAAAAGGGGTTTTTCTCCCAACAGGTGCTTTCTCTCTCTCCTCCCAGAGAAGAGCTGCATCTGTCTCACACTCATTACACTGTAGTTAGTCAGGAGTTTGATTGTCTAGATTTCCAGTTTTCCAACAGTTTGTAGATTGTAACAGTCTTCTTGCCTGTGTATCCACAGCTCACTACCTGGTCCCCAACATGCACTTATAATATTTTAGAAGTAGATTGATTAAATAGTGGCTGCTGGTGGTTGTGGTCAGTAGGGCGTTTCAAGGTCAAGGCAAAGTTTATTTTGTTAGTTTGTATGTTTGCTTTTTGGGCCACAGAATCAGTGGTGCTCGGGACTTACTTCTGCCTCTGTGCTTATAGATTACTTCTGGTTGTCCTCCAGGGATCATTCGCAGTGTCAGGGACAAAACAGAGTCGTCTGCATACAAGTCTAATACATCTATACTCTCTCTCTATCTGACCTGATCAAAGAAAAATCTGAATAAAAAATTACTGACAAAAATCAGAATGGTATGGATGGGGACTGGTGGGCTACAAGGGTGGGAAAGAGAAAGCCCTGAACCAGAAGATGCTGACAGTTTCTGAGAGTTCTTTCAATTTATTTCCTAGGGAAATAGAGGATGTGCAGTAGTGCATTTTGCCATTATTCCCCAGAGTTCGGTCTCAGGTGATCTTGGGCATTACTTTCACCCTTCCCTTTCACCCCTTCAACCACACCACTGACACCCCTCCCCCCCACACACACATATACTCACACACACACATACACACACACTGTGGCTGAATTTTTGGCAGTTCTGATGACACTGTCAGAAAGTTTTACCTGGCAGTTCAGCAAAGAACAGAGGGCATTGTATTCCATCAGTAGCACATGAATCCCTTCTCTTCTCACTGCTTCTGCCCTACAAATATTTATAGATATCATTATGCCTCCCTTAGCTATCATTTATCCAAACGGCAACAGCACCAGTCTTTCCATCTTGACTCATAAATCAACCCTTCCTGCCCCTGTAATCATCTCTCTGCTCCTAAATGAACTCTCTGGGGTTTGTCAACATCTTAATAAGGTACCCCAAACTGAAGGCGCCTCTCCACCAGGGTATCAAAGCAATTGCTAGCTTATTAGAGGAATGGCATATGCTAAAACAGACACTTTGGCCTTGTAGATTACATTGTGGGAGTTCCTGTTCATTTCACCCCTTCAACCACACCTGGGAACTTAGGAATTACACTTGGCGTTGCTGAGGGTACATATGGGATACTGGAAATCAAACCTGGGTCAGACACATGTAAGGCGAATGCCCTACCCACTATGCTATCACTTCAGCCCCAAGTTCATTAGTTTAAGTTGTGGACATTGCCCTGTTTCTCCATTTATTTTCTTCCTTGTGTATTTTCTAATTTGTTTGTTTGTTGGGGATATTAGGCCAGTGATTTATAAACTGAAGAAAAAACATGTTTCCTACAAGTATCTTAGGACATTTTAAAGGAGACTTTTATTTATTTTTCCTTTCTTTAAGCATGTTGAGGTACTCTGGGATGATGCAGAATTAACACATACACAAAAAGGTATTATTTATTGGCTTTATCACTAATTTGTGAATTCTATCACCAGGAAAAAGAAAAGAAATCCATAGTATACCTTTACTCAATTAAATAATGTTCTTTTGGAAGCAACCATTGTGCGCTCTAGGAAAATTAGACAAGGAATAGCTGGGGGCTGGAGAGGTAGAATAGTGGGTAGGACATTTGCCTTACACTCCATCAACCTGGTTCAATCTCTGCCTTCCCTATGGTTCCTCAAGAACCCCCAAGAGTGATTTTTGAATGCAGAGCTAGGAGTGACCTCTGAATGTCATTAGTTTGGATTCCAAGCAAAAGAAAACAGAAACAAAAAAGAATGACACATACTTGATAGTAATAGAGGATATCCAGATATGTAAATTAGGAAAGGTTATGTGAGAGGTGCCTCTGCAGGTAGATCAGAGCAGATTAGAGATTGCAACAGGTGGCTCAGTAGTATGAATCTGCTTTGGTAGCAGTTAACAGATGTTCTGAGAATGGTACATTGTAAGAAGGTGGTACTATCTCAGCCCACAAAGACCAAAGTGCTAGTGGTGACACTAGAGTGTAAAAAACTATGCACGCAGAAGGTTGTGTGTTCGCGGGCTCTCTGGACGGCTCTATCTCACCGCCCGCGTTCGGTGCCCTAGAGCCGCTGTGTGTGGCCTGCATCGGGACGGCTGTTGGCCAAGGGCAGATGAAGAAAGAGATGAGGGCCAGGCCGGTTGATCTTAGTGGCAGTTTATTACAAGGAAGTTTATCCCATAGAAGAACTTATGTTGTGGAGGGCCTAGGTTCTCTCAAGCACATGTTCCCCTTGCTAGTCTCTCGGTAGTCCATCTTTCAGCCCCGCTCTCTCCTTCTCCAGCTCCCTTCTAGTCTGGGCTGACACTCCACCCAGTCAGGTAGCCAAATCAACATAAGAAAGCCCTTCCTGACTGCTCAAGGGCAAGATACCTCTTAAGGTGTTTTCCTCTTTTCCTCAGTCCAATAAACTATCAACTATTTCTGAGGTTATGCAGGAAGGACAGAACAGTGTTATCCTACACTAGAGCTTAAGCACCAGGACTGCTGGGGAGAATTTTGACTCCTTAGAGAGCCTCACTGCAGAGTAGATGCAGGTCTGTTCAAGATCACTGCTATGGGAGTGAGGAAGAATTCCCAGACTTCTCTCATTTCCCTCTTCTTCAATTTTAACCTGAAGCAAAATAGCAAAAACGTTAAAAAAGTAAGTAAAATTAACTTCATTAAACTTTGATACAAAACAGAGAATAAAGGGTAGGAATGGACCTGAGAACAAATTTGTAAATCAAAGGCCAGCAAGAATCATTAACCCAATATGTGTAATGGCAATTGATAAAATACCCGAGGGGATTACAGGTCTAGCTAAATGTTAAGGGTAACTTATTCTCTATCTCCCTCTTGACCTGTATGTCCATTTATATCTCTTTCTTAACTCCATGTCACCTTTGCCTCAGATCAAAGTCATTGTGCCGTTCTCTACATATTGCATTGCATGATGTTAAGGCATGCAGCATAATCATTGCTGTATAGGTCTAGACCCTACAAACTAATTATAAGTTTAGTTCAAATCTAGCATCTCAAAAAAATTTTCCTTGTGGCATAAACTGTGATGTTTATCCTCTTACCAATTTGAAGATAAAACACGGTTTGTTTAAAGATATATTTAATATGAATAACTGATGACTGGAGCGATAGCGCAGCAGTAAGGTGTTTGCCTTGAGCGCAGCCAGCCCGGCCGAGCCAGGTTCGATTCCTCTGCCCCTCTTGGAGAGCCTGGCAAGTTACCAAGAGTATCTCGCCCACACAGCAAAGCCTGGCAAGCTCCGGGTGATGTATTCGATATTCCAAACACAGTAACAACAAGTCTCAAAATGGAGACGTTACTGGGCCTGCTTGAGCAAAATCAATGAACAACGGGAGGATAGGACAGACAACTGATGACTAGGTAAAAGGTAGTTGCTACTGGGTTGATCCCTAGTTCCACTTATGGTTCCCCAAGCACTGCAGGAGTAAGTCACAAGCACAACTGGGTATAGCCTCAAAATTAAAAAAGGGGGGAATAAATGAGAATACTAGGGTATGATAGAAGTAGAAAATAATTATTTATTACAGAAAACAAATAGCATTCATTCAAGGTACTGATTGGCAATGAGTATCCCTATCATTAATCACAAGCTTAAAAAAAACACTCATACTGTTGAAATGAAATAAATAAGAAAGAACCTAGAAACTTAGAATAGGGAACTTGAAACAGATTCTAACTTCATGTCAACTATTCATCTGACAAAAATCCACTATCTGACAAGTACAAAGTTTTTCTGCAGTATCCCAGCTCAAATAAGACAAAATTTATGGTATAAAGTTAAAAAGCAATAGATAAATAAGTGGCACATCCGCTCAATGTTAGAGATCCAGGTTTAATTGGCTAAGTTTATATTTTCCATTTAAACCATGATGTAAGGGGTATATTCAAGAAAATTCAAATTCATATATTCGTTTAAGGCAAGAACAATTTACTGCCAAAAATGTGGATACTTGATATGAGTTTTCAAAACCACTCACATTAATTACACTGAAAAACTGCTAAATATAGTCTATTTTGAGTGGATCAACAAAATGAAATCCCCACACCTGTCAATAGAATGGCCTAGCAATGAGAAAATCGCTTCTCATCTTTGCTTGTCTAAGTCAGATCCTTTCTTTTGAAAGTTTGATTGAAGTCCCACCCTCCTTTCCAAACTGATGTCATCTCTCCCTTAACACAAATATGTTTTTTTAATGGAGTTGTTATTATGTATCATTGATCTGAAGTCTTTTGATTTTCCTAATATATGTACATGTATGTGTTTGTGTGTGCATGTGTGTGTATGTGTGTGTGTGTGTGTGTGATAGAGAGAAGGGAAGGGGCTTAATAACATATGTTAGTTTATTTTCAGTGTCCCTTAAACCAAAGCAACCTATTTAACAATTTCCAAGTTTATTGGCACAGCCAATCTATTATCTGTGAATTTAATGAAATTCAGAGATGTTTATGCTGGAAGTGGGATACATAAGCCCAAGTCACACCTTGCTGTTGATCTAAAGTTTGACAGATGAATAGATGTGCGTATGTATGTGTGTGCTTGTGCGTGTGCATGCATGCATATGTATGCATCTTAAGATGTATGCATATGTGAGTGAGACTAGGTCTATGTGTGCATATGTGTGTGTGTGTGTGTGTTATCATCATGAGGTAAGTTTCATTTCAAAATAATGATAGATATGTGATGGAGAAATATGGGGATTAAAATCACTATCCAGAAGATAAAGACAGGAATTAGAAAGTATATGTGAAAAAAGGCAAACATCAGATATATGTATTTTTTTTCTTTGATCTCAAAATATTAATCCCATGACTTTGCATATTGAACTCAGGAGTGCACAACATTTTGAATTGAAGTACTCTTTGTTCTTATTGTCAGCATATGAAGAAAAATATTGTTCTCTTTGTAGAGTTTGTCCGTACTGAACAGATATGAGAGATGGAAGATATATCAGAACATCTCTCCACCATCTTTTCAGAGTGAATTGTTTACTGTATAATATGGCCTATTCTCCGTGATTTTTTGTGCATTGTGCACTTTCATTTCGAGTTCAGAAGCACTTCCCCTTCATTGATCAGATTGTCTCTAACTAACATCTCAGCATCAGGACTTTATTCTTTGTACTCACCCAGAATGTTAGTCTTTAATTTTTTGAGACTGGTTATACCCATCTGTATTTCTCCAGTCTTATTATCTTTTCTATTTTGGTTTTTGCTTACAAATTTCCCTTGGAAAGGTAGAATGGTGATGGTTACCACTGGTGCTACGCTCCAACACTCTATACTACCGTCTCTTAGATTTGTAGAGTATTAAAAATTAAGACTGTTGTTTATTGAGTGCACATGATGATTTGTCAGGAGTTTACAAGTTAACCCCAGTTTTCAGATCTAATAAGCCTTGCCCTCCTTGTGCAGGTAAAGTTCAGAAAGTAACATTATTTTGTCTACGATCACAAAAAAATATTCAGAGTCTGACTCAGTAATAAATGTAGGTGCTCCAACACGACTGTCACTTAGGTCTGTAGAATATTTAAAAAAATAAAAAGCAGGGCTTGAGTATAGCAGGTAGTGCACTTGTCTTGCATGCAGCTGTAATGGGTTCAATCCCAGGCACCCCATATTGTCCCTTAAGCCCACCATAATGATAATGGTAATGATCCCTGAGCACAGATCCTGGAGTAATCCTCATATACTGCCAGATGTAACCTAAAAACAGAAAGAAAATAAAAATAAAAGGCAAAGAATCTAGCTTTTATGCTCTTATTATTCTTTGTTTCTTCAATTCTCCTTTTAACATGAACTGAAATTCCCCTTTCCTCCTCTCCAATTCGCTTATCTCCTCCAGTATTTTTAGAGTTACTATTATGTGATTATTATCCAAAAAATAAAGGTAAAATCCAACTGTAAGCCTTGGGGCCATAGGACTATTGTATTTTAAATGCACATGATTTGCCAGGAGTTTGCAAGTTAACCTCAGTTTTCACAATTAGATCCAATAAGCCTAGCCCTCCTTGTGCAGGTAAAGTTCAGAAAGTAAAATGATTTTGTCTATGATCACAAAAACATTCAGAGTCTGAGTCAGAAATAAATGTAGGTGCTCCCACTGGTAGTGTTTTCCACTCACTTGTGATGGAAACATGTGTGCACATGCATGTAATTGCTGTGCATCTCTAGAGGTGTTAGGGGAAAGGGATATTAGACAACCTGTGAAGGTGATGAGTCCCAAATTCTTCAATATTCTTCCTTGATCTTTTTGATCTTTTCAATAACTCAATTTTCCTTTGGAGGGAAAATTGAGAGGAAGGGGTATCCAAAAATGACCAACAACCTAGATGAAAAGAGCTTCAGATTATCATTTAGAAGAAGTAGAAGTTCCTTCCTTCTCTGCCCAGGGAGCCTGAGTGGAAGATTGCCACTGATGTAGAATTAGGAGGCCCATTAGATAGTGAGAGGCCTGCAAGAAAAGTAGTGTATGAGCTGCATCTAACTTTTTGCTACCGGAAATGATGAGGAGAGCCCAGAACTCCATCCCTTCCAGCTCTCAGACTCAAGGATAAGTGATTTAATATTATCCCGTGAGCTTACTATTCAGTTCTCAATGGGCAGCAATCACTCCTTTATAGACCATTTATTTCTTTAGGCTGATGGTTGAAACCAGGAAAGGAGAAACTCTAGGAGCCTCAGTTCCTGGATAAATGCTATATAGTCTGGTTTAAGAAAATCAATATATAGTAGCCTGTGTTCTCAGTACAGCAAGTGCACGAGGTAAGCACCCTTGACCTAGCATTGGTTAATGCATTGGTAGTGTGTTTCTCATGATGTTTGCATCTAAGAGGGAGAAATTAGGCCAGGTGAGACATTTTAAACATGAAAATGGGCTAATATTTGAGACTCTATTCCTACTGAAAATTAAACAAATAATAAAATAGTTTCTCAAACAACTTAAATCTGGGTATTCAATTTTAGAAATCAGTATTCGATACTGTTGTTTCAAATTGGACTTAGATTTCCATCAATTTACAAACACTAAATTATCATAGCCAATCCAGTACTTAATTCCAAGTTTGCCACCAAGAAGCAAAATCATGAAAGGAAGATTCTAAAGTGACATTTTTATTATCACTGATGAAGAAAAAAATTATTATTACAGTTGGCTTTTGGTCATTTCTGACAGAAATAAATGTAACTGACTTAAGCTTAAAAGACTAAAAAATGTGGTCATTTATTCCTTAAATTAACCAACCACTCTTTCTAGATTCTTTTCAACTCCATTTTCTGGGGAATAGTCAAGGATTTATTCAAAATCATGCAATGCCTAAAATAATCATTATTCCCTCTATTATAGGTGGTATTATATCCGGGGCCTCTCACTTACAGGCATGTCTGTCAAAGGGACCATTTTTCAGACTCACAGTTCCCAAGACTCTGTCACTTTCTTACTTACAGAGGCCCAAAATGGAAACTATTTTTCTTTTCATTATGAGCTGTCACTTTTTCATCTTGGCACTGCAATGATAGACTTTCATTCATCTTCTATATTACCTTTCCTGAAACCTCTGACACAGACTGACACAATGCAAAATGCAGGAGATCTTGGAGCATACGTTGGCAATTTTGAGGGAAGGCAGCAGCTTGTCTCGCTCCGTTATTTTAAATATATATTGAAAATGCTGAGATTCCCGATGTGGTAGACTGGAAATGCTAATGTGCCATGCTCTGTTTTACTCGCCCTTATAATGTCTGCTCCCTGGCCCCAAATCAAAGTGAAGAGTTGGCAGAGGCCAGAAGAGTTGCCAAGATTTTTCCAGAGTGGAGGGCAAGAATAAAAGTTTGTTTTAAATCCATGAGGGCACAAGGCAGAAGAAGAATATGAGGATTATCTTTTCTCCATTCCTTCTGAAATTCCTGAGGTGATTACTGATTCTTGTGGGTATTGGGTCACTCCAGTGGTACAACAGGTGATCAGATCAGCTTATAGTTCCTCCTAACTCAGCCACTGAATAGAAACATGGTCGTGTCTCATGATTCAATCTCAGAGTCCAGATGCAGTTCTGATTCTCTGTCCTCAACAGCACTAGATGCTCAAGCCAGAGAGTGGGGGAGAAAAGCCAGAGGACCATTTTCAGTTTACTCCTATTGCCATGCTATTTTCATATTTGTTCATTAAATTAACATTTCCTTTGGCATTGGAGGATGGCTAAGGAAAATCATCTCACATTCTTAAGAATCCTTTTTTTAAGGGGACACAGAGTTGGCTAAAATTAGGGCAAATAAGTTTGGTATTCCTTGTTGTATTCTACTTAAACCTGGGTAATTACCAGATCAAAGTATTTATCATTGATAACATTTCTGGAATAAATCAATTAGGTGAGAATAACAATCAAGAATGAGGCAATGGGGCCGGAGCAACAGTACAGCAGGTAAGGCATTGACTTGCATGTGGCCAGCCTGAGTTCGATCTCAGACATTCCATATGGTCCCACAAGAACCACCAGGAGTGATTCCTGAGTGTAGAGCCAGGTGTAACTCCTGAGCATTGTTGGCTGTGATCCTAACAGAAAAAGAGAATGAGACAATGTTATTATCTCATCACCTGTGAAGCGTGGAAATTGAAATATGAGAAGATCAAAGTGACAAAAAGAAGAAAAACATTCAGAAGAGCTGAGTCCACTTACTAGGTTTGTGATCAGGAAAGTGTGAAAAGGCACTCCTCACCATTAGGTATGTCTAGAAAACATAAGTCTCTGCAATGGAATAACCAAGAAAAGATGATTTGATGGGAAATACAGCAAATAAGTAGGTAAATTTCACAGAACTATAGTCTCAAATATGGAATGGGTGACCAGAGCACACACTTGTCATGAATATGAAGGTACAAAGGGATAAAGAAGCAGGTTATGATTTTCTATGTCAGTCTGAGATAAATGATGGTTTTTACCCTGATTGCAATTGTATCATTATCATTCATTCTGCTAATTAATCATGCCATGTCATGTCACATCTCCTCAAGTATTGTTTAGAATTGTTATTTACATATTGCATGCTTCTATTTTTGTTTTTTACTCTTCAAACTTCCTGTTTGAAAGGAATTATGAACATTATTCTATTGATTTTTTATTAGCTAAATTATTTCTAAAAAGGAAAAAATTCTCCATCTATTACATGTGTCCAAATTTTCAACTGTTTTCCCTGAATTAGGTTTTTTAATTATTCTTTCTGCCACCTCTCAAATTGTCTCTTCTAAGTTCAACCATACTTTATTATTTAATTAATTAATTAATTAATTATTTTAAATAGGGAAGCACTCTTTTCAATGGGAACTGTGAGAGTTATGCAAGCTTAATAACTTTGAAATAAGTTTACAGAAAAGGTATATATTTAACAATACTGCAATGTTGTATAATTTTGAAATTTTTTTGAAAGGGTAGATGCCATGTTAAATATTGCCACCACATGTTGAAAGTAGACTATGGACTGAACATGTTTGCCACTCAATGCCTCTTTTGCAGACCACAACACCCAAAAGGAAAGAGAGAACAAAAGGGAATGCCCTACCACAGAGGCAGGGTGGGTTGGGGGGGATAGGGGTGGGAGGGATACTGGGATCCATGGTGGTGGAAAATGGGCACTGGTGGAGGGATGGGTATTTGATCATTGTATGACCGAAACCCAAGCACAAAGATTTGTAAATCTACAACTGTACCTCATGGTGCTTCACTAATAAAAAAAAATATTGCCACCACAGTAGCAAACAATTTTTATTTATTTATTTATTTATTTATTTATTTTTAAATTTTTATTAGTGAAACACCATGAGGTACAGTTGTAGACTTACAAATTTTTGTGCTTGGGTTTCAGTTATACAAGGATCGAGTACCCATCCCTCCACCAGTGCCCATTCTCCACCACCAATGATCCCAATATCCCTCCCACCCCCTCATCCCCCCATCCCACTCCACCTGTGTGGCAGGGCATTCCCTTTTGTTCTCTCTCTCTCCTTTTGGGTGCTGTGGTTTGCAAAAGAGGCACTGAGTGGCAATCATGTTCGGTCTATAGTCTACTTTCAGCATGCTTCTCCCGTCCTGGGAGGATCCTCCCAACCCCTTTATTTGGTGCTCCCTTCTCTATCTGAGCTGCCTTTTCCCCTAGCACGTGCGACTGTCCTCTAAGCAATGCAGTGAACCTTCTGGTACTTATATCGGCTATACTTGGGTGTTAGTCTCCTATTGTGTTACTTTATGTTCCCCAGATGAATGCAATCTTTTTATGTCTGTCCCTCTCTTTCTGACTTATTTGACTTAGCATTATACTTTCCATGTAGTACCACTTATATGTAAATTTCATGACTTCATCTTTTCTAACAGCTGCATAGTATTCCATTATGTAGATGTACCAAAGTTTCTTTAACTAGTCATCTGTTCTCGGGCATTCTGGTTTTCTCCAGATTCTGGCTATCGTAAAGAGTGCTGCAATGAACAAACAAGTACAGATGTCACTTCAACTATACTTTTTTGCCTCTCTGGGATATATTCCCAGTTGTGGTATTGCTGGGTCAAATGGGAGCACAATTTGTAATATTTTGAGAATCGTCCATACTGTTTTCCAAAAGGGTTGAACCAGTCGGCATTCCCACCAGCAGTGAAGGAGGGTCCCTTTCTTGCCACATCCGTGCCAGCACTGGTTGCTTTTGTTCTTTTGGATGTGGGCCAGTCTCTGTGGTGTGAGATGATATCTCATTGTGGTTTTGATCTGCATCTCCCTGATGATTAATGATGTAGAGCATTTTCTCATGTGCCTTTTTGCCATTCGGATTTCTTCTTTGAGAAAGTTTCTGTTCATTTCATTGTCCCATTTTTTTGGGGGTTGGATGTTCTCTTCTTGTGGAGTTCAACCAGTACTTTGTATATCCTTGATATCAACCCCTTGTTGGATGGGTATTCGGTGAATATCCTTTCCCATTCTGTAGACTGTCTTTGTATTTTGGTCACTGTTTCTTTTGAGGTGCAGAAGCTTCTTAGTTTAAGATAGTCCCATTTATCTATCTCTGTTTTCACTTGCTCGGCCAGTGGCGTGGCATCTTTGAAGATACCATTAGCTTCAATGTCATGGAGGGTTTTGCCAACTTTGTGTTCAATGTACCTTATGGGTTCTGGTATGATGTTGAGGTCTTTAATCCATTTTGATCTTACTTTTGTACATGGTATTAGGCAGAGATCTAAGCACATTATTTTGCATGTAGCTGTCCAGTTTTGCCAGCACAAAGAGGCTTTGTTAAAGAGGCTTTCCTTGCTCCACTTCACATTTCTTGCTCCCTTATCAAAGATCAGATGATCATATGTTTGGGGGGAGATATCAGTATATTCAACCCTGTTTCATTGGTCTGCAGCTCTGCCTTTGTTCTAGCACCGTGCTGTTTTTATTATTACTGCTTTGCAGTAGCGTTTGAAGTTAGGGAGGTTGATTCCTTCCATTTTCTTTTTCCCAAGAATTGCTTTAGCTATTAGTGGGTGCTTAATGTTCTATATGAATTTCAGGAGTGTTTTCTTCATTTCTTTGAAGAATATAATGGGTATTGTTATAGAGATCACATTGAATTTGTACAATACTTTGAGAAGTCAATTTTTAAAACAAAAATAAGCATGCTTTTTACTAACATGACACGAATGGCTTATTTTAAAATAAAAATAAGAAGGATATTAAATTAGCATTACTCAAATGTATCAAATAATTCTGTATTTGCTGATATCCTCATGGTTTCATTATTGTTCAATGGCATATTCTATTCAAGAACACAATATCTCTTTCTCTGTTTTTATAGGCATTCATTTTTCTAAATAGTAATCTAAATTATTTTTTATTTTAAACATTACACAATATTAAAGGTAATATCAGTGAACAGAATCCAGTATCATATCCCATGAAGTTTGCACTATGACCAGAGTTAGTTCATGACCATAAATTTTATTCAATTGAAAAAATAATAATGCCCTTCACTATACTAACAGTAAAATTTAAATAATCATATTAGTCTTGTGAAAGTTTTGTTGAAGGTAACTACTTAGTATGAATTTAAAAATCTTTAGAAAGCATCGAGTAGATGGATAATTTCTAAGCATTAGGAATAAACACAAAAATTGAGACAGTACTTGAAATAGCATTATCTCTTGACATTGAGCATCAGAATGACCTGACAAATTCATTAAAGCATGTATTAGTTGCCTGGTGCCTAGACATAGTGATTCAACATATTCAGTGAATAGTGGTATATCTTGGTAAGAAGTTTCAGGTGATCCTGATTCTATTGATTTGGGGGTCTTAGATAGGGACAACTTGCCTTAAGTACTGAGCAATGTTAGAATCTTTGAATCTCAATTTAAATCTTTGTTGTTCTACATATATAACTAACTTTCCATCTTCAACTTCAATAAGACTGCTTAGAACTAATGATTCCCTAAATATAGGGAAAGTTTGACATTTGGATAAATTTTGTGCTATTTAGGACAACTTTTTTTTCCACAGGAGAAAACATATTCTTTTTGAGGTAGTGTTTTAAATGCTCAAAGTTAGCATGGTCTTGTTTTCTGGTTTCAATTCTTTGCTTAGTGTTCTGTTTTTGCTTTTGTATATAGATTGATTTATTAATATAGATGCAAATAGGGGAAGCCTACATATTTGTGTAACTAAACTTAGAGTATTTTCTTTCTCTATGGTCCTTTTGACTCCATTAACAGTATAGACCTAGATCAGGACTTGCCAGCAGCACAGTCAAGCTACAACCATAGACTTATTACTAACAGGACACTAATGACTTATAACATAATCCACCATATCAACAAAAGAAAAGATAAAAAGCATATGATCATATCAATAGATGCAGAGAAAGCATTTGATAAGATCCAGCACCCCTTTATGATGAAAACCCTAGCCAAAATGGGTATAGAGGGGACCTTCCTCAACATAATTAAAGCCATCTACCACAAGCCTACAGCAAGCATCATCCTCAATGGGGAAAAACTGAGAGCCTTCCCTCTAAGATCAGGGACGAGACAGGGATGCCCACTCTCTCCACTGCTGTTCAATATAGTACTGGAAGTACTTGCAATAGCGATTAGGCAGGAAAAAGATATTAAGGGCATTCAGGTAGGAAAGGAAGAAATCAAGCTCTCACTATTCGCAGATGATATGATACTCTACTTAGAGAACCCAATAACTTCCACCAAAAAACTCTTAGAAACAATAGACTCGTATAGTAAAGTTGCAGGTTATAAAATCAATACCCAAAAGTCCATGGCTTTCCTATACGCAAACAGTGAGAGAGAAGAAAGCAACATGAAAAAAACAATCCCATTCACAATTGTGCCCCAGAAAATCAAGTACCTAGGAATCAGCTTAACTAAGGAAGTAAAGGACCTGTACAAAGAAAACTACAAAACGCTACTTCAGGAAATAAAAGAGGACATGAGGAAATGGAAAGATATCCCCTGCTCATGGGTCGGGAGACTTAACATTGTCAAAATGGCAATACTACCGAAAGCATTGTATAAATTCAATGCAATCCCTATAAGGATACCCATGACATTCTTCAAAGAAATGGAGCAAACACTCTTGAAATTTATATGGAACAATAAGCCCCCACGAATAGCTAAAGCAATTCTTGGGAAAAAGAAAATGGGAGGAATCAACCTCCCGAACTTCAAACTGTACTACAAAGCAGTAATAATTAAAACAGCATGGTACTGGAACAAAGGCAGAACTGCAGACCAATGGAACAGGGTTGAATACACTGACATCTCTCCTCAATCATATGCTCATCTAATCTTTGATAAAGGTGCAAATAATGTGAAGTGGAGTAAGGAAAGCCTCTTTAATAAATTGTGTTGGCATCACTGGACGGCTACATGCAAAAAAATAGGCTCAGAACTCTGCCTAACACCATGTACAAAAGTAAGATCAAAATGGATTAAAGACCTCAACATCAGACCAGAAACCATAAGGTACATTGAAGATAAAGTTGGCAAAACCCTCCATGACATTGAAGCTAATGGTATCTTCAAAGATGCCACGCCACTGGCCGAGCAAGTGAAAACAGAGATAGATAAATGGGACTATCTTAAACTAAGAAGCTTCTGCACCTCCAAAGAAACAGTGACCAAAGTACAAAGACAGTCTACAGAATGGGAAAGGATATTCACCGAATACACATCTGACAAGGGGTTGATATCCAGGATATACAAAATACTGGTTAAACTCCACAAGAAGAAAACATCCAACCCCATCCAAAAATGGGGCAATGAAATGAACAGAAACTTTCTCAAAGAAGAAATCCGAATGGCAAAAAAGCACATGAGAAAATGCTCTACATCATTAATCATCAGAGAGATGCAGATCAAAACCACAATGAGATACCATCTCACACCTCAGAGACTGGCCCACATTCAAAAGAACAAAAGCAACCGATGCTGGCGTGGATGTGGCGAGAAAGGGACACTCCTTCACTGTTGGTGGGAATGTCCACTGGTTCAGCCCTTCTGGAAAACAGTATGGACGATTCTCAAAAAATTAGAAATTGAGCTCCCATTTGACCCAGCAATACCACTCCTGGGAATATATCCCAGAGAGGCAAAAATGTATAGTCGAAGTGACATCTGCACTTGTTTGTTCATTGCAGCCCTCTTTACAATAGCCAGAAACTGGAAGAAACCTGAATGCCCAAGAACAGATGACTGGTTAAAGAAACTTTGGTACATCTACACAATGGAGTACTATGTAGCTCTTAGAAAAGATGAAGTCATGAAATTTACATACAAGTGGTACAATATGGAAAGTATCATGCTAAGCGAAATGAGTCAGAAAGAGAGGGATAGACATAGAAGGATTGCATTCATCTGGGGGATATAAAGTAACAAAGTATGAGATTAATACCCAAGAATAGCTGAGATCAGCACCAGGAGGATTACTCCATAACTTAGAGGCCAGCCGGGTATCCTAGAGGAAAGGGCTATTCAGATAGAGAAGGGAGCACCAAATAAAGGATGTTTGGAGGATCCTCCCAGGAGGGGAGATGCATGTCGAAAGTAGACTATGGACTGAACATGTTTGCCACTCAATGCCTCTTTTGCAGACCACAACACCCAAAAGGAGAGAGAGAACACAGGGGATTGCCCTGCCACAGAGACGGGGGGATGGGGGGATGAGGGTGGGAGGGATATTATCCATGGTGGTGGAAAATGGGCACTGGTGGAGGGATGGGTATCTGATCATTGTATAATTGAAACCAAAGCACAAAAAATTGTAAATCTACAACTTTAAAAAAAAATAAAATAAAATAAAGGGGAAAAAAAAAAAGAAATAGAAAACGTAAGGGCTTGAGAATTAGTACAGTGAGTAGGGGATTTACCTTACATGAAACTAATGAGGGTTTGATTCCTGAAATCCTCTATGGTTCCCCCAGATCCTCCACAGTAATAATGCCTGAGTGCAGAGCCAAGAACTATAGGATAAAGTCCAAAAAAACAGAAGAAAAAAACATGTACAACTTCATTTTCCATTAAGCTATCACTTAGGTGAAAGTAGCACAGTTACCACATGTCACTCAGTTCTCTGACTTATACCTTTGGAACCAATGATGTGAACTTTTAAATAGAGACCACCCTCTTTGTGGGTAGTATTTAGCCAACATTGAGGCCAGCAGGGCTCCTAGTATGTAAGTATTCCTGCAAGTGAAAGATTTGTTTCTTAGGTCATCTGTGTTCTGAGTTCCTTATTGGGCTAGTTAGAATTTGTCGTGTCTGGGTCATGATCCTAGGCTCTCCCTGGCTAATCCTACTTTCTTCACTGCTTTTCCATTTGAAGTCAGATTTCCAGACTTGAACAGTCCCTTTGCCAAATTTCTCTGGTAACTTAAAAAAAAATCTTTCATAGGAGTTCATTCCCTTGTAAATCATTTGCACTCACAATCCATCTAAGTATCTACTAACTAGAAGTCCCAAGTTATGCACTTGGAAATTAGAAACATAGGGCTGTTCAAAGGCTGTTAAGTGTGATTTTTCAGTCATAACTGAGAAATGGGGGGTAAAATTATGTCATGGATTAAAGGGATATTTCAAAGTACAAATGAAAGCGATATTTGCCCATATCAGGCTCCTTTTCAAAGGCTCACCATTGCCCAGAGAATAAGTTCTAGTAAATCTCTAAAATCTTTTCCAGTTTTTTTTTCCTCTAAAACTTCCTCTTTATTGTATTCCAAGTAGATTTTTGTTGTTAGCTTTTGTTCTTTGCTTTGTTTTGTTTTGTTTTCAGGGTCATACCCAAAGGTGCTCAGATCTTCTTAACTCCTGGCTCTGGGTTTGTGGATCACTCTTGGTGTGGTTTGGGGGACCCTATGGGGTGCTGAGGATCAAACCCAGGTTGGCTGCATGTGAGGCAGCCACCTTAGTCATTGTACTGTTGTTCCATCCCACAAACCAGCTTCTTCATTTGCCTTATTATATAGATACCGGCTCAAAATTTTAAAGTTGAGGCAGACGTCATTTATAATGTGTCTTGTCTCATTTTATAGAAAATAGATTCCTAGAACACTAAGTGTTCTACTCTCTCAATGTGTGTGCATGTTTATACACATGCATGCATACACACCATGTATTTTTCAGAATCATAGTTAGCTTTGTTCAGTAGATACTTCCATGATTACACACCTGTCCTATATCTTTTTAGATCTACGTAGCCACCACTAACTACATGTGGTGGCTGAGTCTGAAATTTAGTATTGAATGAGCTACATGTGACTAGGAGCTATAGTGCTGGATGGTCTAAGGTTTTGCTTATTCTCTTTTATTCATGCTATCTGTCCTAACTCCCTCCCTGCTTTGTTAACCTGTCAACCCATTACAATTATTTATCATCTAACTTATATATTTTTGTTCCTGCTGCTTTTTTTCTTTGTTCTGTTTTTGTTGTTGCTATCCTTTGTTTGTTTAGCTGGAGTACAATCACTATTCTTACCTCTGTATTCAGGGTCAATCCCAAAACTGCTGAATGGACCAAGTGCTATAGGAAATCAAATCTCGTTCTCTGCTCAGGCCTTTGGCCAGTTTCTAGGTCTGTGACATTTTCCATGTTTTCTTTCTCCTTCCTTCTTTCCTTACTTTCTTGTTTGCATCCATTCTTCCTTCTTCCCTCCCTCTGTCCCTCCCTCTGTCCCTCTCTCTGTCCCTCCCTCCTTCCCTCCGCCTTCCTTCCCCTCCCTCCCTCCCTCCCTCCCTCCCTCCCTCCCTCCCTCCCTCCCTTCCTCCCTTTCTTCCTTCCTTTCTTTCTTCCTTCTCCTTCCTTCCTTCCTTCCTTCCTTCCTTCCTTCCTTCCTTCCTTCCTCCCTCCCTCTCTCTCTCTTTCTTTCTGGATTTCTGATTTCTTTTTCCTTCCTTCCTTCCTTCCTTCCTTCCTTCCTTCCTTCCTTCCTTCCATCCTTTCTTCTCTTCTTCTCTCCTTTCCTCCCTCCCTCCCCCCTCCCTCTCTCTCTCTTTCTTTCTGGATTTCTGGATTTCTTTTCCCTTCCTTCCTTCCTTCCTTCCTTCCTTCCTTCCTTCCTTCCATCCTTTCTTCTCTTCTTCTCTCCTTTCCTCCCTCCCTTCCTCCCTTCCTTCCTTCCTTCCTTCCTTCCTTCCTTCCTTCCTTTCTTTTCCTCCCTCCCTCCCTCCCTCCCTCCCTCCCTCCCTCCCTCCCTCTCTTTCTTTCTTTCTTTCTTTCTTTCTTTCTTTCTTTCTTTCTTTCTTCCTTCTTCTTCCTCCCTTCCTTCTTTCCTTCCTTCCTTCCTTCCTTCCTTCCTTCCTTCCTTCCTTCCTCCCTCCCTCCCTCCCTCCCTCCCTCTCTCTCTCTTTCTTTCTGGATTTCTGGATTTCTTTTCCCTTCCTTCCTTCCTTCCTTCCTTCCTTCCTTCCTTCCTTCCTTCCTTCCTTCCTTCCATCCTTTCTTCTCTTCTTCTCTCCTTTACTCCCTCCCTCCCTCCCTTCCTTCCTTCCTTCCTTCCTTCCTTCCTTCCTTCCTTTCTTTTCTTCTCTCCTTCCCTCCCTCCCTCCCTCCCTCCCTCCCTCCCTCCCTCCCTCCCTTTCTTCCTTCCTTTCTTTCTTCCTTCTTCTTCCTTCCTTCCTTCCTTCCTTCCTTCCTTCCTTCCTTCCTCCCTCCCTTCCTTCCATCCTTTCTTCTCTTCTTCTCTCCTTTCCTCCCTCCCTCCCTCCCTCCCTCCCTCCCTCCCTCTCTCTCTCTCTTTCTTTCTGGATTTCTGGATTTCTTTTCCCTTCCTTCCTTCCTTCCTTCCTTCCTTCCTTCCTTCCTTCCTTCCTTCCTTTCTTCTCTTCTTCTCTCCTTTCCTCCCTCCCTCCCTCCCTCCCTTCCTTCCTTCCTTCCTTCCTTCCATCCTTTCTTTTCTTCTCTCCTTTCCTCCCTCCCTCCCTCCCTCCCTCCCTCCCTCCCTCCCTCCCTCCCTCTCTCTCTCCCTCTCTCTCTCTTTCATTCTGGACTTCTGGATTTCTTTTTCCTTCCTTCCTTCCTTCCTTCCTTCCTTCCTTCCTTCCTTCCATCCTTTCTTCTCTTTTTCTCTCCTTTCCTCCCTCCCTCCCTCCCTCCCTCCCTCCCTCCCTTCCTTCCTTCCTTCCATCCTTTCTTTTCTTCTCTCCTTCCCTCCCTCCCTCCCTCCCTCCCTCCCTCCCTCCCTCCCTCCCTCCCTCTCTCTTTCTTTCTGGACTTCTGGATTTCTTTTTCCTTCCTTCCTTCCTTCCTTCCTTCCTTCCTTCCTTCCTTCCCTCCTTCCTTCCTTTCTTCTCTTCTTCTCTCCTTTCCTCCCTCCCTCCCTCCCTCCCTCTCTCTCTCTTTCTTTCTGGACTTCTGGATTTCTTTTTCCTTCCTTCCTTCCTTCCTTCCTTCCTTCCTTCCTTCCATCCTTCTTCTCTTCTTCTCTCCTTTCCTCCCTCCCTCTCTCCCTCTCTCCCTCCCTCCCTCCCTTCCTTCCTTCCTTCCTTCCTTCCTTCCTTCCTTCCTTCCTTCCTCCCTCCCTCCCTCCCTCCCTCTCTTTCTTTCTGGATTTCTGGATTTCTTCTTCCTTCCTTCCTTCCTTCCTTCCTTCCTTCCATCCTTTCTTCTCTTCTTCTCTCCTTTCCTCCCTCCCTCTCTCCCTCCCTCCCTCTCTCTCTCTCTCTCTCTCTCTTTCTTTCTGGATTTCTGGATTTCTTTTCCCTTCCTACCTCCCTTCCTTCCTTCCTTCCTTCCTTCCTTCCATCCTTTCTTTTCTTCTCTCCTTTCCCCCCTCCCTCCCTCCCTCCCTCCCTCCCTCTCTCTCTCTTTCTTTCTGGACTTCTGGATTTCTTTTTCCTTCCTTCCTTCCTTCCTTCCTTCCTTCCTTCCTTCCTTCCTTCCTTCCTTCTCTTCTTCTCTCTTTTCCTCCCTCCCTTCCTCCCTCCCTCTCTTTCTTTCTGGATTTCTGGATTTCTTTTCCCTTCCTTCCTTCCTTCCTTCCTTCCTTCCTTCCTTCCTTCCTTCCTTCCTTTCTTCCCTTCTTCTCTCCTTTCCTCCCTCCCTCCCTTCCTTCCTTTCTTCCTTCCTTCCTTCCTTCCATCCTTTCTTCTCTTCTTCTCTCCTTTCCTCCCTCTCTCCCTCCCTCCCTCCCTCCCTCCCTCCCTCCCTTCCTTCCTTCCTTCCTTCCTTCCTTCCTTCCATCCTTTCTTCCCCTCCCTCCCTTCCTCCCTCCCTCCCTCCCTCCCTTCCTTCCTTCCTTCCTTCCTTCCTTCCTTCCTTCCTTCCTTCCTTCCTTCCTCATTTCTTTCATTTGGGGGTCATATCCAGTGGTGCTCAGGGATTACACGTGGCTCTGTACCCAAGCTTTACTCTTCGGGGTGCCCAGGGGACCATAAAGGGATACCAGAGAACCCATGTCAGGGCGTGCAAGGCAAGCACCTTACTTACTATATAATGATTCCAGTCCAAGCCATGTTTTCTCAATAAGTTGTTCGTGGGTCATTTTATCTTAGTTGGAAAGTGAACATCACTAATAATGGCATAATTATTGTTGGTTTTGTTAATCAATAAAGTAAAGTAAATAAAGTAAAGGCCCTCCCGTTGATCATCGATTTGCTCGAGCGGGCCCAGTAACGTCTCCATTGGAGACGTTGTTGTTACTGTGTCTGGCATATCGAATACTCTCGGTAGCTTGCCAGGCTCTCTGAGAGGGGAGGAGCAATCGCACTCGGGTAGGCCATGTTGGCTGCACCAGCGGTAGGGCGTTTGCTTTGCACGCAGCCAACATGGCCGACCCGAGTTCGATTCCTCCGCCCCTCTCGGAGAGCCCGGCAAGCTACTGAGAGTATCTTGCCCACACAGCAGAGCCTGGCAAGCCACCCGTGATGTATTCAATATGCCAAACAAAGTAACAACAAAATCTCCAATGGAGACGTTACTGGGCCCGCTCGAGTTAATCAATAAACACACATTTAATAAACATGAACCATTTTAAAAGTATAATATAAAATACTTTAAAAAGTCTTGCCGCTTAATTTGAAGACATATCAGGTAGCTTATAAATTATACATTGTCCAAAATTTGATTTTAAATCCCATGAAGACAGATATTAAAACCAGAAATCCTGATTTGTACAAAAATAAACATCAAAGAGCTGTAATAATTTGTATGATATATATATATATTATAGCCTTAAATACTAGTTACTGATTACAAAGTTTAACAAGCTATCATTTCTTTTTGTTTATTTGTTTTGGGGGCCTTTCTAGCTGGGCTCAGGGTTTTCTCCTGCTTCTATCGTGAGACATGATGTGGTGTCAGGACTTAGGATCCGCAGGATGCACAGCAAACCCCGTAACACTTGTATTCTTTTTGGTCCCAGCTATTGTTTCTTAAATCACCAAGATTTTAAGTTAAAATGCTAGCAGTTTTCACCCTCTTACTTGCCAGAAAATGAGCTAGAGTGAGAGCATAATGAATTGTGATTAAAAAAGAAAAATATAATATTGGAAAGTCTCTGAAACACAAGCTTAAGTTCTAAAGTATATGAATCAGAGGTCTAACTTACTAAATTTGTTTACAAATAATCTTAGAAGTATTGAAACGTCAAGCCCCACTCATGTCCCGACAGCCACCACCATGCTTATGGCCAGAGTCTACCACCTTAAAATTGAGCTTGTAGACACCAAACTGCTGAATGTTTCAGGTACATAAGTTATTTTTTTTTTGATCTGAGAACTCTGGGCCTTCCAGGAGTGGGGGTGTGCAAGCTCTCATATCTCCTACTGTACTTTCAGAAACCCTGGCAGCCACACCCACATCCCACAACTTTAGCCATGTAAACTCTCTGTCCAGTTAAATATTCTAGATTTTGTGGAATCATTTACAACCGCATGACATTTCCAAACTCTGCAGTACTGACATCCCAATGGAAGCATATCCGATCAGACAGGAATGTAATATAGGCTCAACTAGCAACAACAGCTTAGCAATCCACCACACAAGAACTTAATGTCCTTATGGTGAGATATAGCAATTTCACACACAAAAAGAATTACTGAGACATCTACTTCGTAGGTGTTGGTGGGCTACACAGTTCCCCACCACTGTAGAAGAGAAGGTACTTCCCCTTACTTCTCACTTGCACTTTCAATCTGTTGAGACTTCTCAAGGAAATATGATTTTATTATTGACTAGGTAGTGTCCAGACCATGGTGCCCACAGTGGAAAGCAGTGGGAAGTTTCCATTCTCTAAACTAGAATCTCTCTAGACTGCGTCTAGTTAACTTAGTTCCTGTACCCATCCTTGCTCATATTTCTTTGATTCAAAGTTCCATTATTGCAGTCTGATGAGTTTTAAGTACTCAGCTCTGTTTTTAAATTGAATACATGATTTGGCAGTTTGCACAGGGATTGACAGATTCTTTGAATATATCAATGGGAATCTATTAGTTTTTAAAGTAATGGACTAATTTGACTACTGCAACAATGTCTTTTCTATAATATCAAAAGCCATTGAGAAAAGGGGGGAAAAGTGGTGATATTATTCATCAATTCATTGATAGGAGCTAAATAGTCAGACTTCCTTAAAGAAGTCTGCATATGCTCTCTCCACGTTCTCACCTAACTGCAAGTAAATACATTTCTAGAAAAATCACACTTTCCCAGGAATTACTTTCCTGTCTCTGTTTAGTTTTCAGTTAGGTCCTATTTAAAATTAATCCCTTGAGAAAACTTAACCTGTTAATTTATTTTACATAGTCTCTTTTTATAAATTACTATATTTTATGTCATTCTTACCATAAAGTCAGACACTAACTCAAAATCTTCTTGTCTTCGGGACTGGAGCAATAGCACAGCGGGTAGGGCGTTTTCTTTGCACACAGCTGACCCAGGTTCGATTCCTCCACCCCTGGTGGAGAGCCCAGGTTTGATTTCCCGCATCCATTATAATCCTCTGAGCACCAACAGGGGTGATTCCTGAGTGTAGAGCCAGGACTAAGCCCTGTGCATCACCGTGTCTGACCCAAAAAGCAGAAAAAAAAACTAAAAAACTTCTTGTCTTCTTTCTTGCATTTCTTCCTTCCCCCTAATGTATCTGACCTTCCATTTTAGTTTTTAACTGTAAAAAATTTTAATTTTTTACCAAATAAAGGGTGTTGGGAGGATCCACCCATGATGGGAGATGCGTGGTGCTGAGAGTAGACTTTAGACTGAACATGATTGCCAGTCAATGCCTCTTTTGCAAACCACAGCACTTAAAAGGAGAAAGAGAACAAAGGGGAATGCCCTGCCACAGAGGCAGGGTGTGATGGGGGGGCGAGGGGGGGAGGGATACTGGGATCAGTGGTGGTGGAGAATGGGCACTGGTGGAGAGATGGATATTCTATCATTGTATAACTGAAACCCAAGCACAAAAATTTGTAAATCTACAACTTACCTCATGGTGTTTCACTATTAAAAATCTAAAAATAAAATAAAAGTAAAATAAAATAAAATATTTATTTTTTTCTTTAAGTCATTTTGTATTGTGGTTCCTTCTACTGACCAAGTCTAATCACTGCTACTCAAGTTTGATTCTCATTTCAAGATGGTCCTAAGGAGAGTAAGAGGCAACCATCACAAGTTTTCACAGCAGTCATGGATAGAATGGTCTAGAAGCCTGTCAGGGAAAAAGATACTACTCTTTCTGACTGACCATTGAATCCTGGGAAGACTGAACTTTGGTTACAATTGTAAGATCCTCTGGTTTCAATCCTAAAGGTTCTCTTTGAAATGATCAGTGAGCTTGCACTTTAAGAAACTTGTTCCCAAGGATACTGAGATATGCTTCAGTAGTAGAACACTTGCCTTGCATCTCTGAGAACCTGAGTTCATACTTCGGCACTTTAAAATGATTGAAACTAAATAAAAATACAAAGGTAAAGGATTTTCAAATGGTTAAAAAATGAAATTAGCTGTTTTTTTTAAACATGGGGTGAATAGAAAAGAGCTACAGAAACATTTTGTACTGAAATGCTGAATTGAGTTTTTTAGAAACTTCCTTTGAACATACTGTACCTCACCTTGTCCATAGATTTGCATAACTTTCAGGAGAAACTGCTCCTATGGTGTGTGTGCTCCTATATATACCTGAATCTCAGGTAAGCAGCTGAAAGCAATTGCTTCCAGGTGTTTACCAGAGGAAATCGCTGCCTGTCAATAAGTCACTGACAGAGAGGGGCTAATTTTTCAAAAGAAGTAATTAACTCTCAGGAATCTTGGAGATGTATTTTAGGAGAATAAATCTTTCTCTTCACTCTCTTGTATAATAATGTTTGTCTATGCACAAACATGCACACAAATACAAATTCACACCTTTTCAGAGCCTCTTTATAACTATATTCATTATTCAGGGTCACTGACTCAAATAATGCATATGCATAGATTCACTGACAAAAAGTATATCATCTGTACATTAAACCAGTAAATTCAAAAATAAAAATAAGGCAATAATGTTCATATGCAGATGCTCATTGAGATGGTTTTAGAGAATTCAATTTCTCTCATAATGAATTTTGACGGTATATTGGGATTTGTCATTGTTGAGAACAATCAATGTTTTCTTTCTATATGATTGGTTTGGAGAAAACCCAATGTCTAAATAGAAAAGAAGAAATATCTTTCTTTTTAGCTAAATAAGTTGATGCTACATCGTCTACATTTAAATGAAGTGACAAAAATTTATTTATAATAAGATAATCATATATATTTACAATTAAAAATAAATTAATTTTTTTCATAAATCCCTACTGGTTTCTTTTATGCAGACTATATGTATTTGTTTGTTTTTTGGGTCATATGCAGTGATGCTCAGGGGTTACTCATTGGTAAGTACTCAGAAATTACTTTTGCCAGTGCTGGGGACCATATGGGATGCTGGGCATCAACCCGGGTTGTCCACATGCAAGGAAAACACCCTCCCCGTAGTACTATCTCTCCTGCACTGTATACAGCCCATACTGGCACGTGAATGCCTCAGTGGTAACATTTCAGCCTCATGAATAAACCATAACAACACTTTAAATGAATGAAAACACATTTAATACACTTTAGATTTCCATGAGAATTTAAGTAACAAAATTTGACTGTGTTTGGGTTAGTGTAAAAATTATTCTACCTTTAAGATATAGCTGTTGGTTATGATTAAAAATCTCAAGCTTTAGTGTTCATCAGAATATCATGGCAGATCCTTGAAACACGGTAGGATCACATCCTAGAAGCCTCTGATACAGAAAGTCTGGGATGGTGCCTAAGAAGTTGGCATTACCAACAATGTATGAGAAATGCTGGAGCTGTTAGTCAAGGAACTCAATACTGAGAACCACATAGACCAACATTAACTGTGGCTATCAGTCCCATGTGACAGAAGTTATGCAGTGTTCATTATCTATTCAAGCATCACTTAATATTTCAAAGAATTATAGAACAACATGCTTTCCATTTTCAGTGGTAAATAAAAGAAGCTCACCAAGACTAATGACTGTGAAGAATAGACCAAAGACTCTACCAGAACTAATCAAGTCTATGACCTCTCAGAAAAGGATTTTAGTGATACCATGGCAAAATTGTTTAATGAGCTCTAAGAAATTATGCTACAGGTGGGTAAAACTAGCATGATAGTATGTGAGATGGGAAATAGTAAACTACATAAATGACAGGACCGAAGGGCATACTAGCTGAAATTAAAATGAATAAATAAATAAAACACTCAATGGAAGGTCTCAGGAGCAGTATGAGAGCAGTTATGGAATAAATCGGCGACCTCAAAGATAAAATGCAGGTGGGGCTGGTGCTACAGTACAGAGGGTAAGGAGTTTGTGTTGCATACAGCTGGTCAGGATCCAATCCTTCATATTCCATGTGGTCCCCTGAGCACCACCAAGAGTGATCCCTGAGTGAAGAGCGAGGAAGAACCCCTGAGCATGAACCAAAAAGCCAAAAAATAAATAAATAAATAAAATGCAATGGAAATAGAAAACAATGGAAGATGAATAAAAGTCTAAAGGAAGGGGAAAATATACCAGAGAATTATGAAACTAGTTCAAAAAAAACACTATGATAATCATGATTTTTTCTGAATAATATGAAAATAAGATTGATCAAGAAGTACTAGTCAAAGGAATCATAATTAAGAATTTATCAGGGTTAAAGAAAGCATGCATCCAGATCCAAGATTCTCAAAGCACTTTAGCCCTAATAAATATAAAATTCAAAACTTCAAGATATATTTTGATGAAAATGACAAACGTCAGAGTCAGAATAACTGAAAATAGCAAGATCGAAGGAGGAACTTACAAACAAAAGTACCATCATGTGTTATTTTTGAAATTGCACACTTATTCTGTGGGTTCCACTCACAAATTTGTGCTGAAAATACCCTAAAGTAACCAACTTGCATGTTCAAGCAGAAAAGAAATCTGGGTCTATGACTCCTTGAATGTTCAAAGAAAAGGTCCTTATAAATGTCAAAAGAAATACTAATTACAATAGAAAAGAAAGAAAAATTGTGGGTTCTAGGAAAGAACAAACCTGTATCAATCTCAGCTTTAGAGAGGTAAAAAAATATCTTGAAGGAAAAAGATTAAACTACCCCACAGTGAGGGAATTAATACTGACACCCAGTCAGCCAAGCAAAGTGCAGAGTGGAAAGAACTGTCCTGGTTATCTTTAGGCTTATGGATAGAGCTGTGTGCCTGTACAGTCCAAAAAGGAACAAGTATAAAGATCATCTTGTCACTGTAAATAAAACTCACCGTGTTGCCCAAGGGACCTGAGCTCAGTTACAGTCTGGTCAGTCTCAGCTGGGCCCTCACCATGCTGTTAGTTTTAAAAAATACAGAGAAGGAGAAGGGGGCAGGGAGAGAGAGAGAGAGAGAGAGAGAGAGAGAGAGAGAGAGAGAGAGAGAGAGAGAGAGAGAGAGAGAGAGAGAGAGAGTGTGTCACTTTTTTAGACAAGAGGGAGGAAGTGATGATGGCATTAATTTTCAATTACATTAGTAAACATGAAGTTTGGCAATGTGTGGGTAATTTTTTTCCAGCATTTAAATTATTATATTTTAGGGAGCAAAATAAAAGATAGTATTTTTTAACATCATTTTCCTTGGCTTTGATTATATGAATATGCCTGATGGAAATATAAGTATACTGGTTTATTAAGTACCACATGCATTAAATCACAATGTTGAATACAAGGATGAAATTATGGGCAGACAGAAGGTTCCTTTCATCTTTGTTCTTTGGGTATGTCATACCCTTAAACCAAATGATTCTGAATATATGAACCTGGATTTGGGCTGCTTTTAGTTCAAATTTCAATTGACCTTGAGTAATGAAAAACTGCCCAACTAAGATCAAAAGCAGGAACATTTCTACAACACTCTGCCTAGTGTTAAGAATTAAAAAAACACACACAGTATGCCTCAAACAATTCTAATAAGGCCCTATTTTAAATATTTTCATAAAAAACTCACTACCCCTCAAAAAATACATGACTGGGACCTTTAGCAATTTCAAATACCACACGGTATTTCTGAGGTCCCGTGACAATGTATGGCTAGAATGAGAAGAAAGAAGAAAAAGGAAAGCAGACAAAATAAAAACTGTTTTTTATTCCATCATGTGTTATTTTTGAAACTTTTTTTCCACACGGAAACTGTTCTGGTCTGGTAGAAAGTAAAAATGCACAAAATAAGAAAGAAACAAAACAGCATATGATGAAATAAAACCGTGTTGTAGTGAAAATAAAGACTGTTAAAGATATGCAGCACCAGTTTTTTTAAAATTTAATAAACATTTGTTTAAGAGGCAGTAGAGAGTACTAGTTAATTCAGAGAATGTAGGATCCATTACTTTAGCATGTAATTGCATTATATATATTACAAAACTAATTTTGTGTTTGGTACGTGTGATTAAGTGAAGGATCTGAGAATGAGGGAGTAACAGTGAATCATCTGGGTGGACACTGCCATCACAGGATCAATCTAAGAGAAAGAGAAAAGCAGAAGTATCAGAGTAGTGACAGAGGCAGGACCAATTGATACTATTACTGATATTGAATGGCTGGAGCGATAGTACAGTGGATAGGGCGTTTGCCTTCCACTCGGCCAACTGGGGTTCGATTCCTCCACCCCTCTTGGAGAGCCTGGAAAGCTACCAAGAGTATTCCACCCTCATGGCAGAGCCTGGCAAGCTCCCCGTGGCATATTCAATACGCCAAAAACAGTAACAACAAGTCTCACAATGGAGACGTTACTGGTGCCTGCTCGAGCAAATCGATGAACAATGGGAGGACAGTGCTACGGTGCTACAGTACAATGGAATTGAAGAGGGGATATTGAAGAGGGAAAGGATGGAACAGTCTCTAGACTTTGGAGAAGGTAAAGTAAAGAAACTCTGCAGGTTCTGTTAATATAGTAATTTTAGTCCAGTGCAACATCTAACCATCAGAATTGTAAATTATTTTTTTAAAAAAATTGACTTGTTTCAACCACTGCATTTGTGGTTCCTTTTTACAGAAGCAATAGGAAACTAGCACATACTCACTTAAGAAAGAAATTTGTGATTCAGTTGCATCACTTTGCCACACAATTGCATGATTTCCACTAAATAAATCATAACATTAGATGCTAGTACTTTCCTAAAAACTATAGTGTTCACTATCTTTTTATGCTTTTTATCCACTTCCCAAATGGATTCAGAAATAGGACACAAGAATAGAAGTGTTGATTTATTCATCCTTTGACTTTGTTAAGTTCAGAAAGGATAATTTATCCCACTGAGGGCACAGCAATAGCTGGGTGTGTCTGGATTAATATTGAGTTCTGATTACCTGACTCTCAGAAAATATGAGGGGAAAAATGCTTTTCAGCAATAGCTTAACTTGAAATACATTTGACTATGATTTAGACTCCCCCAACATGAATTCATTTGGTGCTTCTTTAATATTTATAGAACCCTTTATCTATATCATGTATTGCATCACCCTCTATGGAAGAATCTATTTTCATATTAAAGATCAAGAAATGAGTTAGAGGGATCCAAGAGATAGCACCATTGCTTAGGCACTTGCATTGCATGTGGCCAATTCAGGTTCCATCTCTAGCACCCCATATAGTTCCCTGAACCTGCCACTCTGATTCCATACGCATATGACAAAGCAACTTCTCACAACCTAAGAACCAATAACATACTGCTCTACTTTCCTTTCAACAAAGGACAACTCTAGCTTCGTCCATTCCTTTCTCACTACCACCCCATGCTTTTCTTAAGATTACTGAGACTCTGGCTCACAATAATAGATGACCAGAATGATGTTACCCAACTGGGAAGTATTTCAACACAGGTATCAGAACAGCATACCACTTTCTTGTGGCAGAAAACTGGCACAACCTTATAAAGTGTTTCTATTTTCTTTCACTGAGATCTAACAAATAAATCTGTGATTAATTAAGGAAATTGTTTTTGCTTTTATCTGTAGCAAAATCTTGAGAAGAGATAATATGTTTTACTATTGATGATATTGAGGTTTTTACTTATATATTTAAGAAATATTCACTTCTTGAGAAGCAATACAGATCCATTAAAGACTTCAGGGGCTGGAACGATAGCACAGAGGTAGGGCATTTGTCTTATGGCAGACCTGGGTTTTATCCACAGCATCCAATATGGTTCCTCAAGCACCATCAGGAGTGATTTCTGAGTACAGAACCAGGAGTAAGCCCTGAACACTCTCAGGTGTGGCCTCAAAACAAATAAAACAGACTTTGATGTACATCCTTGCAGTCTTAGCTATAAGCTAAGTGATAATGTCATATATATTCTATTCACATTGATATACACATTGATATTCACATTAGATACACATGTATCTAATGTCCCATTAAATATTATTTCTAGCTTGCATTTATTTAACAAATATTATATGATAGACCCTTTTTTAAATACTTTGTATGGAGAAGTTAACTTAAACCTCTTTGTAGTCAGATGGTATGTTTTTATTCTATACATAAAGTAACTGAGATGGGACATTACATTAAAAACTTATCCAAAGAAGACTGAGGTATATGGCATATATGTATCTACGAAAACATATATGTACATATATATGTATATTTGTTACTGTGTCTGGCATATCGAATACTCTCGGTAGCTTGCCGGGCTCTCCAAGAGGGGCGGAGGAATCGAACTCGGGTCAGCCATGTTGGCCGCGTGTAAGGTGAATGCCCTACCGCTGTGCTATTTATCACTATCAACAATCATCCTGTTGTTCGACAATTGCCACTAGCAAGCCCCAGTAACATCTCCTTCGTCCTAGCCCAGAGACTTTAGAAAGTGCCATATTCAAGTCTCTTTCAGGGTCAGGAGAACGAGACCCATCATTGTTACCAGTATTTGGCATATTGTTACCGGTATTTGGCATATTGGGTACGCCATGGGGAGTTTGCCAGACTGCCGTGTGGGCAGGTTACATTCGGTAGCCTGCCAGGTTGTCCAAAGTAAGAATGAGACAATAAGATGTCGTGCGGGCGCGTGCTTCCGGGAGCTGGGTTTTATAGTCTCTGGGTCTTGGCCGTTGATGGGATTACACAGCGCCAGGGGGCCAGCTGGTGGGTGTGACCCCTGCCTACTGGAAGATGGAGGATCTGGTTGGAGGATGCTCAGCCCCAATCTGAGCAGGCTTGGAGATCTCAGCCCTGGGACCCACATGCCTTTGTTCCTCTGCTGGTACCTTCATGCTTGTGGAGAGTGGTCTCAGCATGGTTGTGGCTAGTTCTGGAGGTCTTTGGCTTCCAGAGCTCTGCTCTGCTCAGGGCGGGGAGGGAAACTCAACCCGACCCCTCCAAGGGGCCCTGGCGAGGACAGCCAGGTGCGGGGACAGGAGACCCTGCATATTTATATTCAAAACATATATGTATATATGTCATATACATATATTTGCATGCATATGTTGTTAGTTGTTTTTGCTTTCTCACCTCTAAGTGAAGTCATCTTGAAATATAATATATACATATATACTGTGTTTGGCATATCGAATACGTCACGGGGAGTTTGCCAGGCTCTACGTATATAATATACATCTATATGTTATTGATGGGGTGGTCTTCATTTGTTTGGGGACCACGTTCCTGCTTCTCAGGAAGGGTGCTTCTCCAGATGTACTTGGGATACCAAACAGTTCTGGGATAGAGTCT
Organism: Sorex fumeus; assembly: GCF_029834395.1. NCBI lineage: Eukaryota > Metazoa > Chordata > Mammalia > Eulipotyphla > Soricidae > Sorex > Sorex fumeus. The sequence goes on along the minus strand of NW_026606185.1, from coordinate 44,324,973 downwards.
GGTTCTGCTGCATGCCAAATATATACTCTAGCCCATTGAGTTATCTCCTCAGGCCCCTTTGGATAAGCTTTTAATAAAATATTCCATCTCAGTTACTTTATGTATAGGATAAAGATACACCATCTTACTACATCAAAGATTAAGTGGACTTCTCCATACAAAGTATTTAAAGAAGAGTGTAGCATATAATATGTGTTAAATAAATATAAAGTAGAAGATAATTTATAGGATGTTAAATACATGTGTATAAACTGGGCACTAATCTGAATAGAAATAAATAAAATAATTAATTCATATATTCATGTTATTTCTCTATTCAACTGTGTCACCTTTATACTAAAATGCTTTAGATACTTCTCCATCAACCATCATTTTTATTTAGAACTTCTCTAGATCAGACTTTTCATTTTTCATTTCATCATCCTGTTAATCGTCGATTGCCTCGAGCAGGCCCCAGTAACGTCTCTTTCATCCTAGCCCTGAGATTATATTCAGGGCTCTTTAGGAGAATGAGACCCATCATTGTTACTGGTATTTGGCATATTTGGTAGGCCACGGGGAGTTTGCCAGACTCTGCCCTGTGGGCAGGCTACATTCGACAGCCTGCAAGTTTGTCCAAAGTAGGAATGAGATAATAAGATGTCGCGCGGCCGCAAATGCGGCCGCGCGGCTCCGGGATCTGGATTTTATAGTCTCTGAGTCTTGGCCGCTGATGGGATTACACGGCGCCAGGGGGCCAGGTGGTGGGTGTGACCCCCGCCTACTGGAATTTGGAGGATCTGGGTGGAAGATGCTCGACTCCAATTCGAGTAGGCTTGGAGGTCTCGGCCCCGGAACCCGCGTGGCTTTGTCCCTCTGCCAGTACCTTCAGGTGTGCGGAGAGTGGTCTCGGCATGGCGGTGGCTGGTCCTGGAGGTCTCCGGCTGCCGTAGCCCTGGCCGGGGCGGGGAGGAAAGCTCAACCCGCTCCCCTCCAAGGGACTCCGGGAAGGAACACCGAGGCGCGGGGGCAGAGACTGCACTGCTCTCGTCCGGTGTAATCCCATCAGCGGCCAAGATTCAGAGACTATAAAATCCAGATCCCGGACGAGAGCAGATCAGACTTAATTTCCAAGAAATTCCCTTTGTCAATATATGATCTGCTCTAACCAGACATATTTACGTACTTGACAATACATCTCACTCCCATTTAGCTACAATTGTGCATATGCAGAGTGCTTTAACAGAGATATCTCTACTAATCTTCCTTAGTGAAATCTAACTATGGCAAAAATATTTCTATGAAGCATTGCTTGATCAAACACCTGCACCCTTATATTACGCTCTTCCTTTTCACACTGTCTTGTGACTCTTGTCTTGTCTTATGGTGTTAATCATTCTCTGTTTACCAAGAAGTGTTCTGAGCTCCTGGTTTATTCCCCCCTCCCTATATTATAAGAAGCTTAGGGGAGAGTCAATGTCTAATTCTTTTTATAGTCCCCACAGCATCTAATTCATGGCCTGGTACATCGCAGCTGTTCAATGAATATTTAATGAATTAGTGTTGAAGTGGTAAATGGTGAAAATATTTGTATTGTTAAACTCTATCACCGTGTGTGAGCATGTGCATGCAGTAAGACTAGATGTTGTAAGGGTGTTTTATGCATGGTTTAGGAAATCATATAAGTGTTCACATTACATATACACCTCACTTTTCAAATTATGTTTGAACAATGGCTACACATATCTGAAAACCTACATTTTATATTGGGGATAATGTCAATGCTATGCTAGTGTCTTTGACTTTAGATTACCTCCTGGTGACCTATAGCTACATGTCATGGGTTGAACAGATGAAGATTTCTGCAGACACAGGAGTCCGGGGTTATAAGACTCCATGCCTTCTTCTCAGGAGAGCAGGGACTAGAAAAAATAACCCAACTCTGCAAATCTAAAGTGTGAGCTGGGGAAATAAATTGTACAAATCCATTTGTGGAATAAATCAACAAGCAAATTAAGAGAGAAGACTAGGTAGACAGGGGCCAGTGAAGTTGGTAGTTTGTACTGTCCCCAGCCTATGTCAGTTGTGTGAGTTATTTTGTTTTGTTTATTCTTCCACAGTCATCAAGATGCCAGCTTGTCCTCCTCGATGGAAATAATTTTTGAAGATGAAATCTGTCCTGAAGCTCTGTTCCTGACACAGTCACCATAGAGTAATCATCAAATACTGCAGTCTTTTGCAGCAACTTGGAATATTACTCATGTCACTATAATGTCTGCACTTAGCCAGCATGGCGATTCATTTTAATACTTTTGTCTGAAAAGAAAAATGATTTCTATTTTTCTGATCACACATAGGTTCAACTATGTATCAATTTATTTTTTAGTTCAATATTTGTATTCCTGATTTAAGTGCAACATAAAATCAGAGCAAAAATATCCAGGCAAAAGAGCAAGTTTTACATAGAGTTGAAATTAAAAAAAAAAAAAGGTTCACAAGCTTAAATAGCTTCCCTTTAGAATTTAGAATGTTTTGGTAATATAATAAATTGTTAAAAGCTTATAGTTCCAATATCTATTTTCATGAATACTCACATGTTTCCATATTTTTTGGTATCATCATGGTTGATACTGTTGCCTTTGATCCCCACCACAAGATAGGATAGAAGAAATATTGAAGCCTGCAGTTTAATATTGGAATGGTATATTGTGAACTGTACCTGTGTCCTTCCGGTCATAATTCTGTTTATTTTGTGAGACCAAATAAGCACTCCTTGGAAGTCTCATTAGAAGGGTATTCTGCCTTCTAAAAGTCTGATTTATGCCAACTCACTTATATAAACCTCTTACATTCGACCCTATTTTGCCTAGGGGAAAGAAATATGAAGACAATTTTCACACTTACAAGACTCAAATGCAAGTGGTACACGTTCATTTTTAAAGCCTTCAACAGCAGTCACAAAAGATGAAGAAAGTCAACCTTCAAGACTGAGGCAAGTACTCATAGGAGGTGCAGATACTTGAAATGACAGATTTGGTTGACAATAAGATGCTAATAAAGCTCTCTTCTCTTTCACATCCAGTGTCCTACAGTTTCCAACACCTTACACTTTCCACTGTATTTAATCCAATCATCCCTACCTCCCTGCCTCCTGGCATGACTAGTTTTCCAAATTCTGGTAAGTTAAATCATGTGGTATAAACTTTATTTTTAGGTTATACAGAATTAGTATTGATCATACCATTTACTTTTCCACTTTCTGCTAGTATAATTTTACATCTTATATGTTAAGAGAATGCTTTTTTGGGGGTGGGGAGGTCTAAAGTTATCCAGAAAACTTTGCATATAAATAATAATTGCTTCATCATGTTTTATTTCTTTTTTTTATTTTTGGTTCACACACAGCTGAACTCAGAGCTTACTCCTGGGTCCGAATTCAGGGATCACTCTTGGTGGTGTTTGGGAAACCTCTGTGGTACTGGAGATCAAACCCTGGTCAACCTCATGCAAGGCAAATGCCTTACGCACTGCCTCCCCCCCTCTCTGTGGCCCCTTGATTCATCACTTTATATAATTTTTACTTACAAGGTCTTTCATATGAATGATCTACTTCTGTATAGTAAGAGAAATCTATGTTTAACCAGTTTTATCTTGTGTTTTAAATTAATTCCTTTTTCATTACTTTGCTGAATGATCCTTTACTATGAAATGTTCTTCCTTATGGTGATACTTGTTTTCAAGTCCATGACAGCAGTAGAACACCTGTTATTTATGCTTATTGTTTTCATAGTTTATGACTTTCCCATCTTAGTGCCTGTAAATACTCCAGTGTTTTTATTTACTCATTTATTTAAGGGCCTTCGAAGAGGTGCAGGGGAGGACCAGGGCCATATTCTGCAATGCGGGCAATTGAACATGCTTTTGATTTTAAGTGCATCCATTCAGATAGGATATGTGTAGTCATACTTGTTTATCTTCTGATCATCTCTTTTATTTTGAAAATTTTAATTATAAGACTCACTAGCATATTTTATTTAAATGTGTTAAAAAGTATTATTGTGAAGCGTGTGTACAGTGCAAGTAATAACTATGCAAGAAATACCCATGTTAGCCACCACACTTTTGAAGATTTTACACACAAAACTATCATTATCAGCATTATAAATCACAGTACCTCAGTAAAAATGGAAAAATAAAACCTCTAATACAAAGTAGGCCTAATTTTTTTACAAATTTTTCACAACCGATGCACGGATCAGAGTCAAAGCATCTGACTAGGTATCCTAATACTCATTTATCTCTGTGTTTTTATATTCCCTTAATGGTACTCCTGAACAACAAGAATGTTGTTCTTGATGTAGTTCCTCATGTCTATGCAATTTTCATTGCTTATCTTTCTCATTTCCATTGGTATATTTGAATAGTTTCTGCTACTTCGATTCAAGTACAATTATTTGATTTTTTAGCTCTTCCATTTTTCTCTTGGGCCTGTCACTGTCACTGTCACTGTCCTCCCATTGTTCATCAATTTTTGCTTGAGCAGGCCCAGTAATGTCTCCATTATGACAATTGTTACTGTGTTTGGCATATCGAATATGTCACGGATAGCTTGCTGGGTTTTGCCTGCAGGCAAGATACTCTGGGTAGCTTGTCAGGCTCTCCAAGAGGGGCAGAGGAATTGAACTTGGGTGGGCCAGGTTGGCCTCATGGAAGGCAAATGCCTCACCCACTGTGCTATTGCTCCAGCCCTCTTGGGCCCGTACATAGTAATATTACATTTTCAAGTTTAGTTAACTACATTCTTGAGTTCTCATTTAATTTTTCTCCCCTGCAGTGCTCTAGAGAGGCGGTTGTGTTCCCCTACATAGGAATATAATCTATCACTGAACCACTGACTCAAAAATCCTCTATTTGGTATTTTCTTAAACTTTTTCTCAGACTTCCTCTGTCTTTGTTGAAGTTTTTATCTACTGATTTTACTTTGGTAGGTGTAATTATGGTGTTTTTGCTTTGTAGTCTTCAGGTAATTTCATAGCTATATTATCTTAGGGATCCTTTCCATAACATTGCCTTGATCCATCAGAGGAAGTTTCTTTGTCTCCTTGTTACACCTGTTGTTTCATTAAAGTCTGCTGTCACTGAGGCCTATGTTTGAGAGACCCTTGATGGGAACTCATGAATTTTCAGTTATAGGCTGTAACATCAAGAAAAACCAGTGTAAATGGCAACCAGATATTCAAGAACATGAGTGACTGGAAGTACTTGTGTGCCAAGCTTAAGTGGGCCTAGAAGAGACCAGAGCAGATAAGTCACCTAGTTTGAGCAGTTTTGTGTGGTGACTCAGAGATCTAGAAGGCAAGTGTTGGTTGAGCTTGAGTGAGCCTGGAGGGTTATTAGGACTTAACATCACTGGTGCCTTGTGGCTGTTAGACTTCTATGGTCACATAGACTTCTATGGTCACAACAGACTGAAGCAGTAACCCATGAATCCAATACTGGGTGGATTTAAGAGGAGGCTGTGGCCTTAGTTCTTGTTAGTGCAGAAGATTCCCTCAGGGGTTGATGGAGAAAAGAATATAGCTGGAACTGAAACATAATGGGAACAAAGCATATACGGGGGCCATTTTGGTAACTGGATATGCTTTGGAAATCTGCAGGGAATTTTCTGTTTATAGAATATGGCTTGTGTGCTAACAATTAAATTTGTACTTGCAGGGGCTGGATCTTGGTGTTTTTGTCTGTTAGAAATAAGCACTCTTAAAAATAGTCTCTCTCCAGCTTGTTAACCTGCTTCATAGGGAAGAGGGAAATAGATCTTTCTTCAGGGATCTGCCCTTAGACTACCTTACTATGGAGTGTGAGATTCAACACACCAACTACCAGCACTGCTCTCAGTAAGGTTTAAAAAAAAGTCATGAGGATATCTGCCAATCACTCAGGCACATTTTCATAATCTAGGCTATTTTGCCTCCCATCCCATGGCTGCACAGCTGCTCCCTGCTCCCTGGGTGACGTTCCTCATAAATTTCATAGAATTTCTAATTGTAGCTTATTGTCCCATGATGAGGTTTCTATCATGGACAGGGTTCCGGTCTCCAATTTATATGAATTCTGTTCTTACATCTGCTTCTTATTGTGAAAGCTTTATTCAACAGGTTTTGTTGTTGTTGTTGTTATTGCGGTTTGGGGGGGCAAAACAGACACAGTGCCCAGGGCTCACTCCTGCAATTAGGCATTACTCTTGTCTCTTCTCAGAGAATCATAGGGGATGCAGGGAATCAAATACAGGCCGGCCACATGCAAGATAGTGTCCTATAAGCTGCATTGTTATTCCAGCCCCTATTCATCAGGTTTTCAGGTTAGTTTGTATGTAGATAAATACAAGTTTTGGTGTTGATTGATCATGATGGTGGGATAAAGTCAATACTAGACTTCAGATTCTTATTTATCTATCTTGGCTTAACACTAACTTCTTCATTTTTCAAATTATTAATGTGGATAATAATATTATTACCATGAGCATTTTAAATTATAGTTTACTTATAATTAATATTGTAGTACTTCAAATAAAAATGTGACAAAATTACCATACTATTAATTGACTTATTCCTCCACTATGTACTATCCTATTATTATCAAATATTTAACACATACATGCATTTCAAACCTCACGATAGAACACCACTGCTTCCACTATTTGCAGTCATTTTTTTAAGAGATTGAGAAAAAGATAACATTTCTATTTATTCACATAATCAGCATTTCCACCATGTTTTTATAAATCTGTGTACTTTTCTTAGGTGGTTTGCTTTTAGGATGAATAAGTCTTTAGCATTTCTTATTTTGCAGGTGTGTTGACAATTGTTCTAGTTGTTACATATTTGAAGATATCAGCATTTCAATCTTGCTTTCAAAATATACTTTCAATAGATATACAATTCTAGATTGCCTCTTTTGTTTCCTGTGTTCTCAAAAGTTTTTTAAAGAGGTTTTTTAGAAAGGGATACAAAATTAGTTATTGATTACTGCTCCTAAGTATTTACAATAAATAAGCAATATAGATTTGTATAATATCCTGATTGCTATGAAGTCATTCTTTGTCCTCAGTTCTGCTAAACCAATAAATCAAATGCTAAAAAGATTGAGCTTATAAGTAAGGAATTAATTATTTGGGTTAAGGAAAACAAACAGGACGAGCACTCAGATTACAAATTTGTTCACCCATTAATTCTAGTAGATACTATTTCTGAAAGCATTGTTAACCATTAGGTTCCAGAAATAACAGTTTAAAAGCCTCAAGGATTATGAAATTTCAATCAATAAAACCCAGGGGGTTCCACTTTGAGTTTTTTTCATGGCAAAAGAAACTCGAGTTAAAATTAAAAGACACGTTACTCAATAAAATAATAAGTTTACATACTATATATCAGCTATATATATTCAAGATATATATTTATATATATATTTATATTTATATATTCAAGATATATAAAATATTCTCAAATCTCCACAATAAGAGAACACCAATAACTCCTTCAAGAATTGAGAAGAGATGAGCAGACACTTTCCTGAAGGTGATATCCTGAAGGAGAAAAGTACGTTTAGTTATCCATTGTGCCTATAAAAAGTATTTATTATTTCATTTCTACTTATTTCTACTCAATATGAGGGAAAGGCTATTCAAAATGACAATAAGGTGCTTATCCTAGAGATAATGTCATATATCATAAAGAGATATAGGAGTAGAGAGAAGGGGCTTGGGGGACACATTGGTGGTGAAGAGGTGTGGTATGTTTATATCTAAACTACAGAACCAACAATCCCACATGAAATCCAAACTACAGTACCTAAATTTTAAAATATTCTTCTTAAGGAGATGTTCTGGGGGGTGGGAGGGAGCCTGGGACACTGGTGGAGAGAATTCAATACTGGTGGTGGGATTTGTGTTAGTTGTTCACTTGAAACTCAATTATAAACAACTTTGTAAATCACAGAGCCTTAATATTAATTTTTAATGTAAAAATTAAAAATAATTTTATAGTTAAATAAAAGAATGAATAGTCATAGTTTGTGGAGATGTGGTAAAATGGGAACATTTACTCAATGCTGGTGAAATGTTCTTTGTCTCAGTCTCTATGGAAAACACTATGACAAGTTCTTAAAAAATTAAGAATAGAGAGTCCATATGAACTAACAATTCCATTTTTTGTCATCTACCCCAACCCAAGCAGAAAAGTATTTATTCAAAAAGACAAATGCACATATTTACTCACTGAAATGCTTGATAAAATATGAAATATATACCAAGAATATAGAACCAAATCAAATTCCCAATGACAGACAATTGGATAAAGTAGTGAGGTGTATATGAACAATGGAATACAATGCATGTATTATAAGATGAATTCAACTGTAAGATGAATTCTTACAGTTTTCTGCAACATGAACTTTATTGGAGGATGTCATGTTATGCAAAATAGTCATAGGGAGAAGATTGAATAAATGATGATCTCACTCATCTATGGTATCTACTGCCACACAAGAACAGAAAGTACTGAACCATGAAAATTGGCTTTGAATTTACAAACCTAAGATTGTCAAGCAATGGAGGACAGAGGATGGCAAAGATGAAGAGGTGGAATGGAAAGTAGGAGAGTGACAGAAAGTCTTGGACACTTTCGTGGTGGTGAAGTGAAATAGTGAACAATAAAATTATATACATGGCCTAATATTGTAACCATCTTTGCTGAAATCTAATACTAATAAAAATATATTAAAAATAGTAAAATCCTAGAAACATGGGTCTATATATAGTCCTAATATACCGAAACATTTTGTTTGGTAAATATTTATAAAAGAAAGTCATTATGAACATATTTTATCTATACATGTACACAAAAAATTTTTAATGATAAAAAATTCCAAATGGTTTTTAGTAATATATAGTTAACATAAATTACATTTTAATTATAGCCAGGCCTTTTACTGAACAATTTTAAAAGCTGTCCCCTAATACAAAGGAGATAATATACAATAGTATCAGTTCTTTTTCAGATATAGCAGAAACTACATAAATATTTATGTATTTGTTCAAAGTAACCACCATTATTGTTAGATGAAACCCTTGAACCCCAAACTTAAAAATATCTTCCAATATCTCCCCTGATGCTTCAATATGAACACATCAAACTTGATTTTCTTTCTGATATAGTTATTTCCTCACACAAGTAAGTAATTTTTTAAAAACCCATATTTGATATCTACCTACCTAAATATCAATATTTGCAATTTTCAAGCTTCATCTTCCAGACAAGAATGCCAAATTAGTCTCTCTATCACAGTTGAAGACACTGAATATTGGCCTCTTTTGCCAGCACTAATATGCCTCATCTGAATCTAGTTTCTGAGAAACATTAATTCATTTTTGCTAAGGCACCAATTACTCATCCAGGATCAAGATTTCTGGCAAAACCACTTGGTTTTCCAGCAGCATATCTGTCATTGTTTGTTTCACTATCATCACATTTATTGTCAGTAAAGTTTTTCTATGGTAGCATCTTTTTTTTTTTTCACCAGATTTCTGAGAATTAAATTCTTCAATCAACTCAGGGCAATCTAAATTTTCTTCAGCTTCCCAAGCACTGTCAGCATCTGTAAATCTTTCCACTTCAGGAAATATTCCACCTTTCCATTTACTACATGTCAATTCAATATGTTTACACCACAAATTCTTCAGGCTCTGCCTCTTCTACTTTTTTACTCTTTTGATTTTGTTTCTTTCCAGTTTTTTGCAGTGCAATTTTATTGGAAGTCATTTTTTATTGTAGACTAGAAAAGTCATTATTCACCACTTCAGAGCTACTCCTGGTCTGGGAACTTTTGTGTCTCTGTCCCCATGTACCTCAAGTTCAAGCCAAAGATATCATTTTGTTGGTTGGCAGTTTTACTGTTTTGACAATAAGTTATTATTTCTCTTTTTGTGATTTTTTTTGTCTCTTCATGTTTATCCTACTTGGGATTCCCATAGGTTCTTATATAATTAAGTAGATGGTTTTCATCAATTTTGAGGTTGCTATTTCAAATATATCTGCCCTGTTCTTGTTTCTCTTTTATAAGTGTCTAGTTATTGGCAAGTTGACCCTCTTATTTTTACTTACAGATTTCTGAAACTCTTCATTTACTGTAAAATAATTTTGTTTGATTTTTAACTTTTATCATTCCTATTGTAGAGCTTCAAGTTTTCTAATTCTCCTGCAGTCTTTAATATGCTACCAAAATAAATACCATACCTTTATGTCATAATTTATGCAGTCTTAGATCTCCCGCTCATTTTGTTTTCTACTTCTCATCTATTGATTCAAGAGGAATATATTTTCTTTTAATTTCCTCAAGACATCTATGATAGCTGCTCTTTGACCCCTTATTATCATTATTGAACAATACTTGATAATAGAAAAAGAAAATGTTTAAATTGGACATGCGATAATTTTATCTATCAATACATTGTGAAAGAATTATCCCCATCAAATTAAAGATTGAATAGATGTTCTTCAATAGGTCTAGAGAAAAGAGCCAATCAAGAGTTGGTTTCTTGGTTGCAAATGCTCTAGAATGGTGATTGATGCTCTAGAATGGTGATTAGTCACTGAAGAAATGAGGTGTAGGTGACAAATAGGAGATGCTTGTTTTTTCACCTTGTCATCAACACGAGTTTTTCTGAATAATAACAAAGAGTTAAGTCACCTTCGATTATATTTTTTTATCCTAACAATTATGAGGCAACTGTGAATAGAGATAAACAAATTGAATGTCACGAGTAGATCTTTAGGAATGAGAGAGAAAAAATAATTTGGGTGTGTGGACTCCCAGGTTAGACCACTCAAAGTGATTCCTGGCCAAACAGGCTAGTATCCAATGCCCTGTCTAAGTTGTCCCCATGCAGTACATGAGGCACCCAGGATATACAGTAATGCTTAGGGCCACTGGATACCAGAGACTGAATAGAGGCTAGCCTCAAGCTTGTCATGTGCTTTAATTCTGTATTATTTTCCTGTTCTCTAAACTCTTTTTTTGAAAGATGGATATTGTCAGGCCTGGAGAAATAGCACAGTAGGTGAGTGTTAGCACTGCATACAGCTGACCTGTGTTCCATCTTTGCCCCCTCTCCCGCCACTCCCCATAAGGTCCTCTGAGCACAGCCAGGTATAATCTCTAAGCACAGAACCAGGAGTAAGTCCTGAATGCAACCAGGTGTGACTCCCAAAACAAAATACATAAAAAAGTAATTAAAAGTTATATTATCTTACCCATAGCACAAGATCCATAACTTCCCTAGCAAGATACCTTTCCAAATATAGATGATCCACAAATATTTGGTGAGGGCTAGAGAGATAGTACAGGTGTTAATGTGCTTTGCCTTAGACATGGACATCTCTGGTTTGATACTTAGCCCTGCATGGAGTCCCTCAAGCACTTGCCAGATGATACCTAAGTACAGAGGCAAGATTAATCCCTAAACACCAGTGAGAGTGTTTTTTTACCAATATTTGGTGATTGAGCTAGCTTAAACAGATGTTGTTTGGAGAGAAATATTTAGAATAGATTGTTTTATTATCTTATCAGAAAATATTTACTAACATTTCAATAACCAAAACTTAAATAATGGAACTAATGATTTATAAGTTGTCATATCTTGTGGTTGAACAGTAGTTTAGTGGGCAGGGTATTTGACTTGCATGTGACTCAACCAGGTTTCAACCTTGGTCCAACTGAGGCCACCAGGAATGGTCCCTGAGGGCAGAGTCAGGAGAAAGCACTGAACATTGATGGGTATGACCCCCAAACTAAACAAAAAAATTGCCACATCTTCACAAATGACAACAATTAATTTTCATAGATATAAATGATATGGAGAGATGGAGATAAAGTGATTAAGGTAAGGTGAAACAAAGTGAAATATGGGTGCTGGGGCAAGTTATGCCTGATTATCCCACTTCTTACTGTATTCATCTGTGCTTATTAGTGTGGCTGAGGATTTGCATTTGGGGATTGAGAAGTCTGTAAAGGGAAGAGTCTCTCCACTCCCATTTTAAAAACGAATTTTAGAAAGAGTTGTATGAGAAAGTGGGACACCAATAGATCTATCAAGGTGCTGAGGTGAATTGTATTAGCCTAGTTGGAGAGAAGAATATTTATATTTCCAAGTTTTCAAGAGGCACCATGACTAAATTCGACAGAAATCTGGGAGTGACTAAACAGACTGCCAACAAGGCAGTGACCTCTCTGAAGACACCACCAGCTGTGAAGGTGGAGAGACACTGCCCCAGGCATTCTTGTTAGTAGACTCATTCAAGGAGATTCAAGAGAAAGAACATATATGCATTTATTTCTAAACCCGGGGCCTCCCTGAAATAGCTGAGGTTTGATCAAAGAACTTCAGGTATAGAGAAGGAAAAGGGAAAATGAAAATTTTGTTCTTCAGATGTGGCTGAAGGCCAATAAATTATTATTAATATTAATATGACCTCATCTTACCCAAAGACTGCTGAGACTAGAAAATTCAGGTTATATGTAGTACAATTATTTGTCAAAGATTTATCTTTGCATGTTATATTTCTATTGAGTCTTGTGATCAAGGCCAGCCCTTGGGAATAAGGCCAAACATCACTATTTTAGTACTCTGTCCTGATAATTCTAAAAATAAATTGGGCTATGATTGATATCAAGAGAAACTCTAAGATCATTGTCTCAACAGATAATATATGAAAGAGATATGTGCTTTCTTTTTCTCATATTTTGTTGGAAATTACAGGGAGGTTAGCTTTAATATCAGCTTTGGGATCCTGGGGAACAGCCAGGTTGAGGATAATGGTGAAATCATGGAGGAATTTTCCAGTAAGCTTATTTATGAATGTGTGAAGCTGTTTCCACTGCTACACTATTAACCTGGTGTTGAGCTGAATTGTGTTTGTCCCAAATTAGTATACTACACTTCTAATCCCTAGAATCTCAGACTGTAATAATATATGCTCATAAGCTTTCAGGAGGTGATTAAGTTAAAATTAGTCCATTTGGATGGGATTTTTAAGCTAATATGACTAAAATCCTAATAACAATAATAATGAGACTCCAGGGGTATTCCTGCAATAGGACAACAATCATGTCATTAGGCTGTAAGAGGGTAGCCGTCTGCAAGGTAAAGAGACAAGAGGAAGAGAAAGACCTAGAGGAAAATGCCCTTTCTACAACCTTCATTATGGGCTTCATTATGTCTGTAGAGCCATGGAAACCAAAACACTTATTGTTAAGGCCATCGTGTCTATGCTATTTTTTTAAGTCACCCCTAGCAAATTGTATTTTTCATAGAGAAATAGACCTTTCCTGTCCAGTTTCCTGTTGTATGCATGGCACCTAGAAAAGTTGCTGGCACACATTAAACCCTCTATAACCTTTTGCTGAGTGAATAACAAAAGATAAAATAAAAGAGAATATGAAACATTTTATTGTTATTTCATAGAGTTTTTAAATTTTTTTTTATATAAAAGGAGACATTAGTCCTAGAACAGGAAACCTATTTTTTAGCTTCTTCTAGACTGAGGTCAGAGTTGAAATTCCCTAATTAAAATTTTTAAAAGAGGTTTGGAGGGTTAATATAGTAGGTAAATTGCTTGTCTTGCATTTAGCTTACCTGGATTTAATTCCTGGCACCACATATGTTCCCAATGAGCATAGCCAGGAGTGATCCCTGAGCACAGAGCCAGGAGTATAGTCCTAAATAGTTGCAGGTGTGATACAAAAACAATAAAAGCATTCCAGGAACTGAATTTTAACTTGTATTATGTTAATATTAAATTTTCTTCCTTAAGAGTCCTTGTACTAATAACTGCCATGTCATTGTCCAAGCCTATCTCTTCTGAACAAGCTTATTATTTAAAATCTGGGAAGGGATACAGCTGGTACACCTCAGGAACTTGGTGTCTCTTCTGAGCATCTTATTCATGTTTCAGAATAGTGTGTGCATTATTTCCTATGATGGAATCTAATTACATCACTCTTTCTTTCTCTTTTTTTGCTTTTTTTTGGGTGGGGGGGGGGTCATACCTGGCGATGCACCGGGGGTACTCCTGGCTCCTGCACTCAGGAATTGCTCCTGGTGGTGCTCAGGGGACCATATGAGATGCTGGGAATCGAACTGGGTCAGCCGCATGAAAGTCAAATGCCCTATCTGCTATATTTTCACTCCTGCCCCTATATCACTATTTCTTAATGCGGATTAAAGCTTGTCATCAGACTTTAAGTAAAATAAGCATATAGTAAGTTCTAAAACAAGCACAGTTGTAGAGGTGGTGATAAGAGGAAAGAGACCTGACAGTGTACTGAGTCACTGAGAATAAAGTCATTGAGAATAAAGTTTACTTGACCATTTCATTTCACCATATAAGCTCCAATGGGAGATTGAATTAAATGTCTATAGGAGCAATTATAGCTATATTGTCACCAAATTTGTGTTCAATATTAGTGTACCTACCAATGTCTCAGGATGGTATAGCATCTTTAACCATCTTCAGGTATTTTAAAGGAATCAAAAAAACTGTTTCCAGATAGAGAAATCTGGGGCAAGAGGGAAATGAATCTCTGCTGGCATTAGAACAACAGTCAACATACATATTAGTGTTTACAGGGTATTCAAATGATAATTACTTATAAACTTGCTAAAGGATGACATCTTTTCAGACAAGTCTACCTGAAAAATTCAGCTCAGTACAACTAAGAAGTGACTGAAATAAATTAGGAGATGGGAAAGATTCAGAACTGCATCAAGCTTAGACGAGTCAGGGAAAGTGAATCAGATAAATACATTAACACACACACAGTGACGGATGAGGCAGATGACATTTTATGCTCCTTTAAACTGACTGATGAAGATCAGACAAATTAGAAATAGCTGTGGACAAGTTCAAGAACATCTTTCTAGTGTGTACTGAAAGGGAATCTTAAGGAGAAGAGATTTGAAGTGTGCCTGAAAAATGGAAAACGGGGTAATGGAAAGAATATTCCAAGAGTGACATCCTTCTGCTCAAAATATATAAGCATAAAGAAGATAGTTTTGAATGTGATATTTTGTACGAATATACAATATTTTTAAAGTATGTTAGGAAAAACAAAAGTAATATTGAAACTAAGATCATTTCTATGCAACTTATTTTAGACAATAATAGCATATAACTGAGCCTATTCTTTATCTGCACACAGAATAAAAACTATTAATTTAAGACATAATTCAGACTATGAACATCATCCTATAGATGCTGGACTTTTCTTGCTCTATATCCTAAATATGTATATATTATAGTAGGATTATAAATTATCATTATGTTGTAGTAATTACAAAAAAATAAAACCTATTGCTTACATTTTTCATAGATTTATAACATAGAAGTCTTTATTTTTGGAGTTGGGGATACACCTGGAGGTGACTGAGAGATATTACTGGGTCTATCTATGCTTAGGGTTGCTTTTGGTGGTACTTACAGAACTGTGTGGTGCTGGGGATCAAGTCTGGGACTCCCACATGCGAGGCATGCATTCATCCTGTTGAGCTGTTTCTCCAAATCTGTAAAAGCTTTCTGATTCTGAGTAAAGTTTTCACGAGCAGAAAATCGTCTGATTTTCTTTTCCCTCTGTAGGCAGAGACGTATGTTTCTGTTTCTGATATATGTCCGTTTAATTTTACCCTGGAAGTTTAGAATGTTGAGAAATGAAATGTGCTGTCAAGCAATTTTAGTTGTAGAATTGAAATATGTGGCAGATGACAGTATGTGTTTTAAATGTATGTCAATTTGTAGAAACTAATGATAAAGTAAGTTAACCTATAAATGGAGCTAAAAATACAAAGGTCAGAGGTTCATGGCATTTCCCCCTTCCTGAGTTGCTTCTCTAACTACTAAGCCCTTCATGTTACATGGTAATAATGAACTTAATCTTCACAGCTGCTCAGATGTAGTAGTCATTAGCTAATGAACATGTAGTTGGTACCTGCTTAAACAATCACATACAGGTGGGGAAGTGAACTCTAAGGTCTAACCTTGAGTATAGAGCCTTATTTGCTCTGAAAATTCAAGTAGATATTGTATAAAATGAAAAAGAATGATTATTTTTTTTCTACCAAAGATACATATTAGAGGGAGAAGTAATAGATCAAAGATCTTTCACCTGAATATCTTATTTTACTTTCAATTGTTTTGAAAAAATGTGGTCTGAGAAACTATATGTTTTTCATTCTTTATTAAGGGCTTAATTCTCAAAAGATAGACTCAGGCTAGAGAAAGCTCAACCGTCCACAAACAACATTTATATTTATACAAACAGAGTGTCTAAATGAAAACCTCCTGGAAATTCTACATTGTTTTTAAGAAGATACCACACATTACAAAATGCAAAATATGATATACTACATGATTTATTTGGAACAAAGCTCAGAGCATTCCATATTAAAAAGAGAGAATTCAATACCACTTCACTGTGAGTGGTAGCATGGCGTGTGTAGAAGGTATTATGGGTGTTTAAGGGTATACGAGGGAGAGTGGATTAAGTGCAGTGGGTATTGATGCCACATTATGGTAATGTCAGGGATCTTTGGGCTCTGAGATTGGAAGGGCAGAGGGCACTGGGGCATAAGAGACGTGGTTGGGTGAAGTAAGCAGAAAATTCACGATGGCCTGTAATGATGGGGATCAGTATAGTGTCATTGCTGTGTTTTATCCAGATTTCTATTCTCTATGGTAGAGATTTTTGTATTATTTTCTCAACTGAAATGTATGGCCCTGACAACATTCATCACAAAAACATTGAGATACCAAGTAAATCCACCCAGTCTTTTAGGGCTAGGGGAGGTGATGTCCGGGTGAGAACTATTACTGAATAATCGTAGGTGGTATATTTGCCGTTCATCTGATCACATTTCTAATTACTAAAAAAAAATTCTTACTGTTTTGTCTATCATATTTGGAAAGGAAGGAGGAAGAACTGCACTGTAGCACTGTCCTCCCGTTGTTCATCAATTTGCTTGAGCAGGCCCAGTAACGTCTCCATTGTGAGACTTGTTACTGTGTTTGGCATATTGAATATGTCACGGGTAGCTTGCCAGGCTTTGCCGTGCGGGCGAGATACTCTCGGTAGCTTGCTGGGCTCTCAGAGAGGGGCGGAGGAATCAAACCTGGGCCAACCAGGTCGGCCATGTGCAAGGCAAACGCCTTACCTGCTGTGCTATCACTCCAGTATAGCTCCAGGAGAAAGAACTACTAATACCATAAAATAAATAAATAAACCCCAAGTACATTTGATGTTTTTATTTTAAATATGAGCTTAAAGATGAAGAGATAATGGGTTGGAAGACAAGGAAAGTACAAATCTTTCTGTTTCCTCCCTCCCTTTTTTATATCCATTAACAAACAAATAAATAAGAAAATATGCAAATAAGTAAATCCCCCTTGCTTTTCTAATTAAAAGTTAATTTTGATCTTCTTAATCCCTATCATTTCTTCTTATGTCAGGTGGAGTGTGAAAGAATTTTAAGATATTGACCAACAAAGGAAGATGTGGCAGCTGACCTGGAAATAAATCAATTAAAGCTTTATAATTTTCCAGTCAATGACACCTGTCTTAAACACCTAAATTCTTTGCATATCAAAGTGGGAGAGGAAAAATATGGTTTTAGCAACATTCTATGGGAAATTTGCTTCACTGATCAGAGAATACATGGTGTCACTAAAGTAATGATTATAAAGTGTTTAGAAAGACAAGAAAGTACAAGAGAGATTTGATTCCCAGAAAACCTGATTCACTGACCTATGAGGTGGAATCTGAACTTGGGAAAATCTGCAGGGTACAGATGTGACTTTGCTCAAATGTCATATTGAAAATTTGGAGAATTATCAACTGGGGAGGTCATTAGATGCTCCCTTACTGGATTGTTCTCTTTTAGGCATTCAGTAGATAACCACTATTACAGAACAGAGATACTTGGTCATATTGTTGAAATACAGGTTTGGGAATAAAAACTATAGCTTAACTACAGACCACCAGGGTTGGTAATTGCTTCCAAAGGGGCCTGATCTTCTCCAGTGAGCTGAAAGGCAGCAATGTCATTACTCATCTACACTTGTGTTCAAAGAGATGAGAGAAACCATGCTATCCAGACCAGTGTCCAACGATCTAATGACAGATGAACTCTCTTATGTGAAAGTGATTTGGTGGGTAGGGTAGAAGGTAGAAGCCTTAATGAGAACATCTCCTCATTGTCAAGTTTATAGTTTCATTCTTTCTCACTGACCAATAATAATACTGTAAATGCATCAGGTGTTTTACAGTTCATGGGCATTAATATGTTGGAATGTTAGGTAAAGGTGGAAATCCAAGCTAGGCTAAATGTATTTCCTAAATTATAATGGCCTAGGGACCCACAGTTCTGTTTACAGGATATTGTATAGTATTTCATATTGTCTCAGCCTGGACACTACTGAATTATACTTATAGGTTGGCAATAGAACTAAGCAATCTAAGAGAGGGATCAGGAATATGAAAATTTTAAACATCACGTCGACTGAATTATCAAGATGCAATAAGTATAAGCATCTATGATCAATTTATGTATTAAATTATCAACTATTTAAGCTTGTAGCTTTGCTTTACTGTAATTTTTACTGCTGAAATTAATAAACCACAATTATGAGTCAAGAAAATAACTAATTACAAGTTTATATTATTGTATTTATCCTCTTTGGTTCCATTTTCTCACATTTCAATCTTCGAACTCATTTCTATCTAAAGCTGAAGATTTATCTTTTAGTGAATCTGTTTTTAACTGGTAATAAAAAATTTGATTTTACTGTTTTATTTAGCTCACTTTTTTTTTCTCAAGACAGTATCTTTTTTGGTAGTATCTAGAAACACACAAGGGAGAATAAGAATTAAAGACAAATATGTTCCTATACAGATCACTAAAAAAAAAACCTCCCACATTTTAGCATATTCTATCACAATACCAAAGATGTAATTGTGTGTTTCAGCTGACATTCTAGGTTTCTTCCTGTAATAGACTTTTTAAATATGTTAGAGACAACTCAAGATGCCTCTAGAGAAGTGATGGAAATCCGTACTTATTCTAATGTTGCCCAAAACATATTTTGTATGAGAAATTCTTCAAAGTTATTCTTAAACATTTTCTTGTCTGAGAAAATGGTAGCAAATTCATTTACATGTTTTCTCTTTCTCATTCTTCTATCTCTCTCACTCTCTCTCATACTTTCTTTCCTTCCCCTGCTGAGGCTCTTAGAATGTTTTGATTATAGATATGAATATCCTTCCTATCCTTTTGTGTCCCATGCATATAACTTGGAAATCTATCTGAATAGACTTGAAAACCTCCCATGTTTTATAGCATGCTGCATCCATCTTACATCATAACTGGTGACAAATAGGATAAAACATCCCCTAAATGTTTCAGCAACAGCAACAACATCAAACAATGATTTGTCTTGGCTTTACTGTTTTTGATTTCCAGAATGTGACGTGAACCTTGCCTGTCGACTTTTCATTTCAGATTTGTTTTTGTTAACTCTTAACACCATTGTTTCATTTCTGTCTTACTCTATTTGGCCATACGCTTTCTGCTTGGATTCAAACTGTTTGTCAAATGTGATAATGGGCAGAAAGACGCAGCGTGAGAGGTTAGCCTTGTCTTTCAGCAATTTCCCCTGGATGTAATTTTCCTAATATTAATGCAACTGTACATTTGACTCACAAATTCCAAAGCCCTTCAGAAAGGGCAATTTTATCATCACCAGGAGCCCACCATCTTATTCTGTGGTTCTGACAATCTTACAGGAGATTCCTTTTTATTTATTGCAGTTATGATCTTTGTTGCTTAGCCCACAAGCTTTAAAATAAACCTGAACATTGTCCCTGATGCCTCTGAAGTATAAGACTATGTCACTTTACCTCTCTCAAGATACTTTCCTTTTAGCATTCTTACCTTGAAAATTTCTCTCTCTTCCTCCCTTCCTCCAAACCTCCCATCCCACCCTCACCAAGAACCTCCCTCCTTCCTTTATCTCTTTAAAAGTCAATTGTTCCTTGGGGGTGTGGATTGTCCTGAGATTTGAGAATGAATCTGGAATAGCCAGTGTTCTAGCCTCTCTCTGTGCTGTGAGAAACACCCTCTTTGGCCTTGTGCAGGTCATTCTACTTCTCTTCACTTCTGCTTTCCCATCTGTTAAAAAGTGGATAATAATATTTGCCTCACTGGGGTGTATTTATGCTTAATTACTGTAATTGCTTGTAAACAATTTGCTATCCTGGGATAAAACATATGACTGAGGAGCAAAAATTAGAGGAGACAATTTCCTATCTCTTTATTTATTTTTAAAATTTATTAGCTGATTGCCTTATCCCAGATAGTTTTATTCAACAGTGTTCATGGCAGCCTCTTGAGGTAAGTGATAATATGATATCATTAAAAAACACCTTGTTCTGGAAGGCAGGTTTTTCTCTAACTTCCTCTATATGATTTTTAAATTTCTCTGGGCTTCAGGTACTTAGTTCACAAGGGATCATAATATCTACTCAATTTAGATTAAGAGAGGTGAAATCCAAGTGCAGAAACTATGTGAAGAATAATTTAGGAAATTAAAAAGCTGGTAGTAAGTACTTAAATCAACTATGTAGTAGCAAGATGAACTCTAATCTTGAACTAATGCATTAGTGAGGAAACATCTGTGGGGACATAACAAATATTTTGTGCAAAATATTTTGTAATATAGGTGTAAATATTTATACACACATATATAGTATATACATGTATATACACATATACATCTATATATGTATGTATATGGGTATATGTGTATATAAGGTAAAGGCCCTTTGTTACTGTGTTTGGCATATCGAATACTCTCGGTAGCTTGCCGGGCTCTCCGAGAGGGGCGGAGGAATCGAACTCTGTCAGCTGGGTTGGCCATGTGCAAAGCAAATGCCCTACCTGCTGTGCTGTGGACTGGAACCCATATACATACACATATATTTATATATGTATATATTTATACATATATATATATATCAAGGTAAATGTGCGATGGAAGAGCAATTGTGCTCCGAGAGAACAGAATATGGCAAAGTGTATATGAGGAAACAAAATTCTAACATAAATATGGAAAACAAATACTAACATAAATTTATGATGATCAATAGAGGGATAGCTACATAATAGATACATATTTCACTATAAATTGTTCTAGCTAGAGTCAGTACAGTTTAATTCAGCTTGTCAAATTCAGTTTTATGATCATGTCTGAAAAAGAGGCAGGAGGTGATTTGGGGAACAAATTATGCAATGCTCATAAAATTATCTTTGTATAGAAAAGTCTCTTAACTCAGGAATTGTATACGAGTGGAGCCTCACATTGGAAAGGATATACAGACTCCAGATGTTGATAGTTTTCTTTCTCAGAAGGGGGTGGAAATTAGGCCAAGTAGTTGAGACAGAAATTCTTGGAACTGTTTTAATAAGGTTACCTATATCCAGTTTGAAAATCCTGATTAGGAATAATACCTTAAAATAAATCTATTGACTCCTGGATGTGGCCTTACTGGCAATATGACTTGTATTTTGGAGCACAGAGAACTTGTATTTTGGCATATCATAGTTGTGATACACCAACAGAGGATTTCAAAGTTTCATGAACCAAGAAAAAAAATGTAGCATTCACAAGAATATATATTGTCTATGCATTCCCCCCCAAAGGGCTTAAATATATCATGGGTCAATAGTACTAATCTCTCACTTAAGGACATGAGTTTGCATGAAAATAGTGTAATTGTGAATCCGATAAACCAGCTGAAAGCCAGCAGGGGCAAATGGTGGAGTAAATCTTAGTGGAGTTCATCTCCTGTACCTATTATGTGTTTTATTGTATGATTGAAAGTTCCTGAATAAGCCCAAACAAAGCCTTACATCGATCTCTTTACTTCCCTTCATGATTTTGCATGCTCTTTGGTAAAACCATTATCTAAAACACTGTCTGCAATTAATCTTCAAGGCAGCATGAAGTCAGCCAGAGGCTACAAGATTAGGGTTTCAAGCAGTCCCAAAAGCTGATCTTTGGGACACTTGATGGGGCAGATTTGGTTGAGTTCGTTATGTGGCTAAGCATCATGGTGAAAAGTAGATTGTTATGCATGATGAATTGGGACATGAAAACATGATAACATAGAACATGAGTGACTATATTTCTTTATAATGTATCTGTCCATGGAGGCGCAGGATGGGGGGAGGGGTGGGGGAAGGAGGGGGATTGGAAGGTGAACGCGTCCAGATGCTGGCATGCAGTAAAGCATTCCTGGCTGTTAGTTCCAGTAGGTCATTACTGCATTAATTTGGTGTTTAATTAAATGCCTGTGCAACAGACCATTTATTTGTTATCTAATATTAGCTTTAGTTCTTATCAATTAAATGCTAGCTGAGGGCTTGATTCACTTACATTTTATGTCCCCTTATACTCTTTTCAGAAACAACAGCCAAAACCAACGAGTCCTCGTTGTGTCTACAAAGATTTATACACCCAGATTTCAGAGTAAGGAGTACATGATGCTGGTGTTATTAGGTGAGAGCAAGGGAAATTTAAAAAAAAAAAGTGCCGCTTATTTTGGAGAAAGCTATTACCCAAATACAAGAACTGTGTCCTCCCTTCACCCTCCCCCAGTCCTCTGTGCAATTGGAAACATATAGATGGTGGTGGCGGTGGGTGGGGGGAGGGGTGCACTGGTCGGAGCATCTAATTCCTGTCCTGTATGTTGATATGCCTCCTTTCCGACTCTTATTTTACACACCCACCCCTGCCCTGCAGGTAAAGAATTGCCTCCCCTGTGCCAAATTTCTCATTCCCTTGAATATTTATGAGCTTTTAGTAAAATTAGTTGTGCTAACATGAAATGTACAAATGTTAGAGAGTTGTCTACTGACTGTCTGGTCAATCAGGTGCATTTCAACTGCAATATTACCATGGGCCAAAGAAGAGCAGTGACCAGAAAAAGAGAATGGGAAGATCATCAGAAGAGTGCAAATGTTAATAACTAATGGTTGCCCTATCAACCATCAACTTAAGCTAATGGTTGCATATCACCATCAACATTTTCCCTGAGTCTATCGCCACATGACACCAGGCTATCCTTTATTTAAATTCTTTTCCAATCTATCCCATCTTTTAAAGTTAGAAACTTATTTTAAAAATTAAATCTCATCTCAAGATTTTAAATGCATGACTAGTATTACTTTCCAATAGAGGGTAGCAAGTATGAAAATAAGTATAAATAAATATGTTTAATTTATGAGAACATATGATTACCTGTCAAAGACTCTGAGTATCAAGACTATAATCCAACTTCCTTCCTCAGAGAGAAGTATGGTGGGGAAGTGTTAGTGAAATATTAAATATGTACAGACTGAGAATGTATCCTTAGTACCATCAGAAAAGCAAAGAGAATTACAAAAGGGATAACTTTCTCATTATGTGGTTTTATTTCTTCTTGTTAAACTTGTGCATCACCCAAAATTATATTTAGCCATTTATACTAAGGCAAACGACTTCTCTGTGTCACTAGAGTTCAATTCTGAGGTTATCAGAAATTTCATGAAACACTCATGAATGATTTGGGATAGAAGAATCAAAGAGAATTAAACCCTGCGTATTGCAAATCAACAGTCCTTTAGGTTTCAGGTAGGGAGTCAGCCAACAAGATCTGACAAAGTAGAACTTGCAAAGTGATTGTCATGACAGACTCACCTGCAGTGCCTCCATACTAAGCTTTCCTTCTCCACTGTCATCCCTCCCACCCCACACACACACCACCATACACATCACCTCTCTTTTATCGTCAATCTTAGTCCTTAGCACTGTAGCACTGTCCTCCCATTGTTCATCGATTTGCTTGAGCGGGCCCAGTAACATCTCCATTGTGAGACTTGTTGTTACTGTGTATGGCATATTGAATACATCACATATTGCTTGCCAGAATTTGCCGATTGGGAGAGATACTCTCAGTAGCTTGCCAGGCTCTCCGAGAGGGGCTGAGGAATCGAACCGGCTCAGCTGGGTTGGCTGCAAGCAAGGCAAATGCCCTACCACTGCGCTCTTGCTCTTAGTCCTTAGTGCTATGAAAAATGCTCCATTTTAACATGGGTTCACTTACAGACTCCATTCCTTAACCATGATTTGCACCCCACAGCCTGACTCAGAATATAAGGAAAACTTGATCTCCAAGTGACATCATTTTATCAGTTCTGTGATCTTACAGGCTGCTTTGAAGATCAGGCAAAACAGAGGTGGGAGTTGTGTTTTGTCTCTCCCAGAATGTTCCTTCCTTGGAATTATTTAGTTCGCTGTCACACGTCTTCACTTTCTTCTGAATATCTGAAGCTAACCATAGACTTGATTTGCTCTGGCCCAACAGGGATTTCCAGGGTTAGTGTGGAAGGAAGTTGCATCCTCCAGGAAACGGTGACGAAGCCCCAGCTGCAATGGTGGTAGCAGGTGGTGCTTCGATAATGTCGGATCCAGTTGAGGTACAGGAAAACAGAGCAGCTGAAGACTGAAATCTGAGAGATAACAGGAAATGAAAAATGAGGCAAAGTTATATCTTCTGTTTCCTCATAAAGGCTCCTGTGACAAATGGAATCACAGGCATCACACAAACTGTCTTGCTGAGCTACTGAAGACCTGAGCTATCTTGACGGCAAATATCCGTCCTCTGGTTATCTGTGGGAAAATAATAAGCAAATTGCACAAATGTGTGTGTGTGTGTGTGTGTTTGTGTGCGTGTGTGTACGTGTGTGTGTGAATGCATGCTTTGGGGAGTGGGGGAGGAGGGGAAAGGGGAGTGGAAGAGAGATGTAGGGAAGGAGGTAAAGGAAGAAAGGGCTGGGAAAAAATGGTTTGCAATTAATCACTCAATATAGCTACTATCATCCATGGGGAAATGCTCAAAACCACTATGCTGAAACTCAATATTGAGTTAACATTTGTGTTCATGCTGAAATCGTAGTATGAACACATGGAAATATTTGCTAAGTGTTTTATCTGAGTGAAATACAAAATTCTAGAGTATGAATTTAGCCATAAGTAGCCATACATATGTGTTTTGGATTACTGATGTCCATTTTCAAGGCTGGCACTCAATTAAAAATGCTAGCATTTAGCCTTTAAAATAATGGTGTGAACATATGCTTCATGTATGTTTTTTAAATATATTCAGCACTAGGTTCTAAATTCATGTTTTCCAATCACATAACAAATACAAATGCATAAGTGGACAGTTAAGAAAAAAAGCAATGCATTTTTTATTCAAATTGTTTAAAAAGTAATTTAATACATCTGCATTTCACAGATGTTATGCCATGATGTCATAAATATTTTTTTAAATAAATGAATGAGAAAACTCTTAATTTATCAGTGCAAATTAAGTTTTTCCCTTACTATACTCATAGACAAAACATTGTGATGGAATGGATATTAGAAGGGAAACAGTTTACAGAATATAATCTATACAAATAAAACAATTTTTTAAAGGAGGTAGAATGAGAAATGGAGGAAAATCCAAGGCTTTGCCAAGAAACTGGGAAGAGTTGCCATCAGCTCACTTCAAGCACCATTTAGTAAAAGGCTTATCCAGCAGGATGCAGACCTAAATTGCCATAAAAGTTTTGGGTTATGGAATACTTCCAAAATAGTCCAGATGATGCTTTGATTCATTGAAGCATGTAGGAAGATATATCTGGGTTTCTCTAAACACAAATTTATCTGATCACTATAAAGGAACAGTCATAGGTAGCTGTTTCAATGTCATGGGGTTTATTATCAACCCTTGGTGATTCTCTGAAATGGCAGCTTATGAGAAGCGGTTACATTGTGGGGGTGGATAACCTGGCTATTAGTTTGAAGTAAAAAATCTTTAGGTTAAATCAAATTCTAACATCTTTGGAAAGATTTAACAAATTTAAAGAATTTTCCTCCCAACCTAATTAGTCCCTCATTTATCTGAAATTATTTAAAAATGGATGGCCTCATTTTTCAGTTTAAATTTTCAAGTACTTTACTCAATTGCTGAAAGTAGACTTGTAATAAATATAAAAGATAAAAATGAAGGACTAGAAATGATCAGATTTAAATTTTATTTTTTTTTTTGTGTCAAGAAATGAGTATTTAGGAGAAAAATGTTAGGATAATGCTTCCCATAACTGAAGTTATTCAGGGTAGACTTCTTAAGAACAGACATATGAAAAGGCACATGAGGTTATGGCTTTTACATAAGAAAATAATAAAAGAATATATTTAGCTGAATGATGCAGGTAATATTATTTACCTAATAGCACAAAACTTATTACAATCTGTGGATGGGGTATCTATTTTCTTCATAAGTAGGTGCTGATTTAGAAAGTTTCGAGGCTTCAGAGAGTTTTGAGAAAAATGCATTTTCATAATTTATTTTCTGGAAAAATAAAGAACAAGCCTTCAGATGTCCCTAAAAGTGGTGGGAACCAGAAACATGGGAATCTTCCAGATTCTATTTAGCAGCTAAGTTTTTACTTATTGAAGATTAAGAAGCATACAGAATCTTGAGACAGTATTGATATAAAAAATGACTAAACATCATTTCTAGAAATTTCATACTGCTTCTGGCTTGGATTTCCTCTTGGAAGTGGGTCACAAAATATAGCATTTGCATATTTGTATTAGAATTACCTAGGTATTTGTTTTAATGCAGGTATATGACATCAATCAAGTCACTATTTTAGTAAACTAGAATTTGAGGGAATTTCACTGATCACTATTTTTAAAAAGTTCCCCGATGGTATTTAAACACACTGAATTTTAGAAACATTTTCTAATAGCTTTAGAACATGATTCTGGGTCTTGTTAGGGTCTGCAACATTTCCCCAACAATAAAAACAAGTTGAAGAATATGGTATCTCACTGGGAGATAAATCCTGTACAAGTCAGATGTATGGACTCCTGATATTATATTAAATGGCGGCCCTAACCTAGCACATTCCCCAAACACATCTTTTTCCTAACTCCTAGAATTTGTGAATAATTTGGGGCTGGAGAGATAAAATGTGGTTAAGCTTCTTGCCTTCTATACCGATGTTCATGGGGTAATCCCTCAAACTTCATATGATCCCCAGAACATTAACAGGCATAACCCCTGAGTATTGTTAGGTACAATAACAAAACAAATCTTATATAATTAAGAATTAAGTAAAGAATCTTGGAATAATAAAATTATTCGGGTTATCTACTTGGGAGTACGACAAGAAATGGGGTTGGAACAAAAAGATGAGCCTACCTTTGTAGGTCATGGTGTGGAAGGGTTGGGAGAAGGGGGTTGCATTTTATTGAAAGGGACATGGAAACTTAGTTAAAACTTTACTATCTTGAGACCTATATTTCATATAACATTTTCTATATGACTTGTTTGAATCGGGGGAGGGGGAACATCAAGCAATACTCAGGACTTATTTCTCACTCTATGTTCCTGGATCAGTAGCAGAAATTGTTGGGGTAAGCGGTAAGTGATAAGTGGAACCAAGGATCCAGGCCCAAACAGACAGTCATGTGAAAGGCAAACACTTTATCCACTGCACTACCTCTCCAGCCTCAGACTGTGGTTTGGGTATTGGAAAAGGCAGATAAAGAAGGTTAAGAAAAGATTTGGGGAACCCTATTAGTACTTTCTTGCTGTGGTTCAGGGTTTTTTTTAAGAAAAAATAAACAAAACTTTTTATTTTATTTTTTTTTTAATTTTTATTAGTGAGACACCATGAGGTACAGTTGTAGACTTACAAATTTTTGTGCTTGGGTTTCAATTATACAATGATCAAATACCCATCCCTTCACGTGTCCATTTCCCACCACCACGTATCCCAGTATCCCTCCCACCGCCCCATCCCCCCCATCCCACCCTGCCTCTGTGGCAGGGCATTCCCTTTTGTCCTCTCTCTCCTTTTGGGTGTTGCGGTTTGCAAAAGAGGCATTGAGTGGCAATCATGTTAGGTATATAGTCTACTTTTAGCATGCTTCTCCCATCCTGGGAGGATCCTCCCAACACCCTTTATTTGGTGCTCCCTTCTCTATCTGAGCCCCCTTTATCCCTTGCATGTGTGGCTGGCCTCCAAGCCATGGAGTAAAATTCCTGGTACTAAT
Source organism: Sorex fumeus (assembly GCF_029834395.1). NCBI lineage: Eukaryota > Metazoa > Chordata > Mammalia > Eulipotyphla > Soricidae > Sorex > Sorex fumeus. The sequence continues at coordinate 44,296,741 of NW_026606185.1, read as the reverse complement.
CTCGGCCATTCTTGGGTACTAGTCTCCTATTTTGTTAGGATGAAGATCTTAGAGGACTGGGAAAAACTCCAGTATTCAAGAAACAGTTTGATAGTAAAGGTAGCACTGTCGCACTGTCCTCCTGCTGTTCATTGATTTGCTCGAGTGGTCCCAGTAATGTCTCCATCATGAGACTTATTGTTACTGTGTTTGGAATATCAAATATGTCACTGGGAGCTTGCCAGGCTTTGCCGTGCTGGCGAGATACTCTCCGTAGCTTGCCGGGCTCTCCGAGAGGGGTGGAAGAATTGAAGCCGGCTCGGGCGGGCCAGCTGCACACAAGGCAAACTCCCTACCGCTGTGCAGTAGTAGCTCCACCCTTGATAGTAAAAGAAGAAGAAAAAAAAAACCTTGCTCTTGGAATCAGATAAAGATTACAGAAGAGAGAAATAAGGAGGAAATATCACTCTCTTGGGTTTGTGGGCAGAGAAAATGTGTACATAATGATCATTTACTGAGATGGGAAGATTGGGGAAAATCTGGGTTTTAAGATATAATTTAGAATTCTGTTTGGACGTGTCAAGGAAGCAGCTGGGTATGAGTGTGGAGCTCAGAAAGATCCACACTGAGAAAATAATTAGGAAAACATATCAAAATACAAATGTCCATGAAAACTGGGAAGATAAAGGAAGACAATCTAGAAAAAAAAGAAAGTGAAGTAGAGTTGACTATCCATAGACTTCGAACATTTTCTTCTCCTGGGGAAGGATGAGCCCACAGAGAAGACCAAGCAAGTATACTTTATTTATTTGGGGGGGGGGGGGGAGGGAGTGGGAAGAAGTGGAACAGAGGTCAGGAGCGGGGAAGACACAGAAGGAAGGAACTGAGTTCACTGCTTCTGAAATGTGGATGAGTTTTAGTAGATCGACAGGAATTGATTGTTAAAAGAAAAGAAACTTGAAGTAGAGATTGTGTCAAGCAATATACATACTTAACATATTTGAGAAGCAAAAAAATTGTTAAGAAGCTAAATTTTCAGTTGAATAGATTTTCATTTTGTTTTATGCAGAGAGAGGTTTTTTATATATGTTTATTTTTATATATATATTTCAAATATATATTATATATTTTTATTCAGCAGTAGGGCATTTGCCTTACACGCGGCCAAGATGGCCGACCCGAGTTCGATTCCTCCGCTCCCTCTCGGAGAGCCCGGCAAGCTACTGAGAGTATCTCACCCACACGGCAGAGCCTGGCAAGCTCCCTGTGACATATTTGATATGCCAAACACAGTAACAGCAAGTCTCATGATGGAGACGTTACTGGGCCTGCTTGAGCAAAATCGATGAACAATGGGAGGACCGTGTTTGTTTTTTATATATTTTAAATATATATTATATATTTTTATTTTTATATATGTTTATAGGTAAGAGTTACCATGATAATAGACTAATATGCCTATTTTGGTCAGGCAAGTGAATTGATGATGGATGAGTGGAAAGGATAATTCCCTTGACAAAATAAGGGTGTTTGTGATGTAAAATGCCTGTTATGACCCTTGACAGACAACAGCAATTGAAGTACCTGAGATGAAAGAGAAGGGGAATGAGACTACATAGGGGGATACTCTAGCCAGATTGGTGCTTACTCACTCAGTAAAGTATAAAATTAGATTATCAGCAAAAATTGGTGAGGAAAAACTTCAATTGAAAAGGGAATAAAAGGTAGTTTTGGTGAATATTAAGGAATGTGCGTGGTAGAGAAAGCAGTGGGGTTATCTGTTAAGATTTTATTTCACTTTTGAAGTGATAGTGACCAGTTCTCCATGCTGCGTGATCCATGAGTGGGAAGATGATTATCAAGTGATTCCAGGCATGAATCCAAATGTGAAGAAGGGAAGAAGTTACAGAGCTAAAAATGCTGGAAAGAAGATTACCATGATAAGGAAACTTGGGCTCTATGCATGTTTATGAAGCAATGAGAGCTTTCCATGATACACAGAAATCAAGACATTACTCAGCTGAACAAGACAAAATAATTGTTTTGTGGGACCATTTAACTGCTAAGCAAGTTAGATCACTGGAAGTTAGATCTGGGGAAAAGCATGTCCTAATTACTGATTTGGCAGAAACAGTTCAGTGTCTTGTGATACTTAGAGGACTGTGAAGAACTCAAAGTACTTGACGAGATAGAACTTACTCTTGGAATGAGAGATGGATTCCCAAGGGAGGAAAAAGGAAGAAATACCAATCTCTCAGCTTTCTGACATTGTTTACATGTCATATAGCTTGCAAGTAAGGGTTAAATAAAATTTATATTTATTTATCAAGTAAAATCACATTAATTGCACATCATTTTGATCCATGTTTGCTTTGTTGAGTCAATATGGGACTACAATTTAGCAAGAGTTCTACAACTAAAAATATTTGAAACTATTTGGCTAATTCACTGCTGTAGTTATGAGTTTAGATTACTGAAATAATTGATAGACTTGCTGACTTTATACTTAAAAATGCAAGTTCCTGGTCAAATCCTATTGTAATAAATACCCATGACATCTCTGAATTGTTTTCTTGTTCTGGATATTGGTTTTCAACTCACATTTGTAGCTTGATTGTACTTGTTTGAATATGTAACAACAACGATTAATTGTATTAAAAATGAGGTCATATTAGGTTATATTACTTTGCACAAGAGTGTTTAGATATGTGATCTCACATCTCTTCTAGTATATGTTGCCATTTTCTCACCACCAAGATTCCAATATCCTTTTATCACACTTTATTAAACCATACTTCCTCTCCCAAACTGACAACCATAGCAAGCTCTTCTGTTGGAGGGTACAGGTTTGTATTCATTTGGTTTTGTGTCCTTGATTTGCTTCACTATGTTCTATGTATGAGTGAAATTATTTACATTTGTCTTTCTTCTGACTTATTTCACTTGCATGACCCCTATATTTCCATGAACATTGTCATACATACAAAATATTGTTTTATCATATGGTTGAGTAGTATTCCATTGTCCAGTGTAAACATTTGTAACAGAGAACATTCTGGATGAAAATATACAACATTGCAAAGCTCAAAATAAAGAGAGAGTATGGGGGAAATTGTCTGCCATAAAGGCAAGGGGAGGGGTGGGATGGGGGGGTAATGGGGACATTGGTGATGGAAAATATGCACTGGTGGAGGGTTGGGTGTTTACTCACTGTATGACTGAAACTCAAACATGAGAGCTTTGCAAGTGTTGCTCACAGTTATTCAATTAAAAAAAATATGCAACATTGGAACTAGAGAGTACTAGAGTATGGGTGGGTAGAAAGCATGCCTTGCACACAGTTGACTCAGGTTTGATTCTGAGCACCCCACTTGGTCCTTTAAGCCTCACGAGGAGTGATTCCTGAATGCAGAGCAGTAACGAACTCTAAGCATCACTTGATATAACTCCACACCCCTTCCCCCCAAAATAGATAAACAAATAATATTTATTTGGATTAGCATATCTGGCCAAGTGATTATTAATTGTGACCTCTCCCATCATACTGTTTAGAGTATACATGAACAGGTCAGCAAACTTGACTAAAAGTTTGTCCTCTAGGTAGAGGTAATGCTTTCCTAAAATAATGTTGCTCTTTTCGTAATCTCCGAGCATCGCCAGGTATGGTCCCAAAACCAAAAAACAAAACAAAACAACAACAACAACAACAACAACACACACACACAAAAAAAAACACTTTGCTTTTTCTAAATAAGGGTGTGCCAGAAACTGCCTAGAATAATATCAAAGCAGTTTGGTTTAGAATTTTGAGTTTTAATATTTTAATTAGAAAAATGGAAATAAAAGAAACAGGTGCTTCTTTAAGTTTCTCTGACCAAACTATTTACCTTGTCTATTACATATAAGCATTAGTCTATGATGTTTTAGCTTATTATTTTGTGTATATGGTATTGAGTATTTATGTGTCTCTAAATTTAAATCCTTGTTTACCTTCTTAATATGTGAAAGGTCTTGAGAAAGATACTTCTAATTTTTTTCTAAGTCTGATTATCTGACATTTCTAATAAAGTTTTTTTAAATGTGAAGAGTTTTTTTAAATGTGAAGATACTCGGATTGGAGTCCAGCATCCTCCACCCAGATCCTCCAAATTCCAGTAGGCGGGGGTCACACCCACCACCTGGCCCCCTGGTGCCGTGTAAACCCATCAACGGACAAGACTCAGAGACTATAAAATCCAGCTCCCAGACGAGAAGAGTGCAGTCTCCTGCCCCCGCGCCTGGCTGTTCCTCGCAGGGGCCCCTTGGAGGGGAGCGGGTTGAGCTTTCCTCCCCACCCCGACCAGGGCTCCGGCAGCCAAAGATCTCCAGGACCAGCCACCACCATGCTGAGACCACTCTCCGCACACATGAAGGTACTGGCAGAGGGACAAAGCCACATGGGTTCCGGGGCCGAGATCTCCAAGCCTACTCGGATTGGAGTCGAGCATCCTCCACCCAGATCCTCCAAATTCCAGTAGGCATGGTTCACACCCACCACTTGGCCCCCTGGCGCCATGTAATCCCATCAACGGCCAAGACTCAGAGACTATAAAAACCAGCTCCTGGAACCGCGACATCTTATTATGACATCTTATTATCTCATTCCTACTTTGGACAAACTGGCAGGCTACCGAATGTAGCCTGCCCACAGGGCAGAGTCTGGCAAACTCCCCGTGGCGTACCAAATATGCCAAATACCAGTAACAATGATGGGTCTCATTCTCCTAAAGAGCCTTGAATATAATCTCAGGGCTAGGATGAAAGAGATGTTACTGGGGCCTGCTCGAGGCAATCGACGAATAACAGGATGATGAAATGAAAAATGAAAATAATGTGAAGAGAATTATGTAATAAGAAATTTAGAGTAGTGTTTGGCCCCTTCTAAGCACTCAGAAAATATTAGTTATCATTAACATCGATGTCTTCATAATTTGTATAACCAAGATTTTCTGTCATTGGTGATAATCAACTGGTCTTTTTCTTCATTATATATCTGCTGCTTATTCCCTTGGTTTAAATTTGCTCATCTGTTAGGTGACAGTCATTACCTGAGTGACCTAAAAGATTAGGATTTTATTTTTGTTAAAACTCAAATATAGTAACTGTAAACATACTTTTAAATCTTAGTCAAATTCCAATATGCTGTAATATTTTCATCTAGTGATTTATTCATGCTAAATGAAGAAATGTTTCTGTCATTTTACTTGATATTTCATGCAAAATATTATATATGTATTATTCCCATATTACTGAAGATGTCAAGTGTACAAGAGCTTTTAGAACAGGAAAAAGAACTCCCTGTATCCATTGCTATCTTTAACAATTACCAATGCTTGCTGTCTCTCTTTTTTTTAATTTGTACAAAAATTCATCCTCACTTTGGGTTATTTGGGGGGAGATAATGTCATTTTTAATCTAGCACTTTTTAGTTGCAAAAATAAATCTCAGTCTCAAACCTTTTCACAACTACTGTGAATTTTTAACATGTAAATATAAATCAGCAAGGCTTAAGACTGGCAAGAGAACAATTCTTAGTGGAGAATTTTTTGTTATTGGATAGAAAGATTTTTCCTAAGGCTACAAAATCCTGTTTAACTGTTGCCTCCTATGGATATTGCCAGGCATTAGGGGGATTGGGTAACATCTCTTACAGCTCTCTAGAAGTCTAGTAAGAACTCACTGAGAACCCAGAAAAGGATGATTCATAAGGTCTATCTGATCTGGAGAATATCCCAGAGACACTATCTTGGAAAATAGTAAAGAGTTCCTAATAAGCAATCCACAGAGCAGAAAGTCAAGTATATAAAGCAAAATTTTATGCCCACCTTCCTCCACCATAACAAAAATAGTTATTATGGGTACAGTGGGGAAGTCTTGGAGATGTTCAGAAATAAAGGAAATTGTGATTAAATAAAATCATCTTGTTTTCTGACTATGGCCCTGCATTTATTACAGTGAAATTTCACAGATGTTTCCAAATATATCCTGCTCAAGTCCTACTGTCCTCACAACTACCTAGTCTTCCCCTTAATTTCTTGATGCTCAACTCCTATTCTCTTCATCTGAAGATAGAGATTGGAACTTGTAGATGTTTTCAATTGAGGATCCTGAATTCTTGCTACACCTTCATTCTTTACTCACTCAGAAGATTGAATATGAGTTAGTCACATCAGAGAGAAGACGTAGTCATTGGATGCATTCTTAATAAAGCAGAGAGGTGAGAATGGCCAGATCTCATTTCAAAACCTAAACAAATTTTTAAGAAGACTGGGGTTTCATAATGGGAGAGCACATCATAACCTGGATGGCTTCAAGCCACATTTTATAGGACCAGACAAGGCTTAGAGAGATTTTGTTCTTATTTAATTAAATTTAGTTCTTTATTCTAAAGGATGACAAGAAGCCTCTCTGGTTTCTTGTACAATTATCACAAGAATCTTCATATGGTATAGCCTTATATTTTTGCTTTTTGAATAAAAGAAAGCTAAAAGAACTGACGCTCAAATCCTACTTTCTTCATCTAAAGACAGAGATTGAAATTTATAGATGTTTTCAGTTGAGGATCCTGAATTCTTGCTTTGCCTTCCTTCTTTACTCACTCAGAAGAAGCCTATTTCTTAAGATTATAACCCCACCCTCCACTTTTCCTTTGGGGCTAAGGACCACTCCTGAATGAACATAATTGAGCTTTGAACTAAGTAGAAATTAAATGCAAGTTCCCAAGGATATTATTCATGGTTTGCCATTATGGTTCCAAGAATTATCCGGGCCACAACAGCAGTGTTCGGAGGTAGCATGAATGTAGGGGATCAAACAGTGGATTATCATACATGCAAGACATGTGATTCAACCCCTGTGCTATTACTTGTACACAATTTTAAGCTACCTCATTTTCCCTTCTCTCTTCATCCACCATTTCTCTCCCATCATTCCTTTCTCTCCTCTTCATGGAGACATTTCCTCCATTACCTCTCCCTTCTCTTTCTGCAAAATTATCCCACTTCTTACTTTGTGTCTTCCTTTCTCTCATGTCTTCCTTTCTGTCCTTCTCACATCACCATCTTCTTTCCATTCATTACTTTTCCGTTCATTAGTTAGTAAATAGGCAACTGCTCTTGCCTTCATGGAAAGTATGAGAGGTTGTTCTCTGCCATCCTCAGGTTTTTGGCATCAATTCTTCCTTCCCCACTGACTTATGTCTACATTTTATCAGCCTAGATATTCTTGGAGAAGAGGCAAATAAAATGGAGATAACAACTCCCAAATCCCAGTCTGCAGAGGAGCTTCACCTTGTCAATGATAGATTAAAAAATAATGGCCAGGGCCTCCGCAGCTCTGACTGCAGCCAGCTTCAAAAAGATAAATCAGACCATCTGGGCTTTTGTTCTTCATTTTTAAGTTTTAAAAATCTCTAATCCTCCATAAGGCCTTGAATTTCCTTCATTAAGTCATATGGTTTGGAAATGAGAAGTGAAAAGCAGGTACATGGTCCTTGACTCCTGAATTAATCATTGAAGAGATCCCTTTGAGTTCATCAGATTATTATTAGATTTTACTTTGTCCAAAGAAAATAGAGTGAGGATGTTTTAGAGTTCAAAATCTGTGAAAGCATCTTGGTCCCTGATTCCCTTCCAGGAGTTTGGCCGAGGAGCCTGCCCTCACTGACCATTTTCCTTCCCACTGTGAACTTGATGTTCCCAGAGCACTAGATTTTAGAATTAGCATGTTCTACTAAACTGCTTACTCTCTGGGTGGGTGAATGCCACTTCTTTCAAATACTCAGTGGATGGAAAAAGCTCAGAATACATTTCCCTGAGCATTTCTTCTTCTTCTTCTTCTTCTTCTTCTTCTTCTTCTTCTTCTTCTTCTTCTTCTTCTTCTTCTTCTTCTTCTTCTTCTTCTTCTTCTTCTTCTTCTTCTATGAATCTGAAAGTTATAAGCAATAATTACATTTAAAAGTGGTGATTCTTTAATGATTCTAAATAAACACTGTTGATAGGCTCTAGGGGAAAAGTATGGATAGGTGAAAGGAATACATCCTCCTGTTGAAGAAGAGGGTCTTCCTCTACACTGATAAAATAAATAATATACAATAATTATTTCCCATGTGAGTTCCAGATTCCTCTTTTTCAATAATTTTAACAAATAATGCCCTCAGTATTATCTCAATCACACTGACATAAATCCCTGCAGAAGATAGGTAAAGATGCAAATGAAGAGGAAAGATGGGAATAAGGTCACTAGAAATAAGGCTGACTTTGGTAACAGTATAATTGAGGATGAACTTAGGAGATGACATCACGAGTTTATTACATTATTATCAGCAAGATGGCAGGTGCCAGAACAAGGCCTAAGCTCCAATGATTTAAAGAGAAGTTGAAATTCTTGATTAGCGTATTGAATCTCCCAATGTTTAAATTGTTCTTTTCTCAAAAAAACAAAATCAGACAATGCATACTAGGGAGAGATCAATCGACTTCATTCTGTGACCTTTTATATAGAACCAATTCAAGTATTATTATTTGAAAATTTCATATACTCAGATTTATTTTCTGATTTATACCTTTAAGATAAGAAGTAGTGATATGCTTCCCTGATTGAAGAACATCTTTTATAGGTTTGGATTCAGAGTTGATTTTCTCTTAGAATACAACATTAACAATGAGAGTGAATTGTAGAATTAGATTCTGAGTGTACACTATTGTCATCATTCTTTGAATGGCAGAAAGATGGTAAGAATATAATTTTCTATAGTCTCTCAAAATATTTTTTCTTTATAAACTTTAGAATCCAGTTTCTAATTATTATTAATTAGTAAATTTTCAACCAGTGGTCTTTGAATGATATTATTATAAATACAAATACTAAGTTCTTTCTTAACCTGTAGGTCTTTAGCCCCCAAGCTATTTTTTTCCATTGGTGTTCTTTATATTAGTATGTGCAATAACATAGCCATTGGAGTTTTCCAGGAACGTATATCATGTACCCAGGTTTATTTTGTGGGCCTGAGATAAAGCATTAGAATTTCAATATGGAAAAACTTCTCAGGGGCTTCACCAGGAAAAATTTCTCTGGTGAGTTGAATGACTCTCTATAGTATGCACGTGTGGCTTCATGTTCCCTTAGAGAGATATATGGTGGATTTGGGCTTAATGGGAAATTAACTATAAAAAAGGAATGATCTCCTTATTTCTGCTGAGAGGTACTAATAAAATAAAATTCCTAGAGTGGCTTTGCCTTCTTCTATTTTCTGTGTCTACTTCCTACTCTACCACCCTATTACATACATGTATATGCAGTAGCACAGAGCCAAATAATTTAAATGACATAAAACTAGTTAACTTCTATATACACACAGTCAACTTCTGTGTGTATATGTGTGCATGTACTTTGAATTTGTTTCTTCCTCTCTGTCATTTGCAACTAATTATGTGAGTATTGATGTCTATAGTGAAAGGATTTTATCTTTATTTTTTAAAAAGGGGGAAAGGGTGGAGGAGGTAGTACACACCATGAATGACCATGATAGATAGAATGTTCCAGTAACACACCCTCCACCACAATCTTTGCTTCAGTTCATCTCATTATCGTCCTTCCTTACCAACCTATCTCTCATTCCTTGTACCCTGACTGTGGTAAGCTTAGTTCTATAGACCAATTCTCAAGTTGTGTTGTCTTTGTTCATTTGTTATTTCCAAGTCTAATCCTACTTTATATCATTAGTTATGCCAACTATTCTGTAAATAATTCAGGACATATGGAATGTATTATAATTAGCTTTTCTTACTCCCCTTCTTTCTTACTAACACAGTGTTTTGCTCTACACATTTGCTCATTAAATACTTGTTTGAAGTATTTTTATGTATTTTTTTTCAATCTCTTCCAAACATGTACAGAGAGCCCATGGATTGTCACAAATGCACCAGAATGTACTGTCACTAGATAACCTGAGAATATTGGGCGTTGGGATGGGTAGAACTTTTTGTGTCTTTTCACAGAGCTATTGGATAGATGTTCTGCCCTTACAAAATACATCAGTGGCACCACTGTTGTCCAAAGTAAGATCTCCTAATTTCCTGACTCAATAATTTTCTTTATATTGGAGGATTAAAACAAAAAAGAGGATAGAGATGGAAATAGAACGGCAGATAATCTCACTTATTCCATATTAAGTTCCATATTATTTCTATGCCTTTTTTTTATAAAGTATGGATTTAAAATATTTTGTATTACATTTCAGGCAGGATCAAAGGAATGATTGCATTTAAGTAGCACAGGGCCTGTATTTAGTAACTACCTATCTTGTCTTGTCATTATGCTTTTACTGAATTCTGTGTCAACTGAAGTTTTACCCTGAAGTTTTACCCATCCTTTGTCATTATCTCCATTCTTCCCTGTGTTTCATTTCAGAGTGATGCTTTTCTTTGTCTACCAATTCCAAAACTTGAAGTGATGTGTTCTGCTTGGTATAACTGATTACCCTAGAGAAGGAGGCAGATTTCAAGGGTCAAAAGGACTTGCCCATCAGGATTAAATGTCCTTATTTAAGTGTATGATAATCAGAGAGAAAGATTCAAGGAAGAACACACATTTGCTAAAACATCAGATCAGGGGAATGAAATACAAGATCCAACAGAGACACCAGTCAAGATTAGGGGTCAGGTCAGGGATACGTATCAAGCTATGTCACAGGTGAGGGCCCTAGATGGAGGAGCTGTGTGGGCCCAGAAACTTTCAGCTAATCCCTGTGGTCATTTCCAATTTGGAGCACATCTGGAGAGTCTCAGAGTGATCAGATGTATGGTTTGCTGCCTGAATCCACTGAACTTCATTGAAAAAAATGACTGCTTATAATGGAGACTTGCTCAGAGATTGCTAACTGGTTAGATAATTGACTCAAAGGGTAAACATTCTGATTGAATTAAAATAAAATTTATACCATCTCCCAACCACATCTTATATCACACTTGATTTTTCTGTTCTGATTTTGTTTGGTTTGGGGGTCACACCTGGTCATGCTTGTGGCTTACTACTGGCAGGGCTTGGGAGACCAAACAGTGCTAGGAACTGAACCAAGGTCACCTGTGACCAAGGAGATTGCCTTATCCACTGCACTGTTTCTCTGGCCCAATCATTCTTCTTACCTGCATTTCTGTAGTTTTACTTGTTTCTTCAGCTCCAAAGTCACAGCCTCATTAATACTTTGACACATGCTTATCTTTGTTCTAATGCACTGCAGATTTTCATTGTCCAGTCATTTTACATTTCAACATTGTACTCATTTCCATTATGCAAATTGCACCCCAAATTAAAGTCTTTTCTTTTTTTCTGTTACCACATTAAAATAGAAATTCTCTGTCCACAAGTATAGTATCTGTTTGTCCTCCATTGTATCCCCAGAAGCTAATCCCTAATTCAATTTGTATGAAAATATAAATGAATAATTTGCATTTCTTTTTTCAAAGCCCTGGAAAAATAACCCTGTGTCAGCTCAGAAGGTACAGAGGCACTACTCTGCTCTCAGATTTTAACTGCTTTGCTTATTCATCTTGCTAGAAACTGAACTTTGCTCATATATGAACAAAGATAGTTAAGTATATTGCTTTGTTTAGCACAACCAGGCAAGGCAGACAGGATATGGTTTTTGTCTTATAAGAGGGAAAAAAAATGAGCCTGAGAACAAAATAAATATTTTGGAGGAAATGGCAGCAAATTATCTGGATTTCTGACTTAAACTCCCCAGTTCCCTGGAGACCTTTTCCCCTTTGCTAATGGATTAACTCTAATGGCCCACCATAATGTGATAGCAGCAAACTTGTTGGGTGGTAAATATCCAACCTTCTTTTCTAAAGACACCGGGGGAAGGAAATCATGCTCTGAAATGGAGCCGGCAGTTACATTTGCCAGGCTAAGAGTTACAAGGGCCGTCAGGCCTCCTGCTTCAGGGCAGAACTTGGTCACCAGCTGAGCTCAGAAGAGATTACTCCAAACCCCCTGCCCTGACATCGCACAATTAGGTGCATTTCAGTGAGGACTTTTGCCTATTTTTTTAATACCATTCCACACTGGCTACTCTCAGAGGCAAGATCCTGGGCTGGATGGACCATTGGTCTGGCTCCACTGGGGCAATTCCTGTGCTTTGATGGTCTTAAACAACCTTGCTGAGAGATAAATGTGCTTCTAAGAGGATTTGGAGATAAATTCCCACAGCTATGAAGATAAAACTCATTTGACTCAAGTTTTGATATAAGCAGCAGTAGTACCAAATATTTAAAGCTAATTTGTTTCATTTTTTTCTCCCAACTGTCTCTAAACATGCTAAAGAATGTGGCCTGCTCGTCCTGAAGTAATTTCTCTACTTGGTCCTCATAAAAACTTCACCAGAGTTTCTGGAAGCTGATGCATTTGTATCAGTGCATAAAGATGACATTTTATTTGGGGGATGCTAATTCTACCCATGTATACTTACTCCCTCAAATTGTGCTATGTAATTAAACTCAAATATCCCTTCGATTCCTGATTTTCAGTATGTTCAGATAATTTTAAAACTGGTTTAGAAAACTAACTTTTACTCCATTATTTTTGTATGAAGATTTAGGTGACTATCTATAAATGTAATGCATTTTTAGCTTTTGTTTTGAAATTATAAACTGATTGATCCTACACTCAAATGCTTGGGTGCTGGTGTTGGCATTGTTCTAAGAGATGAAATGATATCTGGTATCAGAAGTCAGTCATTCCTAAATGATACCCAAGAGACATAAAGACATTCCCCTTCATAAAATTGTACAAAAAGGTTCATATTACATAGAATATTCCTCAGAGAGGAAACAACCCATATGTACATCCGTAGATGCATGAATAATCAATAGTGATATATCTCCACAGTGGAATATTATTTTTCAAGGAAAAAGACTAAGCACCAATAAATTCTATAACAATAAATCTTGAATATATGTTTATCTATGAAAGAAATCATACACCAAAGTACATAACTTGCATGATTTTTTGTAAGTTAAATGTCAATAACATTCAAATTTGTGGAAATAGAAGGTAGAATACCGGTTGTCAGAGACTGTGGGAATGGGTGATTGGCAATTGATGGCTCAGGGAATGCAGAATATTTGTTTCTATTAGGCAGATACGATTCTCTAAACTTACATAATGGTGTAGAGAGCATATTTTCGTGAGTATGACAAAAGGCACTAAAGTATATACTTTTAAAATGTGAATTTTGAGCTGGTACAGATAGAGGTGCCAGGACGGATGGAGAGGTAGTGACTCTCAGAACTCTGAACTCTAGGACATGATGACACAGAAACTGTATAATTTTGTGGAAATGAATGTAAATGTCATTTCTTCACAAAGGCAGCTTCAGGGCCAGCCTGGCACCAGAAATTGCTGTGGTATTCCAGGTTTTTTGCAATGGGTGATGAGCCTGGGGTGGCTGTGTCACCCCAGAAACTCATGGTCAGAAAGAAAGATAGAAAAGAAATGTTGGTAGAGCCTGGTTCTGAGGGAGTCTTGCAGAACATGCCAGGATTGTTTATTTTAATCCAAAATCACTGGTGAGTTTCAGGAAATGTTGAGATAGGCTCTTGTTTATGTGTTAAAAGAGGCAAACACCTATGGTGTGTAAATCATGGATGAGCTAAGCAGTGCTATTATAACATTCCACACTGGACATGAGGTTACTTAGTCCCAAGACTTCTTTAGGAGGAGAAATGCCACATGAGAACCAATTTAAATTATGTCCAGAAGGCCAAAATGATTAAAATATATTGAGGATTCAAAAACCTTTTCATTGGTTATAGCAGAAATAAAAACATACATTCACAAAACCATGCATATGACTTCATGTCAGCACTATTTGTGTGTGTGTGTTTGTGTATTATATGTTTGTGTATCTGTGTATGTATTTTGGTATATATTAAAGTAATTTTGAAAAAATATATAAATAAAGTAATTTTGCATGTATAAATACCAATGTAATAAGGTAAAAAGTATATTAATATATACTTACATACATATACAAAAATAATACACATAAACACTAGACCCATTTGACCAGAATATATTTATTAAAGATAGATCATCATTTTGGCTTCAAAACTAAAAAGAAGTGCCTACATTTGAACAGATGTGAATTACTAGCATGTGGAAAATATTACAGATTTCTCTTTGGCAATAGTCTCTATAGAAAAATATGATATGACTACCAACAATAAATGTATTAATATAGGCTCTGTAAAATATGATCACTGTATCATTGTCATCCTGTTGGTCATCGATTGCCTCAAGCAGGCCCCAGTAATGTCTCCTTCATCCTAGCCCTGAGATTTTAAAAAATGCCACATTCTAGGCTCTTTCAGGGTAAGGAAAATGATACCCATCATTGTTACTGATTTTTGGCATATTGAATACACCACAGGGAGTTTGCCAGACTGCCGTGAGGCCAGGATACTTTTGGTGTCCTGCCAGGTTCTCTAGAATAAGAACTAGATAATAAGATGTTGCACGGCCGCAAATGTGGCTGCACGTTTCTGGGAGCAGGGTTTTATAGTCTCTGGGTCTTGGCCATTGATGGAATTACACGGCACCGGGTGCAGTTGGTGGGTGTAACGCCTGGAAGATGGGGGATATGGATGGAGGAGGCCCCAGTCCTAATCCGAGCAGGCTTGGAGATCTATGCCCTGGGTCCCGCACATCTGGGTTCCTCTGCCGGTTCCTTCACGTGTGAGGCTTGTCCAAACATGTGGAGAGTGGTCTTAAGCATGGCTGTGGCTGAAACCGGAGGTCTTCAGCTGCCAAGACTCTGTTCAGGGTGGGGACGGAAACTCAACCCACCCTACTCCAAGGAGCCCCGGTGAGGACAACCAGGTGCAGAGGCAGGAGACTCTGCGCTGTTCTCTTCTAGAAACAGGGTTTTATAGTCTCTGGGTCTTGGCCGTTGGTGGGATTAAACGGTGCCAGGGGCCACGTAATCCCATCTCGGGGTGGGGAGGAAAACTCAACACACCCTCCTCCAAGAGGCCCCAATGAAGACAGCCAGATGTGGAGGCAGGAGACTCATAAAATATTATGTTTCATGGAATTATTCTAATATCCATTATCATCCTGATCATCCTCTTTGATACAGTTTTAGACATAAGGAATTTATTGTGTACATATTTAAAGGATTTGAAAACCATATTTTTGATTTGAAAGTGAAATTTCAAACATTATAGTATCTTTATTAATTAGTTATTCCTATCCTTCATTTATTTATTAAATGATTAACAATAAATGAGTCTTTAGAGTATGCAGACACTGTATTGGTGTTATGGAGACAAAACCATTGCCCTGAGTCCTGATAATCTTATGTTAATAGAAATGAGGTAGCTAAAGAGGAGGATAATTATAACAGAGTTATAATCAATATAGAGAGCAAAATAGGCTGGGTGTTCATACTAATTTGAGACCATAAAGTAATGATACCTAGTAATTAGGTGTCCTCCTGCCTTCTATGATTCTAGTGTTTATGATTTATGGTTCTAATTTGACTTATTTTTGTGTTTGGAAATTAGGTCAATTATTATTCCTCCCATTTTTATATGAGAAACTTTTGAACAAATAGTAATGAATTTTACAATAGTAAGCAAGAAATTCAAGGTCACCAAACACAAGTTACAAGATATAAGTTATCTTATACTACTTGATCTTCCCTGGATATGAGGAAGCCTTCCCCATAACCCTGAATACATTGTTATCTCCTTGCAAACAAATGCACAAAGACTCCTTATTGATTGTTCTGTTGGTCTCTAGCAGAAAAGAATTTGTGCTGACGAATATTTCAAAGTATTAGTTCTTTGTGAGGCTATGCTTGTGCTTATGACAAGACAGTGCTTGGGGAGCTCAGAGATTCAATAGGCTTTATTATAAACCTTTGGAGTCAATGCAGCAACCTGTCTTTCATTGGATACACATCAAGGCTACAATCATTATAACTATTGCACTCACCCTAAGCATAGTTTGTGATTCCACTATCATTCATTAGTAAACAAAAGAGGAGAAGAATTGTGAGTAAGACTAGCAGTAGGTCTGATTTTTAAGGCCATTTGGACCCAGGGGACTGTATCTTAGAGTAGTATTACTTTTCTTACAAGATAGTGACCTTTTAATTTTTATCTTCAAGAACAATATTTCTCAGACCTTTCCTTATTTGAGAAAGTCTCTAATCAAACAAAGATATAGTATGAGATAGAATTCATGGCAGCTCTGATAAAGGGTATGAGGGTTAAAGATCTGTCTCTTAGGACCTCGTTTCTCTGCAGTTAAACAGATAGGCAGTAGGGATGGAGATTCTGGTGAAATAGGTTTTATGGAGCATTGTAAACCCAGTATTTTCTTAGAAATTTTAAATTTCCTTAGAACCACAGTCTTTCATTAGTTCCATGTATTTTATTTATCCATTATATTATTTCTAAATATGCAACACCAGTTTATTTTTTTTTGTTTCTATTTTTCTCTGTTTATTTTTGGGCTACTCCGGGAAGGCTCAGGCGACCATATGGAATGCGAGGGATTGAACCCAGGTTGCGCAGCATGCACGGCAAGTGCTGTACATTTTGTACAATTGTTGACCCTGTATTATACTTTCTCAATATTCTGAATTTTTAAAGCACTTTTACATTCTTTGTGCTATCTGCAAATGAACATCTTGGTGAAATAACAAGTATTATCTCATTTAATCCATGCCTACTCAGAGCATGGAAGTTACCTCAAAGCAGCTATTCTCCAGACAGGCTAACTGTTCTAAATTGTGATACCTTCTATGTTCCCTCTTAGGAAGAGAAACTAAGGGGATCATTCTACAGGTCTCTTCCTCTGACACAGTGTCCTCCTGAGTTTATGCTATATGATTACTGCAGATTCTGCTCTAAACACGTGGCAGTATTTTTGTTTCCTTGAAAACTCCAAATAGAAAGTTGAGAAGATTCTGACTAATGTTGGCACCTTATTCTAGAAAACCCATAGCTCAAGTTCTTATCTGGTGAGAAGTACAAGTTGAAGAGTGGAGGAACCCAATAAGAGATCTAGCATCAACTCTCTCACCATATTTTCACATTGTCCTCATATGACGTTTTCACATTGTCCTCATAATTCACATTAGCCTCATATGACGCTTCTCTGTCCATTATTCCTTTCCTCCCACCTTTCACAAAGCTCTGCTTCCAGATTCCAGAACCTGTGATGAGAAATGAAAACCAAATCTTCGAGGTTGTTTGGAGGCTTTTCCTTAGCTCATCCAACATGGTTGATATCATCTTTTCACTATACATCTTTTCACTTCTCTATACTCCCCAAAGGTAAACTCCCTTTCTCGTGCTTCAGTAAGCGGCCAATGATTCTCAAACTTTAATACAAAATGATGACTTTTGAAATCTTCCACATGTGCTAACAGGAGAAGAAAGGAGGAAAATTTCACAGAATTGAATTGAGAAAGACTGAGTTAAAGCCGAGGAATCTGTGTCTTGAATATGGATTTTCCCCCTTCCCTCCATCTCCCCCAACCATGTATGGACATAATATAAAATTATTAAAAGCTTTATGTAGATGATATTATAGCCCCACTTGAAGAACCACTATTAAAACCTGGAATGTTGCTGTCACTATAACTATTTCATGTTCACTTAACCACTTAATCACTTAACTTCCCGTTGTGAAGTTCTTCAGCTGATCTTCTCGGTCCTATCTTGGCATTAAAATCACCCACAATGATCTTGTAGAAGGTGTGGTCTTCTTTATAGAACTTCTCTAGCTCCATGTAGAACTTCTCGATTTCTCTTTCATCATAATGAGATGTTGGTGCGTAGACAACGAAGATAGAAACTGCAGGCAGTGAGCCACATCTATTCAAATGTAAACGTCCGATTCGGGTTGTTAGGCATTTGAATGAATCAATGCTCTTGGCCAAGTTTGTGTTGACAAGGACACCGACGCCTCCAACACCTCTTTTATCGCATGTTCCGAGGAACAATTCTTCTCCAGTGTCGAAAACGGCATGGTGAGATTCGTGCCTTCTTGTCTCGGTCAGACCAATGATGTGGTACTTGATCATTCGCGCTTGTACCATCAGGTCCTCGATGGATGCATCTGATGCTAGCGTACGTGCATTGAAAGTACAGACGATCATTTTTGTCTTCCTTCGTTGTGGCAGCCTAGGTCGGCCTTGAGATTTTGTCGGCCTCTCCTTTCTCATCCTTCTCAGTGCTGCCATGTCAGTGAAGCCTTCAGGGTCAGGTGAATGAGACCAGTTGTAGTTACTGGTTTTGGCATATGGAATACACAACGGATAGCTTGCCAGGCTCTTCTGTGCAGGCGGAATACTCTCGGTAGTTTGCCAGTCTTTCCATGTTATCATGTTGTCATGTTATCTTCCTAAATTTTATGAGGGGTGGGAAGCAGCTATTTTTAATAATATAACTGCAGAAAAGTGTACCCAAATGTATTATTTAAGAAAAATAGCCAATTCTATTCTTTTCCTTGGCTTCATTTTGAGGCTCCACCTAGTGGTACTCAGGGGTTACTCTGTGCTCAAGGATCAATCCCAAAGCTGCTTTGGGGACAGTATGTGGCACTGGCGATCACATCCAGGTTGGATGGATACAAGGCAAGCACCCTACTTGCTATCCCAATTCTTAGGTTTTCTACATACAACATTTCAAATGTCATGTCTACATTAGGGAGTCAAGAAAACCTGATTAGTAGCACTTAAGAACACGAGCTCCGAGTTGATAGAACTAGATCCAAGTCATACCCTCTGTGACTTGTTAGCTGTGTGATCTTTGAGAAGATAACTTAAAATCTCAAAATCTCCATTTCCTCAGCCATAAAACGGAGATCATGCTATTAACTACTTGGAGGAACCCAAGTACATGAGACCTGTGGCTGAGATCTCCAAGCTTTCTCAGAGTGGGACTGGGCCTCATCCACCCAGATTCCCCATTTTCCAGTAGCTTGACAGTCATACCCACAAAATGCCCCTGGTGCCACGTAATCCCATCAACATCCAAGATCCAGATACTATAATACAAAGCTCCGGGAAGTGTGTGGCCGCATTTTTGGCTACTCAACCTCTTATAGTCTAGCCCACTGATGTACCTAAAGCAGCACAATGTGTTTGGTTTTAACATACTTGCTTGTATTCTCTTATATATGGGCTTACCCTCTGTCACTCTCAAAGAGCCTGGCAAGCTATTGAGAGTATCCCACCCACATAGCAGAGTCTGGCAAGCTACCAATTGTGTATTCAATATGCCAAAATCAGTAACAATAGCAAACCTCATTCCCCTGACCCTGAAAGAGCCTCCAACACGGCAGTGTTGGGATGGATGAATAAGAAGAGGCTGCTAAAATCTCAGGACTGGGACAAATGGAGACATTACTGGCGCCCACTCAAGCAAAATGATGAACAATGGGTTAACAGTGATATGAGGATACAATGGAGTTGCTACTAGAGTAATCAAATAAGTAATAGAGTGAGCCCAGATGATTGTCTTATGCAGTTATAGTTAGTGAATGTTAGCTACTAATAACTACGTGACTATTGACCATTTCTCGATTAATATGAAATAATAAAATACCCTTGTTTAATTTTGTTTTTATTTTACATAAGTAGTAAATTATGTAAATAAACAAATTTCATAGACTATAAACCTATTTCTACTCTAGCCCCTCCCCACATACACACACATACACTCTTTTTCATTTCAGGAATGAGGATGCTCGGCAGAAATAGATGTAGGTACCAAAGACAGAAGGGCATTATCTCTTCTTCTATTACACTGGGGTCCCAAATTGGAATGTTCTGGATATCAGAAAACATTGCAAAGGAGTTCATAACCTGAGAATCACAAAGAGGTCAATGCTCACATTCCTCTACTGCTGTTCCAGGTGGTGATGAGAATGATGTTTTTTTTTGGGGGGGGGAGTAAACAGGGGTCTTGGTAAGCAATTAAAATTTTCTATTGAGATAAGTAATATGGATGCTCTTAGCCTATCTTGAATTCCTCTCAGCAGAATTATGGCAACAGTAAAGTTCTGGTTTCTCTCTTCCTAATTTTCACTTTCTACACTTATTACCCTCCTCTTTTTTGCTTAAACATCTTCCAGGGATCCTCTTAATTTGAGGTGCAGAGAAAGTTTGCAAAACTTTGAATGGAATTAGTGCAGTGTTTCTGGGAGTATTTGCAATTTAAAAAGTTTCCCTTGGGTAAAAAAATTTCTAAGGCCTGAATTGATTATGGTAATTTTTAAGAAATAATGACAACCAGTCCCAAGTATTTTATTGATGCTGTGCAAATCATCAGGTATCCAGTGAGGTATATGTCATTTTTGCCAATGCCCAGGTCTTCTTAGAATAAAAGCAAAAATATGAATAGGAAGATTTAGCACTAAGTAGGGCTTAACTTTGATGTCTTTCTTATCACTGATCAATAAATAAGGTCAAAACTACTTTTAGAAAAAATAAAGGTACACTTGCATGTAAATTCCAGTAGCCTTTAGCCATTGTATTCTCTCTCATTCAAAATTCATTTTCTTTCATGCTTATATTTGATTTCAATTAAAAATAGAAGACAGCTTGCTTAATCTTTTCCACAAACTGATATGGTATATACCTGAGTGAACGGGACAAATTTCCTTATAAATTATGTATAAAATTCTCAAATGCTGCCTTTCTCTAAGAGACTCTAAAGAAAATTCAATTTCTCTTAGCTTGTTTTTTTCATGGTACTTGGGATATTCATTTCAGATTTTCCACTCATTTTTATAAATGTCTTATTTATTCAAGCTCTTCATAGGGGAAAGTAATGCTCTGCATTGCTGATTTTATTACTCCAGACAGGTTACAATATAATCTCAGGAACCAAAATACTAATTGATTTTAAATTTTCTGTAAATGTTGGGAGGCCTCCCAAGAGCCTGAAAGAGAGAAAATAGAGCAAAGTAAGAAGACTTATCCCACTGGGAGGCGGGACAGTGATTTTAGTCTGTCTCACAAATCTTCCTTACTCTGACCATCACCTTCATCTGTAATAATGCAATTCATTAACTACACAAAACAACCTCAAAAGGCAGGTACTGGAGTAAAATATCCTAAAGTTTCTTTCAGTCTTTGAATGTACACTTTGCTCTGGAAAATTCTTTTGTTTTTTCTGGATGTCTTTTTTTTTTTTTTTGATGTCTGTATCATCTGATCTTGGTCTCTCTTGATAGATGTTGCACTAGAGAGTACCTATATTCAAAGACGTAAAGAGCAGCAAACTGAAATCTTTTGCATTGGTGGTTAAATATCATCCTACCATGATTCAAGGTCTTGGGAGAAATTGAAGCAAATTTGGGGAGGAAATTCAGGATGACAAGAAAGAATGCACAAGGAAGATGAGGCATTTTTCATTTTTTTCATTTCATCATCCTGTTTGTTATTCGTCGATTGCCTCGAGCAGGCCCCAGTAACGTCTCTTTCATCCTAGCCCTGAGATTATATTCAAGGCTATTTAGGAGAATGAGACCCATAATTGTTACTGGTATTTGGCATATTTGGTATGCCACGGGGAGTTTGCCAGACTCTGCCCTGTGGGCAGGCTACATTTGATAGCCTGCAAGTTTGTCCAAAGTAGGAATGAGACAATAAGATGTCATAAAAAAAGTTCTGATAAGATGTTCCGGGATCTGGATTTTATAGTCTCTGAGTCTTGGCCGCTGATGGGATTACACGGCGCCAGGGGGCCAGGTGGTGGGTGTGACCCCCGCCTACTGGAATTTGGAGGAACTGGGTGGAAGATGCTCGACTCCAATTCGAGATTCGAGTAGGCTTGGAGGTCTCGGCCCCGGAACCCGCGTGGCTTTGTCCCTCTGCCAGTACCTTCATGTGTGCGGAGAGTGGTCTCAGCATGGTGGTGGCTGGTCCTGGAGGTCTTTGGCTGCCGGAGCCCTGGTCGGGGTGGGGAGGAAAGCTCAACCCGCTCCCCTCCAAGGGGCTCCGGGAAGGAACACCCAGGCGCAGGGGCAGAAGACTGCAATTCAGGATGACAAGAAAGAATGCACAAGGAAGATGAGGCATAGCTTAGAAGATATAGGACCCTATTTATCTAAGTTTGTAGCCACATCTGACAATCTCCTCATTCTTTCCTTCTCTCCCAATCCTGCCTTCCAGGAAGACTGAGCCTGTCCCATGAGGGTGAAGATAGCAGGGTGAGAGCAATAGACACCTAAGAGCTGGAACCCAAGCCCAAGCTGACGCCAAAGAACAAAACCAGAAAAATAATTATAAAAAACAAAATTTAAAAAAAAGTTTGTGAAATATTTTATGTTTCAAAGTAAATGAGGGTCGCGCATCCTTCTCTTTTGGAAGTCCTCCATTGACATACAGATAATGAGAATTTTTCAATGATTTGTTGGATTAGAATTTATTATCAGACACAACCAGTGATGAATTATACCACAGTAAACAGATGAATCTATTAAGATGTCTTCAATAATTTGAGGCTATAGACTTTCATTTCTAGGTTCTAATCTGTAGGGCCAATGGTGAAAGGACTAGTTTTAATATCCTCAGGTCATTTTCTCAACTTTCAGCTGCTATAGCATCTATGATAAATACATTTTGACTGGGGCAGGAGGCTCGGTCGCGTAATGGTGCTAACATTTCTCCGCAGCCGTTTAAGTCATAGCTCGGTGGTCTTGCCCTTTCCTATTTCATGGATTTGCTTTCTCCATTTGTTCTTACTTGATTAGGAAATTGCTGAACACAGAACTTCTCCCTGTCCATAAATATCACCCAAGTTACACAGCATGGGAAGAGAGCTGCTTTTTGTTTGGTTCACCGACTTTGGGACTTTTTGCAAATTAAAGGATTTGAAAGGATCTAATATGGTCATATCAGCAGATAAATCTTTAGGGTCACAGTCTCCCCTTAGGGTTTTCATTTAAGTTGGTGTAATAGGAGGTGTACTCGGGCATCCAAGGACAGGAATTAGTCCTCTGTTAGTAACCAGATGCCATGGTGTGGGGGATGAGCCTTTTTTCTTCGTGCACAGCCTTCCTCTGTATTTCAGGATTTCAAATTGTTATGCTCTACTGTGCAACATGGTTTCACTTCCTAGAGGAGTTTTGAAAAGGAATTGCTGTTTTATTGGCACCCTGTCACGTGTTTCCTTACTGAAAGATTGCAGGCTTTTGAGATGTAGTTGGATTTTGCAGTGATATTTGGAATGGATGAAATTTAGTAAGTCTAATGAAAAATGTGCTGCATGCTCTCTGCATGCTCTCAGGTTTGTATTAGGTTTTTTGAAGGTGGAAAAAAAAGTCTCTCTCTGAAGAAAGCTAAAATTTAGCTGGAACAAAATCATATCTTCTGGAAAGAAGGCTAAAGTATTCACAGAAGTGCTAATCCAAGTAGTCATTGATGGACAGGATCATAGAAACCTACAAGTGCCATGATTAGCTTGGGAAAGTAAACCATAAACAATTAGTCCTATTTATACATTTCAGCTTATTCATAGGTCATATGTTATATTATCCCAAACGTTATAGGCTTTTTCTAGTTCAAATGTTGTTACTAGAACCACTCTAAGTTCTTCAGAAGTTTTATTCTCATCTACAAAGTCTTTGCATTGAAAAATTCAAATAATGCAGCTTTCTCCTTTAAGTATAACTTTTGTTTATTTGTACATTTATGTAAACATACAAATAAGTATATAGAGAGATATAATTACATTGGTTTCAATGAGATATTCTGTTTATGCCTCTTAGAAAATGACTTACACCAAATTTTTTTAGTGTTTGCTTAATTTACTAATTTCTTCTTTGTATATTGGTTTTATAGTATTTTGATAACATTTTATCTATGTTGATCAACAATTGATTTTCTTTCTAGTAAGAACCTGTCTCTTGCTAATTATCAGTATGTTTACAAAGAAAGGAAACATGGTATCCCTTCATCAAAGAGCTTCATGGGGAAAGAAGTAATGTCTATACAAATAATTGAAAGGTTAACACTTAGCTGTTGTGGAAGAGGATAAAGAAATTTTAAAGAAAGCAGCAAAATGTGAAAATTAGAAATATTTGAAAGTAACAAAATAGCACTGCAGTTAGATTTATAAATGATTATATACTTTTGGAACATGTGACGGAAGGTTTTAGAAGAGTGGCTGAACTTGCCAATGATCTTCATTAAACACCAGAGAGCACACACATGAGCATCAAAAATAGAAAAAAAAATAAAATAAAAGCAAGGAGAACAAGTATGAAACAAATATTTGCTACTCTATTTCAAAGTTTACTATTAGTGCTGAGTGGAACTATCCTACTTTAAAGAAGTAACTGTGACTCAGATTAATGATGTCCTTGGTTTGAAGTTTAAATTGCTACAACTTTAAAACCCTCTTGTGTATGCCCCAAACTGCCTTTTCACATAGTTTGCCATAAACTATGGGGGAAAAACTTTATCTGGGATTCAGAGAACCCAACATGCATTAGATTTGGGGAGAAAAAACGCAAGTGTGAAAACCCAAGACACAAGTCAGCCCATTATCTGCACAGGATGTTAGATTCATAAGATAGGGTCACCAAAGGAGGTTTTGAGTTGGGATGATCTTAAATAAAACTTACCAGATTATGGAACAGTATATTTAGACAAAGTTTATGTCAGTTTCAAATAATGAGCAACGAAGAAATGTATTAACTTTAGCAATCTAAGGATGTTGTACGTGGTAACAGGGCTTCTTTGCTGCTGTTCCTAGTTTTCCAGGTACTCATCACAGAGCTGGAGCGATAGCACAGCGGGTAGGGTGTTCGCCTTACAAGCGGCCAACATGGCCGACCCGAGTTCGATTCCTCCGCCCCTCTCGGAGAGCCCGGCAAGCTACCGAGAGTATTCGATATGCCAGACACAGTAACAACAAAGTCTCCAATGGAGACGTTACTGGGCCCGCTCGAGCAAATCGACGATCAATGGGAGGGCCTTTACCTTTACCTTTACCATCACAGATAGAAATCAAACACATATGCTCGGTGTAGAAGGTGTCCGTGCTCTTTGCAAAAACAAGTGTACCCAGACAACAAGCTTCAGAGCCTGTTTATTGGCCCTAATCAGGTCTGGGGGAGGGAGGTGAATACTATAATGGAAATAAGTAGAATAGGCAGTTTTATGCCTTAAGTATTTATATCATCTATTAAAGATATTGCTATAGTCCCTTTTCAGTGATTTGCTGGGCAGTTAAATTCAGACTTTAGTTCAGTTTAACACCCTGAAGTGGTTGTTTTACATAATTTATATCACCAGGATTCTTTTTTCAACTACAATCTGACCTTCACAGGGTGACAAAGAGGCTGCAATCTAAGGCTCAAAGTGGTTCAGTGGGAAGCCTACCGGAAGCTGAGAATATGTGTTGTTTTCAAACAGGAGTGACGATCTCCAAACCTGTGTTGTGCTATATTGTTCCATATTGTAAAGTGTGCTGCATTATAAAATCAGATTTCAACTGAAGTTTGGACTTGGATAAATGTTAATCTGCTAGTATTCATCATTAGGCAACTTTCTCTGCCTATGTAGTTCATCTCTCCAAACAAGACTATGAATTTCACAAAGATGGGACCCATCATCTTATGTCAGATACATTAATTTTCCTTTTTTGTGTTCATCAGGTCAGTCTTCCCCAGGAATTTCTTGATTTTTTCTAAAGAGAGGGTGAATGAGAAGTAGGAAAGGGGGGATGCTATGATATGCATACTCAGACTCTTCTTTATACTAAATCTTTTTTTACATTATTGATATCACATTCTCATTCCATCCTGGAACATGTATTCACCTTCCCCTATATTTTTCAGTCTATTTTTCATTCCCTCCTGAAACTTCTATTTATCTCCCACTATATTTCTGAGTCTGTTTATGCTTTTATAACAAAATACCATAGATTGGGTGGTGTATGAACAACAGCAGTTTATTTCTCGCTGTCTGGAGACTGGGAAGTACAAAATCGTTTTTAGTAAATTTGACTTCTGGTGTTCTCTTTCTGTGTCTCTCATGTGATATGATAGTAAGAAGAGATTGGACCTCTTGTTCTCTTTTGTAAAAACACCAAACTGCACAGATAGATAATAAGGGAGATAAGGCACTTGGCAAGCATGTAAATAACCCTAGTTACATCCCAGGTATCACACAAGATCTCCAAGCAACACCAGGAGTGATCCCTAAGTACAGAGCTGAGACTTAAGCCCTAAGCTCCTCTGGTGGTGATCCAACTACTCAACCCTCCTTGCATCCCCCCCTTGAAAAAATGAAACACAAACTCCATTCAGGAGCACTAATAGCTTAAACATTTTATAAAGAGCCTACCACCAAAGCCCAGCAAATTAAGAACTAGGTTTCAATATGTAAATCTGGCAGGTATATGTATATAGTAGGGTTCAAACTATTTTTTTCTTTTTGGGTCACACCCGGCGATGCACAGGGGTTACTCCTGGCTCTGCACTCAGGAATTACTGCTAGCTGTTCTCAGGGGACCATACGGGATGCTGGAAATCAAACCCAGATTGGCCGTGTGCAAGGCAAACGCCCTACCTGCTGTGCTATTGCTCCAGCACCAGGCTCAAACATTTTTATCTGAAGAATAATTTTATCAATATATTATTTATAAATTTTATTAGCTTTCTACCCCTCATTTTGCTTATTCAAATCACTTTCAATTCTTTAAACCTCATGGATTTGCAAACTTTTTATCTGCCCAGGGCTTAACTATCAGAAATCGCCTCTTCCCCATGCCATAGTTGTAAATAGACTATCTGTCATATTTTATTATCCGTTCCTGAATTTTGACCTCAGATTTAAGTAGATGATGAACTGTAGAAGAAAAGATTCTGAATTTGAATTTTGCGCTCCTTGTTATCTCTTAGCCTCAGCTGACATGTGCTATGTACCTCGTATACAAGTAGGGATCTCAGTGTGCAAAAAATCCCAACTGCTATATTTTAAACTACTACTATGTATTTTAAAATTACTTAGTTTTAATAAATGTAATATGGTTGAATTTTCCTGATCATCTATTCCTCTTTGCTGCTTTTTTATATATTTGCTGATGTTTTGAGGAAGCCTGGAGTTACTGGAGGTGGGGGGAGGGGGCAGATATCCTGGTGGTGCTCAGAGCTAAGGATCAGACCTTAGAATCTCACATGCAAAACGAAAGAAGAAGCTTCAGTTTACCCTTGCCAGCTGCTGACAGTAGTCCCATTTCTTGCTGGTCCATCATACATTTTTGACTTCCTGCAAATTCCTGGGCTTTTCTGATAACAGGGAATTAACAATTGGCCATCATAAAACTCTGTTCCAGAGCTTAGGCTCACATGGAGACTAAAATTAATGGAAATACATACTGCAAATGGCCAGACAAGAATCTGTTAGATCATTGCATCTTCGTAACACTTGCCAACAGTCCAAATTCCATTTAACAGAATCTACAGGAAAACCCTTATCTTTAATTTCCCTGCATTCCCTGGAACACAACGATGCACTTTTCCCATATAAAATAAGAGAACCCGCAAAAAGAGCCATAGTTAACTTTGTCCTCCACAGTTGGGAGCTCCTTTTCTTTTCTCTTCTACTTTCCAATAAACTTTTGTATTTTTCAACTCTGAGTTTGAGCATCTTTATTACTCAATATTTTCATTCTTGAAAATATTGAAGAAGCTGGTAATCGCCACATAACAGAGACCTGCTGCCTTCGCTCCAGCATCATCTGCAGGGAAAGCAAGTAATCCGCCCCTTTGATTTATCTCACTCTCCTTTGCCTCTCTTTGTACATGACAATACATTTCTACTTTCCCTTCTAACATGCATTTTAGATTTTTCCTATGTACACATCCCACAGTATGAGAATAGACACAAATGGAATCCAGATATCAGAAACTTTCAGTCCAGGTACACTCTTATTTGTTTTATTTTACAGATTCACGTTTTGCCATTGAATGACCAAAGCTTCTCCCGAGAGTATGAACATCCCTGGATGTACCTTGGTGTATGGCTGCTTCAGCAGGATGCAAACCAGCATTAAGAACTAAGGCATCATTCACTTTCTTCTGCAACCTTTGCAGTCCAAAGACATCCACCCTGCTGACACCCTACATTTATCCCTCTTAAACCATGTGTTAGCTAATCTCTAAGTATTAGATTTTAGAGGATGGAGGCATTGCAGAAGCACAGTTGCCCATGATGAGTCTGAAGGTTTATAAGTGAGCTGATCTTTTCTTTTTCTTTCCCAGGAAGCTCTTGGAAAATGACTTTTTAAAGTAGTAGATTGAAGTGTCTCTGATGCTTTTTTCTTTTTCTTTTTTGTATGAATCACTTACAATGCTGTGGATGGGGAAAAGACTACTGAAATGTTTTCAAGGCATTTAATGTTTCCAGAAATTCAGACACCTATCCATACACTTCATAAGAAAATGTTTTTTCTAGATTAAAATTAATGCAGATTTTTAATTTTTTTTTGCATTTTGTTTGAACTCATTATCGAGTGATCTCACTCACTCCCTCATGCAGTAATAGGGTTCAATAATCTGCCTGAAATTTTACATGAATATTAATTTTTCAATGGTTAGAAATGTATTACATAGTATGTTGATCTAAGCATGAATATAGAGGAGACAGTTGGACTATATAGTATAATAGATAAGTGATCACTGATTTTATAGTATCCCCTGAGCACTGATAGATGTGACCACAAACTGCCACATCTCCCCAAAAGAGGAATGAAGTAAAACAAAGCAAGTGGGTTCTCATGAAAAGAATCTACATGGAAAAGACCACATTTAGTGTGATTTCATCTTTAAGAAACATCCCGAATAAGAAACTCCATACTGAGAAAAAGTGTATTTGTGTAATTTGCTATGATTGTAGTGATGGTTACACAACCCTGTAAATAACAACCACCAAACTGTACATATTCAGAAGCAAAGTGTACAGAATATGCAAGAATTGGCTAGATTTTCATTAACTAAATATAACATATTGGGAGCTAAAACAAAAGAAGTCTGTTCTCTCATAATTTGTCAGACTATGAGATTAAGTTGTCAGTTGTTTTTTCTTTGGGGGATCATGAGGAAGGCAATATTCCAAACATTTCTCTTTGACCTATAGATGGTTACCTTAACCTTGTATCTACACATCACCTATCTCTATATCCATTTCCAAATTCCTTCTTTTGGATTAGAGCTACTCCAATAACTATTTTAACTTAACCAACTTCCCATAAAAACCCTATTTCCAATAATAACACATCCTGAAGTACTGGGGGATTAGCAGTTTAATAAGTAAATTGGTGGAGGACATAATTTATCACATGGTAAAGGTAAAGGCCCTCCCGCTGATCGTCGATTTGCTCGAGCGGGCCCAGTAGCGTCTCCATTGGAGACTTTGTTGTTACTGTGTCTGGCATATCGAATATTCTCGGTAGCTTGCCGGGCTCTCCGATGATATATAAATTTTTCACAAATTATAATTTGAAAATTTTAAGAAATTAGGTTTCCTGATTTCTTTAATGAACTGGAGACTTGGAACATGTTACCAAAACTCTTTGTGCCTTATGTTTTGATATGAAAAACAGGGATAAAAATAATTCCAAGTAAGATTTTTTTTATGAAAATAGATAAGTTAGCATATGAAAGATGCTTAAAGTATTGCTTTGCACATAGGAAATATTCAGGATGAAAAAAAAATAACACCTGTCATTGCTAGAGGTAGGCAGAAAGGTAAATTGATATCATTTTGTGGAGTAACATGAAAAAGAAACTCTGATGGCTAAGACACAGGCATGCCATTTCTTCTGATTGTCTACAGTTAGTTTCTAGGGAGGCTACTTGGCAAGTTCTGGAAACAGTACCTTCCAATGCTAGTCTAGTGGTGGCATATTATGTATGCCTTTGTCAACACCCATCATAATTAACTTCTACATTAGTCGGGACTGAGAATTAGCTCAGTACTGGAAATCTCACCTTGATTGTGTTGAGTTAGAGTTTGATACCTAGTACAGCCTCATATGCATTGCACTGAGTCCAACCCTGTGGGTTGTGAGGGCAGCAATTTGGAAGAAAAAGGTATAACACCCCTGGAGCTCTGCAATTAAATGTGTTTGAGCATTGAAACTAAAGTAGGTAACGAGCAGCACAACCACAAGTACAAGCCCTGACACCACATCTGTGCATTTTCCAGCCATTACAACAACTGCAGTAGCAAAAAAACAGCAACAACAAAGGCAGAAAATGGCAGAGATAAGATTGCATTATGAGTTCTTACATAGTTTATATTTACAAGGAGAGATATCATCCCATTAGTTTTGCTTTTCTTCTCTTAATGAATACCTTTTGAGGACTTATCTCCTTTGTGTTTCTCAAATGCCTAAACTATGTCTTTTTTTGTTGTGAAGAATATGCAGACGAAGAGTCAGTCATTTTCTACTTGACTATGTTTCTCAATCAAAATTTAAAAAGATCTTCCTGATCTGTGAGAATGAAATAAAAGTTGTGTTCTCACATATATCAGGGCTCATTCTTCCTCAAAGAATTGAATGGGGATTAACAGGAATGTTTGAAATATGAAAAGCCTTAAGACAGCCTATTTGAGTATAGATTCATTAACTTCTTTTCCTGACACCAAGGTTATGCAGTCCTCACTCTTTTTGTTCCAGAAGACAGGACTATGACCCCTTTTATAGAAGCACTAGACTCTCCTTCCCTCACAAATAACACTTGAATCCAGCTTAAAGACGGGATTTTATTCCTTCTCATCTTTATATTTTTCCCCACGATTTTCAGCAAAATTCTAACTCCTTTCTCACCCTCTTTCTACCTGCGAGTTTTGCTTCCAACATAGTGTTATAGCTTTTAAAACTTATTCTCAAGATGATGCAAACACACTATAAACATTATTTTATGTTCTAAAAATATATATAAAATTATAGATGTGTTTACCCTAAAATTTGATTTAATGGAACTTCTATCTGATATTTTAACTATTTCATATTACTCCATACCCATGCCAGCTATGTCGCTTATATTTTCACTCATTTTTGAATCTTAACTGAGTAAAAATTTTATAAATATTAGCATAGAAATTAAAGAAACATAAAACACCACCCCAGTCCTTAGAGAGCTTACAGTCTAGTAGGGAAAATTAGTGAGGATATATCTATACAATACAATACAATATAAAGCAGATGTAAAGGGTGCTGTAAATGAGATGTATATGCACTTCTTCAGAACAAAAGACAAAAATTCTATCTTGTACACAAGAATAAAAGCTTATTATTGTCTGATTCATTCAATTGTAGTCCTCTAAAAATCACTCCTACATCTCCTCTAATTTCCTATTATCTGGAGCATCATCATGGAAGTAATAGGGATGTTAAACCAAACTGTAGGTCTAATGAGAATAGAGATGAAATTATTCTTTGGAGTGAAATAAATAAACTAAAATAAACCCGTCTTCTATAAGAGAATGCCCCAGCAGGTAGCTTACTAATGAAAACAATGATTTCCAAGGGGTTGTGCATTTCAAAAGTTTTGGCAAACTGCTAGTTTCTCAAAAGCTTTTAGTCTGAAGATGCAAACAATATGATTAGATGCCTTCAGCAGCACCATCACAATCTGAAACTGAAGGAAATGATGAGGACAATTACCCTCTCCTTTTCATAACCCCCCCCAAAAAAGTGCAACTTGGTTGGAGAGTGGCACAAGCTTGACATAACTAATTGGGGCAAATATTCAGCACAAGGCATGGGAAATTAACCACCAAAGTCTCATTAGCATTAATGGGAATTGCACAGCTAATTCCCTCCCCATTGTGCGCAATATTTACTTCATAATGTTTATCCTGACATTCTACAACTTCCAGCAGGAAGCAATGATTTAGGGGTAGAGGGCTGAAAATTGTGTTGGGGTCTTTGTCGGCTCCTTCTCAGCTTTGATTGTGGACTGGAGGATGAATGACCTCTGTGGACCCCACTGACTTGGCAGCAGTCATGAGCATCTCTCCTGGGGTTCCTCCTTTCACCCTAAGTAGGCAGGACTATTAAGAGGTTTCTCTTGATGTTTTTTGAGACTTCACGTTTGGAACTCCAAACTCAATATCCGAGCAGTATAGAAGGATCTAGACAATCAGAGGTCAAATTTGGTCTCTTATAGTCTAGTTCTTGCTCTCAGAGAACCCAGCAGGCTACTGAGAGTATCTCGCCCGCATATATGCCTGACTAGGAATACTTGTAAAGGT
The DNA here is from genome assembly GCF_029834395.1 of Sorex fumeus. NCBI lineage: Eukaryota > Metazoa > Chordata > Mammalia > Eulipotyphla > Soricidae > Sorex > Sorex fumeus. The sequence goes on along the minus strand of NW_026606185.1, from coordinate 44,264,424 downwards.
GATTAGAGGTTGCCTCAAAAGCCTCCATCTCTTTCAGAGAGCCTGGCAAGCTACCAAGAGTATCCTGCTGGCACAGCAGAGCCTGTCAAGCTACCCTGGCATATTAGATATGCCAAAAACAGTAACAATGATGGTCCTCATTCTCCTGACCCTGAGTGAGCCTCAATATGCCATCGGGCTACACTAGCATGTGACAAGGACAAATGGAGACGTTCCTGGTGCCCGCTCCAGCAAATCGATGAACAATGGGGTCATAGTGATAGTGATAGAAAGATCATTTAGGAGGAAATATAGAAAAGACTAGGAACCTTTCTGTTCCTCTCATTTGTTTTTTCACAAGTTATTCCACTAAGATCAGGATTCCTCATGATTACAACCCCTGTTCCCCAACACCAAGTTGTCTATCTATTTCATTGCAATAGTTCTTAGGGAACTGTGGAGTCATGTTATCTGGTATTTCAATTTCTTAAATACGCTGGTTTGACGCCTGACTGAGAGTGTCTTGTATATGTGAAACTTTGGGTTTCACATACATAAACCATGTCGCTTTTTCTGGAAGCATGACCTTTGGTGAACAACCGTGTTGTTGTGCTTATAAATTTGGGCCATTCTGCAGCTAAGGTCAGTAACCTAGACTCCCCATAACAGCCCTAATCACCTTGGATTTTATTTTTTAAAGATAAGAAAAGAACTGTCACTGTCACTGTCCTCCCGTTTTTCATCGATTTGCTTGAGCGGGCCCAGTAATGTCTCCATTTTGAAACTTGTTGTTACCGTGTTTGACATATCAAGTATGTCACGGATAGCTTGCCAGGCTTTGCCGCGCAGGTGAGATACTCTCAGTAGTTTGCCAGGCTCTCCGAGAGGGGCAGAGGAATCGAACCCGGCTCAGCCGGGCTGGCTATGCGCAAGGCAAATGCCCTACCACTGTGCTATCGCTCCAACCCCAAGAAAAGAACATACCATTAAATTCCAGTTCAATTAAAGACTCAGATTGCAGCATTCAGAGACAGATGCTTAGGGGAAGGAATGCAAAGGTGAAAAAGAAAAGGCAGTAATTGTTAGACGTATAGAAAAGTGACTGGAGCGATAGCACAGTGGTAGGGCATTTGTCTTGTGCGGAGCCTGCCCGGCTGAGCCGGGTTCGATTTCTCCAACCCTCTTGGAGAGCCCGGCAAAGCCTGGCAAACTACCTGTGATATATTTAATATGCCAAACACAGTAACAACAAGTCTCACGATGGAGACGTTACTGGGCCCGCTCGACAAACAACGGGAGGACCATGACCATCACCGTGATAGAAAAGTGACAATAAGAAAGTGCAGGGGGCTTTCTTGGCCTAGGTAGCTATTACATATGCATTCTTAGATAAATTATGAATACATCTTGTGTACTTATAGTTTTATAAGAAAAAGTTAAACTAGTGAAAGTGTTCACAAAAATGCGTGTCATTTGCTTACTACCATGTAGATGTAGATAAATACATATTGCATCAATATTATCTCAAATCCAACTCTATCAGGTAGTAGTATTCATTCCCTATGTTTCTATTCTAAGTTTTCAAGTGTGACGATGGCTGTAAAGATAATCAAATATGTTAAAACAATGATCTTATAAAAATGTTCTTAATAAAATGGAGGGAAACAGAGAAAATAAATAACTTTGATTCTATTTTGAAAAATGCAGCATCATTAGGTTTCAAGTCTTGCCTAGTGTTTGACATTTCACCCTGTCTTGACAGAGGAACCCCAGTGTCTGTGGTGATAGAATAACTTTTCTCGATTCCTCTTGAAGATTAGTAGAGGCAAATTCACTGGCAAGAGCCCTGCTAGAAGCATTTATTTTGAAATTGCAATATAAGTAACTATGTCAACACAGTGGAAACTTGGGCTGAAAAAAACTCTTCTTATTAAAACCTCAGGCTTTCGAAATTTGCTTGGGGGTTATCTAATGAAAATTTGACCTTTCACCTATCAGACCCTTGCTGGAATTTCCAGAGGGGCTTTGCTGAAGAACAAGTCTTCAGCCTCACTTCCTTATTCAGTAGGCATCAGAATAATAACAGTATTTATGCCCTGGTCTCCTAAACCATCCTTTCTGAAAAGCACCACAGGCATTCTAAATTCACATCTCTCTGCTAATCCTTTGGGTCTTCTGAAGCAAAATGGTTTGTTTACTTCCTATTTACATGTAAGGGAGGAAAGAATGACCCAGCTGTGTGTGTGACAGTTCTGACCTTCACTTGCTGGCCTGTGTCTCACAGTCTCCTCAGATAACTGGTTACTCAGCTCTGAACCATACTTGTATGTAAAAGTGTTGTCAAATCCTTTTAAAAGAAGAAAAATAATAAAGTCCCAGAAGTTAGCTCAAACAGCTCTAGAGCATGCTTTGCATGCAGAAGGCATGGGTTCAGTCTCCTGCACAGCATGGCACCTCAGGGCGAACCCCCCCCCCCCCAAGGGGATCAGATGTGACTTTCCTTGAAAATGACCTGTGTGCCCTCACCTCCTCAAAAAATTATTTTGAAAATTCTTCCTTAAGTAGCACTATAGCACTGTCCACCCATTGTTCATCGATTTGCTCAAGCGGGCCCAATAATGTCTCCATTGTGAGACTTATTGTTACTGTGTTTAGCATATCCAATACAAAATGGGTTGCTTGCCAGGCTTTGCCCTGTGTGCAGGTCACACACTCTCAGTAGCTTTCCGGGCTCTCTGAGAGAGGCGGAGGAATCAAACTTGGGCCAACCGGATTGGCTGCATGCAAGGTAAATGCCCTACCCACTGTGCTATCTTTGTAAATGAAGGTAACCTCAAAACATTTAAATGTGCAATTTAGGAGGCTGGAGAGATAGTACCCGAGGTTGGGTGGGTGTCTTGTACTAGGCAGATCCAGGTATGACCTGGCACCATATATGAACTCTCAAGCCATTCCAGTAGTGATCCCTGAGCACAGAGCTAGGAATTAAGCCCTTAGCATCACTGAGTGTGGCCTGAAAACTAAAGAAATAAATTACAATACCCCAGTTTTCTATGGCATTGTCCTTAGTGATTTCAATGCCAATTACAGCTTAAAAATATAAATTCTGCTTTGAAGAACTTCACAAAATAAAGACGAATGAATTTGGCTCTAAGTAATTTGGAGGGGATGTGAAGTGTCGAGGCTCAAACCCAGGTCTCAGGCATTGGAGGAGGCACTTTACCACTGAATCACATCCCAGACTCCAGGAGTGGGTGGAAACCTAGCTCAGTGGGAGAGCACTGTTCTCACTGTTCTCATCTGTTTTTGTCTTTTGTGGTATTGGGTATCTTGAACCAAGAACTCTACACTTGCAAGGCAAGTTCTCTACCAGTGGGCCACAACCTCAGCCCCTAGAATAAAACAACTTTCAACTAAAAGTCAAATGACTAGAAGGTCACATTCTTCTGCTAATGCTTTAAGATCAAACAGAGCTAACACTTTTGTCCATCAGACCTGGTGCTGTCCAAGCACATGAAAGTGTCACCAGTGACAAAGAAATGCTTCTTTTTAATAGACCAGAGCAGTTCCCATACTTAGCCTGGGAGGACATGGTCATTCTGTGCCCATTCAAAGTTGCTAGATGATCCAAAAAATATGTGTTGATATTTTATAGATATGTGGCACGGTGATCTAATTTCTTGGCAATTTCAAAAGAATGCAACCAATTGCACAACCTAAAACAACTGTAATATTCATGCTACAATCAGTCTTTTTTTATTTTCCAATAGAAGTCTCAGTTCTGTTAGAGACTGCTTTTTCCTCTCCCAGACTTCCTTCACTCCCAAAAGTATACCAAGGTCTTTATGTTAGCAAACAAATCATGTGTGTGTGTGTGTGTGTGTGTGTGTGTGTGTGTGTGTGTATGTATCTGTGTCTATGTCTCTCTCTGCGTGTTCAGGGGGCTGAGAGATCTTTTAGGGGAATTTGTGTGTGACGGTGCCCTTGCACAGAAATTGCTTATGAACCCAAACTATTTTTTTCTTTGCACTTTAGAAATTTAGATTTCATTCTTTTCTGTTTAGTAGTGACCAAGTTAATTGGAAATAAACAAGCATATTCTGTTGTAAATCAGTGAGGGGAGTGGGGGTGGGTGGAGGAGGGAAATGCTTTTCTGTTACAGGCTGTCTGGGTTTGTAACCATCACTTCCAAAAACTAAAGTACAGGGGTGGCCTCCACAGATTCTTTCCTGTTGCTACAAGCCTGCTTTTGTAAGGCTTCTGCTTGGGTGAGACCTCAGTTCATTTCCCTCCACCCCCACAAATGAGGTCACTGTCCCCTAACACTTGCTAGGCATGTTTAGCATCTTTGCACGGGCACTGCTGCCAGGGAGATGTTGTAGTGGCCTCTCAACCGGGAAAGCGATGGAACATTGCCCTTCTTACCAAGAGGGGAGAGTGGGGCTCAATTACCAAAATAAATCCGGTACTAGCAGGCATTGTTTTCACAAAGGCACCATTTTTTTCATTGTTTTTAGTTTGTTTAAAGAGATTTACTTTCCAAGCTGATAAAACCTGCTCTCCTGGAGCCTGGTTTACATCAAAAGGAAGATCCAGAATCCAGCCCTGTGTCATGTCTGTTCTCACCCGAATTCAGAGAACACACATTCTCCTGGAGATTGATGAACAATAAAAATAAATGCAGAGAAGTGGTTTCCAAGAGGAGGGGAAATGAAAACGGATTGTTCTTCAGGAGGTGTCTATATTCAGTATGTTTCCAAGCAAAACTAATAGTGCTTAATATGTAATTGAGTATATACTTAGGTATATACTTCCTTAAGTATATGGAATATAAAGATTCAAACAAATTAGTTCCCTGCAGATGAATTAGCTGTGCACTCCCCCCCCCCCCCCCACAAAATACTTTCCAAATGGCCAAGGGATGTGTGCAACCCTTAGTCAGTCCCTTGTGATGAAAGTAATTATGATTCTAATCTTAGGTTCAGGATATTTCAGGTACCACCAGCCTTAAGTTCTATTTAACTCAGTTTGATTTCATTAGGATATCTCAGAACATGCAATTCTATGCCCACAACCTCAAGACAGACATTGACAAGGATCGGAAGATGAACTCAGTGTCTGAGAAGCCTCCTTTTCGTTATTTTTCTCTCCCCAACCAAGAATAGAAAACTCTAGTGTTGGTGGGGACATTCCTGTTCATCTAAGACTGCCTCATTTCTGTCCTTTCAGAAGTTGATCGTTCCTTCCTCTGATGTGGTACCTGCCTCCGCCTCCTTTGTTCGCATGAGAATACACACTGGTTTATGAGCCACTACAACCATCAAAGTGACCCTGGGCTCGGGAAGATTTATATCATTCATGCCTGTGTTTAATAAGGGGTGGGGTTTCATTGTTCTTGACTATTCTAGATTAACTGTTGCATTCAGGTATGTTTGCATTTTTAAAAAAGAGAACAAGAAAAAATGATTGCTGTTACCTTTTTTTAATAGAAGAATACAAAGTTATTCAATTTCATTTCTATGTGGAATCTAAAACAAACAAAAAAAAACCCTGTTGTTACAAAGAACATCATAATTACAGAGAACACAGTGACAGAAATATAGTTACAGAGAATAATAATGAAGTTTTGTGGGAAGCAAGGTATGGGACAGTGGGGCTTAAAAGGTAGGTAAAATAAATAAACGGGGTGAATTGCTGTATACCTCAATTATGAAGTTAGTTTCAGAAGGCTGTAACATACAGTATGTAACTATTTTCTGTAATATAGCACACTTCAAATTTTCCAAGCAAGTAGATTTTAAGAGTTAACATCAATATTAGAAAATAAACAGACCTTTTGTGATTATTTTATTATTGTTGATCTTAGTTCATTTTCATTTCTTAGGTGGATCGTCTTAGTGTTTTAAGACCCAGTAAACAAAAGACTTTTTTTAAAGATATAATTTATAGATAACAGCACTTTTACTCAAGGTAGAATACATAAAGATTATTGTTACCTTTTACGTAAACGTGTTTCTACTCCTTGGTCAAAATTCAGATGTTTTTTATTTTCTGTAACATATATAATGGATTATTATTTATTCCATTGTATATATTTCATAATAGTAATGTTTCTTTATTAAAATGTGTAAGCAGTGTACAGATTTAAGCAAATATTTAATATTAAAAATAGAATACTCAATAATCTTAAATCAGAAAAAAAATAGAGTCAAAAACTTGAATCAATGATAAGAAACTACACTTAAATAAATACTTGTGTGCGGTTATTTTTGTGAAGACTCCATTAGCAATAGCTATTTTTACCTTATTATAATAGTGATGTACCACATAGAGATATAACTTGTTATCTTAGACTTAGACTGTCCTTCTACTGAACATTCTAATTTTTTCTTAAGAAAAATATAAACTAGATATATCTCAAATAGCCCAGAGCACCCCAAAGCCAAGCTTGGTTTTAGAAATGGGAGACCCAATCTCTTTTCCAGTCAGCTGAAATCGGACAGGGGTCTGTTTACTAGGTCCTAACCCTTCCTGCACAGACCATGTTTACGTGCAACCCTCAGGTCTCAAATTCACTGGGTCCTATTTTGTCCCCAAATCTCTCTCTTTTTTGTAACATCTTGTATCTTCTGAGTGAGTGAATATGTAGGTCTGGGGCAGAATTTGGGCACTTTTAGCAGCTCCTGTGAAGGGACTCATCAGCCTGCCTTGGAGACTCTCTAATTGGAGACTTATGGTAATGCAATTGTTCCCCACCTGCAAAGCAGCTTCTCAGTACTCTTAAGTATGCAGGAGAAGATAAATCCAGGCTAAGGGAAGGCAGTCCCAGCCCACGCCTCCCTGGTTAGGAATGGCCCAGGGTCTATGCCTCTGTAACCCCACAACTCCAATTTGGTCTCTACGTGCAACAGTGCAAGATGCTGCCAACTCAGGGGTTTTGTTGAATGCTTAAAATTTAGGGTTCACAGTCATTTTCCAGAAAAGAGGGAAAATAAATGGCAGATTCAACTAGGGACATGTGAGTATATAGCCTTTCTCTGAACTCACACGGGGTATGAGCATGAGTCCATGAGCATGGGAAAGGTTGAATCTAGAGCGCTCTTGGAGGGAAAGATTCATGTCAAAAAGAAATGATTTGAGAGGGGGGCCACCCAGCTGAGCTCCAGGCTTACTCCTGGCTCTGCACTGAGGTAATATCTTGCTGGACTTGAGAACCAGATGTGATGCCTTGGATAGAATCTGAATCAGTTGCTTTCAAAGCAAGCTCCTTACCCACTTTACCATCTCTTTGGTTCTCATGTAAAAACATTTAGCTCACTGTTGCTTCTAGGTAGTTGTCCCCTACCTTAATTAATACTCATTCTTTGGACTTTTAAATACAAAATAACCCCTGTTTTTCCAAGTATCATTTTTAGTTGTTCATCATCTTACATCCCTTCCAGCTGAATAACAGATACCAAATAATCACGATCACTTTGAATTATTAAAATTATTTCAGTTCAATTTGAAACTCCAGTCTATTCCTTCATTACCTTGAAATTTAAACTTGAATTGTGGCACTGAGGTAGATGGGAATGCGGTCTAATGCTGAATATAGCTCCCCTTAAAATGAAGTTATGCAAAAGGATTAGGGAGACTCAGATTGCTTGTTGAAGGGGTCCACATAAACTTCAGTCTCTGGCAGTTCTGGATATACAGGGGATGTTGGAGGGATCCAGTTTCATCCTGGCCTTCCCACCACTGTCTGGCCCTGCTACAGAATATTGGCTTATTCTCACTTCAGTATAATGGTGGCCTACACCTATGACACCTTTTCTTCTGGGTCCTCACTTTCTCTACCCTACCGAGCCTCAGATGACTCCTGCTCCTATATCCTTTATTAAATCTTGTCCTTAATTTTAACTGTAAATGCTATTTTAGGTGCATAGAAATTTCAAAGTGTTTCATTTTCCTGGTGAATTAAAACTTGTTTTCTTTATCTGACAAATTTTGTTCTATCTAAATTACAATATAGTATATATTTAATGTCATTATCTCTATATTAGTATCTAGTTCTACCATTTTATTTTTGGCTTTCTATTTTCTTGCTTTGAAGTATTATCTTTCCCTCTTTTCTAAAAGCACTCCCTGCCTTCTTTAAAGTGACCATGAATCTATGCAATATCAGATTAAATTCTGGTATACATTAGCATTTTTTTCATTCCCAAGACAATGCAGGGACTTATATGGATTTATTCTTCCCAATGTTCTTTATTTCTTTTAAGGTGAGACATTTCATTCTGCTTTGAATATTTCATTTAGGATCAGTGTGAGAGTGGAAAACACTATCAGTTACTGGTTCTTTAAAAATTTGACCACATGGCCTTCATTTTTGAGACATAATTTTTCTCACAGAACATAAAATTCTAAATTTTCATTGCCTTTAATCATTAAAAAATCACTTTGTGGATTTTTGTGACTTGTTTTATTATTATTATTATTATTAAATTTTTATTTTGGAGATGTCCACTCAAGCAGTATCTGGGAACTCAGAGTCACTTCTGAGATGCTGTAATTTAAGTTCTGGACCCTGGGGGATGCAGAACTACTCAGATGCTGCATTTCAGGGATCACCAAAGTCATCACAGGAGTTCACAGGGATATCCCAGCCAGGATCACAATATTTATTTGTTTTTTGGTGAACTGTTGCTACAGCAAGCAATATGTTCTTTTTGTTAAATATCTCTTTCTTTTTTTTTTTTAACTTTTTGGGTCACACTCAGGGATGCTCAGGGGTTACTCCTGGCTCTGCTCTCAGGAATTACTTTTGGCAGTGCTTAGGAACCATATGGGATTTCAGGAATTGAACCCAGATTGACTACTTGCTAGGCAAATGCCCTACCTGCTGTGCTATTACTCCAGCCCCATGTTAAATATTACTAAGATTTCTTGTTTGGTTTTCATGAGTGTCTTGCATTGGTATTTTTGTCTTTTGATCCGCCTCTGATGGTACTCAGTGCTCACTTATGGTGCTTAGGGCTAACTCCTTGCTCTGCGCTCAGGGATCACTCCTGGCAGGTTCGAGAGACCACATGTGCTGTAGGGGCTTGAACCTCAGTCAGTCACATGCAAGGCAAGTGCCTTATCTCCTGTAATGTCCTTTCAGTCCCCAACAGTGTTTCATTTTTGCTTGTTTTTAGATATCATTACTATTCTTGAAGCTTGCAGCTGAGAGTATTTCCTTTTATAGTGACATATTTTGGTTTCAGTTCTGAAAAAATTTCAAAGTTTATGTTTTAAATATTTAAAAATATTACTTCATGTCTATTTTACTTGTATTATCCTTTCAGCATTCTATTTGCAGGCATATAGACCCAGAACTAGATTATATACATGCATATAAAAACATATATATGTATATATACACACATTTCCATACATATACATTTTCCATATATGCATACATATATGATGTACATATATTCCATAAATATTCTCTTATGTACTACTATGTGTATTTCATATTTTCATGGGGGAGGTTTGTGGTCACACTTGGCAGCAGTCAGGGTTTACTCCAGGTCTCTACTAAGGGATCACTCCTAACAGTAGTCAGGGGACCACATGTGGTGCTAAGGATTGAAACAGAATTGGCTATTTCATCATTTTATCATAGTGGAGACACAAATTAGCACTATTCAAAGGAAAAGACACAGAGGGTAAAGTTAGAATGATCTCAAATACAAGTTTCCTTGCTGTCACAGATGCGTTACCCTCCTGCTATCACTGAGTGGTAATATGCGTAGCATGTTGTCAACCTGAGAAGATCATTTGAGCTTCAGGTTCGGAATTTCTTATTTCTTTAATGTAGTAATGATTTACGAAATCATTGATTATGTCATTGAACTCAATCTCTAGTCACTCTCCCTTACCCATAGGTCTAGCTGGTATAATGTGGCTAGATTTTCTAATCACAAGATTTCTTTTTCTCACATGGTATAACCATAAGAATGAGAATGAGACCAGTTGTAGTTACTGGTTTTGGCATATCGAATACACAGCGGATAGCTTGCCAGGCTCTTCCGTGCGGGCGGAATACTCTCGGTAGCTTGCCAGTCTTTCCGAGAGGTATAGAGGCTTTTGGGGTGACCTCTAATCACCCTTGTAGGTGTTGATTTAAAGAAGGCCTTTGATTCTGTTGAGACGGAAGCGGTCATTGAAGCCCTAGCCAATCAGGGCATTCAAGCCCAATACATCAGGATCCTCCGTGAGCTGTATTGCGGATTCACTACCAGGATCTCACCATTCTACAAAGAAGTGATCGTTGATGTCAAGAGAGGGGTGCGGCAGGGTGATACCATTTCACCGAAACTCTTCAGTGCCACCCTCGAGAACATCATGCGACGACTGGAATGGGAAGGAATGGGAGTGAAGATAGATGGTCGGCAACTACACCACCTCCGCTTTGCTGATGACATTGTTTTAATAACACCAAACATCAGCCAAGCGGCACAAATGCTGGCCAACTTTGACCGTGAGTGTGGAAAGGTAGGACTACAGCTGAATCTTACGAAGACAATGTTTATGAGAAACAGCCTTGTTCCTGATGCCCCATTCGCTCTCAATGGAACGACCATCTCCGAATGCAACAGCTATGTGTACCTAGGTCGAGAGGTCAACATGACAAATGACCTGGCACCCGAGCTGCGCAGGAGGAAGAGAGCGGCTTGGAACGCCTTCAAGAACGTCGAAGAAATAGCTAAGAGGACGAAGAACCTCCGGCTCCGGGCACATCTCTTTGATTCCACTGTTCTTCCTGCATTAACATATGCCTCAGAGACCTGGGCCCTACGTAAACAAGATGAGAACGCCATTCAGGTCTCCCAAAGAAGAATAGAAAGAGCTATGCTTGGAATATCACGTTTCACTCAAATGAGAGAAAGAATCCGGAGTTCTGACATCCGTCGACGATCAAGGATCAGGGACGCTGTCTCATTTGCCAAGGTGTCAAAAATCAGATGGGCTGGTCACGTAATGAGATTTAAAGACGACCGTTGGACTAGAGCTGTTACTGGTTGGATTCCACGGGATGTCAAGAGACCGCGTGGCCGCCCACCTACCAGATGGTCAGACTTCTTTGTCAAGGTCATGAACGATCGGTTTGAGGCCCTCCATGTTCCCGGAGCGAAGAGATGCCATTGGGCTACACTAGCACGCGACAGGGACAAATGGAGACGTTACTGGCGCCCGCTCGAGCAAATCGACGACTAACGGGAAGTTAAGTGATAAGTGATTAAGTGATAACCATAGGTTGAGTGAAGTCTTTGGTCTAAGCTATCAGATATGGTTCAGGTGATCACCATGAATAACAAAGGCAACAAGCAACTTAATCACACAGGAAATCACATGGGGATGGAAGCCAGACACTCTTTAGGCAAGGATAAAACTATATTACAGAAAAATCTTGTGGAAATTAAGGAGGAGCTTTTGAGAGTGTCTATTTCAGAATGATAGCACTATAATACTGCTGACTAAAATAATGTTTGAGGTAATTGTTTGCAAATTTAATACAACTTACCAGTTTATGTTCATGGCTTTTAAAATCATAATGTTTCTCTTAGCATTACATCATTTGTCTCTTTTTTGCACTGCCTAATAAAATTGTATTAAAACACTGACTAATTGAAAAGTCATCTTAAGGGGTTCCCAACTTATTTATCCTTTATGATGCAAATCAGCATTGCATTTTTCTTTTATCTCTTTTGGGTTTGGGGGAACCATACCCAACAATGCTCAGCAATATACACAGGGATATTTCCTGACCATGATAAGGACCTTTGGGATACCGGGATTATTTTAACTTGGGTCAGCCATGTACAAGGCAAGCATCTTACTCACTGTACTATTTCTCCAGCCCCTGGCATTGTGTACTTTTTAGTCACATAAAAAGGTCACGGTCACTGTCCTCCCGTTGTTCATCGATTTGCCCTAGTGGGCCCAGTAACATCTCCATCATGAGACTTGTCGTTACTGTGTTTGGCATATTGAATACATCACGGGGAGCTTGCCAGGCTTTGCCATGTGGGTGAGATACTCTCGGTAGCTTGCCGGGCTCTCCGAGAAGGGTGGAAGAATCAAACACAGCTCTGCCGGACCGGCCGTGAGGAAGGCAAATGCCCTACCACTGTGCTTTTGCTCCAGCTGATAGCACAGTCCACACACATGAAAAGGTGAACTAAAAATTTTTTTCAGGATCAATCATTTATTGGCACTATTTGCTATAAAATAAATGTTTGGAAAAATAGGGTTATGAAATACCAGTCCAGGTTATTTTAAGAAGTAAGAAGGAAGATTTATGGGGAAATATTTGAGAACAATGCTTTTGTTCAGGACGTTTTTAAGACTGAGAAAGAAACTTAAATATGTTGGTTCTGCTAGTGGTAGAGACTTGTGGACTATTTGTAGTACCACTGAGAAGGACAATGCTGAGATATGATTAGACTTGGTGAATGGTGAAAGAACATAATGATAAAGCACACATATTACAGCCTTGGGGACAGAGGAAGACTGCCTATCATCAGCCTAACACAGCGGGACATAGCTGGTAATAAATTCACCAGTTTTCATAGTCCGTGAATGCTTTGGTTTATAAGGAATTTCCCCGATTTTCCATATTTTTCACTCCTCCTTGTACTGTTAGGGTCTCTGAGGACAAAATCAACAAATAGAACGTGGATGTTAAAAGAGTCAATCAAACTTGACACATGAAGCTTAAAGTCAGACTGACATAAATTGGAAACTATGTAAATAGAAGACAAACATTTATTTTAAAAATTTGGGGAGTCACACTCAGCAATGCTCAAAGCTTATTTCTGGCTTTGCATTCAGGGATTACTCCTGGTGGGTTTGGGAGATTTTATGGGATGCCAGGGATTGAACCTAGGTCAGTAGTATGCAAGGCAAGTGTCTACTATACTATCTCTCCTGTCCCAATATAAGAAAACCTTACCAAGTTATTTGTGGTTCTAATGTATCTAACTTGGAATGAACTTGTACTGCATACAGCAAATATGAAAATCACTTGTAATCTCGTTGTTCGTTGATTTGCTCGAGTGGGTGCCAGTAATGTCTTCATTTGTAACTTTATGAAAACATTTCAAGAATTTTTTTTATCTATAGAAAATAATATCTAGTAACAGATATGATTGTATAACACCTTGAAATCTTTTTCTAATAACTTTTATTTCATGGGAAAGCATCATAGATATATTTTATACGTGCTCATATAAAATTTATTTATATTTTGATTGAATATTGATTGATAGAATGAGTGAATGAAAGAATGAATCATCAGACCAACAACAATCATTTTACAGAAAGAAATTATTTTTATATTATAATATTCACATATTACTTCAAAAAACACAGGGAGACAATGATAAATAAAAATCAATATATAAACCACAATAAGGACGAATTGCAGATATTTAAAACTGGGACAAACGAGTATATAGAGAAGGGAGAGAATAAAGAAATCTGGACAGAACCATTCCTGATGCCAAAGAAAAACAAATAAAAAGAAAATTTTATACATTTATGAGATTTTCTAGGTGTCACACCAAGGCAAGCAATGTGGTATAAAATATTAAGCAGTTCTAATGCTGACTGAGAAAATTTATGGAGTCTGAAGTACCTGTCTTAAATCATAGCCACCATTTACCTCTGTTTCTCACTCTTGAACCAAGCTTCTCTGAGGGCTTAAGTTGTGGCACTTTATTTCTTTAGCTTGTGTGCAAAGGCTAAAACTTTTGAGAAATGAAGAGCACCAGGTGGAGAGAATTAAACGTAGAGGTTATTTCTATGAGAAGGGGAACTCAATGTGTCAATGACTAGAGTGGATTACTTTGGACGCTTAGCTTGACATCATATGAAAAGGCTTGTCCCTTTCTTCTTTAAAATTCCACGCTTCCATGTATTCTTTGAGCAATTATTTACTCAGCAATATGTAGTTGCAAATTGTGTAGGAGAAGCCATGCAGATGAAAAGTTGCATAGAATATATTAAATTGTATAGAACGCATTTTCCAGTTTTCAATATCTTGTTTTGAATTTGAGAGAAAAACTGTATGTGAGCAATTCAGCTATGATAGAGATGATTTTGTTTTGTATCATTTTGGTTTTGGTTTTCAGGCCACGCCTGGCAGAGCTCATGGATTACTGCTGGCTCTGTGCTCAGGAGACCACATGGGGTGCCAGGGATTGAATTCAGGCTAGACATGTGCAAGACAGATTCCTGTTTGCTGTACTATCTTTCTCAACTCTCCATAGGTGCTTGTTTAAGTAAACTAAAGAGTCATTAGTGAAAGGGGAAGATGGAAAAATAGATATTAATATGTACTATTTCATTTATTCATTCATTTTCAAATTTAAGAAAAGCGATATTAAACAACTTGTATGTACCTTTGTATAAGCAGTGACAATATAGACTTCTAGGAATTTTATTTCTAGGGTGAAAAGGCTATAAATAGATAATAAATAATGTATTTTTATATAATGCTGAGCTCAGCAGAAATGAAACCAGGCAGGATATTTCATAGTGATTATGGGATAAATTATTTTGGTGAAATAATCAAGAGAAAACTTCTCTGGGGGGAGATAGTATCTGAAAGCCTGTGTTGAGTGAAATAGCCAGCATGCATGTTCTTCAGGAAGGACATTCCTATAAGTGGTGAGAGAGTTTGTAAAGTTTCTCAGGCAGGAATGAATTCATTAACACTAGGAATGAGAGAAAAGAGTCGTGTTGAGAATGCATGTGGGGGTGGTGTGGGCGATACGAAGGTAAAATGTCTTTGAAAAGAGGTTTTGATATATTCTGGACTGATGAACATATAAACGTGTCAGAAGGGTACATGTGGAAGCTCTGTGCCCTTTCTATGTATCTCTTTGGTTGATTCTGAGTAATATTGTTTATAGTCAATCAGCAATAAAACAAAGCACTTTGATGAATGCTTTAAATTACTAGCAAATATGTAAAATTGATGTGGTGGCCATTCTGACTTTTGTGGTCAGCCTACCTGAGTATGTCACTAGGAGATTCCATTTCTGGTTGATTTCTTTTCTTTTTCTTTCTTTCTTTTTTTTTTTTTTGTAGCTGATTTCTGAAGAGAGCTTAGTGAAGAGCCTTGTACAACTGAGCCCTTTACATTGTAAGACCAGATGCTAACTCTCAGTGTACAGTGTCAAAATTGTTGAATGAGTGAGGTTAAAAATTGTCATAATTGGAAAGATGAACTCAAACAAAACATACATCCTGGTAAACCAATCGCATTTCTTTTTTTTTCTTCTTTGTATTTTTTGAATCAAAGAAGTTTTGGCCACACCCAGTAGGGCTCTGCGCTTATGGTTGATTCTATGCTAAGAGCTCACTATTAGCAGTGCTTAGGGTACCACATGTAGTCCCAGGAATTAAACTAGGGTTAGTCACATGGAATGCATCCGATGTTTCCCCTGTACCATCTTTTTGGCCATAAACACTGTTCTTTTTTCACTTTGCAGCAAAGTACTCTGCATTTAAAGCAGTCAACAGGCCCAGGTTGCTTATCCTCCTTTCCTTGGTATCTGTCTTTCAACAGCAATTGCATTGTCAGGGTCAGCAAAATGGTCCTGAACATCTACAATATCCCAGTTGTGCCAGTTAGGGTCTGGCCATCCTTTGTATCTACCAAAATGTCAGAACATAATGCCCTGTAGTCTGTTTACCACATGGCACAGGGGCACCTGGAGAATAACGGCACATTAACGGAGGATCCACACAGCAAGTGTTTTCTCTCTTCTTCCTTTCTCTCATTCTTTGTAAACTGGAAGGACTTTAGCTAATGCTCCATAAAAACTGGCTTAATATACAGTTATTACAAAGCTTCAGATTTTTGACAGATTAAGTGCTATTAAATCACCTTACTGTGAAGGCACTATAAGGTCACAAGATGAATTAGTTCAGGCCATCTTCTCTCAGTCTTCAGCAACTAGCTTCTTTCAAACCTGCCTTCCCCCACCAAGAAAAAGAAAGAAGAATAAAAGAAAAAGGAACTGGAAATTATGGCCCTCTAAATGTCTCCGGGATGGGAGGCTGTGAAGAATGGCACTGCCTTCTCATGGGAGGCAGATGGGTTTTTATCAGCTAGGAGGGCAATTTTCTACTTTATTTTTTCCCCCTTTGGTTGACTGTGATCCATAATGTTGCATTTTGCCCTTTAGGAAGAATTTTCCAGTTGACAGACTCGATAGCCACATCCTATCCCAGTACTTGGGAAAGGCAAGAGAAAGGAATTCAGCTGGATTCAATATTTTTAACAATACAGTCACAAATGTTTTTTAGAATTTCTTTTCTTTCTGTAGTTGTTGCTAGGAGAACTAAACCTCAAATTTATATAGCAGATTGCTACTCCATAAATGCAGTTTTGAAGGTTTTGATAAAAAAAAATAAGGCAATGCATCCCATACATTAAAGATTACTGGTAAGAAGGAAGTGTATGGAATACTGTTACTGGAGCGTGGAGGAACCGATCAAGGATTACTAACAGCCAGAATAGTTGTTGTAATTTGAAAACAGTAGCAGTGTTTATTTTTCTGCCTTTTTACTTGCCTGAATAACCCATTTACAGAAAAACCTCAGACAGGAAAAAATAAATGCCAGTCTGAGAAAATAGGAACATTATTTCCTACAATGGCAAATTTCAAAGTTGTTTTTTTCCATGCAGGTAAAAATGACACACAATTCTAGGTTTCATCTTTGTCCTTAACTAACCTAGTCCTGCTTCTCACTCAGTTGGTATCGTGTGTGGGTCTGCTAATACTCTGTGTCTTGCTTTAGTAGTTTCATTTCATCTAATGCACTGAACTGCACTGGATGGGTGCTGGGGGCCCTTCAGTTTCTCTCTCTCTCTCTCTCTCTCTCTCTCTCTCTCTCTCTCTCTTTCACACATACACACGCACACGCGCACACACACACTCCTCACCAGAACCACCACTACCACCACTATCACTAACACCACCACCATTTTATATTGATCTGCTATTTTTCCAGGGGAAGAAAAGGTTGTGAATAACATATTCTTTCTTTTATTATTTATTTTTATTTTTTTAATTTTTTTGAGTCATACCCAGCAATGCTGAGGAGTTACTCCTGGCTCTGTACTCAGGAATCACTCCTGGTGGTGCTGGAGGACTTTATGGGATGACTGGAATTGAACCTGGATGAGCCATGTGCAAGGCAAACACTCTACCTGCTGTACTATTACTCCTGCACCATATCCTTTCTTTTATTCTTTTATTTCATTTATCTTAACAATGATATAAGAGATGAGCTTATTTGAGGGTTTCTTTTTCTTTACATAAAAATCTTTAACATCTGCCTCTGATAGCTGGTTATATGAATAGTTTTCTTATTTTTTAGAATTTGTTTAAATCATTTTACTAAGAAAAGTTTAAGAAACACAGTTTTCAATGAAATATTTTACTTAATTTGAACACAAATCATTTAATGAATCCTAATATACTTACTTTGACTAAGGTGATTTAGGTGCCATCAATGCAAAATAGACAGTGAAAGAACATAAGACTAAAGAAATTCAGTGCTAGTCAGTTCTAACACTAAGCTTAATTTTATTATTGTCATTGGCCAGATTTTTTGGAGGGGGTGTAAAGGGGTGGCGGTGACATATACTGAGCTATTCTCAGTGCTTAATCCTGGCTCTGTGTTCATGAATCGCTCCTCGTGGGATTTTTAGGATACTATGAGATGCTGGGGATAGGACCCAGGCCACTGACATTCAAGGTTAGCATCTTTCCTACCATACTCTCTCTGGCCACACTAGCCAGATATCTGTATCCCTCTGCATCTGAGAAGTGACCTCCTAGAACAAGTGCTAGGTCTATGGGCTAATAGAAGTCAGGAAAACAGGTGCATCCTCATTTGAACTTCTGAGTATCAGGGCTGATTCTCTGTTTGAATTGTTGCTTCCTCTTGATTGGAGTGAGTATCATTTTCTTTTAATTTTATTAGTGAAAGAGAGAGGAGGACTCTTGTGGATTATATATACTGGAACATCTAAACGGGGACTAGAGTGAAGCACAGTGGGTAGGGAGTTTGCCTTGCACATGTCCAAGCCAGGTTTGATTCCGCCATCTCTCTTGGAGAGCCCAGCAAGCTAACGACAGTATCTTGCCTGCACAGCAGGGCCTGGCAAGCTCCCCGTGGCATATTCAATATGCCAAAAGCAGTAATAACAAGACTCACAATGGAGATGTTACTGGTGCCCACTCAAGCAAATCGATGAGCAAATGGGAGGACAGTGCTACAATGCTACAGTGCATCAAAATGATTGATTATATACCTGAACCTACTATTCCATCTTTCATCTTTCAATCATAAATACTCTTATTCCAGATTTCCTCTTTATAATGACTATCAGTACTCCAGATCAAGTTAGATGCTCCTTGTAGAAGCCTTACCTATGTACTCTGGATACTTACTGCTTTCAGTCTTCACAATTGGAAGGTCTTGTCTGAGTAAGTCAGTCTTGACTCCATCTCTAAATCTTGCTGCTTGATGATTAAAAGGTTGCTACCTACTCATATATTTTTGTGTTAGCATTTTGCTGTTGGGCACATTATAATGCATTTAAGTTATCACTGGTTAGTTTAGCAACCTTGAGAAATTAGCATTATTATCTTAGAGAAGAAGACCCTTTTCTAAAAAGACACTTTGACACATCCCCCATTTCCACTTTCTTTGTATCACTTTTCCCTCAACTAAGAGCCTAAATACAAATTCTTCCAGAAAAATTATTGTCCTACTTTCTCCAAATTTACATTCCTATATTCTGTCTTTTATCAGTGGACATTTACTTGCAATATTATACTTATTTTTATTCATTTGTTAAATGTTATGCACTTTTGTTTGTGCCCTAAACAATTACTGTGTAGTTAGTTCTAAGCCATAAACCCAAAATTGTTTCTTGATAATAGGTGCATGACAAATTATTGTTCTTGCTGTTAAACTATCTTTTTTTATCAGTTATGCACCTGATGCTCTTTCCTTTAGAGCTGCCCCCAAGAAGATGATAATACCTCTCTCTCTTTCTATACCTCCTCTCTTTTATTTCCAAGTTCCTTACTTTCTCTATTTACTATGCACAGTTTGGTGCCATGTACACAGAGGATACTGCAGAACAGTTTCTAGTAAACTTATCTCAATGGGCTTTTGGTTTGAACATCAAGCTACACAGTGCTTGTGAAAGTGATTTGCAACAACAACAACAAAATGTGAAATGTAAATGCAAGGGATTAATACTGTGCTTCAGTGAACCCAGTCCCAGGCCTGCATTTGATTTGATGGTGATGATTTAAATCCCGTAGGTCAATATGCAGCACATCCTTCTCCGATTCACTTTCCTTTAAAAGGCACAACATTATACTGGTTTATAATCTCAAGTTTGCTGGTTTAAAAAAAAGTACATTTCTAGCTGAGTGCATGCCATGCTCTGGGCCCTACATATCTAAATATTTAACAGAATTGCTTTATATGTCCTTATGCTGATGATGCCGATATGTGATTAGGCTTTTGCCAGTGGGTCCCCGGGCTTTTCATCATCCAGTGCATATATTGGCTGCAGAGCGCCTGGGCAGCGAGAATAGTGGGGTTGCTGAGGCATCGAATGCAATCAGAATGTTATTTAGAAAAGCTGGCTTGGCAGCCAAACCTTGCACACATCTTTTATTACACTGTATCTTTGTGACATATTATTTCTGCTTCACAAGGTCACCTGACCCTGAATAGGAACTGTGGTCCATTGATAACATGGCTGGATGATTGCCATGGCATGAGTTAGGGCTGGACATGGAGAAAGAGGAATCTTCAAAAGTCTCAGCTTGCCTAGACTCAATGTTTGTGTTTCTCATGTATTCCTTAGCTTTCCCTCTTTTATGTTATTGTTGCTGGAGGGGGAATCTAGGAATGGGAAGCGAGGGCTTTAATGGAAAACAAAAATCTAAACTCCCTATGCTCTGAGAATTGGTGGTGAGGTGGGAATTGTAAGAATTAGTTATTGGGCTGGAGCGATAGCACAACGGGTAGGGTGTGTGCCTTGCACACGGCCCACCCAGGCTTGATTCCTCTGCCCTCTTGCAGGCAAGCTACCGAGAGAGAGAGTATTCTGTACCCAAGACAAAGCCTGGTGAGGTATTTGATATGCCAAAAACAGTAACAACAAGTCTCAGAATGGAGACATTACTGATGCCCGCTCAAGCAAATAGATGAACAACAAGAGGACAGTGCTACAATACTAGTTATATTCTTTATTACTTATGTGTGGATGTCAGTTCTGAGATGAGAATTCATTTCTCAACTTCTTGGGCATTAATTCTTTACCTTTTCTACTCTGGTTCTTAGGACTGTGTAATTCTCAACCTCAAACACAGAGTTGTTAAAAAAAAAAAAAAACTAAGGTGGTTTTGGTGCTTGATCATCACCTAACCAGAGAACCTTTTACTTTTTTACCAAATCCTTCAGATGTTATTGATTTAATCTCTCTGAGATGCCAGACAATTTTCTATTTGCTAGAAAGATAGCATCAAACAAAACAATGTGGCTCTTTCCCTCAAGGAATATATATTACCACAAAGAAAGACATACTACGTAAGTTTTAAAAAATTAATGCCAGTAATGTTAAGTACTTTAACAAAAATATAATATGGTGAATTGACATCATTTAAATTTGAGGTGGCATAAGGTTCCTCTAATAAGTGGAATTAGCAAATATGAGTGACAATATGCTAATAATTTAAAAGACTCAGGAAGTAGTGGCCTAGAGAAATCTAACCTAGCGGGTGAAATACTTCTGCACAAAGGCTGAAGCCACTGCTGTGGAAGACAGGAAAACAGTCACAGTGGGCAAAACTGCGTCCTGCAAACCTGTATTTGTTAGACAGGGAAAAATGGTTTCTATTTTATATTCAGTGGAGAGCTGTTAAAGAATTTTAAGCAAAGATTGAAAGCGATTTTATTTACATTATTGAAAACATCACTCGTACATTTTTCTCTATTGTTTCACTTCACATGGTTATTGTCATTTTTGATTTTTATAGTGTATATTTTTGTTTATGTTTTTATATTATATTCCTCATTTTTGACTTTTTATGCATGAAACTATATTCTGAAAAATATTGTCCTCCCATTTATGCCCAATTCTATATAGTTTTCAATTTGAGGGCCGTACCCTATTGTTCTCAGAGCTTACCTCTAGTTCTACACCACTGGCATGGCTCAGGGAACCATATGGATTTTTTTTTCAGCTATCAAACCTGAGTCAGCAGTGCACAAGGCAAGTATTTTGAGTAGTGAAAGGGCACAGCCACCTGTTCTCAGTGCTTACTCATGGACTTCTGCTCAGAGATCACTCCTAACAGGGTCAGAGAATGGTAGGGGGTACTGGGCATTAAACCTGAGTCAACCATGTACAAGGCAAGCATCCTGCCCGTTGTATTGTCCCAAGGGCAAACACCTTACCTGCTGCAATATCTTTCTACTCCCTACTAAATATTTCTTAAACCATATGGTTGTTACATCTGTTTGTTTCATATATAAATATTAGTAGTGCAGTTAAGTATATAAAACATTTCTGAATATATATTTTAAATAAAAAAACTAAAAAGTTAATACCATTCAACATAAAGATTCTCAGATTTTCCACCAAACTCTAAATATAAACTTTAAAAAGCCAAATTACCTGGTAGTGCTAATTATTATTCTACTCACATCAGACAAACCAAAGCAAACATTGACTTACCAGAAGAATAAAATAGCAAGCTAGATAAATGGAGGTTCCTTTCAATATCATGCTTGTGTCGAAAGTTTAACTGTTGTTGAAGAAAAGTTTTAGTCATGGAGCTTTCTATGAAATCAAGAATTCTTTTTTTGTTGTTTTTTGGGTCACACCTGGCGATGCTTAGGGGTCACGCCTGGCTTTGCACTCAGGAATCATTCCTGGCAGTACTCATGGAATGCTGGGAATTGAACCTGGGTCGGCCACATGCAAGGCAAATGCCCTACCCGCTGTGCTATCGCTCCAGCCCACAACACTTTAACTTAAAAGGTAAAGGTAAAGGCCCTCCCGTTGATCGTCGATTTTCTCGAGCGGGCCCAGTAACGTCTCCATTGGAGACTTTGTTGTTACTGTGTTTGGCATATCGAATACTCTCGGTAGCTTGCCGGGCTCTCCAAGAGGGGCAGAGGAATCGAACTCGGGACGGCCATGTTGGCCGCTTGTAAGGCGAACACCCTACCACTGTGCTATCGCTTAGTTTTAGTATATTGTATCATGCCTCCAACAAGTCACTACTAGGATCTGAACTTAGGTAAAGTATACACAAGCAAATAAATGACCTGTCACATTTCTTAGAATAAGGTAGTTAATTATATAATTATGTGAACTTATATTATAAGTTTATATAGAGATAAATTAAGATTCATATATAAAGTAACTACATTTATATAATCTATTTGGTACCATAATTATCATAGACCCTAACTATAAAATATTGACACAATTTCAACACTGCAGATTCTTTTACTCTGCAGCCTGAGAAGGAATACATCACTCATATAGCATTTTGTTTCTACTTTAAGCATAGCAGTTATCACAGTGAGACCTGACAATCAAATGCATACATATCAGTGGGATCCTAGGAAGCAAGTATAACTCTAGGCAAAATTATATTTAATGCAGCATCCATCTTATTGTAGAGTGTAGTGCTGGAAACTGAATTCAACTGAAATAAGGGTCAACAACACTGATATGTTCTAACATATGTACGGAGCATAATTTAGAAACAGATTGAATTAAGCTCCAATCCTCGCTCTGGTTGGTTACAGAAATCCGGGTCAAGTTCGCCTGTTTGGGTTTATATTTTTTTGGTTATTTAGCTACTTGTTACTGTTGTTACTGTGTTTGGCATATCAAATACTCTCGGTAGCTTGCCGGGGCTCTCCGAGAGTACAATCCCCTCCTAGTAGACTTGTGGCAATCAATGAGCATAGCAAAACACAAGGTACATGGTGGACCTCAACCCACACTTTTCTTCTTAATCTACTTCCAACAATTCACAGGTTTCCTGGAAACAAACCAGAAATTACAAGTTACATAGGTCAAAATTCTCACCTCTCAGATCATTTTCCTCAGTGGCATCATAGTGATAAACTAAAATGTCTTTTTTCCTTTGAGGTTGAATACACAGAGAGGGTCAGTGCATAAAAATCATATGATATACCTTCCCTTTCAGAAAGAAATGTGTTGTTTCACTAGGTGACAATACCATACTTCCTTTATAGCACTGAGTTGAAGTGTAACAGTAATTTTTCCCCCAAAAAATATTTTTTTCTGACCAAGTGGGTGCATTCTGTCAGGCAGGGCAGCTGCTGACAGGTAGAAAGAGAAAAGAGAGGAATTATGCAGACATTTGGCAGAGTAAATGTTAGAACAACTCAACTGTATGTGTGTTCAGGAGAGTTCAGTGGCTTAGGTGAATGCGACTCCTGGAAATAAAATGACAGCTTCCCTTAACCATTATGCTAATGGGCAGGGTGGGAGGGGGAGAGCTGAGAGAGGAGGCATTTGGGAGACAAGACTTCTGGGCTTAGATCCCACTCCCAACAACATCTCCCACTGTGATTGTGGGCAACTTGCTGAACTTCACTGTACTTTACTTCTATTTCTCCATCTACAAACCTAAGCTAATAATAGTTACCTCCGCTGCAGGGGTGGTACAGAGATTAATGAATTAATGAGCAGAGTGCTGGGGAGAGAAGGCAGGCAGTAGCAATGTGATCATTTCCACAAATCTCTGATTTGCACGGGGCCTGCCACAGCAGCCTTTCTTTATGTTATACTCATTCCCCTCTGCAATAATGAACTCCTATTTCTGCTCCTCTGCTCCTCTGCCTATTTCTGCTCCTCTGAGATATGGATGCTCTTGCCCAGGAAGGGATGATTTCTTCCAGGGGCCCCAAGCCTGGGTGCTGTGTGAAAATGATAAGAAAAGAGAACCTGGGTTCCTGAAGGATGGAAATTGGAGAAAGATATGAGTTGAAAGACCATAACTCTAAAATAAATAACTTAAACACCTTAATAATTTTTTCACTTCTATCAGAAAGAACAATTATAGTGATGACTGAGAGTATTTTTACTATGTAAAAATTTGTGTTGTGATATAAAGAATGTGAGAGGAATTAAATAGCATTTTAAAATACATTGATGATCCCAATTACAATAAGTAGAAATACATACATTAGGATTAGACTAATGCAGTTCCCCTATTGGGAGTGTTTTGCTTGGGCTTCTGCCCCAGGTAGATAAAAGTATCAGATATTATAATATAATCATAAGCTGGGCAAGGGAAATCAGATAATTAGTAAACAAAAGTATAGTTTTCAGACGAGAATATAAAAACACTTTATGGAACAATCAGGAACTTTAAAGCAAGTAGGTACATTATTAATGAGGTCCCATATATTGGTCTTCGTCTTGGGAATTAAACTTATGTCACCACCTTTTTGGTGTTGTATGAGGGTGTGAGGCATTCCCAGTTTTCCAGCCTTTTAAATCATCTACCTAGTTCCATAAGAGATTCTGAAGTTCACAGACCTGACCATCTTGCTCAGAAGTACAAGGCTAAATTTGTGAGTTAGTGTTCAAACCCCAGCATCAGCGATATCATTAGTTATGTAACAATTGCCATTTTCCCTACAGTTGTTCTCTATTCTTAGAGATTGTAGCTTTGGACAAAATAAATTACCTATCAGATATTATATGCATCAGCTACAAAAACTTTTTTCACATTCATCGTTCATTCATTTACATTATTCATCATTCATTCATTCACTTAACTATCATCCAAGTATTTGACAAACATCATTGATGTGCTATGTTCTATGTGTGTATATACAACAGAGACAAGTTAAAGAAGGGTAAGAAGTCCCTTTAGTGGTTTTATCTGGCAAGACTCAGAATTGCACAGGAAAAAAATATTAGTTGTAGCACTGGAGAGATAGAATAGGGCTTAGGGCATTTTGGGGGCATGCAGTCTACCCAATTCCAGTCTAATACCACCAGTAGTGACCCCTGAACAAAGAGAAAAACATAGCACAAACTACCAAGCATTTTCTCCAACCCCATAATAAAAAGTGTTTGTAGGTACATCTAAACACAAGAAATTTGTATCTGCTTTAACTTTGCAGGTGACATTATGTCTCTGGTACTGAGACTTTGATCAATACCCAGAAAAGGATTTCATTTCACTAGTCCCATTTGGTGATAGAGATATGAAGAAAATATTGGGGGAAGAAATTAAGTGTATAATGGACCCATGAAAAATATAGAAAATAGAGGCACTGATATTCATCATTTGTATCACTTGTATCACTTTTCAATCTTGTTACTCATCAATTTGTTCAAGTGGGTGCCAGCAATGTCTCCATCCATCCCTGTCACATGCTAGTGTAGCCCAATGGCATCTGCTTGCTCCAGGAACATGAAGAGCCTCAAACTGTTCATTCAGGGTCTTGTTAAAGAAGTCCGACCATCTTGTAGGTGGGTGGCCATGTGTTCGTTTGATGTCACGTGGAATCAGACTGTAATGGCTCTAGACCAGTGGTAGTCTCTAAATTGTATTACATGTTCAGCCCATTTGATTTTCCATGTCTTGGCAAACAAAACAGCGTGCCTGATGCTCAATAGTCGATGGAAGTCAGAAATCTGGATTTCTTCTTTCACTTGAGTGAAGCGTGATACTCCAAGCATAGCTCTTTTGAGAAATCCAAAGAGGAGTCTAAAGTGTATAATTGACCCTTGAAAAATATAGCAACTACAAGCACTGATAGTTATGCACTTGATTATCTGAGTATAAACTTTTAAGAAAAAAATTCTGCAGTTGACTGTAAAGCCTTACCAATTACAAAGTCAGTTAATACATATTTTGTAAGTTATATGTATTGTGCACCATATTCTTAAGCTAGAAAAAATATTATGAAGAAAATAAAGTGTATTCTTAGAACAAATTTAGCTAGAGAAATAAATGTTAAAAATAAAACCATAAAGAACAAAAATATAGACACTTTTAAGTTTATATTATGTTTATGTGAATTTTAACACATAAATGGACCCTCACAGTTTAAAGTCATGTTGTTTGAGGGCCAACTCTATAATATGAAATTTCTTTATCAATATTAATTTTCAAGAACATGAACAATAAAAGTAATGTAAATCTAGAGGAAGAAAAATAAAAGGAACTTTATTTGTTCATATTCTAGCTAGAAAACACCATTCCAGTCATATTCACACTAGTCTATTACTTCTCCACTAATAAACAAATCTGAAAAGTCTAATTTGTTTATCACTTGCAAATGGGTATGGAGAAAGGAAAGCTCAAAAGGTAATATAAAGACCATAAAAAGCATACATTCCCTGAGTCAGATTTTTTTTTCTGGGTCACACCTGGCATTGCACAGGGGTTACTCCTGGCTTATGCACTCAGGAATTACTCCTGGTGGTGCTCAGGGAACCATATGGAATACTGGGAATCAAACCCTGGTCGGCCGCGTGCAAGGCAAACACCCTACCCACTGTGCTATCACTCCAGCTCCACTCTCTGAGTTTTTCATAGGCCACTTAGAATCATTAGAGATCTATCAGACCGTGATAGAATAATGATAACGGAATCTTCTATCCATAAGCTTCTGGATATAAATAAAGATTAGAACACCCCAACCCCCAAAAAGTCCTTAATTGACTGAAATGATGAATTCAGACAACTTAATAAAATCTCTCCTATGTATACTTGATAAGTGTCTCGTATTCACAGTACTTATTTTTTGTACATTATATTTCACTGATATAGGACCTGATGCATCTTCCTATCGTAATCCACTTGGGATTTGACAACAAAATACCATGAATTCAGTGAAATAAAGCAACAGAAATTTATTTCTTATAGTTGTCAAGACTGGAAATCCTAAATTAAAATGCCAGTATTATCAAGTTCTGCTGAGTGACCTTATCTGGGTTGTAGACTGACAATTTTTTGATACTCATATAAAAAATGAACCCAGTCTTATGGCTTGGTCTTAAAAAGACAATAATCTCATGCAAAAGGGGTCCAACACTCATGGTCTTATGCTCTGCTAAAGGTTCTTACAATGGAAATAGATTTCAACACATAATATTTTTTCTTTGAGGAGATGAAAATATAACTCATAACTACTATTTACTTTTTTTAAAAATGATTTAACTTTTTTATTCAATTTGCTTTTTACATATATATGTATATATATATATTTGAGGATAAAATCATACATATATATCTGATCTGAGGGAAAATTATCTCCTAAAAATTAGCATTTGGTAAAAAGTCCTATATAATCAAGTTCTAATTGATAAAGTTGTGTTTCATTAGAGCCAGGTTTAGCTAAATCAGCAGGAACCCATATGCAAACATTGCAGGAGTTTATATAAGACCAGAGAGGACAATAGAAAGGTCTGAGCAGAGGTAGTGATGGCTGGATTTATAGCTTTAAAAGAAATCTCTGACTTCAGTTTCCATGGAATAATTTTGCTAAATTGTACTACAATTACTAATGATAAATACAAATTCACTTTACAGAAATTTTCTTTGAGGCCAGATATGTTAACCTAATTTTTTAGCAAAAAGTCAGAGAATCATATAAAAGAAAACATTTGTCCAGCTTTTTATAGCTTATATATGCATCTGAAATAAAATTCAGTATTCTATGCGTGCTTGCAACTTTTTAAGTTTGCTGTTTGACTTTGAGCAATTCACAAACTCTCTGGGCCTTAAAAATGAGAAGGTTAGAAAGAGATTATTTCCAAGATCTTTTTCAGCCCTAATATTTTATGACCATGAAATTAGTGCATTAGAAACTGATTAAAATCCTAGAAGCTATAAAATATTCTTTCACTTCAATCTTGTGAGTGAAATGAATCAGAGATATTACTACTATTCATGATGATCAACATGTGTGCAGCATTTTATAGTCTGCTAAAGACACCTCCATTGTACCTTTTTAAATCTCATAATACTTGAGTGAAGTTATTATTTCGGTTTTACAAGTGAGAAATTGATGTTCAGAGGAATTGTTTGTTGTAAAGAAGACAAATAGTGGCTTAGTGGAAGAACCAATAATTGAATCAGAAAGTCACTGTATAGACAAATAAAAAAAAATTTACATTATGTTTCTATTGTGAATGGTTATATAGGCTTTTTGAAAAAATTAACTCTTACCTCCCTTAGCAAATAGTTATGCCTGGTTTATTTCTTTGTTTATCATCTCTTAATGAAGTTTTAATATTATTACCTCTGCCCTCTCTTACCACTTAGTATTATTTAATGAGAATTCCCTTATTGAAGTCATACTATTGATCAAAGTCTAACAGGCATGCTACTTTGTCTGTAGAGGGATGTTTTTAAGGCATAAGGAAATAAATGCATTTATATATTTTTTAAAAAGCTATCTTGCTTAAAGGACTCTAATCCACAAACATGTGCTAATTTGTCCAAAATTCTCCACTACCACTATTTTCAGACTGTGCTAACAAAGGACAAAAGGACAGAGACGTGCCTTTTCTTAGTGACAGACTCATGGCCATTAATACAAGGAGTTTTTATAAATGTTTCCCTTTACCCCATCTTCTTTTCATTTAAGTTTGAAAATGTTGACTTTTGTGTTGCTGCTGCTCTTTGACAATTTTTATTTTATTTTATTTTATTGGCTTTTTGGATCACACATAGCAATGTTCAGGGATTACTCCTGGCTCTGCACTCAGGAATTACTCCTGGCGGTGTTGACGGGATCATATGGGATGTTGGGAATCAAACCCGGGTTGGCTGCATGTAAAGCAAATGCCCTACCTGCTTTACTATCCCTCCAGCCCCTGTTGCTGCTCTTTGGATACAAATGTGTGAAGTCCTAATTATGCCACAAGGACACAATTTGTGTTATGCAGATTACACGTACATTTACATATACAAAGGGTCCAGTGACCAGAAAACAGGCAAACCAGCAAACATAGGAAATCAAATGAAGATTGAATTCAAACTCCATTAGAATCACCCAGAAGAATTTGGCAGTAGAAATATTTCAAAGAGAAACCTGTTGAAGCGGCTTAGTTTTGACAGTCCTTTCTGGAAGTTCAGCGACTTCTTCACCAACCCCCTCTCCCTCTCCTTTCTTTATGTCAGACTGGGCCATGTTTGAAATTCCTGAGTCTGCTACATTCATGCTGTCTTTATATATACACTCATCTCTCCTGAGGAAAGATTTCAACTTCATGGCACAACTGAAAAACGCATGTCAGAATGCTGTCGGAGAGAGAACCTTCTTTTCTACAACTGTTTTTGGATGCCAGCCAAAATTTCCCTTTCTGGCTTTTACTCTTGACACTGTCTCCCTACGGAAATAAAGGGATATTTTAGCAACTGGCAGGTTTTCACAGTGCCCCTCAATGCCAGTGTGGGCAGCCCAGAATTAAAGTACTGACTCTATCTTCATGTCGATATTAAACAAGCATGCCATTTAAAGACAACGCAGAGTAACTTTTCTTTTGAGGCTATCTGGGGAGATTTCTTTTTTTTTTATTTCATAAAGGGTTTTATATAAGACATCAAATAGTTATGAGGGACGTGGCTGTGCTTTTTATAACACAAGAAAGGTTAAGAGCAGAAATTTTTATAGACACGGTAAGAACTTTCAAGGGACTAAAAGGCTCAGTGGACTCAGAAGACAGATTTCACCTTCAGGCAGAGGATTCAAGTTCACCCAAGGAATCAACAAGTTACAAGGGTCAGGCATCCTTGTTTGGTCTCTGGTGTCAACTGGGCACTCCCTCTGCAAGGCTTTGCAGTTAATTGAAAGAGTATTGTTTCACATGAAAAGATTTTATAACAGCACAGCATACAGGCTGCAAGTGTTTAGTAATGGTCAGATGGTTTGACTTAAACTGAACTTGCTGGAAAGAAAAGCATTATTTTGTTTTTTTTTGCAGTTCTCTATACCCCAGACCAAAGGTATGTGCAGTACGGTATGCGTTTCTTTGGTGAAGAATTTTTTTCTGGGTAATTTTAAAATTTTTTATATTTTTATTTTTTGGGGGGGTGAGGGGATCACACCAGGTGATGCTCAGGGGTTACTCCTGGCTCTGCACTCAGGAATTACTCCTAGCAGTGCTCCAAGGACCATATGGGATGCTGGGAATTAAACCTGGGTCGGCTGCTTGCAAGGCAAACACCCTACCCCCTGTACTATTGCTCCAGCCCCAATTTTTTTCTATTTTTGCCTTTCTGACAGGCTAGGAAATCTCTGTGTCACATGGAGGGGCATAACTAGAAGAGAAATACCAGGTAGGCAAAATTCTCAGAAGCAGGTAGTAGGACTAGGTAAAGACAAGATAATCTCTGAGAAAAGGAATGGATGGAGCATGAAGACAGGAAATCAAATGGAGAAATTCCATATGAGAATAAAGATAGATTATAAAAATCAAATTGTATGCATCTAACTGTAAACTAAATTAAATTAAATTAAAACTGGATATATAGCTTAATATGTTTGGAATTATTATTCTAGTAGAATGTCTATTTAGTGCAAACTATGTTTTTCAAAATCACAAGTCCAGGAGGCTGATACAGTTTTCCTTGTACCACTCTTTCCAGACCGAAAGACATCCAGACTGCAAACCAGATGGCTTAGATAGTTATCTGGAAGGAAAAATCCTTGTAGAGAGAGATTTCCTGTGCAAATAGAAAAGAAGCTCTCTGCATCCGTGCTGCTTTGCAGTTTTGTCTTTACCAAAGATGTTCAGCAATCCTGCCTTTATTTTCTGTTTTTTTTTTAAACACTTCAAGAACTTGGACAGATTTGATTTCCATATCCCAATAATTAGAACATATTGATTCTTTCCTTTTCAAGGTCCTCAATTTATCCTGAAGTTTTGTACTATATCTTATTCATTTGAACTAGAAATCAGTAACTTAATTTGATATGACACTTTGTCTCAAGCATTAGAAATCTATTAGTATAGATTAGTATAGTAAGAAAGGAAGGGAGGAAGGGAGAGAGGAAGGGAGGGAGGAAGGGAGGAGGAAGGAAGGAAGGAAGGAAGGAAGGAAGGAAGGAAGGAAGGAAGGAAGGAAGGAAGGCAAACAAGCATTTTTATAGCCAAACTCTTCTGCCCCATATAAAATAGTCTACTGTTCTAATATAAAATATTTTCATTGCTAGTAACTGAATTTTAAATAATTATTTTAGAACAGTAAGATATAAGAAAATAATAATGCATAGCTAGATATAGCTATTAAATTTAATATATTAATTAATGCATTTTTCTGTTAGTCTCTTTTCAGATATGTGACTATAGTAAAAGTATACGTGTATGCGTGCTTATATAAACTTATGCTGCTAAAATCTATCTTTATACATTGTAATGTTAAAATATACTTTAACTAAAAGGAATGTATCTGTATAAGAGTAGTCAAGCTATTTTTGTTTCATAACACATAAATATCTATAGGTCAAATCTGCTTTTATTTATTGCACATTAAAATTTGTGATTAAATATTGTTCTAAAGATTATATTTTTCCTAATTTAGTAAATTTTCCTTTACTAGCATATAGAATTGTGCACTTTTAAAAAAATTTGCTAATACACACAAGCTACAGTAAAAACCATTGAAATTAATTTGGTAAGCACACATTTTTTTTTTTTTTTCTTTTTTATTAGTGAAACGACATGAGGTACAGTTGTAGATTTACAAATTTTTGTGCTTGGATCTCGGTCATACCCCGATCAAATACCCATCCCTCCACCAGTGCCCATTTTCCACCACCAGGATAATATCCCTCCCCCCCCATCCTCCCATCCCCCCATCCCCCCCTGCCACTGTGGCAGGGCATTCCCCCCTGTTCTCTCTCTCCTCCTGGGCGCCGTGATCAGCCAAAGAGGCATTGAGTGGCGAACATGTTCAGCCCAGTCTACTTTCAACCTGCATCTCCCCTCCTGGGAGGATCCTCCAAACACCCTCCACTTGGTGTTCCCCTTTCTATCTGAATTGTCCTTTCCCCTAGAATACTCAGCTGGCCTCTAAGTTATGGAGTAATTCTCCTGGTGTTGCTCTCAGCTATTCAAGCACACATTTTTTAAAAAATTAAATTTTTTTCTTATACTGGTAAGGTAGAAGTAGTATACTAGCAATTTAGCTTTTTTTGTTTTCAAATTAAATTGTGCCAAGGTAATTCCTTTTGTGTACTTTTCTATTGTCTTTTCTAAAATGTAGATATTAGTCTTTTACTTATTTAAAATTTTTGCTATTGATTGTACGTTCATTATATTGAACATTTTTTTGTTCTTAATTTGGCTTATGATGTTGGTTGAATTTCAGCTCTGTTCTATTTTTGATGCAAAAACATTGATTGTTTCTCACGTTCCCAAATGGTTTTCTTCCATAAGCATTAGGCTTAGAAAAAACTTGTTCATCTTGGGAAAATACAAATATTTCTAAATATTTCCCTAGATTTCTATTGTTTTATTAAAGAAAGGAGTTTAACACTTTGCTACAAGAAGGTTTCCCTTGCAAACATTCATGAATGTTATTTATAAAATGATCCTTTTGGGGTCACAGGGATAGTATAGTGGGTAGGGCACTTGCTTTGCACCTGCTGACCCTGGTTAGACCCTAGCACCCCATATGGTCCCCCAAACACTGCCAGGAGTAATTTCTAAGATCAGAGCCAGGAGTAACACTGAGCATCATCACATGTGTCACAAAAGCAAACCAAGAAAATTAGTGATTCTTTTGTCTTTATTTGTGAATACGTTTTTTATTCTTGTTTACTTAAGCCACACCCACTAGTACTCAGGTCTTATTCCTCTGGCTCTGTGTTCAGGAATTACTCTCGATGGTTCTTAGAACACCGTGTATGGTGCTGGGGATTGAGTTTAGGTCATCCATATACAAATAAATAGTTAAATTCTTGTAAAATCTCTCTGGGCCTCTTCTAGTTTTTGGTTTTGTTTTTTGTATTTTTTTTTTAATTTAATGTATCTTACAAAGGTGGAGAGAGAGATCTCCCGAGCAGCTCTCTGGGGATCCAGGGAACCATTCTCCGAGATACCAGGTTGGGTGAGTCAAAGCTTGAGCCCCGTGGTTTCAATGCCTAAGGCCATCTAAAGCCATCACATCAGTACTTGGGGGCCTCCAGAACTCAGGGTGATGCTCAGGGTGGGAGCCATGCATTGCCAAGCTTGGAACTTTCGTTTTTCCCTATGCTGAACTATTTCCCCAGCAAAACTCTCCACCCAGATCCTCTATTCTCCAGTAGGCAGGGGTCACACCCACCAACTGACCCCCCTGGCGCCATGTAATCCCATCAATGGTCAAGACCCAGAGGCTATAAAACCCAGCTCCCGGAAGTGTGCGGCTGCGACATCTTATCTCATTCTTACTTTGAACAACCTGGCAGACTATCAAATGTAACCTGCCCACATGGCAGGTCTGGCAAAGTCCCCGTGGCGTACCCAATATGCCAAATACCAGTAACATGATAGGTCTCATTCTCTTGACCCTGAGAGGACCTTGAATATGGCACTTTAAAATCTCAGGGCTAGGACGAAGGAGACATTACTGGTGCCTGCTCGAGGCAATCGACAAACAGGATGATCATGATTGCAAATTATTTTATTCACTGTTTTTACTATTGCTTCTGTGTGTGTGTGTGTGTGTGTGTGTGTGTGTGTGTGTGTAGGGTTGGGACAAATATTTCTGAATGTACAATGAGAATCAAGTGCATATCCCCAGGTCCTGTTCCATTGTTCTGAGAGAGGTAAAGATTTATACATTACAAGAAACTTTGCTTCCAGAACTTCTTATTTTCTTTTTATAGCCCATCTACCTATTTTATTTCTTTTTTTCCAGAATGTAAAAGTTCTGTCCCTTAAGAGGTTTGTTGCCTCTGCTAGTATTTATCGTGAAATCTTGATTGAAACCTTTCAGTTTCCTGGTATCCCATAAGATCCCTGGTGTGGACAACCCTAGTCCCTAAAAAAAAATCCTATTACAAAATTTGAAAGTTCATTTGAATCACATTTATTTTTGTGACTGGAATTCCATTTTATTGGATAGAAATTTATACATTTTCACTATTTTGTAGAGTATAGCTGTAACTTTGAAATTAAGAAAGTGTCTTCTTATGTTCAGAAATAAAGTAAATGATAGATAGATTTTGGTGGCTGATTTTAGGTGCTGAGTCTTTAAAACTAGTTTCACTAGGGAGATTTTATTTTGAACAAGACGGTACTTATTAAGAGAGATTTTGTTGTATTTGTTAACTAAGAGATTACGTGTTTCTACCTTTTTCTGATCATAACCAGGTTCTTTTTCAGTGTGTGTTTTGTGTGGTGTGGTGTGTGTATGTGTGCGTGTTGTTTGCATAATTATCTTTTACATAGTTTTCAATAGAATGTTATTGTGTAAAAATATAGATTCACTGATCTGATATTCACTAAAAGACATGCAGTAGAGACATTGTCAGTAAGTAGTGTATATACCATGACCTTTAAAGTCACAGAATACTGATAATAAATGTGACTTTTTTGAGTTTTGTGATCACTAAAAAATTACGTATTTCCTCTTGGCCTCAGTTACCCTATCTGTAATTGGGAATAACTATGATTTTATTTAAGGGTTCCATTATTCTCATGACACCTGACATAGATCACCCTTCTCTTATTCTCTAATTTCATGCATTCAGACTTGACATTTATAAGTTCTCAGCAAAACATGCCTTCAATAAGTAATATTGATGGTTGGGATGGAAGTCGAGTGACTTGCCGAGCGGAGAGAGCGCCCTAGTGACTGAGAGACTAGAGCCTAACTCCAAAGTCACTGCCAGAATTTTACTTATTTCCATTCAACAGATTACAGAAAATAACGATTCAGCATGCCAACCTTGGCATCAGGAATGCCCACAGCCCGAGGGACATGCCAATCCCTTTAGGAGATATGAGGAATGAATTTGCCTTAAGCGTTCTTCTTGAGAGAGGCCAAGAAATTTCAAAGCTTTTAATTTTTTGCCAAATGAAGAAAAGATGCTGGGAGTCTCTTAAATAACCTCATAAAAATGGAGAATTTCCACAAGACATTTGATAAATTATCATAAATATGAAACCAGTAGCTGCCTTGAACAAGAATGGCATTCTCTCTGCCAAAGGTGCAATGTGAATGGACATGATTGTGCAGCAGCATGTGGCCGGCTGTCATGGCAAGCAGCCATTTTGGAAAGGGGAAATAAGTAATGACGGATGAATGGTAAAATGTTCTGACTGGGTGGATAACACCCCAGAAGGTCTAATATTCTCCTTGCCCATAGGAAGCACAGTAGTTTGACTCTTGCCAGGTTCATTTGGAAGTCTTGAATTGACCGTGTGGGGTTATGTGTTACTGTCCAGAATGGTGCAGAATGTCAGCATACTAAAGGGAGGGGGCAGGGTAGATGGGAGACGGAGTATCAGGGAGACTTTTCTTTTTTGGGAACTAAGAAAAAGATGAATCTTGTTAATTTTTAGCTAAAAAGAAGTCTTCCTGCTGGTTTATGCTTTAAAAGATGATAGCACTGTAGCACTGTAGCACTGTCCTCCTGTTGTTCATTGATTTGCTTGAGCGGGCCCAGTAACATCTCCATTGTGAGACTTGTTATTGTGTTTGGCATATTGAATATGTCACGGGTAGCTTGCCAGGCATTGCCATGCGGGTGGGATACTCTCAGTAGCTTGCCAGGCTCTCTGAGAGGGGCAGAGAAATCGAATCTGGCTCGGCCGGGCTGGCTGCATGTAAGGCAAATGCCCTACCACTGTGCTAGTGTTCAATATTGGATTGTGTCACTGAGGTAGAGGTGATGCTGCATTCTAGAGTGCATTTATGATTTCTTTAGTCACCACTTTAAATCATTTCCTTCTTTCTGTTTATTTCTTGTTCAATGAGATTAAGTTTTATAACATAACCAAACTGAAGAAGCTTACCAGTCTAGGTATCCCAAAGCATCTGCAGAAACAAGATTTTCAATCTGGAAGGAATAGAATGTTAATATCAGTAATGAAGGTTGATGGTGTTAAGGTTAAATTTCACTGTTTTATTTTATTTTTCTTGGGGGAGGGTCATACTCTGAGATGGAATTACATTATTTTGCATTATATAGATTATATAATTTCACATGTGTGATGCACCAAATGATTTATGATGTGTATGTGCATCAACATGTAATGTATATGCACCCTCCTAAGAAGAAGAGTCAGTCTTCACCTAAAATGGTTGATGAAATTATGAATTTTACATTTTGAGGTGGACTTCTGTTTCTGAAATGATATTTCCCACTTATGGTTAATGTGATAAAACATTTCATAACATGTTTCTTTCCAAAAAGCAGCCCAATATATTAGAAATATAAATGATAGGGCTCAGCCAAATTCATGGTGAAACCTATCTGGTACTGTTCTCTAAGGCCGATTGAGCTCTGAGGCGCTTAAACCCATATAGAATTCTTTGAAAAGTTTCATGAAAACCCAGTCAACCTGGTTCTCCAGTTTCCTTCTTTGTGGAATTAAGCTTCCTACAATATCAAAGCTCAGGAGGGATAGCTTCTGATCACACACATACAGATTTTTAAAGCATTTTTTTTTCTGTTCTGCCCACAAACTATAGCACCCAAAAATGTCATTTTATGGAAGGAAGGAAGGAAGGAAGGAAGGAAGGAAGGAAGGAAGGGAGGGAGGGAGGGAGGGAGTAAAGGAGGAGGAAGGAAGGAAGGAAGGAAGGAAGGAAGGAAGGAAGGAAGGAAGGAAGGAAGGAAGGGAGGGAGGGAGGGAGGGAGTAAAGGAGGAGGAAGGAAGGAAGGAAGGAAGGAAGGAAGGAAGGAAGGAAGGAAGGAAGGGAGGGAGGGAGGGAGGGAGTAAAGGAGGAGGAAGGAAGGAAGGAAGAAAGGAAGGAAGGAAGGAAGGAAGGAAGGAAGCAAGCAAGGAAGGAAGGAGGGAAGGAAGGAAGGAAGGAAGACAAACAAGCATTTTTATCTCTAATTTCTATACCCACAAAAAAAATATTTTTATTTTTATTTTTTTTTTTTGGTTGGAGGGGTCATGGGAGTGTGAGAGGGACTGTTGGGACTGTTCCTGGCTCTGCACTCAGAAGTAAGCACAGAGGTGTTCAGGGTGGTGTCTGTAGTTCCAGAATATTCAGGTAGTGTGAGCTGTATGCAAGATTTAATCACTTAATCACTTAACTTCCCGTTAGTCGTCGATTGCTCGAGCAGGCGCCAGTAACATCTCCATTTGTCCCTGTTGTATGCTAGTGTAGCCCAATGGCATCTGTTCACTCCAGGAACATGAAGAGCCTCAAACCGATCGTTCATGATCTTGACGAAGAAGTCTGACCATCTGGTAGGTGGGCGGCCACACAGTCTTTTGACATCCCATGGAATCCAGTCGGTAACAGCTCTAGTCCAGCACTCGTCTTTAAATCTCATCACGTGACCAGCCCATCTGATTTTTGACACCTTGGCATATGAGACAGCGTCCCTGATTCTTGATCGTCGACGGATGTCAGAACTCCAGATTCTTTCTCTCATTTGAGTGAAACGTGATATTCCAAGCATAGCTCTTTCTATTCTTCTTTGGGAGACCTGAATAGCGTTCTCATCTTGTTTGCATAGGGCCCAGGTCTCTGAGGCATATGTTAATGCAGGAAGAAGAGTGGAATCAAAGAGATGTGCCCGGAGCCGGAGGTTCTTCGTCCTCTTAGCTATTTCTTCGACGTTCTTGAAGGCGTTCCAAGCCGCTCTTTTCCTCCTGCGCAGCTGGGGTGCCAGGTCATTTGTCATGTTGACTTCTTGACCTAGGTACACGTAACTGTTGCATTCGGAGATGGTCGTTCCGTTGAGAGCGAATGGGGCATCAGGAACGAGGCTGTTTCTCATGAACATTGTCTTCGTAAGATTCAGCTGTAATTCTGCTTTTCCACACTCACAGTCAAAGTTGGCCAGCATTTGTGCCACTTGGCTGATGGTTGGTGTTATTAAAACAATGTCATCAGCAAAGCGGAGGTGGTGTAGTTGCCGACCATCTATCTTCACTCCCATTCCTTCCCATTCCAGTCGTCGCATGATGTTCTCGAGGGTGGCACTGAAGAGTTTCGGTGAAATGGTATCACCCTGCCACACCCCTCTCTTGACATCAACGATCACTTCTTTGTAGAATGGTGAGATCCTGGTAGTGAATCCACAATACAGCTCACGGTGGATCCTGATGTATTGGGCTTGAATGCCTGATTGGCTAGGGCTTCAATGACTGCTTCCATCTCAACAGAATCAAAGGCCTTCTTCAAATCAATGAACGTTAAGCAGAGCGGCATCTTGAACTCCCCAGAAACCTCAATGAGTTTGGTTATCATGTGGATATGGTCAATGGTGCTGAATCCTTTGCGGAACCCGGCTTGCTCGCATGGTTGTCCTTCATCTAGTGTTCTGCCAATCCTATTTAGGATGACTCGAGTGAACAACTTGTAGATGACAGACAATAGGCATATTGGGTGATAGTTGCCAATGTCATGGATGTCTCCCTTCTTGAACAGTAGTACGGTCCTGCTGGTTTTCCATTGGGACGGAAACTTGCATTCAGACAGGTAGCGAGTGAAGAGCCGAGCCAGTGTATTGATGAGTACTGACGGCAGGTTCTTCAGGTGTTCAGGTCTGACCTTGTCTGGGCCGGGTGCTGTTTGTTTCTTTACCGACGAAATGGCGTGTCGGATTTCGGAAGGGAGAACTTTGGGAACGACATATCTATCCTGTGGAATTTGGTATGTCGGCAAGTGGACATGGCTATCGAAGAGATTTGAGTAGAAGTCATGGATAATCTTCTCCATTGCTGTTCTGGAGGATATGATGGATCCATCAGGACATCAGAGGGCAGTCATCTTGGTCTTGTAGTTGGCGAAGGACAGACGGGTGTTACGAATACTTTTCCCGGCTTCTGCCGCATCTACCAGTACTTCTGTTCTTCTCTTTTTGAAGTCTTCCTTGATCGCATCTCTGCAGTGCTTTGCAAGCTCGGACGTTAGCTTCCGGTTGCCTGAGGCATGCGCCAAACCATGCTGGCGAACTAGCTCAAGAGTTTTCGAAGATAGGCGATTTTTTGTGGCTATCTCTCTCTTGGCGTCGTTCACACATTCATGGAGGTGCTGAACCAGTCAATCATATTCCTCGTTAATGTTGTCAACAATTGCATCTTCCCATGTTGCCGCAATAGTGCCAAAGTGTTCCCAGTTGGTGGTCATTCTGGGAGTTCTCTTTTTGAACTTTGCAGCCCTTTCTCCCCGCTCTGTGAAGCAGAATTTTGCACGAAGGAGACAGTGGTCCGATTCCGTTCGAAATTTTGGGACAACAGAGACATCGGTCAGGCAAAACCGTCGATTGAATATGATGTGGTTTATTTCATTGTGAAATCGTCCACCGGGAGACTCCCATGTCCATTGTTTAGATTCTGCCTTCTGGAACTTTGAGTTACCATGGATGGTCTTGGTCGACATGATGAACTCAGACAGTCTCTCACCCTGTTCGTTCCATTCTAGGCCATGGGTCCCGATGTGAAGTTCTTCAGCTGATCTTCTCGGTCCTATCTTGGCATTAAAATCACCCACAATGATCTTGTAGTAGGTGTGGTCTTCTTTATAGAACTTCTCCAGATCCATGTAGAACTTCTCAATTTCTCCTTCATCATAATTGGATGTTGGTGCGTAGACAACGAAGATAGAAACTGCAGGCAGTGAGCCACATCTATTCAAATGTAAACGTCTGATTCGTGTTGTTAGGCATTCGAATGAATCAATGCTCTTGGCCAAGTTTGTGTTGACAAGGACACTGACGCCTACGACACCTCTTTTATCGCATGTTCCGAGGAACAATTCTTCTCCAGTGTCGAAAACTGCATGTTGAGATTCGTGCCTTCTTGTCTCGGTCAGACCGATGATGTCATACTTGATCATTTGCGCTTGTACCATCATGTCCTCAATGGATGCATCTGATTCTAGCGTACGTGCATTGAAAGTACAGACGATCATTTTTGTCTTCCTTCGTTTTGGCAGCCTAGGTCGGCCTTGAGATTTTGTCGGCCTCTACTTTCTCATCCTTCTCAGTGCTGCCATGTCGGTGAAGCCTTCAGGGTCAGGTGAATGAGACCAGTTGTAGTTACTGGTTGTGACATTTAAACATT
The DNA here is from genome assembly GCF_029834395.1 of Sorex fumeus. Lineage (NCBI taxonomy): Eukaryota > Metazoa > Chordata > Mammalia > Eulipotyphla > Soricidae > Sorex > Sorex fumeus. The sequence goes on along the minus strand of NW_026606185.1, from coordinate 44,224,100 downwards.
CTATTTTATTTAAAAAGTGACATCTGTACTTGTTTGTTCATTGCAGCACTCTTTACAATAGCCAGAAACTGGAAGAAACCTGAATGCCCAAGAACAGATGACTGGTTAAAGAAACTTTGGTACATTTACACAATGGAGTACTATGTAGCTTTTAGAAAAGATGAAGTCATAAAATTTACATACAAGTGGTACAACATGAAAAGTATCATGCTAAGTGAAATGAGTCAGAAAGAGAGGGATAGACATAGAAAGATTGCATTCATATGGGGGATATAAAGTAACAAAATATGAGATTAATACCCAAGAATAGCTGAGATCAGCACCAGGAAGATTACTCCATAGCTTAGAGACAAGCCGGGCATTCTAGGGGAAAGGGCAGCTCAGATAGAGAAGGGAGTACCAAATAAAGTGTGTTTGGGCGATCCTCCCAGGAGGGAATATGCATGTTGAAAGTAGACTATGGACTGAAGTTGTTTGCTACTCAATGCCTCCTTTGCAGACCACAATACCCAAAAGGAGAGAGGGAGAACAAAAGGGAATGCCCTGCCACAGAGGCAGGGTGGGATGGGGGTGGTGGGGGTGGGAGGGATATTATCCATGGTGGTGGGAAGTGGGCACTGATGGAGGGATGGGTATTTGATCATTGTATAATCGAAACCCAAGCACAAAAAATTGTAAATCTATAACTGTACTTCATGGTGTTTCACTAATAAAAAGGAAAAAAAAAAGGGGGGGTGTATGGTGCTACCAGAAGGTCAATCTGTGCCTGTGAGCGGAGTGCATCAGCAGCCTCATGGCACCTTCAGACTTCCATACCCCAAATTGCTGCTGTGCCTTTAGACAGACCCCCAAAACTTGGGGCAAACTTTAAGAAAGTAAATGGCCAAAAGTTAGGTATGTGGGAGACACACCCACAAACCACCTCTGCCTCAGCTATATAATCGGAGGCATGGCCTCTCTGGTTCCTGATCAAACTGCTTAATGACCATGATCCCAGCGACTCAGAAACAAATCTCAAAAACCCAATGGCTTTTGGCAGAAATGCATCCAGTCCATGCAGTAGGCTACCGGCACTGGGCCACCCCAAGTGGGAATAGGTTTTGTGCCTTGGCTAATTCCCCTTGGCGGCCTAGTGGCTGCCATCCTCCAGAGGCCATTGGACAGTTAGGTTTGGGCTCATGAGACACACGAGTGACGAGACACACCGGACCTCACGGGATGGGGGTGGAGCCTGCCCTTTCTTCCCAGTCCCAACAAGAGCCCGAACAGCCTCTCTGACTCCTGATCAAGCTACTTAATGGCCATGATCCCAGAGACTCAGAAACAAAACTCAAAACCTAGCGGCTTTTGGCAGAAATGCGTCTGGATTGTGCACTAGGTTACTGTCTTTGGGCCACCGCCAGAAAGATAGGGTGCTGTCCCTTTGTCTGCTCCCCCTAGGCGGCTCTGTGGCCTCCATCTTTCAGAGGACAGTCAGGTTTGGGCCCGCAGTGATGAGATATGCAGGGCCTCATGGATTGGGGGTGGAGCCGGCCCTTTCCTCCCCACCCCAATGAGACCTCGAGTCACTGCCAACGAACGGCCTCTCTGGCTCCTGATCAAGCTGCTTAATGATCATGATCCTAGAGTCTCAGAAACAAATCTCGAAACCCAAAGGCTTTTGGCAGAAATGCGTCCGGTCCCTGCAGTAAGTTACAGGCACTGGGTCACCCCAGGTGGGAATAGGTTTCGCGCCTTGGACTGTTCCCCCTGGTGGTCTGGTGGCCGCCATCCTCCAGAGGCCACTGTACAGTCAGGTTTGGGCCCGCAGTGAAGAGACACGTGGGGCCTTAAGGGATGGTGGTGGAGCCGGCCCATTCCTCCCCATCCCAATGAGACCCCGAGTTGCCACCCACAAATGGCCTCTGGCTCCTTATCAAGCTGCCTAATGGTCATGATCCCAGAGACTCAGGAACAAATCTCAGAACCCAGCAGGTTTTAGAAAGAAATCCCTTCATATTTTAGTGTTAAAATTTTGGAATTTCAAAATTGTGTGGCCACTACTGCAGCCGTGCGACATCATATGTTATTCATAACCAGCAATAGAAAGCAAATTGTCTACTGTTGCCTTTTCGGCAGATCTGAGTGTTGGGGTAAAATCCCAAATAATAATGGTGTGTGTGGTATCAAAATGTTGAATGTAATCAAAGTATAGGGAGAGTAATTTGGAAATCATCTGTGCCACAGGTAGGGGGGCAGTGTGGGATTGGGGTATACTGGGGATTTTTGTGCTGGATAATAGGCACTGGTGAAGGTACGGGTATTTCATTGTATGACCGAGACTTAAAACTGAAAGCGTTGTAACTGCTCTCATGGTGATTCAATAAATACAATTATAAAAAAATGGGAAAAAAACATATATTAATGTTTGTTTTTTGGTGACTTTTTAAATTTGTATTTATGTACTATGCCTTAAAGTATTGTTAATAGAAGAGTTTCAGACATGCAATGTTCTAGCTCTACAACCATGGCCAGTGGTGGTATCTCGCAACCAAAATCCCAAGTTCTCTTTCCATTCATGACCAGGACCCCTTAGTAAACAGAAACTTTCAGTCATTTCTTATTTTATTCATTTATAGTTTTAGAGGTACCATTTTATTGTGATATCTAAAATTTTCAATTAAATACAACATCTTTTGTTTACCCTTTAGGAAAATGGATTTAGTTCTGTTATGAACATGACCCTCTGCACATACACACTCACCCAGATTACCCAGATTATTTCCTTTGCACACTTCCCAATATAAGTAAGTCAGTGTTTTGAGACTGCTATGGAGTCTTTGCTTCATTGTGATTCCTCAAATATTATGCATAGTTGAATTACATGTTATATTAGATTCTTCTTTTCTTCAACTTAAAATAATAATTCTGTAAAATTTTCATTTAATGAGATTATTTTACCTATCAATGAATTATTCTCAAATAATATGATGGTTTAGAAATGTCACAGTGCAATCAAGTAATTCTGGCCAGTTTTTTCTACCTTCTCTCCTTGACACCTGGCTTCTTTCTTACTACTTTCCAGTAATCTGGGCTTATGGTTTTCTTGTGTCATCTTGGAATTTCCTTTCCTGGGAACTCACGAAAGAATCATTACCTTTAGAATTCAACAATGAATTGTTACTGTTGGACATTATAGCTCCTGACCTTTTGCAAGTAAATAACACATTTCTCTCAGTAGAAATCTCTTTGTCCACAGTATTTTGAAATTTCACAGTCAGGGTCTTTTGCTTTGCTTTTATCATTTTTTTTTGCATTAAGTGGGATCTTTTAATTGGTTTCTAGAAATTTTAGTTCTCTATTTGTGGTATATGTTTTGAAGTTTTTCAAATAATATTTATTTTAAGTAGTTTATTAAAGACATTTTTTGCACCTCAATTGATGTTCTAAGTCTTTCATTTTGTTAAAGTGTTTTTCTAATTTGTAAGCATCCTTTTTTGGCCATCCTATCCTTTTTAATAAGACATTTTGTGTTTTATATATGCTTTATTGATTTATTTATTGATTTATTTAATACTTGCTTCTGGTAACTGTGCAGTCAGAGGACTATTCCTAGAGAATTTCAAACAAAGACTTGACAGAATTGGGGGATTGAGTCATACAAATAACTGGGGAAAATTATGCCAAGGAACAGATTCAACAGAAGTTTTGAGATAAGTTTATATGAATGATAAGTTAGGTCATTTGGGTCAACCTTCCCATACTATCAACCAAAAATTCTGGATACACTTAAAAATATTTTATTGGGGGTGTGCTTGGTAATTAGTATGCCTGCTAGCACACATGGGGTGCCCTCATGGTTCTAGGTTCAGGGAACACTTATAGTGGACTCAGGGCATAACATGCAGTGCAGAGGATTATATTTTTTAAATCTTCTCAAAAAGAACAAGGAACTGATGTCAGGGAAAGGAATTGGGCTAGAGCGATAGCATAGGTGGTAGGGTATTTGCTTTGCATGCAGCCAACTCGGATTCATTCCTCCGTCCCTCTCGGAGAGCCTGGCAAGCTACTGAGAGTATTTCACCTGTGCTGCAGAGCCCGGCAAGCTCCCTGTGGTGTATTTGATATGCAAAAACAGTAACAACAAGTCTTACAATGGAGATGTTACTGGTGCCTGCTCAAGCAAATCAGTGAACATGAATAACAGGAAGACAGTGCTACAGTGCTACTGGAAATGATTATAAGACCTTGGGGAACTAAATTATCCAGGTCTAAAGTTGGACATGTACAGATATCCTAGAACCTCTTGTCAAATCAAAAGCAAAGGAACAAAAATTCTTATGCCATACTTAAAGGAAACAGGATTCATCTTTGGATAGATGAGATTTTGAACACCGAAATAGGTAACTATGATAGATTGCAACCAATCAATAATACATAAATGCATAATATAATCATATTTTTCAAAGCACTGGTTAAATCTGAAGAATTCTAGAGAGAAACATAGTATGAAACTTTATTTGCAAAAGTAAAAATTATGTCTTACCTATTGATTCAACTGTGACTCAGGGAAGTTAATAGTTAATGAGATGAAGTTCCTTTTAATAGAAATATTTCAGTCAATCAGATGAAGAGGGAATTATGTAATATAATTTTACAATTATAATTATAACCTATAATTAAATTATACATTTTCAAAAACTGTCACAGCAAAATCCTATGTCTCTTAACCACAAGAACATGATCAATTTTGAAGAATTCTTGACCAAATATTGAAGCAAAGTTTGCCTAAATCCCTAAATCTAACTATCAATAAAGAGGAATTATCAGGGATAGAGAAACATGTTTAATAATACCATGGGGATGCAATTAGAAAAATCTAGAAAGAAGTACTTCATAAGAAAATAAACCAACTTTTAAAACAAAATTACAAAAAAGGATAAAAAGAGGGAGAGAGGGAAAACCATGAAGCCTACAGATTAAAAGATTAGGTAACCAGGTTGATAATCACAATTTCACAATTTGAATTCTGTTTTTAACAAACTATATACAATAAAATATTAAACAATAAAATAATGAGTTGATCAGAGATAATTTAAATCTTATTTTGCTTAGAGGCCACATCTGGTGGTACTCAGGGCTTACTCCTGGAGCTGTGCTCAGGGCTCACTTCTGATAATGCTCGAGGAATTGTAACTGATGCTGGAGATAGAATTAAGTCAGCCACTTGCAATATGAGCATCCTTACATCTGTAAAATTCTCTATGGCCATGAAATGATTTCTGGATGATCTGACAATAATGAATGATGAGGTGTGATAATGGTATTATAATTATATATTTAGAAATAATAACTATTTGCTAGCGATCTATCCTAAAATAATTAAAGATAGCATTATTGCTTGTAGACTGTCTTCAAAATACTTTACTTTAAGGAGTGGGTGAAATTTTAGAGGCATTTGCCTTGTACATGGCTGACCTAGGTTTGATCCACGGCATTCTATATATCCCTGCCAGGAGTGATTCCTGAGTGCAGAGCTGGGAGTAAACCCTGAGCATTGCTCTGTGTGATACAAAAAAAAAGACAAAAACAAAAAAGAAAGAAGTATTTATTGTAGGATTGTTTCTCCTTAAACCCTTTCTCTGAAATAACTATTCACTCTGCTGGCAAAAGAACTTTACCAAAAATCTCATTTTATTACCTGTGGTTTCAGCAATGCCTTGTCATTGGGCAGTCAGGTACTTGTTAATAACTGTCCTTTTAAGCTCATCTTGCAATTTTGAATTTGCCCTGAACCTCTATCTTCTCAGTTCTTTGTAATGTTAAGCCTTTTCTTGACTTGCTAATTTGTGGTGCTCATTATGTAAGTCACCAGTTTTATTTTTGTCAGTACATTTTTTCAATTTACCAGGTACATGATTCACTTCCAGTACACTATCAGCTATTTCTCTCTCATCTCCAATCAGTGTTTCCAAGTAAGGATTGGCCAGTGTCTATAAGATAGAATGCCAGCTTTTATAATATCTCTTGAAAGCAGACTTCCCAATGTGCCTCTTATCTTTCAAATATGTAATTTAATAATATTCTCTTTCTTTTTATCTCTTTTACAGAAATGATACCTTTAGAATATAATTAATACCTTGCATTTGTATGGTTCTTTGAGCACTCTTCAAAGCACTAGTTCATCCATTACCACATTGTGTTTTATTTTTTTTTATGATATCCCAGTAAGTATGTTGAATAGGCTATTGCTTTTCTCATTCAAAGATGCAAAATAGGAGGGAAAGAAAGGTAAAGTGACCTCTAAAAGTCTATGCAAATGATTAGTGGTGAGCCTGGGACTGAAATTCCAGTTTTCTAATTCCCATGGTTACTCTTTGCTTTATCAGCCTCTTCCACTCTTTAGCATAGTTGCCCATCTCAGCATTTGGATTCTACACTAAGGCTGAGTGGTGTGGTGACTGCCACCCCCAGGCTCACTGCCTTGTTGCTTTCCTGTTGAGTTATGTCTTCATTTATCATCCAATCGTGGCACCTACTGTGGCTCTAGACTCACATGTGGGAAGAAGACCTTTTAAACCTGCCATAAATCAGATACATTTTACCTTGCTGTTGTCTGTGGTCTTTGAAAAATCTATTTTTTAGTTAAGACATTTTTCTTAGGCAAGTAAAAGTCTCTTCTTACTTTAATGAAAACATTAAGCTCCATTCAATGTCATCTGATTTTTTTTTCCCTATGAGATGAGGTCCATCTGCAGAGTGAGTGTTTCTGCCCAACTACTGATAAGGTGCATCAACTTCCATTACCCTCAACCCCTCCATTCTGACCCCCACTCTCTGTACTCCTAAAGTGTTATATTTCTAGAAATTTATGGAATCAGTCTGCATCAGCAATAAAACACTGCATAGATTCATCAAAGCTCCCTTGGTATTTTTCTTCATCTATCTCTGTCCCATTTACCTGGAAGGAAAACAAGAGTCAACACACCGATTATGCCACCTCAATGAGAGAAAAATAACTGTATTTCTCAAGAGAAGGTCAATCTGGCAGGAAGACAAATGCTCTGGATTTCAAGAGGGTGTAGTTCCATCAGATACTCATGTCTATCCTTGGGCGGTTCACTCTTCACTCCCTCGTGTTGCCCAGATTGCGATATTTAAGTTCTTAGCAATGTAGCTATATCTAGGCTATTAAGGCAGACCAGAATGTAGGCAAGTGCTTTTATAAGATTCAAGATTAATTAGGTGGTGGAGATAGTGGTCCAGATAAAGTTCTAAATGTTACTTTGGTCTGAAATGTTCAAATAACTAACGTAGCACACACTATTCTTAATTCTTTCACAGCTGCTCTTAATTTCTTATCTTTTCCTTTTTCTATTCTTTTTAAAGAATTATAATGTGAAGTACTTTTAACAGTGACATTTGAATTAGAGACACTTGTATTTCTTTGTTGAGAAGAATTGGTGTAGAAAGAAGAATATTGTATATTGGCATTCCTCTTTGAGTTAACCAATGCGAATGGTATATAAAAATGTGTTTTGACTTAAAAAATACAAACAAGTTTCAAGTCAAAATAAAAATGATCATAGAGCAGCACGAACAAATATTGTCTATACTGGCATCAGTCAAAACTAGAACTGACTGATGCAGTGTCCAAAGTTTTGAAGAGAATAGAAATACTAGGACCAACTGAGGAGATGAAACTACCTCACAGAGGAAAGACCCCAGTGTTATCTGTACACAAGAGTCATATTTGGGTAAACAGAGGTCATGGAAAGGGCATGTGTGGTCTGGTGAATGGTACAATCAAAGTGTGGGGGCTAGAAGGGCTGGGAGCTTAGAGGAAACCATGGGAAAATGGCTGGTGTGGGAAAGCAGTCGGCTCCTGGGAGACCTTTAAAAAACCTCTGGAAATGAAGCCTCTCAGGACCTTTTCAAAGATCTTTCCTTTAACTCCCAGCGGATGACAACCAATTTTCAGAGAGCCCTATTTGAGTGCCAAAGTTGGAAAATGACATTCAGCTGACATTTACAATTTGCACACATTTTGCAAGAGCTTTTTTTTTTTTTTAATGTGTGAAAGCAAACTGAGAGAAGACAAAATAAGATTGTATGGCAACACCTGATATGAGATTAAATCAGATCATTGAGTCAGCTAAAACATTATCCTTTTTAAGGTTTCAAGGGTGAGTGTGATTCATAAAGCTTGGTTCTTACCAGAGAGATTACTACATGTATAGTACGTGTGTGTGAATGCATGTATATATATGTATATATACATATACATATATATGTGTGTGTACATACATACATAGTTGTTAAAATTTTAGACTGTGTAGGGTTAAATACTTATTTAATGACTAGCATTTGCAAAAATATTAGGACTTTAATAACAAGAAAATAATTTAGATATTACCCATTTCAGCACCCTAGTTATAAGAACAAGGACGTTTCCATGTATGAAGTTGATATTATACCCCAATGTCAAACTTAAGACCTGAAATGGGGACAAAGTCAGTTATGGCTTTCTGATTTATTAAGTTTCCTTTCTAGAGTGTGTGTATATATGTATGTGCATATGTGTGTCTTAATACATACCCACTAATGCAAGTGTGTGTGGGCACATGCTTACACGCAGATATCCAAAATAAGTCAAATAAAATACATCAGAGTAACTTAAAAAAAGCAGAACTTTCAAACCTCACATTTATCATGTGCCTTTAAAGGCCCACAGGGAATAGCTGCTGAGTAAGTTTGATGAAATGTTTCAAACAGTAAAGAGATAAACAACTTAAGTACATTCAGAATGAAAAGATTTCTTCTTGACTTTTAATTACATTATATTGATGTTGCTTTAGAGACATCATTTGTTCACTGTGATTATTTCTCTTCTACTCTGTTTTATTTTTGTCTTCCTTTATTTAACCTAAGAAATCATTATGTGCTTCCAAGTCTATAATAAATGATGGTTTGGCCACATAGAGGTAGCAGACTGTAACTTTCAGACTGTTCTGACTTAGTGTTTTGATAATTATTAGATTGCATTTCTCCAATGTAGGTAACTGGTTAGTACTGAGATTAGTTAGTATTGAGATTGCATTTCTCCTACGTGTTAATTTATATAACTTTATACGACATTCATTTTATTTAACATAATGACTGTGTCCATTAGTTGCAGAAACTTCAAAATATTTTAGGTAAGATAAGGTCAGGCCACGCAAATAAATACACATTTAGACTCATATTTATGGATTTATTGAATCCTGTGGAGGGTCCCTGTACCAAAGTGCACATTCTTTTTGAAGAATGTTGGGAGACCAAATATCTCCCAAATACATTATAATATATGTGTATATATTATGCACGCGGCCCAGCCAGGTTCGATTCCTTCATTCCTCTTGAAGACCTGGGCAAGCTACCGAGAGTATCTTGCCCTGCCCTCAGGACAGAGCCTGGCAAGGTACCCGTGGTGTATTCCATATGCAAAAATCAATAACAACAAGTCTCACTCTGAGTCCTTGGAGCAAGCAGACGCCATTGGGCTACACTAACATGCGATAGGGACAAATTGAGACGTTATTGGTGCCCGCTTGAGCAAATTGATGAACAACGGGATGACAATGCTACAGTGCAGGGCTGGGTGGAGGAGGCTCAGTCCCAAACCAAGCAGGCTTATATATATACATATATATATATGTGTGTGTGTGTGTGTGTGTGTGTGTGTGTGTGTATAAATAACCCTGTTGTTCTTCAATTCGCTTGAGCAGGCCCAGTAATGTCTCTACTTGTCCCTGTCACGTGCAAGGGTAGCCCAATGACATATTATGGGCTCCTTCAGGGTCAGGGGAATGAGGACCATTCATTGTTACTGTTTTTGACATATTGAGTATGCCACGGGTAGCTTGTCAGGCTCTGCCGTGTGGGCAGGGTACTCTCAGTAGCTTGTTGGGCTCTCCGAGATGGATGGAGGCTATGGTGCAGCCTCTAATCACCTTCACAGGTGTTCCTAGTAGGGCATATAGGCAGGTATGATACTCTCAGTAACCTGCTGGGTTCTCTGAGAGTGAGAACTAGAGAATAAGAGGTCGTGTGGCTGCAAATGTGGCTGCGCACTTCCGGGAGCATGGTTTTAGAGTCTCTGGATCCTGGACGTTGATGGGGTTACATGGCAGTTGGTGGGTGTAACTGTCTAGCTACTGGAAGGTACGGGAGCTGAGTGGAGGAGGCCCAGTCCTGAACTGAGCAGGCTTGGAGATCTCAGCCCCAGGTCCCTCACACCTGGTTTCCACTGCCGGTTCCTCCTCCAAGCGTGTGCAGCGTGGTCTCAGTATGACTTTGGCTGGGTCCCGGAGGTCTTCAGCTGTCGGGGCTCTGCTTGGGATGGAGAGGTAAACTCAACCCACCCTCCTCCAAGGGGCCCTGGTGAGGACAGCCAGGCACAGGGGTAGGAGACTCTGCCTTGTTCTCTTCTGGGACCTTGGTTTTAGAGTCTCTGGATCTTGTCCATTGGTGGGGTTACATGGCAGTTGGTGGGTGTAACTGCCTAGCTACAGGAAGGTGGGGGAGCTATGTGGCGAAGGCCCAGTCCCGAACCAAGCAGGCTTGGAGATCTCAGCCCCAGGTCCCGCACACCTGGGTTCCACTGCCAGTTCCTCGTCCAAGCATGTGGAGAGTTGTCTCAGCATGACTTTGGCTGGGTACTGGAGGTCTTCAGCTGTCGGGGCTCTGGGATCCACTGCACAGATATATATATATATATATATATATATATATATATATATTATACATATATATACCTCTATATGTATATATATATTTTATATAAAATTGTGACTGTCCTCCCATTGTTCATTGATTTGCTTGAGTGGGCCCAGTAACGTCTCCATTGTGACAATCGTTACTGTGTTTGGCGTATCAAATACGTCACGGGTAGCTTGCCAGGCTTTGCCATGCGGGCGAGATACTCTCGGTAGCTTGCCAGGCTCTCTGAGAGGGGCGGAGGAATCGAACTCAGGTCGGCCATATTGGCCACTTGCAAGGCAAACGCCCTACCCGCTGTATTATCTCTCTAGCCCCATATATAAAATATTATATATATTATATATAATCTGTTATTAGGGGCACAAGAAGAATTTGGGGTCATTTGGTAGAGGTGCAACTTCAAGAGATGTTCTATCAGGTAGAATTTTAATAGTAGGAAACATGGCAATGGCCATTCCAAATGAGGGTGTCAATAATGTGGTAATATTAGTGTCTAGTTGTAAAAATAGCAAGACATTTAGTGAGTTACAAAGCTGCAGATTGTACTAAATGTTTAGATTAAAATGTTAAAGCACTGGAGCTATGGAGAATCTTGGATGAATGGATGTTGATGATGAACTACTGAGGCAGGGAATATCTAAAGGATGAAGGGATGAGCCCGAGTCTCAGATTCATGGAATGTTTCCCTTGCTTGGTCAAACAGATTCTCCCCGATGGGTATGTGACAATTTCTTTATCAGTTTGTTCCCTGTGTCTATACTGTTGACTAATACTTGTAAGTAGAAGGACGATATTTTCTGGGCCAGATGTGTTTCTTTGGAGTTCTTGGATCTGATGTTGAATTGTCTTGGTACATGTTGCTCCTTTAATGTCTCAGTGTGTGTCCCATAAAGGTGAGTCAGCACTTTCAATTCATTTTTTCTTTGTTTAAAGAAAGTCATAAGCCCAAAGATAAGGCTCACATAAAGGATATACCTAGCACATGCAAGAACCTGAGACTATGAGCACTACTATGTATGGCCAATATCTCTACATTTAATTATATTTGACAGCATATATATTTGATTCTGGGTTGGAGAGATAGCAGAGCGGGTAGGGTGTTTGCCTTGCACATGGCCGACCTGGGTTCAATTCCACCACTCCTTTCAAATTTCCTGGCAAGCTACCAGGAGTAGTCTGCACACACGGCAGAGACTGGCAAGCTCCCTGTGATGCATTCGATATGCCAAACACAGTAACAACAAGTCTCACAATGGAGACATTACTGGTGTCCACTTGAGCAAATGGGTAAACAATGGGAGGACAGTGTTACAGGCTATATGTTTGATTCATGTCTCCCTTGAAACCTCTCCTCATCCATTTTTATTCCTTTCAATATTTAGATTCTTTAATCTTTGAAATACTGAAAAGAACTGCTAGAGAACCTAGAAAGAGATCTTGAATTTAGGATATCTTAGTTGTACATTAAATGTTGTCATTAATTCACCACATAAACTTAACTATTTCAATAGATGTTTGGAAGCTAAATTTTAATAGCTATAAACTATTTGAACTAGATAAATCTAGTACTCTTCTAATGGTCACCTTCTTTCTTAATAAATTTTTTTAAACTCCAAATATCAGGAGATTTCCCTCATGTATGGTATGAAAAGAAATGCATTATGGAAAAATACAGTGTCCAGTGCAAACAAACCCTAAATCTCATACTGGGTTATCAAGGAGTAGGATACAGGTGGCACCTGAAAAGGCAACTCTGGTATTTTTTGTGGGGAGCATGTGTGGTCCCATTGTATCCCAAAACAAAAGGATTTACACTCTTGTTAATAAATACTAACTCAATTAAATTTTTGTTTGTTTCAGGACTGCAATTGGTGGTGTTCAGGGCTTCATCCTTGGTGCTCGAGGGTCACTATTAGCTCAGGAAAACATAGGTGCTTAGGATCAAACCAGGGTCAGTCACATGCAAGACAAGTGTCTTACCTGCTTTTTTGTTGTTTTTTCTTTAAAGCAAATAGTTTGTGTGTGTGTATGTGTGAGTGTGTGTGTGTGTCCTCTTGAGAATCATGTAGTACATGATAGCACTCATTACTTTAAAAGGTCTTTTTTATATCCATTGGTTACGTCTTACAGCAACCATTTGACACCTTGTTCTTCTATTAAACTAGCAAAACCTCACTCTCTTTCACGTAACCTTAAGAGCCTGTTGGGGAGTAAGTACCAATAAGCAATGATAAGTAAAATTATGCAGAAGAAGAGTGGCTAACTGGACTTATATGTCAAAGTATGAGCTCCATTTTCACCTCTGACACTGCAAACTAACAGGTTAGTGTAATGGAACAGAGTATTATGGATGGGGTATAAACTGGTAAATGTGGGTAGCTGAGCAAAGTGGATGCAAGATGAGACAGTTTGATATACATTGGCTACAAACTGGACACTTCTTTTTATTTTTTTATTTATTGTACAAGATAATAGGTATTAAAGGATACATTTTGTTTGTTTTGACACAATCCCAACTCCTCATACTCCAAAATAAAAGCAAAACATTGTAAAATACGTGTAGTTTTAGATTTTGATCACTCTAAACCTAATTCTAACTGATACGCTCTCACTTGTCTATGTGTTGTGGGAAAAAAACTGGGGTAGTGCATGTTTCCTTTTTTTTTTCTCCTGACTAACATGACTGCAAAGCTTTAGGTTATAATCCATAACACTTAGTACTTGTTTTGTATGCATGTTTGTGACACAATTTGGAAAAAAAAGTGCCACTTAAGATGGGGATGGGCGACTGCCTTTTTCCAATCGACCTTCATGGGTTTTGAGTTTAGAGCTAAACCCGAGTCTGTCTGTGTTCCAGTCCAATTATGCCAGTGAAACGTGATTTCATTGTTCAAAGGGAAATGGCCTCTTTTTAAAAAATGCCCTTAGACATCAAATGATTTAAAAAAAATTGCAAACGAGTCAGAGCAATGCAGAATTAACTCTCCCTGAAATAAACGAGTTCTACAGTTTTAAAGGGGAAAAAAAATCCTTAAAACTTTTTGAAAAGAACGCAATAGCCAACAGTCAAAACATCAGTGCTGGGGAGCAGTGTGCTTGTCTGGAGTGCATACATTTTATGCAGAGGCATGTGGTGTGTTCTCTCCCCATCATCACATGGTCAGAGTGGTTTTGATCATGGAACCAGTAGTAGTCCCTGAGCAATCCAGTCTTTAGCCCCAAAGCAGAACAAACAAAACCTCATCAAGCTGTCAATAGCATTTATTGATTTTTTGTGGACGAGGGGCCCCTAAACAATGCTCAGCTGAGCTAGAGGTCACTCCTGGAACGTTTAGACAACCAGGATATGTGGGAGCTGGTGATACTGCTCTGTTTTGGCCTTGTGGTACTGGGAGTCTTCAGGGTTACCCAAAGGTTATCAGGAGCCTCCAAGGTTACCCTGGTAGTGCTCAAGGGAGCAAGTGGTACCGGGGTTAAACCCAAGATTTACAGCTAGTGTCTCTGGTCTTTGAGCTATTTTCCCTGTCACTATTGACTTTGTAATGAGTATGTCCTCTTATAATACTATAGACATTGGCAAGAATTTAAGACTGCTGTTATTCCTTGACTATCTTATTGACCTTCACAGTTAGATAAAATAAAATCTACTATTTCACTCTACCTATCACAAAATTCTGTATTCTGGGGACTTTTATGAGCATAATTCTAAATAGACAAAAATGTAAATACAGACACGAATAACTCAATTCTATATATGATATATATTCTTAAATCAAAATAATCCCATTCGAATCTGCAATAAGTATTGTAGATGAGAAAACAGGAAAAAATAACCTTGAAGGAGAAGACTGCAGGTATGGAAAACTCAGTGAGGAGTCTTGCCAAGACTTGCCAGTGAATGTGAACATGGAAATTTATTATCCAGTAAACAGGACATAAGGCACTGGAAATAAGATACCAAAATTCTCTAGAGTGAGTACAGAGCATAATCTGGTCTAAATATTCAAGATTTAATAGTTTATAGCTCTAGAATATGACTTAATTTATTTAGGACTATTATAACATAATGCCATGAATGAGTGACACAAAATAGAATCAGTTTTCACAAATCTGGAGGTTGGAATTACCAGGTAAAGGTGCTGAAATATTTGATGTCTGGTGAATTTCCACATCCTGGCACCTATGTGAGCTGCCTTTTTCTATGTCCTTGTAGGAAGAAAAGGATTAGGTAGCTCTCTAGTACTCTTTTATGAGGATATTGATAGCATTAAAAAATACTTTACTTTCATGAACTGTTCATGTTTCATAGCGTCTGCCTCCAATTACTGTTTTACTGTCATGTTGGTAATTACATTTAAACTTAGTGGGGGGATTGGCTAGGGAGAGGGGGTGTTAATTCAGTTGGAAGCAAAAGATAAGGAAATAGGACAAAAAATAAAATTCATGAAGAAAATCCGTTTGCTTTCCATTCATCTTCGAAATAAACCTAGGCTAAGGTTCATGAACCATGCTGACTTTGGCTCTCCACTTGAGCAATAACTTAACAGTGACAATTAAATTAGAAGTTAAAAGTCAGGACTCTGGAGCAAGACTGCCTACATTTAAACCCTACATTTGCAGCATATTAGTCTCATGACCTTGGATCATTTTCTTAAATGACCTTTTAAAAGGACAGAATAATGTGATTTTTCTCACGGGATAGTTGGTAAAAATGGATGGGGAAGTTAATGGGAAATGCTCTGAAGAGTCCTGCGACATGGTTATGTACTTAATAATGGTATTCTGTTAGAATTATTATCATTGTGGTTTCCACTGGCTGGTGTAACATGAAAAAAATCATAATTACTTACATATCAGATGAGGAAAATTAGTGACTAATTCCATAGCCTAGAACCAAGATTTCCCACAAATATTCTAAACTTCCCCCTGAATACTCCGTTTCCTTGAAATATTCCAAGTTTCATTTTTACCAGAAAAGTAGGACTTCAGGTAATTACCACAAGGGCTGAATTTATCAAGTCATGGTTACAGAAAATATTCAAATGCAAGAAGTTAGGCTAGCATAATGCATTTTAAACTATTTATCTTGTACTTGACTCGAGGTTTTTAATTGTTTTAATTTTTTCATTGTTTTGGGTTTTGAGGCTACACACTTTGGTACTCAGGACTTACTTCTGACTCTGCACTCAGAGATCATTCCTAACCAGGTTTAAGGGCCCATATGTGGTGCCGGTGCCAGTGATTGAATCTGGGTTGGCTGCATGCAAGGCTAGCAGTCTATTCACTATACTATCTCTTCAGCGCTCATCTTTTTTTTTTTCAATGAAAGGGTGAAACTACCACTGCAAAAGAGGACTGAGAAAAATGCCTTTAGATTGGAGACGGCAGTTCCAATAAATGTAGCTGCAGTTAGCACCACCAAGCTTGAGGCAGTAACACAAACCTTGTTGACCTTGTGAATTCACCATTGGGTACTCGGAAGCCAGATATAACTATTAATAACACTTACAGTAGCACATAAAAAGGAAGGGTTTATGGAATTGAAGGTTGAAAGTGTTGAAAAATAAATTGTCTTCCCCTTTTTTGTCCTTCCTTAAATCTTCAGCTTCTAAATGTGTTTAGTAATTTTTCTTTTTATGCCGTTGTTGCTTTACATTTTGCCAGTGGTTTGTGCCTGTGCTGAATATTTATAGAGAAACTCAATACACTATATATCTTGTAAGTGCCTCGAGGGCAGGACCTGGGTTAATAAAGTCATAAAATTATTCATAACCATTCTGGGAGAAAGCCGTATAGTATTACAAAACTACATGAATGTTAATAAAAGACATAGAAAAAGAACTAAATCACAGATCACTGACTCCAAAATGGTGGCCATAGAGGTTTTAGTGTTCAAATCAACCTGAAATCTTGTTTGAGTAGATAATATGGCTTCTATGCTAAATAAATAAATAAATAAATAGATAGATAGATAAAATAAACTAGGTAATTCTGTGGTTGGTAAAATTTCCAGTCACTTGAATCCACTAGGTTGTCTTTTTATCAGCATTAAGCATTCATCAAGGGTCAGCCAAGAGTTCTGCCTCACAATATCTTCGTTCTAGGACACAGACGATTGGGCAGCTCCTATCTGGAATATTGCCAATTCCCAGAACAAAGCAAAATACATGATCAAATCTGCATTTGTTATTCAAATTTCCAGCCGAAAGTTACACACTTTATTTCCATTTATACTTCCTGAAGCAAATCCTATAGTCATCTTTGACTGAGAAAGTTGAAGTCTGGGTAAGAAAGTCTAGAGTTCAAGCTTTCTGGTTTAATTTGGCTGTCAGTCATGCCACCAAGGATTCTTTCTTTAGAACTTTCCTTTCTGCTCAGCCATTCTTAACACATTAGTCATTTTTACTCACGCTTGAAGATTCTGGGTCACAAAATAGCCATTGCTGATTGAGGCTCCTTTTCCTACTAAAAGCTGTGGGAAGAGAAAAGGTGGTAATATCAGCTACATCTGTTGCCCTTGGCATAAAGCCTCCTTAGAAAACTTCCATTTATCCTTGTATCTTCTTGCCCATGCATATTTTATCTTTTATCTCTCACCTAATTATTAGAAAACTGCAAGCAATGACCAAAAATGAATGGATGTTTTACAATTGGTTCTTTAGAATCAGAGAAACTTCATCGACTTCCAAACAAATTTCAGGATTTTTGTAAGCAAGGAAAGTATACAGATGACACATATGGAATAATGAACATGTCTTCACATGATTAAGTATCTAAATTTTGTCACAGGGGTTAGGCATTGGAATAAGTGAGACCCACAAAGTCAGTGTCAGTCCATGTGCTCTTCAACGGCTTTTTAATAATGCCCTCCTTCTGAGGAAGCCATTCAGATGGATGGAGTCAGCATTCACAGATGCATGGCTGTTCAAGTGCCAACATAATTTGCTAGAGCTGCTGTAACAAAGTGCCAAAGACTGGGTGAGTTAAACATAAATTCATTCTCTCACTGTTCTTGAAGATGGAAATCCCAATTAAAGTTCTGACCAGATTGGTTCATTCTACAAACCTCATGAATATTCCCTAACTTCCTAGTGATTTGCCAGCTATCTTGGGCTTTATAGACACACCCCATCTCTGTCATTTATTCACAAAGCATTCTTTCTGTGAGTCTGTGTATCTTTTAATTTCTTATTTATATAAGGACACCATTTCATTGCATTGGGGTCTACCCAAGTGAACTCGTTGTTTATTTTATTACCTCTGTGAAGACTCTATTCCCAAGTATGGTTACATTCTACAGTACTGCAAGTTAAAACTTCAGTATGGAATTTTGAAAGAACATATGTCAACCCTTAACAAGAGGAAGAACATAAGTATAATCTCTGTGGCAAAATGCTATCAACTTAAACAACCAAAATTACATTAGATAAAATTAATTCCTATATGATTTTGAAATTTGTAAGACAAATAAGAAAGGGAAGAATAGATATCAAATGTTTTGAAAACCAGTACTGGTTTATTTGTTTGTTGCAGTAGGCAATAGAAATAAGCAAAGGGGAATAATTTGTGGGTAAGGGCAAATGAGAGGGATCAGGTGTCAGAGAGATATTCAATAGATGTGTAATAATGAGGATTTCAAGCAGTATTAATTAAAAGGAAATTAAAGACTAGAATCAGGCACAATAGGCATCTGCAGGTATGAAACTCATGATTTAATGTTAGATAGCAAACACTGAAAAACCGAGAGAAAAAATAATATTGAGGAAACATATCAGAGATAACTGTGTTTAGTTAGGAAATAGGTGGGAAGGGATAGACGTAAATTTGAGTGCATGACTTTTCTGATATTGTTTTAAAATTGACAAGTTGTTTTTATTTTCAGAAAATTTTAGAACTAAAAAAATCCATGTTTTTTTTTTAATGGAACAAATAAAATGGAAATAATTGAGAGATCTAAGTAGATTTGCCTGATTGGAGATAAAGATCTTTCATTCACAGAAGAATCATTAACATATAAGTGACTGATATAATGACAAAAATAATAACAAGTTATGGTAATCATTTAGATATTTGAATCACTGTCACTGTCCTCCCGGTGTTCAGGTGTTCATCAATTTGCTCAAGTGGGCCCATAACATTGTGAGACTTGTCGTTACTGTTTTTGGCATATCGGATACGTCATGGATAGCTTGCCAGGCTCTGCTGTGCAGGCGAGATACTCTTGGTAGCTTGCAGGGCTCTCTGTGAGGGGGGAAGGAATCGAACTGGGTGGGGCCAGGTATGCTGCGTTCAAGGCAAACTCCCTACTCACTGTGCTATCGTTCCAGCCCAGATATTTGAATAGTAATAATTATTGAGTGCTCACCAGATGTTAGCAAAATTATATATAGAAAAAAATATATATCATCTAGTTCTTTTAATTACTCTATAAGATGGACATATTATTTTTGACTTACAAATAAGAAACCTGAAGTTTTGAATTATTAAGCAATTTTCCAGGGATCATATAGCATTTAAAGGTTGGGGAAGATAGATTTCAAACGCATCTTTGTCAGAATCAAAAATTTATATGCTTCAACTTCATTTTACATGAAGATAATTATTTCAACTGAGGGTAATGAATTCCTTTTTTTTGTGAAGGGTATTAGGAATCACACTGAAAGTACAACAGCTATTTTCTTCAGGTGGGCAGAAATTGTATTCCATCCTATTTATGTCACACTGGCCAGATAAGGCCCATGTATAATACTGACAGGAGAAGATTATGATCTTTTTAGCTACCAAAATTCTGCTTCAACCAAAGATGAATTTCCTTTGAATGGGGAGAGGTTCTTTCCTGCCAGATAGAGCAAAGTTCCTGGGTATAACGTCTAAATTCTCCACACGAGATCTGCAGATTCAGCATTTTCTTGTGGGGAGCAATCTTGCATATTGGTTTGCCAAAGCTATTTTGAAAAAGAATTAGCACTTTAGAATGGGTACATAAATTTCTCACTTCAATAAATGCCATTGCTGGCTAGAGACAAATGGAAATATAGAATAAATTTACACCTTTTGTATGGACATAACAGAAAGAAGCCAAAGAATGATTTTGTTTGGATGTCTCTATAGGATGAATGAAGTACAAATTTGACATCTGTCAACAAACTCTCAGTGTTGACAGCAAAATTGGAAAAGAAAATGGAACTTAAAGTGCTCTGTATTCATACATTTGAGGTTTTTCCTAAATATGTTAAAATATTTAAACAATAACTAGTTTGAAAAGAATTATAGTCCCTTCTTGACTTTATCGATCATATCAACTGACATATTTGTGATATAAATTAATATTCATTGTTATTTGAAGGAAGAGAGCAGGACAATGTCTGGGATTTGTGGGACTGGTAAAGAAGCACCCAAGGATATCTTCAGTTCACATACCTAATGTTCAGAACTTAAAAATCAGAGGAACAAAGTAACAATTATGTTAAATATGTATTCAAGGGGCCAGAGAACTTTTGTAGAGATTAAAATGTTTCTCTTGCACTTGGTCAACCCCAGTCTGAGCCTCAGCAGTGCATATGGTCCCATATTCATTGAACAGTGTTATTCCTGAACACAGAGCCAGTAACAAAGTCTCAGTGTGGACCTCACTGAAAAGAAAAAAAAAAAAGAAGAAGATATTGAGGAGAGATGTGGAATATTCCAAATTTGTATGTAAAAGACTTTGGGAATTATACAGAATTTGATGTTAGAAGGGTCCTAACCCATTAATATTGGCCCTTAATCTAAATTTTTATTCCATTTCTACCTCTAATACACACTTCAAAGAGTCATACTGACCATGTGGCCACAATGTCTGGTATATCTTAGCTCTGTCAACAGCATTGGGCCACTTTGGGCCTGTCCAGAGAAAAACGGCATATGTTCTGAGATTATCTTGGGTTTTAGGAGGGGATACTTGATTAAGACCTATTTGCAAAACTAGGGAAAGGATTGATTCTTTATATATTGAGTTATTAACCCTTGAAAGATGTAGAATATGCAAATATAGTCTTATAATCTTTCATTAAGACTTTGTGTTTTACTAAGAAAATGATGGCTGGAGGAATTGGTCGGGATGGGAGATGTGTGCAGAAAGTAGATAAAGGATCAAACATGGTAACCATTCAGTGTCTGTATTGCAAACCATAATGCCCAAAAGTAGAGAGAGATTATGGGAAATACTATCTGCCATGGAGGCAGGGGGAGGGTGAGAAAGAAGGGGGATATACTGGTGATATTGGTGGGGGAATGTGCACTGGTGGAAGGTTGGGTGTTTGATCATTGTGTGATTGTAACCCAAACATGAAAGCTTATAACTATCTCACAGTGATTCAATAAAATTTTTAAAATATAATAAATAAATAAACAAAGATTTTGTGTTTTAGTCTTGAGTATGCATGTGTGATTTGTTTTTTATACAAAAGGTACTTAGTTTAATGGAACCGCATTATTTACTTTTGTTTTTAATTTCTTTGTAGTTGAATTTGAATATGTTGCCTATGTTTGTTACTTTCATGTGTTTTATAGTTCCACATTTTATATACATGATTATAATCCAGTTTGAATTCATTTTTATGTTTAGTGTTAAGTGATGACCTGATTTTTATTTGTTTTTTGGTGTATGTCTTCTGTGTGTGTGTGTGTGTGTGTTTGTGTGTGTGTGTGTGTGTGTGTTTGTGTGTGTGTGGTTGTTCAAGTTTTTCAGCTCCATTTGTGGAAGAGATCTTATTTTTCCACCATAGGAACTTGCTTCACTTGTCATAAATTAACTAACCCTAGGTATGGGAGTTTACTTCTGGGTTCCCAATTTTGTTCCACTGATCTGTATATATTGCGATAGCACAGTGGTAGGGCGTTTGCCTTGCACACAGCCAACATGGCCTACCCGAGTTCGATTCCTCCGCCCCTCTCGGAGAGCCAGGCAAGCTACCGAGAGTATCTCACCCGCACGGCAGGGACTGGCAAGCTCCCCGTGACGTATTCGATATGCCAAACATAGTAACAACAAAGTCTCCAATGGAGATGCTATTGGACCCGTTCAAGCAAATTGATGATCAACGGGAGGGCCTTTACTTTACTTACTTCACTTGATCTGTTTATTTCCTTTTGTTTTAATACCAGGCTGTATTATTATGGTATATAGTTTTGCAGCATCATTTGAATTCTGGGAGTGTGTGTGATCCCTCTAATTTTATTTTATATTTCCCTCAAGTTTGATTGGGCTATTCAGGATATTATGTGGTTTTATTTAAAAATGAATCATTTGCTTCATTCCTTGAAAAAAATAACACTGGGATGTTGATAGTGATAACAATGAATTTGTAAATTGCTTGAGGCAATTTTGGAAATTTTAACAACTCTGGTGTTTTATATTCCAAAATATGGACTGTTATGCCATCTCTTTTGCCTTTAACAATGTTTAAAATCACCACCAGCAACCTCAGAGACCTGGGCCCTACGCAAACAAGATGAGAACGCTATTCAGGTCTCCCAAAGAAGAATAGAAAGAGCTATACTTGGAATATCACGTTTCATGCAAATGAGAGAACTAATCCGGAGTTCTGACATCCGTCAACGATCAAGGATCAGGGACGCTGCCTCATTTGCTAAGGTGTCGAAAATCAGATGGGCTGGTCATGTAATGAGATTTAAAGACGACCGCTGGACTAGAGCTGTTACTGATTGGATTCCACGGGATGTCAAAAGACTGCGTGGCCGCCCACCTACCAGATGGTCAGACTTCTTCGTCAAGATCATGAACGATTGGTTTGAGGCCCTTCATGTTCCCGGAGCGAACAGATGCCATTGGGCTACAGTAGCATGCAACAGGGACAAATGGAGACGTTACTGGCGCCTGCTCGAGCAAATCGACGACTAACGGGAAGTTAAGTGATTAAGTGAAGTGAATGTTTATAATACAGAGAGAACCTATAAAATTCAACAAGTAAACAAATCCGTTTGAACAAAGGGCAGAAGACTTGAGTGGACATTTCTATAAAGATGGCATACAAATAGACCATAAGCACATAAAATAACGATTGGCATTATTTGTAATTAGGAAACTCCCTATAATGAGTACACTGAACTATCAACTCACAGTTGTGACAAATATATCCTCTAAAACAGTAAAAAACAAATATTGGATAACGTATAAAGGAAGTCTGGTACATCATGCATGAATATTTAAGTCAATACAATCTGTATGGAAAACAATATGGAGACTTCTGAAATTAAAACAAAAGAAAGTAATATATATATAATACTATAATAGTCTTTGGAAATTTACCAAAAGAAAATGAAAACACTAATTTGAAAGAACAGTTAAACCTTTTTGTTCATGGAAGCAGCATTCATAATAATCAAAACATAGAATCAATCAAATTAGGAAAATCTGTATAAAGAAGGTGTGGTTTGTCTGACTACTTAGCTACTAAAAAAAGATTAAATAATGTCTTTTGTGGGGCCTAGAGCAACGGCACAGCTGGTAGAGCATTTTTCTTGCACGTGGCCAACCAGGGTTTGATTCCTCCATCCCTCTCGGAGAGCCCAGCAAGTTACAGAGAGTACCCCGCACGCATGGCAGAGCCCGGCAAGCTCCCCGTGATGTAATCAATATACCAAAAACAGTAACAGGTCTCACGATGGATATGTTACTGGTACCCACTTGAGTAAATAGATGAACAACGGGAGACAGTGCCACAGTGCAGTGCTAATGTCTTTTGTGACGGCATGGAATTAATTTGATGATTTGAACTAGTAAGATGATCCAGGAAGTGAAATAATAATACTTTATCATTTAACTCATAAAAAAGGAAAAGAAAGGCAAAAATGGAGCAAAAGTATTTAATCTTTCAGAAAAATTTGGTACTTACAAGTAGAAAAGAGGAGGAAGGTAGCAAAAAAAAAAAAGCATAAAAGGGGATATTCTTCTGAATATCTAGAACTTGGGAGGTGTTTACCCTAAAAAATACACTAAATAGAGATGTGAAGCTATACTCCCCAAATTTTATAATATTGTTAGGCAATGGAAATTCAATTAAAAAATTAATGTTGGGGCAATTTTTGCAAAGCATTCGGGTCCTGGTTACCTATAAAAGGATATTTGTAATGATGAGAGCTAAAACATGTCACCTAATTTTCCTATTTCTAACATTTTTTGGTTTGTCACCTTAACTGCTACAGAGGAGATCTGAATAGAATTGTTGGTTCCACTAAACAACTAGTACAAAGTCAGAGAATACATTTAGAAATCACTCAAACTTCCTTAGAACGTAATACTCCTAAATAGTTATGATAAAGTCAAAGTTTTCAGAGCATTTTTGATAATCAGCTAAGTGTTTACACCATGAGTATAGACAGTAAAAACGAAGTACTATTCCTTGATTATTCCATTAAGAAATAAAGAAATAACATAATTGCAACATTACTCATTTAAAACTGTGTCTTAATTTATTTTCTCTTGATTAAAAAGATAATGCAGATGAAATCATTTATTTGTTTCCAGGTAGTTCTAACTTTTCAGTCATGTTTTTCTCAAAAATGAAATGCATGTTTCCAATAGTGTGCATTAGCTAATGCATATTTATACTACTGATAATCTCAGAAAATTCTTGAAAGAACAAGTTTTGTTAAACAGATTGTACTGATTTCATCTTTCTTTTACATTGAGTTACTACACATTTTTGACATATTTTATTTCCTTGTATTTGTTTCTCATTTCTAAATGTGAGTCCATCCACATATTATTTTTATTGAAAGTGTAGAATTACAGGTAGGTTTGAAACATTGGGAGATACTGCAGCTGAATATTTACTTCCAAGTCTCAAGTAGAATTAAAAGATCATAGCAGTGAATTGGCGTTACAAATACCTTGCATATACCTAATCTGGATTTGATCCCTGCAACCCATATGATTCTCTGAACCCACCAGGAGTGATTTCAGAGCACAGAACCAGGAGTAAGACTTCAACAGCATTAGGTGTGACCCCCAAATTAAAAAAATTAAAAACATTTTAAGAAAGGAGGAATTAGCCCAGAAGGAGCTCCAAATTCAAAAATGATAGGATGTTAGACACAATGTAATTTAATACTGCATATGTCTCATTTTCTTTTCTTGTAACTGTAGCAAAGACATGTAATATTTGACAGCAAGTTATTCCATGATGGAAACCTAAGAATGTGTAGACATCAGGAGACAAAGGCACTATTTTTAAATTTCCAAGATAAATATATATGCTCTAGGATTTATACTTATGATCAATACTTTTATTCTTCAAATATATTTTCACAATTTCAAGTACTAATGATTTATTTTTCTCATCATACTTAATATATCTAAGCCAAAACAAATTCAATGGAGGTAAGTATTAAATATATTCTAAAAAATTAAACTTTGGCAGAGTGAAGAATGTTTAAAAGTTGAATACAAAAATTTTCTTCAGGATGGTAGGAAATGTAATTTCTAACTCAACTAAGAAAGCATTGTCAATATATCTAAAAAATAATATGAAATTTCTTTTGAATGTCCTTTAATTCTCTTCAGTCTTGATTTGGGTCCTGGTGATTGCAGGCCAGATGGGAAAAACTGATAAAAACTTAGCGGCAGATGTTGGAAGATATCCTGACAGCTGTTTGATATCCAGATACATGAATTATCAAAATAAAGTCTTATCTTCAGGGATTTTGACAGGAAAGGAAATATATTGAAATAGTATTATACTAGTAGATTCTGCTCTGACAAAAAGCTAAAGTTAAAATTTATTAGGATAGGACATTTACTTGCTTTTTGGGGGAAAAAAGAATCAGTCAGTATTCATTGTAGTACTATATATAAATTGCTGCAATAATTTATTATAATTTATCTGGATTTGAATTTTCTTTTGTGCAGGGTAGTTTTGTGATTCTTGAAATTTTTAATATTTTGGGAGATTTTGTATAAGAATATCTTGATAATTTTCTATCCCCAAAAGGCATAGTGTCACTTTCTTCATAAAGCCCAAAATTGAAGTGGCATTTATCACAACATTTTCCCCCATTTTTCTTCATAAAGTTATTATTCACTCAGACACATGCAGAAGATAGAAACAAAACCACCCAATACTTTGCTCCAGTTTCTTCCCTACCTTTTATCTTTCTAAATCAGTAGCATGGACTTGTGTCTATTTCTTAAACTATTATGGGCTTTGGGGCTCTGTACAATTGCTTAGATAAACTTTCTTCTCATGAACTCTTCACAGTAGTAATTCTTCCATTTTTATCTCACTCTCAAGAACTTGTTTGACATAGAAGAACTTGTTCTAAACTACTGAAGTTCTGGTGTGTTGAATCTGAATCTATTTTAGCATTTTTCCTAAACCAGTATTCAGTGAGCACAGCATTAGTTGCAAATATATGGATATCTAAATCGTAGAAACTGACAAAAAAGTTGTCAGTTTTATTCCATGAAGAACAAGTTAAAAGTTTTCTAGCATATTATAAGATGTTAAACATACTATATCAGTCCTTGAATAATTCACTACTCTTAATGTGAATGAAAGAGCTTCTTAGGTCTACCAACTGAACAACACCTCTATTTCCCACTGACTTTTAATAACAGTCTCATAGTGATGGAAATCATTGACAAAAATCTAAACTATTTTTCCAAAATGAATAAAATTTAAAGATTATTTTTCCAAAATACAATAAATTGCAACAATACTATTTTATTTATTTTTAGTGAAGCAAGAAATTTCTTCACTTAATCACTTAATCACTTAATCCCCGTTATTCATCGATTTATTCGAGCGGGTGCCAGTAACGTCTCCATTCATCCCGGTTGCGTGCTAGCGTAGCCCAATGGTATCTGTTTGTTTTAGGAACATGTAGAGCCTCAAACCGATCATTTAGGGTCTTGACGAAGAAGTCTGACCATCTTATAGGTGGGCGTCCACGTGATCTTTTGATGTCTCGTGGAATCCAATCAGTAATGGCTCTAGTCCAGCGGTTGTCTGTAAACCTCATTACGTGTCCAGCCCATCTGATTTTTGATGTCTTGGCAAATGAGACAGCGTCCCTGATTCTTGAGCGTTGACGAAGATCAGAACTCCGGATTCTATCTCTCATTTTAGTGAATCGTGATATTCCAAGCATAGTTCTTTCGATTCCTCTTTGAGAGACCCGAATAGTGTTCTCATCCTGTTTTCGTAGGGTCCAGGTCTCTGAGGCATATGTTAATGCAGGAAGAATAGTGGAATCAAAGAGATGTGCTCGTAGCTGGAGGTTCTTTGTCCTTTTAGTTATTTCTTCAATGCTCTTGAAGACATTCCAAGCCGCTCTCTTCCTCCTGCGCAACTCAGGTGCCAGGTCATTCATCATGTTGATTTCTCGACCTAGGTATATATAACTGTTGCATTCGGAGATGGTGGTTCCGTTGAGAGCGAATGGAGCGTCAGGAACAAGGCTGTTTCTCATAAACATTGTCTTCGCAAGATTTAGCTGTAGTCCGACCTTTCCACATTCACGGTCAAAGTCGTTCAGCGTTTGTGCCGCTTGGTTGATGTTTGGTGTTATTAGAACGATGTCATCAACAAAGCGGAGGTGGTGTAGTTGCCGACCATCTATCTTCACTCCCATGTTTTCCCATTCCAGCCGTCGCATGATGTTCTCGAGGGTGGCACTGAAGAGTTTTGGTGAAATGGTATCACCCTGCCGAACCCCTCTCTTGATATGGATGATTACTTCTTTGTAGAATGGTGAGATCTTGGTAGTGAATCCGCAATAGAGCTCACGAAGGATCCTGATGTATTGAGTTTGTACGCCCTGATTGGCTAGGGCTTCTATGACCGCTTCCGTCTCAACAGAATCAAAGGCCTTCTTTAAATCAATGAACATTAGACAGAGTGGCATCTTGAACTCCCGAGATACCTCAATGAGCTTGGTTACTGTGTGGATATGGTCAATGGTACTGAATCCTTTTTGGAATCCAGCTTGTTCACATGGTTGTCCTTCATCTAGTGTTCTGCTAATCCTATTCAGGATGACTCGAGTGAATACTTTGTAGATGACAGACAATAGGCAGATTGGGCGATAGTTGCCAATGTCGTGGATGTCTCCTTTCTTGTATAGTAGTACAGTCTTGCTGGTTTTCCATTGGGATGGAACCTTGCATTCAGACAGGTAGCGTGTGAAGAGTCGAGCCAATGTATTGATGAGTACTGATGGTAAGTTCTTCAGGTGTTCAGGTCTGATCTTGTCTGGGCCAGGTGCTCTTTGTTTCTTTACCGACGAGATGGCATGTTGGATTTCAGAAGGGAGAACATTGGGAACGACATATCCATCATGTGGTATGTGGTATGTGGGCAAGTGGATGTGGCTATTAAAGAGATCTGAGTAGAAGTCATGAATAATCTTCTCCATTGCCCTTCTGGAAGATGTGATAGATCCATCATGATGTCGGAGGGCAGTCATCTTGGTTTTGTAGTTGGTGAAGGACAGGCGGGCATTACGAATGTTTTTCCCAGCTTCTGCTGCATCTACCAGTACTGCTGCTCTCCTGTTTTTGAGGTCATCCTTGATGGCTTCTCTGCATTGTTTTGCCAGTTCGGACGTTTGCTTGTGGTTGCCTGAGGCACGTGCCAAGCCACGTTGGCGAATAAGTTCAAGAGTGTTCGAAGAAAGACGGTTTTTTGTGGTTATCTCTCTCTTGGCATTCCTTGCACAATCATGGAGGTGCTGAATCATTCGATCGTATTCCTCATCAATGTTGTCAATGACGGCATCTTCCCATGTTGCCGCAACAGAGCCAAAGAGTTCCCAGTTGGTGGTTGTTCTGGGAGTCCTCTTCTTAAACCTTGCATTCTTTTCTCCTCGTTCTGTGAGGTAGAATTTTGCACGAAGAAGACAGTGGTCTGATCCCGTTTGGAATTTTGGAACAACAGCAACATCGGTTAGGCAAAACCGCCGATTGAATATGATGTGGTCTATTTCATTGTGGAACCGTCCATCGGGAGACTCCCATGTCCAACGTTTAGATTCAGCCTTTTGGAATTGTGAGTTACCATGGAAGGTTTTGGTTGACATGATGAACTCAGACAGTCTGTCACCCTGTTCGTTCCATTCCAGGCCATGGGTTCTGATGTGGAGTTCATCGACTGATCTTCTTGGTCCTATCTTGGCATTAAAATCACCGACAATGATCTTGTAGAAGGTGTGATCTTCTTTATAGAATTTCTCCAGCTCTATGTAGAATTTCTCAGTTTCTCTTTCACCATAACTGGATGTTGGTGCATAGACAACAAAGATAGAAACTGCCGGTAGTGAGCCACATTTATTCAAGTGTAATCGTCCGATTCGGGTTGTTAGGCATTCAAATGAATCAATGCCCGTGACTAAGTTTGTGTTGACAAGGATACCGACACCACCGACGCCTCTTTTATCACATGTTCCAAGGAACAGTTCTTCTCCAGTGTCGAAAACAGCATGATGGAATTGATGTCTTCTCGTTTCGGTCAGACCAATGATGTCGTACTTGATCTTTCGTGCTTGTACCAGTAAGAAATTTCTTACTGAATGAAATTTACAAAGAAAAAACTGAGGGAGAGAAAGTGAAGAATACATATTTAAGAAAAAAATACAAGTTTCTCCAGTTTTTAAAAAAAAAGCAGAAAGCGAAATGTATGTTTAGGGAGGAGCACAAGCTTGAAAGAACAAGACACCATTGTGATTTGGAACTGAGAAAATAAACAAGAATTATTCATTTTGAATTTTAATCTACCATTAACATGTATTATCACATGTTCATACATGCCATTTATGTTTATCTTTGAGAATATCTGAGAATCATTTTAATGCAAGTATGACCGTGCTGTGTTATGTCTTAGGAAGGAATAAATATGTTTTCTCAACTTTATTTGCCAATATCAGGCTTGGAAGAAAAAACTAATGGGGAAAAAAAATAAGGAAAGTGTAATTAGATTACATGTTGCACAATACAGGTTTAAAGAAACTCAGAAGTTTAGAGGGGAGGTGAATAATATAGTAATGGGAATGGGTATGAATATTCATGATTATGAGAAACATAACCAGAATCATAGAGATGGTACACATTTTTTACATGTAAGTTGATAACTATTACAAAAGAAAGAAACACAATTTTTTACTTTCTTTTATAATTTTTTTCTTTAAAGACTTGGTATGTTTTGGATACCCATAAAATTTATTTTATGAATATTTGTGTTAATAGCTTTCCCTTAGATGCTTAGGGAAATATAATTTGATAGCAACAAGAAGACATATTAAGACAGGGAATATTTAATGTCATATTGATTATTGAGTATCCTAATGTTCTATAAATATGACTCCAAATTATCATCCTATTTAATTTTTCCCTTATTTTTTTTGAGGCAACCATGATTTAAAATTTTACAAACATTTAAAACTTTTTGAGGTACAATATTGCCTCACCACACACACCATAAACTGCAAATAACCCAAGCAACTCAACCAGATAACTAGATAAAGAAATTAGGAGACCTATCTACAGTCTGCTTAGAACTCTCAGGGGGACCCCTGAGCAAAGAACCAAGAGTAAGCTCTGAGCACCACTAGGTGAAGACCAAAAACATGAACAAAATGTTCCTACAAAGTCCTTATATGAATTAGAAATAATTAAATAAATAGAACTGGAGATACAGTGTTAAACATGCCGTCTGACAAATTTGCTTCCCAGCACTGTATGATAACCTGAACACTGCCAACACTACTGACTTTAGCGTCATACTTCCACCACAGTTTAGAATCATTAAGCAACATAAATTATCCCCAAACAGTTGTGATGCAGGCTTACAGTACAATACTACTCAGTTATAAGACAAGATGAAATCTTGTGTTCTGCTACCAAATGAGTGAAATTCGATGCCATATTAAGCAATGCAAGGCAGAAGTAGAAAGACTAATGTTGGATGAAATAGTTCAAGGAAATATACATCTGATAAAATTAATCCCTTAGACACTGACGAAAAAGAGACTTTCATTTAAAACTGAGCCTTGTTAGTATAATTTATACTTGCTTTAGAAAGGTACTTGGTCCTCAAATGAAACTGAGTAGCTGAGCTATTAATGGCTTATCCCTTTCTTAACATTTCATGTCTACCAGCCTTGCCAGAGTGCATAAAATAAATAGTGGAAGAAGTAGTCTTCAGTGTTAGTTAATTCCTTGGTTAAAATGATGACACTGGAAACTTGGTAAAACAACTTTGCTCATCCTGAAACTGCAGAGGCCGCCAAAGCAAACCAAGATAGACAAAACAAAGGGCACATCAACATAATGTACATATTGTGGGGATTCTTGAAGGTCAGAGCATGATCTTTTACTTCTTAGTGACATATAATGCCAATATTTGTCAGATCTTACCGAATACTAAAGCTCAGGCAAAGAAAAAAATGCATTGCATGACATTTGTGTTCTGTCCTATAGTGTCTATTGTTATAAGCCACCAAGGTTGATGATTAAATGGTTGGGCTATTGTTTGTTATTATTGTTAATGAAAAATGTCTGAATTTATGATGAGTTATAAGGGATGGCATACTATTTAAATATTACCAATATGAAATTAGATAAATATCTGTTATAGCTTCTGTCTTTGTCTTCTTTATAAAAAATATAGTATGACATAGAACCTGAAACAGTATTGACTTCCCTGTGTTTGGTAAGATGGATTCTGAAAATCACACAAATAATAACAATTGATAATTCTGATGCTAGATTCTCTTTCCTAAGTAATAAGTAATTTTTGTATTAATATGGAACTGGAACTTAAAAGGAAAACATAGTAGTCAAATAATCATATTTGAAAACAAATTCAAAAACATATTTGAAAATTTGAAAACATATTTGAAAATAAATTTGAAAACATATTTGAAAACATATTTGAAAACAAATTTTGAAAATTTGAAAACATATTTGAAAACAAATGCAAAATTATATTTGCTTTTAGCTTGTGTCTGTATTAAAAAGGTCTAATCTTGTGATTAGATGAAATTGGATCAGTAATCTATAGGCCTATTCAGTAGTATTTTGTTCTTTTTAGGTGCCTATCTATAGGTTATAAAAATCTGTTAATTGAAATCAGAGATGTTCACACTGAGTCATTATAATTTTTTAGGAACTGATAGAACCTTGGTATTGTCAAAAACATCAGCAGCATGAAGTGTTCATGTTCACACAACTGAATTAGTATGGATTGCCTAATGCTCTCTTCTGTACAGCTTGAAGGCTTTGTAACTCCAATGGGGCATAAAGAATGAAGTATCACTTGAAGACTATCACCAGGCGCAAGATTAGTGCTGTGAGCATTATTTTTACTTTCAGAAGAATAAATTGGATCACATGGAATCAACCATATTAATGATCTTTAAAAGGGGATGAACTGAAGAGCGCATAACTCAAAAGTAGAAAATTTAAAATCTCTTGAATATGAAGAAGTGTAATACTTTCTGAATTTAAAAACAAAAGATTATAAGAATATCAATTTTAAGTAAATTAGCAATCCAAAGACAATATTTATATTTTTTGACTTTTTGAATCAACACTTATTTCTGACATTCATTTTGCATGCTATTCTTTTAAAATGTCTAACCAGCTAGACTTTATTTTGGTTTAAATTGTGAGATGGCAACCAAACCTTATAGTTCATCTGTGCTCAGTTATCTTTTTCCCAGAGACTGATTTTCAATCACCTGCCAACACTTGCCAATGAAGCTGCCTGCCAGTGAATGCATACCACCATAAGGGAATTTTTCAGTTCCATATTTTGTGAGTGGATTAGAAAATGGATAGATATTGCTATCCTTTTCACGTTTATTTTTTCCCCTAAGATGGTTCTGATGAACCACATCCTAGACCATATGGTCTTATAATGTAAAAAAGTCTCCTTTAATTATGAGGCAATTTCCAATACAACCATTGTATGTATCCCAAAACAATCACAGTATGGAAGGGAAGAAAGAAAAGACTCAAGATATTACATATAATCTTCAGGGCGGAAGTGAAGCACACAAAAAGGAATGTTTTGTTTCTTGAATTGTCCTGGTAAGATGTCTATCAACTGTACCGACCTAATTTAGTAACCACCAGCATCAGAGTTCTTTGTGTCAGGAAGTACAGATGATATAAGTAACCATGGCACTTACTAGAAGGAAGAATGTGTGATGAACAAGATTGGAACACGGAAAATGGTTGAAAATTATTCGGTTACAAATCACAGTCTTTGACATAATTTAATAATAGGTTTTACACAATTTATATAGGAAACACAGAGCCGACTTCCTCAGCACAATTCTCCTTCCCTTCTGAGTGCGGGCTGCTGGGGTGTCATATCCAAATTCTTATGCATGAGTAATCTTGCCATATTCCGTAATATATTCCTCTTATGAGAAAGTAATCAAGTACAATATAACTGATGACTTTCCTGATTCAGTAATCAGTAATTTGTGATCAATTTTACCTGATGGTGACAGCCTGGTGTATAACTTAGTGCTAATGTATATTACTGCATTTCATTTCTTTGGAGTCTGTCAGCTGAGTAAAGGGTGGGGGGACCGGGGAGGAAGAACTCCTCCCCCTCCATCCATAAGTGGCACAGCACTGGACTCCTGGTGTTATTAAAGGAAAATTGGAAAAGTTTCCAGAAGATTAAGCAGAAAGCTTACAACTTGCACACGACTCTCAATTTTCGAGTGGCGCTGACAGAAGGATAAATCTTTGGCTGTTTTAACTAAAATGTAAGCAAACCCAATGTCTAACTACAGTAAACAAAATTTATTATGATTCGGACGTGGCAGTGGTGTTTACATCTAGGTTGACAAAATTGCCAATGTGTGAGACCCTTAGTTAAGAAAAATGTAGTAGGCTTATTGTTATCCATCAGGCAAAAGAAAGAGGAATGTTTTTTTTGGAGAGTTATGGACAAAGTGACTTTGAACTATACTCTTTGTTTATTTGTGAATAAAAAAACGTGATTCAGCTTGAAACATAAAATAAATGTCTGATCATATGGTGTGAATTGTGTTCGATGTTTCCCTAAATAAGTTCTCATATAACATGCAAATAATGCATTATTTTTCTTTTTCAAGTTGAGGTATATTATGCCTTCATAACTCATAACACCTAGTCTTAAAATATTTATAAATCCTTCTCTCCTTTAAAGAAAGACCTTGAAGAGAGGTAGGTGAAGAAGGAAGATTCAAGAACAAAAGCTCTATAATACCAGATTGTTTGGACTTCAATACAATGTAGAGGAAAGTCTTTAAACATTGAGCAACCTCAATATGGAGAGATACTGGGGCTGGAGAGATAGCACAGCGGGTGGAACATTTGCCTTGCACGCGACCGACCAGGGTTTGATTCACAACATTCCATATGGTCCCCTGAGCACTGTCAGTAGTAATTTCTGAGTGCAGAGCCAGGAGTAACCCCTGTGCATCACCAGGTGTGACCCAAAAAGTAAAAAAAAATTATGAAGAGATACTGAGGTTGACAGAGAGGTCTTTCATTTACTTCCTTTTTTGACTAAACCTACTGGAACTTAAATTAAAAATTTAAATATACTGGATACATCAAACTGGTAGCATTCATTCTTGAAGTTTGATAATGTTTATTGCATATCACATTTGCATTGTAGTAGCCTGGGTCTTCCAGTCATATACATCCTGCTACAGTTAAGAGGAAGGACTTGTCTGGAGTAGTTTACAACTGCACAAATTTTATGAAAATGTAAAGTCTAAGTTCCCTCACATTAAACTTCAGTTTCCTGCTGAATATGTATCTTTCCATAGGAAAGCTTTACATATAACCAGGGGAAAATTTAAAATGATAAGAGCTGTATTATGGATATTTTCAACTAATACTGATTGGGGGAGGAGAGAGGGCAAGGAGATAGCTCAATGAGTAGTTCATGTAAGAAAGGCCTTGAGTTTTATTTATACAACCAAATATCCTCTGAAAACCCCTGAATTTCTATTGAAAAATGAAAAAAATAGTGGATTTCTGGTGTTTCTTTAATACTAGAATTATCCTTGTAGTATTGAAGCATAAGTTCTTCAGGGTCTGTAAAGAGAAGGAAAATAAAGAAAAGTAAATGGAACAGAATTTTTTTTTCATAAGATCTTGGTTTGGCATTATTGACAATGATGCAAAAATTTTCCAGGTTTTTCTATTTTTCAACTGAAACCCAGATTTACATGAGTATAAAGTTCAGTACCAGATGGTGTGTTGTTCAGTTCTACCTCCAAGTCTCCCCTCCCAGTCGGTAAGGAGATAATATTTATAGACTATTCAAAGAAGTCCAACTATAGATGATAAAAAGTCCATTGTATTATCAAAGATAGCATAATAAAGTGTAAAACTTGTGCAATATAGATAGCTTACTCCCAAGCATACTTTACAATTCTAAGGATTCATTCACAAATTAGAATTGGTGTTTTCCATTTGGTTGATTGCTTCTCAGTAAGGAATGAAATTTCAGTAGAATATTTTATTAGAAATTTCCATGAAGTATCTTTAGTTTAGAATAAATTTATTCATCTTGTTCTATACTTGCTTCCTTAAAATGTGTCTTATTTCATGTACATATTATATATCACTTCTCTTACACTTTGCCATTAAGTTATGGACTTTAATAAACAATAGGTGCTATGTATGAGTTGAAATAGAAATAGAGAGATTTCAATATTATGTTTGGTAGAGAGATAGAGAAATAGATGGATAGATAAATAGAGGCATAGATATTGTTTGGAGAGTCATACCTAACAGTGCTCAAGGATTACTACTGGCTCTGCATTCATGGATAATTTCTGGCAGGATTGGGGGACCATATGTGTTGCTGGGGACTGAATATTTGTAGGCCATTTGCAAGGAAGCACCTTACTCCCTGTACTATCTTTTTGAACCCTCTATGTTATACTTCTACATTAACTTTTACTTAGTATTTTCATTGTTTTTGAGTATGCTGTTTATTCCAGTATCATTTTCTTTATAGATTACTATTTTTTCATGTACTCATTATTATTGATGTCACTAATCCTCTAAATTATGTATTATTCCAGAAACACAAGTTTATTTTATTGAAGAAATAAAATTTTCCTTTTCAAACAGTCTATAAATGTTAATTACTTAGCTCAACTCCTTTTACTCTACATAATTCCTAATAAATAATTAGGAGCCAGAGTGATAATACAACAGGTAGGGTACTTTCCTTGCATGCAGCTGATCCCGGTTCCATCCCTAGCATCCCATACAGTCCCCATCAGGAGTTGTCTCTAAGCACAGAGCCAGGAATAATCCTTGAGCACCATCAAGTGTGGTACTCAGGTAAAGGTAAAGGCCCTCCCATTGGTCGTCGATTTGCTCGAGCGGGCCCAGTAACGTCTCCATTGGAGACTTTGTTGTTACTGTGTCTGGCATATTGAATACTCTCGGTAGCTTGCCGGGCTCTCCGAGAGGGGCGGAGGAATCGAACTCGGGTCGGCCATGTTGGCCGCTTGTAAGGCGAATGCCTTACCCGCTGTGCTATAGCTCCAGCCTCAGATGAAAGTAAGTAAATATATAAAATAAAATAAATTTCTTTTACCTTCATAATCATCATTGATGAAACATTAATATTTTGAATAACTTAAAGTTTTAAAAATTTTAGTTGTCCTTCCTCAATAAAGCAGATCTTTACCATGTTGATCTGCTCACAATTATCTATACTATTTTTTTAAAGCTGCTTGCCTAGAATACTTTTAACTATATGGATTCTTGACTTAAATTTACAAGATGTAAAATTAACAACAGCATAAGTACGTGCCCCGGATTCCCTCAAGCTCCATTGCCACTAATCATAATGATTTATTATACATTGATTTGATAGTAGCTCTTTGATTAAACATCTAAACATACACACTACATATTTTTTAAAGCACTTTTGGTCAATGGTTGTTATATATCAATATTACATGGCAATTTTCAATTTTCAAAAGCCAAACAAAATCAACCTTATTATCACATTTTAAGATGTATTAAATAATTTTACACACACTATTTACCATATAGAGCTTCTAGCTTTTAAGCTTCTCTAATTAAAATAATACTGCTTGATTTTAAATGGTTGCTCTTAAATATTAAATAGCTTTTCATTAATAGGTTATTGGTATCTTAGGGATAGTTCTTAAAAATACTTTGTATCACATACTAACACCTTCTAAGACTTCAAAAAATTTGATGTGAGCCAAGTAATTTAATACATAATTTTTCAGAGTTGAATTGATTGACACATTATATACTTATTTTTTTCATTGATTTGTTTTAAATAATATATTGTAAATAAGTTTTCATGTAAAACAAGTATTCCCAATTATTCACTATATTTTTAACATATAAACAAGGTTTTACATTTTTCCCCTTATATTTTCTAAATGTTATAAAGAATTGTATATAACACCTAGCTGCATTGTTATTTAGGTGAGGCTAAAACTCTAGGATAGTTATCTAAGGACCCTGAGTTCTAACTTATTTTAGTTAATGTAGAATTTAGAATAAGATGCCTACTCTATATGGAATTAATGAGAAATTGAAAAATACGCTCAGTTTGAGGCTTTGTATAACATAAGTGCTTATTAAATGAAAGGTTTGAAGCAGTAATAAATATTAATGCAAATTGATATTTTCCACTTATAAATACTAGAGACATCTTATTATCTAGTTCTTACTCTGGAGAACCTGGCAGGCTACCAAAAGTATCCTGCCCACGCAGCAGAGTCTGGCAAATTCCCTGTGGCATATCCAATATGCCAAAAACCAGTAACAATGATGGGTCTCAATTTCCTGACCCTGAAAGAGCCTCGAATGTGGCACTTCTAAAATCTCAGAGCTAGGACGAAGGAGACGTTACTGGGGCCTATAGGTGCAATCGGTGACCAACAGGATGACAGTGATACAGAGAAATACTAGAAATACACATGCATACACATAAGGTGAATTGACTTCCAATGTAATAATTTAGCTCTGTAGTGGTTGTGTAAATTCTGTAAAGAAAAAATGACATTCTATTTCACTTAATCACTTAACTTCCCGTTAGTCGTCGATTTGCTCGAGCGGGCGCCAGTAACGTCTCCATTTGTCCCTGTCGCGTGCTAGTGTAGCCCAATGGCATCTCTTCGCTCCGGGAACATGGAGGGCCTCAAACCGATCGTTCATGACCTTGACAAAGAAGTCTGACCATCTGGTAGGTGGGCGGCCACGCGGTCTCTTGACATCCCGTGGAATCCAATCAGTAACAGCTCTAGTCCAACGGTCGTCTTTAAATCTCATTACGTGACCAGCCCATCTGATTTTCGACACCTTGGCAAATGAGACAGCGTCCCTGATCCTTGATCGTCGACGGATGTCAGAACTCCGGATTCGTTCTCTCATTTGAGTGAAACGTGATATTCCAAGCATAGCTCTTTCTATTCTTCTTTGGGAGACCTGAATGGCGTTCTCATCTTGTTTGCGTAGGGCCCAGGTCTCTGAGGCATATGTTAATGCAGGAAGAACAGTGGAATCAAAGAGATGTGCCCGGAGCCGGAGGTTCTTCGTCCTCTTAGCTATTTCTTCGACGTTCTTGAAGGCGTTCCAAGCCGCTCTCTTCCTCCTGCGCAGCTCGGGTGCCAGGTCATTTGTCATGTTGACCTCTCGACCTAGGTACACATAGCTGTTGCATTCGGAGATGGTCGTTCCATTGAGAGCGAATGGGGCGTCAGGAACAAGGCTGTTTCTCATGAACATTGTCTTCGTAAGATTCAGCTGTAGTCCTACCTTTCCACACTCACGGTCAAAGTCGGCCAGCATTTGTGCCGCTTGGCTGATGTTTGGTGTTATTAAAACAATGTCATCAGCAAAGCGGAGGTGGTGTAGTTGCCGACCATCTATCTTCACTCCCATTCCTTCCCATTCCAGTCGTCGCATGATGTTCTCGAGGGTGGCACTGAAGAGTTTTGGTGAAATGGTATCACCCTGCCGCACCCCTCTCTTGACATCAACGATCACCTCTTTGTAGAATGGTGAGATCCTGGTAGTGAATCCGCAATACAGCTCACGGAGGATCCTGATGTATTGGGCTTGAATGCCCTGATTGGCTAGGGCTTCAATGACCGCTTCCGTCTCAACAGAATCAAAGGCCTTCTTTAAATCAATGAACGTTAAGCAGAGCGGCATCTTGAACTCCCGAGAAACCTCAATGAGTTTGGTTATCTTGTGGATATGGTCGATGGTGCTGAATCCTTTGCGGAACCCTGCTTGCTCACATGGTTGTCCTTCATCTAGTGTTCTGCCAATCCTATTCAGGATGACTCGAGTGAACAACTTGTAGATGACAGACAATAGGCAGATCGGGCGATAGTTGCCAATGTCATGGATGTCTCCCTTCTTGAACAGTAGTACGGTCCTGCTGGTTTTCCATTGAGATGGAACCTTGCATTCAGACAGGTAGCGAGTGAAGAGCCGAGCCAGTGTATTGATGAGTACTGACGGCAGGTTCTTCAGGTGTTCAGGTCTGACCTTGTCTGGGCCGGGTGCTGTTTGCTTCTTTACTGACGAAATGGCGTGTCGGATTTCGGAAGGGAGAACGTTGGGAACGACATACCCATCCTGTGGAATTTGGTATGTCGGCAAGTGGACATGGCTATCGAAGAGATTTGAGTAGAAGTCATGGATAATCTTCTCCATTGCCGTTCTGGAGGATGTGATGGATCCATCAGGACGTCGGAGGGCAGTCATCTTGGTCTTATAGTTGGCGAAGGACAGGCGGGCGTTACGAATACTTTTCCCGGCTTCTGCCGCATCTACCAGTACTTCTGCTCTTCTCTCTTTGAGGTCTTCCTTGATCGCATCTCTGCACTGCTTTGCAAGCTCGGACGTTAGCTTGCGGTTGCCTGAGGCATGCGCCAAACCACGCTGGCGAATTAGCTCAAGAGTTTTCGAAGATAGGCGACTTTTTGTGGCTATCTCTCTCTTGGCGTTCCTCGCACATTCATGGAGGTGCTGAACCAGTCGATCGTATTCCTCGTCAATGTTGTCAACAATGGCATCTTCCCATGTTGCCGCAATAGTATCAAAGAGTTCCCAGTTGGTGGTCGTTCTGGGAGTTCTCTTTTTGAACTTTGCAGCCCTTTCTCCCCGCTCTGTGAAGTAGAATTTTGCAGGAAGGAGACGGTGGTCCGATCCCGTTCGAAATTTTGGGACAACAGCGACATCAGTCAGGCAAAACCGTCGATTGAATATGATGTGGTCTATTTCGTTGTCGAATCGTCCACCGGGAGACTCCCATGTCCATCGTTTAGATTCTGCCTTCTGGAACTGTGAGTTACCATGAATGGTCTTGGTAATGGTCTTCGGCAGCACATATACTAAAATTGACATTCTATTTAATAAAAAAAAAAACTGGTATTCATGGAAGACCTAAATACTTCATGGGACTGACTGGCACTGGTATGATGAGTGTTGGGTCTAGATACCAGGTCTCTTAATGAGATCTGCAATTTACTCTTATCTCTCTGGTTTGGAAATTACATCTGAAAGAGGAGCTCTCAGGACCATAAACATATGAATGTGAATCAAAGAAACTTCCCTATGTCCCCATATGAAAGGATAATGTGGACATTGTACAAAGATTATATGCAGTGTCAGCTGGAATTCTTAAAGATGAATTGAAACTCAGATCAGATGTTGATGATTTTAACCTTGCTAGGGTACCTGAAGGGTGGCCTTCATGATAGATCTAAACTTATCTGGTCAGCAAGAGTTTGAGAAACTGAAGAAAGAACTGTAGAAAGAGGGAACCTTTTCAGACCTATCTGCTTACCACACTGAAGGGAGAAGCCAGAAAGTAAGTGACAACATGCATGAACTCTAAAGTGATTGTTACTTAATTTTCTGCATCTATCACATTAAAAATTATCGTTGGGTTCACCTAACTGGAGATGAACAGTAAAAAGATCAGTTGTAAAATAAGCATTGTTTACACACTATATGACTTTACAAAGCTATAATAGGGATTATAGAAAAAGCTGGCTATTTATAAATGTTCATTTGTCAGGCTACAAATTCAATGACAAATAAAAAATAGCATGTGTGCAGAGATAAGGTGCTGCACAGTGTGCTTAGAAAATTCTTCGCTGATTTCTTTATTCTTTTGACAATGCTTTTTCAATTATTTATTTTATGCAAGGAAATCTACAAGAAAGAAATTATACATAGAAAGTTATTAAGTCATCATTGAATCACTCAACACATATTTGAGTGGTGACATTGCTGAACAATCACAATGGGGAACAGAGAGATAAGGTGGGTGGTCGTTTCCTTCTCTATCAGATAATAGTCACTTGTAATCCAATCTGTAATTTTTAAGTAATTTTTAGCTGTAGGGTCACAGTCTGAAATACTCAAGGGTTACTTCTGACTCTGCACTCAGGAATCAGTCCTAGAGGTTCTTGGGGGAACATATGGAGTGTTGGGGTTAGAACCCAGGTCAACAACATGCAAAGCAAGCCTCCGACCCACTGTGCGAGCTCTCCAGACTCCATCTGCATTTCTTACCTATGATGATAGTATCTATGATTTTCAGATTAAATCACCAAGGTCATGGAATGTCAAATAATTTACTAATGAGTGATAACATCAAAAATTTAACTTTGTTCTAGATGAGACTGAACTTTGCACTCAATATTTATATGAAATTGTCTCCCATTTGTCATTTATGATTATTTCCAGCTGATTTACTAAGCCTTTGACTCGTATGAAACTGATGCATACACCAAGTTTATATTTTATAATTTTCCCTCTTTGCTAGCTTTGGCACAATATAAATCCATTTAGTGAGCTTCTATAATATAAACATCAGACTTGCCGCCTTATTTGAAAGAAATATTTACAACTAGCATTTCCTGGCCTATATACCAGGCCCCACCCTAGGTGAAATGGTGGACTTCTACAGGAACAATGTCTCAAAGGTGATTAAATACTGGAATGAATAAAGTTAAGTAGGTTTCTTCATCATGGCATTCTTTTGAAGTTTAAAGTGCTAGTAAGTACTTGGGGAAAAGAGTAATTTAGGGTACAAATTCATTCAATTTGGGCCTTGAGAGATTGTTCAAAGGGTTAGGCACACAGTTTGTAGGCAGGAGATCAAAGTTCAATCCCTAAAGTAATATAGTTCCTTGAGGTTCTGAATGCTTCATTTTGGTTTATATTTTTGTCACTCTAAAGCCAAAGTAGAGAGAATGAGTGATTCAACTTGAGTCTCTACGTTTTGCATGTATGAACATAGTAAACTGAACAATATAGTTTTCCTAGGTAAAATACTGAGATTGAACGCAATTTTCTCAGTAATTCTCTCCCTGGTGACAGACATAGAACTATAAAGACTTAGACACGAATATATATAGACACGAATACTTAAAGATAAATATTAAATATTATATATGCAATATGATCCTACACAGTTGTTCGTAAGAAGCAGAAGCCTATTAGTAAAAGTATAACCAGCAGGTAGAACCAAGACTGCAAAACATATTTCTCTGCCTCCCAATTGCATCATTTTCCTTGAATTGTACTTCCATTCTCCGCTCTTCGACAAACATTAATGATTCTTTGCACTTTCTTTAACCTAGATTTCTTTTTCTTAGAATGAGCATTAGCTAAATAATTTCTCTTGTGGCCCTTTCAGGTCTGACTCTCTTTGAAGATAACATGCAATTCTCTTCAGCTACAATATCTTTTGTGAAGCTAAACAAATATTTATATCATCTATCAATTCACTCTCCCTATTATTTTTGTTATTATTATTATTATTTTTCTATATGCCTCGGCCTCCTGGGTCCTGTATCCCTGTCTTCCTGTCAACTTTTCAAGTAAAGTAATGCCTTTCATTACATTTTGGATGCCATACCAGTTTAATCCCATTGATAGAGGGCTATGCAATCAAGCTGACAGTTGGATGATGATTTGAATCGTCCCTGACTCATTACTTTGTGAAGGATTTGGCATGCCAATCAATGGGGAATGATGTGCCGTACCTTGAAGAATGACAGTAATCCATTTTCCACCAATTGACGTGATGAGTCCTTGACAGAAGCACAAGTTATGGGGCCAAAGCCAAACATGATTTGGCACATGCCTCCCAGCACTGCCATTTTGCAGACCCTTAGGGTATTTATCAAAGCACTAGCCTTCTTGTCTTCTGCTGTCATCAGCCACACATTCTCAGGAGGCAGTCCAACTTTAATAGACTTTTGCAGGTGCGTAATGGAGTAACTTTCTTGATCTCACCTGGTGTATGTACCCAAAATGTGTCTGTATAGAAATAAATTGGATCTCCTAATTGCTCCCACCCATGCTGACACACTTAAATTTATATATCTGAGTGAGAGCTGTCTTTCAAAGTAGTCATTTTGGGAGTTGACACATTTATTCTAATGAGGTTGTCAGCACTCAAAATGCATTTGTATGATCTCTTTTGAAATTTTCTTCACATCTAGTGTTCAAGTCCCTCTATCAGCAAAATACACCTATTTGATTCAAAATTATTACCCTAATTTGATCATCTTTCATGTCATTGTAAATTGCCTTTTGCCTATTTTCCAAATAATTAATTCTTAGTATAAGGAAAATATTCATAAAAAGTTACTTTGGGGTTACAAAAGTACAGAAGTTTCAGAAATGTTTCTAGCAATAGACAATTATTAGATCAAGAGTATAGTTCCCAAACTGGTTAGTTTAAAAGCTTTTATGTGCATGACAGATTTTAGTATATGTGTATGTGTGTATGTATGTGTGAGTGAATATTAGTAACTAATTTCTTATATAAGATGCTAGTCCATCAAATTATTTAAATGATTTCATAGCTACATTCTGGTATTACTTTATTTACAGAATACTTCTAGGAAATATTG
The DNA here is from genome assembly GCF_029834395.1 of Sorex fumeus. NCBI lineage: Eukaryota > Metazoa > Chordata > Mammalia > Eulipotyphla > Soricidae > Sorex > Sorex fumeus. The sequence continues at coordinate 44,180,393 of NW_026606185.1, read as the reverse complement.
CTCTGCCAAAAATGATCAAATTCATAAGTACTTTCCATATATATTTGGGGTAATTTGACAGCAAACCCTACATGCTACAGATGAAATATTTGAGTGTTGCCTTTTGAATATATTAACTAGCACACAACAAAATTCTTTTCATAAGATAAAGGAAGATTTCACTATTTAAAAATGTAGGGATTTTGATCAAATAACTTAAAAGAAGCTTCAAAAGAAGTCCACTATTTCCCAAATCATATTCATGTACTCTGGACCTTTGATTAGTATTTTAGTGAACAACCTGCTCTTGAATATGAATAAATGGTCAAGACCACTTGACATTTGAAGATAATGAATTTATTAGCTACATTTGTTCATAGCAATAGCTTTATGATTCCAATTTTCCTATTAATCTGTACCATTCTTTTAATAATAATGTCTTTGTTAGGTTTTGATATTTGTTGAAAATCTTGCAAAATCATTTTGCTCAGTTCTCCTACTTGTAACATTTTATCATCTGTCTGTTATGCTTTGATTATTTTTATTAAAAATATCTTTGATCTAAAATCCTGGGTATAATATTTTGTTATTCTTGTCTTTGTTTCACTTTTTATTATATTTATTTGTTTGCTTTTCTGTTTAATCTGCATTTTTTCAGTTATCTTAAATTTAAAAGAGAGATCATTAATGTGAGTCCTTTCTTCTTTACTCATATAGGTATTTGATACTCTAAATTTTCTCCTAAGTACTGATTCAGTGGCATAACAGAAATTATAATTTCTTTTTATTCTCGTTTAATGAAGCTATTTTTAATCAAAATTTATTTTTAAATTTCTTTTTTCACACATGAGCTGCTTGTATTATTTAGTTTTTAAATATCTGAAAATATCATACAAATACATTCACTGATTTCATGCCATTGGCTAACCAAATGAAAGCAAAGTTAAATATATGACATTACATCAAATTAAGAAACATTTGAAGCACAAAACAATGATGACTAAAATAAAAACCATACCGAAAATTGGGAGAAAATATTTGACCATGACTTATATGACAAAAAATTAATATCCAAGGCATATAAAACATTTACACATGGAGGGGATGTGTTCAGATATAAGACAATGCACAAATCAGAGATGAGGGCAGGTCTAAGAGGATTTTAAAAGAGAATTCCATTGATACCCATGAACCACCCCCTAATGCCATATAAGCTAATTTACTGGTTATGATCTAGAGACTCAAATATAATCCAAAAGAGATAAACAAGTTGCAGAGATTCTTCCAAACCCCATGCAAGTCTGCATATCCAGGGTATCTTGGAAAGGGATGGGTGAGCCCAGCACCCGCCCAAACAGAGCTTCAGAAGCTGTGAACCTCCATATTCTACAATCACCTTAATAGTTCTGGCTGGACCCCACTGCTGAGGATGAGCCTTATCCAGAAGTTAATTTCATGAAAAGCTCAGGTATGTGGGTTTTATGACTGAAATCTCAAGGTTGTAACAGGCTGCCTCCCCTATCTCCTTGTAGTCATGAACATGCCCCAGAACGCCTCCCAGGTGGAGGATCTCAAGCTCTATAACACTGATAAACCAGGAATAGCGAACCGGATTGGATGGGATGTAATGTAAAAGATATCCATTTTCAATTAACAAAATATCAATACAGAAGGTTTAACCTGTAACAACATCTTAGTAATTTCTTATACAAGGACTTAATAGATCTGCGGTGAGATGTATAATCTTCTCTAACTTTCTTCTGGAAAACTTTGTTTGATCATTCTTTTGACAAATTATAAGCAATGAAAAATTAAATCTTTGAGGGCCTGCTATGGGCACAAAGTTAAGGGATGGTTGGGAAAATTGAAGATAGTGGTGTTGGGAAGGTATAATTATTGTGGGTGTTGGTGTTGGTGAACTGAATGTCTGTAACAAATAGTCATAAATAACTTTGCAAACCACAGTGTTTATATAAAGTGTAAGGAAGTAGCTTTAAAAAAAAAAGAAAAAAACACTTATAAAACTTAATGAAAAAAATCAACTCCATCAAAAGTTTGGGAGGAGATGAATAGAAACCATCATTAAGAAGACATGTAGGTAGTTATAATTATACTAAAATGTGATCTGTTTCACTTATATTAGGGACATGCAAATCAAAACCACATGCGTACTCCAAAAATAAGCCCTAATGTTGAGCATCCATATGATCCAGCATTTCATTTCTTGATTCAAGGCTTCTAAACCTTGGTCCAAAAAATCTCTTGGAAAAAAAAAAGAAAACTGCATTCTTACATTTACAGCAGCACTGTTATTATTGTAAAAATCTTATTATAAACCCATTGTTTAAAAATAGATGAATGAATAAAGAAATGATGGTATATGTAGTACAGTAGAGTACTGTTTGGCTATAAGAAAAGACAAAAATAATTCTCAATTTGTTGTTGTGTGGATAGATGTGGTGAGCAACATGCTGAAAGAAACTAGTCAGAAAAAGAGGGGTAGATACAGAATGATCTCTCTAGCACATGGATAAAAAAGATCATAGTAAGGGAAAATAATTGGAAAGAGGAAATAAAATCTGAGTTCTGTCTACAGAACTTAGTTTACCATGATGGTGCAGGGGGCTAAGTTGAAGGGGAAAATCTGATGGAAGGTTTGGTATTGAAGCATTGTGTGCATGCAGCAATATCAATGATGCTATTATAAATTATAGTGATTAACATACAAAACATATTTTAATAATAAAATGTAATAGCTCCACTGATTGATCATTACAATAGATGAAGAATTGTCAGCAGAATGATGAAAACTCATATGATATTTCATATAAAATATCAGGAATTAAAATGACACTGGGGAAAGAAATGCGTTTGGGACAGAGACAAAATGGACAAAATGGACAAATTCATAGAACTTTTAATTATGTTCTTCTAAAATAGTGGCAAAATATCTACTAAATGTGAATTAATCATATAAATATTACTGAAAAATCAGACAGATAAAGAAGGAGACCTCCCAGATGGACTGGAAACAGAGGGACATCCTCTTTGAGAAAGAAGTTTTCTGAGCCAGTTTCTATGTCTGGCACTGCACATGGTTTCCTAGGCACCACCAGGAGTGATCCTTGAACACAGAGCCAGCAGTAAACCTTGAACACCACCAAAAACAACAAACCAATCTTGAAAATGAAATTCTTCCAAGCTAAAATCAGGATGTGGTTTCTAAGGTGCAGAACTTTGCCCTTGACAACTGACTTGCAGTCCCAGATCCTACCATACAAACATTAGAATTGGAGTAAGAAAATATAAGATATTAACAAAAGTCAGAACTACCTGAGGCACCAGCAGGATTTATTTAGGTGATCTGTTTCCATAGCAGCAGTTTTATATTATACTGCTGAACTCTTGTCCTCTGTGCCAATGAAAGACATCAAGATTAAAATCACAATAAATACCTTTCAGATGACAATGGACTAATACTACAAGACACCCATAAAAAGGAAACAGTGGAATAAATAACCTATTTGCAAATTAAGTAGTATTCTATTGAATAATTATCAGGTCAATGTGGAAATAAAAAGAGAAATTTGAAAATAAAACCTGTAAACAAATGAGAATAAAGTCAGGAGCTAGCATAACATATGGGCCACAGTAAAAATAGCAATAGTAGAGAATTTTTTTATAATAAAGGCTTGCATCTGTAAAGTAGGAAAAAACTCAAGTAAACAATATAACCTTATAACTTAAGGGACTATAAAAAGAAGAACAAAAGAAACAGCCATTAGAGGAAGAAATAATAAAAATTAGAACAGCAGTGAGTGAAAACAAAAATGGTAAAATATTTTAAAACTAACAGCTTGTACTCGACAGAATAATCAACATTGGCAAATCTTAGTTAAACTCTCAAAGAGGAAAAACTTCAAAGACATATAATAATGTGGAAAGGAAAAAAATTATAAAGAACAAATAAGTACGAAGGGCCATAAGAGACTTATGAAAAAACTTAGAAGATAAGAAAGAATATTTGGAATCATGCACTTTACAATCATGCATTGTATCCTCAATACATCAGGATCCTCCGTGAACTGTATTACGGATTCACTACCAGGATCTCACCATTCTACAAAGAAGTGATCATTGATGTCAAGAGAGGGGTTCAGCAGGGTGATACTATTTCACGAAAACTCTTCAGTGCCACCCTCGAGAACATCATGCGATGACTGGAATGGGAAGGAATGGGAAGGAATGGCAACTACACTCTGCTTTGCTGATGACATTGTTCTAATAACACCAAACATTAGCCAAGCGGCACAAATGCTGGCCGACTTCGACTGTGAGTGTGGAAAGGCCGACTAAAGCTGAATCTCACGAAGACAATGTTTATGAGAAACAGCCTCGTTTCTGACGCTCCATTCGCTCTCAATGGAATGACCATCTCTGAATGCAACAGTTATGTGTACCTAGGTCAAGAAGTCAACATGACAATTGACTTGGCACCTGAGTTGCACAGGAGGAGGAGAGCGGCTTGGAATGCCTTCAAGATCGTGGAAGAAATAGCTAAGAGGACGAAGAACCTCCAGCTCCGGGCACATCTCTTTGATTCCACTGTTCTTCCTGCATTAACATACGCCTCAGGGACCTGGGCCCTATGAAAACAGTATGAGAACACTATTCGTGTCTCCCAAAGAGGAATCAAAAGAGCTATGCTTGGAGTATCACTTTTCACTCAAATGAGAGAAAGAATTCCGAGTTCTGACCTCCATCGACAGTCAAGAATCAGGGACACTGTCTCTTTTGTCACGGCGTCGGAAATCAGATGGGCTAGACATGTAATGAGATTTGGAGACGACTGCTGGACTAGAGCTGTTACCAACTGGATTCCACGGGGACGTCAAAAGACCACGTGGCCGCCCATCTACCAGATGGTTAGACTTCTTCATCGAGACCCTGAACGATCGGTTTGAGGCTCTTTGTGTTCCTAGAACAAACAGATGCCATTGGGCTACACTAGCACGTGACCGGGACAAATGGAGACGTTACTGGTGCCCGGTCGAGCAAATCGATGATTAACAGGAAGTCAAGTGATCAAGTCAAGTACTTTACAGGACTTAAGGAGGAAAAATTTGAAAATTTCCAGAGTCGAATAATAAGCAAAAAGATTAAAACAATAATCAAAAGTCTCAAAATAAAAGCCCAGGTCCATAGTGTTTAACTGAGAATTTCTAGCAAACTTTCAAAGAGAACCAATCACCTATATAGAAGAAGAGAAAAAATGATGGAGAAAGAGAAGTAGCAGGAGGAGGAGAAGGAGGACGAGAAAGATGAAGCAAATTAGAAGGGTAAGAAGATACTTGCACATCATACATCTGGCAAAAGACTAATATCTAAGATATATAAAACACTCACAAAACTCTACGAAAACATAAACAAGGAACTTCATACAAAAATGAGGTAAGACTTAAAAAGATAATTCTTCACAGAAGGCATACACAGTCCAATAGACACACACAGAGGAAGTTCTCATCACAAAAATATCAGTCAAAACAAGAAGTAGATATTACCCACACTAGTGATAATGATCTAATTGTCATAAAAGCCAAGTTCAGAAAAAACATTACTTGCAGGGATATGAAGGAAAAAGAACTTTCATTTTCTTTTGGTAAGAATGTAAATCAGTGCTATCTAGGAAAACTACTGTTTGGAGTGGCCAAAGAAATAAAAAAAAAGGTAAATAATTAAACTAATTAGGTTATATTTCTTCTGATCCTTCTTAAGCTATGCTATTCATTGAAACATCTCCCTCTAAATTGTAGATAATATCTTCATCATACTTAGAGTTTGCTAAAAGTATATTAAGGGGACATAAAAGTTAAGTGACTAAGCAAATCAAATTCACTTACTTTTTTCTTTTTAGGATATGAAATACTTGATGATTTACAGACACTAAGGGAAAAATGTCTATTGGTGAGGGATACGCTGATGATCACAAATAAAAAAAGAGAAGCAAATATGAAGAAACATACAGAGAATGAAGATCAGACAAGCGTGAGACATAATGACAGGAGAATACAGACAATAGATGTTGGGTTTAGAAACAAAACAGAGTAGAATGAGGAACAAGTGGTTGCTGTAATTTAATCAATTCAGTGCTGATGTTTTTAGATATTTTAGCTGAAAACAGTTCTAATTATATACACCATTGTTTGAGCAGTGTTACTCTACTATAAACCAATCAAAATAATTTTGTGCTTTTCCCCTCCTGATTTGGAGTTGTTTGTACAACTTTGTCTTTGCAGAATGGTAGATAGAGAACTACAGAGCACACAGTGGCTGCACATCTTGGAATGTTCTGAAAAGCAAATAGAGATCAGATTGTCCTCTGTTATGTCATTTAAGCATTATAGCATTCTATAAATGCAAGGAATTGGGAATGATAGAAGAATCTACTAAAATCTTTGCATAGTCAGTTAACCAGGCAAAGATCTGTCACTTGTCAAATTTTAGAGATTTATTAGTTCTTTTTTCCATATCTCTCCTCCTCCTTCCAAGGTCTGAATTGTAAAGGCTCATCTGGCACTAGAATCTTCAAGGGCAGGTGCCGCATACTTCCATCCTTTATTAAAAAATCCCAGCGTTATATTTTTAACTGAATTTCATATACTAGGGTTGGGACAGTCAGACCCTTTTATTGCTTTGCTGATCTCTTACATTATATCCTCTCTGCAAAAAGACTCCTGTGGCCTAAACTCTTATTCTTTCAACCCTCTAGAACCAACATCAGAAAAAACTAAAGAGGTTCGATTTTATATACAAAATAATAAATGGATACAAATAGATTGAAAAGTTGTAATCCAATCAGGTGTCTAGGGTATATTTCCAAGGTTTCAGATAATCAGCATGTGAGTAGGATCATGAAAGATTTAGCCCAATGAGGATTCAAATATTATGATATTGTTACCACTGAGGTTTTAGGAAATCACAAATAATTTTATAGAAGTAATATTTTTAGGTTACATAAATATACTTAGTGGCATCATCCAAAAACACAAGATATGCCTAAGTCTCTTATGTTTCTTTCTTAAATCCATAAACCCACTTTTATTACATTATTAATTTGCTAAAACTTTCCTTGAATTACCTTTATTTATGGAGAGACACTCCCTGGCTTTTACTAACTCACTCATCTATTACCTTCTTCCTTATTTCCCTCTTCTGCAGGTGAACTAAAATGGTTCATCATTCAAGTCTGAACTAAAACAATGTCATATTAATAACTCAAAATATAAACAGAGCTCCTTTATATTCCTTCACACTAATGTGTACAAAATGATCATGCCTTTCCATGAACTGATTGTTGTGACAGTGTTCATTTGACTAATAAGTGAATTCTCTATCAGATTGTTATACATGCATTTAATATCCATGGAGATGTTCTATTTCCTGTTCTATGTTATCAAAAGATCTATGGAATCCTAAAAAATCCCAGAGACAACTTTAGGATTCGGTCACGTTCCTCCCGTTGTTCATCGATTTGCTTGAGCAGGCTCAGTAATGTCTCCGTCTTGAGACTTGTTGTTACTGTATTTGGCATATCGAATACGTCATGAGTAGCTTGCCAAGCTTTGTCGTGCAGGTGAGATACTCTTGGTAGCTTGCCAGGCTCTCCAAGAGGGGTGGAGGAATTGTGCCCAGCTTGGCCAGGCTGGCTGCGAGCAAGGCAAGTGCCCTACCCCTGTGCTATCGCTCCAGTCCAACTTTAGGATTAGTACATAGAAAATTAATTATTTTTCTTTCTTGACATTAGTCAGAGTCTATGCCCTTCGTTATTGGTTATTGCCCAGGTTATGCCACCCATCTTTGATTCCTTAGATCAGTTATTATATCCGTATATTGATATTATTCAAGTCTCAACTTTTGATAACACATACCACTTTTGGTTTTGTTAAAATTTTATTCTGATTTAGATTTATAGTGGTATTAATTTTTATTTCCCATCTATATTGTAGGGCTGGAGAGATGGTACAGAGGATAGGGCGTTTGCATTGCATGCAGCCGACCTGGTCGACCTGAGTTTGATTCCTCCTCCCCTCTCGGAGAGCCCGGCAAGCTACCGAGAGTATCTCGCCTGCACTGCAAAGCTTGGCGAGCTACCCATGATGTATTCAATATGCCAAACACAGTAACAACAAGTCTCACAATGGAGACCTTTTTGGGTCCACTCGAGCAAATCGATGAACAACGGGAAGACAGTGCTACAGTGCTACAGTGCTATTAACTAACACCTATATTGTAAACATCTTGTGATTTAGACTATTAATTACATGACACTAAAAGGTGTCTATTTTGCTTTTAGGTAATTACATTTTGATGTAATTACAAATATTAGATCACTTGGGCAAAGAGCTTATAGTAAAAGACAGATTACAATGAAGGATGATCAATTTCAGAGATAATATGAGGTTCAAGAATGAAATGAAGGGCCAGGGAGATTACTTGGACAGTAGAGTATAAATGTTTAACCTGTATGAGGCTCTAGGTTTGACCTCTGTATGTGGATCTGTGGTCCCTAAATGGCACTGAGCTCAAATAGTACCATTCAATCCTCCAAGCACTGCTGGATGCAGTTTTTATTTATAACTATAACTTTACAAATTGATTTTTTGTTTTCTTTTGTTTTTGGAGTCACATCATTATTCCTATGTGATACATGGCATGCTAACTGACGGACTTTAGGGTCTTCTGAAAGAAGCAAGTATTCTATCAATAACACAACGGGTAGGTCGACCCGGGTTCGATTCCTCTGTTCCTCTCAGAGAGGCCGGCAAGTTACTGAGAGTATCCTGCCCACACGTCAGAGCCTGGCAAGCTCCCCAGGGCATATTTGATATGCCAGAAACAGTAAAAAGTCTCACAGTGGAGATGTTGCCGATGTCCGCTTGAGCAAATCCATGAACAATGAGATGACGGTGCTACAGTGCTACCAAGAGATAAGGATTTGTTACCTTACATCACAAATTTTACAATGATTAATTGTAAAATTGCAAAATTGCAAAATCAGAATCATCCATACACTATGTTCAAACTGCTCACGCTGGACAAAAATGTGACAGAAATTGTGGGAATAATTAAGGGAACCTTCATGGGAAAACCTCCCTTGGCCATAAAGATATCTCTGAGCATGGAGCAATCCTGCTCACATGTGAGAACTTTGCATTTTTCCCCTGAACACGAAGGTTGATGCATCTATGGCTGAACAGTCACTCAATCTGTTAACTTGTTCTTTTGTTTCTCAACATCTCTGTATTGATCTGTGTGAATCTTTGTTTCCAATTCAGATGAATTCAATTAAAAAGTGTCTTACTGGGGGGATGAAAATATAACTTCTTTTCATTTGGTGGTTAATAGAATCCAGGTCCTGGGTCTTTAGGAGACATTTTTTTTCAGGTTGTAGACTCTATTGCTCCTAACATCTAACTGAATTAGAAATCGTTTGACATTCAACAGGTATGGGGCTAGTAGTGGATCTTTTTGAATCATTTGCTTAACTAGTGCCCTATAGATTTACAATCCCTTTGTGTGAATTGGAAAACTGAAAAGGACCATATCTTTACTCTGCAAGTGCATCAGTGGGAAGGTGAATAATGAATTCCTAAGAATAAAAAGGTACATCTTTCTTCTGACATCTGCATTTACATCAGCTGCACATCCTTGTGAAATACCATTCACCCTCTTGACTATATCCTTTTGTAACTCACAGTCTCATAACCAGTTATGGCAGTACTTTCGGTTTAGTATAAAGTTATGGTAATTTGTTACTGCATAAAATGTGTGAGGTTTGAGTTATGTAACCTTATAGAATCAAGTATAAACTGTTTAGTCACATTAAAGTGTCATTTATTTGTTAATAAACTCCCCCAATCTTTTAGAAATGTTTGTAATAAGATTGCAATTATTAAATACAGCTGGCAAGATAGAATTAGGGACCAAGACGGTCCTTAGTGCTCCTATAATGAATTATTAAAGGCAATGTAAACGTAGAAACTTTTAAAAAATGGATTGGTAGTAATACTCAAAAGGAAAACAGATGTTAAAGACCTAGTTGAAAGCTACACAAACGTATCTGCCAAGGGTCTAATGAACAATTCCTCCTTTGAAAGAAGTGAGTGCCTCTTGCAAACACAGTTTTCTTGCTGAATTCCATATAAGACAAACATCATGTTCTCTTATGTTCCAGCAACCACTTACTGTTAACCAATCAGTCCCCAAAGGATTTTTTAAAGTGACTAATTTTGAGCAATAGGGGAATCCAATAGAGCTACAAAATGGTTTCCTTCCCCTAAAGAATTTTTTTCTTGGATACAAGACAGGGAAACACAAGTCTTATAATCAAGAGTTATACTGCATCTTGTTCTTTATCGAAGTTGTTAGAAATTAGAGATACTCAGTATGCTAAGTTTCTGAGTGCTTGAAATAGAATATGAATGATTCTATAATTTAGTTTACTATTGCTTGATGATGAGGATAGAGATGTGCTGCCCAAGGGGATTTTTTTCTAGAATAGTGTAGTAGCTAAAGACTCACCATCCATCACATGCTTACAGAGCTCTGATAATGATCATGATTCTCTCAGATACCAGCTCAGGTGAGGGGTAGTGAATTGAGTTGAAGTTCCTAAAGGAAGTTCTATTTCTAGGTATGTGGTGTTGGGGGTGGGGTGGTTTTTGTGAATTTGTCTAATTTGAGAGTCGGTTAAGTTGGGAGCATGCAACTATACATTTTGTGGAAGGTGCCTTAGAAACCATCTCTTCTTATGGCATAATTTTATAGATAAGGACACAAAGTCCTTGGAGTGACTAAATGATTTTCCTAAATTCACATATTTTAGCCTTCAATTTATGGAAATCATTTTTACTATTGGTATAGCTTAGCTCAGCACTGTGCAAAGGACCAACACTCTGCTCCAAACTTTCTATTTCCTTTTTCAGTATCATCATAATCTGCTACTCTTTAGTGTGGTGCCTCAGGAAGAAGCGAGGGAGTCTTAAAAACCACCCAGCTCTCCAGATTCAATTGGCAGGTTAATCGAAAACAATTTTTTTATAGCACAATAAAGAACCTGGGAACAGTGGAACATTAATATTTGTTTCCCAAAGAGTGGACCCTGAGAGAATAAAGCTGCATGCAATTGAATTATGGTACCACAGTGTGGGGGATACATTTTGCATTGCCTCATTTTACACTGCCATTAATCAGGTGACAGAGAGCAAAGGCTGTCTCACCAACTGCTTCCAGGGTACCCTGAGAAGGATGTCGCCCCCATATCCTGGGGAAGAAAGGCAGTCAGCTTTACAAAATATCTCATGTGATTACAATATAGTTTTCATGGTGCATTATTAATAAAATAAAAGGTGGACCTCTGACAAAAATATCATCCAGTTTTTATAATGTAAAATACAGCAATTTTATCAACATTAACACTGATTGGCTGCCATTAGCCCCTTGCCTTCTAATAAAATTTATGATACCTTTCAGGAGCCCAATTTGATAGAAAGTGAAGTGATTGCACCCTGCTTAGATATCTCTCTGGCATCTATTCCAACAATAATGCGGTAATTTTATGCATGAAATAGCACAATTGGCATAAATAGTTATAATACTGAGTGCTGTCTAAGGAAACTGGCTGGTGGAAAATTAGAAAGCGCTTCACACTTTTGAAACAGGTAATTAGGATTTTTCTTCGTGCTCATACAAGGCAGACTGAAGTTTCATTTTATATTTCATGTTTCATTAAAATATAGGTGTTAAAAATAAATGTTGAATTTAAAACTGCATATATTATGAAATTAAAGGTATAGTACAAGCAACAAGACCTTGGAATGTTAAAGCTCTTGTGCTGCGCTGGGAGTTGAGGGTTTTCTTTCTTTCTCTTTAATAGTTTGGACAGGTAATATAGCCTTATTTCAAGAATGATGCTTTGCAAAGGATTGACTTAGAAATAAATTGCATTCACTCGTTAGGTCGTTAGCCCAGGAAGCAGCGCACGCACTGTTCTGATTTCAACACTAACTGAGGATGAGCTCCTTCATTTAATTGGCAGGTAAAGGTAGGCTTTGGGTCATGTGGGATTCACAAAGCAGTTTTGAACTTTGCATTGGGCTCAACAGTTCACTGTCTATTCCACATTTCCATCTTGACCTTGGCTGCTCATTCAGACCTGAGTCAACCCCCAATGGAAGCTTTTTGATTCTCTTGATCTGTGCAGTGGTTTTGGGAGGCGGGCAACGGACTGTAATGACACCATTGTATTAACCTCCACTTATGACCTAGCCAAGAGCAGGCTTTTAAGTTTTCCCAGCTGTGTCATTAAATGTGTTGCTCTGGCCCTACTGACATGACCACCATCACAATCCCAGTCATAGACTAATGACCACAGTTGTGAAAACAGCATGTCATAGAAGAACATACACGGGGCTTAGTTCAGAGAACATATGTTCGTTGTGTTACTTTTCCCATAACTACCCAATGTAGTTAAGGAAGTATTTTCAAGCATTGTGTGACTCAGTTTTTTCATCTGGCAATTGGGAATCATGACTTCCTTCCCCTTCCTAGAAGCTTACTATGAGAAAATTGATTGCAAAATAGTTGACGAGATAATACGAAATGTGGTATAACACAAGTATATAGTATGTTGCAATGTTCAAAAGAAATGTTCAAATTAAATAAAATACTCATATTTTTATAAATAAAAATACTTTTCCTGAAATATTTAGAGATATGAGACCAAGCTGTGAGATCAATGCTTTCAAAAGATAATACCAAATGCATTCCTAATTTAAAATGTACAAGAACTATCCTTTGGAAGTAGTAACTAAAATTGTCAGTTTATAAAATATATAGTTTTCAATAGAAAAATTATAACAAAGATAAATATTTTCGTATTTTAATAGTCTTATGAGATATTTTATTTATTATTCCTATCATATTTCTAAGTGATCTTAGGTAAAGATTTGACCTGTTAAAGTACTAATGAATGCATTCACTTTCTCGTTATTTCAGAAAGCGTTATCTTGTCCACCGGAGAAGTGATCATGTGATGGAAATTGGACACAAATGCTATTTTCATTAACCTTTATCAATGTCACTCAGTTCCAGACAGAAGTCTTTTTGTATTATCGTTATTGTGCATCCAAAATTGAGACAACTCACCCAAAGACTTTCAAGAGGGTCTTTTAAAATAGCTATTGAGACTATCATGTTTCTTTTCATTCTATCCTCCATTCTGCCAATAATGAGATCTTTTTAATTCCTAAAGTAGATCTTTACTCATCTTGGAAAGAATTTAAACTCCCAAGGAAATAATGTGATGGGTAAAACATGCCAACTTGCTTTCTCCACATACTCTCACTTGTTTCTCTACAGAGGAGATGAGAATGTTTTAATGATTGATGAGAAATATATATAAAAAAGATTGATGTTCTAGTTTGTTTTCTATTCCATTTTATATCTGCTTGACTGAAGGTTGAACACAGGCATATCAGTTTGTTTTCCTGTTGTGAAAACTTTGGAGCAGGATTATTTTACTCAGTTCACTAAAGCATTGATTCTCAACCTTTTTCAACTGTGAACCCCTTATAAACTGTTTCCTCTCTGACACCTTCTATGCTAACAATTGGGTCTCTAATCTTATACTATAAATACCCATTCACTTGATTTTAACTTGTGTCCACCTTTGGGTTTTCCTGGGAGTTTACAGGTGAACACATGGCTTCTGGTATAGAAAATGCTAAAATGCTGCACTAGAAATATATAAGGCATTGAAAACTTATTAATAATAGATGTTCAATTAATATATCTTATGCCTATAAATGGGGAAGACCTCATATTTATGTTGGGCAGTAATACAGAGAAAGTATTAAACATGAAGGCAATAATTCTCCCTAGAGTGGGTTGTCTTAAGATCTTTAAGAGGTAAAATGCAAAAAAAAAAAGTCATTATGCCATTCATCTCTGTTCCATTTTTGTCAGAGATAAAGTGGATACTTGCTCATATCCTTCATTCTTATGCCCTTTTCTAAAAATTTGAATCAAAACTTTGAAGATAATTGTAAAATATTCTTATTTCTGCAACTTTAATTCCTTGTTTGAAACTAGTAATTCCAAGCAGTCTATTTCACTGTATGTTTACATGTGTTAGAATGACCAACAGAACACTTTTAATTGTATACAATTATGTTATAGTAAGCAGTGAAACTAGACTCTGTTACTAAGCTAGATCAAGGCTAAATTAATGCACACAAGTTTGTCCGGAAGACAGTAGAAAGAGGAAGAGAGAGAAGATTTAACAAATTATTCAAACACAAGTAAACAAATCAAACACAAGTAACTTTAAACCACTGGAATCTTATTCACATGTTTATATCCTTAATGTAAAATTTTCCTCTAGTCCCAAGAAACTCACTAATGTAATACCAATAAAATAGCATAGAACATAGAATAGCATTTGAAAATACAAACTCATGCCATTGGGATTTTTCTTTGAGATATCTCAAATTTAGGAAGTATGCTAATACAAATTCTCTAAGATATAAATTCAGAAATATAAGGTTTTACAAACAGGGTTTGACTGTATTCCATTTAGATGTAGTGATTACATTGATTCACCTTGAAAATTTGCTAATTTCCTTCTTCTCTGAAAACAAGTTGATCAATGTTCAAAGGAATTTCCATAGATAAGGATGAAAAGTTTGTGGACTCCAGAGGCAGATCAGAGGGTTAGGTGTTTGCCTAGCCTACACTCTATCCTGTTTCAACCCCTGGCACCAAATATGTTCCCCTGAGCACTGCCAGGAGTCATACCTAAACACAGAGCTCTAAGCACCACTATGTGTGACCCCCAAACAAAAACATCAAAATCAGAATTTGTGCTACAAAACTTTCATAAGGAACTAGTGGTGGATTATGTTTTGAGTCACTTTTCGCCAAATTAATATTTCCACATAGAAAACTAGATAACTAAAACTCAACTTATGTTACCACAAAAGTTTTCATTTACTCACTTATTTAATGAATGTTCTTATTGGCAGAAATAGTGAGATCATGAAAAAATGAGACCGTGATATGCGACAAACTTAATTGTGCTTGACCATTTTTTTTCATTTTAAATAATTCTTTGACAAATTATTTGTCCTTTTCAGAATTTAATTTCACCATTTTGTAAGCCACAGATAAAAATGTTTATCATATCATTTTGAAGTTTAATGAACATAAAGATCAAGGGCATATTTCAGAATTTCCCTCGAGCTCTGTGCATGTCAGGACTACCAGCACATAGCTGGCCACAGCCAACCCTCCACTCATTTCTCATCCATGTGTACGATGAGTGAAGAACCAGAATACTTGTCCAGCAGAGCCATTTTAAATGCCCTCCTGGCTTTCCCCAGAACCACTGGACTTATACTATCTCTTCCCCAGCCTCACATTTCCATACACTAGCTAGAATTAACCTAGAGACTCATTTCAGACTCAGCCTACCCCAATGATTTTATTTATTTATTTATTTATTTATTCGTAATGCCCGCCTGTCCTTCACCAACTACAAAACCAAGATGACTGCCCTCCGACATCATGATGGATCTATGACATCTTCCAGAAGGGCAATGGAGAAGATTATTCATGACTTCTACTCAGATCTTTTTAATAGCCACATCCACTTGCCCTCATACCACATACCACATGATGGCTATGTCGTTCCCAATGTTCTCCCTTCCGAAATCCAACATGCCATCTCATCGGTAAAGAAACAAAGAGCACCTGGTCCAGACAAGATCAGACCTGAACACCTGAAGAACTTACCATCAGTACTCATCAATACATTGGCTCGACTCTTCACACGCTACCTGTCTGAATTCAAAGTTCCATCCCAATGGAAAACCAGCAGGACTGTACTACTATACAAGAAAGGAGACATCCACGACATTGGCAACTATTGCCCAATCTGCCTATTGTCTGTCATCTACAAACTATTCACTCGAGTCATCCTGAATAGGATTAGCAGAACACTAGATGAAGGACAACCATGTGAACAAGCTGGATTCCAAAAAGGATTCAGTACCATCGACCATATCCACACAATAACCAAGCTCATTGAGGTATCTCGGGAGTTCAAGATGCCGCTCTGTCTAACGTTCATTGATTTAAAGAAGGCCTTTGATTCTGTTGAGATGGAAGCGGTCATGGAAGTCCTAGCCAATCAGGGCATACAAACTCAATACATCAGGATCCTTTGTGAGCTCTATTGCGGATTCACTACCAAGATCTCACCATTCTACAAAGAAGTAATCATTGATGTCAAGAGAGGGGTTCAGCAGGGTGATACCATTTCACCAAAACTCTTCAGTGCCACCCTCGAGAACATCATGCGACGACTGGAATGGGAAAACATGGGAGTGAAGATAGATGGTTGGCAACTACACCACCTCCGCTTTTTTGATGACATCGTTCTAATAACACCAAACATCAACCAAGCGGCACAAATGCTGAACGACTTTGACGGTGAATGTGGAAAGGTCGGACTACAGCTGAATCTTACGAAGACAATGTTTATGAGAAACAGCCTTGTTCCTAATGCTCCATTCACTCTCAACGGAACCACCATCTCCGAATGCAACAGTTATATATACCTAGGTCGAGAAATCAACATGATGAATGACCTGGCACCAGAGTTGTGCAGGAGGAAGAGAGCGGCTTGGAATGCCTTCAAGAGCGTTGAAGAAATAACTAAAAGGACAAAGAACCTCCAGCTACGAGCACATCTCTTTGATTCCACTATTCTTCCTGCATTAACATATGCCTCAGAGACCTGGACCCTATGAAAACAGGATGAGAACGCTATTCGGGTCTCTCAAAGAGGAATCGAAAGAACTATGCTTGGAATATCACGATTCACTCAAATGAGAGATAGAATCCGGAGTTCTGATCTTCGTCAACGCTCAAGAATCAGGGACGCTGTCTCATTTGCCAAGACATCAAAAATCAGATGGGCTGGACACGTAATGAGGTTTACAGACAACCGCTGGACTAGAGCCATTACTGATTGGATTCCACGGGACATCAAAGATCACGTGGACGCCCACCTATAAGATGGTCAGACTTCTTCGTCAAGACCCTAAATGATCGGTTTGAGGCTCTACATGTTCCTAAAACGAACAGATACCATTGGGCTACGCTAGCATGCAACCGGGATGAATGGAGACATTACTGGCACCCGCTCGAATAAATCGATGAATAACGGGGATTAAGTGATTAAGTGATTTATTTATTTACTTATTTTTTATATGTTGTAAGGCTGGAGAAATAGCACAGTGGGTAAGGCATTTGCCTTGCACGCAGCCAACATGGCCAACCTGAGTTTGATTCCTCTGCCCCTCTCGGAGAGCCCAGCAAGCCTCCGAGAGCATCTCGCCCGCACAGCAAAGTCTGGCAAGCTACCCATGACGTATTCGATATGCCAAACACAGTAACCACAAGTCTCACGATGGAGATGTTACTGGGCCCACTTGAGCAAATCTAGAATAACGGGAGGACCATGACCGTGACCATTGTAAGGCTGGAGCAATAGCACAGCACCTAGGGCATTTGCTTTTCTTATGGCCGACCCGGGTTTGATTCTTCTGTCCTCTCGGAGAGGCCAGCAAGCTACTGAGAGTATCCCATCTACACGGCAGAGCCAGGCAAGCTCCATATGGTGTATTTAATATGCCAAAAACAGTAACAAGAAGTCTCACAATGGAGACGTTGCTGGTGTCGGCTTGAGCAAATCAATGAACAATGGGAGGACAGTGCTACAGTGCTATATAATGTAGAAGTACGTCTACATGTACTGAAGAAGTTGCACCGCTACTGGCTTTACACTGTGGTGCTGATCGAGATCCACCACTACCAGAAGTCCACCAAGCTGCTCATCCGCAAACTGCCATTGCAGCAGTTGGTGAGTGAGATGGCGCAGAACTTCTAGACACACCTGTGCTTCCAGAGCTCATCAGTCATGGCACTGCAGAAGGAGTGCAAGGTCTACCTGGTGGGGTTCTTCAAGGACACCAACTTTTGCACCATTCACGCCAAGCGCATCACCATTATGCCCAAGGATATCCAGTTGGCATGCAACATCTGTGGAGAGAGAACATAAAGTTTCTGATGCTAAAATCTCAGGGCTGGGACAAATGGAAACACTGCCAGTGCGCCTGCTTGAGCAAATCCATAATTAATGGGATGACAGTGCTACAGTGCTACAATGCAGGAGTACTGCTATTTACTCAGCCATTGATTAAACTGACTGAATTGGGCATGAACTTCACATTCTTGATCACTTGACTTCCTGTTAATCGTCGATTTGCTCGAGCGGGCGCCAGTAACATCTCCATTTGTCCCTGTCACGTGCTAGTGTAGCCCAATGGCGTCTGTTCGCTCTAGGAACATGAAGAGCCTCAAACCGATCATTCATGATCTTGATGAAGAAATCTTACCATCTGGTAGGTGGGCGGCCACACAGTCTTTTGACATCCCATGGAATCCAGTTGGTAACAGCTCTAGTTCAGCGGTCGTCTTTAAATCTCATTATGTGACCAGCCCATCTGATTTTTGACACCATGGCAAAAGAGACAGCGTCCCTGATTCTTGATCATTGATGGATGTTGGAACTCCGGATTCTTTCAATTCCTCTTTGGGAGACCCGAATAGCATTCTCATCTTGTTTGCGTAGGGCCCAGGTCTCTGAGGCATATGTTAATGCAGGAAGAAGAGTGGAATCAAAGAGATGTGCCTGGAGCCGGGTTCTTAGTCCTCTTAGCTATTTCTTCGACATTCTTGAAGGCATTCCAAGCCGCTCTCTTCCTCCTGTGCAGCTCGGGTGCCAGGTCATTTGTCATGTTGATACTTGACCTAGGTACACATAGCTGTTGCATTTGGAGATGGTCGTTCCATTGAGAGCGAATGGGGCATCAGGAACGAGGCTGTCTTTCATAAACATTGTCTTCGTAAGATTCAGCTGTAGTGTGACCTTTCCACACTCACGGTCGAAGTCGGCCAGCATTTGTGCTGCTTGGCTGATGTTTGGTGTTATTAAAACAATGTCATCAGCAAAGCAGAGGTAGTGTAGTGTAGTTGCCGACCATCTATCTTCACTCCCATTTCTTCCCATTCTAGTCCTCGCATGATGTTCTCAAGGGTGGCACTGAAGAGTTTCGGTGAAATGGTATCACCCTGCTGAACCCCTCTCTTGACATCAATGATTACTTCTTTGTAGAATGGTGAGAACCTGGTAGTGAATCCGCAATACAGCTCACGGAGGATCTTGATGTATTGGGCTTGAATGCCCTGATTGGCTAGGGCTTCCATGACCGCTTCCGTCTCAACAGAATCAAAGGCCTTCTTTAAATCAATGAACGTTAGACAGAGCGGCATCTTGAACTCCCGAGAAACCTCAATGAGCTTGGTTATTGTGTGGATATGGTCGATGGTGCTGAATCCTTTGTGGAACCCGGCTTGCTCGCATGGTTGTCCTTCATCTAGTATTCTGCCAATCCTATTTAGGATGACTCGAGTGAACAACTTCACATTACTTTTTTTTTATTCAGAATGTTAATTTCATATTATTATTATTATTAATTATTATTTTATTCCCATGAGATAGTTATAAACATTTTCTGTGGCTTTCTGATTGATCACCCAACTCTCCACCAGTGCACAACTCCCACCACCAGTATCCCCAGTATCCCCCACATCCCCTACTGCCTCTATGACAGACAATTTCCCCCATACTCTCTTTTTTGATTTTATTTTTTTGTGTTTTTTTAAAATTTTTATTAGTGAGACATCATGAGATACAGTTGTAGACTTGCAAATTTTATGCTTGGGTTTCAATTATACAATGATCAAATACCCATCCCTCCACCAATGCCCATTTCCCACCACCAAAGATCCCAGTATTCCTCTGACACCTCATCCCCCCCCATCCACCCTGCCTCTGTGGCAGGGCATTCTCCTCTGTTCTCTCTCTCCTTTTGGGTGTTGTGGTTTGCAAAAGAGGCATTGAGTGGCAATCATGTTTGGTCTATAGTCTACTTTCAGCACACTTCTCCCATCCTGGGAGGATCCTCCCAACACTCTTTATTTGGTGCTCCTTTCTCTATCTGAGCTGCCTTTTCCCCTAGCATGTGTGGCTGGCCTCCAAGCCATACTCTTTTTTGTATTATTTGTTATGAATAGCATAAGATGTTGCAGCCATGCTCTCCCGGAATTCTAAAATTTTAGTTAATTTTAGTATGCAGCAAACTGCTTGGTTGGAGATTCTTTTGTCTCTGGATCATGGCTGTTAAGGAACTTAAATAGCAGCCTGAGGCATTTTGTGAACATGACCTCCAGGGTCCCAGGGGGATCAGGAGATGAGAAGGATGAGTACATCCCCTTTTCCTTCACACCTAGAGTTTCACATTACTGAACCCGCATACTTGTACTTCTCATTGGGTTCTTGAAGTTGTTGAACTCTGGGGTTCTTAGGGGACAGGTGGAGGGATGATGCCTGCCCCTGTCTGAGGGACCCCGGTGAAGTCGGCCTGGCTTAAAATCCGGAGGCATCTCTGCAGCAAGCTGCTCAGTTCGGGGATTCTTTTGTGTGACTCTGGATCATGGTTGTTAAGGAGTTTAAGTAGCAGCTGAAGACAGTTTATGGGCATGACCTCCAGGGTACCATGGGGATGGGAGATGGGGGCAAGGATGAGAAAGACCGGCTCATTCCCATCCCTTGAGGCAATCAATGGACCCGCCTGCCTATACTTATCACCCCAATGATTTTAAACTATGATCCTTACCACCCATCACATCTTATTTGCTCTGAGTTCTACTCCCTCTTTACCAGCATTGGCTGACTGAATCATGTATCTTTGTTTACACTTTGAGTTCCCACTCCTAATCTTTTGAAGGTCGTGACACTTCATTTCACTGATATGTCCAGTCCCTTCTTGCCACACCTCTTGTTGGGTTTCTGGATAACAATGAATCCTTTCCCAGTGGGAGGCAGTCAGGTGGACTGCACTTTTACCTGCAGGTTGCATCCTTTCTTAGTTTCACAAAAACTGTGCAACCACCTGATAGCTGTCTGCCTCTCATCTGACTGCTCACACACATATTTTTTTTCCTGCAGTGAACACACAGACTTTTGTTTAGGCCTGGATGACTCATAGACTTTGCGCTAAAAGTAACTCATTCCTAGTTCCATCAACCTATCTCACATGGAGGGAAAAAAATAACACAGGAATGTGTTCGTAGAAAGAAATCATAGAACACCAAATTAGAGCCATTAAAGAGGTAGGGCCATTGATTATTTTAAAGGAACCCTGAATTTGACACCCAGAATTCAAAACAACAAGCCAGGAATCTTGAAGATTATGATGTATATCTCTACACCATGAAATTAAAGAAAAATACAAAATAGTTAATGTTTGGGGATTCTCATAACCTTCAAAGGCTGAATCAAGAGGAAACAAAGGACCTGAAATGACCAATTGCTATCAAGGCAAGTGAAATGGTAATTACAATTTTCCACAGAAACAAATGTCTGGACCCAGGTTGGTTTACTACTCAGTTTTTTCAGATTTTTAAAAATACCTATTTCCAATAAATTTTCAGGCTTTCCCAAAAAGTCAAAGAAACAGGAACTCTTCCAAATAGTTTCTATAAGACAAACATTATCCTAATAAATGAAAATAGATAGAAGTTCACTATAAACCAAAATCTACATCCATGATAAATATAGAAAAACATATCAAAAAAAAAAGAAAAAGAAAAAGAAAAACATTAGAAAACGAATCCAAAATACACCAGGGAATAAATACCCTTCATGACTTTCAATCTGGAAGCATAGTCAATTTTACTGCCAACAGCCATGTAAATGGAAGCAAAGATAAACAAATGGAACAATGTCAAATTAAGAAGTTTTGAACCACAAATAGAGTGATAGCCAGGAAAAATGGACATCCTACAGACTGGGAGAGAGTATTTGCCCACCTTTCACATGACCAAAAATATAAACATTTGCAAACTGTAACAAGAACGAAGGAAAGAAATAAACCTCACTAGAAGATGGGGTGAAGAGATAAACAGAAACTTCCCAAAAGGTATACAACTGGCAACAAATATACTTTCAAAAAATGCTCTGCATCACTTATCATTAGAGAAAATCAAATAAAAATAACAATGAGAAATAGCCTTAGGCTTGTGAGACTGGCATACATCAGAAATAAAGTAACCAGTGTGTGTTGATATAGTGGGGTAAGAAGAACTCTCATAAACTGCTGGTGGGAACGACCATTAGTTCAACCTTTTTGAAAAAAAAAAATCTAACATTTCTCAAAACACTAAGAATTAAACTTCAATATGACTCAGAAATCTCAATTGTTGGTATCTATGTCAAGGATCCAAATACTCTATCAGAAAAGACATTTGTGCTATGTTCATTATACTATGTTCAGGATAGCTAAAATGTGGAAGCCTGTAAGTGTCCAAGAACTGATGAATGGATAAAGAAACTTTGTTATAAATGCACAGTGAATTACTACTGGCCTGCAAGATAAAAACAAAATCATGCAATGCGCTACTACAGAGATGGAACTGGACAGTCTCATGCTGAGTATGAGAAGGAAAGAGAGAAATACAGAGTGATCTCTCTCAGACGCGGGATATAAAGAAGCATAGCAGGAAGATATCAAACTGACAAAAACAACTGTGGGTTCCAAGAACAGGTCTGCAGAACTGAGCACTGAGACTTGGAGGGAGAAGCAGTTGTTAAGGTGGGGGCATGGGGTGTGATGAATCCTAAGGCCATGTTGAAAGAAAACAGACATTGGAAAGGGTATATTGTTAAATGGAGCGATAGCACAGTGGTAGGGTGTTTGCCCTACAAGTGGCCAACATGGCCGAGCCGAGTTCGATTCCTCCGCCCCTCTCAGAGAGCCCGGCAAGCTACCGAGAGTATCTCGCCCGCACGACAGAGCCTGGCAAGCTACCCGTAATGTATTCTATATGCCAGACACAGTAACAACAAAGTCTCCAATGGAGACGTTACTGGGCCCTCTCGTGCAAATCAATGAACAACGGGAGGACCGTGACCCGTTGTATTCATGAAAGGCTATCATTGACATTATTATATTACTGTGAATCACAATAATTAAGATATATTTTTTTCTTTTTGGGTCACACCCAACAATGCACAAGGGTTATTCCTGGCTTGTTTACTCCAGAATTATTCCTGGCAGTGCTCAGGGACCACATGTGATGCTGGGAATTGAACATGGGTCGGCCATGTGCAAAGCAAACACTCTACCTGCTGTGCAATCTTTCCAGCCCTTAAGATTATTTTTTAAAAATCAAGAAAAAGGTACACAGACAAATATTCTTCTACATTAACTTACCTCATCCAGTTCTTAACTATCTCCTTATTATAACCATTGAAAACACAATTAAGCACATGGTTTCCCCAGTATCTAAACATAGGATAATGCTATGAAATCTTCCTTAAGGTGCAAAGTGAAGTAACAATACATAGATTACATGGACAAACTTTTTGAGTCTTCCTAAACCATTCAAATAACTGGTCAAATTATACCAAATAATACATGAAACAGAATTCAACACAAACATATAGGAAGATTTGGTGTAATATGTTCAGTGCAGGGACTAGAGAGATAAGACAGTGGGGAAGCCACTTCTTTTGTATATGGCCAACCAGGTTTTAATCTCCAACACCCCATATGGTTCTCTGAACTTGCCAGGAGTAATCCCTGAACATCTCTAGATGTAGCTCCTCCCCCCAAATATGTTAAGTGCTCAGTTTGTATAAAGCAGCTCCTAGGGAAGGAACCTGGGGGTAGCAATCTCTGTTCATGTGCAGGCTACTCCTAGGATTTCCATGGTAAGACAGACACTAAATATTATTTTGATTTTTGATTTTTATCATAAGAGAAAAACATAGTCTTTTGATTTTTTTCAATTTACAAAGACAATTAAGAATGTAATCCTTTTTATAAAAGTAGGATCTTTGCATTTTATTCATTAGAAGTGGGCAATTTTGAAGAATAGCCAGGTAGCTCAAAAGCAAAGCCACTTTTCAAGGTGTTAAATTCTATTTACATAATCCATTATGACAATGTAACTCAACTGTTAATTTCAGTGAGATCTTTGTTTTGTTCTTGGGTTTACACCCTGTAATGTTCAGGGGTTACTTGTTTCATCCTGTTCTCAAGAATTGATCTTAGCAATGCTTGGGAGAACCTGAATGCAGGATGCCCAGGATCAAACCCAGGTCAGGCAAGCTACTATGCTCTCTGGACCCAAAATTCACAGAGGTTTTTTTTAGAAGACTTTTTGTAGTAATGTTGCACACTAAGAAACAGGATGGCAGGAGAGGGGGGTCGAGGAAGAGGTAAAAAAAAATGCACATGGCTTAATATGACTAAAGTAAGTGTTCTTGAGAGCTTAGGAGGATATAGTAAGCAGATATTTTGGTACTCAGCCATGTGATAATGCAAAGAGTCATGCTTGAAGCCAAAGAGGGTTTTTGTTTGTTTTTCATGAGTGATAGGATCATGAAAAGCCATAAGGAAAGATTAGCCAAGTCAATAGTTCTTAAGAAGATCAATATTAACCACATAGAAAATGGAATAGAAACTGATTAGGAATCAATTAATTTGCTTCAGGAATTTTTTGTTTTGTTTATATTTTTAACAAAAGAAATGCACACAAGGGAAACGTGAATTTTGGTCACAAAAATAACAGGTAAAATTGAACAGAAGCTATCTAATAAAGATTATTTCCATGATACTGGACTCTACTGTTCTACCAATCAAGAATATTCAAAACTGTAAGGGGAAGATGTGTGAACATATTTTTTTTGAGATGATTGTTGCTAATACTGAAATAGAAACTTTGGTCTTGTTTGTTATTGTATTAGGTTACCTCTATATAAAGATGTTGTCAAATACTAGCATGATTAAAGAGTGGTGACACTAGAGATAGCACAGCACATTAGGTGTTTACCTTGTAAATGACTGACCTGGGTGAGATCTTCAACACCCTAGAGGGTTCCCAGAGACCTGAAGGGAGTGATCCCTGAATGAGTGCAGAAGCCAGAGGTAAGTACAAATCACTGCTGGTTGTTACCCCCAAACTTATAAACGAACAAAAAAGATGAAAGAATTGTATGAGGAGAAAGTTTCTTGACATTGAATCCACACATCTGTGTTTCACAGGAAGTAGAGTTTGCCCATGGCTTACTTACTTCTTTTAACCTACAATATCCTGCATCTGTTATATCTTCTTTGATAATAAAGAAATGGGTTTGAGACCTGAAACATATACATTGATATTCCAGTGTTTCCCAAAGTGAGTGATACTAAGCCCCACAGTGAAATCTTGAGACTCTACGGAGGGCAATTATAACCTCTGGTGTAATTGGAGAGTGCTTTCTCTCTGCTTGAAGATGGGAGATTTTTAGGGGATTGCTGAATGAAAGATTTTTGTGAAATGAAAAGGAGGCAGGAGGCCAACTAAGTTTGGGAGCCTTTGATATAGAGCACCATAACCTCTCTCTCCACTTGAGTGAACCTCCTGCTCCCACCTGACGCTTTTTTCCTCCTTGATCCTTCAATCTATTTGATCAGACCACCTCTTATCACCACAGCATTGGGCTGGTTATTGACTGAGAAAATACATACATTATAGTGAGAATCAGAATTATTATCTATTTAGAACAGACTTTTTCCTCTTAAACATCTTCCAGTTATTTTCCATAATCTTCAATCTTAAATCCAATAACGGGTTTAATATCAGATTTTAACATCAGGAAAGTTCTAATGTGATAATCAAAAGTTAATGTTGCACTTCTCTTAATCTTTCCTTACTAGGATAACTTTTTGTAGCATTGCCTTGTAGCTTTGTAGACATAAGCCTTCTATGGACAGCTGGTGCACAAACTTAGTCCCAGAAACAAGTAAATGGAAAACTATTGCAGATACTATTAGTGAGTTTCTAACCATTATATCATAAATAATCAGAAGAAGCACTTACTTGGTTGAAAGCACTGATCTCCTTAATTTTAAACTAATATATTTAGTGCGATAGCACAGCGGGTAGGGCGTTCGCCTTACAAGCGGCCAACATGGCCGACCCGAGTTCGATTCCTCCGCCCCTCTCGGAGAGCCCGGCAAGCTACCGAGAGTATTGGATATGCCAGACACAGTAACAACAAAGTCTCCAATGGAGACGTTACTGGGCCCGCTCGAGCAAATCGACCATCAACGGGAGGGCCTTTATATTTAGTGCACATTTGGCATGTAGGAGGTCCAGATTTGATTTGTACCATTACATGGTTTCCTGAATACTATGAGCACAGAGAAGGGAGTAGTTCCCAAGTGCCACTGGGTCTAACTAACCCACCTCCCACAAAATAAAAAAAATAAGTTATGAATACTGTAGCACTGTACAATGTCCTCCCATTGTTCATTGATTTGCTTGAGCAGCCACCAGTGACGTCTCCATTGTGAGACTTATTGTTACTGTGTTTGGCATACAAATATGCCACGGGAAGCTTGCCAGATTCTGCCGCGTGGGCAGGGTACTCTCAGTAGCTTGCCGGGCTCTCTGAGAAGAACAGAGAAATCAAACCCCGGTCGGCCTCATACAAGGCAAATGCCCTACCCACTGTGCTATTGCTCCAGCCACAAGTTATGAATACAATGTAAGAAATTAAGGGATGTTGAACAGTTTATCCAATTTCCTCCCACTAGTGATTTTGATAAAAGTTTCTTACATGCACATAAAACTTTTATATTAAAATATATAATCATATATATTTTATATTTTAATATAAGTACAATTGTCATATTAATATATTTAATAAATAAAATTTCATAGGTAAAGGTAAGGTAAAAGCCCTCCCGTTGATCGCGATTTGCTCGAGCGGGCCCAGTAACATCTCCATTGGAGACTTTGTTGTTACTGTGTTTGGCATATGGAATACTCTCGGTAGCTTGCTGGGCTCTCCGAGAGGGGCGGAGGAATCGAACTCGGGTCGGCCATGTTGGCCGCTTGTAAGGCAAACGCCCTACCGCTGTGCTATCGCTCCAGCCTTAAAATAAATGTTACTCAATTATATAATATAATGGCATAACAAATTTACAGAAATAAAACTCTCAGAAATAGATTTATTAATTCATTTTGAAAATCAGTATTTATTTTCAGGTGACACACACTGTCCTATGCACTAAATTATGCAATAGAATACTATTTACAGTGGTGAGTGAACTGGAAAAAGCTTCTGAACTAATGCAGTCAACAACTATTAACATCTGGACTGTGGTGTGAGGCAAAGAGACAAATCAAGAATGATTCATAGATTTGGAGCTGACTGAATTGTGGAACCATTTGAGAAGCCACATTTACAGAGGAGTATGAGGTGGTGTAAAAATGCATCAAGAGTTCAGCATTCGGGGCTGGAGCGGTAGCGTAGCAGATAGGGTGTTTACCTTGCACGAGGCCGACCCAGTTTCAATTCCCAGCATCCCATAGAGTCACTCTAGCACCACCAGGAGTAATTCCTGAGTGCATGCACCAGAAATAACCCCGGTGCACCACCAAGTATGACCCCAAAAGAGCAAAAAAAAAATAGTTCAACATTCAACTATGCTCAATTTAATATTGATCAGTTATTCAATTATACAGTTGAAGAAAGAGATCTAGGCTGGTGATTGAATTATGGAGATGCTGGCAGATATATAATGCTCAAGGGTGTAGACTAGATCAGTATTTGCCATAATGCGTGATAACCCATCAATGGGGATGAACACTAGTCAGTCTCAGATGTGATTCGAGTGGGCATTTTCTGTAGATTTCCAGGGAAGTACTGGATATCCAGGAAGTGCTTTCCAGAAACAAAGTGAATGAGGTACTTGAAGAATGGGGGAGTGGACAACTATGCCTAGTGAAATGCTGGTAGAATAAGTTTCAAGTAAATAATTGACTAATGACACTGCAACGTGGTGCTTGTTTTTGTGGCTTGACAAGGACAATGCCATTGGAATCACAGGATAAAAACTTGATTAGAATGGCTTCAAGATAAATTCGGGGTTGAGGAAATGGGTAAAATGATTATATATAGCTTTTCTGTAAGTTTTCCTGTAAAGAGAAGAGCAACGTGTATAAGAATGCAAGGCCAAGAAAGTTATCAAAGCGAGAGGTATTACAACCAATATATAAACTGATGAGAACAATACAGTAGAGAGAGTGATTGATGATGCAGTAAGAGAGAAAAATAAAATTGCAGGAACAATGTCCTTTGGGTTTACATAGGATGGGAGCCAGTGTGTGTGGGGGATGTTTGTCTCAATATGAGTGAGAAAGGTTCATTCACCATAACAGAAGAGAAGCACTGTAAAATGAGAGTACAGGTGTATATGGTGGTGGAAGATGAAAATATCTTTCTCTTATGATGTTGCTTTCTTCACTAAAGCAAAGGGTAAAATCAACAGTGTGAAGAAAATGAGGGAGTATTAAAAATTTAAGGAGAAAGCAAGTGTGACAGTATTCGAGGGGAAGTCATACAAGGAGGAAAAGGAAAATATAGAGACTGAGGAGACATTCTGAAAACCCACCACAGATTAATGACTCAAAACTTACTGTGAAGCCAAACTGCTTTATAATTCATTCTCCCACTCAACATTCGATAGTTTTAATGTGCAGGTGGGGTAGATGAAGAAGTGAATTTTACCTAAGGAAGGGAGAAGGGGTAAAAGGAGGCTATATACAAGTAAAGATTAACCTTTTAAAGGGAAGGAGCAGAGAGAAATGTAAAAAAGGCAAGGAAGAGATAAATTACTAAATAGTTATTGTACTAAACTCACTGATTTATGTATTGAATAACAAACTATTGGTTTGTTGCAAAAATGTACTGAAAACTTATGAAATGGACTTACAACAGGAAATTTGGAAAGAATGAAGATACTATTAAGGCAAAGTTCAAATATGTGATTTGAACGAGGGATAATTTTGCTAGATGGAGAACCCATTTGTTCAGCATAATTTTCTGTAGTTTAAGAAAGGGTATTAACTGAAAAAGAAAGTGTATAAATTGATTAAGTCTAAGTATTCCTTTGAAGAAAAGGGAAACTGAAGATAAATAAATGTGAACTGAATACCTGAGAAATAACATTGGTATTTAAAAATGGGTCCCTCTATTCACAATCTCTTATTAAAACAAATAAAAGTAGGTAACATTTAAAGAGTTACAAACTTGAAGCATATATTAAAGAATTGCTATTTTCTCCTGTAACTTGTTACGAGTTCCACTTGAAAGAATTAGAAAATATCTCATTTGCTCTCTATTACCATTATAGATTCCACGATGGTTCTGGTGGTGATGTCTTTTTATGTTAGAGCACTGAAATTTTACAAAAAATTAAATAAAAAGTAACTGGTTCTGAGCTACAGAGATAGTGAAGTAGGCTGGTGCTTCCTTTGCACATGGACAAACTAGGTTTGATCCCCAAATGCACATGTGGTCCCCAGGCCCACCAGAAATAAACTTTGAATTCAGAACCAGAAGTAAACCCTGAGTATTGCTGAATATGGCTCCTTACTGCATCCCCTCCCCAATAAAACAATAACTGGTCCATGATATAGCTTCAAGTGCTAGAGTTGTATGCTTTACATAAGGAGGCATAGATAGGTTCAATCATGGCAAAGCACAGTCTCTTAAATAGTATCAGTCACTAGAGTAGATCCTGAAAACTACAGGCTGGGTGTGGCTCCAAATAAAAAATTCATTAGATATAAAAACATTAACAACGACCAAATGTGCTTTGGGAATTTCAAATATCACTGTACATAACTAGTTCTTAAAATCTTTAAGTAATTGTAATGGTCACGTGTTCAGTTACATAATTCCCTTTTTACTTGAGAAAGTTTTCATATAAGTACAAATTTCTCCCCTCAGTTACCTATTTCCACTTTAAAACCTAAGTGTCTTCAAACTTCCCCAAAACAGCCTCTTTTCCCTTTTGACTGTTGATATGGCAATGGTAGACTCCAATGAGTCATACATATGTCTACAAATTACAGACAGGGTACATTAGATCACCCAGATGTGGAATCTCTATTTGCCACAGGCTTCTGATGATTGCTTTACCCTAGAGCAGTCATGAGTGCATATGTACAAGAACATATGCTTGAGATAAAATGATAATAAAAACAAGATATCTGATAAAGTTAATAATTCAGACAGTTTTAGCAAAAGGTTTCACAAATCAATCACAAATCATCCTGTTATTCGTCGATTACCTCGAGCAGGCCCCAGTAAAGTTCCTTCATCCTAGCCCTGAGATTATATTCAAGGCTCTTTAGGAGAATGAGACCCATCATTGTTACTGGTATTTGGCATATTTGGTACGCCACGGGGAGTTTGCCAGACTCTACCGTGTGGGCAGGCTACATTCGGTAGCCTGCCAGTTTATCCAAAGTAGGAATGAGATAATAAGATGTCATAATAAGATGTCAGTTCCGGGAGCTGGTTTTTATAGTCTCTGAGTCTTGGCCGCTGATGGGATTATACGGAGCCAGGGGGCCAGTTCGTGGGTGTGACCCCCGCCTACTGGAATTTGGAGGATCTGGGTGGAGGATGCTCGGCCCAAATCCGAGTAGGCTTGGAGATCTTGGACCCGGAACCCGCATGACTTTGTCCCTCTGCCAGTACCTTCATGTGTGCGGAGAGTGGTCTCAGCATGGTGGTGGTTGGTCCTGGAGGTCTTCAGCTGCTGGAGCCCTGGTCGGGGTGGGGAGGAAAGCTCAACCCGCTCCCCTCCAAGGGGTCCTGGTGAGCGAGGACAGTCAGGCGTGGGGGCAGAAGACTGCACTCTTCTCTTCCAGGAGCTGGTTTTTATTAAAAGGTTTAATTTAAAATAATAAATTAATCTCAGTGTAGGAGATGCTATCATAAGCCTTAAGAAAACTACTTTTGCTGCCATGGTAAATACTTAAATAGATTGTCCTGCCAGGTTGGTCCCTTCTGTGCCAAATTACTATAGTAAATTGCACTGAGTCAGGCTCTGCTGATCTCAAGGTGGATGGTGGTCCAAGAGAGGACAACAGATTATTTGGTCTATATTCTGAAAACTTCTTGCAGTTTGTATAAGTGAACTATTCCACCCATGGAACTTGAATCTCAGAGGCTTATTTTGTTAAATGAAATGGCATCTTATTTCAGAGAGGGATGTGTACTTGAAACCAGTCCTTAGCTTTAGGTTCAATCTGGTTATAAAAATGATAATAAGGTAAACATCATTTTATTTTTGGCTTTTTTGGGTCACACCCAGCGATGCAGAGGGTTTACTCTTGGCTCTGTATTCAGGAATTACTCCTGTGCTCAGGGAACCATACGGGATGCTGGGAATTGAACCCGGGTCAGCCGCATGCAAGGTAAAAAGCCTTACCCACTGTGCTATTGCTCAATTATTCTTAATTGCACTAAACATATGTATTTAAATTTATCCATAAAAACACTTGATTTTGTTTCCTTAAAAAGTTTTCTAAGAAAAAAAGTGGAAAAGGTAAGTCAGGCCCGTTTGTATGTGTTTTAAGAATCCTTATACCATCCACTCCTAGGCAGTTTTCATACATTACCTCATTTAAGAATCTTATTCATATTTAATTTGTGATGGAAGAAACAGAAATATTGCTCCCAATATGCCTCCTTTTTGATCATTGCAAAACTCAGAGGTTAGACAGAAAATAAGATGTAAACAAATAAATTAGAAACAATATACTATGATCGAGTATATGACTCAGATATAGACAATGGGTTTATATACTTATATGACAAATTTAGAGAATAAATATATAATTGACTTAAAACTGACACATGAAAAAAATGTCTAAACTAGAAAAAAGGTTTTACATGAAAGAAAATTTGGCAGGTGTGTGTGGGGAGATGTTCACTCTTCTAATTCAACTAATTAGAGGTGAGAATTGGCAAAAGAGGATAAAAACTATTACAATTCATGAACTTCTGGGTTTCTGATCAATTGACAATTCATAACCTAAAAGATTTGATATTCTAATACCAGTTAATATTTATGGTATTATAAAAATAACATTTATTAATATTATCCATGGGATCTATAATACCAAATAATATATGTTGGATCTAGAAATAAAGGGCAGAATAAACAAATTTAAAATAAAAATAAAAATAAATTCTGGGATTTTGCTGAACTGAGGTTACCAAAGAATTAGGGGTGAGAAGGGATGAAAGAATGAAAGGTACAAAGGTCCAGTGGTGGGGAAAGATTAATACTTTATTGGCAGTTTGGTGGGGAGACTATATTTGAAGACACATTAAATTGTATCCCTAAAACATATACATTTAAGTAATTCTGCTTTACCTCATTAAAAAAAAAAGATAATTGAGACAGATTCCTGCTAAATGTGGGACAAATTAAATAATTAGTAATTCAAAAGAAAGGTTATGATATTGTTAAGTCACGGTCACGGTCCTCCCGTTGTTCATCGATTTGCTCGAGCGGGCCCAGTAACGTCTCCAAGTAGTTGGAAGAAAATAAAAGTTGCAACAAAATTAAGGATTGGTCTCACACACAGAAAAAATTTACCTGTCGTATCGTAGGAATAATAATGTAAAAGGCTATCATTTAAGTAGTGTCTTCTCTCTGAAAATCACCTTTTTGCTGGAATAACTTTAGGCGGGGATCAATTATACCTGCAATCTGTTTTTTTCAGTTTGAGAATTGACAAAGAACAGTGAAGTGCGTAATGATGCAACCATTAGAAGTGTGCCAAGGATGTATCCTCTCTGTTTCTCTGTCTCTGTCTCTGTCTCTGTTCCCCCACCCCCCTACTCATTACCCAATCTCTCTCTCTCTCTCTCTCTCTCTCTCTCTCTCTCTCTCTCTCTCTCACACACACACACACACACACACACACTCACATGCACATGCACGCAGGCACGCACTAAACCTTGACTCACTTTGTAATTTGTCATTGAACTGGACCTGCAGAGTAACTTAGGAAACTGGAGAAGCGTTTTGTGAATAAACCACAAGATCTTCTACAATATAATAATTTGCCGATCAGCAGCTATCCTACACTGTGTTATTGTAGAATACATCTTGTCCCTTTCTTATTTCCTTTTCCTTAATGGCCCTTTGAGCAACTTTGGAAAGTAGTGTTTTAGTAATACCCATCCACCAAATCTGAAATGATCTGTTCCAGGCAGCTTAGGTTTTCCACATTGCATTGGGACTGGGACGGAGGTAACAGAAGGTTACTAGCCATCTGAATGGCCCTTGTTAGGTTATATCCTCACATAGAGTCATCAGCAGCAGGCAACAGATGCCTTTATCACCGCCAGGCATTGCCACACCAGTTTATTAGCAAACAGAATAAAGCCAGAGTCAAAGTGATCATATTTGTGGACATTATTCCCCTTCATTAGGAATTTCAGTGTACTGGATTGGGACAATGCAGCAAAAGCAGTCTTTTGAGAACTTCCATACCTGGATTAATCAGATACGTTCTGTACTCAGAATACTCAGATAAATTTCTAAAGAACTTGAGATCAATCCTGGAATTTTATCTTGAATGTTTTGTTCCAGGTAGTTATACTGAGTTCAGGTGTATGAAAACACTGGATTATTTTTCTGTACTAGATGAGACAACACAACTAAGTTTGAATTAGTTGTTTAAAATGTGATGAATTACAACTAGTAGTTAATTTTAAAGATAACATTAAGGTAAAGGTAAAGGTAAAGGTAAAGGCCCTCCCGTTGATCGTCGATTTGCTCGAGCGGGCCCAGTAACGTCTCCATTGGAGACTTTGTTGTTACTGTGTCTGGCATATCAAATACTCTCGGTAGCTTGCCGGGCTCTCGGAGAGGGGCGGAGGAATTGAACTCGGGTCGGCCATGTTGGCCGCTTGTAAGGCGAACGCCCTACCGCTGTGCTATCTGTCTCAAATAGTTTCATACATTAAAAATTTTTAAATCTTGTTTCAAAGTTTTTAAAATAGTGCAATAAATAATATCTTTTTTTCAACAAAAAGAGGATATTAAAATTTTAGCAATTCTACTTTATTTGTCATTTTGTACATTAAATTGTGAATGAGTTCCTTAATCTCTTGTCAGATTTTTCAGCTAAAAGGATCTTAGCCACATCACTCTAAAAGGTAAAGGTAAAGGCCCTCCCGTTGATCGTCGATTTGCTCGAGCGGGCCCAGTAACGTCTCCATTGGAGACTTTGTTGTTACTGTGTCTGGCATATCGAATACTCTCGGTAGCTTGCCGGGCTCTCCGAGAGGGGCGGAGGAATCGAACTCGGGTCGGCCATGTTGGCCGCTTGTAAGGCGAACGCCCTACCCGCTGTGCTATCGCTCCAGCCCGCCACATCACTCTAACCAAATTTTAATTAAACAAGGTTCGCAGAGGTAACTTTATTTTGATATGGTAACATACAATTTAAGGAGAGAAAAATAAGTAGAAAACAATTAGAAAAATGAAGTAGAAATTATTATATAGTTCTAGTTTGTTTAATGCTAAAGTGATTAGATGGGGAGGAATTAATGCCAATTTAGTAGTTTGTTATAGTTTCATAGAGGGTATAAAATAAACTGAGCTTTGCCAGATTCATCAAATATGGCTTAATATGGAGAACATAGAGGACTCTGTAATAATACCAACAGTACTAAATTTAGCGATAACAGCAGAAGCAAAGATATAGAGTTGGAAAGGAGCAGCATTGTAATGTTAACAATGGCTTCCTTGCATGTCATTAAGCATTAAGCCTGAGATAACATTCTAATCAGGGGAACATTCATCTATCATTATTCTAAATGTTCTTGTGTTTGTATTACAAAAGTACTTACAAAACATAAGAAGATGATGTTCACTGAAGACTGAAGTCAAACAATCCTGGGCTTAAATTTTAGCTCTGCTACTTAATAGCTAAGTATCTTGGACAATGTATTTAAGCCTCTCTCTATTCACCTATTCATTTCTAAATGGCAACAATAATGTGCCTATGTCATAGGAACCTTTATGGAGTAAACCAGTCACCGTTAGTGAGATATAATGCTTGCTAAGTGAAAAATAATCTTTGAGTGACTGCTAACTTTATGATTGCTATTGCTATTATAAGTTTTGTGCTAGTAGCTGTGTTATTAAATTTATAATAAGATAAGATTTATTTTAAGTGGAATAGATTACGGTTACATGCATATTGTATGGTTACATATAATCTCAAACACAAGAGAGTTTATAACTAAGGTGACCACAAAACTTCTGCTTATGGAAGTCATTTTCCATTTATATCTGTGGTATGGACATAAAATATTCAAAGCATTTTACCCCCCACACCCAAAATTGTCCTGGTTTGGAGAATAAGCAATACAGGTCAATAAAGTTAGTGTAACTCTATGAAAAAGAGAAATGATGAGATAAAACAATATTTTTTTTAACAATTTGAGTCGTCCTTACATCTAAGAACTTAAAGAGGATGAAAAGCAGAAAGTTAAAGCCAGAAAACTGCTCTTATCAACAGCTGCCTAGACCTAGACAATCTTGAAAGTGACTCAAGATGAAAATCCAAGAAATATCTTAGAAACAAAAATAAGGTCCAGAAGAAAAGAAATACCTTTTTCTTTGAGAACTGGCCTTTGACCTTTGAACATTGACTGTTCTTTCATAGACAGAAAGTTCTTAGTACAACTCCAATGTAGAAAGACAATCATTTATTATGAAAACCCTGCCAACTGCAGGCCATCCGGAGAAGGGAATCTGAAGCTCCTAATCACTGACGACTTAAAACAAGTGACTTAACTCAGAATCATGTGGGAAATAATTCTTCCACAAATTATTCTCTAAATTTGCATGACTCTTTGAAACATGCCCATGTTTAAATTTGGGCCATCCCAGTGTAATATTTCAGAGTCTCAAAACTATTAGAAAGCCCCAGTGAAAGTGGGACCATTTAACTGAATCCAAAATTAAACTTGTATTTTTTTTTCCTTCCTGTTGATCGTCTATTTGCTCAAGCGGGCCCAGTAACGTCTCCATTGGAGACTTTGTTGTTACTGTGTCTGGCATATCAAATACTCTCGGTAGCTTGCCGGGCTCTCCGAGAGGAGTGGAGGAATCGAACTCGGGTCAGCCATGTTGGCCGCTTGTAAGGCGAACGCCCTACCGCTGTGCTATCGCTCCAGCCCCAGTGATAGCACAGCGGGTAGGGCATTTGCCTTGCATGCAGCTGACCCGGGTTTGATTCCCAGCATCCCATATGGTCCCCTGAGCACCACCAGGAGCAATTCCTGAGTGCATGAGCCAGAAAACAAAAACAAAACTTGTATAAAAAGGAAAAAAAAAAGAAAGATAGGTATGCATACTGAGGGATTCTAGTAGCAGGAGAGTTTGTTCTAAGTTTAGCACTATGCTGAATGATACTAGAAGTGAAGAGCTACACTAAATGGGGTAGGATGATCTGTGGAACACAAACAGAAACAGTGGAGTAGATAGGAGG
This sequence comes from Sorex fumeus, assembly GCF_029834395.1. Taxonomy (NCBI): domain Eukaryota; kingdom Metazoa; phylum Chordata; class Mammalia; order Eulipotyphla; family Soricidae; genus Sorex; species Sorex fumeus. The sequence continues at coordinate 44,143,793 of NW_026606185.1, read as the reverse complement.
GTGGTGATGAGAGGTCAGAGCCTGAACATTGCGTTAGGATGAGGAAAGGGTAGGGAAATACACTAAGATACTTGGAGAATAGGAAAGATGAATCTCTGTTCTTTGTGTTATGTGATTGTATGCTGTGAGAGATGAAGCTCTAAACCTTCCTTGGTTTAGAGCCTCATTCCTTTAGGAATTACTAAAACACAGAACATTCCAACATTCCACAGTCCTGAAGCCTTCTGTGCTTGGACACAGTTCTGGAGCACAGTATATGTGGAGTTGGGGGAGTTTGCTTAAGATCAGGAGCAGCAGACTTGAGGCTTCATATTCATGACCCACTTGGAAATGAAGGCAGAACATGAATAAAATCTAAAGCAAAAATTTTGACTTGAGGGGCTAGAGCAATAGCATAGCAGGTAGAGCAATTGCCTTGTATGTGACCGACCAGGGTTCGATTCCCAGCATCCCATATAGTGCCCTGAGCACCGCCAGGAGTGATTCCTGAGTGCAGAACCAGGAGCAACCCGTGTTCATCGCTGTGTGTGACCCAAAAAGCAAAAAGCAAAAAAAAAAAAATTGCTGGAGAACTTCATGTTGTTGGTTTTATTTATTTATTTATTTATTTATTTATTTATTTATTGCCTTTTGGGTCACGCCCGGCGATGCACAGGGGTAAAACCTGGCTCTGTACTCAGGAATTACCCCTGGTGGTGCTCAAGGGACCATATGGGATGCTGGGAATTGAACCTGGGTTGGCCACGTGCAAGGGAAATGCCCTACCAGCTGTGCTATCACTCCAGTCCCGAGAATGTCATGTTTTTAAATGATTTGTGCAAAGACATTTGACCAGTGATATCCGAAGAAGAACCGTCCTATCTGAATACGGCATTTTTTCTTGAGGAATGTTTTCCTGAAAGCCCTGAAGTAATTAGGCTTATAAACTTTTAAATACTGAACAGGAGCTATTAATATTGGGAAAATCTAAAGTGAACCCTCTGGTAAAGCATGCAATCCTTTTGTAATGCAAATAACCCCTCCCCTGTGCCATTATATTATCTTGTAAGTTTCCGAGTTGGGAAAACGCTGGGCCCACCTGTACTCTAGTCACTGTGTACGGAGGAAGCAGAGCATAATAGATGGGGAGCCCTAGGAATATTTCAACCCTAGCAGCATGGTTCACTGTTGTCTATGACATGTTGTTAAATTATTGATACCCAGCCAGGCTTTGGGACACAGGCTTTGTTGTTGTGAGCTAACAAAGCCACCTGAGAGAAAGCCGTAATGAGAGAGTGGGGACTCAGGCATGGCAGGGTGAGGTTTCTGGGCAGCTAGTCCTGCCGGAGCTGGAGGAGGCTACAAATTATTTGGACTGACCACTCTTGCAAAAAGGAAGAGAAAATAGGTACATTAATGAAATTCTTACAACAGATGGCAAACTGTCCTTGGATTCTCTGGTGGGAAAAAAAGGGTGGGGGAGAAACTTTCAAAGAATATTTTATATGAGTATATCACACAGAATCCACTTACTCTGAGGACTCGCAGACGGCTATCTAAGAGACATTCAGTTAAATTATTGAACAGAAGATGACAGAAAAGAATTAGAGAAAGAAATTTTCGTATCTCAAGTTAAAACAACAATCTACTCTCTATCCACGGGTAAATCTCTAGGTCCAGATGGTTGCCCAACAGAATTTTAGCAAACATTTGGAGAGATAATAAGGCCTATAACAGTAGATAATTACTCACTTATATATGGCTCAGTGCCCCCTCATCTACATTAGTTTCTATAGCAGGTTTTTGCCAAAAGAAAGGAAGCAGACCCCTGCTCTATTTTCTCATTTGTAATAATCTCTTGCTTCGCTATGTGCAGATGCCAGAAACCATCCTTTTTATTTCAGTGTCCTTATGAAGACCTTTGAGCGCAACCAAAGGTGATGAGACATCAAATACTAGTGAAATAGAATATGAAAACAGCCCCTAGGAAGTGCTCCAGGAAAAGAAGTGAAAGTTTGGTTCAGTTATCAAGCAACATCACACAATTAATATGCTTAAGGATGGGGCTCTTTTGTCTACCCTCGCTCCCCATCTACAAGAATTATTTTTCCAAGAGGAGACAACATTGACATCTTAGGATGGTGTAGGGTTCAGTTTCTATCGAGGGCATAAATAGCGAGAGGCATGGATGATCTGGACAGCAACTAGTTCATTGTTTTCCAGGGGCTTAATGGAGGCTGATGAATTTAGTTATCACTGAGCTATAAGGCTGAGAATAAAAGTTAGGCTCCATATTGCAGACTTCACTAACCAGAGCTGCAGGAAATGTCTCCACAGATTACAGATGCTTCCTGGATAACAGACTTTTTAGGTTTTGTGAGTATCTTTTTCTCTTTTGCAGAAGAGTTTACAAAGATGGACCAAGTCCCCTCACCAACACAATGATTTCAAAGTGATTTTTCCCATTTTAAAGATGCATAAACTGAGTGCAAAGAGTCTGTCTCTTATATCCTAACACTTTGAAAATGAAATCATTTTCAAGTAGACAGTAATTACCGAGTCATTTCAACCTCAGTCAAGCAAATTTATTGACCAGTTTTCCTAAGCTATATTGTGATATCCCTGCATGAATGTAAACCATGATTACTGATCAATACAATGATAATAGTTATTTATTATCTAATATGAACTGCACTATATATATACATCAATATATATATTATATATGTAGGTGACTCAGTATTCATTGACCTTTAGAAGATGTGATTTTACCCTCAGTGCATTAGAACACATTTTGGGGAGATTTAAAAAAACCTTTATGACCAATTCCTAGAAGAACAAAAAATCAGACTCTCGGAGATTAGGGCAAGATATTAATATTTTTGAAAGTTCCCTGGATAATTTCAATGTGCAGCAAAATATTTTAATAAGAAATCTAGAAAAGAACAGAGAAATGAAAGGATCATCAGAGTTAATAAATAAGGTGTCGTTTTCTTTGATTGCTTTTTCTAGACCATTTTTTTCTTTTCTTTCTTTTTTTTTGTAAAAGAGATTTGAACTATAGGATAACTAGTAACAGACAGTAGAGAAAAAAGTTAAAGTAGCCACAAGAGAAGGTACCATTAATGAGACAAGTTCCCAGAGGATATAAGAGGATTAGCTACTAATTTATTAATTTATCTATTTATTTTGCTATAAAATATTTCTATTGTAGGATATATTATCCTGTGATCTTGTTGTTTTTCTATTTACTTATTTCTAGCCTATAATTTGTTTCAGGAATGAAACAGTGTAGTCCTTTCTTATGTCCAAAACTTGAGTAACATCTGAGATATAAAATGAAGAGTGTTCTGGACAATTAAAAAAACAAGCAAGACATTTAAAGATTTTCTTTTCATAGCAAGACTGTCCAAGTCTTTCTCAAGCAATTCTTGAATGTTGTACAGTAAGTGAGAATGAAGTAGAATTTATATCTTGTAATCCATAGGATGGGCTGGAGCGATAGCACAGCGGGTAGGGCATTTGCCTTGCACGCAGCCAACATGGCTGACTCGAGTTTGATTCCTCCACCCCTCTCGGAGAGCCCGGCAAGCTACCGAGAGTATCTCGCCTGCATGGCAGAGCTAGGCAAGCTACCCGTAATATATTCGATATGCCAAACACAGTAACAACAAGTCTCATGATGGAGATGTTACTGGGTCCGCTCGAGCAAATCGATGAACAACAGGAGAACCATGACCGTGAATCCACAGGATGTTTAGGTCAAAATCATGCAACTTGACGCTTTATGGATAGAACTGGGGTGGGAAGAGGGTACCATGATGAGTGAAGCCATCCAGAATAAAAGAGATAGATACCGAATTATCTCTCATAGGTGGAATATAAAGAAGCATAGTAGAGGAATAGAAAAAAGGTAAAAGCCCCAGAATCCAAGAACTGGTAGACAGAACTTGCTTACTATAACAGTGAGTTGTGCTGGGGGTAGCAGGAGGTGATGGGGTGGGGGGATTGGAAGGATCAATGCTGAGACAATAATTGGAGGCAGGCAAACACTCTGGCATGTGGTGTGGTGTTATACCATTGTATTCATTGATAGTGTTGCAAATTAAGAAATGACTATAAATAAAATTAAAAATTAAACAAATTTTACAAACTATTAATTGTTAACCTAGAATCCAACAGTGAATGAAAGGGAGAAAAACACTCGGAGATTATAACTCTGATGGTGTCACATAAACTACTGAATAGTGCACATTCGTCTCCGTTTACAATGAACCACTTGGCATATTTGAGGTACTAGAACAGTTTTCAACAGTAGAATGGGACGTTAGTGGACATCTTATCCCTCTTCACCCCACTACCTTCTTTCACATTTGCTTACCTCATCCACCAATCCTTTATGAGCACCAATCCCTTCCCTGAATGGAAGATAGTTTTGGTATAAGTACACTGTCTTTTTAGGCTGATGGAGTCTGAGTTTACCTGCTTCTTAGTTCATTGATCCTTGTCTCTTGAGTACTGGTCTTTAATTGGCAAGCAATCAGACCTTTGATTTCATAAAAGTATGTTAATCACTTCCTACCTTATACTGCACTATACAACTAGCAGTCATTTGTGTCTCTGTATAAATTATTTAGACAGTTGAGTCTGTTAGTCACCGACAATAACCGAAGGAAATGAGAATCTGAACTCTCTTATGGTGAGGAATCAGTATAGGAGAAAACAGAACTCAGAACACAGGGATCTGCTTTTAGATTCAAAGGGAGGCAATAGAGAGAAGGTATGAAAAGACTTTTCCAGGGGGAAAAAACATACAAAATAAGAAGGGTGTGTGTATGTGTGTGTGTGTGTGTGTGTGTGTGTGTGTGTGTGTGTGAGAGAGAGAGAGAGAGAGAGAGAGAGTTTGAGAGAGAGTGTATGTGTGTGTGTTTGAGAGAGAGATAGAGGGGAGAGAGAGAGACAGAGAGAGAGAAAGAGAGAGAGAGACAGAGAGAGAGAGAGAGAGAGAGAGAGAGAGAGAGAGACAGGGAGAGTCAAAGAAGCTAACTGCATTAACCCTCTTGGTGTCTCTTGTTGTCTTTCAAAGACTCTCTCTGGGGTCAAATTCAGAACCACACACCATGTTATCATGATATCACTTAAAATCATTTGTGCTTCCCAGTTTTGTATGTATAGGCTTCTCAGAAGATTGATGAATAACATAACATGCCTCTTCATTCAGAGACAATCTCGGAAGTAATGCAATTGGTGATTTGGGAAACATTCTGTGAGTTAGAAAAACATCACATTTTGGTGGTTCAAGTCACAACTAGAGCCAGCAGATGCCGTTCCTTCATAGTACCACTTAATGCTTAGCCCTGACTAGTCAGAAACCTTGGGATAAGTCTATCTAGGTCTTGGCCCAAAAGAAACATGGCACATCTTTCCCAAATGCTGTGTACTTTCCTGCTTTGACTACGAGTCAAGCTTATTCTTTCCTTCTTTAGTTATCTCCACTCTAATCAGAATATTTCTTAGTAGTTGGATAGGTATGAGAATAAAAACAGGTTAAAATCTTAATTTCTTTCTAACATTATTTTAGTGTTTTACCTTAATTTTAAGGCAATATTACTTCTAAAATCATTAGCTCATTACTTCTATTCTCCATCCTCAATTTCTCATTTTCCAGATTGTTTGTTCAAATAGTATTCCCATGATTAAGAGCCCCAACCACTTATTATTACTTTTTTTTTGTTACCAAGGCATTTTAACCTATTTTTATTCTCATACCTATCCAACTTCTATTGTTTAAACTAAACCTACACCGTTGGTGAATTCTTTTGATACTTTATCTTTCATTACATTTATCTGAGGAAAAGTTCTTGAAAAACAATGTTGCTAGGAAATATGTCTTTCTGGGAAACAGTAGCATAACAGAAAAAATGTGATTTGCCTGTGAATTTAGAATTGTCAACTTCAACTGAATCCCTGCAACAGTGTTACCCAATAACTATATTTACCCAATCACTTTTTTTCTCCAACTTCTACCATGGCAGTTTGAATAAACAGAATAGTTTACAAATCCATTCAAACTTCATTAATCTCCTGCCTCTCCCATCTGTCCCTGCCCACACTCAACAGATTATCTTGTTCTTTGTTTAACAGGGGAAATCAAAGCCAGTATCTCCTCTATCTATACACATAATTTTATTTCTATAGCTTGTTAATAAAATAAAAGATCCTACTTTCTACTTCTCTTTTAATTGTTATTATCTGATTTCATTGGTGTTACATTAGTGAATTTTCTGATTTAACGGCCCCTTATTTCATTAGATAAAGAAAAAAAAATGAACAGGGGCAGGGATATACCTCAAAGGTAAAGAGTATATTTGTATGTACTCTATGTATGTACCCTTTATGAACATTTGATTCCATGACCACTTTCAACCCCAGTACAACTGGGGTAGCTGCTGTTACTCTTTATAGTATCCTTGTATCTATCTGGAACCAGATAACTTAACAGGACTGAAAGCACAGCCACTCCCTATGCCCACTCACAACATACACCCCCCCCCCATACACACACCAAAAACAAAAGAAAAGAAAACAAACAACAAACAGAACAAGCCAATAAAAATATGATGCAAATATATAATGATCTTTTAATTTCTATATACACCGTGTCTAGTATATTCCTGGAATAAATCCCACTTGATTATGATGTATGATTCTTTCTATGTATTGCTAGATTCAGTTTACTGAAATTTTGTTTAGGATTTTTGTCTTTGTGCTCATCAGAAACACCTACCTATAATTTTATTTTTGTGTGTTAATCCCTATAGTTCTGGGTAACGTTGGCTTCACAAAATGGATCTTTGTCTCCCATTTATTTCTGGAAGAGTTGGTGAAAGACTAGCATAGATCTTTTTTAAAAGTCTGTAGAATTCTCACTGGTGGAGTCATCTGATTCTGTGCTTTGTTTGGAGGGAGACTTAGATCACTGTTTTTAATTTCTGGTCTGTGATTGGTGTGCTCAAGGTACTATTTCTTCCTCCAATACAATCTTGCTAGGTTGCAAGATTACAAATATTTGTTCTTTTTTTTCTGTATAACTTGATTGCATTTAGGGGTTCATAGGATCTTCTTAATATATGTAATATGTGTTTTAATTTCATTTCTGATTCTCCTAATTAGAATTTCCTTACTCAATGAAACTAAACATGGATTTTATCATTTTTTTCTTTCTAAAAAACCAAATTTTTGTTTTATTGCTCTTTTGTATCACATTTTGTCTCAATTTAACATATTTCCACTATATTATTTTCTTTCCACTAATATATTTTGCTTTAAGGTTTTTGCTGTAGCCTTGCAATATGAGATTAGACTGCTTCATACTGCCCTTATACCTTGATGTATATCTCTGTATCTCTGAACTTTGTAAAAGGCTTTTCTTCACCTCATAGCTCTGATAGCTCATCTTCTAATTTTCACTGGTCTCCATATAATTTTTTACTTCTCTCTAAATGTTGTCATTTATTCAGAGTTGTTAATAAACTTGTTGGTACTTTCAGGTTTTCTTTCTTTCATTTTTCTCTTTTTTTCTAGGATCTATAATTGTGGTCAGTAATAGAGTTTGATAAGATTTCTTGCTCTATATATTTATTAAGACACATTTTGTGTTGCAATATATGGTTTATTTTTGATAATGTTCAATGTGAACTTGAGAATAATGTACAATTTTTGAATGAAGATTTCACTATTTGTCTATAAAATCCACCTGATGGATTCTTTCCTTCTAGACCACAGTTGATCTCTTTGATTAAATTTTTGTCCAGATCATCTATGATGTAATTAGTTCCCATGACCCTAAATTATTATTTTTTAATTGAATCACCATGAGCTACAAAGCTTTCATGATTGAGTTTCATCCACAACTGGTGTCCCCAGTATTCCTCCCGCCACCCCCATACCATCTCACCCCCTGCCTCTGTGGCAGGCACCTTCCTTATTACTCTTTCTCTCTACTTCTGGGCATCATGGTTTGCAATATAGATACTGCGAGGCCATCATGTTTGGTCCTTAGCTATTTTAGCATACATCACCCATCCCAAGTGATCTCTCCAACGATCATTGATTTAGTGACCCTAAATTATTATGGTATACTGTCTGTATTCTGCTTTAGGTCTGTTAACAAGTGTCTAAGACACTTTGGTGCATCAGTTTTTCACTAAGCAAACATATCATGTCCACCAAAATCATGTAAACTTTTATCATGTCATAGCTCCCCACTATGGATGACCACTTGTAATCTTTTTTGTCCTCTGTGAAGGTGCTAATTGGGCCCTTTTGATATGTGTTTTCTCAAAGTCCAGGTCTCCTTTCCGAGATTGGTTCTTGTCTTTGAGACTAAATTACAAGATGGTTTTTGTAGGCTGCAGCTCTGGCCACAGTTATGGCTTAGAAGCTGGGGAGAAAAAGAAGTAGAAAAGGTCACACTTATGCCATGCTATGTCTGATAAAATTGCTGAGATTTAAAGACTAGACATAGCTCCAGGTAAATCCATCAAGAGGGCTCCTTTTGTCTAAGTATAGAAGCCCATTGGGATCCCAGAGAACTGAGTCATCTTGAAGTCTAATTTCTTTTCCTACTTGGTCTCCAATTGATGTTGGCGCAGCTCTGCTGATTTCTACTGTATCAAGCTAGAACTGGAACTCTAGTCTTCCTCTCTGAATTCCACTATTACCACAAAGTTTTTGTCACTCATATTTAGAAACACCTGTACTCAAATTGATCAAACCTCTTCATGTGATAAGTGAATGCAAGTTGTTTAAATGTCTTGATCTTTGCTTCTGTTTCTGTTTAGTGCCAGGGAATGAATGCCAGATTTCACACACACAAGGAAGTGTTCCTACCATGAATCCCCATCATATCTTTTTAGTAGTTTTTTACTTTTTATTAATTTATTAATGTTTTAGTATGGTTTAGGTGACATGGTTATAGTAGAATTCATGTCTGTGGTATCTATTCAAATACTTACTGTCCACACCATTTCTAAAATGCGCAATACCTTCCTCAAATGTCTTTACATTACTTCTGTTAGAGGATTTTTCCGTGACATCTTTTATTCCCCATGTTTATGGGTATGTCCACTTGCTTTTTCATGTTCTATAATTTCCCTTTACTTGTTTGCTGTAAACTTTTAAAACACATTTATATTTAATTTCATTTAATTTTTTATAGGCTCCATCGAAACACATGAATATTTTATTATAATTTATTAAGGTACATTTGGGGGATAAACTCAAATTGTTCATGATGTACTAAATTTTCTGTAACATAGAATATTAAATCTTACTTATTATTTTTGTATCTAAATGTATAACTTTAATGGATGTCTTGATTCCATGTCATAATATCTAAATCTAGTTTTATATCATAGTTTCTTTATGGTATATTCTAAGGATATATGTTTTCTGTTTTTTTGTGCACTAAATCTCTATCTTAACTTTGCATTACTAATACAGTATTTTATGTCAATGAAAATATTTTTATCTAATACATGTTTCTAGTTATTTTTATATTCACATGGATTTGCTCGATTTTATCTACTTTCTCAATATTTTCTTTTAAAATAACAAAAGATATTTATTATAGTTATACTTTAAAATATGTAAAACATAAGTGTCTTTAACTCTTTAACTTTCATAAGCTTAATTTTATGTAAAAATGATGCTTCAGTAGGTTTAAAAATTAATTTTTCTTAATTTTATTTTTCATTTTTTAATATATGTTTAATTTTGAGCAGTATGCCTTTTTATCAATGTCGTTACAACTTTCTTTTTTCTCTTTAGAACTCTTTCTCCTCCTATGCAATGCTATTACTCTGGTGGTTGTGCAACAACCTGTACTAACACTATAGAACTGAGATCTCAAAAAGTGCAGTTTGGCTTCTTGTCTGGTATTGATATCAAAGTCTCTGCAGATCTAGACTCAGAGCTAGTGGTGTATTCTCAGTGCCTTAGGTAGATACTCTATGTGCTTTTCTGCGTATTATTCTGAGAACTCTAATCCAGTTATTATTTTAACCCATTTTGAAATTAACATAGTAAAATTTACTTATATGTGGAGTGCAGGATTTTGGCAAATGATGGAATCTTGTAATCAATACCATAATCAACATACAAATAGCTTCCTCCTGCATTATGCTATTTGGACAAAAAAATTTCTTCCTGAAGCCATTTTAATATGTTTTATTTTTAGAGAGTTATACTCACAGCACAATTGAGCAGAAATGTCAGACATTTCCAAAACACAATCTGCTCTTTCACATGTGTAGCTGCCCTTATCAACATTACCACCTGTGGGGTTATTACAATTGAATCTACATTGACATATTATTAGTACCCAGAGTCCATTTACATTAGGATTCCTTTTTTTTTTTGGCAACTTTTTGTTTTTTTCTATAACTTTAGATTAAACCAATGTTTTCACACATGTAAAGCATATGCTTTTTCACTAAGTCACTCATATTATAGTGTTTCTTTGAGTTTTGAGCAAATTTATAATGTCATGTATCCACCATCAAAGTACAAAACAGTTTTTACTTTCTCTACTCTAAAAATCTATACACAAATTTTATCCTTCCTTCTTCCAATCCCTAAAGTCACTAATTACTGCTGATTTTTGCCATCCTCAGAGTTCTATCTTTTCCAAGATATTATAGTTGGAATTTAAATTATATACACTCCCAGTGAAGTCTCCCTTCACTAATATACATTAGTTTCCCCCATGCCTTTTGGTATACATTTACCTCAAGCACTAAATAATATTCTGTTGCAGTTTGTTTATCTACTCACCTGCACAGAGTATCATAGCTGCTTTAAAAATTCAGCAATGATGAATAAAGATTGCATAAACATAATGTGTAGGGGTTTTGTGTGGACAGAAATTTTCACTTTTATGGGTAAATACCAGGTGTGTTATACCTGGATCATATTATTAGTATGTATTCAGGTTTTTAGGAAGCTACCAATCTGTTTTCCAAACTGGCTGCACATTTGTGTGTGTGTGTGTGTGTGTTTAATTTCCATCAGTAAACAAGAATTCCTGCAACCCTACATCCTTGCTACTATTTGGTGTTGCCAATGTTCCTAATTTTGACCATTCTAATAGTTGCCTTGATGTTTTCATTTACATTTCCCTGGTGACATATGATTTGGACCATATTTTACATGTTTATTTGCCATCTGTATGTATTCTTTGATGCAATGTCTGTGTAGGTCTTTGGTTCATTTTTTAATTGAGTGATTTTCAGGAATTCTTCACAGAATTGGTATAAAGATTCTTTTTTATATATGCATTTTTGCATATTTTTATCACTCTTTTGCTTGTCTCTTTATCCTCTTGATAAAATATTTTATAGTGCAGACTTTTTAAATAGAATAAAGCATATTCATTCGTCTTTATTCTGAGCAGTATATTTGGTATTTTATGTAATGCATCATAACCAGGCCCAAGTCCATCAAGACTAATAGTATGCCATATTCCACAAATTTCTAAGTTTTTTTCCAATTAAGTCAGTAACTAATTTTAGTTTTTGTAAAAGAATCATGGCTGTGTCTAGATTAACATTGTGCATATGAATTTCCAGTTATAAAAGCACCATGTGTTCAAATTATCTTTTTTTTCATTGGATTGCCTTCACATCTTGGTCAAAGTTCAGTTTATTGTAGTTATATGGGCCTAATCCTTGACTCAGATTACTTCTGAGAGCCCAGAAAGCTACCGAGAGTGTCTCACCTTGCAGGGCAAAGCCTGGCAAGCTACCCGTGACGTATTCAATATGCCAAACACGGTAACAACAAGTCTCACAATTGAGACATTGTGCCCGCTAGAGCAAATCGATGAACAACGGAGGACAGTGCTACAGTGTTATAATTTTCACACATATTTGAGATAAGATGGTTGGTACGTTTTCATTTCACTTGATAGAAACCAAATACTAACAGTCAACAAGTTTTTATAAACTATTTGTACTGAGATGTTTGTGCATGTGTGTGAGTTTATGTTTGAGCGTGTGTGTACACATATTACCAAATTACTTCCTGTTTTCACTGTTTCATGACATCTGTTGATAGTTGATATCGTTTACAAAAAAACAGAGCTAGGGGCTCTCCCTGTTGTTGGATCTCTTCTTTTCCATTGTGTGTTTCTTTTAAGTTTTAACATTTTTAACCTTTTTCCACACGTGATTCTTTTAGGCCAAGAAATGCAACAGTGACAAATGCTGCCAGAAACTCCTCACATACCTTAGTCATTTTTATTTTGAATTAATTTCTGGTAACTCTAGATGAAAAAATCTTCTACTGATACCCCCGTTTTTTTGCAACCATCATGTTTAGTTATGTAATTATGCATGGGTTCATGGACACAGTTCAGGAAGCAAAATTCTACACATGCCAATGTCCTCTGAATCAATGTAATGTGGACCAGTCACTTGTCTGTTATTATGATTTTCCCATGTTTGTCTTTCACTTGAAGTGTTTTATTTTTCTTTTTCTGTTTTGTCAAACAGCCTATGTCATCTGTACTAGACTTTGTAATAGTAAGTGTTCAAAGAAGTTTCACTGCCTTCCCGATTCCTTCATATTTTGCCTTTAAACTACCATTCCTTCCCTATTTACAACAGTAGTATCTTTAATCTGTTAACAATGAACATCCTCTAAATACTTTTGCAAATATAAATAGCTAGAATAACACTTACTATATCCAAAAGTCATTAAGATGGAATAATTTCATGAATACAAAAAGCATTCTTATCGTCAAATATGCTGCTTCCCTTTTTCTTAAAGTTGGTCAATCATTTCTACTTCTAATTAGGCTTTTGCCTGCCCTATTTCCAGTTTCAAATGGTAGTTCCTTGTAAACAGTTAATGTATGATATTTGTAACACTTTAGTGTCATGGAATAATCAGATAGACTTTCTTAAAAATTGGGAAGAAAATTCAAACTAAACTACTATTTTTCTTCTCCCACTCTACACAAAGTAAATGGGGATGGTAGTTTTTATGGCAAGGTTTTCATTTACATCTCATTTTATTACAATATTTCATTATATTTCATTGCAATGTTTTCATTTACATTGGTATTCAGAACAGCCAATGGAGGGGATTGGCCAAGATGTCTTTCTAGTCTTAAACAATGAGGTTATTTCTTGAGAGTGAGTTCATCTGTTTTTGTCAAATTCCCTTATTACTTTGATTTGTTCTTGGATTTGAGTTACCTATTTGGCATCTATGACTTAACAATTTGGCTTATAACTTAAAGGAAAAGTCAATCTGGTAGCTGGAGGCTTTGTAAATGACCAGTGATCTATTTAACAGCATATAAATTACTAAACAAATACCAAATAGACAGCTGTAATGTGTTTTTTTTAAATTTTTACTTATTTTTATAATAAGCATTTATTGCGACAAAATACTTCTAAAATAGTAATAATATTCTAAAGAAACATATTTATATTTCTTAGTTATAGACTATTATGACAAAAATTATGGTGAATTAAGGAATGTTGATTAATAGTTAACATTGAGCATAAAATATGTGCTAGGTGATATAAATAATACCTTGTAGTATATTATTGCATATAATTTTCAACTTTAGTGCCTAACTGCTATTATATCCTCTGTTCCTCTTAAAGAAAATAATCATCTCCAGATCTATTTCAAATAGAATAAATTATAGTAATCTAGTTGTGAAAAAGATAAAACCAGTCTAAGAATGAAATAATAAAATATAGAATATTTTTAAAAGAATTATTGAATATATATCACAAAAATTGTATCCTGAGGTATCATATATCTTGAAAAAAACTTTACATGATTGAAGAAGGGTAACATCTTGAGGTGAATGAGATTATGCATGTAGGAGAGTAGAATTTTAACATCTTTGAAGTCAACAAAGTTGCCATTTCCACCCCATTGTAGTCTTTACTTTCATGTTTTCCTGCTGCACCTGGGGGAATCGACTGCCTATACTGTTTTATGATCTAAGCAAGACTTCTAAACTCAGATGCTCCAAATGCTTTGGGAGCTTCTTGAGATACCTGTCTATTGGAAAAAAAAATGTGTAGAGAAGTTTCTGCCAGATAATATGACAAATAGACTTCAATGTGATTCATGTTTAGACTTTTTTGGGTCAAATCCAAAGAGCAAAGTTTGTTTTGCTGCAGATAACATCCATCATATAAATGTTGCACAACTTTGTGCCAGCAACTGGATTTAAAAAGATCCGTGGAAAGACTTCATGGTCAGCAAATAAAATCTTAGATGATATCATGGGAAGCTACAAGAATACCATTGCAGGATATCTTAAGTGCCCAGGGTAGAATAAAAAAAAACTATTAATTATTAGGTCACCTTTGCAAAGAGAAAATATAAGAAACAGAAAAGATAATGACACAGGGCACTTACAAGTTACTATTATCTTGATATTATGGATAAAACTGTTATATCCTAGAAAGGTTCGATTACTTGATCCCAGTTGCCTTATAGTGTGAGAATGAACATAACACAGAATCATCTTCTCCCTAGGTATATGCATAAACTTCTCTCTAGATCTACACTGAAGTTACAGGAAGTTTTGTATGAAGTCAGTCTCAGATGATTCTGATGTGGGAGGCAGTCAGATAATGCTCACGGTCACGGTCCTCCCATTGTTCATCAATTTGCTCAAGCGGGCCCAGTAACGTCTCCATCGTGAGACTTGTTGTTACTATGTTTGGCATATTGAATACATCACGGGTAGGTTGCCAGGCTTTGCTGTGCGGGCGAGATACTCTTGGTAGCTTGCCGGGCTCTCCGAGAGGGGCAGAGGAATCGAACTCGGGTCAGTCATGTTGGCTGCGTGCAAGGCAAATGCCCTACCCACTATGCTATCGCTCCAGCCCAGATAATGCTAGCTTTGCAATATTTTTTTAAGAAAAAAAATAGTGAACTCTGTTCATGTGGATGAACTGAGTAAAAAAAAATAAATTGCCTGGTGCTGGAGAAATAATATAGCGGATAGGGTGTTGCTTTGCAAGTGGCCGACCCGGGTTTGATTCCCAGCATCCCATATGGTCCCGCGAGAACCACCAGGCGTAATTCCTGAGTGCAAAGCCAGGAGTAACCCCTGTGTATCATCGAATATGACCTCCCCCCAAAATAAAAGAATACAAGGGCCACTAAAAATAAAATCAACTAAAAAGAAACCAAAAAAGCTGTGTGATGACCCTGGCTTGAATCGACAGCATCATATAATCATATAGAGTCCTTTGAGTAGTGCCAAAGATAACTTCTGAACATAAAGCCAGAAATAGTGCCTGAGTAGTGCCAGATTTGGTACCAAACCAAAAACAATAACAACAACAACAACAACAACAAAAGCAAAGCATAAGAATTAGAAAGAAAAATAATTAGGGTTTAAGTATTTTTTGAAGTCTTCTCTATATGAATATGTTGAAGAGGTCAGTGTGAAGGAATTTCAACTAATTTTATCTCTTACTCTTTGGAAAACAAGCCAGATATTTAAATTGACAATTAAGTTTCCAGAAAATACATGTAAAGAAACACTTTAAGAATTACAATTAGAACACACAAAATGTATGCCTCCGTGGCATAATCTCACAGATCATGGAATGCCAACATAAGTCCTTTACCCTTCCTAATGCATGTGCAAAAAATTTTCTTTTCATGCTTTATTCATTTATTTACTGTAGTCCCTGTTAAAATACAAATTCTGCTTCAGAAGCTTTTGAAAAATAATCAGCTATCATAATTTTTTTGGTTAACCACAGACATCTGAAAATTTTGTCAAAGTAATTTTCATCAATCATGTTTCTTGTCACATGTCCTCATGTCTTCTGATAAGGAGAATACTAGAATTGGTTTATGGGTGGTGGGGAAATTGATGGGAGAAAACAGAAAATTATAGCATCAAGAAGAGACTGATGGGCTGAGCAATAGTACAGGGGGTGGGTGAGGTGTTTGTGATAGCACAGAAGGTATCATTCGCCTTGCATGGAGTAGAACTTATAGGCAGACCTTGGTTCAGTTCCTGATTTCCAGCATCACATATGGTCCTGAGCACTTCCAGGAGTAATACTTTTTCTTGTTTTTTTGGCTTTTTTGGGTCACACTTGGTGATGCACAGGGGTTACTCCTGACTCTGCATTCAGGAATTACTCCTGGCAGTGCTTAGGGGACCATATGGGATGCTGAGGATCGAACCTGGGTTGGCCGCATGCAAGGCAAACACCCTACCCTCTGTACTATCACTCCAGCCCCAAGGAGTAATTCTTGAGTGCAGGGCTTGAAGTAAGCCCTGAGTTCCTCTGTAGCACTGTAGCACTGTCCTCCCATTGTTCATCAATTTGCTTGAGTGGGCCCAGTAACGTCTCCATTGTGACACTTGTTGTTACTGTGTTTGGCATATTAAATACGTCACGGATAGCTTTCTAGGCTCTGCCAGGTGGGCGAGATTCTCTCGGTAGCTTGCCGGCTCTCTGAGAGGGGCGGGGAAATTGAACCCAGGTCAGTCACGTGCAAGGCAAATGCCTTACCCGCTGTGCTATCTCTTGACCCCTCTGTGTATGGCCCAAAAACAAATTTAAAAAAGGGGGTGTAAGATATAGATTGATTTAAAAGCAACAGACATCCATAACAAAAGATTAAGAGAGTTGAAATTCTATCAACAAGTAATTCTGACTTCAAAATCTTAGCAAAGATAAGTTTTCTCTTTTAATTGCTGGGGGGGACAGATATGGGGAGAGGAATGGAGAAGTTGGGGGAAGCTGCTGTGTTTGGGTCATACCTGTCAAGTTTTCAGAACCTATATTTGGTTCTGTGCTCAAGGATCACTTCTGGCAGTGCTCAGGGGACCTTATGTTCCACTGAGGACTAAATCAGTCGCAACAGGATGCAAAGCAAGGGCCTTAACCACTATACTATCTGCCCAGCCCCAAATGGTAAACTTTCCAAATATAGTAATGAAATAATTGCCAAATTAACTTAGTAGTAATTGATGTGATTTGCTAGATCTTAAGTTCCACTTAAAATTTCTATCTAAGGTTCTCAGGATTGCTATTGTTAAGAAAGTTGAGAAACATTTAAAAAAAAAAGATTTGAATCCCTGTATCATTACTGATTAGTTCAGTAGTCTATCCTGCCTTAGTATCGACAATAATTTCTACTATAAACATTTGGATAACTATTTTATTATGTAGGAATTTTATAAAAATGAAATAAAGTAAACTTCAGAGAGGATGCTTAGTAGAGTGCCTGCTTAGAGATATGCACTAGACTTTACTTCCCCTATTTTCCTTTCTGCCTCCATGACAGACTTCTCCTTTCTCCCTTTATCCCACCTTTAGTGTGCCCTGATTATCTTGCTGCATCTTGTCCAGTCCTGTGACTCTGTACCTGTGCTTTGCACATTGGTCCAGCACATTGATTCTATCACAGTAATCTATTATCTTAAGGAAAATCCTGAGAAAATATACCCAAACCAACATATTATTTTCCTAAGAAACAGTTATTTTAAATTAAATTACAGTAGACACAGAGTTACAAAGTTGTTCATGATTGGGTTTCAGTCATATAATGTTCCAACACCAGTCTCTTCACCAGTACACATTTCCCACCCCATAGTGTAGCAGCATACTAATAAAAAAATGAAACAAATATTAGACTTCATAACTGGGTGATTGATAGTGAACATTAGTCTCCATGATTTTAGACCAGAAGGCCAGGTTTGATCTAAAGTGTTCTTTAATGGGGTATTTTAGATAAAGGAGAGATAAAGGTTGTATAACTGTGCTAGACAGACATTTGGAATTCAAGAGATGTGGAAGTACTTTTTGAAGCCAATACGTTAAAGGAAAACCAGAATATCGATCCTTGTGTTCCCTCCATATTCTTTTGTCCAACCCACTATGTCTTTCAGACAAAAGGGAGACATGTTGAAAGTCGTTGGCGTGTTCTTGCTCTCTTGTACTGATCACACTTGTACCTCTGGCTTATCCTTTTGTAAAGAACAACCTCTCAATCTGTCACTTATCCAGGAGTTAGAATGTTTTCACTCATTTAGTGTAAACAGGAGTCAGAATATTGCTATCTTTCTTTCCCATTCATTTTCACTTTTCACCGTGACATCATAATTGCACCCTTCGTGGTCTAATGGCTAAAGCTAGGGTTTGGGAGTTAGACAGGTAATAGCTATATTTCAGTTTCACCAATGACTAACTGCAAGGCAAGCACAAGATGAATTTTCAGATTTTTATTTATAGCTATGTTAAATATATTAAAAGCTACTTCACATTGCTATAAGAATTAAATCAATGTTTTCCAAATTGGATGTTACTGTTTTCATGCTCCCCTCGGGGGTCAGTCATCATCATTCTGAAATGGTCCAAGGAAAGAGCAATAACAGCCTTGGGTGTAACTGCAAAATGGGAGCACTTGCTGTTCTCATAAAGCAGGTAGATTTCCTGAAGAACACTAATGACATTTTTTTTTTTTGCCAAAAAGGAGGCAGTAGACAATTTAGCTCGAGGTGCATCTCTATAACATCATATGTTTTGTAACTATTTAATAATGGGAGTTATTAATTATTTTACCTAAGGTTTAGATTGATATAATTTTTTTAATTCTCAGAATTTATCTCTAACAAGAAAGATAAATTCTGTGTTTGTGTCTTTACCGATCTCTTTCAAAATCATAAGAATTATTGACAGATCATTACAGTGAATTAAATATTTTATTATAGATTATTACACATAAGAATTATTACAGATTATTTTTATCTTTATCTCTAAAGGCCTAGGGCAAGAAACTTGGTGGGGAGAATCTGGAGACAGCTAGAGGTCAGAGTTTCCATAGTTGTGTTACTAACATCATCATGGAGAGAAAATATATAATGCTTCAGGATGATTAGAGTTATTAAAGAACCAAAGGTGGAGGCTAGAGCAATAATACAGCTGACCCAAGTCCAATCTTGAACCCTATATATTCCCCAGAGACCAGTTTGAAGTAATTCCTGAAAACAGAGCCAGGACTAAGTCCTCAGTACTTCTGGGTATGGTTTAAAAACCTGTATAATGGTTTAAAAACCTGTATTATATAAATAAATTTTGAAATTTTTGAAAATAAAGAAGCAAAGAACACTTTGGACAATAATTATATTTTGTATAAAGAAATTTCAACTACTAAGGACATAGTGTATTTTTATTGATGCACCAAGTTTATTTTAAATGTTAATCCAATGTACCAAGATCAAGCCATGCACACTGCTGAGAAAATTAACCGGCCTAGGGAGGAGGTAACTTCAGGGGAAGTAAAGGTTTCCCCAAAGAGTTGAGATACTAATGTTTAGAAGAATGTGCAGGAAGTGCAATATAAGAATGTGTAGGAAGAGCAATAGTGTGGTATGATTAATAGAGAGTGCGTGAATTTTGACTTGGTGAAAAATAAGTAAATATCATGTCTATGAGTCATTCAGCAATGTCTATGGTATGGAGAAAAATATAAAATTTTATCTCCGGAAGAAAAGTCTTAAATTATGTTGTTATTCTCAGTTGACTTATTAGATGACTCAAACTACAGTAGGTTTGATGACTGCTGTGGAACCACACAGGAGGGAAACACAGAAAGAAAAAACTTGATTGAGTCTATATTCCACTGCTCTCTGGTGATGAAAACTGATTCTTTTACTTCTGCTTGCAGCAGTACTTAGAAAAGGTGAGGGCTTTGAGTGGTGAGATTTGAACCTGGTTTTCCTTGTCAAAGAAGTGGTTACAAAGGCTGGAGACAGAGGGCTGAACCTAGTATAGTGGATAAGGCACTTGCCTTATATGCAGCTGACCTAGGTTCAATCCCTGGCACAGAGCATGACCAGAAATGATTCCTGAGTACAGGTTCAAGGATAATCCCTGAGTTCAGCAAGGTTTGCTCCAGTCCCTCTGCCACTTTTTTTTGTTTTGCTTTTTTGGGGTCACACCTGGCAATGCTCAGGGATTATTCCTGGCTCTGCACTCACTGCCCCTGGCAGTGCTCAGGGGACCATATGGGATGCTGGGAATCGAACCCGGGTTGTCTGCATGCAAGGCAAACACCCTACCTGCTGTGCTATTGCTCCAGCCTTCACTTTTTTTAAAGAAATCTTAGATATTCCATAAAGCAAATATTACTGACACATTTCCATCATAATATTGGCTCTGTTTATTCACTTATAATAAAAACAAAGAATTTCAGAAGAAATTTTGTGATTTCTTATTCATATAATTTCTTAGGTAAAACCCTTTGCAACTATAGGAAATAAGGTTTTCAGTCCACTTGCCAGACACTGGGTGAAGAGTGGATTTTATAGTTATACAAGTGAGACTCAAAGTATTTTTAGATGCATAAATTTAGGTCTTGAACAGTTCTGTATCAATACTCTTAAGAAGGCCAAAAGAATGGGAAAGGTAGAAGAATATGGAGATAAATTGAAGGATAGTCATGCCGGAAGTAAATATCAGGGCTAAACTATTTTTATGTAACATAAAATAACCACAACAGGAACATTATCCCATTCTGCTGTCTATATGGCATTCTTGCTTTAAACCAAATATTTAAGGGGCCAAAGTGATAGTACAGTGGGGAGGGCACTTGCCTTGCATTTGGCCAAAACCCAAGTTTAATCCATGGGGTGATCAAAACCCAAATTTAATCCATCTGAAGTGATCACTGAACACAGAGTCAGAAGTGCGTCCTAGCACACCTGAGTATAGCTCCCCCCAAAAAACAAATTAATAAATAACTAACCTTTCTAAAAACAAATTAGTAAATAACTAACTTGGTGCTTAAATAAAATATTCTTGAGAGAAAACTTTACAAATGGGGAAACACACACACACAGCAGACACACGCTTTTCTTCTTGACTAACAATAGTTGTAGTCAGTGTTAATAGTAGAAATATAAGTAAGGACTTGTCCTAGTGGGAGTGTTCAAAGGGTTAGATTCTTCTAGCACCCTTCTATTCCGATGAACTGCGTGAGAGCAATGGTGAAAGAGCAGGAAAGTAGATATCCTATGAATAGCTGTTGATAGAGTTAAAAAAAGGTTGAGTTATATTTGCATATTGAATTAATACCATGTCCATATGTGATGCTTTAGACTCCTATTAGACAATGTGCAGAACTATGCTGATAACTAAATTGAAATAGTGGTCAGTATGCCTTAGAATCCGTCAAAAGGTGAGCCTAGTTTTCCTCAGTAATATAAAGATATGAATTACTACATTGAAAGAGATCTATTAGTGATGATATGAAAAATTTAAATTATGAAGTTTTGCAATTTTTCTTTATAAAAGAGAGAAAAGTAGGGTGGCAGTTTGATATAAGCACAAGAACTTAAGGTTTGGAAAGTAAGTCTGAATCTTTTCATTTTGGCTTTCTCATTACTTGGGAGACTTGGGAGAAATACTTTTAAATTTCTGATAATGGTAACCCGTTCATCTAGTAGAAGAATAAGTACACTGTTGGACTTGGAAGTTTTTTTTATTAACAATAAAGTGATGCACTGCCATTATTTAGAGCAAGGGAAGAAACAGAAATCATCTAGCCACTCACAATGTTATTAGTGAAAAAGTATATTCACAGGATATAAAAGGATAGATGAATGGAGTAGTTCTTCAATTATCCAACCCAGACAGAGTCACACAGGGTTGGCAAAATATTGATTCATGTCTTAGCTGTACAGGTAATGGGTCAGGGAATGAGTTTTATTTTACTGTCTTCCCTCTTATAAATGTGAGTTTCAGACCTGAAACGTATTCTAACTAACAGTGACCCAAGTACACTTTCTGCGGCTTATAAAAACAGGGAGGAAAGTTAGGCGCTGGTGAGGTTGCCATTTCAGAGAGTTCAGATTTCCGGGACAACCCAGTGATCCCTCGCTCTTGATTCCGTGCACGACTCTTTGTGGTGCGGGCTGCATCAGCGGCTCTTAGCCATGAACCAGAGCATCTTGGAGAGGATCTGTTAAGTGCCTACAGGGCCTGTAGCCTGGAAAACATGCCTGCAAAGTTAATAGAGAGCTTCGGCTTCTGGGGACCTGAGAGATTTCAATCACTGGTATTGTCAGTGAGTGGGGCTGATTGGGGCCATGATGTATTTTTGTCTGGAAAATAAGAGAAGAAGCTTTGGGGAGAAAAAAAATGCTTGCTGAGTAGGTGCCAGGCCTGTTTGTGAGCTGTTGCAGGTGTGTGAGCTAACTGGAGTTGGGCCCATTTTCTCCCATGGAGGGATGCCCTCCTGCAGGGCCAAGCGGCTCACCACAGCTCCATTGCTCAGAAACAGGAGGTTAATTAGCCCAGCGCTTAATGAGAGCGTCTGGAGGAAGTGTTGAAAAATACTAAAAAATAAATGAGATGGGGGAAATGTCGGGGGGGAAGGCAGAGGGGCCGTGATCTGCTCTAAGTGGCTAGTGGGGAAAATAACATGGCTGAGACAAATTGAGAATGACTGCGCATGCACGTCTGGCCTCAGTGTCATTGGAGGGAGATTCCAGAGTAAATAAGAATGAGAGAAGTGGGAGAATTTGTAAAGCTTGGCAACTAAGGTGATGCGAATGCACATGCGTGTGTGTGTGTGTGTGTGTGTTGAAGTAAAGGGTGGTGTAAAATGGGGAATAGGCTTTCTTTTCATTTTGAGATCTTGGAAACATGTTTAAGGCAAAGAAACACAACATCTATCCCTAGGATAATTCTTTTTAAATTTTCTTATTAAGTTTAACCCTAAGTAAATATTTGTAGGAAAAATGAATTTTGCAAAAAACAATACCGTAGTAACATGAGAGCAGTTTCAAATCACCATCTTAAAATTTCAAAAGTTCATGCAATGATGCAGCTAATCAGAAAATAAAGTTTTGGACAAATTGCTTCAATGAATGTATGGGTCTTTGGAGAAATGCTTTGAAGACCAAATATTTAACTGGTTCTAATCCAGATCTAAGAGTATAGCTGAGCCAAACTTTATCTGGTCATCAGAGCGTTAGGTCCTAGGGAAATCTGATAGCTGAGATAAGGATTAAATAAAGAATTTATGATTTAAATTTAGTACTCTTTCCAAAATCTCATCGTTGGGTCTGCTAAAAATATCAAGAGAATGAGCCAAATAATGCTTTAGACATTCACAACGAATTGTCAGAGCTTTGGAAATAGAGTGAGACTTGGGAAAACAGAATGAGAAATTAGTCAGACTTTCTGGAAAATAAGTTTAGAAAATGAAGACCTAAAAAAAAAACCCTAGTAAACAGACAAAGGATTACAGAAAATATTAAAATGTGAATAGATTCGCAAAAGAAGATATATTTTAAGAACATATTAAAGTAACATTGATTTATTGCATTATGCACACTTCCAGTATATTCAGTTAATATACTTCTGGGGGTGTGGTCAGGAATATGGTTCAACTGGAACAGATACTTTGCATACAGGAGATTCTGGTTGAATTCCTAGCATTGCACAACATGGTCTAATGAGCACACCCAGGTATGATCCTCGATCCTTCACTGTCCCCCGTAAAAAGACATTTAAAATAAAGAGATAGTAATACCTCAAAATCCTATCCTCTTAATATGGACTAATAACATTGAATGGGATAATACTACATCAGTTACTAAGATAGATAAACTGAGCCTCAGAGAGATAAATTGATTACTAAAGGACTATAGTCACATTGCTTGCAAATAATAGTGCTAGGATTTGAAGGCCTCTAAAGTATTGATACAAAGCCTGGTCACTAAATGGAAAAACAAAAAGAAACGTAATCTAGAGGAACTAAAGAAGTTCCAAAGTAAATGTGCAAAGAAAAGACACTCCATTTAATATTTATATGAAGACTGACAAACTGTATACCAAATGCAAATGAAACTATTGATTTCCATAATAGCCATTCAGCAATGTGAATAAAAGTTGCAGATTACCTGATTGCTAGGTCTTTACTATTAAAATGACCTTACTCTTTTGGCAGGGAGAGGTCTAAACCTCATTGCCCTTGAAGTCATGAAGTGTCTGGGATTGTAACCAGCACTCTTACATGCAAAGCATGTGCTCTAATCCTCACAGTCTTTTCCATGGCCCATGCCTGATCTTATTTTTTCCAACATCCCATATCTAAGAAAATAATGTGATAGTTCACTTCAGTAACTTCCTGAATGATTCAATTTTTCCATGGAAATCATAAATAGTTTATTTCCAGACTTGACTTAATTCCTCAGCTCGAATTTTGCACCTTATTGCTTTCATAAACCCTCAAATCTTGTGCATAATCTTTATTCAGTTCTAATAAAATCTAAACTTTGAAATTTCTGTGTGAAGAAATTCCCAAGATCCCAAGATTCAGGTTTGTCTTATTTCAAGATATTGTTTTTGTAACATTTGTGCATACAGATTTAGACACAAAATTAGCTTTGAAAATCATTCAAATATTAAAACCAACTTGCCCTTATCTTGTTAAGTAGGAGAGAAATCACAAAGTCAGTTGTGGAGAATGACCAAAAATTAAAATAGACTAGTATTCAGCCTAAAAACTTTTAAAACAAATGTTATATGTGCTTTTTTTTAAAAAAATATTTGACTTTGGGTAGTCACACACAGTAGTGCTCAAGGATTGCTCCTAGCTCTTGTGGTCAGGGATCAATCCTGGTACTGTTCCTGGGACTACAAATGGTACTGGTGATTGAACACAGGTCTGCCATATGCAAATCAAGTACCTTATCCATTGCACTACCTCTTCATTACCGAGTTTTGAGCTCTTCACTCCCCTTCCCCCAGACCATAAATAATCCTTCAGCCAAAATTGAAGTCAGTGCAGTTGAGCAGGGCAAGAGATCATGTCTTCTGAAGGAACAAGAGGAGAAAGATGAAGAAAGAAAAATGTGTCATAGAGTATAATCACACTGTTTTACGGAAATTTAGAATTCAAGTCTTCTCACACTTTACATTAATATCCCAAATTTATTTTGAAAGTCAAATTCTATCTTAGAATGCACTAGATCATCCGATAGAGGAAATAATAAATAGTCCAGGAATGCAAATGCATGATCCAGACTTTTTTTTTGTAATGGATGAGGCTGTTGTACGGGAGGTCACTGCTATCTATACCACTGGCACCGCATCTTTTGTGTACAGGCTCCTTGACAAGTTTTAAAAAAATCCACAAAAACCTTTGGTGCTACCACTGAACTTTTACTTTTAAAGTTTTGATTTTAAGGTTACATGTGGCATTGGCAAAGTGCTGTACCTATTAATTGGCTTAGTTCTTGGCAAGAGAGTAAGCAGCAGACTATTTCAGATTCAGACTTTCTCTGAATCTGAATTTTTATTTTCAGTATGAGCATTATTTTATTCATTTTCTAATTGGTGTCATCTATATTCAGGGTTTAATTCTAGCTGGTTCCAGTGGCCCATATGCAGTGCTAGGAATCCAACTCCAGTTGGCTCTCTGCCAGGCAAGTGCCTTACCATCGCCACTGTCTTTCCAGTCTTTGAATCTGCAACTTCTTCAGATGCTACAGAAATGAAACAAAGAGCTCTCTCAATTTGTATGCTCTCAACCCAATGATGTTTTCTGTCCTAAGTCGATTACATCTTCCATTGCTTTCCAGATCCTAGAATTTACAGGTCTTTCTTGTTAAATTGATAAGTCCCCTCACATTATATTGAATGCAACGTTTTATATTTTACAGTTATTTTAATTGGCTAACATATTCATTTAAAAAGGTTATAGGGACTGCACAGTGTTGTCCAGTAATTGAACATGGGAACTTGTACATGCTAAACCTGTCCTCTATCAATCAAGCTATCTCCCTGACCCAGAATTCTTAATTTAAGAGGGATATTGGAAAGAGGAGCTGAGGAAATTTAAGTGGACATGAGGATTGATCTATGGCATTCAACTAGAGGGAAGAGTTTTCCTACAGAACTAACATTTTTAATTTTAATGAAGTTCAATTTGTCATTTTTTTATCTTATGGTTTTGCCTTCAGGAGCTTTAAATATGACACTTTGCTTAGAGCCCTTCAATAGTCACAGGAAATTCTAAGTGGAAGAATGTCCACTTTTTCTTAAGTGTTCATGTTGTAAAGTTTTCTTAAGTGTTCATGGAAAGGAGTTATCACTTAGTAGATAGTTTTCAATGTTGCTTAACAGTTTTCCAATAAACTAGTGCTGATTCCTGAGTTTTTTGAGTATTGAGATATATTGTTAATGCTTCGAGATTTGACTTAAACTGGTAACATTGAAGAAATGTGTCTATCTGTAGCCAGTGAGTTCTAGGCAAAACGTTCTTGACTCTTAGTGAGACAGAGTCAAGAACGTTTCTAAGCATTTAACTTCTGCCCAGAACTCCCTTCTTTTGCCAGCACATTCATATTTCCTTTTTGCTTTTTCTATAGAGTTTCACTGGATGCCTTGTATTTTGCAATTTTCTTTTGTGTCTTACAATGAGCAAATGATCTCATTTTATTGATATGATTGAAATAATCTCATTTTATTGATATCTTTTTAGCTACACTGAGATCTGTAATTTTTGTTCATTTTTAATTTCTTTATGAGACTGGTGGCTTGTCTGATTTTTAAAAATCTAAACATTTTTATTACTTGACTTTATTATAATATCATAAGTACATTGTAGTCTCAACCTTTCCACTGCCAGGGTACAGTACCTAATAATAGTCAATAAATTTTAGATGAAGGAAAGAATAAATAATTGAATTTCTGACATAACAGGACAGCTGAACAAAACTTTTAATCCAACACCACTATATGCATATTCATGTCTAAATATAGTGATATATGTATATGCATGTAAAACACTAAAAGCATACAAGTAACATTTTTTATGTTGAAATGTTTTTTCTTCATTTTGCTATATAGAAAAAATACCAAAATTTCTGTAGATATAAAATTAAAGGCAGTTTTTATTTATCTCCTGTTAAAAATGTTATTAGTTTTATTTCATATGTACTACTCTTTCACTATTCCTACAAGAACAAGATATCTAATTAGGTAAAGGAAAAGAAATCACAATTTCATTGTTTGGTGTCCTGCATTCATCAGCAGAATGATACCAACGTGGTGAGCCTTTCATTGAGATTTTATAGCGTAGCTTTGTCCTTCCCTATTAACAATTTCTGCTTGCAATTTCACTGAGGAAACGAAGTTCCAGCCATCCTTTACCCCAAATCTAGCAGCAGTGCTCATAACTAGCATATGCTCCTGCTGAATGACCTGGCTTCATTCACAACTAAATCAGCACTAAAGCAGTCTGGATGATAGATAGCAGCTTATCAATAATTGAAAAGAAAGGCTCAGAGATGTCCCATTATCTGAATAATTAATGCTCCACTTGGGTTTTGTAATTCCTTAATAAAACTGACTGATTGATTTGCTTAATTAATTCCTCCTTTGACAGGCTTATTGCTTTCTTTGGAGCCAAGGATGAGCAAAAAGAAAAAAATATATATATAATTCAAGCCAAGTGAAAAGATTTAAAATCTTCATAAACTTTAGCCCCCTCAGAATTTTATGAAAACAAGTTCTCCAGCAAATCTTCTACCCTATTCTCTGGGTTGCCATAAAAGAACCCCAAACCCTGCCATGAGAACACCATGTGTCACCAAGGTATATTCGGCATGGTGACGGATGAAGCATTAAGCTGAATTGTAAGGGTCTCCACCACATCTGTAGTAATAAACTCAGTTCAACCTTAAACACTTTTGAATAAATTGATGTGAATGAATGTTTAAAGCAATGAGCACGAGGCAAGGCGGTGACAGCTGCCTTGATGCTGAGGGCCCTGAGAGCTCTCCTGGCAGATCCTTCTGGCTCTTTTCATTCGTTCTGATTGAAGCACAGCACCAACATTAGAATCTGGTCCAATCCCAACTCTCCTGCTACCCATCTGTTGATGACTGGGTTGACAAAGAAAGGAACTGACCACCACTAAATATTAAAAATGAAAAGAAATGCATCACTGAGAGTAAAGCTTAGAAGATGGAGATTGAATAACAAAAGTGAGGAACTGGACACATTAATACAGTAGGGAGGATGGTTGCTGGGCATATGGCTGACCTCGGTTCTATCCCTAGCACTGCATATGGTCACCTAACCCCCACCAAGAGTGATCCCTGAGTGCAGGGCCAGAAGTAAGCCCTGAGAGCCATTGAATGTGGCCCCCCAAAGGCAACATAAAACAAAAAGAAAAACTGAATAAAGTAAGTGTATGTGACATGACACATATATGACATAGAGAAGGTAATTGAGGCCATTTGTCTTATTTTTGAGTACATAGACAATTTATAGTTTGGCAAATTATATTATCATTTTCTGAGAAAGTTAACAGATAAAAAGTTCTGAAAGTAATGTATGCAATTAGAAGAAAACGGCCTTACCACTAGCAGGCATTCTAATAAGTTTTTTCAAGTTAAAAATCCATAATCCATAATGAAAGCTTCAGTGCTGTATTTAAATCTTTGTAGTCTCATGGCATTGATCTCTGTGACTTTTTCAAGAATTTCATCTCAGTCAGTTCAGGCTAGTATAAACAACTACCATAACTATTGATTCCTAACAGGATGGGAATCTTGGAAATTTAAGCCCAACGTTGTAGTATATTTGATCCTGTTAGAAGTTTTATTTCTGGTTTGCAGAGAGTTGCATTATAGGTATATACTCATATAGCAGACAGTGCATGAGACACAAACACACAAACACACACACATATATTCACAGAGCACACACACACTGATTTCTTAGTATAGTGCTAACAGCAAAGTGTCTCATGATTTTATGTCTATTTACCTATCAAGGACATTAACTTATTAGAGCAACACATAAGAGAAATAGAACTTCAAAATTTGAATGGGAGTGGAGTGGGACCATAGACTATGAAAGTTTCTGGTCAAGGACAAACTTAGCAAAAAGAGACTTCATGATGCAAGTGAATCAGACCTCCTTTATTGTGGGATAACATTAGTTTATCATTTTTCCCTGGCTGCAGGGAGCTTAAGTTTGTTGATAACAGTATGCACTGTGCTTCCAAAGCATTCCTATTTCCTCTGTATTCATATTTAACAGCTCTGTACTCTACTTTGTCTACCTGTTAGTCACTCATTTTCCCTAAGCCGTACCTGTGACTTGTAAAGACAAATTTCTCAGAAATCTCTGGTTTTATATTTGTAAGTAAAATATTATTTTTCTCCTTCTCTTATGTCATTTTTCACTCTTTAATTCAGAGTAATGAAGGGCAGTGTGACACTGGAATGGGACACTTAGTGAGACTGGAAGAGGCGTGTGGGGAGAATGGATAAATGGCAACTGATCACCATACAGTTGGCCCTTGTTCCCTCCTTCATCCACCCATGGCATTCACATCCCGGAAAAGGGAGTGGAGCAAGACCACCAAACACGAGAGAGAGAAAGAGAGCCACTGAGAATCTTCCTTAGTCACCCAAAGATTACACACATAACTCCAAAGAATGTATTTCCTATTAAAATAGCACCCAGTATCACAACAAGAGCAGTTCAACTAGCTAGTTTTAAGAGGTTGGTCATTTTCAGATAATAACAATAAAATAATTGAAGTAAACTTCTCACAGCCTTGACCTTTGTCACACTAAAAGTCATATTTTCCTTGATTTTTGTCATGTTTCATTCGCTAACTCTATCTTCTCAGAGGAGAAGCATCTATCATTCAAGAATAATAAGTAGTTGAAAATATCGAAATAAACATTCTAAGCATGGTTCCAGGAGCTATGCTACATATCATATTAGTAGGTTTTATGGTAGTTCTGAAAGATAAGCATCATTAGTTGCATTTTACAGATCAGAAGTCTGAGACTAAAAGAAATAAAAGACAAAATTGGATCTAGATTTGGTTATTCTTTTTTGACCCCTTGTTTATTTTCAAGTTAATTCTTTGATTTGCACCAATTCTTTCCTTTTTAACAAAGTTTCTTGAATTTTCTGTCCCCTCTCTTCCTTGAACATTTCCTTCATTGCACAAGTGTCTATCTATGTATTTTCTCTGAATTATCTGTTCCCTGTCATTGGATATCTCTAGTTAAACAATACATTTTTAAAAACCTATTTCATTTTTATCTTTCCATCTAACATACAAACATCTTTTTCTCTTTTGGGGATACACACTCAGGAATGTTCAGTACTTAATTTTCTCAAGGCTTACTCTGAGCTCAGGGCTCACATGTGGAGAGATTCATGGGACCATATGGGGTATTAAGAATCACACTAGGGTTGGCCATGTGCATAGCAAATACCTGCCCTCTGTAAATATATTTATTTTAATGGAAAGCTCATTATTTAATAAACTTTTGGTTATATGGTGTGGTCAATGTGATGGAGCAAAGAAGACAATTCGGAAGAAGATAACAGGAGGCTGGTTCATATAGAAACTTGCAATAATACAGAACATAACTGACAGTAAATTGTTGGCTTACGTGAGTGGCATTTTTTTTTGTGTGTACATCCTGGATCATATATGGACAAATCAGCTTCTCTTAACTAATGGTGCAATTTCATATTTGGAGATTGGAACCAAAAGAATGTAGAGGGCTTGATCTAAATTTTCAATTACATAATCTGAGAATAATACATTTAGTATTTCCTTTAGAATGTTAAAAAAAGGTTTTGAATTTATAAAATTTTAATTGAATTGAATGTTTTCTTCTGATCTTATGTTACTGTAAAAATATAATTTTTGGATTCAACTCAAACTTAGAGGCATAGTCTCTCAAAAAAGATAGGTTCCATCTTTTGACAATATGCCCCTGGTGGCTCTCTTTTGCTTTCTTCATTGTTTTCAGGAAACTTGAGTCTATCTGGTGGATTCTTCCTTGCTTTTCTTGGTAAACTCTTTTTTCGGTGCAGTACTGTGGTGTTTGTTCTGCCAGACGCGTGGAATAACAAGACGCTGAATCTTGGGTACTTTGGTCCTAGGTTTCTTAGGTTTCTTTTTTAGGAGGTTTTGCAGAACATACAGGCAGACATTACATCCTTGAGAGAAAAAGAAAAGTTGTTGGGTTCTGCTAACTAATTTTGGCCCTAAGTTTGAAGCACAGTGTGTCAGTTAATTCAAAAATTTCTTTCTACACTTTCTTTACAATGACCAAGTTGAGAACACTCAATTTGGCATCCAAAATGCAACTGTGAATAGATTTGTGCTTTCTCTTAGCAATCTCACTTGGTCTATAACAGGAAAGCCCCTTATTCAATAGCAGTTGGACATGACCATATGTCTTCCTACAGAGAGAAACCTTGCTTCATAGAGAAGCTTTGTTTATCGTTTCCACCACTGATTCCGACAATATAAGCCTGCCATTTTTCACCCAGAGTTATCTGCAGCAACTTAGGTTGCCATTCACTTCTCAAAAGAGGTATGTGTTTGTATTCATCATCCACTTCACTGAGTCCTTGGCAGCACGTATGTGAGAAAGAGACACTCAATTTCACATCTAAAACCTCAAATTTTGGTTTTCTAGGACCCTTTTTTTGTAGATGAAAGAATGCATTAAGGATTGAAATAAATAAGGTCTATATAATTTAAACTAAATTCAATGAAATTCAACTCTAGAAAAAGAATGAGGAAATTGCAATTTACATACTAAGAAAGGCAGTATGTGAGGAGCAATACTTTCACACAGCACAGATTTTAGAATTAACGGATCATTCCTCAATCTGAACTGCTTACTCACAGCCTGTTATAATTTTGGCTCAGAGTTAACCATCCTGAACATTACTTTCCTCACCAACAAAGGATGCTAATGGAATCCTTCTACAAGGTTGATATATATTTCTGTGTATACATATATAATGGAATTTAAACATCAGAGATAAAATGCACTTCTTAATAACTGATAGATAATAGTATTGTACCACATAATCAGATGTTAGGTACTTTCATTGTGTAGAATATAAGAATATCTACCAAGAATGAAATGTTAACTCTATACATTGTGGACTCTATTCAAAATGTGCTTTCCTGAAAGAAACAGACTCTTCCTACTCTTACAATAGTGTGTGTGTGTGTGTGTGTGTGTGTTATGAAAGAATAGAGAAATTGAAATGAATTTACTCAACTATGGAGGAATAGGGCTGGGAAACAAAAATTTCATGGATATTTTTGACAATGTCCTTCAATATACTTCTCAGAAAAGAAAAAGCATTATATAAAGAATTTTGATATTCTCCTCTATTTAACTGTACCACTTGAGAGAGGAATAGTAGATATCAAAGGAGATAATGGAAAGATTTTGAAAGTATTTTGGTACTGTTGATTGTCACTGTCACTGTTCTCTCATTGTTTATTGATTTTCTCGAGCGGGCCCAGTGACCTCTCCATTGTGAGACTTTGTTGTTACTGTGTTTGTCATATTGAATACATCATGGGTAGCTTGCCAGGCTTTGCTGTGCGGGCGAGATACTCTTGGTAGCTTGCCGGGCTCTCGGAGAGGGGCAGAGGAATTGAACTTGGGTTGGCCATGTTGGCTGCTTGCAAGGCAAACACCATACTGCTGTGCTATTGCTCTGTTGATTAAGACCATTAAATCTCATAATGACAGAAATTTTATT
Source organism: Sorex fumeus (assembly GCF_029834395.1). Classification (NCBI taxonomy): domain Eukaryota; kingdom Metazoa; phylum Chordata; class Mammalia; order Eulipotyphla; family Soricidae; genus Sorex; species Sorex fumeus. The sequence continues at coordinate 44,111,166 of NW_026606185.1, read as the reverse complement.
AACTATTATTGCCCAAATATTAAAATCACCTAAAAGCTTTTCCTAAGACAGAAAAAAATGATTTGCAAAGTTTCCATATCTTATTTTCTATGAATGAAATTACTTGACACAGTGAAAGATATTTCTTCCAGGAAGTTAATTAACTGACAGCTTGGGACTATTATGCAATGTTGTAAATTTGGTTAAAGGATGTTTGCAAAAGATGGACTCTTTTAAACAAAGTGCACTCAGATTTCTGAGATTGCAAGTGTAAGGACTGAGATTGAGACATTGTGAGAAAATGTTCCAAGAAAATAAACAGTATCTCATGAGACATCTTGGAAGAGATGGAAGAAACAATCACTTTCCTTTAGGTCACATACATATAGACTTAATATAATTTTAGACAATCTTGTTTGAACTATAATTAATATTAATTTTATACACTTTGCTCAGTCTATCAGTTGCTTACATTTTGTTAGTCAATGAAGATAGATGTCCTAGATATGGCATATCTCCCCAAACATATCAAAGTCTAGAAGACTTTGTGAGATAAGGCTTTCTGGACACAGATGACTTTTGTAGAAGAATATACATACATATGCAAAAAGTTTTAAGACACAGAATCATGCATTATATTCTCTAGTTGGTTTCCTTTCTCATGAAAAACTTTATAGCAAAAGTAGTTTAAATAGAATCATTGTGTTTTCCCTCCTCTACATCCCTTGGGTGTTTATGAGTGATATATCTTAAATGCATAAAACAATCACGGTTTCAAATGCCTTGAAATATCTTCTTTAACACTGGATACAGATACCCAGCTTCTTTGTATAAAAAATAGTAAAATACCTCAAGAGTCACTATAAACTTCAATTTAATTTATACTGTGAATTTAATTTGTTCTTAGGGAGAATAAAAATCAAATATGTTTTTTAAAAATAATGATTTTATTTTCTGCATTTAAAAATGTCACTTGTTCAGCTACATAATTGATATTCAAACCAATTGTTAATGATTGATATAGCATAATGTTCTAACATAGTCTCATTGAAGACATGGCAGAGTACTGAACTGCCATTGTTATGAGACATTTATATTGAATTCTGTCTTGTAGAAGAGATGCCTGGTTATTAGCTTCCAGCATATCATATATGTGCTTAGGAAAAGTCATTAATTACATTGCCCAGGAGTTCTTTTTTCTGTATAACTTCAAAATCAAAAGGTGGGGAAGGAGGGAAAGGCATTATAAATGAGGAGTCACACATGACTTCTCACACAAAACCTTGAGTTCCCATTTAGTGGAGATCACGATCATGATCATCCTGTTGTTCGTCGATTGCCTTGAGCAGGCACCAGTAGCATCTCCTTCTCCCTAGCCCTGAGATTTTAAAAAGTGCCATATTCAAGGCTCTTTCAGGGTTAGGAGAATGAGACCCATCATTGCTACTGGTATTTGGCATATTGGGTATGCCACGAGGAGTTTGCCAGACTCTGCTGTATGGGCAGGTTACAGTCGGTAGCCTTCCAGGTTGTCCAAAATAAGAATGAGACAATAAGATGTCACTGAGTGGAGATGTTTACTTAAACCATGGTATCATTTTGTCACTCAAGAATTTAGGTTCTAAGCCAAATACCCACTTTGGTGTTTTAGGCTGAAGTCATCTGTGATGTTTGCCAACCCAGTGACTACAACTATTCTCATCTTCATTCATTTTGCTTTTCCTACAGGTGTGTAAGCTATCATTTCTATTTCATTGCTATTGTAGTTTATAGAGAGAACACAAAGTCATGAAAATACCCAAATATAATTTCAACATAATTATCTATATAGAAAACTCTAATGCCTTTTTAAATATGCATGAGAACATTACATGTGGGTTCAGCTTATCCTGATAGGCAGATGCCCATCAACCACACAAGTCTCTGATAAAATGGCTCTGTAGAAATCTTAGACAAAAGTCGTACTCAAACATACCTTGAAGAGTCCTTCTATCAGAGAATTCTGGGCCTAAGAAACCTAAACAAATCCAACTTGGTTAGGTGTGAAATACCTGTTGCAATAAATTGCAATGTTGCAAAGCTCATATTTTGAGTACTTCTTAAAGAACTGAATTACATAAGAGAACTTTTTCCAGAATTAAAAATTAACTTATATGTCAAAATAAAACCCTCAAATTTAATTTATCATAAAAGCTATATTCTCGAGTAGAATCTAATGGACCAAAACAGATAAAGCAATTAAATGGGAAATGCTATGAATTAATCTTATTTAAAGAGGCAGTTGAGATGGAATTCATATTTTTAAAGATACGATAACCAGGAAAAAAATAGCCTTTCCAGCTCGGCTAGTGGTATCATAATTTAAAATAATAAAGCATTTTAGGTACCTAATTTATTCATTTTATGCAGGTGCTATTTGTTAATTTTGACATTTCCCTCAATTTTGATTGCTGATGACTTTCATCTCTTTGGAGACATTTTTTTCTGTTTCTTATTAATTTATAGTAGTAGTTGTATGTCTGTTATATAAAGTGGAAGAGTACTGAAGTCCCGAAAAGAGTTCAGGCATAGGCCTTGTAAATACTTAGTTTCTTCTATAAAGTGATAAAAAAAAACTCATACAATAATGTGGTAGTGAATACGACCTTTAAAAGATTATAATAATACTCTACATGAAGTTAAAAGTAATGATTAATAGCACCATTTTTGTTGTTATTGGTTAATAAAGTGACTTTAAATTATATAAGATTATATTTGAAATTCATGATTTATATTTACAATTTGTTTATCAATATGAATATACTTATATATGAAATATATATAACTCAAGTTGATTAGCATATACATAATATTTATGACCTTATATAGCTTTTGCATCACGGGTCTTTTGTCTTCTTTTCTTCTCTGTGTAAGGACAGAAACATTGTTTTTCTTGTATGGGTTTCCTCCGTGGTGTATCCTTAGCTTTCATGTAAAACCCTTCACTTCTCATACAATGGTCACTGTGCGTTAAGGCTTTTTAATATACCCACTAATCCACCACAACACCAGCTGATGTCCTACATTTTAATGTAATCTTGACTTTCTGCTTGGAGACAGTGTCAGACGTACAGGTTAAGCACTCAGTCTCTTAACGGTTCTTCACTTCAAATACAGTTTCCAAGTTCAGATCCTCACTTGTACTTCTGAATGCTTTCGGATTAGAGATTCCAACAAGCCTTCAATACATTTGCTAGGGAATCTCACAGAACTCAGGAAAACTCTAATATCACCAATTTCTTATAAAATGGGAAGATAAAGATTATATATAAACATTCATATGAAAGGAATGAGTATAAAAGATACATGGAAAGGGGCATGGAGCTACACCTTTTTTCAAGTTTGCTCCTTTTCTAGCAACTTCATGTGCTCAGCAACTCAGAAACTGTCCAAAACTCATTGTCTGACTTTGTGTGAAAATTCATTGATCAAATTATTAGCCAGTGGTAATTAAATTTAACCTCTAACAGGTTTTCCTTCCTGGAAGATCAGAATGGGAACCGTAACTTCAACTCTCTAATCATATGAGTAACTCCTTCAGACACCATTACCTTAGATGTTTTCCAACCTGGTTAACATCACAGGAGATGCCCGGATCATATACAACATTTTAAAAATTCTAAGGATTTGGGGGAACACTGAAACTAAGAACCAGGGACAAGGACCAGCTACATATTTCATAGATTCATAATTGTTAACTATAGTTACCGTGACCTTCTGAGGTTTGGTGTTTGGTTTCCTTTGCTGTTTTTTTGGCGAAGTTACCTGGTGATTTCCAGAGTGAACTTGGAGATGACAACCCAGGTTCTCATCCTGATTTGATTTTTCTCTACTTTAGACATTTACACATTTATCATCTTTGTGGCCTGATTTCTCCATTGTAATGTGTGGATAATGATAGTAACTATTTGCAGAGATTTTTCTTCACTGATTAAAATGTCTTAAAAAGGGAAAACCTTTCAGTGGAACACAGAAAACATTTAATAAATGTTATTTTTATTATCATTTATTTTATTCTATTTGATATAATGCGAAAATATATATTATCATTTCAAAGTTTAATTTCCTTGGTGCTTATCAAAAAAGTAGATTAATAAAAAGAAAACTCTCAAAGTGTTATTTTAACAATAGAAGTCATTCTCTCTTGTAAAAATTAATATGATAACTTCAATGTTTAGGAAATGTCGCAATATAGTATTATTTAAAATAAACCAAATAGTGAGAAAAAATGTTTTGCCTCTTCTCATCTACTCCTCAGGAACTCACTATTCCTTGTACTACTTTCTTCTTCCTGCACCAAAGTCATGGTTGTGAGGACACAGACTCTATTCATTGTCATTTCTTCTCCTCTCCCTTTCCTCCGGTTGCATTTTCCAAGTCTTTGTCATCAGAAAAATTTGCCTCTTGTTATCAGATTTGTCTTCCTAATAAATCCTTTTCACAGAGGAAATGCTCTGCTCATATCCAGATTCGAATCTTCTAAGCACTGGTAGGTCACTTGCAGTTAGAGTTGTTTTCTCTCCCATTTTTAAATGTTGTTTTATTTAGTCAGCATAAAATCCAAAGTTATACATGGTTGAGTTTCAGGATTACAGTGTTTCAGCGCAAAACACTTCAGTATCTACTTCCCCCCACCAATGCCCCTAGCCCCCATTTGTTTCCCATCTGCCAGTCTGCATCAATAAGAGGTGTTTTTCTGTAATTTTTGGCACCGTGATTTGCAGAACTGTTGCTGATGGTTTTCATGCATGACACTACTATCTTTCAGTTCCCTCTTCTCCCCGTTGGAAATATCTCTCCATCCTAGATCAAATCGCCTCAGTGTCCTATCCCTTAGGTCCCACAAATGGCATGCTTCCTACCAAAGACTAGTCCTCATGTTCTTTGTTTCCATTGCCTTTAGGGATTCCTGATTCCACCATTAGTGTACATCACCCATACGAGAAAGATCATTCTGAGTCAGACGCCCTGCCTTTCTCTGTCTCTGAGTAACTTCATTCAGCACAATGCTCTTCAGATCCATTCCTTTAGCAAGAACTATCATGGTATTTATTTATTTATTTTACCAAATCTGAGTCATAGTAGTTCTTCACACTACTTCAGGGTTCATGTGTCTTCATATTATTTCCAGGTTCATATCACTTCTGCCTATTGTCTGTCATCTACAAGTTGTTCACTCGAGTCATCCTAAATAGGATTGGCAGAACACTAGATGAAGGACAACCATGTGAGCAAGCCGGGTTCCGCAAAGGATTCAGTACCATCGACCATATCCACATGATAACCAAGCTCATTGAGATTTCTCGGGAGTTCAAGATGCCGCTCTGTTTAACGTTCATTGATTTAAAGAAGGCTTTTGATTCTATTGAGACGGAAGCGATCATTGAAGCCCTAGCCAATCAGGGCATTTAAGCCCAATACATCAGGATCCTCCGTGAGCTGTATTGCGGATTCACTACCAGGATCTCACCATTCTACAAAGAAGTGATCGTTGATGTCAAGAGAGGGGTGCGGCAGGGTGATACCATTTCACCGAAACTCTTCAGTGCCACCCTCGAGAACATCATGCGACAACTGGAATGGGAAGGAATGGGAGTGAAGATAGATGGTCGGCAGCTACACCACCTCCGCTTTGCTGATGACATTGTTTTAATAACACCAAATATCAGCCAAATGGCACAAATGCTGGCCGACTTTGTCCGTGATTGTGGAAAGGTCGCACTACAGCTGAATCTTACGAAGACAATGTTCATGAGAAACAGCCTCGTTCCTGATGCCCCATTCGCTCTCAACGGAACGACCATTTCCGAATGCAACAGCTATGTGTACCTAGGTCAAGAAGTCAACATGACAAATGACCTGGCACCCGAGCTGTGCAGGAGGAAGAGAGCGGCCTGGAACGCCTTCAAGAACGTCGAAGAAATAGCTAAGAGGACGAAGAACCTCTGGCTCCAGGCACATCTCTTTGATTCCTCTGTTCTTCCTGCATTAACATATGCCTCAGAGACCTGGGCCCTATGCAAAGAAGATGAGAACGCTATTCAGGTCTCCCAAAGAAGAATAGAAAGAGCTATGCTTGGAATATCACGTTTCACTCAAATGAGAGAAAGAATCCGGAGTTCTGACATCCATCGACGATCAAGAATCTGGGACACTGTCTCATTAGCCAAGGTGTCAAAAAACAGATGGGCTGGTCACGTAATGAGATTTAAAGATGACCGCTGGACTAGAGCTGTTACCGACTGGATTCCACGGGATGTCAAAAGACCGTGTGGTCGCCCACCTACCAGATGGTCAGACTTCTTTATGAAGATCATGAATGATCGGTTTGAGGCTCTTCATGATCCCAGAGCGAACAGATGCCATTGGACTACACTAGCATGCGACAGGGACAAATGGAGACTTTACTGGCGCCCGCTCGAGCAAATCGACGACTAACAGGAAGTTAAGTGATTAAGTGACATATCACTTCATATCACTTTATGTTACTTCATATTACTTCAGTGTTCTTCTAATCACTGCTTCTCACATATGCTTCATGTTCTACTATGCTATGGTTCTCCTAAGCATTGGAGATTCTCTCTTACTCCAGTTTTTTCTACTTCTTCATCCTATCTACCTCAAGATGAAACTCAGGTACACAACACCTTAACGAAACCTCCTCTGTTCCTGAACTCTCAGATTTTTTTTTTTTGGTGAGCTCCATAGTTATGACTCCGGTTCAGAAAGTTTTATCTGCCCTACTCTACTTTTAGATTAATCCTATAGCTTGTATACTTAGCAACAGAAACTTACTGACTCTTTCCTGTGTTGTTCAATTTGTTAGGGATTTTTTTAATTAAATTCTCGATTACTTATTTTATCCATGTCGATCACATTATGATTCTGTACTAGATATAATGTAATGCTGTGTCACAGCAAAACTTTTTATTTATTGAAATGAGCTCTTACATGTTTTTTTATGAACATACATTTTCTTAATAGTAACTTAATATGACTTCATATTAAGTTAATGGAATCTCAAAATTAACATCATGGATAAGTAGCAGTATTTCTAAAGTGAAATTTGTTTATCTAACAAGTTTGACTTTATAATCAGTTTTACTGCAGCTATAAGATTTACAATAGTATTTATTTAACAATAGGGAATAAGTAATTTAATTATAAGAGAGCATTGACTCCATTTTTTTCAGAAAATGGACTAAATTTTAGAACATCTTATAAAAGATTTAAAAAAATCAGTCATTGAAGAGGCATCTCTGAGATAACAAAGTCCAAGGCAAGATAATTTTAATTCCTGGTTATACTAGAAGTGCCTAAAATGATTAATGCTACCTGAGAATGAATAGTGGATTTCTACATAAGAAAGAAATGAGTAACATAAAGTTGTGAGTCATATTGTGAGCCCTTGTATTCTAAGAAGATTTTCCTGCTTTGAATTTGAGTAGAAGCATCTCCCTTGAATACAGAACACCCAAACTCTGGATTAACAAGATCAGATATTAAAAAAAATGAGTCCTGCAGAAGGAAAACAATTAACTTACAAAAAAATAAATAAAAAGTGCTACTATAATACTGAGATAAGATTTAGGTGGGTTCAATGTATAAAAACAATAAAATTAAGTGAAAGTATATTTTATGAGATAGCCAGAGTCCCCAGTCTCATTTCATTTGCATCTTACTCAGATTTCTAATTATGATAAACATGTATTTGAGGGAGCTACTCTGATAAAACTGGACATCTGTAGCATAGACCGAATTGTGTGACTGAGTAAGTCCATTTTTAAGACAGTGGTGTAAAGTGAGAAAACTGCATGCTTCAGATTGCCAAATGAGCATATTTAATAAGCAGATTTCTGGATAACTTTTTCATGTTCAGAAACCTAAAACACAAATATTGATTGCTATTTACTACAAAGTAATTTTGAACAAATCAAATACAAAATAAAGAAGTAGGTATATCAAAATTAAACTATAAAATTCATACAATCTCTTTTTTAAAAAAAACAATTTGTATGTGAGTGTTAAACTATATACAGCATGAAATTAACAGTTCTGACCATTTTGAGTATTCAATTTAGTGATTCCCCATCAATTATAAATTAAATATTTATATGTGCAATATAAATTACATATTTATAGTGTAAATTAATTTTTATAAAGTTGTGCAGACAGCAACTCTAACCATTTCCAGTTTGATCATTATGTCAAGCACAAACTCTAAACCCACAAAATAATTCTCTTTTTTTGCATTCCCTTACCCAAGCAAAATTATGCTGTGCTGCCTGTGCTTGACCATACCTCTTCTAGGTGTTTTTTAAAATGAAATAATGTAGTATTTGTCTTTTTGAACCTGGTTTATTCTATTCATTTTTTTCAAGATTTAGCAACTTTGAAGCCTGTGTCAGAATTTGATTCATTCTTTAACACTAATATTCCATTGCATATATATTTTCCATTTTGTTTATCCATTAATTAACCGATTAGAGTAATGAGTTCCTTCCATTTTTACTATTATGAATACTGCTAGTATGAATATTGATATACAACTATTTGAATTTCTTCTTTCACTTTTTAACTTCATCTTCCAAGTAGGGCAATTACTAGATTATATTAATTCCATGTTGTACAGATAGAGGAACCACCCCATTGTTTGCCACAGTGCCCGTACCATATTTTGTGCATCGAAAGAACACAAAGGAAGCAGTTTTTTCACATCTTCACTAATACCTGCTATTTTTCCACATTATTTAAACAAATAACATCTCCAGAGTATGACATGGTATGATTTAGTACCCAATAACAATGCACCTTTTTTTTTTTCACTTTCACACCACAAAGTCATCTCCAGCCTTGACTGGCTATTCTACAGTTCAATTTAATTTTATTATATTAAACCCAGAAATAGCATCATATTGTACATGTTAGGAGATCAAACCTATAAGACTTCTCCTCCTCCAGATGCCAATCATAGGACCAGATTTTCACCTGTACCTAGTAACTATAAATTAGTGGTCCAATGTCCTCCTCCTTGTGTTCATTTACTTTGCTAGAATCACAAAACTTAGGAAAACAGTTACTCATGTTACCAATTTATTATTGACAAACTGATAGATGAAAGAGATGGATGCATAAAGCAAGGCAGGAGGAAATATATACAGATTCTGTGCCTGCTCCAGGGCACCTTTTACCCACATATCTACTAATTTATCAACCCTGAAGCTCTTTCTGCCCTGTTCATTTATTAATTCATTTATTTTGTGAGGTTTCATTACACAGGCATCATCAATTCTATCATGGCTCTAAAAGTTCCAACACTGTAATCACATTATTGACTCTTCTGACTACCAGTCTCCAAACAAAAATTTTTTGGCACCACCTGATTAAAATACCCTACCAACTATACCTGAGTGAATGCTTCTTAGTCTTTAATTTCTTTTCTGTTCTAAGAAAAATACCAAAATTATGTCATTTATTAATTTGCTTTCCTCAAGTAAGCTTTCGGATGTACACTATGGTATAGAGTTAGATTTAATTTTACACTTTGGAAACAATGTTTTTCAATATAATTTATTTAATAATCCATCATATTTCATACTATTTCAAATTCCAACTCTGTTCCAACTGTTGAATATATTTTTAGTACCTGAGGCTCTTTATTTATTCCTCCTTCAGATAGGTGAAATATGTATTCAACAGTACATTTATCAAATTATTGCAAAAGTTTTATATATTTTGATATTTGATGTGAGGAGAATTTTTGGTAACTTTTTTATCTTATAAAATATATTTTAGACCTTAAATAATTATACTAGCAATTACAATTTAAAGTTTTATATTGATATAACATAATAAACATCAGGAACATATGGGATAAATATGTTTTATTTTTTGATACTGAAAAATATCTACAAGTTTAACTTACATTTTGTATTTCCTGATAATGCTAGCCACATATTATGCAAGAAAAGTTAAAGAAATGCAAATAAGTAAAGATCTATAAATACTATCACTATTTACAGATGGCATAATAATGTGCATAGTTGTATACAAAGTGATAGTATTGTTGGTAGGGTACTTGCCTTGCATGCAGCCAACCCCTGTTCTATGTCTGTTAGTCCATACGGTCCCTGAAACCAAGAGGAATGAGAGTTGAACAAGAGTCAAGAGTAAGCCCTGAGCACAGTCATGTATGGCTCCAAAATAAACACAATAGTAATGATGACAGTGATGATAATAATAATTAATAATAATGATAAAATTATAAACCTAGGAAACCTTAAAAGTCATCAAAAAGCTTTTAGAAATGATAAATCAATACAATAAAGTAGTAAACTGGGGCTGGAAAATGTACACTGGTGGAGGTATGGGTATTGGGATACTGCACGACTGAAATGCAATCATAACTGACTTTGTAAAAATAAAAACAAATAAAGTAGTTGACCATAGACTCAATGCATAAAAATATATTAACTAGAAAATTACAACAAGGTGCATAAGTACAGGGTTAAGGGGCATACTTTATATGCAACTGAGCCAAGTTAAATACTGAGCATACCATGATCACCTGAATATTTCTGTGAAAAGACCTAGAGGATGCTCCAAACTGTCAGTAATAGCCCTGGAGGACCCCAAGCAATTAGGTTCATCCTGGTAATCCCTGGCAACACAGAGCCCAAGCAGCAGCATCTAGGCCCACTGCTTCCAGCTCCAACTACCAACCCAGAAGACCAAGATTACTGGGAAGAACCCCAGACTCCTGAGCACTTTTGGATGTCAAAGATTAATAGCTTTAAGAATGCAAAAGAGGGACCAAATAGATAAAAATGCAGATAAAGCACTTGCTTGGTGATTAGCTGACACAATTCAACATCTGGCAACCACACGTGGTTCCCTAGACACATCCAATAGTGCTCCTTGAGTGCAGGGCCGGGACTTTGCTTGATCATTGCTCAGTGTGTCCTCAAATACACACACACACACACACACACACAGAGAGAGAGAGAGAGAGAGAGAGAGAGAGAGAGAGAAAGGAAAAAGAAAGTAAAATAGAGATAATAATACATTAATTTGGTTTCTTTGAATACATGAAGAGGTGAAATGCTTACTAACACAGAAACAAAAAGAAAATAGTCAAGTTAGTAAAAGAAGTAAAATATAGGCATATAGAGTGCCCATCCAACTGACTGTATGATCACTCCAGCACCAATTAATGGAGTTTTTAAGGGCTCAGGAGATAGCACAATTATTTGGGACACACGCTTTACTTACAGGAGGAATGGTTTTGATCTCTAGAATAACACAGTCCCCTGCGTATCACAAAGGCTGACTTCTGAGCTCGGAGAAGTTGTCCCTGAGTACCACTCAGGGTAGGACCAAGAAACCACAAAGACAATAAAAGGAAGAAAAGAAAAAAAATGCCTAGGATTCTTTTGTTGTTGGACCACAGAGGCAGGGCTCAGAACTTACTCCTGGCTCGTCCTTCATGGATCATCCCTGACCATGCAGGGACCATCTGGAGTTCTTGCAAGCAAGCCCAGTCAGGCAACCTGAAAGGCAAGCAAGTGCCTTCTCCCCTGTACTATTTCAAGTCCTTGCTAGGATCTTGATGATAAACTTAATTTTAAACCTTATGAAGGACATTTTAAAAATCAATTAAGGAAAAGTTTCCTGAAACATCTATTCCCTTGGCTGGAAGTACTTAATTTGATACTACGTATATGAGGACTCTATAAGTTAATCAAAATATTTAATATACTTTGAAATATATGTTCCAAATCTCAGCTGATGTAGAGGGGAATGAACTGTAACAAAATAATTAGAAAGTGTGTCTCAAAAAGTAAAATGGTCCACAATATTCCAAACATTTTGAAATTGAATAATGAGAGACTTTAACTTTATTCATTAAAGTCTCTATAAAGCAGAATAATTTAAACAATTTGATGGACTGGGGATTTGCTCAGGGATGGAGTACACATTTTGTATAGAGATTTTCCTGAATTTGATTATCTGGACCATAGATAAAGTTATGATAAAAATTTAGGCAGCTTGATATAGATATGAGGATATAATTGCAATTCAAGCAAGTCATTTCTTTCTTAGAACTCTCTACTTTCATCGTTGTTCTCCTGCAGTTTGTCCCACCCAGCAGCTGGGAACATTAAAAGATGATAATAAATCATGCAATGTTTTTATTTTAAGACATTTGATTGCTTCTTGGGAAATTATATTAGTATCTAAAGTCCTGCCCATGACTCAAGATCTTGGTTATCTAATTGTCTCAATTCTCTGAACAGTTGTATACCTGAACAAGAACAGACAAAAGTCCAATTGCCTATTTTTTGTTTCATAAAATAATAGGTGACCTTTATCTTTTAGGCATAATGGGAGGATTCCCAAGCAGTGTTCAGGGAGCTTCTGCCCTTGTGGCAATTCTGGCCAATAAAACTCAAAGATTTAATGGACCTAAGAATTGGTGGTTATTTAGACCATGTGGTACTAGAGACCACTAGGCAGTGCTTGGGGCACTTCAGAGTTATATCTGGAAATGTTAAGGGGACCATTATAGGGTAACACTGTGGTTGGTCCATTCTCCTCGGTCCTTTCTCCTCTGCCACAAGGTGTTTAGATTTATTGGATTATACTCCCAAGGGCTCCCAAGACACTCCCATTTCTCTGTGTTTATCTTCAAATTCTCCTGTATTCTGCTCCCTCTGTCTGTTAATCACCTATATCACCAAATCAGACCCTGTGACTTGTAAGAGCAGATCATTCTAAAGACTCTGGACTTTGTAAGTGGAATATTATTAAGCTTTTCCCCTTATGTCCTTTGCATATTATACTTTAGAGCAATATCCTTTTTGTATAGACACGAGAAGACAATGCTATGCTTCCGTAACTTGGGAGTCAATTGACTCAGAATAATATTTACTCCTGGGCATCTGTCATATTAACTTGACTAAGGCTCAGTTCCTCTTAGTTCCTAGCACACCAAAAGGAGGTTCTCAATGAAGAGACTTGGATGGATCCAGAGAAAGCTGGCCTTGAAACAGTACAGGTCAAGAGCCATAAAACTTATAATTAGAGCACCATCATAGACAAATTCTGTCATTACCTATAGAGTAGTGACTGACAAGGACCCTACTGGGGTTAGGAAGGACTAATGTAGCCTGATTACTGTAGTCTGGGATCTATAGCAAGATGTCCTAAAGAGAGCCACCCTTTAACCTTAATATACCTCATACTGTGTCCATACAAAATGACTAATATTATTAAGAAGTAGAATTATGATGAGTGTTTAAATGGATATGAACCAAGAAAAGGAAAAATACGCCTCTAGATGGTATTTCACACTTAGGTGGATCGCCTTGCTGGATGAGTTATTGTCCTTGAAGAGCTTCCTCAGAGGGAAGATCTTTACGTATGTTGATTGTGCTTTGTCACATGTATGTATTTGCTACCCCAAACTCCAGGTGATTGAGCTCTTAACTAAGTCTGTGAGACTGAGGACGGATAGAATAGCATGAGGGACAGTAGAGGTGGGAATGAGAAGCAGGGGAAAACTGGAATGGGGTGTTCTGTGAACTGGAATAGGTGTGTGGGGAGAGTGGAATAAAGGTCAGAACTGAGATTGGAATAAACAGCGACCTATCCCCAACCAATTTGGTGATGCTGTTTCCTCCTTTATGCATCCGTTGGTGGAGTCTGCAGGCCAGGGTGGGGAAGTGGCTCAGGACCACCAAAAGCATGAGAAGAGCACCCACACACTTTAGTGAATACACAGACCACGTTATGCAAGAAATCAAAATAAGGTTGGGCACACAGACGGTGAAAGACATGTATCTCAAACTCTGTTATATCTCTCCCACCTCTAATTTGTTTTATCTTCACTAAGCAACTAGAATAAACATGCTTTTTAACCAAACTTCTACTAAGTGTTTTTTTTCCTCCTCACCTCTCGAATTTTTATCCCATCCTCAACTTGAGCCACAATACAATTCCATCTGAAAATTTCATCTTGATGATAGCCACCCTCTATCTCTAGTTCCTGCACCTTTATAAGCTTGCTTATTCATCCTGTAAGAAAAAAACCATATTTTTTGTCCTAATCCTTACAGATGCTTACAGATCATATGGTGAGAAAAGTCTCCATATTGCAATAGCTACATCATCCTTAGGAGAACAGCTTCTTCTCTCTCCTTGAAACACCTGTTTTAAAAGAATCACTAAAGTCTCTGGATGTTTTCTGTGACACTTACCTCTTCATCTCATAATGATTGTTGTTTTGAAAATCTTCTTACAACCTTTTCTCTCTAATTCTTTCACTTTAGATTCCAGATCCCAAAGCAATTGTAATAAACATTGCAAGAGAAAGATGGCTCAAGCTATCCCGACAACATGAAAGAAACTTGTTGATTCTAGCTTCTGAAAGAGCAGTAAAGAATAAATAATGTGTTATTGCTTATCTTTTTATCTCTTTAAAAATATAAGACTATATTTACTTTGTATAAAAATGTAAAATATATGTGTATAAATACTATATATGGGCTGGAGCAATAGCACAGTGGGTAGGGCGTTTGCCTTGCAAGCGGCCTGCTGGACCGACCCGCGTTCGATTCCTCCACCCCTCTCCGAGAGCCTGGCAAGCTACTGAGAGTATCTCGTCCACACAGTAAAGCCTGGCAAGCTACCTGTTACATATTCGATATGCCAAACACAGTAACAACAAGTCTCACAAGGGAGACGTTACTGGGCCCACTCGACCAAATCAATGAACAACAGGAAGACAGTGCTACAGTGCTATATATAGGGGTGGAGGAATTGAACACGGGTCGGCCCGGCAGGCCGCTTGCAAGGAAAACACCCTACCCGCTGAGCTATCGCTCCGGCCTGTAGTGTGCAAGGCAAATGTCCTACCCGCTGGGATATGTATCAGGCTGGAGTGATTGCACAGCACGCAGCCTACCTGAGTTTGATTCCTCCATCCCTCTCGAGAGCCTGGCAAACTACCAAGAGTATCCAGTCCACATGGCAGTGCCTGGCAAGCTCCTTGTGGCATATTCGATATGCCAAAAACAGTAACAACAAGCCTCACAATGGAGATGTTACTGGTGCCCACTCAAGCAAATTGATGCACAACAGGAGGTCAGTACTATGGTTATATATATATATATATATATATATATATGTATATATATATACACACACATATATATATACACATATATGTATATATTTGATATATAATTTTCTTTAAATCCAGTTATTCTGGTGATGAAAGTTTGTTAAAAAAATAATGATATAAGTAAAATTTGTTTAAAATATGCATAGAAGGGCTGAGAGAGAGTATATCAGGTAGTATATTTGCTTTGTACATTGCTGACCCAGGTTCAATCTCTGGTATCCCATATGGTACCCAGAGGAATTTTAGGACTAATTTATGATTATCAATACAGGAATTCCTACTCTGGACAAACTTGCAGGCTATCGAATGTAGCCTACCCACAGGGCAGAGTTTGGCAAACTCCCCGTGGCGTACCAAGTATGCCAAATACCAGTAACATTGATGGGTCTCATTCTCCCAAAGAGCCTTGAATATAATCTCAGGGCTAGGATGAAAGAGACGTTACTGGGGCCTGCTTGAGGCAATTGACGAATAACAGGATGATGAATGAATGAATGAATACAGGAACATTGATTGAATACCTGAGCACCGCCAGGTATTTTCCGAAAAGAAAAAGTATGCACAGAGTTCTAAGTTTGTGAAAAAATACTGAAGAAAGGAAACAGAACTAGAACTCAACCAAAAGAATACATTTGAAGAAGATAGCAATATTTAATTATTAATTTGAAAGGACTATTTTATGACATGAAAATGTCAGTGATAAAGCAATAATATAGAATGCATTGTAAGTAGAAATGGTAAAACCATTCATTCCAGAAAAAAAATATGGTAAAGAGCCTGGGCATCAAAGGGTCATAGCAATGCTTTGTATGTATTAGACCCTAAATTCAAGCCCTAGCATGTAATGGCCCTCTGAGCACCACCAGAATGACCCTGGTGGACCCTAAACAACTTGATCTTGAGCTGCATTGATAGGCTCAAGTAGCATCACATTGCGTGGCTTGACCATTCAACCATCTGGTCTTCCGGTCCAACTATTTCTGGGAGTAGTCCTCAGGTCCCTGAGAATTACTTGAGAGCATTCATTACTTGAGAGTCCCCGTATACATCCACACATACACACAATGCCATAAACTATACATTTTCATATTTAATCTTTATGTTTTCATATTTTAAAAAGTTTAGTTTTTCAATATATGCAAACTATTTTTTGCTTTGTTCTTACTAACCTGGTAAGTGTGGAAGAGTTTAGCACTTTTTGATTACATCATGTGCCCATAAAACACACATATATCAACTTCACTTGTAATATTTTTGCCTTGCCTTATATATAGGTAAGGTTATTTTCTCTGTTGGTCTTTATTATGAGTTGTTTCTAAGAAGTCCTTAATAACTATGAGAATTCAGTTAAAAAGCTAACAGGACCAGAGATAGAATAGAGAGGGACAAGGTGCTAGATTTGCATGTGGCCAAAATGTGTTCAATCCCCCGCACCATAAGGGCTAGAGCGATAGCACAGCGGGTAGGGCATTTGCCTTGCACACAGCCAACATGGCTGACCTGAGTTTGATTCCTTTGCCCCTCTTGGAGAGTCCAACAAGCTACCAAGAGTATCTCACCCGCATGGCAAAGCCTGGCAAGCTACCCGTGATGTATTCGATATGCCAAACACATTAACAAGTCTCACAATGTTACTGGGCCCGCTCGAGTAAATCGATGAACAATGGGAGGACCGTGACCGTGAGGACTGATCCCTCGCACCACATGTGGTCCCCTGAGCACTGCCCGGAGTGAACCCTGAGCACAGAGCCACAAGCAAACCCAAAACACCTCCGGGTGTGGCCCCAAAACAGAAGCAAAAATGAAACATAGGAACTCAGATGCCAGTAGCTACTCTAGAAGTTATGTGAGAAAGATTTCAGGTTGCTTGCCACAGGAATTAAAAAAAATAGGGACACAAAAGTTGTTGCTAGACATGTTTGATTTTGTACAAATTTAAGTCCATTTGGTTGACAAGAGTTGCTACTCTTTTATTCTCCACAAACTGTTTGAGCCTCTGAGCACTACTTTTGAGAGAAAATAACAGAAAGAAACCTAAAGCATTCTACTTTTTCTCTTAGTAGTTTCAAAGCAGACCTATGTCCTTAGTTACTGAAATGTAACATTAAATTGGATTTTTTTTTGCATTAGTGGTACTGCAGTAGTGAAAAAGATAATAAAACACAAAGATCTTTATCTTCTACCATCTCATATCAGATTCAAAATATATCAAGGAATTAAATCTGGAAGTCAGGTCATTAATGCTTTTTTAGACCTGTCTGAGCTATCTCAATTCACTGAGCACAGGTGCTCACCGAGCCCAACAGACCCCAGCCCAAAATCTTGTCAGTCCCATATCCAAGTGTGTGCAAGTGAGAGGATCCGAACATACACCCATGAGCACCATCTTAGAAATTATATTACCCCAGAACCACTTGCCTGCATGTGGCTACACACCATATCTTCTGTACCCACCTTATATACCTGTACATATGTGCTCACTGCAGGCAGAGTTTATCCAGATGGCTGCCCTACTTTAAATCATGGGGCCCATTGCCCATCACTGTTTCTTTATGCCACTGAGTCCCGCTCCTCCTGCCCTACTTCCTCTAGCACCTGTACCCCTTGGCCCTGAGAAGACACCAGTTGGGGGAATATAAGTCATTGCTTAGAGATCGAGTACCTACTCCCCTGCCCTGCTTTTTCCTATGCGTCAGAAACTCCCTATCACCACCTCCACCCCCTCCACCTTGTCACTGCTTCCTTGGGAAACATAGAGTGCGGGTATTAAACTGAAGTCGACCAAGAGTAATGCTAGTAGCCTAACTGCTGTGTGATCTCTCCAGCCTTCTGTATTATACTTTTTTTAATATTTAATGTTCATTTTTCATTTGAAACACATCACTGTTTGGACTAGCCACAGGACAGTTTCTCAAAAGTGAAATGTGACTAGTAGCTGCTCAACTAAATAGAGCATAATTATAACCAAAACATAATAAAATAAAATAAAATAAAATGAATAGAAGAGGTTATGCTGACATTGGAGGTCCTGAGAAATTCTCTAAGAGGCTCTAACATTTCAGTGGTACTGGCAAGGAAGGAGTAACACGGTCAGAAAGCACTCATGTGTAGAATGTGTAGTGCACAATAGAGATAGAAATACATGGTTAATGTTATTTTTTGGCTTATTATATATAGTTGTTACAATATATATTTATATACCATATAAATATAAATCATGTACATATATATCAAGAAGTCTAATATTTTATTTAATATGTCCCAGCAGAGCACTGGGGGAAAAATAACCTACATTCTTACTTGAAACTCAGACCAATATATCAGTTTGGTGACTTGAGAAAGGAACTGAACTCAGGAAAGAAGGAGCCATGTTCAAGTTCAAGTTCATCACATTCAGAGCTAATGGACAAGATGCCTCCCTGTAGATACATTTACCTAAATTTTCATCTAGCCAGGCCCTTATCTGAAATCTATGTACTAATATATTAAGTTCCCTGAAAGCATCTGTTTACTGGGGGGAGGAAGCAGCACCTAACCTATACATCCTTCTCCTCTTCCCTTCATTACCTCCTTCCTTCTCTATCCTAAAACTTTTCCTTCTTTTCTTGCTTCTCCTACATCTCCTCTTAGTCTGGGGAAGAAACATTTTTCCTTAAAAAGAATGTTTGTGTTTAGCAGCCTCACTCCCTTTGCAGTTTTCATCAGTTGCCTCTGACCTAGTTCACCACTGCTTTCCCACGGAGACAAGTTTAGTCAAATTCCCACAGGTCCTCTCCGAGGGAAGCTCCCATCAGTCGACCGTGTCTGAAGAGCCGGGAGCAGGTACCCAGGGTCTCAGCATCGGTAATTTATGAGTCCCCAGTAAGTCAGCTGGAGGAGGCGAGAGGCCGGACGGGGGACCTTGCTAATTGGCCTTTTCAGTTCCTGGCAGGCACGACTGGTGAGAAGCTCCCTGGACTCAGACATCTTATGTCCTTCTCAGAAAGCAGAGAGACAGTTCAGGTCGATAAATTAAAAAAGAAAACAAGTGAGCCAGCAGCAGCCCCCGCTCTCAGGCAGACTGCCGTTGGCCTGCCTCACCCAGCTGTTTGTCCAGCTCAGGGACTACGGGGGAGTCTGGCACCTGAGGGCAGCTTTTGTTTTGTGCAAAGGAAAGGAGAGAAGGCTTCGCTGGTGTAGGTGGAGAGGTCAGGCCAATTAGATGTGTGTGTATCTGGTTCAGGAGTGATTGGGCCTCGGTTTGGGGCTCAGGTGCAGTCTGGGGCAGCTCGGACTGGGTAGTCTTCAGAGCAGAAGTTCAAACCAGTCTCCTGTTCTGGAGAACCATGGTCAGGAGCCAAGGTAAGGACTCGAGTCACCAGGGGGGTGGCCAGTATTTAAAAAGAAAGAGTCACATATTGTAACTCTGTCCCTCTCTGTGTCAGCATCTTACACAGAAATAATGGGAACTTGTGTTTGGGGCCAGACTCGCCTATTCTCAGTGCTTAATCCTGGCCAGATGCTTAGGAACCAATGCTGGTGGTCTCAGGGTACCGCACAGGTTGCTGAAGATGGAAATTTGGTTGACTATTGTGCAAAGCAAGCAAAGTACCCTCAGTACCATCACTCTGGTTCCGTTATTTATTTTTTCAGGCCACACCCAGAACTGCTGAGAGCATTCACCTTTCTCTGAGTTCAGGAATCAAATCCATGTTGGTCATGTGCAAAGCAAGCATCCCGCCTGCTGTACTATGACTCTGGCCATTTAAAAAAAATATGAAGGGTGGCTACTTGGCAGTGCTCAGGGATTTCTCCTGGCTTTGCACTCAGGGATTTCTGATGAGATTGGGGCAGCATATGGAGTGCCACACATATAATCTGGGTCAGCTGTATGTATGGCAAATGCTCAACCCGGCAAAGTGGTGTCTTGCCTATCTCATACCAAACACCTAAAAACTAGCCTTTTGTTCATCAGCCCTATTTCACAAGTACTGAAGTACTAAAGTGATGTTAACTGCATCAGGGAATGTAGTGGAGTGATTCTTTCAGTTCACTCCTGTAAATGGTCTTTGATTCAAGGGTGAATGGAAGCAGTTGTTAGTGTTGGTGAAAATGAAGGCTGCTCAAACTAGGCTTCTCAAACTATCTCTTCTTAGGTTGGAAATCAAAAGGTTAAAGAGAGACACTGGCATGGTTTTTACAACAGGTGAAAATACTTGAATTTACTTCAAAAGTCTTCGAAAATGACATTGGTTAGTGAGGATAAAAGAAAGATATTGGATATCTGCATTGATTGAGGTTATGAGACCTACTCAGATTAAAAATTGTGTTGGGCCAGAAAGTAAGTCCCTTGACAGAGGTATTGATTTTTTTTTTTTATCGGATAACATCATGGTCAAATGATGCTGGATGCAGTGCAGATGATGAGTCAAGAACTATTAAATTTGAACACAATATCTAACATTATTTCTTATCTTTGCATACTCCCTGATATAGTGGTTATATACTATTTAAAAATTATGTGTCTTATCAATATATGATAATCCTGCAAGTTATTATAATGACTATAATAACTATTATTTATAGGATACAATGTGCAAAGCTCAGAGATAATATTACATTCCACCTATGCAAATTCCAAGCCTGACGTTAATTTTAGTTTTGTATTAATTCAGTTTAATTTTGCATAGATTTTTGAGGCAAAGTTCATAAATGTGTGTCATGAAACTTGGATTCCCAGTTGAAGTTTTAAGTAGCACTGTAGCACTGTAGCACTGTGCTCCTGTTGTTCATCAATTGCTCGAGCAGGCCCAGTAACGTCTCCATTGTGAGACTTCTTGTTACTGTGTTTGGCATACCAGATTTGTCACAGGGAGCTTTTAAATAACCAACTTAATTAATAAGCTGTGTTACTCTGCGGCTCAGTTTTCTTCCCCTAGTTAGTTATTTTTCCCACGACCCACCAGAGTGTATGATAAGCTTCTATACATGCTATTCAACTTCTTAGTCTACACAGAGAGTGTCCATGTCATAGAAGAGGAAATGAAAGCTCAGGGAGGATAAAGAAACCTGCTAAAGATCAGAGTGCCAGAAAATGATGATTGGACTGAAGTTCAGGTTTTTGGCGTCATATGCAATGGAAGTTTTCCTTTATCTCACTTGCTTCCATAAAATCTCAAAGGCCTCTCTGTTAGAATGTTTGAATTTCACATATGTGATGTTTGATGCATTGAGGAATAATTTGCAATTTTGACAGATTCAGAACTGATCAGTAGTGAGGCAGTTTGCTTTTGAGGGCATGGGCTTGAGTGCTTTTTGGATGAAAAATTCCAGTATTCTATTTTAGGCTGAGACCATTCTTCTAAGTTGTTTAAACCTATGTGTCTTTATTGGTATGTGGTAACATGTTTATAACAGGATCACCTGCATCAGATTGTGAAGAGAATCACATCTGAAGCCTAAGATTAGTGTGTGGAATTATTAGAATTTTTGGTCAATACTATTTTCCAATACTATTTTTATTATTGTTTTTGTTTTTATTATTTTTGGTTTGGGGGCCATACTCTGTGTCTTGCTCCTGTCTGTCTATTAACAGATTGTTCCTGGTAGTACTCTGGAGATTATATGTAGTACCAGGAATTAAAACCAAAACAAGTACCTTAACTTGTCTTAAAACTACCTTAATTCCTGTATTATCTCTCTAGTCTGCAAATACTCATCTTATGATACATAACAGGGCTTAGCTGCCTTGTCTTGCCACATAATATGTTTTGGATATATAATTGAGCATTAACCTTAGCCCAGCGGGCAGGGGAGGTTTAAAAAATAAAAAACTATAAGAATCACCATTTCATAGAGGAAAACTTAATCATTTTATATAGATTCTACTTGATTCCACTTAATGAATCACCCTAGCTTTAAAATATTTTCTCTGTGACACAGTCACTAGACTTCCAGCAGATTGAAGACCTGGTCAGGTTACATTAAATTATGACATTGTGGTATCCAGAAAAAGTGAGACACTCAAATCACTTCATTTAATGACATTAGAGAAACTACCAAAATTTCTTTAAGTTTCTCTGGGCTTGTGTAGTGTTTACATATTGATTTCCATTCTTCTAAATTATTGACTTGGTGTCTCCAGCACATTGTAAAATGTCTATTGATGTTCAAAGATGAGGTAGGGTCATTCTTTAAATCTTCTTAAGCACTGGGAACATTCTTTGTGTCTTTCTGAACCTAGACCTGTGATTTTAATATCAGTAATGTTAATAAGAGAAGGCAAAAATCTAGACACAGCCTAAATCACAGTCCTCTTCACTTGCAATCTCCTTTGGAATTTCTCAAAATCCTAAATACAATTAATCACTCCTGTGATGGAATTTGAAGCAGTCAATATATTTAATCACTTATTTAATTATCCTTAAAACTCTTGAGAACCAACATTTTATTTTTCTGGAAAATAAATGAATAAACATATCCCTCTTTAAGACCAGTTTACTCTCTTTTACCCAGGGGGAAATAAGGGGCAAAGACAGAAAAATAGAGATATTTTTATTTTTTCTCTCTACTTATTTCACCTCCATCCATTTTATCTTTATTCTCTTTTTAAAATATTTTATTCTTCTCCCCCTTTTATTGCCCCTTCTCTCACCTTCTTACTTTCTTCTTTCCTCTCTCCTTCTGTTTTCACTCCTTCTGTCCCTCCTTTTCCTGAGAAAAAATTAAAACTGTTTTTCTAAAGGGTTTCTAAGAAGAATGTGTCACACAGAATTATTCTTTAATCTAATAAACATGTAAAAAGAGATGGAATGGAGGGCGATAGAAATAGTAAAACCATGGGAATAAGTTCCAGATTTCACCAAATGCATTAGTTAATACATTCTTGGGACTTGTCAACCAGAAATATCAGGTAGAACAGATTGAGCAGATGATGGAGAATCCCTCTTTATCTTATAAAGTAAGACATATTTGGTAATCCACATACATGCAAAATGCATCATTTAGTTTATTTTAACTCAATTATCGATCAAAAAATGGAACTTTGATATATACTTATTTCAGGAAACTTCCTGTACTAAGGCCCAACTCAGCTTCTCCTTTCAGTAGTAAGAACATTTTTTGGTGATTTCTTTTAGTAAATAATTGTATTAATTTCTTGGTTGTTTAGTTATTCAAGGCTAGACTTCCAGAATAGATGGTTTATTTAGTCTTTCCTATTTCTTTAAAAATATCTTTGTCTTGGATCCGAGAGATAATATAACAGGCAGGGTGTTTGTCTTATAAGGAATCCATCTGGGTTGATCCCCAGCATCCCACATGGTTTTCTGAGTTCTTCTGGAATGGCCTAGAAGTGCAGAGGCAGGAGTAAGTCTTGAAGACAGCTGGAGGTGTGACCCAAAAGCCAAAAGAAAAAAAAAAGAAAGAAAAGTCAGTGTCTTTTAGTAAAACAAATTTTTCCTTCACCTTCCTTTCCTTGTCTTTAAAATTTGTTAATTTATATCCTGAACACTGGTTCCCATATATTAACTAATAATTGAGGTAAATGATTCCAAAGAATAATATATCGTTTTGCAATGAAATTATGTAGCTTGGAAATAGAGATATTTTCTGTGTTCTTTTTCATGCATGTGCTGTGGAAAGAATACATATAACCATGTAATAATTCCCTCCTGTTTCCCTTTCATGTTGTCCATACTCCCAAGAAAAATCCAAATCATGCATACTATTGAATTTTATTTTTAAATTTAAGGACAATCCCAAAATGAACAAACAAATGGCAGATGTAAAACAGGACAAGGGAGATTGTGAAGAATGTTAGGAAGGGACTCCAGTTTTATATAATATTGCCAGGGAAGGTTTTGCTTTTCATTGTTTTGTTTTGCAGTGCCAAGGATCAAACCCAGGTCTCCTGCATGCATGGATACGCACTGTATCACTGAATTTCATCCTCACCCCTGAGAAGGCTTTTTTGATCAAGTGACATTGGAATCGAGATTTGTTTCCAGTGGAGGAGGAGTGAGCCGGGCTGAACTGGTGGGAACAGCTTGCCAACAAGGGCAAAACCCAGAGGAGATTGTTTTTGAAGTTTTGAGGAAAGGCGAAAGAGGACATGGGTGAATATGGGAAGAATAGGAAAGAATAGGAAGACATGAAATCAGAAAACTACCAACTGGAAAGATCATAAAACTTTCAGTATCTATTCATTCCACAGAGCTTCGTGTGGAATTTCTGCTGTGTGAAGACTAGTTCCATGCACAGATCTTAATGAGTGCACATTGGGTTAAAAAAAAAAGGTTTGGCTCAAAAAGTATGAGTAGAAATAAAAGGAGCTTGAAGACTCTGTTTTAGTCACCATTGCATATTCTCAACTTAAACAGAATTAACTAAAATTCAAGGCAGCAAGTAATTGGTGTCATATCATTAACATTCTTTAGAATTCACCAGAAGGTATTTTTCTGACTGTGACTGTTGTTACTATGTAAAAGGGAATAACATTGGATTTGGGCATCTAGAAGTGGTAGGGTTTCAAAATTGAAGACAGGGAGGGGAAGTACTGAAGCACAGTTTTAGATGCAGGAAGATAGCCACAATCCAAGACTGAGCACTATATCCTTTTGACTGGCTTTGTCAAGGAATGATGGATTGAAAATCAGGTTGAGTTCAGACTGTGGAAGAACTCGAATGCTCATATAAATAAGTTTGTGCTTTACGTAGGCAACTCTAAAAAAAGATATTTGAGCTAAGGATATAGCTTGATTAAAATGAAAGTGGATGGTGTTGAGGAAAAAGAGCATTAGAAGAGGTAGTTTATAGAAGGATATCTAACCAGATGGACTAATTGACATCTGAAGATTTAAAGACCTCAATATGATAGAGGGCTTAGAGTAATAGCGTGAACATCTGAGGATGTGCTGTACATGTGAGAGACCCAGTTTTGATCTCTGGGAGGGTATGGCCCACCAAACACTCCTGTATGTGGCTCCCAAAGTGTAGATAATGATTTTTTTATATAATTTAGTATTTATGTTTAATTATTTTACTAATTGGGACTTGAGCAAGAGAACAATGAACTGAAGTGCATGCTTTGTGTATTACAGGCTCCTGTTCAATCACAAGTAGCTTGTTGTTCCCCAAAGACAGAGCTAGAAATAGCCCCTACATATGACTTGGTATGACACCCCCAAATGAAGCAAAAACAATTGTGTTTATTATATAACATAGAAGCAGCATTGAATTTCAACTGGGAGTTTCATAATTGAGGGATATGAGGGATGGAATTGTGTTGTAACATCAGTTATACTGCACATTGGAAAATAAGTCATGCAGATTATTTATGCATAAATACTATGGGATTATATTTCTGTCATATTGAAACATATATAATATGTTTGTGTACTGTGAACATTTGGCCTTGCTTTTTCTTGATTTCTTTTCCTTTAGAATACCAATGTCTCCATGGCTGTTTATATTTTTGGTCCCTAGGTTCCTGAAATTTCTCAATAACATTTTAATCTTACTCTGGCTTTTTGCATTGGTCCTTATAGGATTCAGATTTTTGTTTTGTTTTTGTTTTCAATTTCTTGGGCCAAACTTGATGGTGCTTAGAACTCCTCCTGGTTCTGTGTTGAGAGACCACTCCAGAATGTGTTTGCATGCAGTGCCAGCATTGAAACAAGGTTTAGATTCACGCAAAACTGGAGCCTTACTAACTCTCTGCCATCAGGAGCTGACAAGTTTTTTTTAATGCTATTTTTCCTGGGCTTTGATAATGAATTATCATGATGAACTATGGTAACAAACTACACAGTTACATAGTACTAAATAGTTTAAACAATCATGTTCTTATTATATGTACAGAAAAGGCATTAAAATATTTCTTTGTCTTCAAATCATGTAGTTAACTTAATTGTATACTGATTCTAAAGTGTGACAAAATAGTTTGGGGTTAATAAAAAACAGGAACTGTGTATTACTAAGATTGAAATTTTCCTTTATGTTTTCTGTGGTATTGGGCACATATACTACATCACCATTTCTTCATATGTAAAATGGAACAATAAGGTTAATACATGATTATTCTGTACCAAAATCACGTGAGTTTAAGATATGAAAACAGAGACCAACAGAGTAAGCATTAACTAAGGCTAATTGTGTGGGATTTTTGTTTTTGTTTTTGTTTTCCTATTTGGGTCACACCTGGCGATGCTCAGGGGTTACTCCTGGTTCTGCACTCAGGAATTACTCCTTGTGGTGCTCCGGAGACCATATGGGCTGCTGGGGATCGAACCAGAGTCGACTGCCTGCAAGGCAAATGCCCTACCTGCGATACTTCACTCTGGCTCAGTTAATTATTTTTATTATGTAAATAATACTTTTGTGTTCTCACCCTTTGAGAGATCATTTCATATCAGTTTCACTTTTCATAGATATCCTAATATTTATGGAATATCTTTGGAAAGCAACTTTCTAATTATTGCCCTCAGAGCCCTCACATCTATAATTCACTTGTTAAATGTAAAAATTAACTTTAATAATGATTTTAGATTAAGTCACCAATCAAGTCCAACCACTGAGAAACCCATCAGTGGTTTGCCTGAGGACTGCTAAGAGAAAGGTCAATAGACTTCTGGGAAGTTCTGGTGCTGCTGTTCACAAATGGTACAACTGTAGAACAGCCACTTAACTCCCCAAATCCCAGGGCCCAATCCCAACCTACGCTTCTGGCTTCCCAGCAATGAAATGAATCAGTTGTTCACTAAGCAGAAGGGAATGGGTGGGGGATTCTTTAGAGTTCCTTTAGGTCGACCTTTCTGGGATTTACTGTTTTTAGATGATGTTAGGAATGTTGAAAAAATAACTAGCAGGCTAAGGTACATATAAAAATTTTTCCATCAAGGAATATGAACACACACAATACATATACTTACTTTAAATTATATTCTCTTGTTTATCGCATTTCTTATTGAAGAAAGTTAAAGTTCTTTCCTTTTTCTCTGTGTCTGTGTCAGGTGGCGCTGATTGTACAAATTTTGCTACATAGACATTATGATCTCTTTGGGTTTTTACCTAGATAAACGCAGGTTGACATGAGAACAGATTACATTTGTCATATTTCTTCTTGTATATATTCCTGGTCTGGAGGAACAGCCAGAGGGCAAGAGAACTTCGGAGTGTTTCTGACTGTTAGAAACAACGACTAAGAGAGTCATTAGCTAGCTCATATACAGCCCGTTTACAAATAGGATAAGCATACATGAAACCTAACACTAATAATAAATAAAACCAAATCGAGGGCTTATCCAAAACATTATCTAAATAACAGTAGGACGGAACAAATTCTACACTTCTGTCTCTGATAGTATGAAGATTTATGTGCTGTAGGTAATTGAGTCCCTCTAGCATTTATTCCTTCCTTAGACATTAACTTAGATCAAGAATTTGGAAAATGTCATCTCTACCTAACATTAGGACAAGCTATATCGCTATAGAGTTACTTCCTTTGAAATCATTTCTTGACAACACTAAATATTCAATTGAAACCATAATGAGGCATTAATATTAAGATAAAGAAGGGACAATATCTCTAGCAACCTTTTAATTTCTGGCACTCACATGTGAATTCATATATATATACACACATACACATATATGTATATATACATATATGTACATATATACACATACATATATACATATATGTGCATATATACACACATACATATATGCATACATACATGCACATATATATGCATACATACATACATATACTCCTTGTCTTCCAAGTTCTACCTCCAACTCATTAAGTCTTCTAAAAGCAACGGTTTACCACTATTAACCATATTTACCTGCCAAATGATGTGACCATGTTTTTTAAGTGCTGCTCTGTGACTGATGCTGGTTCACAGGTGTAAAATTGAAAACCACTTTGCACCTGAAGGATACCCTAAAGAATTTTATTCCATTATAACCCAATTACCTCTTTAGAGGCAACTTCTTTGTTTTTAGCTAAACTATATCTCGACATCATTTTTGTTAAGTGTAAAGTGCTTATATAAGTCATACCAGAAGTAAACTGAGTAAGTCCAATTTTTTTCCCTAGCCTGAATCTAATATTTTTGATGCAGACTGACCTGAATTTTCTGTACCTGTTTTAGTTGTTGTTTTGCTAGAAGGGGGCAGTTTGGGTGGCTTATTCCTGGATTGCTCAGGGATCACTCTTGGTATTGCTCAGAGGTCTATATGCTATACCCTTTCTTGGTTTCACTTTACCTGAATTTTGAGAAGCTCCCTGGAGAACAGTTAAAGAGAATCTCTAGGAGGGAAGAGAGGAGGCAGGTAAGAAGTGAGAGAGGAATTACTCCTAGAGTAAACTAGATACAAATAT
Source organism: Sorex fumeus (assembly GCF_029834395.1). Taxonomy (NCBI): domain Eukaryota; kingdom Metazoa; phylum Chordata; class Mammalia; order Eulipotyphla; family Soricidae; genus Sorex; species Sorex fumeus. The sequence continues at coordinate 44,082,598 of NW_026606185.1, read as the reverse complement.
GAATTAGCCAGCTCTTATAAAAATGAGTTACCCATTTGATGAAAATGGGTAACTGTTTATTTGTACTTGATATTGCATTGCATACCCTTTGTATATGTAATAATCACATAACTCCTCTAAACTTTGGTTCAGGATTTTCTTTAGAAGAACTAAAAGAAAGTGATATGATATTTTAGGGAGAGGACATTATGGGGTAAAGAAAAAAGAGCTAACAAGATAATTGATTTGTTCATAATTCACTAGGCACCCCAAAAGAAAAGAGCCTGTCAGTAGCCAAACTGCAGAAGGCAATGAACACGAGATTGCCATTTTATAAAGTTTTTTTTTCTTTCTTCCCAGCATTTTAGGTTGTAGTTTGTCTTTCTGTAAGCTTAGTATTTGTTTTCAAATGGAAGTTTGGTGAAGTAGCACAATATTTAGAGCTAAAAATCTCTCTTCATCTGATTAATTAGCTAATTTAAACTTCTGATTACCCACTATGCCAATGGTTTAAAGCATGGATATTCAAGAATTATCTGCACACACAAGAGTAGTAGATAAATTAAAGAAATGTTTTATCATTCAGAGTTCAACATGCCTGATAGAAAACTAAATTCACATACCGGAACAATATATTTCTTTCAACTGAACATATAATTCATATTCTATGTTTTTAAATATGCTCATAATCAGATGTTCCCCAAGAAGCTTGAGCTGACAAATGTGGTCCGTACCTAATAGGAGAACAAACAAATTAAGGAAGATAAATTCTGAATCATGTATTGCTTGCTGAGAGGTCCAAAGCTAGCCCTGTGTATTGTAATAAGGCAACTCCATTGTTTTGGCTTTGTAAATCCATCATTATTTTTTCTCTCTTACTGCATTCCATTTTTCACACTTCCAATCAAAGCTTGATTTATAGTAATAGTCTTAGATGCAAGTGTGCATAAATCTGAGATATGTAAATTGGTGTGCATTGTTTCTCTTAATTTCACATTGAAAATATAGGAGTGAGGAATATTTCACATAGAACTTGCTTCAAAAAGCTGGGGTGCTGTTTGTAAGAAATTCCAAGTCTCCCCAGAGAGGGTGTGAGAGAGCTGAGAACAGGGAGCAGGAAAGTGGGTTCAAAGGCTTCTCAGATACGTGCAGGTGAATCCTGGTTCTAGTACCCTTTGAGAACCTTATTGTCCGAAGGAAGAGTCAAAATGAGGTTCTGGACACTAGCCATGTCCTTCTCTCTAACAGCCAGAAAGCACAAAGGATCCAGCACTGCTGCAGGTGATTGAAAAGAAGAGCGGATTTTTAAGCATTTTCCTGTGAAATGTACATTTCCTTCTGTTTACATCTGCATATATCTTCCCACTGATGTGGCAGCTTAAATGCTTTATTTACTTTTTAAAGCTCTACAATTGGCTTTTAAGTTGTGGTTACAGCTCCTGTCCTTTTCCAGATGCGATCCAATTGTACACAAACACATAAACAATTAAAATAGCGAGATGAGGTGGGAAAAAAGGGCAATAAAAATGGTCAGACTCAATTAAACCAGTGAAATAAAAAAAAATTAAACCATGGAATGGTGTACACAATAACCCATATTTTATTATTTTCCCCTTACAACATTGTAAAAAATACATAAGCCCTTGATGTATGTACGTTTCCTTGAGAAAGGTGCTCTATGGCTCAGAGGCGGATTGGCAGCATGTGATGTGGGCAGCTGTAAGGTAACAACATGTTTTCCCATAAAAAGCAGAGGAAATAGGCACATAAATTCCATATAAACTGTCAGTGTGTCAGCTATGCTAACACTAGGGAAGCCGGCGCCCTGGAGCTACGCTAACTTATGCACCTTCATTTTTCAAACACACACTTCTTGAATTCACAAAGCTAAGCTGCATTAAGGCCACTTCCCCCCCACCCAGCCTCTCTTCTTCTTCCTTCTGCAGTCTCCCCTCACCCACTTCTTCGTACATATTTTGCTTTAAGAAATCAAAGAGTCAGGACAAAAGTGGGAGGCGAAAATGGTCTCAAGAAGGTTCTTTACTTCTGATTGTCATCTTGCTCAGTCACAGTCCTCCCCTGGTTATTTGGGTTAGTGGTCAGCACCTGCATTCCACCCAGTATACTTGAATCTACAGAGCATCACGGTTCTATGTCTTTGGTTGCCATGTTCAGGAGCACTGGATGGAAGCTGAAGGAATTTTTCCTCTCATCTCTTCTACCTACCTTGTTCTCTTATTTCTCCTTGTCAACTGCTTCTCTGTTAAGTCATTTGTGGGTTATTTGAGGGATAAATTCTTGGTTATAAAAAGTCCCCACAATTTAAGATAACTCCCAGTAGATTAAAAAAAACACCCTTTTACTTGATTATAACTCTATGTATAAAAGTACTTAAAGGTTAATATCATAAATTTGATTTCAGCGAGTCAGAAATAGAGGGACAGACATAGAAAGATTGCACCCATTATGGAATATAAAGTAACAGAATGGGAGACTAACACCCAAGAATAGTAGAGATAAGCACCAGGAGGTTTGCTCCATGGCTTGGAAGCTGGTCTCACATGCTGGGGGAAAAGGCAGTTCAGATAGATAAGGGAACACTAAGTAAAGGGTGCTTGGAGGACCTGCTAAGGATGGGAGATGCATTCTGAAAATAGACTATAGACTGAGCATGATAGCCACTCAATACCTCAATTGCCAATCACAACATCCAAAATGAGAGAGAGAGAGAGAGCAAAAGGGTATGCCCTGCCACAGAAGCAGGGCAGGATGGGGGGTATGAGGTGGGAGTTGGGGGAGGCACTTTGGGATCATTGGTGGTGGAGAATGGGCACTGGTGCTGGTGGAGGGATGGGTACTGAGCATTGTATGACTGAAACATAACCATGAAAGTTTGTGTGTCTGTAACTGCACCTCACAGGGATCCATTACAAAAAATAAAAAAAATTAAAAAGTGTGCAAAAGAAAGGCTTAAAAAATTTATTTCAGGGTCATTTGTTAAAATAAAGCAGAGCCAAAGTCTATCACACCTCATCCCAGGGATAGTCCATGTTTTTCTGACCTGTGTGTGTGTGTGTGTCTGTGTGTGTATGACTTATTAGGCTTTTGTTGTTGTTGTTATGTTCAAGATATAGGTGGTATTTTACTTATTTTTACAATTCTCCATTTTAAATTTTATGGACATTTTATAAAACTCAAACTTAGAACTATAAGCTAGTTATAAAAGCACATTCTCGCCCTTACCATGCAGTTCTTGATTCAAACTAAATGTGAGAGAAGCTCAATGATTTATTTATTTATTGTTTTTTCACTTTGACATTCAGAGCAGGGACTCCGCGCCAGGCTGTGGGGCAGGTGAGACCCTCCCTGTTCCAAGGAACCCAGCCCCAGCAGCCATGCCAAGCACTACCAACCACTGCCATGCTCCAGACCGCTTTCAGGATAACGTGGCCGCAAGGCTGCGTAATACATTATAGAACACTTCCTACCCATTTTCCACGATTGCTTTACCATATCTGATGGCATTCAGATGGAAGGCAACAGATCATAGAGAAAAATATATAAATATATGCCTCTTGGAGAGCCCAGCAAGCTACCGAGAGTATCTCGCCCACATGGGCAGAGCCTGGCAAGCTCCCCTGTGGCGTATTCGGTATGCCAAATACAGTAATAACAACAGGTCTCATTCCCCTGACCCTCAAAGAGCCTCCAATCATTGGAAAAAGACGAGTAAGAAGAGGCTGCTAAAATCTCAGGGCTGGTAGGAATAGAGACATTACTGGTGCCCACTCAAGTAATTTGACGATCAACAGGATGACAATGATACAGTGATACAGTTAACTTAGGACCAAATACAAAATTCTCTGTCTTGATAGCTAACTGTGAATTTAATTCAACCATTTGGATCTCAGTATCTCTATGGGTATAAACTTCTTGAGCAACTTGAGCTTAAATTTCTTAGTCAACTCACAGGTCCTTGCCATCTTTGTTTCCTAGGCTTTCATGAAGCTGTTGTGATTACAAAATAAAATATAAAATGAACAATGTGTATTTAAAATTACCATGTTGGTTTCAAGTGTGAGGAATGATTCAGTTTTTCATAAGTTTTGAACTTGGGATTTTGAAGGCATGGGTGACTGACTTAAATCAAAATGTATTCGTCCTTTTCTCCCTCAAGGGAGTTGAGCGTTCCCACAATTTAAAATTTGTTCTGTCTCTGATTTAGGATTTTGACAGTTAAAATGATGTAAAGCAAGCAAACAAGCAAGACCCTATGAATAAAAGCACATCAAAACAAAAATGATATAAAATAAATGAGATAACCTCACAATCATGATTATTATTTTGCATATCAATTATGCAGTGACTTTTAAATGTCATCTACACTGATATCTAAATATCAGTGTAAATAATGTTCTTCTGTACAGTGTCTGTATTCAGATCCATTCCTGCTGTGGTTTGGCTACTAAGAAAACCCTGTAATTTCTTTTTGTCAGACAGCTGTAAGCTTCTAAGAAGCTACCCTAGAGTGCCAACAGAGTCACTTAGATATGATAAGACATAATCACTTATTTATTAAATCACTGCATTTAAAGATCATGATTAACATTTGCTTCATTACCATACATCCTGAGAAACTGAGACTCAAATATGCTATTGGATTCTTCACAGATATCTAAAGAAGGAAATACACCAGGATCTTAGCTTTGACTTCAAACTATGGAAAATTATTATAATCTCTAACCCACTTTGCTATGAATCACTAAGGCCCTTTGCAACACATTCTAGTTGTTTACTCATAATTCTAAAGCAGATTCCATTGGAGATAATGTTGACCATTATGGTTCAGGTTTAAAATTATAATAACCTTTTTAGTGAAAGAAAAATAAAGCTGATTGAAGATGATTAGCGAATCCCAGAGCTTTGCCTTCCATTCTCAGCATTGCTGAACTTTCTTTTCAATGTGCTTGTGAAACTGGGAAGGCAACTTCTTACTAAGTCAGTTTTGCATATGGGGCTCTCATGTTCCCAGCAGGCAAATCTTGCACTGCTGTCGGACCAAAATGGTTTAAGTTTAATTATCTAGATACATTGCTCTCTGCAGTAACCTCACTATTGTTCTCACTGTAATCTACCACATTATTAATGCCAGATTTTTTCTATTAGCTTTTAAACTGTTCTCTTACAATAAGTAGTTTGCAACCAAATTGTTACCAATAAAAATCCCCAAATGCCTAAAGGTTATTTTAAACACAGTATGAGCAAGGTTGGTTTCATTTCACCATTTATTTTGTTGAGCCATTATCAGTATGCATTGTGTGAACTTATTGTATGCATTTTTTATGCTGCTGAAATGGCAGTATATTTTTAATGATCTTATTTGAATTTGATTGTCCTTAAAAAATTCATTTTTTAAGGACAATCAAATTCAATACCCAGGAATAGTCCTTGTTAATACTCATGGATTAAAAAGGACTATGCTAACTTCACCTATTGTCTCTCCTTGTGTCAAATATTGTTGAGTGATAACTTAGAGCACATAATATATTAAAAAATTTTGACTACCAATTCTTTCAGTGCTATAATATGTACTAAAGAATGCTATAAAAAGACATTTTCCTAGCAGTAAGTGCTCTCTGAATCATGTTCTTTAGTATTAGATAAAAAAAGAGTTCATATTTAGAATAGCCACTTCTTTTTATAAATGTCAAAAAAAATTAGGCACATGTACACATTTTTAAAAAATCTAAAATAAATGACATTTGATTTAATACCGACCATAAAAATTAATGTCTTATTCTTACCAACACTTTTTCATGGATATGGATATTTATGCCAACCTGTGACCATGGCAATTTTAGATAAAATCTCAGGTTTCATGAATTAAACAAAAATCAGATTGACTCAATAAAGATGAAGACTTCTAATGTCATAACAAAAACAAAGCAGAAAAAACAGCCATGAAGAATCAGAACGGGAATGAGAAAAGGTGTGGTTGTATGTTTATCATCTAGATGAATGCATTTTATCATACATAAATTCACTTTCTTAGGAGATAAGTATATAGATATATGATAATTCACCTAGGGTGAATGAAACATTCCTAGATCATAGAACAAGATGTTTTGTCAGGAGTTGGGAAATAGACTAGGTTGATGTTCTAAGAGCCTACCTCCAATACCAATTTATAATTATTATTATTATCAGCAATACTATTATGACAGTGTTCTGAGTTGAGAAGTAAAGAACAGGGTCCAGTTCACAGATCTGTCACTTATACATTCACTTATCCATTCACACTTTCAACCATTGATTAAAATTAAATACACTTGCAGAACATTTTCTATGTGCTATGTACAGTAAGTTACTATTAAGTTACACTAGTAAAAATAATAAATGATGGAAAATGTGCATTGGTGACGGGATCGGTGTTCCATCATTGTATGACTGAAACACAAACATGAAAGCTTTGTAACTGTATTTCATGGTGATTCAATAAAAAAACAATAAGTGAACACCAAGCCTGGGTATATAAGTTTGCAGTGGTAAACAAGTATAGACACATCAAGATTATAAGATTTTTCCAGTCATGACAAGATGATGTTTCATAGCTAGACATGAGAAAGTTGGAATCTCTTAACATTTGGTTCCCGAATTTTAACACAATTCCAGACTGTGAACCAACTCAGGTTTACCAATCAGAATAACATGGCTAAGAAATCAAGCTGAGAGAAGGAAAACAGCAGTTTTCCTTGTTTGATCCGTTTGAACTGTGTGAGAAGCACTATGACATCTGGAGGAACTTATGGAAGCAAGGTAGAAATATAAATTCTACTTGCACTGGATAAATGTCATGAAAATACCGTAAACGAAAAGGATATGGAGCAAATTGTGAGAGTGATAAAATGGGTATAACTTGATCAGGGTGTAGTACAGGGTCCAGATAGGGGGTGGTGGCAGGTGGACATTTAGAGGAGGGAAGAAAATAACTATAGTTTTTCTAGGGATCATCAAGCCTCACCATATGACTGAGTTTGCTGGTCATTCCTCTTTCCTGGCAGTTGTCTTCAAATGAAAGTGATTTGGGTTTGTACCTAAGGAACTCTCTATTGGTATAAATTCACTTTACACACAAATCATAGAATGGCAAGGCTTCAACAAATCACTTCTCACTTCTGTATCTTTGCTGTGTCAGAGATGGCTTTCATGTCTATTTAGAGAGTTTGAACTTTGGCAGTGGTAAGAAAGCTATAGAAGAGTGTCACGTTAGGGTCACAGACATAGTATCAATTCCAGCTCTAATATGAGGTAATTATGTGGCTTTGATAAACATCATTTAATCTCACTAACCACTGATCTCTTCATCTTTGGGTTGAGAGAAGCACTTAAATAATTTCCATTTCATGCAGTTGCTTAAACGCTGAAATTAAAAGTTTTCTAAAGTACTTGGGAAAAAAGTAAATGGTAACTAGAAAAAAGTAAATGGTCTTTCTAATTTCTGTAAACAGTATAGTCTATCTGTTTGGTCAGTTAATTCAAAAGTTAGTTTAATAAATTATGGAAGGATATAATGATTATGCTAATCTCTTAACAACTTTATTTTTTGTTCTTGTTTGTAGATAAAACCTGGCTCTTCTCAAAGATGACTCCTGGATATGTGCTTTGGGATTTTTCCTGATGGGCTCAGGGTACCATATGCAGAACTGGGGATAAAACTCAGGACCGCCATATGCAAGGTATGCAATTACCTAAAGTACTATATCTCCAGTCCCAGCTTTACTATACTTTTGATGGCATATACAAATATAGTCAAACTTCTAGTTGGCTGACAGGCAATTGAGATATGTAATCCAACCTTGAACATGGTTATATTGTGGTTGTAATAATTGGAAAGGCATCCTTTGACAGAATCTTACCATGAGTTTATAAATCATTAAAGAATGAAACAGGATAGGGTATTTGATGGAATTTCTATGGCATTATCATATAAATTACAACATAAAAAAGAATTTTAATAGAACTGAAGCTTCTCAGGATTTACACAGTGAATAAAAATGAAAAGGCAGATTTATTTATTTTTTAATTTTATTTTCATAAGATTGTTCACATTAATTGATTACTTCAATATTTTAACACCAATCCCACCATGTTCCTACCACTACTATTTTGAATTTTCCCACTATTATTCAAGCCTACCTGCCAGGGGCAGATTCTAGATAATTTATTTTCTATTATTTATTATGAACATCATGAGAGGTTGCATGGCCACAAAAGTGACCATGCACTTCTGGAATTCTAAAATTGTAAATGGTTGGGGTCCAGAGACATCTCTGTAGGGAGCTAAACCATTTTGAGATTTATTTGGTAGTCTCTGGATCAAGGCCGTTGATGCCCTGAGATATCACTTGGAGGCAGATTGTGGGTGTGACAGCCAGGACCCCAAAGTGGAAAAAGACAGATTTAGATCTGAATATTTTGACCAACATTCATCCCTTTGCCAATCATGGTGTTCCTCTCATAGAAGGAAGTGTCTTTTTAATAATGTTAATAATGAAAGTACATTTCAAATATAGAAATAACAGAAACTGTTCTCAGGGATTACTCCCATCTCTGTGCTTAGGGATCACTACTGGTAATGCTCAGCAACCACATGGGGTATCAGTGACTGAATTCCACTTGATTGCATAACAAGGTTTGTGCCTTATCCAATGTACTAACTCTTTGGACCCCCGATTTAATTTTGACTAAATCACAAATTAACTTATAACTGAATTCCACTTTATTAAAATGAGAAATGTACTCAGCAATACTTACTATACCCCAAAATATAATATAAAATATATACATGTGATATATATGCAATTAGATATCATACTTTGTACGTAGGAACCTATAATCAAAAATGAAAACTTACGGTGCCAAACTGGTGGTACAACAGAGGGGCACTTGCAGTGCAAATGGTTGACCTGGGGGCAATCTCTAACAGTCCATATAACCCTCCGAATGCACCAAGAGTGATCCCCAGCACAGAACAGGAGTGATTTTGAGCATTACTGGGTATGACATTGATTTTAGAAAACTGTGAAAAGTTATAATGAATATACTTATAATCTTTATGGGATGAGCATCATAGAGATTTATGAGGTCACTGTCATATCTCTCCCTTCTTGACTGAATCTCTGTAACTTCGAGGACTGAGTTTAGGCCTTACTTACTACTTGAGGATCACTCTTAAATTGATCCTAATCAATCCTTTTAAGCAATTTACCTATGCCCCCAACCACCACACATACATTTGTTCTTAGCCTAGACACACCATGGAACCCTAGTGTTCTTTAAACATCCACGTATATTTCTGTTGTCATATATTGAAGATCTGATTTGTACAATCAGATACTTTCCGGCATATATCACCTAGAATGATGAATATTTACTTTCAGGACTATGACAAAGGTTAACCATTAGAATATATATGTACCTAGACAAAAGTTAACTTGATGAAACAAAAAATCTATTTATGAACACAGAATGTACAAAATCATAGCACAGCCAGATAATCTACAGTTACTACAAAAGCAGAGCTTTCAATTTTTCACCCTTGTGTATTGGCATCTGTCCTTATACATTGAGAATACATTGATATGCATTGATAATTGAAAATCATTGGGCTGAAGGAAGGAAGACCACATATAATCTTATCTTTCTTTTAATTATTATTCCAATTTCTGTCTAGTTTGTACAAGTCCAAATTCTCCAGAACCAATGAGTTGCATTGCCATGCTTATAACATTGATTCTTTTTTTAAAGTTTCTAATGATCAAGGGCTGGAGCGATAGCACAGCGGGTAGGGCGTTCGCCTTACACGCGGCCAACATGGCCGACCCGAGTTCGATTCCTCCGCCCCTCTCGGAGAGCCCGGCAAGCTACTGAGAGTATTCTATATGCCAGACACAGTAACAACAAAGTCTCCAATGGAGACGTTACTGGGCCCGCTCAAGCAAATCGACGATCAACGGGAGGGCCTTTTAATGATCAAAGCTCAAATATAGAATAGAGTCAGCACAGTTCTTTTTAAATTTTAATATTGACAGGAAATTTGACTTGAAAGACATACTTTGACTTTTCCAAGAATCTAATTCACATGCTTTCTATAAAAATGAAAGATTTGGTTAAATTGTAGAAAGCAGAAAAAGGGAGAAATGTCATTTGAGAACTTTATGATATTAATTTTATTTGTGCTGCATCTAGTGTCAATCAAGTTCTCTTTTATTTACAAATATTTAATTCAAAAGCCAGCCTTGGTTTCTTTCAAGTAGGATGATGGTGATCTGATTAACTGTAGCAAGGCAGAATGGACACCAAAGTAATTTTCAGGTCATGTTGTGAGGAATACGATCTAAAACTCTAGAAATTAATATTACTCTAAATAATGCAGCGGGGTGTGGGTTCTAAAGTCTCTGGATGGTGTCCCTAATTCCCAACTAGTTTTTGGGACCCATCCTGAACATTATTTCTGACCTTCACTGAATCTCTTTCTCTTTTAAAGATGGGACCGAGTCCCTTCCAAAAGTCTGTGACCCAGGTGCAAAAGAAAAATCAATGTTCCAACTCCAAGAGGTTTCTCCGGGGCTAATCTCACAAGTTATTGAAAGACACATGGGGCAATTGCTATTTGCTCTTTTCACAAGGGAGAAAAGACACCATATCTTGCCGTCGCCTTGCAAATAAAAGACTGTGGTCAGTCACACTTCTATTTCATTGCCGTGTAACTTCAGAGTTGCAGTGAGGTAAAAACAAGCAGAAAATCAAGTACAAATGTAAAGCAGTCGAGGCATCTGAGCTGGGAGACTGCGGTGAAATCTGGTAGATCATGTCACCCAGATTTGCTGCTTGGTGTACTGTCATCTTCTTTCTGCCCTTTTTAATTCATTTTCAATGTTTTAATAACTGAAAACCTATAAACTCATACACTGCTTAAAGCATTCATCTGCTATGCATATTTGTATATGGAAAGTCTCTAATAAACTGCCATGACAGGATTACAAATGCCAATGCATTACACATTATAGATTTTATTGTTTTTAATAGTTTCTCGCATTTGGCAAATGGAATAAATTTTATAAAGAGAAAGAGTGCGGACACAGGCAGACACAAATCTGTGATCTCAGACATTTCAAATGAGCATAATTCCAATGCGTCCTTTAAGAGTGGAGAGTATTGTCCTACTCATCAGTCAGGGCATTTGGCTGTGAAGTCAAAGACAGGAATATTTAATTACTATCCGCAAACAGAAACCCAGTGAAGAGTATTTGTGTCAGTGAGATGCCAATGAAACTAAGCCTTTCTGAGATGGAGTGGATCGATTTAATTTTTTTCCCCTTCTCCAGATTTTGCTATGACAGAATGACATACTCTTCATTCAGTCACTCAAGCAAAAGAATGACTGACGGTCCAATGAAGGTCAAATAGTTTTCCAGCCAGCTGATGCTGTTTCAGACAGACTTAACCCTGTTCAACAAAATGACTAGACCAAGAATGACTCTGAAGGCCCAATGAACTACCCTGCCAGATACAACTTCTACTAACTTTCTCTGTTACCATAATTCATGTGTAAAAATAACTTTTCAGTAGATGGTTCTCACTTTCCTACAAGATCCTGCACTTCCTTTGTGTATTTGAAACATCTTGTGACTTTCATTCTACTTTGTTGGCATTTTTCTGTTCTCCTCCCATTGTTGGGTTCTGGCTTTATTTCTCATCAATGTCAGTATTGCCCCAGGGAATTAGATTTTCTCTTTTCCTGATGAACAAAAGCTTTCCCTAATGAAATCTGGAAATATATGGCCTTTCTAACAAAGTCATAAGGGAAGACTCTCCAGGAGGTGGGGACATTTGCATAAAACAAAATCTCAATGGGACTAGTGAGTTCTTCAGTTTGGAACTCTATTAGCAGAGCAGAAGATATCCTTGCTTCTGACCTCTGATTCTGTAGCTTTCACACTTTTTTTCCAATATAACATTCTTAAGAATTGTATTGAAGGGAGAAAGTCAAGGAGAGTTTGCCAAATATTATCTAACGTACAGAATGTGATACAGGCCAATTGACAGGTGAGGATAGTGAATCTTGGTATTTGGACGTATATAATCCTAGGCATTATTAGGTGAAGTTAGTGGGTTCTTGAAGTTTTGTGGTCAGGGAAAGTCAGTAACCAGTTTGTCTCAGGATAAATCCCACTCAGCTATTTGGCCCCTAGGATCCTCCAACCTCTAATTCCCCTACCAACCCCTTGAAAGCTAAGTCTTCTATTTTTACCCTCCCGTTTCCTGTTTTTATTCTGCTTTGCTACAACCCTCTCAAGATAATGTACAACAATGTGTAATGGTGTGTTTTGTATGTACTGTTTTGTTTTTGTACTGGCGCAGACATTAACTCATTAAAGCCTCTGCTCTGAGCTTTTCCAGACTACAACAAGTATTGTAGTTTTCTATTTATAATCCATGATAAACCAACTATAAAACCCAGCTCCCAGAAGAGAACAGTGCAGAGTCTCCTGCCCCCGCACCTGGCTGTCCTCGCCAGGGCCCCTTGGAGGGGAGTGGGTTGAGTTTCCCTCCCCACCCGGACCAGGGCTCCGGCAGCCGAAGACCTCCAGAACCAGCCACCACCATGCTGAGACCACTCTCTGCACGCATGAAGGTACCAGCAGAGGAACAAAGGCATCCGGGTCCCGGGGCTGAGATCTCCAAGCCTGCTCAGATCGGGGCTGAGCACCCTCCACCCAGATCCTCCACCTTCCAGTAGGCAGGGGTCACACCCACGAACTGGCCCCCTGGCGCAATGTAATCCCATCAATGGCCAAGATCCAGAGACTATAAAACCCAGCTCCCGGAAGTGAGCGGAGCAAATGCGGCCGTGCGACATCTTATTATCTCATTCCTACTTTGGACAAAATGGCAGTTACTGAATGTAACCTGTCCACATGGCAGAGTCTGGCAAACTCCCCGTGGCGTACCCAATATGCCAAGTACCAGTAACAATGATGGGTCTCGTTCTCCTAACCCTGAAAGAGCCTTTAATATGGCACTTTGCAATACATTAACTATCAATATTACAATATACCTTTGGAAGTGAATGAGAATATTTGAAAAGAGAAGATAACTGTTCCAGTTCATTTTATTTGGGTGAAAGAGCTACACATGCCCATAAACCTGGAGTGCCACTGTGCTTCTGGGTGCAGATGCAGAGTTTGTGTGAGAGATCTAGTGACTTCGCATGGCTTTGACATTGAGAAGATAATTACTTCAGTGAGTTAGCTCTACTTTTACTATTTCTAGCACTTTAAGTTATTTAGTCACTCTCAGCTCCTGTACACATGTATAAAGTAAAGGGGGGGTGGTCTGCATATCAGTGGGAGAGTTAAGTAAAATTATCCAGAAACGGGACTATTTAGTGTTTAATAAAAACATGGCAATAAAACGCTATTATTTTCTTTCTCTGTCTTATTTTCTACCAAGAAACAACAACAACAACAACAACATGTGAAGCAACTAAGAAATATTTACACCATTAACGTGAGAAAACAGCCTTTTTCTAGACATGCCTTTGGATATAGTGCTCCAATTTCAAATCTTCCACCAATTGAATAAAATAATGAGTTTATTAGCTATGCATCCAATTGCACCAATGATGCAAAATAGTTACAAATATGAAGGTCAGGGCAATTCCAGTAATGTGTTGAATCAGGGCTGGAATATATTGTATTAAAATATAGAGAAAATCAGTCTAACATATTATTTTATGACTTTCTCCACATTAGCTGTATATTCTTTGTAATATGAACACTACCCATATAATTAAGAAAATTGTTTTTCTAGTATGGGGAGTTCTCAGTAAACTTAGAATTAAACTGCCATGTGACCCAGCAATTCCACTTTTGAGTGTCTAATCCTCATACTATAAATAACACTTCTTAAAAGAACCTATACACCATTATTTATTGCTGCACTCAGTATAATAGCCAAGATATGGGATCAACCTTTGTGTTCAAGAACAAATGAATGGATTATAAAGATGTGTATATAATTATATATACACAATGTAGTACTATGCAACTATGAGGGAGGAATGATGAAATCACAATTTGCTGAAACATGATTGGAATTAGAAGATTCCATGTTGACTGAAGCCAGAAGGAGAAAAACAAACACAGAAGGATTTCACTTATCTGTTGAATATAGAATACTGGATGAGGAATTGTCCTGTAGTAAAAGGGGAATGCTCAGATCATTCCTGACCACAGTGTTTACAGAGAAGACAAACAGAGTAGGAAAGAAATCAAATGGGGAAGAAGAGAACAAGAAGGAATTGGTGACCCGAACGTCAGGGCTTTAGCTTTACCAGTGATATAACTGAGGGGTAGCCACTCCAATACACAGATTCAACACAATTAAAAACATGGGATCTAAGTGGAAACTATTGAAAATTTGTAATGTGCCTATCAAATTGACAAAGGGATGGAGTGGGGGTTGGGATGGGGAGGGAGTCAGGAATACTGGTGGAGAAAAGTTGACACTGGTAGAGAAATTGGTGTTGAAGTATTCTATGCCTAAAACAACAACTATTTAACTTTGTAAATTATAGCTCTTTAATAATCACTTCACTTAATCACTTAACTTCCCGTTAGTCGTCGATTTGCTCGAGCGGGCACCAGTAACGTCTCCATTTGTCCCTGTCGCGTGCTAGTGTAGCCCAATGGCATCTGTTCGCTCCGGGAACATGAAGGGCCTCAAACCGATCGTTCATGATCTTGACGAAGAAGTCTGACCATCTGGTAGGTGGGCAGCCACACGGTCTCTTGACATCCCGCGGAATCCAATCAGTAACAGCTCTAGTCCAACGGTCATCTTTAAATCTCATTACATGACCAGCCCATCTGATTTTCGACACCTTGGCAAATGAGACAGCGTCCCTGATCCTTGATCGCCGACGGATGTCAAAACTCCGGATTAGTTCTCTCATTTGAGTGAAACGTGATATTCCAAGCATAGCTCTTTCTATTCTTCTTTGGGAGACCTGAATAGCGTTCTCATCGTGTTTGCATAGGGCCCAGGTCTCTGAGGCATATGTTAATGCAGGAAGAACAGTGGAATCAAAGAGATGTGCCCGGAGCTGGAGGTTCTTCGTCCTCTTAGCTATTTCTTTGACGTTCTTGAAGGCGTTCCA
Organism: Sorex fumeus; assembly: GCF_029834395.1. Classification (NCBI taxonomy): domain Eukaryota; kingdom Metazoa; phylum Chordata; class Mammalia; order Eulipotyphla; family Soricidae; genus Sorex; species Sorex fumeus. Next base: position 44,067,396 of record NW_026606185.1, on the reverse strand, counting down.
GGCCGCTCTCTTCCTCCTGCGCAGCTTGGGAGCCAGGTCATTTGTCATGTTGACTTCTCGACCTAGGTACACATAGCTGTTGCATTCGGAGATGGTCGTTCCATTGAGAGCGAATGGGACGTCAGGAACAAGGCAGTTTCTCATAAACATTGTCTTCGTAAGATTCAGCTGTAGTCCTACCTTTCCACACTCACGGTCAAAGTCGGCCAGCATTTGTGCCACTTGGCTGATGTTTGGTGTTATTATTCCGCCCGCACGGAAGAGCCTGGCAAGCTATCCGCTGTGTATTCGATATGCCAAAACGAGTAACTACAACTGGTCTCATTCACCTGACCCTGAAGGCTTCACTGACATGGCAGCACTGAGAAGGATGAGAAAGGAGAGGCCGACAAAATCTCAAGGCCGACCTAGGCTGCCACAACGAAGGAAGACAAAAATAATCGTCTGTACTTTCAATGCACGTACACTAGCATCAGATGCATCCATCGAGGACCTGATGGTACAAGCGCGAATGATCAAGTATGACATCATTGGTCTGACTGAGACAAGAAGGCACGAAACTCACCATGCCGTTTTCGACACTGGAGAAGAATTGTTCCTCGGAACATGCGATAAAAGAGGTGTTGGAGGTGTCGGTGTCCTTGTCAACACAAACTTGGCCAAGAGCATTGATTCATTCGAATGCCTAACAACCTGAATCGGACGTTTACATTTGAATAGATGTGGCTCACTGCCTGCAGTTTCTATCTTCGTTGTCTGTGCACCAACATCTCATTATGATGAAAGAGTAATCGAGAAGTTCTACCTGGAGCTAGAGAAGTTCTATAAAGAAGACCACACCTTCTACAAGATCATTGTGGGTGATTTTAATGCCAAGATAGGACCGAGAAGATCAGCTGAAGAACTTCACATCGGGACACATGGCCTAGAATGGAACGAACAGGTTGAGAGACTGAGTTCATCATGTCGACCAAGACCATCCATGGTAACTCACAGTTCCAGAAGGCAGAATCTAAACGATGGACATGGAAGTTTCCCAGTGGACAATTCCACAACGAAATAGACCACATCATATTCAATCGATGGTTCTGCCTGACTGATGTCGCTGTTGTCCCAAAATTTCGAACAGGATCGGACCACCATCTCCTTCGTGCAAAATTCTACTTCACAGAGCGGGGAGAAAGGGCTGCAAAGTTCAAAAAGAGAACTCCCAGAATGACCACCAACTGGGAACTCTTTGATACTATTGCGGCAACATGGGAAGATGCCATTGTTGACAACATTGACGAGGAATATGATCAACTGGTTCAGCACCTCCATTATTGTGCGAGGAACGCCAAGAGAGAGATAGCCACAAAAAAATCGCCTATCTTCGAAAACTCTTGAGCTAATTCGCCAGCGTGGTTTGGCGCATGCCTCAGGCAACTGCAAGCTAACGTCCGAGCTCACAAAGCAGTGCAGAGATGCGATCAAGGAAGACCTCAAAGAGAGAAGAGCAGAAGTACTGGTAGATGCGGCAGAAGCCGGGAAAAGTATTCGTAACGCCCGCCTGTCCTTCGCCAACTATAAGACCAAGATGACTGCCCTCTGACGTCCTGATGGATCCATCACATCCTCCAGAATGGCAATGGAGAAGATTATCCATGACTTCTACTCAAATCTCTTCGATAGCCATGTCCACTTGCCGACATACCAAATTCCACAGGATGGATATGTTGTTCCCAACGTTCTCCCTTCCGAAATCCGACATGCCATTTTGTCAGTAAAGAAACAAACAGCACCCGGCCCAGACAAGGTCAGACCTGAACACCTGAAGAACCTGCCGTCAGTACTCATCAATACACTGGCTCGGCTCTTCACTCGCTACCTGTCTGAATGCAAGGTTCCGTCCCAATGGAAAACCAGCAGGACCGTACTACTGTTCAAGAAGGGAGACATCCATGACATTGGCAACTATCGCCCGATCTGCCTATTGTCTGTCATCTACAAGTTGTTCACTCGAGTCATCCTGAATAGGATTGGCAGAACTCTAGATGAAGGACAACCATGCGAGCAAGCAGGGTTCCGCAAAGGATTCAGCACCATCGACCATATCCACACGATAACCAAGCTCATTGAGGTTTCTCGGGAGTTCAAGATGCCACTCTGTCTAACGTTCATTGATTTAAAGAAGGCCTTTGTCAGGGCATTCAAGCCCAATACATCAGGATCCTCCGTGAGCTGTATTGCGGATTCACTACCAGGATCTCACCATTCTACAAAGAAGTGATGGTTGATGTCAAGAGAGGGGTGCGGCAGGGTGATACCATTTCACCAAAACTCTTCAGTGCCACCCTCGAGAACATCATGTGATGACTGGAATGGGAAGGAATGGGAGTGAAGATAGATGGTCGACAATTACACCACCTCCGCTTTGCTGATGACATTGTTTTAATAACACCAAACATCAGCCAAGCTCTTTAACAAAAGAAAAATAATTTTCCTAATAAATATATAACCTTATATTTAATCACTATTAATTTGGGTATTTTCACAGTATTTGAGAATTAAAATATGCCACAAGAAAATTTCCTCTATCTTCTATAGATCAAGGCCATTTATCTGACATAATTCTTTCCTTTCTGGATTCTGAATATTCCACATTTGCCTGGTTCGTCTGAGATTTTATTTTATGATACCTGTTTATATGTAAGGTGATTATCAGCAAAGTCTGGTAATTCTACTTGAGAGAAAAAAATGGAGAATTTTGATTGATATAATTACTCTAACATCATATAAATATCTTTACATGTGGCAGACATGTGAAATGAACTCAGTACCTACTCATATTTTTTCATATTTTTAAAACCCTGATCATTGTGATTACAGAGTGTAAGTTGATTGCCTTGCTCTCAACTTATCCATGTCCAATCTTTGGTATCCCATATGGTTCCCCAAGTCCACCAGAAGTGATCCCTGAGCACAGAGTCAGGATTAAACACTAAGCATCACTAGGTGTGCCTCTAAAACCATAATTAAGAAATAAAGCTCTGATAATTTTTATTAAAAAAGTAGTTTCTGAGCTGAAATTTCCTGGATACAGATTGTGATCCTACAATTAGCTACAATTAAGCTACAATTAAATAACTACATTCATTACAATTAATGGCATTAGATTAAACATCAAATTTCATCACCCATTTTTTCATGTCTGTCTTATATAGAAATAGTATCCTGAAAGATTTTTAGGCAGATTAAAGGAGTTGAACATAGCTTAGAAAACACTGTATAGAATCAGTTGGTATGATTACCCAGTAAAGTCATATAGGATTTTCCTCATAAATCTCTAACCTTCCATTAGATATGATTATTTGTGTATGTGTGCTCTCTCTCTCTCATGAACCCTATTTCATTAGATGTACCACTAGATGTCTATTACATTGTTTTACAATTATTTACTAATGTGTTCATCCTCTTTCATATTTGTGAACCACAAGTGGTTATTTCAACTTTTATTATAATATCCAGCAAGAACAGTATCTGCCAAAAAAGATGTGTACTCAATAAATGCATTAATATTATTGAATTAATAAAATCATTGGAAAACCACTACACAAAATCACATGTTTTATTTATAATTGTATAGCTTTCCCTCTCTGATCCAAACTTTTTTCTATTTGCCCATGAATTCATGAACGTGTTTGGCAAATATGTAGGTAGAAATGACAGTGTGATATGTTCTCTGCAAATATAAAATGAATAACAATCTCTCTCCTCTAAAGTAGTTTGCAATCCAAGAGGGGATAAAGCAGGTACCCAAATTGCTGTAATATAAAGTGTAAGGTGATGGGTTTTATAATAGAGGCACTAGGAAATTGCCATAAGACCTAGAAGATGCAGAGATCATTTCAGGCTGCAAAGCTCAAAAAAAGACTTCAAGGAGGAAGTATATGTGAGGTTGTTCTTAGAGAAATGAGCCTGCTTTCAATAAACTGAGAAAATATTTCCCCCAAAGAGGGAAGGTCTGTAGGTTAATGAATTTCTGCTAAGTCTGACTCTTCCTGACTGTCAAATGAACTTTGAGCATTGCAACTACTCTTTGATTTGGGTTTAAAAAGGTAGTGGTCCAGCCAAAAAATCTGTATTTTCTTAGGTTTTTCTTCTTTCATGCTGACTAAATCTTTATATAGATTAATAACTTGGTTTGCTTTAGAACAGAAATTAATGTTGCAAAAATGATCTTGATATTCATTATAAATTAATACAGCTGTCATTCTCTTTGAATTGTTTTCTCAGTGTTGTTATGGTTCTTTTCAGGAAAAAAAAGTTTATTATAGAGAATGTTCCCTGGAAATATTATCGAAGACATTTATTGAGCACCTACTATATACCAGACAACATGCTGTCTATTGGATTTTTAATTTTATTCAGGGATATTTAAGATATGCTTAAACAATAAAAAACACAACTCTAAAGTGTGATGCCATATATGTTGGCAAATGCTTTATCTATGTAATTCATTTACTAATCAAGATAAATAACATGTCTTTCATTGAGAAAATTTCTCTTCCCTATAAATCTCCTTGCCACTTCAATTACAGTTACTCATCAGATATATTGGACTATGTATGAATGTATGAATACACAGTGTATGAATCATTGCTGATGCAACATTTGTTGAAAATTGAATAATTTTGTACTCTTTTCTGTTTTATACTATATATCTTTTTAAAATCATTTGGGGCCATAGAGATATTACAGTGGATAAAGTTCCTGCCATGCCTGTCAGCATCTCAGATTCAAATCTTGGCACCATGTATGGCCCCCTAGTCACTGATACACTGATAGTACTGATATCAGATCAGAGAGGAGTAAGCCCCCATCAGAGCCAGCTGTGACCCCCCCAATCTCCCAAAAATAAACTTAAAAGCAAAATGGTGTATGTTTTTGTGCATTAGTTATTTTTTATTGCTAATATAAACTCCTTGTATGGGTTAAATGATACATATTTAATTATTTTTTTTCTGTTGTTGAGCATTTGGATTTGTGTGTGTATGTATTTGGGGGCTACATCCAGCAGTTCTCAAGGTTTGTTCCTGGTTCTGTGCTCAAGGATCACTCCTGGAGGGGCTCTGGGGATCATATACAGTGTCAGAGATTGAACCTAGAGTCAATCAAATCTGGGATGGCTGCATGAAAGGCAAATACCTTACTATAACCTATAGCCTCAGTGCCTATTATAACTATATGTTGAATATATTTTCATTGCACATGTGTCTATGCAATTGTGTGTTCATCTTGCATAAATACCTTGTAATGCTATAATTGGATCATGGAGTTTGCATGTTTGATCAACTTCATGAGAAAATCAGAAAAAAATTTCAATGGGTCTGTGCAATTTAAAACTCTTATTAGCAACATTTGAAGACCAAAAAAAAGGATGCTCAGCATTTTTGCCAACCAATATCTGATGCTGTCAGAACTTCTAATTTTAGTCATTTTGTTAGATGTATAATAGTGTCTTCTTGAATTGCCTATTCAGAAATGTTAATGTGTTTCAATGTTACTTATATTTATATACCTTCATTTCTGAAGTGTCTTTGAAAGTCTTTTATATATTTTAAACATTGGGTTATCTTTTAAATGTATTTTTTTTTTATTTTTCGTTGGGCTGGAACAATAGCACAGCGGTAGGGCATTTGCCTTGCGCACAGCCAGCGTGGCCCAGCCGGGTTCGATTCCTCTGTCCCTCTCAGAGAGTTCAGCAAGCTACCAAGAGTATCTCGCCCACACGGCAAAGCCTGGCAAGCTACCCGTGATGTATTCTATATGCTAAGCACAGTAACAGCAAGTTTCAAAATGAAGAGGTCACTGGGCCCGCTCGAGCAAATTGATGAACAATGAGAAGACAATGCAGTGCAGTATTTTTTCATTTTTCGTTATTGTTTTATTTTGGGGAACCAAATATGACTCTGCTACCAAAAAAATAGAGAATTTTTGCTTTCATGATAAATTATAAAAGTAAAATTCAGGATTTTTCTTGTAGCAAACCAGTTTAGAGATAATCCACAATCAAAATAGCAAAATTAACACCCCAGAGTCCTTTACCAAATCATATTGAACATTATCAACATTAGGACACCATAGCTTTGGACTGTATCTCTGCACTTTATCTTAATCTGCTTACTTAGTGCATCATTAGTAAGATGTGACCTAATATCTCAAAAACTCCCAAAAGAACTCACAAGGTTGTTTCCAAAGGCAGCAGCCAATAGCAGGGGAGTGAAATTGTTCAGAAACTGATCATAAAACATTTGTATGAGATTTTTTCTCTACAGATTGACAGTATAATAATGATTGCAGGAGAGAATGGCTTGACTTTGAAAAGGGCACATAGGTTTAGAACAGGTTTGTGGGATGTTTTGAGTGTTTATGAAGACTCATCGAATAGAAAAACTCATGAGTCCAAGCATTCAAGCATATTTTTGTTATCTCAAGCTATCCTTTCACTCCAACCACGGCAGATGAGGAAATTTGACTTTTGACAGAGAGGAGAGAGGGCAGACATAGAAGAAGGAATAGGAGTTAGTGACCTGCTTGTCCTGAGAGAGGAAGAGCATAAGATACTAAAAGCTAATCATTTTCTCTTGACTACACCACAGAAACCTGTGCCTCACACTATTTGAAACTCAGACTGGGTCTAATGAACTCGCCACTTTTCTAGGTCTCTCACAGTGCTCACTATCATCCCATTTCTGGTAAGTCCACCTTATACAGTGCACATTGAGTATTGATCATTCAGTTCCTGCTTTTTTGCTATATGTTGAGGTTATTTTGTGCTTTCTATATTGTTTAGCATGGTGATTTGTTTTATTTATTTATTTTTTGGGGGGGGTTACACCCAGTAATGCTCGGGGTTACTCCTGGCTCTGCATTCAGGAATCACTCCTGGCGGTGCTCAGGGGACCATATGGGATGCCTGGAATCAAACCCGGATTGACTGCCTGCAAGGCAAACCCCATACCCGCTGTACTATTGCTCCAGCCCCTGATTTGGTATATTTTTGCTTGAGTGTTTGAATCTAGAAAAGCTCCAACTTTTTTCCAACATTTTGTCTTGCTGCACTTGACTAAGCAAACTATATTATAACAGTGCTATGGTGTGTAGGCAGTTGCCTTGTGTGTGGCTCACCTGGATTTGATCTCAGGCACCTCATATGGTTTCCTGAATCCTGCCAATAGTGAACCCTGAGTGACAATTCAGGAGTAAGCCCTGAGCAGTGCTCGGTGTGGTTCCAAAACGAAAGAAAACTAAATTCAAATGAGTAGAAGCATTTGACTTTTGGGTATATTTGATAATTAAGCATAAAAGGCTATGGTATCAAATAGTTATGAATTCTAATATTGGCAAGTGAAATAAACATTGCATGCCTTGGAGCAATTTACATATCTCGGAATTTATATCTGCAAACTTGAAGTCATGGAATGTCTATCTTAAAGGATGGTTTTGAAAGAGAAATTTGTTCAAGTACATGGAACTCTTAGAGTGCTTGGTGCTTTTTAACATTAAAGTTGTATGTGTTGTGTCTTTTAATTGATTTATTTTATTTTGGGTTCATCACAGTGGTGTTCAGAAGACTTTAGGGGATCTTTTGCAATTTCCATCCAACCAGGCTGTAGTGCCATATAAGTGTTTGAGGAAGTGATGCTTCTCAAGCCTTAGAGTGTCAAATTCTTCAAGGCAATTCCTGAGGGTGCTGGGGGTCTCTAGGGCTGTACCCAGAGATGTTTGGTAAATGATGAGACACTAGGAACTGAACCTAGGTTAGGCTCAAAACAGACATGTGTCCTAATTATTGTACTGTTTCTATTACCTACTACAGAAAATTAATAAGTACATTGAGCAAACTGTGAAATTATAAACAAAAGTGTATATGTATGTGTGTTTATATGTGTGTGTGTTTATATGTAACTTAGCACACTTGTTATTGCTTAAGGCCATGGCTGTCTTTTTCAAGATCATTCTTGAAGGAATGAAGGTCAATTTCTTATTCAAGATCCTTCATGGTTTTAAGCAGTACCGAGTGTGTAAATTAAATTTGTGTCACCTTGACTGAGCTAGAGAGTCAAATATTTATTCTGAGTATACCATAAGGGTATTTCTCAATTCGATTAACATTTAAATCATTACACTGAGTAAAGCAGATCAAGCTACCTTATAGAGTCTTTATCCTATTAAAACAAAAGACCTGAGAAAGAGAGATGGAGGGAACATTACGACCATGTGCTTGATATGGTGTCTTTTCCTGCTTCGGGACTTAAGCTGGAAAATACACTTTCCGGGGTGGGGGGTGGTGTCTGGAAATTGCTTGATTTTGGAATAGAACTAATGCTTGACTCCGACTCTCCAACTTGGCAGCTATATATCTTGGGACAACTCAGTCTCCTGACAAAATAAAGGCTAATTCCTCATAATCAACATCTTTCTCTCTCTGAAAAAAAAATTTGGGTTTGTTTTTATTTTTACAGAAAATCCAGGCTAGTAGTAGATTCACTTTCTTTGACTTTGGCCTTGTAGTCAAATTATCACAGATTGCAACACAAGGAAGGAGGAATTCCTGTATCCAGGTACCAAAATCTCATGTTGTCGCCACCTAAATCCTGACTTTTACTGCAGTTCTCACCTTAATGCTGATATTCTGAAAATAAAACGAATAATGACATATTTATTTACATGTACTTAGCAGTCATGGAGTAAATAGCCTTGGGGGGTGGTATAAAACTGCACCAAAGAAACAATTGTTTTTCTATTCTACAGATGCACAAGATGAATTTATAATGTGAACAGTAGGGGGCCAGCCCAACCATGATTTGAAATGTGTTTGCCTTGGATACTTATGCAGCCCTTTATGATTTCAAACTGTCTTAGTCGCCTTTGAAAACAAAGCAGGGAGTATTTTAAAGGCAGAAAGGTGAAAGGTCATGCATAATTATTCCTCAGACACATTTAACTGCCCATCAACAGGAAGTCAGCACTTCGGAGAGATGCACAGGTTACTAGAAACAGCCATGCTGTAAAGTTGATTCAGAGAAATAAAAGTTGAAACCAAATAAGAAGTATAATGACAACAAATGACAACTTCTTTCTTTCAAAGAAAAAAATTGGTGGTTTACTTTTCTGGTGAAGAAAAGATCATTTTAAATTGTCTGATATATCTTTTACCTATGAACTCATATCCTTGTTTCTTTTTCTAAGTCCCAAGTCTGAAATTTAAATATACTCTATTCTAACAAAACACTCATCTTTTGGAGTTAAGCTCATTTCCTCTGTACTTTAAAGAAACAAACAGATTTGGAGTCCCATCTATTGGCAAAACATTGTATTGAAACAAGTTTTAGATATAAATGTGATCAAGATATGATCTATTCTCTCAAAGGACCTTGCAATTCACTGAGGAAAAAATTGGCCATTGAGTCAAACCCAGCTTTGCTCAGGGCTGACTCCAAGCAGTGTGCTCAGGAATCACTTCTGGCAGTGCTTCGGGCCCATATGCTGTATCAGAGATCAAACCTGTATTGGTTGCTTGCATGCAAAGCAAACATCTTACTGACTGTACTATATCTCTAGTCCTTGATGGAGTATTTTAACAGGAATTTTTATTTTATTTTATTTTTTACTTCTTGAATCACCGTGAGAAAAGTTACAAAGCTTTTGAGTTTAAGTCTCAGTCATACAATGTTCAAACACCCTTCCCTTCACCAGTAATTATTTTTCACCACCAAGAACCCCTATATACCCCCCTTCCACCCTTCCTGATGCCTGTGAGGCAGATGATTTCTACTAAACTCTCTCTCTACTTTGATTACATTCATTATTTCAACAAATCATGCACCATTATTGTTTGGAATTTCCCCCCAACAATCAGAACTTCTGAAAAGGCATTGTGAAATAATTCGTTTTCTATTGCTGGTTATGAAAACCATATGATGTCTCGCGGTCGCTATTGTGGCCGCACGATTTTCGATTTCTAATATTTTACTAATTAACTCTGGAGGGATTTCTGCCACGAGCTGGATAATTATGAGATTGGGTTTTGTGTGTCTGGTGCCATGGCTGTGCCAGAGAGCCGCTTGTGGGGGGCAACTCATGGCCTTAGTCGGGTGTGAAGGACAAGCCGGTTTCGCCCCCCTTTCCATGAGGCAGTAGTTGCCCCATCACCGCTGACTCATACCTGGCTTTCTAAAAAGCTCTGAGGCAGTGGCCACCATGCTGCGAGGGGAGAAAAAGGTGCAAGAGACAGACGCCCTTTCCCTCCTGGGAGGGCATGGCGCCGTCATTTAACACATAGTCCATTCACATTTCTGCTGCAAGCTGCTGGGCTCTGGATTAAGTCCGTGTGCCTCTGGAGCTATGGCTGCGCTGGAGAGCTGCTAGTGGGGGGCAACTCGTGGCCTCAGTCGGGTGTGAAGGACAAGCCAGTTCCACCCCCTTCCCATGAGGCTGCAGTTGTTAACAGGTATTTTTAAATCCGTATTATATGACAGACTGTGTTATAGGAAAAAGAAATAATAAAATATTAAAAAAAAAAAGTCTTCGGGCTAGAACAATAGTACAGTTGGTAAGGTGTATGCAGCAAATCCCGGTTCAAACCCCGACGTTTCATAGGATCCCTGAGCACTGCCAGGAGTGACTCCCGAGTACCAAGCCAAAAGTAACTCCTAAGTACCACCCAAAAAGCTAACTAACTAAATAAATAAATAAAAATAAAGGAAATATACTTAACTTTTGAGAAATATCGACTGAGGGAGAGTTTAACGGTTAGCAATAATTTGTGTAAAATACAGGTACACGCAAGTAATCCAGAATTGGGAGTAAATAATTCTAAGAAATGCAGCAGTCTAGGTTACACATGTAATACTAAGTTGAGACTATTTGGAGAGGTGCATTCATGAAGCTAACACCATGATGAATTTGCTTTAGAAAAAAAGCCACCTTGCTTAAATCCAATATCACAAGTAGGATATTCCCAGATTCATGCCTTTAGATCAAATAGCAAGCCCCATCTAATTTTGAGTCTAGAAGATATTTTCTTCTAAGCTGCGTTAGTATAGATGGTCTTTTAAATACAGTCTCTTTCTAACAAACTACTTTGTTTTGCAATCTTAAGACTCAGTTCGGAATCTGCGGTAGAGGATATGCCCAACATTGTTTTTGCAATCCTAACAGTTGTCTTACAAAATGAACAGAAAAGGTACCTGTTGACTGAGAAAGTACTTATTCTGTGACACACCCACAGCTGGTAAGAGCCCAACTTCCTTAGCAGTGTTGAGGAAATTTCCATCAACATCGATGCCATGTGACATCTTTAGGACATTAGTCATTCTAAGCCAAAGATTTCCTGCAGTGTATTCTCTTCATGTTGTGTCCAATAGAAACCTAAAAAAAAGTGAACTGCTCAATAACCAAGAAAAGAGCACTTCTTAAGAACATAATGGAAATATAAAATGCCTTCTAAGTGTTGAATGTATAAAGGACGATTTTTGAGTGTCCATTATTCTTAACTCAAATTTAAAAATAAGAAAATGTGGATATGCATAATAGGGAGAGAGGGATAGATTGGATACATTCTTGGCTTAATTGATTGTCAGGTGTTACAAGAGTTCTTGGAACTTAGCTTGCTTCTACTAAAATAGGCTGCATGAAAAATCATGCACCAAAAAAGAAGACTCCTATTTCTTTGTTTCAGCTTATGTAAGATTTATAGACACTTAAAATAAATGTAAAAAGCATGTAAATATAGCTGGGAGGTGAAGACAAGAGATAATATAAAGATCCTACTTATTTCTGCAGTAGACACTGGCTAAATATTGAATAGTAGGGTTTTAAAACTAAAAGTACCTTTTTTTCTGCAGGTCAGATGTGTTCAAAAAGGATGACAGTTATAAGTACTTCCATGTACAAGAACTAGAACACTCATTTTCCTCTTGACCAATCAGCATCATGCAATAAATTCACGATCATAATCATCCTGTTGTTCGTCAATTGCCTCGAGCAGGCACCAGTAACGTCTCCCTCTTCCTAGCCCTGAGATTTTAAAAAGAACCATATTCAATGCTCTTTCAGGGTTAGGAGAATGAGACCCATCATTTTTACTGGTATTTGGCATATTGAGTACGACACGGGAAGTTTGCCAGACTCTGCTGTGCAAGCAGGATACTTTCAGTAGCCTGCAGGGTTCTCCAGAGTAAGAACTAGATAATAAGATGTCTTCCGGGAGCTGGGTTTTATAGTCTCTGTGTCTTGGCCGTTGGTGGGACCAAACTGGCACTGGCAGCAGCTGGTGAGTGTGATGCCTACCTACTGGAAGATGGGGGATCTGGGTGGAGAAGGCCCAGTCCCAATCCGAGCAGGCTTGGAGATCTCAGCCCCGGGCCCTGCATGACTGGGTTCCTCTGCCAGTTCCTTCATGCATGAGGTTTGTCTGGACATGTGGATAGTGGTCTCAGCATGGCTGTGGCTGGTTCTGGAGATCTTCGGCTGCTGGGACTCTGCTCGGGGGACGGGGATGGGGGGTAGGGACAAGCCTCATACATGAAGGAACTGGCAGAGGAACCCAGGCATGAGGATCCCGGAGCTGAGATCCCCAAGCCTGCTCAGATTAGGACTGGGCCTTCTCCACCCAGATGCAATAAATTATCATTTTAAATTCAGGCCTCATATATTCAAAATTATTACCCTACTCATCCAAGTAGATTCAATAAGTCTAAGATATGCCTTCAAAAATCAAAAAAAGAAACAAACAAAAAGCCTATACCCCTAGACAAGGTATTGAGAATATGTTGTATATAAACTTACATACAGACCTAAATACATGCACCGAGCTAAATTGGCATCATCTCTTAGATACCTTCAGTAAAGAAATATACAACCAGCACTTCCTGAATTGGAAAAGAAAAGGTATGCTTAATGAATGGACTTGTCAGCAGTCCCCTCTACAAAACATAAGGTTACAGAGGAAACTTAAGAAAACTGGCATAGAAAGAAAGCTCAGCGTAGCCTTTGGAATGAGATCTGAATGCCTACTAGACTAGAGCAGACAGTTCCTGGATGGGATTAATTGGAGAGAGGCTTAAGAGCAGATCTGCAAATACCTTGGTATTAGGGCTGAGAAATATGGATTTTAACCCATGAACAGTGTGAAGAACTTCAGGGATTTTTTTTTCTCTTATATATTGCAAGAGGCAGTTTTAGAATTTGTGTCTGGGAGAACTAGGCAATGTGGTTTTTAGAGAAGAGATAGCCGATAGTTAGAATGATGAAAACTGACCCCAATTAGAAGTTGTGACTGATAAAAGGCACTGTAGCACTGTCCTCCCATTGTTCATTGATTTGCTTAAGCGGGCACCAGTAACGTCTCCATTTTGAGACTTGGTTGTTACTGTGTTTGGCATATCAAATATGTCACGAGGAGCTTGCCAGGCTTTGTCATGCAGGCAAGATACTCTCAGTAGCTTGCCAGGCTCTCCGAGTGGGACAGAGGAATCGAACCTGGACCTACCAGTTCGGCCACGTGCAAGGCAAACACCCTACCGACTGCTAAAAGGAGAAGCTCCAAAAACAAAATGCATGGCCTTGCCTGCAACGGGGTTGATCTCAGACATTGGAATCTTTCTCCTTTCTATTTCACACACATTTTTTTTCTCTCACAACCTTGTGGGTTTGATGACAAAAATTTACATTTTTATGGGGCACAGAATTTGGAGCAGGTGGTTTTCCCCCATCCCCCTACCATATTCTCATATGAAAAGACCTAAGCCAATTCCACTAGACAAAGATTTGCTGAGATCTGTAACCCTGCCAGCTGAGCTATGGCTTGTATATTCCCAGGATACTTCCCTAGATGAACCTCACACATCGAAAGATTGGGATTTAGTTGAAAGTGGAATTTAAGAAGTTTCTCTTTGTTCATTCCCCCATCCCTGGTTAACCAAGGTCACGCTTTCTGGAAGTGGGGCTGTATCTAACTGGAAAGAATCCAAACCAGTAGAGCTTTCAGAGAGAAATCGTAAGAACCTTACCGAAGTGCACACATTGTATTTAACTCTTGTTTTAAAAATAAATGGTTTTACAGAGAGTCAAATTCTCTTTTAGCCTCATATTCATTAACCTGGGCTGTAGTTTATAAAGAAGTGATAGAAGATAGCACGGCTGAGGAAATCTGAGAAAGAAATCTGGAGACCCAGGGTCAATGACAGCTTGACAGACATCTTCAAACCAGCCAAAGAAGCACCCAGAAAAGAACAGTTCCACAAACTGTTATAGCTTCTTCGGATTCCCAAAGGAAGCTGTCACTTGTCCAGCTCCATCCCTCACACTCTTTCTTTCATTCTCTCTCCTTTCTCTCTGCCCACCCTCTTGTTGCCTCCTTCTCTCATTTCACCCTTCCTCTTTTCCTTTCTTGAGATGCAGGAATAATCGCGGTTTCTTTTTTGTTGCTCTTTCACAGAACAAAGGATTGAGGATGAAGTGCAATATTTCTAGTTGTTACCGGTTTTCATATCCTTTAGCAAAGAAAGACCTTTCCCTTCGGAAGCCCAAAGGTGGAGCTGTTGCAGAAGGAGAAAGTCAGACCAGCTGCGCCCAGCAGGCCCACCGCACACACAACTCAAACACAGACATGCGGGGCTGCATGAAAAGGTCCAGGAGCTGCAGTTCCTGGAGGCTTTGCTTCGAAAACATAAACATTTCCTCCCCCCTCCCCCAAATAGAAATAAAAATCCTGATTACAGCAGATGCATTACTGCCAAATTGTGCAAAATAGAACAAGTATTAAGTGTTCTGCTTAACCCTCTTTAATTGTTAATTCCATGCACTTTAGTAGATTCTAGTATTATCAAAATAACTGCAGGGAGAAAGAGGACTCAAACTCATTTTGGTTCATTAATACCTCCATTTATCAGCATAATGTACTACAGATAATGATGGGGGGGTCCATTTTCTTTAATTCTATTTCTATACTTCTCTATCGGGTGCTAAAATGGTATCGGATGGTGACATTGCAGTGGGAAAGACCTAGAAAAATCTTAATTTCCGCAACCAAAAAGGGGCCTCTGTTGGCATCCGGTTACCTTTCACAGCATTCTCTACAGAAGCAACATTTGTCTTTCAGGATCTTGACATGATATTGTACGTTCATCACCTGGCCAAACAATAGCAGATTTTTGGACAGATTTTTCATGGAAAGAAACAAAAACCAAAATTTCTGAAATGCCCTCATTCTTCCCAGAATGCAGGTGGACTCTTCTGCCCCGTTTCCATTGCTCTTAGCTCTCGAGTTTACCTAATCATGTTTAAATTCTCTGCTTGAATAAATAAAAAAAATAAACAAAAAATTTAAAAAAAACCTCTAATCATTTGCTTCTTTCTTTGTCTCTAGAGCAAAGGCCTTGAGATTGTTGTTTCAAAAGTTATTGAAGCAAATGATAGGTAATTTCAAAAATGTTCTCAATTTTTCTTCAAAATATCATTTCACTTTCATCACTTTGTTTTCTTCCAACTCCAAGTTGCTGGAATAAATAGGGACAAAGTAACCTGAGATGTTTTATGCCACAGAGACAAAAAGGTATTGATCCTTTTGCCTCTGGAAAGAAGGTTTCTAATAATTTCCAGATATATTGTAGATTGCATTGCTATCTTTAATTAAAACATGACACAGGACAGAAACCAATTATTTACTCTTTTAAACCATAGGGCCACCTTTGTTCTAATGGATTCTGATGGTCCATTTGCAAATTGGCAGGTTTGTTTTTGTACTACTCTATGTTTGTGTGTGTGTGTGTGTGTGTGTGTGTGTGTGTGTGTGTGATTATGTGTGTGTGAGCATGCTCATGTGCCTATGTACCCCTGTTTGCTGTTATCATGCTTGAGCACAAGCATAGTTAGAAATGTGTTCTTCAATTTGCTGCAGTTGACATTTAAATGTGGGCTTGTGTCGGGAAGTTAAAAATACAGAAAAGGCTGCTTTAGACCAATGTGGCCTATGGCGTATGCTCCGACCAAAACTTGGGGCAGGTTCCAAAGTGGTTTTATTCATTTACTTATTTATTTATGTTTTATTTATTTCCAAAGTGGTTTCATTATGGAGTGCATTTTGGAACACTCTGTAACAGAAGTCAGAGACAGGGGTTAAAGCAAACTGGCATAAAAGGAAACACTTTGGAAGGGAACTGATTCTAGAAACAGAAATAAAACCACCTTAGCCTATTACAAGAACGCTTGAACCAGCCCAGACCCTTCCTCATTTCTTATTCTCTCCTGGTTGTTTCCAGAGCTCATCGCAGGTCTCTGGGGCTTTTTCTTTGCTCGAGACCTGGCCTGTGTTCTCTTCTTTCCTTTCAGACGCTGTTGCTCTCCCACACATCTCCTTGGCTGCTTTTGCCATCTGGAGCTGTCTGCCTTCATCGCGGCCGTGCAGACTCCAGCTCCTTGAAACTGTCATCTTGAAACATATTTATTACTTCCTCCTGCCCAGGCTTCTTGGTGCCATGTTCCTTCTGCTCCTTGATTATGCAGGGCAGAGGGAGTGCTATTTTACCACCTGAATTAGTGCTGAGGGGTGCTGTTAGTGTGAAGAGCTTGCCCTCTGGAAGAGAGGTAGGCATAGCATGGGGCTGTCTCCTGACAGCCGCTGTTAGGTGGGACCCCATGCCGCTCTGAGGCCGGCATGCAGGGCCATCTTCTCTCTCTGCGGCTCCAGACGGTGCCTGATGTGAAATGAATCTAAGGTGACTGCTTCTCCCCCTCACTAGTCTGATAATGTTCCTGGATACCTCAGGTGGCAATGCTTTTTAGGTCATTGCCCATCTTAGCTCTATCCTGTGGAAGAGTGGACTCACTCCTGGAGCAGAGAAGAAGTGGTTTAAGAGATCAGAGATCAGCAGTGTCCTGAAAAGCCCCTTCCGTACAAAAATGGCACCTTTGCTAATGTTTTTAGCGGAGATGGTTCCAATCCACCCTGAATAAAACATCCATTCTCACATTTGTATTTGGAAATCTTTCCTTGGGGGTTCCTGTCTTATGACCTAGTTACAGTTCATCCCTATGGTACTGCATAATTCTCTTAATACTTCCCATTAAAAAAAATCGCATTTCTGGGACCCAGGAGAAATACACTGAGGCATAAATTTAAGTGCATCCTGTAATGTGGCATGAGTGTTATCTCATGGACATGGGATGATGATCAAATTAGATTTTACTTTTCAAAAAAGTGTTAAACTTCACTTGGCTCAATATCTTCATTTATGCCATTGCTTCTTTGATGATGGTTGCCCATTAATGGATAACATTAAATGAATGAGGGGGAAAGTGACTGCCAAATGTGTCCCACTGCAATTTTTGACAGATGCTCTGATATGAACTGCCGTGGTAATGGACAAGGAGGGAGCGAGTTCCAAAAGGATTTTAGAGTTCAGCTTTGGTTCAAGAGGTATCATTAGTCACATGTGAGAAATAGTCACAATTTCCATTAATTCCAAAGAACTTCACATTTATGTGGATTTCCATGACTTGTATTAAGATGCATATGCAACGAGGCCTGAGGAAAAGAGAGATACAAAAGTTTTTAAAGATCCACGAGTGGTGAGGAACAGCATTCTATCTAACCTCTGGTAGGTATATTGTAGTATTGTAGCACTGTCCTGCCATTGTTCATCGATTTGCTCGAGTGGGCACCAGTTTTTGGCACATTGAATAAGCCACGGTAGCTTGCCAGGCTCAGTGGTAGGTATATTAATCTCATAAAATTCTAGCAAACTTACAAGAGAGTAGTGTTTTCTCTTTTTCATGTGAATGATATCTGATTAATATCAAAGTGGTTTCCTCACCAAAAAAAAACTTTCAAAGCAACTACACAATAAGCCTTTCTCATTGGGTCCTAGTCTCAGGAAATCAGCTTTGCTGGTTTATCCTTTTAGGACTCCAGCAAACAATTTCTACACAGTTCAAATTCCCAGAGAGCAAGGGGTAAAACGTGAAGGGCAAAGAGACAAAGATTTTTTTGGAGAACTCTACTCAGTCCTTAAATTTGCAGGGACAGAGAAGAGATCCTAGATCGACTTGCATACAGTTTCCTTCCAAGGACCAAGATGAGGACAAGACTGTCTGGAAGAGAATTCAACCAGAGCACTCTCCTGAGGCCATCTCGGAAGTGGAATAAAATTGTTTTGCCCAATTCTTACCTAATCCTCTTTTAGCAAAGAAAGAATTTGTATTGGATGGGGAAATAAAAGGGTAAGCTCTAAGACCCTCCTGGACATGAAGGATAGAATCAGGTTTCAAATGTTATTAAATTTTCACCGAAGACTGAGAAGAGTGAAGGGCCTAATGTGGAATTATTATTATTTTTTAATCTCTGTTCTCATTCTTTATGCTCTTAAAAAAAGAGATGGGTCAATGCCCTCAAAAGTAAAGGAAATAGAAAAACGTGCAATGAAGCACTCAGGCAAATAAATAAAACATAGGGGAAATATAAATGGTGCTTTCTGAGCAATGGGAAACCCAAACGACCCTTGTTGTCTTGAGATTTATAAGTCTGCATATCACAGATGCCCTGTTGCTTTATTCATACTGTTAAGGGAAAAAGGCAACCCCTACCCATCAGCACCCATCATTAAATCATTACAGAAGTTCTATTGTTAAAGAGACAAAGCTTTCGAAAAAGACACATAGAAATGACATTGTGCAGTTTTATTTTACCAGAATGCAGGCTATTTAGATACTTTTTGAATTGCCTAGGCAACAGAGAAAGCCTTCAGAGCCATTCTTTTAGAGCTATAGATACACTCCACTAAGTTTTTGTTTCTCTCTCTAATCTGAGTTTTGTTTGGAGATTCGAGACCAGGGGCAGGTTAAAAATGGTTTGAGAAGAATAGATGGATTGGTATGAGATGCACATATTTTATTCCAACATTAAGCTTGAGAATGCTAGTACAGTCTTTGGGCACTTGCCTTGCATGCAGCCAGTCTGGCTTTGATCAGAGACCCCAGATGGTCCCCTGAGCCATGTCAGGAGTGATACCTGAGTGCAGAGCCAGGAGTAAACCCTGAGCACTGCTGGATGTTGCCTTCAAACAAAACAAAAACAAATAAACAACAGAGAAGGATGCTAAACTAATCTCTACAGATCTCTACAGTGTTAGTACTAACCACACTAGCTATAATAAGACCACTACATAGGTACTCAATATTTTATCTTGATTTAAGTTAATTTATATTTTTGTCTTGCCTTGCTAGTGACAAATCCCAAAACCTCACACATGTAGGACAAGTGCTTTGATGCTAATGTACATCTCTAGCTGTCTATTTATTAAAAGATGCCGAATCAGAAACATTCCTCTCTTTCTTGAGTCCTAACACTAAATTTTTTGTTTTTCTTCTAATTAGATTGTGTTTATATTAAATTTTCCTGCAAAGACATCACCATATTTATAATTATTACTTTGAATAATTTTTTTGTAGTTTATTTATCTCCATTTTACTAAAACACTTGGTTTTTTTTTAAATGAGGATTTTTTTTTTTTTTGGTCATTTGGAGCATGTATCTCTGTTTCTTTAATTTGCTTGATTCTGTATTGTTTTTCTCTTTAAGTACATGTGTGTGTTTGTGTGTGTGCATGTGTAACTTGGCTACATTAAACAAAATATATTAAGTGTACCAAAGCCATAAAATCTAGAATCTAGCAAGGCAGGTATCTGGCTTAAACAGTGTCTGCCATCTCTGACTCTACAAGGTTGAAGTGGAAGCACAATAATTGCATCTGCCAGTACCTCCATCCCAAAGGAAGTTCAACGAAACCTTGTTCTCCTGAGAAGCACATTATAATTTAATTATCATGGAGCCTCCTTTATTCTCTTGAGTTCTTTTCAAATGGCTACTTTTTTTGGTTTCTTTTATTATTATTTGGGTTTTGGATCACACCCTGCTGTGAGCAAGGCTTGCTCCAGGCTCTCCACTCAGGAATCACTTTTTGTGGGGCTTAGGGAACCTTATGGGATGCCTGGGATTGGACCTGGGTCTGCGAGCTTCCCATCTCCTGTCTAGCCCTCAAATAGGTTATCTCTCAATGGTGTCATGATGGGTCTCTCTGCACATCTGCACTTCCAAAGTGTTCTCTACTTTCTACCCTCTTTTACATTTCCTGATTGCAAGGTTTTCAAAGATTTTGTGGGGGACTTGACTCAAAGGTGCAGGTCCCTGGGGTTTGCTTGTGTGCCAAATATAGTTTCTTCTGGAAGAGCTTGGATTTATAAGATTCTTTCTGATCATGCTCACTAAATTAATGTTGGGGGTTAATGTTGGGGGTTCTTGATAAAACCATTTTGGCTTTTTGTACCCATTTTGGTATAATCCTTCTAGCTCTTGCTTTGGTGGGCATATTTCTATCTATAGTCTACTTTACTACCTATTTGGACATTGGATGTACATAGGCTTACATATGAATCTAACTAAGCATGGTTTGAAATCCCCAGAGTTAGCATCTCAACTTGGTCCAAAGTCTTCCTTCCATAAACTCCTGTTCTGGCAAATCCCCAGTACAGTGTTCCGTAGCACCATTAACTCATTCATACATATGCTTATTAGTTTATCAGACATCATTTAGTACCTATTTTATCAATTATTAAAAGTGGTGTCAGAAACCATATCCAGAAGAAATGAGATATTTAAAGCAATATGATCTCTATAAAAGTAGAGTGTATAGGAGGAATTTGAGCACCTGCCAATCAGAAAAGAAACAAAATTTTTGATATAGAACTTCATCAGGAGGAGGGCGGGCCTCATCAGAGTACTCTAGACATTGTATAACATTCTTAATGTAATTTATTACTGGCAAGACAGTTATATTTGCAAATGGGCACCTTTGCCTGAGAATTAAAGAATGCCTAGGACACTTTCTTTATAAGGTTAAGTTTGGTTATTCTCTGGTCAATCCACTAATGTATTTTTATTTCAAATAAAAATATATTAATTTCATGTTTTGGTTGTGGACCACACCCTTCCATGTTCAGATCTTTCTTCTGGTTCTGCACTCAGGGATCACTCCTGGTGGTGCTCGGGGGACCATATGGCAAGCCCGGGATCAAACACAGGTTGGCTACATACAAGGCAAACACCTTGCCCTTTGCACTAACTCTCTGGCCCCTCAAATACATTTTTAAAGTTGTATATTTTTTTAAATAGGTGGAAAAGAGTTACTGTCACTGTCACTGTCCTCCTGTTGTTCATCGATTTGCTCGAGCAGGCCCAGTAATGTCTCCATTTGAGACTTGTTGTTACTGTGTTTGGCATATTGAATATGTCACGGGTAGCTTGCCAGGCTTTGCCGTGCAGGTGAGATATTCTTGGTAGCTTGCCGGGCTCTCAGAGAGGGGTGGAGGAATTGAACCCAGCTTGGCCAGGCTGGCTGCGCGCAAGGCAAACACCCTACCTCTGTGCTATCGCTGCAGCCCTTGGAAAAGAATTACACTACAAAAATCTTGATTTCACTCTTTCACTTGGATGGAGGTTAGGCCAGAAAGAGAAGGTGGAATTGTCCAACTGAGTGCTAATAATTTTCTGATGCATGCTGACACTGTTTCTGAGAAGAGACCTTGGATGCCATGTGGCCTGGCCACACAATCAAGGCCAAGGTATTCCCACTAGGGTACACAAGAAGGTGCTTCCTGCAGATGTGCAATGGAGCTGGACAAGACCCAGCCTGCAAGGTCACGCTGCTCAATTACCAGTGTGTGCTCTTAGTGCGAACATGTGGGTGCCACCGTTAGAACCTTTTTGAAACCTCATGTGTATTTTACTTTCCAGTGAAATTATGAAAACTGAAAGTTTAGAGAGAGTATCTGTAGAAAAATACTTTCACCTATCTTTTCTCTAGGAAATTGTGCTGCTGCTTTGAAAAATGTTACTGTTCATGTGCATATTCTTTGCTTTCCGATCCCTTGGGTGCCACATACTTGATGTGAGCCTTTTTTTCTTTCCTTTTTGGCAATTAGAGTGCAAAGGTGCCCAAGAGGACTGGGGGTTTGGCAGAATTTTAGTAGTGAACACAGGGGTGCCTACTGCTGGCAGACAGAACCACAACTTATTTAGAAAATATTCATTTTGGCTAAAAATGATAAATCTGTATTTATCTTCTTAAAATGCTCCCAAAGGATAAGAAAAAGGAAAAGAGATCTTGGATTTGGAAAGCGTAGAGACTAGAGAAAAGAAGAAGGCAAAAATCTGCTTTTCCAATAATTTATCTTCTTTGATACTTCCCAGTGGGCATTGGGTACATTTCCCGTCTGTATTTTGAAAGATAAAATAAATATTTTATTTAACCAGCTGTATTCCAGAATATGTAACTATCCAAAGCCTTGTTATGAAAAACCAGAAGATACAGCTTTTCTCATCTTGTATGCACCAGAAGAAAGTTTTTTCCAAATAAGAAATGGTAGATTTCCTGAGGCATCATAGTATCTGAGATACCTGATAGCTTTGCAATACTTCTTAAAAATTATTTCTTTTTAATCAATTCAGGGTACTAAGATACTATGCATTTGCATAGGGCCATTTCTACTGAAAAAATGTTTGCATGTTATAAAAATTTAAGAAATTTAACAAAGGTAATTTTGAAGCATATCTTATAATGAAGGCAGAAGTCTTGATTGTCCATGATAAGAGAACCAAGCCTTTTGTTTTCCCCACTGGATAATTCATTACTGAGAAGTAATATAAAACAACAGTATTGTGATATAGAGATAAATAAATGAGTGTCTTCTCTGAATAACTAAATAAAATATTATGCTATTTTAAAAAATTGCAGTAAATGTATACTATTTTTTTCTCTTGGGAGAGGTAGATTTTAATATATGGTAGATGGGACACATCGAATGGTGTTTAGCGCTTACTCCTGACTCTGTATTCCAAGATCACTTTTTGTGGTATTTGGTGGACCATACGCAGTGCTGGTGTTAGGGCGTGGATCAAAATCTCCATTTAATGACAAAGAGACTCCAGAGACTGCAAACTGCAAGCAGGGTTTATTGTAATACTGGCTAGCCAGGGAAAAGTTGCCTACACAGACATGCAGGTCCAGCAGTTTGGGCAAGACCCCAAGATTCTCCAAAGGAAATCTTATATAGGCCTTCACCATCTGTTACAGCAGACCTACGCATTTCATAGCCAATAGATTTGTAACAACACATATTTTCCTAACCAATCTATTTAAAAGTACTTCACCCCTTAGCCTATAGTTTAAAGGTGAGCATTTGCATCAGTGCTTAGGAACGTCCGGGTTTTTAGGGCAGTCATGTGTCTTGTGACATGGGTCTTGTGAGAGACATCTTGTTATCTGGTCTGACCACCATCCTTCTTGTGACTTGCAGCTCGGGGCACCTATATCTGAATTCCCTGCTCAGGGGCAGAAAAACCAGTTATTTTGCACTGCAGTTTCCTGTGAAGAGGATCTGAGAAATTTATCTAGACCTGTTCTTCAGATTGGGAAACCAAACCAGAGATTACCCTGTGAAAGTGAAGACTTATAACCCCGGTACTATTCCTCCATCCCCTGCTTTTATTTTTTCTATTGTGCTCTCCAGTCTTAATGGGTTATTTTAATGTACATATGAATCAAAGAAGTATCTTGTTAAAAATGCATAATCTGATTTGTAAAGCTTGGGTTTGGAAAGCATAGAGATTAGAGAAAAGGAGAAGGCAAAATCTGCTTTCACAACAATTTATCTTCTTTGATACTTTCTAATGAGCACTGGGTACATTGGGTGGAGACCAATTTTTTGCCTTGACAATATATTCCCAAAAGCTACTGATGCTGATTGGTCCATAGTTCAGATTTGTAGCCTGGATCCCCATCTTTTATTCAGTATCTTTGGGGGAGAGAGTATAATAGACACTGAGTTAATATTGTCTACATGCTAACCAATGAGTAAACATATTAATCCAACGCACTTTAAAGTTTTATATTCCTTTGATATTACCTCAGATTGAGTCAGTTGCATAGTGTAGTTAACATAAGCAACATTGGTATTTAAACTAGATAGAAAGCATCAAAAGGTAGAGTCTTCAAGCAAAAAGAATTACCTGTCTACTATAGGGAAAATTAAATTATACCATATGATGCCATTATTTATTCAACAGTTATGAAAATAAAGAAAGTTCAAGATCAAGATACCATGTACTGTAGTATAAAGTAAATATTGGGTGACAGGATAGTTGTTCCAGACAGATGTAGGATGACATTTTATTTATATTATTGACTATAATTTCTTTGGTTATTTCTAAATCTCAGGATCCCACACAAAACAATTGGAAAAAAATGTTTTCTATATAAAATTTTCAAGAAATATATTAAATGAACAATACAAATATTAAATATATGTCCTTATTTTTGCACCCCTTCCCAAAGTAACATTCTAAGGAAATGTCACAGTAAAGTAGTAAAGTCAAATTCTTATAGATAAAAGAATTTGATTTATATAGAATAACTTCAGATTTTCCAGACCAGATAAAAGTTACTATTAAATACTCATAAAAGCAATTATTTCTAGTGAATTTGTTACATTTTATTTTATGAATTTTACCATTTGAAATGACTGTTCAATTTATGTAGCCAGAGTCTGAAACAATTTTAAGTTGAAAATAAAACATTGACCATAAATGCCAGATATCTTCTTACATTTTCATCTTTATCATCTTTTTATTTTATTTATAAAATGCTAATATATTCTTAGGTTTTTAATTCTCATAAATGCAGTGATTTCAATCTTTTTTATTTTCATGAAAAGAGAAGGCATTGAACAACCTCTTGGCTGAGAGTAGCAAAGGAAGCAATATATAATCTATTTCCCGTGCTTCTCCTTTAATTATCTCAACAATTTTGAGCCAAGTGTTATTAAATTCATCTTATGGGTCATGGAATTGAGCTTAAGAAGGCTAAATATCTTTCCCAAAGTTCAGGCTAGTAAATTAAGTGAAGATTTTACTCAAGGTTTCATTCATTTGAAAAATGCATACTGACGAAGTGTGGCCAGTTTGGTGCTCCCTATGTTGGATAAGGTCATCCAGTTCAAGAAGGCACTTCTCAGAAACATAATAGAATATAGCTCTGGGCCAAGGAACTGTTTTGGAGCAGCAGGGTAAATGTTCTTATGGGTAACGTTCTTACCTGAGGGGTGTGGGGGGAGATGCCAAGGAAGATATGAACCCACAGCTTCACATTCTCCACATTACTGTGTCATTTCTGAAGGCTGATAAAAAGAACAATAAAATAACCATTCTATAATGGAATATATAAATTTATACCCTTTTATCTCAAAGTTTTATAAAATGTACTACAAAGACTGAAACTTTGGCTATCCCTCAAGTCCAGAACTTTAGTTTTCCGTCTTTTCTTTAAAGGAATAAGTGAAACTTTCTGATAAGTTTAGAATTAGTTAACAATAAAAATGTTGATGGCAGATGACAAAACCAGAGTCAAATGTTCCATATTTTCTGCCTTTGATAGATCATGAGCATGATTCTTGTCCTGTCTCTCCAATTAGGACACTAAAGTTAGTATTTTTCTGATAGCTCAAAGAGAAAACACCCTTTTTGTTTTTGGTTTTAGATTAACAACTCCACTTGATCTAAAGTTATTGTAAGCTTTGAACATTTTCATGAATTTAAAATAAGTTTACCTCTGTACCACATGCTTGTTTTTGAGTCTATTCTTTATAATATATTTCTTATTGCTTCTGTCCTAAAGGATTTGCCCTATGAATAAATTTACAAATTATACATAGTCAAATGTGATGAATTCTTCCACTTCCTCCTTTCCTTGTTTCTTTTCTTATGCTCATGACAATAAATGAAGACCAACAAAATGAGAAAATCAAAGACTGTTTTCTCCAAGCTTGACACAGCGTGTAAGTCAGTCACCATAACTATGGTTTTGGAACAGACTCAAAGGCAAGGCAGAAGGGAGGGAAAACTTGAGAGTGGAACCAAGGGGAGATTTTCTTGTAAGTCTTGTTTGAAGCCATTTGTGTGATTGGCTTACATAGAAGCAGGGTATTTACATGATTGGTTGGGAATGCGTATTCAGCTTTCTCCAATTAGTCCTAAATTGGAAGTAGACATGGAATTATGGAAGCCATCAGTTCTTAATAGGGTACTGGCCATTAGGGCCAAATTATCATTGAAGTCATTGTTTAGCTTCCTGAATTACCACTGCAGATAAAAATCTAGTGCTGTATCTGTAAATCTGATCTCTGGTGGACTGCTTTCAGGGTTTCATCATTGTAGATAACAGGAAAGGGATGTCTACACCATTGGTCTAGGGTGATCCAATGCTCTGTTTTTATTTGTGGTCTAGCCATTTTCCATTTGTATATTTAATCTCTTTATAATTTATCCAGAAAGCAGTTACCTCCCCACCCTTCTTTAAGGTGATTGATGAGTCTGGGGAAAACTTCACCTTCTGGGTTGAATATGCAGGTCTGTTAACTGTTGTTTTTGTTTGTTTGTTTGTTCATTTTCTTTTGTTTTGGTTTTTTTCTATTCCTTCTATTATGATTATGTTCTTGAAAGAACTCTGACCTCACCCTTGCTCTTGTTCAGGGACCTGGATTGAATAAACCATTCAGTACCTTCCATTTTCTCTGTCATATTCATTAAACATCTGTTTTAAACAGTCTAATCAGAGTCAGTTTTAGAACCCTTACCAGTGATGGGTGCTGGGGGTTGTGGGCTCTTTATATCCTCCTGGATAGTAATTGATATGCAAATGTGTAACCTGGAACTGCTGCAGTGAATTTATCCTCATTGGGGAGATTCTGTGATAGGAGGATGCTGGCAATGTTAAAATCAGGGAGAAGGGAAAAAAATAATCAGGGTTGAATTAATCTGGCCCTGAAGGTTGATCTACAAAACTTGTACTTACTTTAAGCCAGTTGGCTTTTTTCCTGATATACATCGGTAAATTCTCTCTTAATCTGATGCCTTGCCAGATCATCTTGGACCTAATATATTCTAGAATAAAAAGATTATATATATATATATATATTTATGAATTTTCTTTCCAAAAACCTCTAAAAGTAATGAGTGGCCTGAAAAAATGTCTCCTTGGACCTTATGGCCCATCTTTAGTTGTTTTTCACTTTCCATTAAATGCTTACCAGTTGCTCAGGTATAAGAAAAACGGTGCCAAGATCCATTTTACATTTTTAATTTAATTTTTTGTTGTTGTTGTTGTCGTTCTGGGGATTGAACCCAGATCCTCACACATGCAAGACAAATGCTCTATTGCTGAGCTACATCCCTAGCCCCCAAATCCCATTTTAATTTTACTTTCTTTAATCCCCGATACAGAAGATACTTTCTCTTCTCTCACTGTTGGTATCAACATGTCATCAGGTTGGTCACAATCTGGCTCAAGATGTAACTTTGAGCCAAAGCCAAGGGAAAAGCTCCCTTAGACCCCGGTGATCCAGATGCTGCTGTTTATAATACTGTACCTGTGAACAGAGCATGAAAAGCAGAACTTGGCTTCCGGGGCATCATGAAACCAGCCAGTTCTCTAGCTGCATTTGTTCAATGCATTTTAGGAGAAGAAATATTAATATCTAGGCAACAAGATGGCAGTTAAGATGTAGAGGGAATAGAAAAAATGTAAGGAAAAATTTTATCTTAGTTTTCTGACTTGTTTGTGGTTCAGTGGTGGTATTGTTCAGGGAGTATCAACATATTTTCTAAGTACCAATGAGAGTACCAACTAACACAGATATTAGATAGGAGACTTGGCTCAGAAGTAGACTCTGAATGCTGAGAGGTATTTGTTTGTTTCAGTTCTGCATACCAGTGGAATGTCACCAACTGCCCTAAGGGTTTAGTTCAGTAGCCCTGAACATTTGGGTGCCTCCCTTTTCATTTCTTTTTCCTGTCATCTTTGCCATTCTAAGGTGTTTGCAGACAATTGAGGGAACATGAAACCAAAGAAACATTTTCGTTGACCTTGAGAATATCATGTGGTGCAGACACTTTAATTTCACTCTCCACTACTTGTTTTTAAACCAGAAACAATTTTTAAAGTCTCTGAAGAAAACTCAAATTTTATAAATTCATTATAAATCCCACTCAGTGTTTTTTTTCAACCTTGTTATTTGTGATAGTCAAATTCTAAAATAATGCCAAGAGTTCTCCTCCCCTGGAATTTGTACACACAAGTATGGTACCTTCCTTATTGTGTCATGGTGGATAGGGCAAAGACTACTGATGCTTGACCCTTGGCTTCCATAGAACATAGGTTTTAATCGTAGAAAGGAACAGAAATAAAGTGTAAGAAAGAAGAAAGAGTGACTTTATGTTTGAGTTATGTTGGTTTCCCTCAATTTTCATACAGGTGCAATAGTATTTCAGAAGAAAGAAATGCTTCTTCATTGTTTCATAACACTTCAGTAGGGAAGAAAAATATGATGCACTCACATAGCAAAATTCTGTAGCTTAAGTTATCTGTACTAATTCTGAAGATTACAAAAATGAATATGCTAGAAAAGTTGCCTCTTGTATAAAGAAAGGGTACTTAGAGCGAGTAATGATGTAGTATATATGCCAAATGTGGAAGTATGATTTTTGGAACACCTCTAACCCTATTCAAGTCTTAAATTTTCCATAAGTAAGATGGAACTCCTTAAAAAAAGCTTTAATAGTTCTTAATTTTCTAGCATTCTGTTTATTCTAACCTCCATTCTCTTTAATGCCATAGATTTTTTTGTAGTTATAGAATAAAAGTAATAATATCCATCTCCAACATTGCCTCAACTTTGATCTTAAGCATGCTGCTCATTACATCCTAACAGTAAAAATGGCATGATGCAAAGAAGGTCCCAGGCTCTCAACAAGTAGAAAATAGAATATATTTTTTCAATGTCAATAGTACTTTGTGTCAGCAGTTCCCGTGTTACTAAGACATTATGAAATTTTAAGTTACTTGCACTTAAAAGAATACATGGCTGCTTTATCAAGTAAGTGAAATGGATACAAAGATGAAAGTTCCATTTTTTTAAAATAATGTCAAGAATTCAAATTAGGGTGAGGTATCTGCAAAGCTTTTGATTATAGATCATAAAATCTCTGACATATCAAAGACTGCTAAATTGCTCAGTGACAAATGAAATGCCTATGCACTAAATATATCTTTTCAGCACCTTGCAGTCCAGGTACATTTGTCTAAGAGATACAATAGTACTTCTGCAGGTCACAGGTACAAGGTCAGAAATGCTGGTTCTTCTGGTTTGGAATATAACACTTAATGGCCCATTATTTGAGGGCATACAGCAGAGGTTTCAAGCAAATACACAGGCTATATTTCATGTGGAAACTTCAGAAGTCAAGAGCCCAGCCATATTTAGAAATAATGATAGACCAAGCCCAGCATGTACATGGTATGGCTCAGAAACCACAGACACCCACCAGGATTCAGCTTTGTAACAATAGCTTGCATCTGTGTGGTGTTTTGTAGCATTTCAAAGAACTTTCACAGACTGTATCTCATTTGATCTTCATAGAAATATTGTGAAGTTGGCAAGGCAGGGATTATTATCCTCATGTCATAAAATAGGAAAGTGGACTCAGAGGTTAAGTGACTTGGCCAAGGTCACCTAGATGGCATTCAACAGAGTCGCAGGATTTGATTATTCAAAGTTCTGACGTTAGTTTCAATATTGGAATCAATATAAATAGCAAACGCAAAAGGGGTCTTTTTAGATACATTGTTGTTCTTTCTGATCTTGAACGCCCACACTATGGATTCAGACATGGAAATGTAGTAGCATTTCACAAAACAGTTTTTCTTTTTTCTTATCATTTTCTAATGCCTGTAGGTGAAACAGGTATAGTTTGACAACAAATCTCACTTGGATGACTAATGTAATAGATTTCCCCCAAAGCAGGTTTGGACTAAAGAGAAGAGGAAGTTGAGAAGAGTGAATACTGAAACATGAGATTTACCATAAGGCAAAAAGCGAATGAAACATGAATATTGAAAACATCTCTAAAATACATTGCTCCAACCACCTCCCTCACCTTTTTCTCTAATAATTCCACATTTAGCAATTTTATAAATGATGCGTATGGTTTCTAGGCTGCCAAGGAGATATGTTTCCCTATCTTTAAATAATCCCATCAGCGGCCAAGACTCAGAGACTATAAAAAACCAGCTCCCGGAAGAAGAACAGTGCAGTCTCCTGCCCCCGCGCCTGACTGTCCTCGCCGCCGGGGCCCCTTGGAGGGGAGCGGGTTGAGTTTTCCTCCCCGCCCCGACCAGGGCTCCGGCAGCCAAAGACCTCCAGGACCAGCCACCACCATGCTGAGACCACTCTCCACACACATGAAGGTACTGGCAGAAGAACAAAGTCACGCGGGTTCCGGGGCCGAGATCTCCAAGCCTACTCGGATTTGGGCCGAGCATCCTCCACCCAGATCCTCCAAATTCCAGTAGGCGGGGGTCACACCCACCAACTGGCCCCCTGGCGCCGTATAATCCCATCAGCGGCCAAGACTCAGAGACTATAAAAACCAGCTCCCGGAACTGCGTGGCCGCATTCACGGCCGTGCGACATCTTATTATGACATCTTATTATCTCATTCCTACTTTGGACAAACTGGCAGGCTACCGAATGTAGCCTGTCCACACGGCAGAGTCTGGCAAACTCCCTGTGGCGTACCCAATATGCCAAATACCAGTAACAATGATGGGTCTCATTCTCCTAAAGAGCCTTGAATATAATCTCAGGGCTAGGATGAAGGAGAAGTTACTGGGGCCTGCTCGAGGCAATCGACGATTAACAGGATGATTTGTGATTTGTGATTTTTGTGATCTTTAAATAAATGAGTTCAATTTTGCGTCTCCTCTCTTCCCACCTTGAAGTGATCAGTCGTATCTCTGAAAATAAACCAATCTATTCTAAATGTCATAACAACAGCATCGTCTTCCAGATCATGTGCTCACATTCTAAGAAGAAACACATCAAGGCAAAACCTACTGTGGCATCTCACCACTGTGGATGCTGACCTCTTTCCTCACTTTTCAGGTATGGTGGAGCAATAGATCCTAGAGCGTATTTCCCCCTACTGAACTCAGAATATCAGTTTCCTTTTTTAACAAGGCTTTTAAACAATTGCCAATAATTAACAGGAGTCAAGAGAGATGGAATCTATTTAACATCCTTGTTTAAGCACGTATCTTATGGGCAAACCAGCTAAAGAGCTTGTACATAATTCCTTTCCCAGTCAAATCCAACCCCACTTTTGACATAGACATGCAGGAAGTGTTGTAGACTTTCCTTTCCTTACTGTCAGTATGGGCTGGAGTAATAGCACAATGGTAGGGCATTTGCCTTGAGCACAGCAAGCCCAGACGAGCCAGGTTTGCTTCCTCCGCCCTCTCTCGGAGAGCCTGGCAAACTATCGAGAGTATCTTGCCTGCACGGCAAAGCCTGGCAAGCTACCTGTGACGTGTTCAATATGCCATACAATGTAACAACAAGTCTCAAAATGGAGATATTATTGGGCCCGCTCAAGCAAATCGATGAACAATGGGAGGACAGTGGACTGTCAGTATAGTCAGTCTCGGATTAACATACTCAGAAGCACTGAAAGCAGATTTTATAACCCATGAGTGAGAATAGTAGTCTCAGATTGTGCACGCAAAAACATTAAGGATCTATGACTCAAATGAGCATTTGGTTTCTGAATACAATTTGGTTTCTGAATACTTCCTATTCTAGGAGGAGGGTTCATGTGCCTAAAGTCGGAATGCTAAGCAGTGGAATAAGAGGGAAATCTGTGTAGCTCAGTGCTTTGAGTCTTAATAGCTCTCTCATTTTTCTCCCCTGTATTTTCCAGAAATTAAGAGAGAAAAAAAAATCCTTCAGATTTGGCTTGTTAAAAAATTTAAAAAATGTTGTGGATGGTAGGGTTGGATATCTTCGCCTTCTCTATTTATTGACTTTGCATAGTGGACCTGTGACTTCAATCCTTCTCACTGAGGAATCTCTGAGGTCCCGAGTCTGGTAGTTTGGTTCAGATGATCAATAAAGCACTCCTAATTTCACCTTGCATCTAAGGTGAACAGTCTGTAAATAAATTCTCAGAGGGTACTGTAAATAGAATTAGACCTTCTTACAGGAAGGAGAAATACCTATTTCTCCTGCCAGGACTGCTTGCATTACATCTCCAAAGGGACTCTGCTGGTGAGAGGCCTGCTTCTCTGAGATGCATTGTATTAAGCCCTGATCAGGCACCCGGGGAGGCAAGGCATAGAACTACATAAGGAAACTCATTTAATAATAATAAAAAAGTGCATAAATTCAATTGGAAAAGAAGTGTATCAGAATTCTGCATTCTGGTTTTGACGGTGCCTTGCAGTTAGCAGTGGGAAGGAAGTGACTGGAACTGTAAAGCTGTACACTGAAATCCAAGTTTCCACAGAAGCTGTGAATCAGCAAGAGAGGGCAGTGTTGGCACATCTAAAGCAAGTGCTGGAGGCTTAGAGACTGAGCTATCAGAGACATTGTTTTTTGTTCTAAATGTATGAATTCTTATTGTTGTTTTTCTCACTGTCCCACCCCCTAATATCTACCCCCCTGCCCATCTACACATCTCTCTTGGAAGTTTTGCCTGACCCCCGTCAGATAAGAAACCTTAAAGTAACATCTAGCTGAGACCTTAGCAAAGATTTAACTGTGATGAGAGTCAAGAATGGAAAACAAACCAAACGTAGGAGAGGAAGAAAAACATGATAAATTACTTGTAACTAAATGGAATCATTTCAATCAAAAGCATTTTTTAAAATGAATGAACTTGCTTTTTCTCTTGATTCTAGCTTTAGCAAGAAGATCAAAGAGATTTATGACCTGTGTCTCTTCAAATCTGAAGCCAGAAATGAACATGTTCTCATTAATAGTCATTTTCTCATCAAAAGGAGGCTTTTATGCAGACAATGTGCATTGCTTTCATAGCTTGCCTGTTGGTAAAATTTTTATTAGAAGTAGAGGGCTTGTGTTGGGAGATGATGTGTTAGAGTGTACGTGTGTGTGTGTGTGTGTGTGTGTGTGTGTGTTTTGAGGTCATTAAATTACTTTTCTACTGGAATTGTTCCAAAGTTATGTGGCCCTTAAATAACTAAACTTACAGTATCCTGCCTGAATTGTTGTGGTGAAAGGCATCCTGGTAAGTACAGGTTCCCTAGACAAAGAAAGGGAAATTCTTAATTTTTTCAGATGTTTTAAGTCTGGTAATGTGAGGGGATGAAACTTCATCAGGAATTGAAATTTTGCACATTTTAGGTCAGCCTCATGTAGAGACAGCCCAGAATGCAGAAACTAAATAATTATCTGCTGGATTTGAGTAGAAAAATTTAAAAAAGCTGAATAATTAAAAAATAATATACATAGAAATCTTCCTTTGCCTATCAGGAACAGGTTGTTTTGTTCCTCTTCATTGATTGATTTATGTTTGCTTATTTGTTGAGTACATTGACCCTTGTCAGATCTGAGTATAACTTTTGAAACACAAAGCAATGATGAAGTAGAAATATCTAAAAACTTCACTTTGACAACCAGTATGAATTTTGGTCACAAGCACAGCTACTGCACCAATTGTGTGAAACCACTAACAACACAAAACTGGGAAATTCTTTTAGTTTGGATTTAAAGCTAAGGTGATCCCAAAGTGACTTAATATCCCCAGGATGCTTTCATTCTCTGCTGGCTGGACTTTTAACCATCCACTGCCTCAAGAATGACCTATGCTTCCTGCAAATTTGTTAACCCTTTTTACTGAGAATATCTTTTTTTCCCCCAAACCAACTGCTTTCTTTCTCAAAATATTTTATTTCTTGTTTTTTGTGTTATTTTTTTCTGATGCTACACATTCCTAAGTTTCCTTTTCTATTCTCTGGCAAGTTGTGTTCCATTTGCTTTTCTATTCCTGCTTCTTTCCCCAGCGTTTAAGTGTTCAAATCATATCCATATCAGTCCGGGGTATGTCTACTCTACAGTAGCTAGTGGAGTGGCTGTGCCTTTCAATCTGTAAGGGCACTGGCAGGGCTCAGAACCTACTCTCCTAAACCAGGTCATTTTGGCTTATTGGAAAATTTGAGCTGATTGATATTGAGAAACAACAGGTGAAAGAAGGATGCTGAACTTTTATATGTTCCCTGAAGCAAATGAGACGTGTGCTCCCTTTACCAGAAGGAAAGAAATTGCCTTTTTTCAGGAAATGCAAAGACTGTGAGAGGCATCTGAACAACAGGTTTTACTCACTTTTTCCTAATTAGACATTTAGCCCATACGTTTTGATCCTATCATCTTGCCTCTTCATCAAATCCTGTATAGAAACATTCAGGTTTAACCATTTCTTTAGCTCTTCATTTCTTTATAAAGTTTCCTGTAGTACGTAAAATCATATTCACTTTATTTGTAGTATTTTCTCATGGAAGTCTTCTGTCAGTCAAAGTGTAGAAACACAGCTGGGGTGTCTAGGAAGATAGAAGGAAAAATTATTTTTATTCCCCTTCAGTATCTCTATGTACATCTCAATTCTAAGCCAACATCATCTCTGACCCAGATTACTGTCAAGTGTCCTCTCTAGTGTCCAATTTATATTTTTGGTTATTTCCAATGTCTTTATTGGGTACATTGTGGTAAAGAGAAAATTCAGACATTTCTGAGTTCCTCTTAGACTAGACATGCAAACATGGGGGAGAAAAGGCCAATTCATGGACATAAATATGGGGCATTTACATAACTGTAGCACTGTAGCACTGTCCTCCCATTATTCATTGATTTGCTTGAGTGAGCCCCAGTACCTTCTCCATTGTGAGACTTGTTGTTACTGTTTTTAGCATATCAAATATGCCATGGGGAGCTTGCCAAGCTCTGCTGTGTAGGCAGGATACTCTCAGTAACTTGCTGGGCTATCCAAGAGGGACAGAGGAATCGAACCTTGGTCAGCTGCATGCAAAGCAAATGCCCTACCAGACTTGGAGTGTGTAGTCTAAGAAATGGAATGAAATCTTTGGTGTCAGAGAGAGAGGAGGTGATTTCAGAGGATGAGGAGGTGATGAATTTATACAACATTTTTCCTCTCAATGTTTGCTCTTCCTTCATATAAAATGTTTGGGGCCTAGGGAGTAAGTGGAGAGAATAGGGTCATACTTTGAATGTTCCTGACCCAGGCTCAATGCTTTATACCACATGAACTCCTGAACATCATCAGGTACATCTCTGGAGGACCCCAAGCATCGTGAGGGCTGTTTTGCTGATCCCCAGAATGACAGAATCCCTAGTATGTCTGACACATCATCTTTGGGCTATAGCACCAAATCTCTAGTCCAGCTGACTGAATATTTCTGGGAGTATCTCTGGGCTTCGTAGAAACACCTGGTAACCCCTCCCCACACCCCAAAAAGAAAAGACAGGCTTTTATTTTTCAATAAAAAGTATTTCTAGCAATGTCTCTAGCCCAAAGAAGGTGTACTCTTTAAGAGTATGAGAATAGTTTCTCCTAAAACCTGAATACCATCCAAATTGACCTTAATTCCATATACCAAGCTAACACATACTGAAAAAGGCCTGTGTGAATAGTTTTGGGAAGGATGATCCTAACTTTTGAATAATCTTTTGAAACATTCCTGAAAACATTTTGCTTACATCTTTACTTAAAATTATTTAGCATTCTTCTTTCACTTTGAAGTATACTATGCTGAGATGCATCGGCATACAGATTCTGGCCTTTCTTCCCCAATTTGTCTCATGCTTCTCTACCTCTCATTCCTTCTGTTCCAGCCTCTCAGCCTTTATTTAGACACACTCCCTAAATTCTTTGTACTTTTGGGTTTTCTGCACCAACAAATGCTGTTTCTCTCCTCCAAAGTGTCTCATTCTCAACTTTTGTGTCTAATTTCATGTCGGCTCTTCACAGTCACCCCTACCTCCTACCCTCTATTACTATCTTCCTTTCTCTTCTTATCTGTGTCACTGGGTCCTGTTTCAATCTCCCAGTGCAATATTGGAGAACATGTGTGGTTTTGTCATCAAGTTTTCACTCAGAATCTAAGCATACTTTCCATATATTTTATGAACCCCTCAAATATGTTAAAAAGTCCATTTTTTAAAACAAATAAAGGAATATCTAAAACTCACCTATTGAATAAAACTTTCTAGGAAAGTTTGAAGTGTGAAGTCTGACTTGAAAAAAATAAGTGTGTGTCAAAATTAAAAAAAAATGATCAGAAATATTTAATGAGAGGTAAGATGCTTGCCTTGCATGCAACTGACCCTGGTCAGTTTCCAAACATAATATGTGGTCCTCCAAACACTGTCAGGAGTCACTCCTAAGCACAGAGGCCAAGAAAAGTCCCTGATTATTGCTGGGTGTGACTCAAAATCCCCTCATGCAACCTCCAATAATGTGATAACAAATTATTCTTGAAAACATGTTAACTAAACAGATGTTTGTTTAATTCTGAAATAAATTTATAGATTAAAAACATATGTATTCAGAGAAATCATTAAAGAATAATTTATTTGTTCATGCTCATATTTGGGGTATTGATAATTGGTTCTTAATTCTATAACTATGCCTGCACCCTGTAATAGAGATGGTGTTGTGTTTGTTTATATAGCCTAAACATTTTTAAATGCCATCTGGTCCAACTGGAAAGTCAACCATTTTAAGAGTCTAATAGATAGATATATAGAGAGATAGATAGATGATAGATAGATACATTGATAGATATCAATATAGGTTAGATACAGATATGCAAAACAGCATCTGGAAAAATAAGTAGGTGAAAAGCATGCCTTACACTTATTCAACCTGGGTTTGATCGCTGTAGCCACATGGTCCTCCAAACTCCAAGAGGAGTGAGTGATCCCTGGGTAAAAAAATCAGAAGTCTCCGTTGAGCAGGCAGGGTATGATCTAAAGAACATCCATACACAAAGTGAAAAGCGCCAACTCTAGACTGTTCAAAAACTAAGGACATCAGAGTGAGTTCAGACTTTCAAAAGAAAAGCAGAGCAGAGAGATGTCCCACTTCATGATCTGTATGATACCATGTTGTCACTCAAATTAACATCAGTTCCTGGCTGATGCTGTAGTTATGTTGGCACCTTGTCAAGTGAACAAATGGAAGTAGAGTGGCTGATAGAAATGTTCTGTTTTCTTCAAATGGAACCAGTAGACTCCCATTACAAATAGCATTCTTACATGTACATAGAGGTGACTAAATGCTAGAGTGTTTATGTTTCTTGTGAAAGTGCCTGTATTTTATTCCCATCACAGAGATAGTGGGTGGAGGTTGGGGGATGCTTTAAAATTAAGCTAAGTAAAGTAAGAGGGCATAGAACAAGGGGATTGTGATGCTGAAGTTCCTAATCAACCCATTTTGAAAAGCTGTTTTCAGTTTTTAGATAAACTTACACAGTTCATGAAGCAAACTTTAGCAGAATGACATTACTTATATCAAAACAATATGGGATGCTAAAATAAACATAAAAACAATGTTTTAATTCTGAAGAAATAATAATAAAATTTGAATTCCTAACTATATAATTATTGAATGCATTGGGAGCCAAAGAGTTACAGTATGTTGAGTGCTTTTGGCTATAATTTAGGTAACATGATTACAATAGTATTAACATTTACGGGTTCAATGTATTCAGTTACTGTACCTAATCATGACCAAAGTGTCCAGGACCCTGCATCACTGTCTTTATTTTATTTTTATTCTTATTTTAAATTTTTTGTTTTTTGGCCACACCCAGCAGTGATCACAGCTTACTCCTGCCTGGGATCTCAGGGATTACTTCTGGCAGTGCTCAGGGGACCATATGTGATGCTAGGAATCAAACCTGCTTGGCCACATGCAAGGCCAATGCCCTACTTACTGTACTATTACTCCAGCCCCTTACATTATTTTTAGTATGTGTAGTCCTTACTCCCCTGATTCATAATCTGAGACCAAGGTTTTGTTATCATTTGCTCCTATCTATTCCCTTGTTTTATTATTTTTTTCCTTCTCTATCACAGGGCTGGAGTGATAGCATAACGGGTAGGATGTTTGTCTTACATGCTGCCAACCGGGCCAACCCAGGTTTGATTCCTCCGCCCTTCTCTGAGAGCCCAGCAAGCTACCGAGAGTATCTCGTTCACACGGCAAAGCCTGGCAAGCTACCCGTGATGTATTTGATATGCCAAAAACAGTAACAACAAGTCTCACAATGGAGATGTTACTGGGCCCGCTCGAGCAAATCGATGAACAACGGGAGGACAGTACTACAGTGCTACAAAAATTTATCACAGATGAAGGTGATCATCTGGTATTTGTCCTTTCTCTCACCTACTGGACTTAATTTGAGAACCTTCAGGTCCATCTAAATTGCAGCAAACCTCAGTGGCTCACCTTTGCTCATGGCTGCCTACTATTTCATTACTGATATATATATATATATATATGAACTTTAATATGCATATTACAATTTTTTATCCACCTGTCATTGTTTATTTAGGTTGTTTTCAAATCTTACCAATTATACTAAGCACAACAATAAATATACATGTGCATATTTGTTTCAAATAAATATTTCTGTGTTTATGGTCAAGAAGCATGATAACTGGGATACAAGGAAGCTCTTTCCTTTTTAATTGCTTTAATTTTTAAATTTGTTTTTGCTTTTTGTTCTACAGCCTCTGATGCACAGGAATTACTCCTGGCTCTGAAATCAGTGATCACTTCCAGTAGGACTTTGGGGATCATATGTGATGCCAGGGATAAAATCTACCTGCTGTGCTACTGCTCTGGCCCCAGCCTTGTTCCTTTTGGAGAAATCTCTGCACTGTTATTCAGAAAGGCTGAACCCAAAGAGTGAGTGAGGATTCCTTTACCATTTCCCTGTTAATGTTGGTTGTTGATATGTGATAAATTTTTTTGAAATATTTTTCCTTCACTGGTACGGGATATTTTATCATCATTTTGATTTGAATCTTTGATAATAGGTGATGGTGAGCACTTTGTCATGTACCTACTGTCCATTTGTATGTACTCTTGGAACTGTTTTTGTTGATCTCTGTGAATAGCTTCTGTATCTTAGGTTTCAGTCTTTTAAGCGATATATGGAGTCTAATCATTTACTCCAATTAGTGGAATTGATGTTTTTTTATTTTTAATTGAAGTCTGAGCCAAATTTGCTCTCTAGAAGAAAAGGGGATAACAATGTATACTGTCAAGCAGATACAACAGAGAGAAATAGTACTGTGTGTGCACTGATTATGTGAAGCAATTCAGATCCACAAGTGAAAGTGAGTTGACGAGCAAACGTTTGGGGCCAGAGAATCAACACAGTCATTAAAGTACAAACCTTGTCAAAAAACACCTACCCACCCTGTTCAGTACTGAGATCTATATGGTCCTCTGATAAGTTGGTGGTTGTACATCTGAAGATCTCTAACCACTACCAGGTGCAGTGGCACCGGTGATTCTCAGAGATCGATCTCAGCAATGCATGATACAAATACCAGCATATGCTGGGATGCTAGACTGGAACTGTCTGGTCCAGTAAGCAGAGAACTGCAGGAGTGTCCCCTGGGCCCCCTGAACACCTCTCATGAGTCCTCTCTCCAAAGAAGGAGTAAATGCCCGACTTTCTTCTTCCATGTTCAATGCACATCCTTACAGATACAGTCAAGGATCAAATATCCTTAATAATAATGTACGGAGCTTACTTGCTTTATTCCCTACCTTATTTTCAAACTTTATACAAATCATACTCCCCTCCTCTTGTGAACAACAGTTGTACCCATTTGCTATCACTCCCTCTATACTCAACATCCCTCT
Source organism: Sorex fumeus (assembly GCF_029834395.1). Lineage (NCBI taxonomy): Eukaryota > Metazoa > Chordata > Mammalia > Eulipotyphla > Soricidae > Sorex > Sorex fumeus. The sequence continues at coordinate 44,027,492 of NW_026606185.1, read as the reverse complement.
CCTTATTGCTTATTTATTTCAAACTCATCTGCTATGGTCCAGTGGTAACTCTTGTCCTTTTCTCATATATCACCTGGCCATTTCATTGTGAGTAAAATCTTTATCTTTCAAATCCTTATAAAATAATTATCGGCACAGTGAAATTGACATAAATCATTCACTACCTTTTGATATCTCCTCTGCTGCTATCTCAAACTTGTCTGCATTTCAACTGTTATTTTCATTTACTTGTCACAAATTTGTATTTAGATATTAAAATTGAATTTGATCTCTTGCTACCCCAAAGTCCCTGATGATTACCTACTTTGTAACTTTCACACAAAATTCAGTGAAATGTTTTGCATACATCCATTTGCAACTGCTTTTCCCACCTCCTTTTTCTTTTCTTTTGGTTCAGCCTTTTGTATCTGATGCTTTGACACCACAGAAATCCTTCTGGGAAGATTTTGTTTCAAACTCTGAACTTACTTTGCTTCAGGTAAAAGCATTTGGATTCATTTTTTTTTAATTTTAGGTTTGAATCATAAACTAAATTTTAGTATTCCTTCCCTCAAATTTGAGTATTGTAGATTTTCCTGCTGGGTGAAACACACACACACACACACACACATGTTGAGATCTAACAGGATAGAGTGTCTCTTTCATTGAGAATAGACTAAGAGTCCATTTTCTGCGCTGGTGTCTGCTTAGCGGTTCTCAACTTCCTCTTGGCTCTTTGTTTAATGTTTACCTTTCCTGGCTCTCTTTATTTACTGATGTCACAAAGCACAGGTTCTAGGGAGCAGAAAGAGTGTTTCCTTTTTCTTCTGTTGTGCATGGTGCATTCTAGATAAAGGGGAGCATGAGACTCCTGATTCCTCTGTGGGTTCATTGTCTCACTGAATAGTTGTGAACGTGGCATTTAGAGTTTTACCTTGGGTGTCTCAGAAAGCACCATGACTAATGTTTTATATTCATTTGTTTCCAAAGAATATGGAGCTTGTGAGATACTACATATTAAAATTAACCCCTCCAGACAGGAAGGGATAGAATGCTCTTGTGATCATACTCCAAACACCCCTTGGCCTTCCCACCTCAACTCCTCCCGTTTCCACTCCCCAGTGGTGAAAGAATACATGAATAAAGGGGGCAGAAAGGTGACTGTTGGCAAGGGCTTAGAGTACAGAAGGATATTCCTTTGGGATAAGTTGAGGCTAATGTCATTTTGAAGTGAGGTGCCCTTGCCCTGTTTTCTCTCTGTGGTTCTCAAGCCTTCCTCTCTGTTAAGCTCCTCAGGTGAAGATCCGCAGAAGCAGGGGGGCGTTGACAGTTGTTGATCATATGGGTTACAGAAACAGCATGTGAAAGGGTTTGTTATAATGACAAGAAATTACGGAGCAGCAATATTCAGTGTAATACAGCACAGAATCCTCTCAGTGAAAGCTGAAAGTGTGTATCAAGCCAAAGCAGTGTCGGGCTGTGTGCAGCGGTCACCAGCTACCTTTAGTGATAACGTTGCTAGGATATGAAACTCCAAAAGCACTGTTAGTTTGAAAGTGGGATTTCAAATTTGAAATAAAAAAGAAGAAAAGAAAAAAACAGGAGGGGGGCGGAGGAGAAGGAAAAAAAGGAAGAATGAAAGAAAGAAAAGAAAGTCAGGAAAACAGTCAGTCCCTGGTGCTTTTCCTGGGCATTAGTGGCACAGGGATGACATCACCAGCAGCCAATCAGAGCTCTCTAGCTTTGTTCAGGTTCCGAAGCCATGTCATCATCGCCTGTGTAGCCCAGAAATGAAAATAGAACCATCTCTAAATATACAACAATGAGAGTCGAGCACTGCTTTAAAAGGATGAGAGAATCAAGGGGGGCGGGGGAAAAAACTCTTTAAATCACAGTCTTCTTTTCATCATATACACATACATCTACAATTTGGTTTCTGGGCCTCTAACATTGATATTTAATTTAGTTGGCTTGAGACTTCATAAACTGACCATCAAAATGAATTAATATACAAGTGACATCATCACCCAGTCCTGCCAGCTCGCTCCCTGATGTGGGCTAACTGCAGGAGGACTTTTCCAGAAAAGGCAGCTGTGGGAATCAGGCTTGCAGTGTCAAGGGGGTGGTGTACCTGGTTTGGGGCTGGTGTGGGGATACTGGGCTCCCCAGAAAGGTGGGTAAGTGGCTGTCATTGTCAATACGTTTCACTTAGCTAAATGCACAGTTTACAGTTGTTGAAGTTTGATTGATCTGTTGATAAACACTAATGTTTTCCAGTTGACAATTTCTCCATGTTAATTTCTTTAACGCTGGCAGACCTGCCTGGCAGGACCCTATAAATAGTATCAGTGTCATCATCCTTTTTAAGTTATTAATGAGCCATCCTGTTTCAAGGGGCTGGGATTTGGGGACAGGTTGTGCTTGACTGCAGTTTCTGACATTGATTCGGTAGCATTTGGAACTTAGTGCAGATGAGAGCATGCTTCTTAAAAAAAATTACAGTACTGGCCAAATGCATCCATAATAGGGGAAAGTTGTCTATAATTAGTGGCTAATTAAACTTTGGAGGAAGGAATAAATGGCCAAGCCCCAACACACAGCATGCCCTTGATTGGGGGGCAACAGGACTGTCCCCACTTCAACTGCAGCTGCCCTCCGCTTTCTTCGCTACCTCTCTCTACACATACCCTGTTATCACCGAGATAAATGAATGCCTGACTCTGGAAATCAGCTTTGGCCCAGACTATTCTATCTGCCAAATGGTGACAGGGGACTAGAGCAGACTTCTCCAATTAGCAGAGTCCCCCATCAGGCAGCTGGACACTGTGTGTTTATGTTTGCGGACAGAAAACTGCAGCAGCTGAGCCTCTGGCTGAAGTCTCCTGTGCTAAAAAATATGAGTCTAAAAGTAAGGCAGATAAATGGACTGGGGAACACCTGATGGTTTGAAGACAGTCTCTCTGTCCAAGTGTCTTTACTACTTTGAGGAGGTTCAAACGAGCACCAAAGGTACTGCACAGTACCGGGATTTGTCCTATGCTGGAGAGGTGCATTGCCTCCTAAAAGACACTGAAAGGAGTGGGAGTCCGAACTAAGCTGGATTAGCTATAGGATGCTCCTGGATATTTCTCTAGTTTAGGAGCTTGCATTTTGCAGACATAATTCCTTGAGCTTTTGGTAGGACTGGATTTTTTATTATTTGAATGCATGCTCCTTCTGAACTTCCTTCTGAACACTCCATTTCTTACACTTTGAACAACTAAATTCTAATTCCATCTATCTGTTTTCTTCAGAGTTGATTTTGGATTCCTATATTGTAGCACTGTAGCACTGTCCTCCTGATGTTCATCGATTTGTTCAAGCGGGCCCACTAATGTCTCCATTGTGAGACTTATTGTTACTGTGTTTGGCATATTGATTACATCACAGATAGCTTGCCAGGCTTTGCCGTGTGGGCGAGACACTCTCGGCAGCTTGCAGGGCTCTCCGAGGGGGGCGGAGGGATTGAACCCGACTCGGCCAGGCCAGTTGAGCATAAGGCAAATGCCCTGACTCTGTGCTATTGCTCCAGCCCTCCTATATTGTAAATAAAATTATTTACATTCTGACTCAAAAGATTCTATATGATTTTTTGAAAACATTAAATGTCTTTTTACCCATCTAAAGTGGTGCTATGGAACACCATTTTCAAAGACCCCCCCTTTTCAGGAATTGTAGAGACTGAAACTCTGATATCTCAATCATAATATATGTAACACAATACTCTGGGGACATAAAATATACAGGAATGAATTTCCTTGTTTAGTGTCCACTGACAAAATTTTGTTCAGCTGAACCAGAGTGAAAGCAACCTTTCTAGGACCAGAACAATAAAACAGTGGGTAGGGCACTTGCCTCGAACATGACCAATTGAGGTTCTATTCCTAACACCCTATATAGTTCCTGGGCCTGCCAAAAGTTATTCCTGAGCACAGAGGTAGGAGTATGCCCTGAGCACTGCCAGGTGTGCCCCCACCTCCAAAACAGAAATAATCTTTTAATTTTTCTGCTGAGTCTATTTTTCCTCACTACTTAACAAGAGAACTTAGCATTTCCTCCCAATAAACCAAAGTCAAAAATGATAAAACAGTATTTAACCAATACTATAATGTACCTACTATCTAAAAAATATAAAACTAGGGGTTTAAATCTTTCTATAAAACAACAACTTCTAGTATATAATTATTATAAACTGGTATGAAGGAAACACATATCTGAATTCAACAATCTTAATTATATATAGAAGCATTGAAATGTATTTTTAAAGTAAAATTTACTAATCTGTTCTTCGTTGTAGTAAGAAGTGGGTTTCATAATACTGAAATGTGCTTCCTTATATAGGGAGATAATTTGAGCTGCTTAAGGTATGAATTCAAATTAATGAAAGTTAGTGGAAGCAAACATTATATAACAGGAGGCATGATTAAAGCTGAGATGTGATTATAAAACACTGGCAGTTAGACACAGAGGAGAAATGGAAAAGATGCATTTGTGTTCATATATTTTTAAAGGGTGGGTTCTGAATTAGCTGTCAAGGTAGCTCAGCAATAAGAATTGCCAGAATATCTGAATGTTGACAGCATTACAGTGGCAGTTATATGTCCTCACCAGAAACTAATGTGAATAGAAAAAGCATTCCACTAAGCTTGTAAAAGAAAAACTATAAATATTCTCATATAAACATTGTCTTGATCCTTAAGCATTGCTGAAAAATAATTGTCCAAAAAAAATTTGTCCAAAGTAATCATAAGCACAATTAGCCACCGGGGTGGCAAAGAAATTGTAGAAAAATAAAAATTCAGATTATTGCAGTCATTTTGTCAAAAAAAATCTGATAATATTGGACTATGTAAATTCTCAGAAAAGGTTGCAAAAGAAATGGCATAGTCTTATAATTTGAAAAGAACAATGTGAATAGTGGAGAAAGTACGTAATAGTAAATTTGGGAATATGGTAGATTGTAGAATCATACTTTCTGTGCTTTGTATGACTCATCTGCAAAATGAAAGACATGGGGTTGGAGAGATAGTTCACTATTGGAGTACTTGGTTTTCATGGGGACTCCAGGTTTGATCCCTGGCCCTGCATGATCTCCCAAACAAGCTGAATGTGTGCAACCATGCATGTGCGTGCGCACACACACACACACATACACACATGCACACACGCACGCACACACATAAAAAGAAAGCAAAATGATTTTTTTCTGTTAGTATTTCTTTTTATTGATATTATATCACTTTATTTTTCATTATATATATATATATATAGCACTGTCCTCCCATTGTTCATCTATTTTTGCTCCAGGGGGCCCAGTAATGTCTCCATTGGGAGACTTGTTGTTACTGTGTTTTGCATATTGAATACATCATGGGTAGCTTGCCAAGCTTTGCCGTGCAGGCGAGATATAGCTTGCTGGACTCTGAGAGGGCTGGAGGAATTGAACCCAGCTCAGCCAGGCCAACAGCTTGCAAGGCAAACGCCTTACCACTGTGCTATCTCTCCAGTCCATATATATATATATATATATATATATATATATATATAATAGTAAATAGTATATTCCATACTATTTATGCAAGATTTTTTTTTTGGTGGTGGAATGTTATCACATTGCTTAGTTCAGCCAATAGTAATGCAATTTCTGGTGTTGGAATGCTGTGCTTTGAGGTTGGGGCCACAGTGATAATACAGTAGGTAGGGGATTTGCTTGCCATGCAGCAAACTCAGAATTGATCCCCAGAATTCCAAACACTGCTGGAAGTAATTCCTGAGTGCAGAACCAGGAGGAACTCCTGAGCATCACTGACAAACAAACAAAAGAAAGAAAGTTGTGTCTTATACATATAGTGAGGAAGACAGTGTATAACAGAACTCTAGGTCCATATAGAAAGAAAATGCATAATCTGATAAATGAGGGATGGGAGGAAGAGCACAGAGCCTTAGGAGCTCACCTTGTAAGTATATGGTCAGGAGCTCGGCTCCTCAGGGCCAGGTCTGAGTCTACAGCCACATCTCAGTTCTACTGTCTGTTCTACTGTTTGTGACCCCCACTAGTTTCATGAGTGACTTTCAGCCACATGACTTTCAGCTGGATTTTTTTTGGGAAAATGTTATCTCTGTTTAATGTAGAAAATGTGTATGTATGTGTGTGTAGATCTATAGATAGATGTATATACCATATATATACTATTTATATATATATACATACTCTTGTCCATACTGTCCATACTGTATGCCATCACAATGTCTTCTCACTGTGAAGAATATATGAACATATATATATTTATGTACACATATAAGCATATATACACATTATATATATGCATATATGTATGTATATATTGGATTAATTTGTGTATAATATATAAAACCACATAGATTATGCCATACATGCAAAATCTATTACATATATATTATAAAAACAAGTTTATGAACATTCTGATAAACAATATACTTTTGAAAAATCAAACTATAGTTAACCACTCATAATAATCATATTTCTCCTTATAGCTATAGTCTTAATATGTCTTATAATTTCAGTGAAGCTGGTGTTTTTACATTTAGAATATATTTTTGTGCACCCAAACTCTTCTGAGATTTGATTAAAATATCTTTTCTTGGATATAGAACAATTCAATACAATTGAAATAAGCAACAAAACATCTGCTGTAGGGAGCTTTCTGCCATTGCCTCAGGTTCCCTGCCTCAAGGTAACATTCTGGTGAAGCAGGATTTAGTCAGGTAGGATTTCTGAGTAGGAGAAAAGGCACTATTTGAGTAGTAATCTCTTTTGGTCTCAATCTAAGTAAAATCCCCTTCTGTTCAACTTGACAGCAGCCAGTTGATATTGGATCCAGTGTTTTCCTTTATCTTCACTGAATCATTTCCAACAGCACTAAATTTTAAAGAGTGATTATGTAGAAAAAAACCTCAATTAATTTTTCCTGGTTCAATTGTAGGTTAAAAATGAACATGTTACAGAGAAATAACAAAAGGATTTAAACTATGTTTTGTTAAACACATAGAGACTGACTACTACTATGGATAATGATCTGCATTAAACTTTTGCTATTATCTGTGCTTGATATATATATGTATATGTATATATATGTGTGTGTTAATATATAAATACATACACATATATAAATATATATTTCCAACCTGCTGTCACAAAATCATATATCACCAAGTCATCCCACTTGCTCTGTTTTCTTGGAGATCTGGGAGATCTCTGTGTAGCTTTCCTGCCCATGAAAGCAGGTAAGTTTGTTTATCCCTTCCTTGTAGTGGATGCACCATTCACAGTTCCCTCCCAACTTGGTAAAGATTCTGCCTCGTCATACTATCTTCCCCTTGCCTGAACATCATTCACATTTCCCTTCAGATGGGTAAAAACCATCTGTCTTACCACCCTCTCTTAAGCTGACAATGAAAAATGGTGTCTGCAATGCACAGAATAAACCAATGTTTACAATCTCATCAAAGACTTGTCCAATTATAGTTATCTAACAGTCACATTACAAATATATGCAGATATTAATTAAAGAATAAGAGCATTTCATTTAATATTTAATTATTCAACAATTAGCAGATCTTAATCCAAGTTTTATGGCATTTGCTATTTAATTTCATTTAATTTCATTCTTAATCTTTATTAGCATCATTATAAACTAGAATTCATGGAAATACCTATTGATAAATGATTTGAAAGTTAAGGTATTTTAAAAATATCCTGCCAGAATTTTAGAAAAATGCAACCCATGTTAAAGCTGATGCAAAGACTCCTCAAAAGTCCTTACCTATTGTTCGTGTTATGTATGTCGAAGGTCACAAAGATGAAGGAAGTCTCCTCATTTCTCACCTAGTAATTTTTCTATGGTCACAGTAATTGACTCACATGGATACAAATTTTGAAACTTCATAAGTTGCAAGATTGTAGACATTGTGTCTAATAGGAGATGGATGAGTAGTAGGAACTGTCTTATACATGATATATAGTTAGTGAGATACTGACAATGCTGAAAGATAAACACAGCCTTAAAACCTTCTACCACCAAATCTAAACTACATGCTTCCTCACACTGAAGCTTTCCTGGAATACTCCATGTGTTATTGATTTTCCTCTTCTCTTAACTCCCAAAGCTCTTAAATGACTGTATCACCCCATTAAGAATGCTTTCATATACCATCTTGTCCAATTAACTAATTGTTTCAAGTGCATCAGCCTTGCTCAGTTTGATAGTACCTCTTGGGTAGAAGCCCCTCTTTCTCTTTTACCACCTATTACCAAGAACATTCTAGGAATAGCATTGACAGAAATAAACCACAACAATACTGGTTAATTGATTGAAATACGCAAGTTGAAAAATTAGATCTTAAACTTAAATTATGTGTCTGATGTTGGCTGGATTTTGATTGGGGCATGATAGAATGATGACCAAGAACGAAGAATAAAAATCATACATCAAATGTCAATCAGCTGTAAGATAATTTATTCCCAAAGAATATCAAACTGCTATTTAAGAAAATTATTTTGTCTTCCTAGGGAAAAATTGGAAAATATAAGCATAATTAGAAAAAATAGTCTATGGCTCATAAAATTGCTAGAGAATATTAAAGATTTCAAGACACATTACCAGATTCAGTATTTACCACTATGCGGAGAATCGCCTTTAAACTCAGGTAAGAGAATCTTTCTCCATAAGCACATACACAGGGTTGAATACTTGTGGTTCTACAGTACTGTGAGTAGAGAAGTAAATGCACATATGGAATGGAACCATTGGTAGGGCAAGTCTTAACCAAGTTCCTAATTAAACTTGAAATTTAAAGAAAGAGAGTAAACAAAGGAAGTGCTTATAGAAGTCTGGTTGAGATTAAAGGACCTAACAAAATATGCACACACACACACACACACACACACACACACACACACACGGCTAGAAAATGTTGGATTCTGATATAAAATTGTAAGATCTAAACAGCAAAGGGATATAAGTTCATTGAAGTCTAATGAGTGCTGGAACCTCACATAACAGGTCATGAGCTGTAGTCACGGATCAAGAAAGCCAGTAGTAGATACAGTTTTTGTTTTTGATTTTGAGACATACCTGGCAATTATCTGAGGCTACTCCAGCTCTGTGCTTGGATGTCCATCCAAGAATGTTCCAGGGGTAAAAGAAGGAAATAGGTAGATCCAAAAATACTCAACAATTTTCATCCTAAATTTTAAAGGCTGGAACACCTGATAGTTGGTTCAGTGGCTAAAGTATGGAGATTGCAGTGCAGAAAAATATGAGAAAACATGGGATAAGTCCCAGCAATATAATTTGTGATAGGCATTTAAACCTTAAAGAGAGAATTGTGTAATCCACAATAGAGGCTTTTCTTTTGTCTCCTCCTGCTTAGGAAATATATATATATATATATATATATATATATATATATATCACTCAGAAAATTAGAAAAATAAAATGTCTCTTATAATTTATAATAATTATTTTCCTTTAATAAAATGTTCCTTAAGCTTCTTAAGCATGCATTGTAAATTTGCTTTCTTTCAGCCCCTAACTGTGCTATATGCCTCCATCCTCACACCAGGTCCACCGACTGGGCACAACTTAAAAGAAAAAATCGGGCTCTCTTTTACTGTTCACAGCCTTAGTTCTGAAACATTGGTCTTGACCCAGTTTTTTGTGCTGCATCCCAGTCTGCCTTTGATCATCTCAGTCTCAGCCCTCATTGCTCATTCTCTCTTTCTAGCATCACCTTGCCTCACCCTTTATTCTTGATGTGTTGCACTATCATTTCCAGTTCTTTCCCCAGTGATGCTAACTCCACTGTCGTAGGCATATACTCCTCCTTGTACGTCCAGGTCCTGGAACCCCTAGATCAGTGCTGTTCATTTCAGTGTCCTGTAACTTCTCCTGCTCCCTCCCTCTGGTTAGCGTACCTCTCCGTTCATTTCAGCATAAAATGGGCAAGAGGAATATTGTTCAAGAACACACAGCTCTGCATTTTTCTGTGATGAAGAACTGTGCTCTATTTCTCCCATAAAATGTTTCCAGTTGTTTAAGCACAGATTAAAGACTGAAGAATGTTTCTCAACTTTCCCAGAGAATAAAGGAACTTCAAGAATTCAGGGGCAGGTGGAGTTGTACAAATCGAAGGGGCTGGCAGAGAGATAGCACAGCATATAAGGCATTTGCTTTACGTGTATCCAACAGTAGCTTAATCCCCAGCATCACATATGGTCCCCTGTGGCCTCACTGACCTCAGTCAGGATTATGCCCTGAACACAGCAAGGTGTGGTCCCAAATCAATCAATTAAAAAATAAAAGGTGGGGAAAATAAATTTTAATTTGTTTCCTTTCAGCATAGGGTATTAGTTAGCAAACTGACATTAGATATGAAAGTGAAACAATGACAGTAGACAATGAAGAGGAATAATGAATAGCAAGTAGGATATCCTAGGTCTGACATCTTTCCAAGTCAGCGTAGGCAATGGTACAACTCTAATGCTGTCTTTTCTTGCTTTATCTGGAGTGATGGAGCCACACTTGGGAATCATAGTCCATTTGCTATGCTCAGCTCTTCCTTCACAAAGTACATCTACTATAGAGAAAATATTGAGGAGATCCACTTAATTCCCATGCACTGCTCTTTTGTTTTATATATATATATATATATATAGTCAGGGGTCTGAAGTTATAGTATGGCAGATAGGGCAGTTTTCTTTCATGTAATCATCCTGCATAAGATCCTTGGCACCTCATACAGTCCTGTAAACATTCAGGAGTAACCTGTGAGTGCAGACCAGGAAAAAGCCCTAAGCACAAGTGAATCTAGTCCAAACTCCTTTCCCTCACTCTGTGTGTGTGTGTGTATGTGTGTGTGTGCAGATATTTGTTTGGATGAGCTATTGCCATTTACTACACAGCTTTTTTCTCACCTGAAATAGGATTATAACTCATCATTTTTAATAGTCAAGGCCTTCCACATTGTTTTACATTTAGACAAAATAAGATGAATGGGAAATGTCACAAGCTCTTATGCAACATTGACATATAGACAGTGTAAATTAAAGATCCAAGATGACTGAAATATGAATATTCTACTATCAAGGAGAATATTGAAATTTGACTTCTGTTGAGATTTGAGAGATACTTAGTTAAGTGCAATTATTTTAGTTTACAAACTCAACTGTATAGAAATAATATTTTTTCTCTTTCATAAAATTCAAATTAATAACAATACAAGCCATTGGTTTGTGACATTGGTTGAATAATTTAGTTTTATTTAAATAATGGGACTTTTTACCCTAGGACCCTTTCTTGTAAAATGGTGCACATCACAAAGGTCATCTGCCATTCAAGTTATTAACTGAGTCCTAATGTCAAAGAGGTACAGAGCATCAAGAAATTAGTGTCTTAGATATAAAACAGGATGTGCTCCCAAATCTATAGGAGTAATATTGGCAATATGTTAAAATACATTATAGCTTTATACATCTGATTTTTTTGTTATTTCAAGAGACATGAAGGCTTTAGGAAAGGTATTTCTACATAAATAAAGTTATTATTGGATTTTTAATTTTAATTTAGTTACTATTGTAAAATGAGTAACAGGGGAAAAAGTCAATGATTAAGTAGATCCAGTTATTGAGAATGTGAACATAAATCAAGTTAGCATTTGTATTTATATACATATATATATGTGTGTTTACATTTGAAAAATTGGTTGGAATTTAATTTAAGACACGCATACCCTTCAATGCAATTTTGATTCTTAGAAGTTCTAGAATTTTACATGCTGGTATTATTAATATTGTATATTTTCTGTTTAGAATTAATTCTTTGAAGAGAAGATTCATTTTGCCTGCCTATCTGGGAATTTTTTCAACATTCTGATGCTGAGCTAACATAAAGTTTCACTGAAAAATTCCAGGGGATAACATTGTTTGTCTGAAATACATTTTAGTATTTGGTTGGTTTCTTACTTACTCTAAACCAATCTAAAGAAAACACATGTTGGAACCAGAGCGATAATACAGCAGCTAGGGCATTTGTGTTGCACATGGTCGACATAGGTTCTATCCCCAGTATCACATTTGGTCCCCCGTGTACTACCAGAAGTAATTCCTGAATGCAAAGTCAGTAGTAACCCAGTTGTGCTTGGCACTTACTTCTGATTCTGCGCTCAGGTATCATTCTTGGTGAGTCTCAGGGAACTATAGGGAACAACAGGGATTATATCTGGGCTTGGCTGTATGTATGCAAGTCAAGGGCCTTACTTGGACTTTCTTCCAGCCCAGGAGATAGTTCCTTCTTCCTACGTATAAACTTTCATGTATTTCAAATGACTTATGTCTACTAGTAAGGAAATAATTTTTTTGGGGGGGGGGGTTAAAATGGCTACAAATATCATAAACAACAATATTAATGTGCCAAATGAACAGAGCACCAGTCAGGTGAGAGGTAAATAAGGTCAAGGGGATAAAACAGCAGAGATGTTTATTTTGAAGATTAACTACGACTCCTCATTTTGGAGATTGTCCTTTTCTCCACAACTTATCATTAACACTCATTAGTTTTGATAAGAATGACTCAGGATAATGGTTCTACATCACAGTCTAAAGACATGAGGCGTTCTGAATGCCCAGACTTGGGCATCTGGGGACTTAGCAGTCTATTGATTTCATAAGAGAATCACGTGCATTTCACCACCAGACCCAGAGCAACATATCTTACTTGCGTGTCCTCTTATGTCATTGTTACTACTTAAATCTGAGGATATTTTATGCCATACATGAGATCTAAATGTTTCAGACCTGGAAGCAGGGAAGGCCTTGAGGTATAGAGGTAAAGTGAGGACAGGGTGTGATTAAGAGTGAAAAAACCCTTGATCTAAGTTGAACAGGACACATTTTGCTAACTTAACTTTGTCTCTCCTTCCCTGTTTTATAGTCTAAGGCTTTGTTCTACATTCACTGATCCTCAAAGGAGCCTTCAGGTGTTTAAAAGCCTTGTGGAAAAGCCTTCCTGAGCACTGGGATTTGTCATTCTAAGAGGAGAGAGAAGGAACTATATTAGCATAATGCATCCACTCCCTCTCCTGTCCTGGACCCTCAGAAAGTCAGCATTAACCTAGAGAAAAGTGAAGTAGAAGAGGAATATCAGCAGTGGGGAAAAAATCACTTTTGGTCTGCATTAGCTCATGTAGATTGGAGCAGAATGAAAGCTACAGTCCAAGTGGGGATTTTTTGTTTGTTTGTTTGTTTGATTTTGTTTTGCTTTCTTCTGAAATAAAAAGTGAGAAAAACTACTTGGTACCTCATTGACTGATTGATTTGAGATACTAATTTACATTAAGCATCTCTCCTCACCATAGAGGTTGGTGAAGACACAGAATTATTGCTAGGAGGAAAGTCTGAGCGGTAAATCCCTCATTTCCCCCATGGTCATTCCTCCCTGGAACTCCTTAATTCTGGATTTGCTTGAGGCCTTCTACCCTACCAGTATACTGTCTGGGTCCCAGGGCTCTGCTGATACATACTTACAGAGGGGAACAAAGTGGGATCAAGAGTCACTTAAGAAGCATGGGACAAATAAATAATTTTTTTAAAAAAGCGTGAGACAAAACAAATAAGAATATCTCTGCCTATATTACTGCAGTATATACCTGAAAAGATGCTCCCTAATATAATATCTTAAATTATATTATGAAATAAGCATATGATTTTGAAGAAAATCGGGGTAGTTTTTTTCCATCTTTTTTGAAGCATGTTGACACCGCTACCCACATATGCAATTGTTTGTATTGGCAACATCCTCTTGTACCCAGGATCTAGTTTATTTTAGGAAGTTATAAATTCCGGAAAGTGTTAGTAGCTTAAATTCTTAGGGGTGAGAAAGGCTAAGCATAAGGAACTTAATCAAATTATACAAAAAGTTGCCTTCAACATTAATATGTTCATAAGACCTCTGAAGTTCATTTATCAAAACCCTAAAGGTTTGGAAAGCTCCCTGCTCTAGACCTATATAAGTTTATTGATCATATGAAAATGTTAAAACAAAACAAAGAAACAAAAAACTTAGCCCTTTCATGTCAACTTTTATCCCCTTCGCAGACACACATTCACATCTCAGACCCTCTGCTTGCTCATTCTCCTTTACAGGTGCACATCCACCATTTCTGCCCATCACTCCTCTCATTCTTGCTTGAACTCTGAACCACAGAATGGCATGAGTGGTAATAGGATGCAGTTCTATCCATTGCACCCACCTACATTGCATGCAGTCAAACCTGCCACTAGATGAAGACTGGCACTAAAGGAAAAGAGCAACATTAGTTGTGATTCCTCAGAGAATTCCTACTGGGCAGTCTACAAAGATTTACTCTCAAAGCTCAGCAAACAAAATAGGAAAGCTGTGTAGAAGCTCACTAAACTCAATCACAGAAGGTTCTAATAGTGCCACTAAATGGTCTCAGATAATGACTAGACAGACTCCATGATGGGATGTTTTTTTTTTGTTTTGTTTTGTGTTTTGTCTTTATTTCCTTACTTTTTTTTTCTTTTTTTATTAGTGAAAAACCATGAGGTACAGTTATAGGCTTACAAATTTTGTGCTTGGGTTTCATGATGAGGATGTTTAACAAAAGCACAAGAAAGTATTAGAGTGAAGGTAGTAAAATATATAAGTCCTGAGAGAGGATACCTCAATTTGGTGGAGAAAAATTGAGACGTTTTCAGTGCTATAGTGGTAAGTAGAATATTAAGAAAAGGCAACGTACCTTGAAATCATAGATTAAATTCACTATAAATATTAAAATAGGAATAAAGAAATCTTCAGAATAAATTTACTAAATTAGTGAGTAGAAAGTATTTAATGATGGTGAAAAAAACCTCACAAATTAGAGATATTTTTGAACTAATATTTTGAACTAATTGTAAAGAGTTCTGAAAACAAGTCTGCGAACACGGACTTAATCTAGAATATAAGGGGAACTATTTTAGGTTTCCAAAGAGACCAACCTATAGTTCTAGGTACCAAGAAATTTAAAACCAATAAATGTTCATCAACATAGGGATACATGGACAAGAAAGTAAAAATCAAGTTTTTGTCAATCAGGACTGGAGAAGTCATTCCTCACTTATATCTGGAGCCATAGATACCAGGAAAGTTCAAACAAAAGGAAATAGCCTATTTTTTCTGCATTTAAAATGATTAACTATTGATGATATTACTATGTGAAGTTGACACTCTAAAAAACTCCATAGGAAGTATCAGTGGAATTTTAATCCAATAGCTTCATCCTGTAGCCTCACAGTTGGGTTGAAAATTGGACTCAATAATAGCAGAGTAAAGGAGAAATTAAATGTTATAAATGTTATAAGCCTGATAGAAATGAGAGGGCATAGGCAATGAGAGTTGAAGAGCAAAAGGAAATTTGATAAGGGTAATGTAATAAGCTCTCTTGTCTGGCAGACATTGAAGGAGATGACTCCTCCACCCAAAGGAGAAAGAATGACAGCAATGTCTTCGAGACTGATTATTCAAGGAAGTTAGAATATGTCCTGGAAGACATAGATATAAGAGCTAAAAAAAGATGCTGAGGCTGGGATGGATGATACCTGCTGATATGTCTTCCAGCATCCACTCTACCTGCATAATAGTTATACTACTCATTAACTTTTAGAATCAACTCTGATGAACATCCTGGTCACTCTTCTTGTACCATTCATATTATTGCTTAATAGAAAAAGTATCTTTTCAACACACACAAACACACACACACATATATTATATAGCACTACTAACACTACATACTTTGGGACAGACATTTTAGTGTTTTGATAGTGACTCTGGAAAGTTATTACAACAAGAATTATTGTCTGTATTATGCAGATGTAGAAATTAAGTACATATGTTAAGTACAATTTTCAAGGTTAATTGTGGAGTTGAAACTCAGGTTTCTAGTTCAGAATTATGTTAGTAAACCTCTCTGATATCCCTGAGAGTAAATATCCAGGCAAGTATTAAGTGTTTATTCCCCCTCAGTATAGGTCAGAGAGCATGGGTCTGTACTGCTGGCTATGTAAAATAAAGTGCTGTCATAGTAAAACCTAACTCTGTCATAAAGCTTTAGAGAGAGAGATTTTGCATAACAAAGTTGTTCTGTATCCCAATGGGAATGGGTTATGGTAATAGCATTTTGTCAATCTGTTTACAATAAATAATCTGTAATTAATAACACCAGGTAACACTTTTTCTTGACTATTATAAGGCATATAGTTTCTAAAATAAAATAAATGTTGTTTCATTGCTTACTTACTGATTCTTTAAAGGAGTATTCATTAGAAGATTGTACCCTGTGAGAACTGTAGGTGAGATCTCTAGAATTTAACTGAGTTTAGTCATCTTCTCAAATATTATTGATCAGCTCTCCTAATCTTTCTCAACCTCCATTTTATTGTCATTCATCTATCACTTTCATAAAAATGAAATGTAGCAAAATACCAAGTTAGTAATTAATTATGAAAATCCAAAACATTGTATTAATCTTTTCAGAAATTTTTTGTTTCATACATAATTTGAAATGGATTTTTCTCTTTTTTCTCAGATCATACCGAAAGTGAATATGATCTAAGATATTATAAGGATAAATAATTTACAGTATTTTTTTTAAATGAAGTATCTTACACTTTTATGGTTTATCCTTGTTTAGAACTGGAAAAGAAACAAGTAATTCTTTACTTTTCATTCCTAGTTATATTTTTAAACAATGCTTGTTAGTTGATTTTTAACTACTTTTATCCAAAGTGGTCTACTTCTTTGATTTTTGTTTTATAGAGAGACAAATAAGAATATATGGATATATATGTGTGTATACATGTATGTATAAATAAGTATACTTATGATTTTTGGCAGTGTATTTGGATTGCAATAAAAAAAAGAAATGAGGAAAGGAAAAATTATGACCTGCAGTAACATTTATTCAGTCGGAAGATTCTAAATAGGTTTTGATTGAACTTCAAAGCTTTATGGTTAGAGTCTCATGTGCAAATGGGAAATCCAAACTCAAGACAATGGACGCACTCACAGCCACACTCATACAGACTTGTCAAAACCTGTGCTAACTGCCTCCAAAGGAACAGTGACCAAAATACAAAGACAGTCTACAGAATGGGAAAGAATATTCACCCTATACACATCAGACAAGGGGTTGATGTCAAGGATATACAAAGCACTGGTTGAACTCCACAAGAAGAAAACATCCAACCCCATCAAAAAATGGAGCGACAGAATGAACAGAAACTTTATCAAAGAAGAAATCCAAATGGCAAAAAGGTACATGAGAAAATGCTCTACATCATTAATCATCAGGGAGATGCAGATCAAAACCACAATGAGATATCATCTCATACCACAGAGACTGGCACACATCCAAAAGAACAAAAGAACAAAAGCAACTGGTGCTGGCGCAGATGTGGCCAGAAAGGGACCCTCCTTCACTGCTGTTGGGAATGCCGACTGGTTCAACTCTTTTGGAAAACAGTATGGACGATTCTCAAAAAATTAGAAATTGAGTTCCTATTTGATCCAGCAATACCACTCTTGGAAATATATCCCAAAGAGGAAATAAAGTATAGTCAAAGTGACATCTGCACTTGTTTGTTCATTGCAGCACTATTTACAATTGCCTGAATCTGGAAAAAACCCGAGTGCCCGAGAACAGATGACTGGTTAAAGAAACTTTGGTACATCTATACAATGGAGTACTGTGTAGCTGTTAGAAAAGATGAAGTCATGACATTTACATACAAGTGGTACTACATGGAAAGTATCATGCTAAGCAAAATGAGTCAGAAAGAGAGGGACAGACATAGAAAGATTGCATTCATCTGGGGAACATAAAGTAACAAAATAGGAGACTAACACCCAAGAATAGCTGAGATAAGTACCAGAAGATTTACTCCCATGGCTTGGTGGCCAGCCACACATGCTAGGGTAAAACACAGCTCAGACAGAGAAGGGAGCACTAAATAAAGGGTGTTGGAAGGATCCTCCCAGGATGGTAGAAGCATGCTTAAAGTAGACTCTAGATTGAACATGATTGCCACTGAGTGCCTCTTTTGCAAACCACAGCACCCAAAAGGAGAGAGAGAACAAAAGGGTGCCCTGCCTCAGAGGCAGGGTGGGCTAGGGGGTGTGTGGAAATGGGGGGTGGGAGGGATACTGGGATCCATGGTGGTGGAAAATGGGCACTGGTGTAGGGATGGGTACTTGATCATTATATAATTGAAACCCAAGCACAAGAATTTGTAAGTTTACAACTATACCTCATGGTCTTTCAATAATAAAAATTAAAAAAAAAAACCTGTGCTAACTGGTTGGCCTGTAGGATCTTATTAATAATAGTGATAGCACAGTGGTAGGGCATTTGCCTTGTGCGCAGCAGACCCAACGATGCCGGGTTTGATTCCTCCACCCCTCTCGGAGAGCTTGGCAAGCTACTGAGAGTATCTTACCCGCACAGCAAAGCCTGGCAAGCTACCCATGACATATTCAATATGCCAAACACAGTAACAAGTTTCACAATGTAGACATCACAGGGCCCGCTCAAGCAAATCGATGAGCAATGGAGAACAGTGCTACAGTGCTACAATGTTATTATTATTTAATCATGCAGATTAAAAATAAATACAGGCTGAAAGGTTAATTACACTGTGTAAGAATATGTAATTAGAATTAAAAAAATCTGGGATTCAAACCCATTAATTCTATTCCAAATTTTATTTTTATGCACAGCAAAACTTATAGATCTGGGTTAAAAACAATAAAGTTATTAGATAATGGGATTAGGGTTAGGAATCAAAGCAGAGAAATATGAGCAAGACTTGAGCTACTAAGTTTTCGAATGGTGCTTCTTAATCTTTTTTTCATTTTCTCCTTCTTCATGAAGTCGTTTTCATAATTTTCCTAATCAGTACTTTCTTGAGCTTATTTATTTATGTACAATATTGTTATGTAAAATATGAATATATGTTCCTATTGATACAAAGTCTAAGACTGAGTCTAAGACAGCTTAAGACTGTTTAAGGCAGAGACACTAACCAATTAGTGTCTCTGTTAAGAAAAATGAGGTTTTAGATTAACCTAAGTACTCAAAGAATAAATAAATTCAGCTGGAAGCATTAGCATATTTTTTTCTTTTATTCTTTTCTCTTAGTTTTTGTGGTGCAGCAATTGGTGGTACTCAGAGACTAATCTTGGCTTGGGGAAAGAGCTATCAAAACTAGGTAGCATTCCAACAGGCAAAGCATGAGTTCTTCCTGCCCAATAACAGAGTCACTTAATATTTACATTTCTCTTCTCTCTCCCTTTTTCTTCCTGTCTCTCTTCCTCTCTTCATGTCTCCTTCCTCCCCCTGTCCTGCCTTTCCCCGTTGCCTTTGTACCACACCTAATGTGACAGGGCTTACTCCAGACTGAGCTCAGGGATGCCAAAAGGCCATAATTGGTGCAGAGGATCAAACCTGGTCAGCAGTGTACAAAGCCACCACCTCACCTGCTCTATTATATCTCCGGCCCTTTTCTTTTCTTCCTTTAAATTCACATTTAAATAAAAGTTAAATATTTCATAGTATATAAATTGTTGAGTTTAAAAAATAATTGCATAGTGTTAATTTTCATCATTGGTAGCATGTTGGAAGGCCAATGAGGGTTGGGGCAATAGTGCAGAAGGAACTTACCTTGCACGTAGTTAACTTGGGTTCCCTGAGAAAACCTGAGTACAGAAGTGTTGTACTCTGAGAATCTCTGAAAACCACCAGGCACGTCCCCCAAACAAAATAAAAAGATAAAGAAAATTTTGTTTCGTAACAAATTGACTGAAATATGTGCTATTGTTCAATCCTCAATTTGCATTTGATAGTGACCTAAAAGAAAAACAATTTTCTTTTTTTGGGTCACACCTGGCGATGCACAGTAGCTACTCCTGGCTCTGCACTCAGGAGTTACTCCTGGCAGTGCTCAGGGGACCATATGGGATGCTGGGAATCAAACCTGGGTCAGTCGCGTGCAAGGCAAATGCCCTACCCACTGTGCTGTCTCCCCATCCCCAAGAAAAGCAATTTTCAATAGCACATTTTCATGCAATATTGCAAAGAAAGTATAATAAATATCCTAAGTCTGAAAAAAATCACCAGGAGCTGAATAGTGTCTTTGCAAAAATAAATCACATGTCTATTCAGTTTTTACTATATAAAAGTGTAAGAAAATGGTGGCTCCTCTAAAATTCATATATTTTTATTTGCTTTTTGCTATGGTATTTCTGGTTTGGGTCCTGAAGTTTACATTATTTCTACCTACTCTATCTTTTTGATTTTATCTTATATTTCAATTGTATTATATTAATTTTTTAATTCTTCAATTCTTAAAACACTTGGGAATAATCTTCACTTTCTAAGTTAAAAATCTCAAGTGCTAGTCAGTAGTTGCTCAAAGAGTTGGATGCACATTCAAAAGAACAAAAGCAACCGATGCTGGCGTGGATGTGGCGAGAAAGGGACACTCCTTCACTGTTGGTGGGAATGTCCACTGGTTCAGCCCTTCTGGAAAACAGTATGGACGATTCTCAAAAAATTAGAAATTGAGCTCCCATTTGACCCAGCAATACCACTCCTGGGAATATATCCCAGAGAGGCAAAAATGTATAGTCGAAGTGACATCTGCACTTGTTTGTTCATTGCAGCACTCTTTACAATAGCCAGAAACTGGAAGAAACCTGAATGCCCAAGAACAGATGACTGGTTAAAGAAACTTTGGTACATCTACACAATGGAGTACTATGTAGCTGTTAGAAAAGATGAAGTCATGAAATTTACATACAAGTGGTACAATATGGAAAGTATCATGCTAAGCGAAATGAGTCAGAAAGAGAGGGATAGACATAGAAAGATTGCATTCATCTGGGGGATATAAAGTAACAAAGTATGAGATTAATACCCAAGAATAGCTGAGATCAGCACCAGGAGGATTACTCCATAACTTAGAGGCCAGCCGGGTATCCTAGAGGAAAGGGCAGTTCAGATAGAGAAGGGAGCACCAAATAAAGGATGTTTGGAGGATCCTCCCAGGAGGGGAGATGCATGTCGAAAGTAGACTATGGACTGAACATGTTTGCCACTCAATGCCTCTTTTGCAGACCACAACACCCAAAAGGAGAGAGAGAACACAAGGGATTGCCCTGCCACAGAGGCAGGGGGGGATGGGGGGATGGGGGTGGGGGATATTATCCATGGTGGTGGAAAATGGGCACTGGTGGAGGGATGGGTATCTGATCATTGTATAATTGAAACCAAAGCACAAAAAATTGTAAATCTACAACTTTAAAAAAAATAAAATAAAATAAAGGGAAAAAAATATATCACTTTTAAAAACAAAACAAAACAAAACAAAAGAGTTGGATGCATACTTTCCATGCAGTAGTCATATGTTCTTTTTAATTCCTTTACCTTCCTAGATATATTCCTCATGTTATTTGCTTAATAATGATTTGTTATTAACTATCAACCAAAAAAGTAGAAATTCAAAGAACATATGACATTTATAAGAGGAACAGATGCAAACATAAGGGAATATTCCCTCTACTTGCATGGATGAAAAATGGGGAAACTGTTTATTTTGGACAGATATTAAAAGTGTTGTTGAAATTCATTATATTGAAGTATTATGGCTAATGGGCTGGAGAGATAGCACAGCGGGTAGGGCGTTCGCCTTACAAGCGGCCAAAATGGCCGACCCGAGTTCGATTCCTCCGCCCCTCTCGGAGAGCCCGGCAAGCTACCGAGAGTATTCGATATGCCAGACACAGTAACAACAAAGTCTCCAATGGAGACGTTACTGGGCCCGCTCGAGCAAATCGACGATCAACGGGAGGGCCTTTTTATTTTTTTTTATTTTTATGGCTAATATTATGGTTAAAGCATGATTGGAAAGTTGATGACTTGAGTTGCTCCAAAAGCATAAATTCTCTTTTATTGTCCTTATATATTTATATAAATCGATTTGCTCTCTTTTTAGAAATTAACTTAATATAGAGCTTGCTTTAATGTCATGAGGATCCCACTGTGTCTGTCTTCTCAGAGCTTCTTTATCTTTTATCTATCTATTCCATTCACATAAGATAATTGCATAAAAGTACAACACATATTTTCTGTCTCAAAGGTGCTCAAAGTTACTCGATAAAGTATATTTTTTAAAGTGACTACCATCTTCCCTGTTCCTTACAAAAGGAGCTATCAAGACCCTTTGGTGTATGGAAATGATTATTTGCCTTTGAAGAGAAGCCCTGCTCTCTTTCTGGCAAATTCTACTCTATACATATGGCATGCACTCCAAAAGAGTAGGCAGAAGCCTTTTGTACTAACCTGGGACAAAGCCAAAATGCAACACTTTGGAAATGTATAAACTTCTCTGCTCCTGCTTCTCCACTAAGGAGCGTCTCAGCTGGAAAGAGGTATTCTAATTCCCAGCCCTTCAAACTAACCACCAGACGCTAACCACTCACAACAGATATTGACTTTCCATGCATAAGGATTCATTTTATGTGCAAAACATTTCATAGTGTTCTAGTCACAGCTCACTGGTTGTTATTCCAGAAAGCATCTGTCTGAACCACTAACAGGGGTTTCTTAAGCAAACTGCTTTAGGCATTCCTTGCTTGGTTTTGAAGTTTTCTTAGAGGAAAAACACAAGATCTGAAATGTTTGTATATCATTATCAACCAAATTATCAAATATATAGGCTAGAGATTGGCCACAGGAAAGGGTCTATTCTGTTTTGAGTTTGGGAGTGACTGCATGGAAGAATTTGTTTCTAAAATGTGTTGTTTGGAGTGGGGGGGTAATACAGAGAGATATCTTCAAAGGCAGGGACATGTGTTTGATGCTAGAGGTCTTGATTCAATCTCCAGTACTGCATTTTCCCAGGAGTACCCTCAGGAGACTCGAGCACTGAGCCAAGTATAGCCCCTGAACACTGCTAGATGTGGCCCCCAAACTCAACAATTAAAGCAACAAAAAGGACATTCTTTTGAATACCGGCAAAGAAAGACATCTTTGGTAAAATAACTGTAAGAAAAAATATGTAAGGCATCATTCTCACTGTTCTCCCATTGTTCATTGATCTGCTCAAGCGGGCCTAGTAATGTCTCCATTGTGACACTTGTTACTGTGTTTGGCATATCGAATACATCACCGGTAGCTTGCCAGGCTTCACTGTGCAGGTAACATTCCAGCTCTACAAGAGGGGCAGAGGAATTGAACCTGGGTCGCCCGGGTCGGCTGCATGCAAGGCAAATGCCCTACCCACTGTGCTATTGCTCCAGCCCATGTAAGGCATATCTTAATTTTTTTTTCTTTTTGGGTCACACCTGGCGATGCTCAGGGGTTACTCCTGGCTTTGCACTCAGGAATTACTCCTGGCGGTGCTCAGGGGACCATATGGGATGCTGGGAATTGAACCCAGGTCGGTGGCGTGCAAGGCAAACGCCCTACCCGCTGTGCTATTGCTCCAGCCCGGCATATCTTATAAATTTGAAAACACAACATGTTAAAGGGTCTGTACTATATTATTAAAGGATATTACTTCTTTTACATTTAAATGGGGATTGATGCATGAATTTGAATTCAGTTTCCACACCCTCATCCCCCGCTGTGATATATAACTTGGTTTCTTAAACTATGAGTCATGACCCCAAATGATGTTGCATAGTTGAATGTGGGGTTCTTGGAAGTTTTGGTAACAATAAAATGTTTCTGAACACACAAGAAGTAAAAGCTAATTCAAAATAAAGTACATGATGTTGGAGGAATAGGACAAGAGGTGAGGCACTTGCCTTGCACCCTGCCATCCTGGGGTCTATACTCCCCTGAGCACCACCAGGAGTGATTTCCAAACAAAGGCAAGAGTAACCCCTGAGCATTTTGGGGCATGGGCTTCTCCCCCCAAAATAAAATCAAATAAAATACATAACGAATCTGAACCATATCTGGTAGGGCTTATTTCAGGTGAAAAGTGGTTCTAAATAGAAAAAGACTAAGAAGCTCTAGTATATAAAAATCAGTGAAAATAATTAGTATCATATGGAATTCTGAGGCATAAGGAATTTATAGGAACAGCTTGAACTGCAAGTTAAGAGAATAGCTTCTCCTCTAACACTATCTCTGATGTGAACTCAAGTTTTCAATTTACTTCTCCATCAAATTCACTTAAAAGTATTTACCATGCGAGGTAAGATAATTTGTAGAGAGGGAAACAAGGACCACTTAACAAAAAAAGGATGAATCCTCCTTAACTATTGGCACTGAACACCCCAACCAGGAGACCAAACAAACAAAAATAAAACTATATCAAGGTTGGTCAGTGAGCATTAAATATGGTTCTTTCCATTTCTTATTGACATTAAAGTATTTGGCCCATACCTCTTAAGTATGGGCCATAATCAAACTTGCCTTTTATTTCAAAACCTTTAATTTACAGAATTTATAGGCTGCTATAGCTCATCAGCATCAGATGGGCATTTATTTCATCTGACTTTTACAGATGATATATGGACAATCCCCTTTTGGAGGGAGCTCCACCCACTGCCAGACACTTTGGACCTCTTCTAACAGAAAGCAACCAGATGATTTATCTGTCCTCTTCCCCTACCACCCTTGGGAAACCCCGGTGAAGAAATGGAAAGGGACAGAACCAAAAAAGAATAGAAGAAAATTAGGAATATTGGGGCTGGAGTGATAGCACAGCGGGTAGGCCATTTGCCTTGCACGGAGCTGACCCTGTTCAATTCACAGCATCCCATATGGTCTCCTGAGCAACACCAGGCGTAATTCCTGAGTGCAGAGCCCCTGTGCATCATCGGATGTGACCACCCCCCCCAAACAAAACTTAAGAATATGGCTCTAAGTAAAGAAATTATTGGATGGAGGCCATGCAGGAAGTCTGGGTTTAGTCCCTTGACTGTCACCAGGAGTGATGCTGAGTCAGTATTAATCCCTGAACACTGCCAGGTATGGCTGCAATATCAGTCAGTCAATAAATAACAAAAACCAGGACTGATATGAAATTTTTTTGTATCTCAGGGGTGCTTGCATTTGAGGACCTCAGCACTCATTTGGGCCAAATATCCATATCTAACAATACACATCTGAATTGCAATGCAGTTGATCGGTGGAAACTATGCTATTCTATAGATGGCATGCAATATTTTCCCCATATTTCCCCCAGGTCATGCTTTTGTTGTTTTCACTTAGCTGTGAATTTTCAGTGCAGAATTACATTTTACTTTCTAACTGGAGAATGTGAAGAGCACTTGCTCTGGTTCATGGTGAGTAATAATTGAGGGTATTGTTTTGGATTTAAAAATATCTTCTCTCAACAGGACCAGGAACAGAGATCTTCTGCCTGTACCACCCCCGCCTCCACCTCCCGCTGTCTCTGGCAACTCAGCAATCAATTTCATCACGGGCCACAATCCAGATTGCATGTTCTTCTCTCCTGGAAGGAAGCATAACATGAGACTTGCCATAACCATGCCACTGTACCCCATTCAAGACTGTTTCACTCAGAGCATCCTTGAGGGGGACAGGTGAGAGCCCTCCCCACCCCAAGAGACCCAGCCCCAGCAGCTGAAAACCTCCAGAACCACCGCCATGCTCAGGGCCACCCTCCACATGCTTAGGGCAAGCCTCACCCATGAGTGAACCTTTTCCTGGGCAGTGTGACTGCATTTGCGGCTGCAGGATACTTCATAGGACACAATCTACCCACACTTGATGGGATTCAAAGTAGGAGGCAAGCATCCTTAGAGGGAAATACTATATTATTTTGGTTCTGTCTCAGACCAGGGTTTGGAGTTTGGATGTGAAACACCTGAAATATGATGTTGGGAAGCTGTAATGGTGGTGGGATTGGTGTTTGAATATTAAATGCAATCAAATATTGTGAACTGTAGCACTGTAGCACTGTAGCACTGTCTTCCCGTTGTTCATTGATTTTCTCCAGCGGGTACCAGGTAATGTTTCCGTTGTGAGACTTGTTGTTACTGTTTTTTTGGCATATCAAATTTGTCATGGGTAGCTTGCCAGGTTTTGCCGTATGAGCAGAATACTCTTGGTAGCTTGCCGGGCTCTTCAAGAAGGGATTGAGGAATCAAACCCAGGTCGGCCATGTGCAGGGCAAATGCCCTACCTGCCGTGCTATGGCTCCAGCCCATTGTGAACTACTTTATAAAATTAAATATATATATATATATATATATATATATATATATATATATCTTCTGGAGTGTTCTGGAGTTTGAAGCAGTTCAGTATCTTTTCAGAAACTCCATGGTGGGCAGGGTGGGGAGGGGGCATGCTCATCTGTACTACCCTAAAGTAGTTTCTTCCATCCCCTAAGCCAGGGGTTGAGAGAGCAGAAAGACTGTATAGAAGACTCCATGTCTTGTTTAGTTTTACAATTCACTTTCCTATAATCTGGGGAGTGTGTGAACTAGGACATAACGGTTTACTGATTGCTCTCCATAAAGTTAAAGGTTATAGAAAACCTGAGGAATATACACACTTCCCAATGGTGTCATAGCTGTTCTCACAAATGCTTAGTTCCCTCTCAACAGCTTGCAGGGGCCGATGGTGGGCCTGCAGAGGTCTTGCTGCTAGACATGCTTGAGAGCATACACCTGCCAGTGCCCTCTCCCTCTCCTCTACACGGCCCCTAAGGCATCAGCACACATTTAGGAGGACTGATGACAATGCCCAGCTCAGGCAGTGCTGCCTCCGCTTCCCTCCTCTCTCACTGCACTGATTTGGCTACTTTGAAAGTAGTAGAAAACAGAGCCTTAAATGTGTTTTGTAGCTAGCAATCTCTGAGGGTTTGGTGCCATATCTGAAATGCCCCAGGAATTTGAGTAAAGTTAAGTGATATATTTAGATCATTATCTCTGACTTTTTACCCTGTGTACGATCTCTCAGCATTGCAGTTCCCACTGACCTTGATCTCTCCCTGTGTCTCTGTCTCTATCCCTTTGCCCCATCCCTACGTCTCTCCACCTCCAACACACACATACACACATACAGATTTATGGGGGGGAGGGAGAAAGAGAGAGAGAAAAGAGAGAGAGAGAGAGAGAGAGAGAGAGAGAGAGAGAGAGAGAGAGAGAGAAAAGAGAGAGAGAGAAAGAGAGAGAGAGATTTCAACAGAAGATTTGGAACATTTTAAGAATGTAGCTGTGAGGACAGTTTATAAAAAGAGAATAAGTAGCAAGTAACAAGCAGAGTTTAACATGAATTCTGAATATACTGCCCGCCTCTAAAGCAAATATTTTCACCCCCCAAATTCTAGGCAAGAAATTAAAGCAGGCTTAGTGCTTTATGCCTGCTCTAAAAGATAGAATTAGAAGTCCATATTTCTAAACTAAGTCTCCAGCACTAATTTTAGTGCTATTTGCCTGCATCTGTCAATTCGCTTTTGGCAGTATGTGAAGTGTGCAGATGCAGTGACTTGGTTTCTCAGCTGGCTTTGGTTTTGCTGCTCTCGTTCCCTTCCACAGGGACCTTTCTCAGGTAACTCTGGCTTTCAGAATTGCTCACTGTGAAAGTCAGGGAATGACTGGACAAAGTTTTCATGAGACAGAATAAGGAAACCATGAAATGCCAGATTCTTTTAATTTCAAGATTTCCAACCACACGGATACTCAATTTTTTGAATGTCATCCAATTTTTTAAAAATTCTAATTTTTACAAATATTTACCTGCTTCATTTTCTTCCTATGTTTCACCTGTTTATCATTCTGCTTCGAGGGGCTTTCCTCTACTTCACAGTCTAAGTCAAAAGTCTTAGTTACTCCCCACGTAGCACCCTAGGAGATTTTGCCTTTATTCCAAAGATATGTCAGCACCATATTTTTTTAAATTTTTTTTCTATCTATTGGACACTTCAGGAAACTAGGGGAAAGAATTTTATCAACTTCCAATATGATATGAGGTAAAAGGTAAACAATCAGTAAAGATTTTTTAATGGAATGATTAGTGGATAAGTAGAAGCACCCAACTTCATTGTAGGCACAAGCTCTTATTATTATTTTTATTGGCATGAAATTGTTATTTTTTATTAGCATGACATTGTCAAGCACTGTGCCTGAGGGAAATAATCTTTTATGGGTTTTGGAAACAAATGATGAGTCTGATTTATAACTTTGTAGAATATCAAAATTACTATAATAGGCTAAATATGTCTGTAAAAGAGAATTAAAGTTCTAGATGGAAATTTTTTTTAGAGATTTTAGGATGGTGAGAGATTATATACTGTAAGGAGGATTTGGGAGAGATTATAAATTATATGATATTTACTATGGTCTTTTGACTGGTATTTTTTATTTGTTAGGCTCTTCTATCATGAACCCTTTTGCTTATAAAATCTGGTTTTCCAGAAGCTTAGATGTTATTCTGGAAAATATCTAGTCCTGTGATTTCTGCTTACTTATCATGTCTACTCATGACTCATGTGCAATCTTTCATAGTGTCCTACTTAGTTTAATAGTATCCTTCCCTATAATTTAAAAACTTTCATCACTGTAAGATTAGAGCTTCCAATTTAGGGGGTTCAATATTTAAAAGAATGTGAAGTCAAAATTGTTTGAAGTTCTCTACTCCACTGAACGAGAATTGCTTCCTTTAGTAAGAGATAATTTAGGTGGTAGAGATAATCCAGGGAGAGATATGGGTAGGAAGGTGGGTTAGAGAAAAATGAGAAATTAAACCTAAGGCCTGGATTATGAATGCATCATTTGAGGGTTGGCAAATATGGAGAGTCAAAGACTTTCTTCTATTCTGTCCTTAAAAGGACAGACATGTCAGAAAATGGCTTTTTTTTTTTTCGGTCTTCATTGATGCTAGTTCCAGTACTGTTTTGATTAAAACTGAATACTAAAACTGTTAAGATACTTATCAAGTGGATAGTTTGGTAGTTTGGCAATCACCTTATTGAGAAGATTAAAGAAACAGAGGTGTGGGGTGATATAACAACAACAAAAATGAATGGTTTGGGAATTAGAATCAAGATTATAGTATCTAAAAGGGAATGATCTGA
The DNA here is from genome assembly GCF_029834395.1 of Sorex fumeus. Classification (NCBI taxonomy): domain Eukaryota; kingdom Metazoa; phylum Chordata; class Mammalia; order Eulipotyphla; family Soricidae; genus Sorex; species Sorex fumeus. The sequence continues at coordinate 43,998,316 of NW_026606185.1, read as the reverse complement.
TTATTTTACTGCAATATTGTATTATCTTGTTTTATCTTATATACATTCTACAATGCTCTTGGAGAGCTCGGCAAGCTACTGAGAGCACCCCGCCCACACGGCAGAACCTGGCAAGCTCCTTGTGGTGTATTTGATATGCCAAAAACATTAAAGATAACAGGTCTCATTCCCCTGACCCTGAAAGAGCCTCCAATCATTGGGAAAGACAAGTAAGGAGAAATCTAAAATCTCTGCTAAAATCTCAGGGCTGAGATGAATGGAGACAATGCTGGCACCCACTCCAGCAAATCGATGACTACCGGGATGACAGTGATAAGTGATACCGTAACATCACTTTTGGTTTTGGGTCCACATCCAGTGGTGCTCAGGGCTTACTCCCGGCTCTTTCCTGATGGAGCCCTTCTGGCAGAGATCAGGTGAACATATGGGGTGTCAGGGATCAAATTTGGGTCAGCAACATACAAGGCAAGTGCTTTACCTCTTGAACTATGTTTCTGGCCCCCTGTTTTACTGCAATTTTTCTCTTCCAGATCTGTGCTTTTATCTGTGTCTCATTAACATTTAGAATAGTGGTTCATGCATGGAGCTTAACATATGGTTGATGAATGGATATATTCTGTAAAATATTTAAAGTGATAAGTAAACAGAACCTACAGAAAGTTTCAGATTTTTATTTCTGAGAGCTAATATGGAAGATCAAATATAAACAAAATAGGTTTCAGGATTAATTTTCTGAATTTTTTTTTGCCCCTCTTCATTTATGAATTTTATAAACTTGAACATCTTCACTTGCCTCCTCTACAATGTGAGCACAATAAAATCTACCGAATGAGCTGAATCAAAGGTGAGCTATATAAGAGTGCCTTAAAAAATCCTTCTAGAGGGGCTGGAGAGATAGCACAGTGGATAGGGCGTTTGCCTTGCTTGCGGCCAACCCAGCTCCAATTTCCAGCATCCCATATGGTCCCCTGAGCACCGCCAGGAGTAACTCCTGAGTGCAGAGCCAGGAGTAACCCCTGTGCATCTCCAGGTGTGACCCAAAAAGCAAAAAAAAAAAGCTTCTAGAAATATCTGGCCATAATAATTATTTAAGAAAAAATAGTAAATGTTTTAGAATTCTGAGAAGTGGGTTTTAAATCTGTCTTATAAAATAAAAAATCATCTTTGATTTTTATTGATTGGGCCATGTCTCTGCTTAAATATATATTGTACCTGGGACAAAACTATTTCCTTTTCCATGTTTGGACACATTGGGTTTCTTTGTTTCATGGTCATCTGCAATTTGTATTTCTATAACTTTTATCTATTGATTCTACTTCACCTATAGTGCCTCCTAGCTTCTAATCACGTGTATGATTATAGGTATTTAAGCTGGAAAATAGTAGAGCCAGTTCAATCAGCCTTTTTTGCATATTTTAAAATACAATGAATAATGAAATTTTAAAGGACAGTTTGGGTTATTTCTTCTACATCTATGATTAAAGATATTGGTAAATACCTGATTTTCATTTGGATGCAGCATAAGATTTTTAAAGTAGCTTATGTCATAAATCAGGAAGAAAAATAATACAACATACATTATCATTTAGGTCTATTTAGTCCTCTGAAAATTAGTGTGCTTTTCCTAATTTTTGTTTTCTAATTTTGATTTATGAAATTAAAAACATTTTCTGAAAAGAAAATTCAAAGTTCTTACAATGACCTACAAAGTGCTATAACACTTGTCCTCTACATTCATGTTCTCTTTCCTTCCTTTCTTCTTCCTTCCTTCCTTCCTTCCTTCCTTCCTTCCTTCCTTCCTTCCTTCCTTCCCTCCTCCTTTCCTTTCTTCCTTTCTCCTTTATTTTTTCCATTCTTCCCTTTTTGGGTCATGATAGCGATGCTCAAGGGTGACTTCTGGTTCTACACTCAGGAATAACTCCTAGTTATGCTCAGGGGACTATATGGGATGCTGGAAATTGAACCTGGGTAGGCCACATGCAAGGCAAATGCCCTGCCCGCTGTACTATTGTTCCAGCTCCTCCACTCCTTTTCTAACTTACTATCTCACCATAACCTTCCTTGCTCACCCTACTCCGGCACTTCTATTCTCGTATTGCTTAATTTTCTCAAATCTCAGATTTTCTATTAAGCCTTTTGTTACCATCATAATTGCTTATTATTGAAATACCATTGTTTATAGTAGTATTAGTGTGAATGTTTTATGCATGTGGTATTAATGCATCACACGCAACACAGCTGTCCCTAGGTCCCTTCTCCCTAGATGTATGTCCCTCCTTGTTGGCATTAGCTACCGCTTTCCATTATTTCTTCATGCTCCAAGTATGGGTGAGATCGTCTCACATTTTTCTTTCTTTTTATGATTCACTTTACCTAGCATAATTTCCTCCAGTTCCATCCATGTTTTAGTGAACTGTAAGATTTCACCTATCCATAGCAAATTAGATATGCCTAAAACAGTAACAAGTCTCACAATGGAGATGTTACTGGTGCCTGTTCAAGCAAATTGATGAACAATGGGAGGACAGTGACAATGAATGTAAGATTGCACTGTACAAATATACCAAGGACTTTTTTAGGTCCCCAAACTGTTGATCAGAGAGTACTGTTGAGAATAAAACTCCAAGTCTGATACTGTTGCCTTGACCCCATATGTCAATATCTTTATTTGATTGTCTTTCTGGGGATTCTTGAATTGCTTCCAGATCATGGCTATGGTGAATACTGCAATAAACATAGATGCTCAAATGTATTTTCAAATTAATGTTTTTGTGATGATGGGATAGAAGCCAAGAGTGAAATTGCTGCTCATATGGTAGTTCTATTCTTAATTTGTCTTTGAAGAAGTTTTTATACTATTTTCAACAGAGGATAAACTTGACAACAGTCCCACCAGTCATAATTGAGACTTCGTTTTTGGCCACACCCCCACCAGCACTGGTAGTTTCCCCATTTTCTCTTATGTGTTTTCTTTCTGGTTTCTGAGCCACACAGGCAGTGCTCAGGGCTTACTCCTTAGACTGTGTTCAAGAATCACTCCTGGGATTGGAGTAATATTACAGCAGTAGAGCATTTGTCCTGCATGTGGCCCACCAGGGTTCCATCCTCTATATCCTTTATGATAATGGAGAACTGCTGGGAGTAATTCCTGAGTGCAGAGCCAGAAGTAACCTCTGAGCATTGTGAGGTGTGGTCCCAAAGAAAAAAATAAAATAAATCACTTCTGGCAGTGCTGAAGGGATCATATATGGCACCAAGATTCAAATTTGGGTTAGCTGTGTGAGACAAGCACTTTAACACCTATATTATCTCTCTGATCCCCAGATTATTTTGGTTCCACGTCCAGTGGTGCATAAATATAGTCCTGACTCTAAGTGAGACTCTAAGAAGACCATACACAGTGCTAGTGGTAGAACTAGGTCAGTATAGTCCTGACTCTAAGTGAGACTCTAAGAAGACCATACACAGTGCTAGTGGTAGAACTAGGTCAGCCATATGCAAGGTACACACAATAATCTTGGCCTATTTCTCTGGGCCTGCTTTCCTTTTTGTAAGTGGATCATTTTTACAGGTAATAGCTCAGTATAATTTTTATTTTTTGTTATTATTTATTTTTATTATTTTGTAATAAGCAGTAGTGATGAACATTTTTAAATATAACATTTAGCTATCTATATGTTTTCTTTAGAAATGTGTGTTTGTTTTTTTTAATCCCCTTCTCCAATGTTTGATTTGGGGTGTGTGTGTGTGTGTGTTTTAGAATGTAACTTTTTCTTTTTTGTTTCTGCTCACTTGTTACAGCTTTTTTACTGTTTTTTGAGGTGCCATGATTTAAAATACTGTGAATTATACTCTTATGCATACATCATTTGAACTCTGCGCCCACCTGCAGACAGCCTGCCACCCCCATCACCACCAGTGTTCCAAGAACCCCACCCCAAACAACCTCTCAGTACTATAGACAAGTTCAGTTCTGTAGACAAATATTTAGTTCTAATTGGGCTGGAGCGATAGCACAGCGGGTAGGATGTTTGCCTTGCAAGCGGCCAACATGGCTGTCCTGAGTTCAATTCCTCCACCCCTCTCAGAAGGCATGGCAAGCTACTGAGAGTATCTCCCCCGCACGGCAAAGCCTGATAAACTACCCGTGACATATTCGACATGCCAAACACAGTAACAAGTCTCACAATGTTACTGGACCCAAGCAAATGGATGAACAATGGGAGGACATTGACAGTGACAGTGATTTATTTATTTATTTGTTTTGTGGTCCACACCTAGCAATACTCAGGACTGACACCAGGTTCTATGCTTAGGGATCACTCCTAATGGATTCAGGGATCCATATGGGATGCTGGGGATTGAACCTGGGTCAGCCATGTTAAAGGTAGGAGCCTGAGCTGCTGTACTATGGCTTTGCCCACTACTATGTTTCTTTTTTTTATCCTATATATGAAAGAACTTTTATCTTTTTATTGTGGAGGTAGTAATACCTACACACATATAGATGAATAGACCTAAACTCTGAAATTCTGCCAACTTGTAAATTCATTAAAGTATTTTCTCAAAAAATCTATATATTATTTCCTTTTCACAGATATATAAATTTAAGAAATTTTATTATGAATGATTTCGTGTTGTTACATTCTAAAATGTTCATGGAATATATCCAAATATAAAATTTAGCAAGAATGAAGAAAATAAAGAAAATTTAAAAGGGAAAATTTGGAAAGGACTATAAAATTGTTTTATCATAAGATAGGGATTATTGGTTTTATGTGAGAAAAATATTATATTATAGATGCTGCTTAAGTATCTGAATTAATAAGTAAAATATTGTAATAAAATCTTTATGGATGACAAAAAATACACTTGATCAGACAAAACATTCAATATAAATGAAACAATTTTTTATTGAAAAATGCATTAAGTAAAGTAAAAGTAAAGTAAAGGCCCTCCCGTTGATCATCGATTTGCTCGAGCGGGCCCAGTAACGTCTCCATTGGAGACTTTGTTGTTACTGTGTCTGGCATATCGAATACTCTCGGTAGCTTGCCGGGCTCTCCGAGAGGGGCGGAGAAATCGAACTCGGGTCGGCCATGTTGGCCGCTTGTAAGGCGAATGCCCTACCCGCTGTGCTATCGCTCCAGCCCGAAAAAAAATGCATTAATCTTTATAATCTGGGAGTAAACAAGTTTTTCTTAATCTAGTAGAGAGCAACCATAAGTTCTATGAGTGAATGCTATACTCAATGCCAAGTATAGAGAAGTTTTCTTGTCTTATGAAGAAGGTTCCCAGGCCAAAGGTATAGTAAAGCTTGTAGGACACTTGCCTTATATGCATACAACCCAAGTTAAATCCCTGGCACACCATATGGTTCCCTGAACCACCAGGAATGATCTCTGAGTGCTGAGATCACTCAGGGAATAATCAATAAGCATAGGATGTGACTCAAAACAGAATAAAACAAACAAAAGAGACTCTCTTAATGCTTCATGCAAGACTGGTTTCAGGGCTTCGAATTCTGTAAATTGTTTCTGTATCTGAAGCTCTGGATCATTCCTTCAGATCTGAATCATGATCTAGCTGAACAGAGTGTTTCTGATGATGTGCTCATTCCGTAGACTTTTTGAACCATATTCTTTTATTCTCTTTTGACTTGTAGAACCTTGTCTGATAGAAGTGCTGTGGATCTTTGAGCTTTCCTTTGTGTGTAAGTGACATTTTTTATTGAGTCCAATATTCTGACTCTGATTTTAGATTTTTCTCATTTTCAGTTTAATGTGTCTTGGAGCCTTTCTACATGTGTCTATTTTCACTGGGACCCCTTTAGATTTTTTTAAGGTTAATTTATTTTTTAATTGAAACACCATGAAAGACACAGTAACAAAGTTGTTCATGATTGGATTTCAGTCATACAATATTCCAGTGCTTGTCCCATCACCATTGTACATTGCCCTTTGGGCTTTTGTGTCTGAATGCCTGTAGTTTTCAAATCTGAGGAATTATTATCCATTATGTCTTTAATTATTGTTTCTTCATCGAATTAATCTTTATGTTCTTCAGAGACTCTGACAATTCTAACCGTTCTCTTGAAATCATCCTATAGTTCTCTGCTATATAGTTGGATTCTTTGTTATTGCTGTTTCCTGGCTGTACCCAGCAATGTTCAGGGGTTACTCCTGACTCTGTACTCAGGAATTACTCCTGGTGGTGCTCAAGTGATGATAAAGGATACCGATGACTCGACCCGGGTCTGTTGTTTGCACGGCAAGCACCTTACCTGCTGCTGTTCGAATACTCTAAACCCCGCTGTTGAAATCTTTTCAAACTTTTGAAAAGAAAATGTTTTCAAACATTCTTTCCATCTTCTTTTGTTAACTAGAGTTTTTTCTGCATCTCATGTTGGAGCTGTAGGATCTTTTTCTCAGCTCTTATTTTTTTGTTACTCATGTTATACTGAATGCTTGTTTTTTTTTCTTGGTATCACCTAACATACTCTTAATTTCTGCAATTTTTAGTGTAGTTTTCTCATTTAGACTCAGAATTTCTTATGCCTTGCTGAATACCTGTGTCATTGTCTCTTTGAACTCATTAAACATCCTACCGTGATATTCCCTGAGGATTTACAGAACTGGTGGAAGCTGGTTGAGCCTTCCATGTCACTGCTTTTGCTCGTTGAATTTGGTGTGTTTCTACATGTCATCGCAATTGGGTTTGCTGTGCTTTTGCTTTGCTAAAAGAAATCTTTGTAGACACACCGAAGGAGTCTCTTAGGGATTAGTCTAAGACTTGCTCTTTTCCTTCCACACTCATCTTCATCCAGTAGCAGGAAGTAATACCTGTGAGCAGTACGAGATTTGGTGAGTTGAGTGGTGGCGCAGCTGTATGCTCAGAACTGCTCTTTAGGAGATGTAGAGCTTGGACCATTGATACGGTAACCTACAGGCGTGCAGGCTTCAGGACTTAGCCAGGAGGGAGGGAAATTCTCCTCCAGTGACAAAAAGACCCTGGACATGTCAGCTAGGAGATTAAACTCACCTCGAAAGGTGGAGTGGCAAACAGAGGGTTCTTTATGTTTATTTTAAAATAATTTCTACTCTGTATGCAGGTAGATTGCTTAATTTGTTCAATAGTAATGGTATTTTCTATGAAGCTATCAGAGAGAGAGATTCACGGGTTGAAAGTATACTTTGCATATAAGAAGTCAGAGTTTGATTCATGGTCTCCTAAATACTCCTAGGAGTTATTACCCAAAACACAAAAGAGTCTCAGAATCAGTGGGCTATTTTAAAAACCAAACTAAAACAAACATCTCCTCATCCCCCAATATGTTTCCATTGCTAGAGAAGCAGCTCCTCAAAGGTAGAAATTTTACCATTTTTAAACTTTGAGATATAGTGTCAACCTCCTAGAGTAGTATAAGCTCATTGCACGCTTGTGATAAATGTCTGGTGAGTGTCTGAATTAATGAATGTTAGCATACATATATGGGCATACATATATGCATGCTTAAAAAGTTAGCTATGATGAAGAATGATCTATGTTATGTAGATTGTTAGACATACATAGAAAGAATATAGAGGGCCACACAATCATGGAAAAGGAGAGAACAGAATTTAATAACTCAGAAGTACTCAGAAGTCCTGAATAGAATGAAACAGAAGCTCAGACTTGACGGGCAACAGAATTAGAAATGATCTACAGGAACATATACTTGTTTTCTTTTTTTCAAAAGTCTCAGCACATGTCTCTATTCCCAAACCTATTCAAATTTGTAAATTTACAAATTTATATTTATAAATTTCATTTGCTATATCTGAATTAAATATTTTGTCTTTTAGACCAGATAATCCGTGTAGGTACTATTACAGGTCCCATGGGAAAGTGCTGAGATGTTATTTGTTGAAACTCTAAGGGTTCTAGATTGTCTACTATGATTAATTTGGTTACTTATCCCAAATTCTCCACTACTATATAGCATTTGTTTTTGTCTCATATGTGCTCTTCAGGCTCCACTATGGATCATTTAATTTGTAGGTTGCTGAAAACTCTAAGCTTTTTTAAAATGCTTGTGATATAGTCCAGGTCGTGCACATGTAAGGCAGGTGATCTATCACTCAGGTCCATATCCAGCCTGTGCTTCTATTTTTTCTTTATCTCCTACAACTCCAAACAAGTTGTTGAAAATATAGAAGCTGCTTCAAGGAGAGAGCTAGCCTATTAAATATAATAAACCTTTTATTAAAATATAATATTATTTATTATATGTGTCTAGTGGTATGTCAGGGTATTTATTTCAACGGTTATTTAATATGGGCAATCATTTCAGAAATAAAATTTTCGCTGGCTTGAGTCAGAAAAATCCCAATGATTATTTCACAAAAAGAGTGTAGGACTTTATAGCTTGCCCTGCTTCGTATAAGGAAGTCACATCGCTTGGGGTAGGGGTCCCGCCAACTCTAAACCAAGGCAGCCTTTCCATTCGCTTACTTCAGCTAATCTCTAACAGGCAATGAGGCCAACCCCTCTGAGTTGCTCCTTTTGTGCTTTGTACACCTGTGTTCTCTAAATGAAAAGAAAGAACTGAGCCCTTTAAGAGTTCTGTGCCTTGTATTCTGTACTCAGTTCAACTTAGGAGGCCAACAGCAGCAGTCAAATTAATTGACCTGTGCTTGGCCAAAAAGTATTTTAGAAGAATCACTGTCACTCTTTTCAATTTTTCCCTCAGCCAACTTCCAAGCCTCAAACCATGTGCTGGGGAAGAATGCTGCTTAACTTAAACATAACATAAATGCTATAGGTGAATATTTCACTTACCATTTCTCATGCCTAATTATCCAGAAATCTATACTAGTGTTACGCGTGTTTGCTTCAGAAGTTATTTGCTCTTTCAAACTTCCCAATTCAAGAGCTGACAGTGCATTAGCACAACCTTGTTCTCAGGCACTTTTACTGGATTTTTTGTTTTATCCTTTTAAAAATTTCATTATCTATTTTATGTATTATGCTTCTTTCCCATTTGGTTTTCACTTTTCCTTTTCACTTTTCTAAGGAAAAGTGCATGCGTATAAACACACACACACACACACACACACACACACACACACACACACACACACAGGAGAGGGATAAAGAGAGAGACAGAGATAGACCCAGAAATTGAGACCTGTCTATATTCTGTAGTGACTAAGCAATTGAAGTTTAATAGAATTTCAAACATGCCTTTGGAGATAGAGCAGCTTTCCTGAACGAAAGGAAAGAATATAGCCTTAATGAAACAAAGACATAACGCAAATGAGGAATAAGATGCCTGATTTATAAATTCTTCTAATATGTACCACTGTAGCACTGTCCTCCTGTTGTTCATCGATTTGCTCGAGCGGGCACCATAATGTCTCCATTGAGAGACTTGTTGCTACTGTTTTTGTCATATCAAATACGTCACGGGTAGCTTGCCAGACTTTGCCATATAGACAGGATACTCTTTGTAGCTGGCCAAGCTCTCTGAGAGGAACTCTTTCAGTATAAATTCAAGAATCAAAGGAGGACTTGAACCTGGGTCGGCTGCATGCAAGGCAAATTCCCTACCTGCTGTGCTATCGCTCCAGCCCTCTCCTAGTATAGTTCTCCAAAATCTGTCTGAAAACTTGAAGATTCCACACAACTCTATCATTGACAAAAAATACTGAATCAAAACTAAATTTTTCTAAACCACAAAGTAATTAGAATATTTCTCAAGGTGGAGTTTTATTTTACTCATAAAAGTATTAATACAGATTTTCATAGGAGAGAAATCACCTGATGTTAATCCATTTTTACAATCCTATTAGTAGGTGTTCAAATAATTTAGCAGCTGTTAAAATAAACCTGAGTTTTGATGGTGAGACAATTGTATAGCGGAGTGAGTATAAATTCAAGAATCAAAGAGAAATTACAAAGAACTTTATAGGAAATGAACTGAAGTGTTTTGAATTATAACCATAGATGCTTTGACCCTAGAATACTGGCATATAGCAGATGCAGTGAATCTGTATGTGTGTAAGTATGAATATATGTACAATTGGCTGGCTGACTCACAGGATGAATGGGAGGGAAGAAAAGAAAGGGAAACTAAAAAAAAAAAAAAGAAAAAGCAGGGAAAGACCTGATTTTAGGTCCAGTGCCTACTTTACCTATATGAAATAAAACACTGAATTTCTTCCAGATGAAAGTTCGCAGTGGTTTTCTACTAACAGAATACTAAAACTCTAGGCCTCTGCCCTTCTTTTGAAATTTAATTTACTACATCTACAACTTCTTATCATTTGACCTCTCTTTACAAAAGTACATCTAGACTGGAGACTAATCAAGGGAGTTAACTTTGTATATTAAGTGGCAGAAAAAAATTGGAAACATTTTTGTACACAGAATTTTTCTCTATTATAGACACTCTTTCATTCCAAAGGGAGCAGAGTGATATACTGGAAGAAAGTGACTTTGGGGTTCATTGAGTTTGAATATAGTCTATTCTATACACAATCACTTTGTCAGTTTCAAATTGTTATGATACATATTTGGGAGCAATTTTCCTCTTCTTATTCTACCAATCCCCACCCACACCCCCATCTCCCATTTACACAATTATTCAGTGTGTTCCAGGGAACATGCCACTTGTCAGAAACTATCTTATTTATCAACTGAGAGTACTCTAGCACTCAGATTTCTTGATTTTGAGGGTCACGCCCTCTTCTCTTTTCAGGCATGAGGTAGGAAAGAGGGTCATTACCACCAGCCTTACCCAGAGACTTGGTACTAGCAGTCAACATTTCACTAGGAGAGGTCATTACAATAACAAATCTGAGGCCAGTTCACCAATAACATAATTAGACCTTTATTGAATTTATTGCTAAAGTCTTGAGTAAATCACTTATTTCTTCCTATAAAAAGTAGTAACTGTCAACTATATGGATATTTTGAGAAAAAATAAGACAGTGGTATGAAATGCTTAAATTAGGGCCCAGCCCATCATAGGTCTCTTTTAAGTGACAACTAAACCCTACTTTGTAGTTCTAACCATGCTTCTTTTGTAGTTCGTATTTAATAAATATGTGCTAATTCACTACTGTCAAGTATGGTGTCCAAGATTAAATCAGGTAGAAAAGCAAGATTTTTAAGTGTTACTCTAATCTTAATTACTTTTTTATACAGCATACTCCCCACTAACCCCACAAACCTGAAGCAATATAGGAAAAGCAAAGTGTTAATTTAGGCAGTTTTTGGTGACGTTGATTAATGCAGAAAGATATTACTCACTAATTACAGACAGAACCCCCTCATTTGAACTCAATAACAGTTTTAATTAAAATTCTTAGTCTCCCAAAGCATGGCTCCCTTAACCTGGTTTAATTATTTTGTGGGTCTTGCCTATGACCTTGCATTAATTTGCATAGTGCAAAACATGTTTCTCTATTTGTCTGGCTATGTGCTATTCTGAGGAAACTTCACATTTTAGCTAAAATCAACATTAACCAAAGATGCCAGCTGATTAATTAGACTTGGAAATGTGTCACACATGCACTTAAAATGCAAATAAATGGTGGACTTTAATGGTGAATATTTAATAATAATGTGTAAGATTTCAGCTTGTTCATCTAATTTTTATTAAATGTGAATGTGTTGACTATATTCTACTTAAATACAGCAATACAAAAAGACAGTCATCTTTTAAAGATTTTTCAACCTGCATTATTTTAAGACAGTACACAAATTAAATACAACATCTATCAAAATTATATTTATATATATATGCACACACAAATGAACACATCTAATTTTAAAATTTAAAACATGTTTCAAACATCTGAGTAACTCTAGGAATTTATCCTGCAGATGCATATGCACAAGGATGTATTGCATAGAATTATTTGTAATTAAAAACCTGAAAATTATCTGAATGTCTATTATTGACATTTATCTTTACAACAGGTAAAACATATAAATGCACTGACTATATTCATGGTATACTGTGTAACATGGGCTGGAGTGATAACACAGTGGGTAGGGTGTTTGCCTTGCATGCAGCCAACATGGCTGACCCGAGTTTGCTTCCTACGCTCCCCTTCGGAGAGCCTGGCAAGCTACCGAGAGTATCTCACCTGCACGGCAAAGCCTGGCAAGCTACCTGTGACGTATTCAATGTGCCAAACACAGTAACAAGTCTCACAATGTTACTGAGCCCACTGGAGCAAATCGATGAACAATGGGAGGATAGTGACAGTGACAGTGTAGCATTACATATGGTTTGCAGAGTTGAGAAAAGAGATTATGCTTTCTAATCTCTAAACTATCTAAAGCTACAGAATTTAAGAAAAGGGAGAGGAGAGGAGGGAAAAAGAATGAGGCATAAAAGGCCTTAGTGTAGTTTTCTTTTATTCTGTGTTCCCATTGCCAATTACATTCTCTACCGAATTAGGGTCCTAATAAATATGATCAAATAGCTGATTTTTTTTCCAGAATGGGAGAAGCATGCTGAAAATAGACTGTAGAACAAACATGATGGTCACTCAATGCCTCTTTTGCAAACCACAACACCCAAAAGGAGAGAGACAACGTGCCACAGAGGCAGGGGGGGATGGGAGGGGAAAGGGGGATGGGAGCGATACTGGAATCCCTGATGGTGGAAAATGGGCACTGGTAGAGGGACGGGTATTTGATCATTGTATAATTGAAACCCAAGCACAAAAATTTTTAAGTCTACAACTGTACCTCATGGTATTTCACTAATAAATTTTTTTTAAAAAGCTGAATTTTTGCTTTGTCATAAATATTGTATATGTTTCTATTACCATTATAGAATGATTTAAACTAAAAATGTATATCCGCTATTTATGGTAATATTTAAAACTTTGATATCTTTGGATCTTCATTTGAACTCTGCTCCATTAAAGCAAGTATAACTAAAGAAGTATAAGTAGAATGAATTTCCATATATATTGTTTTTTAACATTTCTTTCTTAGACTTTCTAGGTTCTCGTAAAGCCTGTTTCTCTTAAAATTATCATAAAAAGATAAAAACAGAGTTAGAGAGATATTACAGAAGATAATGCACTTGACTTGCACTTGGTCAAAGCTAGTTCAATCTTTGGCACCATATATGGTCCCCTCGTACTTTGAGCAGTGCCCTCCTCCCCCCTAGCACAGAGACATTAGTAGCCCCTGAGGATATCAACTTTAGTCTAATAGCAAAAACAACAACAATAAAAAAAATGAAAACCCCAAGAAAAAATAAGTAAAGAGATAAATGATAAGATAGCAGAGTTAGATTTTAAAAATATATTTCTGTTAATTAACATTTTCTTTCCTTAGATTACCTGTCCATCCAAGCATTTAAAAATATGCCTGTACTTTATATTAAAATATGGTAGTATTTCAAATAATAATATAATTTGAAAGTCTGAATTAAAGATGAATACTTATCAAACTCAGTGTAATTTGCACAAAGATCACACTATGACTGCTTCTGATTAAAAAAGTAAAAAAAAATTATATCATTCACCTTTTTGTCTATTAACATAATAGATGCTGCTCCCAGTTGTGGATACTTTCTAATGATATCAACCTGTAAATGAGACCACATACTTTAAGAATAATAATGAGAATAGTCTAATATATTAGGCAGATACAAGAATGCCCAAGTTTATGGCACATCCTCCTTACCCATTAGCCATAATTCACAATTATTCTGCAATCTGGAATAAGAATGTGATACAGATTTGAGAAAATCTCCATCAGCATTTTTTAATAATATTAGTTAAATAAACATTTAGGCATGAATAAATCATAATTAATAAATGTATCTTAATTATAATTGAACTTATTTTAAATATTTTATGACAACAAGCTAGATGACTCTTTAAAAATAATTTCTTAGAATATGCATATTATGGTTTTTAGTCATCTTAAAAAAGATTTTTTAAGTCTATGAAAGCGAATGCTATATTTCCATGCTTTATTTTAGTTCAGTCATCTTTAAGCATATCATAGATCCTTTCCTAAATGCAGTGTGGAAGAATGTAATATCTTCATAGAGAACTCAAGTGGTTCCTTATAAAATCACCTTTCTTTTTAAGTCTTTATATACCATCTTTTAGTAATCTTCTTTAGGCTTTTAGGTCAATATTTTTCAAAACTCTCAGTGGGAAAAATGAAAAATACTAAGCTCTGGAAAATTTTTATTTAATGGAGTGTTTTCCAATTTCTACTTTTCACTCACTTTACAATTCTGTGATTTTGAAAAAAGAATGATTATTTTCCCTGTGATGTAATCTGTCTGGTCTTAAAACTTTGAAATTATAAATTATTTAAAGTAATTATGCATAAGTTCCTTCCAATGTTTCTAGGTTCTGATATCCTCTTACTCAAGTCTAACCTATCCTTTTTAGTGTGAATATTATTTTTTTCTGCTGTCAATAATAGAAACAAAATAGAAATTGGTTGGCTCTGACTTCTTTGTGTACAGTTTCACAGAGCTAATTCATTCAAAGCTTTAAAAAACTTACAGCCTTGTGTTAAAAATATCCAGGTCTTACTCCCAAGTCTGTGAAGTTGGTCTGTGATTGTGTCTAAGAACATTTAATATCATTAAGCTACAATGTGTTCACAGTTTTGAGGAACCAAATTTGGAACAGAAGAAAATTGATGTACTATGTGCTGTTAAAAACCTGGGTTATGATGATGTTTGTAAATCATGAAGCCAAATGTGAGTGACCAGCTAATTCCCTGACTATTATGAGAAGAAAATAAATACTTTTAGGCAGGTATCAGTTATTTATTCTGTTGATTAAAAGCAAATGTGTTTTTCAATTATTGCTTTTCAAATTGAATTTCTCTTAAGAGCCCGGTGGATGGTGCAAAAGAGAGCTCTCTCTCCTCTCTCTCTCTCTCTCTCTCTCTCTCTCTCTCTCTCTCTCTCTGTCTCTCTCTCTCTCTCTCTCTCTTAGAATTTCTGCTACAGTAAATTTTGGGTGAAAGTCAGCATCTGTGTTTTTAAAAAACATTCCAGGAATCTTTAGGTCAATATTTGCCAAACAAACGTGATAAAGCACATTTGGTAAACAACACACTGTCAGTTATCCAAAAAATTGGCTCTAGCCTTGCTTTGGTTTTTGTCAGTGCAGCCCAACTACAGTAAAAAATTGAGTTGAGGTACTTTGACAGGTGCTTTACATTTCTTCTCCTCCTCTGATGCGTATAGCCCTGCCACACTGTCTCACTCTCTGCCACGACCATGCACCAACTTTTCCATCTTCCCATGCAATTTTTCCTTCTGCCTGCTGGAATTCTCACTTTCCCTGGGATGTTCTCCTCTCATGTGTCACTTTCTCACTTTACAACTCCCATTCAATCCTTCTGTTTCTCTTTATTCTATGATTGACTCTCCCCGAGAAGCCATTTGCAATCCCCTATTATGAAGAATTCCCTATAAAAATAAATTATATTGTGCTGTTTTTGGGAGATAAACTTGATGGGGTAAACAGCTGTACACAGCAGCTCTGTGCAAACAAGTTTAAAGCAAAATCCAACCAGATGCTCAGTGTGAACCCTCTGAGAGCTGAGATCAGCTGTTGTACTATCCAACAGTTGCCCTACAGAAAGCCAGCCTTGCTGGGAAAAAAATGAAAGAACAATATCGCCAGGTGATCAAAGCCTAGGTAAAGAATAAAAAGCATCCTGCCCAGAAAAGGATGGCAATCTTTCTACTCACATGGGCATATTTTATTAGGAGCAACTGAAATGATTTTTAGAAACTTTTGTTTAAAGAAGGACATTGATATTAGCATTGCAAGCATAGTGAGGCTTGAATATTTCAATTTTTTCTAGAATAAAACGCCAGAGTTTGAAGTAGAAATGAAAATCACCTTCCCTTTGGGAGGTTGTAGGCATATATATGTTTTTGATAAAACACCTTTAAATTCAGTTTGGAGATTCCTGAGGTTTCACTTTTTTTCCTATACAGGTCTTTTCTTCGTAGTTTTTAAAAATAAAATTAATATGTATTTGATGAAAAAATCATAAATATCAAGAATTGACTTGAACCTGATTTGCTTTCTAGTACAAATACTTTTCAGTGTTCAAACCCTTTTCATCATATTCTCAAGTGACCTCCAAATGCAGAATATCTGATAGTATATATATTTGGCTAGTTTCCTTATGTACTACTAAGATAGCTTTTTAAAACTTCTTTTGTAAAAAAAAATCTTTTACCTGTCACCGTCTTGTGATCAAATAAAATAGTGAGCCTTTATCATTTTTTGAAAGAAAATCTTCATACCCTAATATGGGTACCAATTATTCCTTTTGCCATTGAGGCTTTTCCTATTCCTTTAATTTAATTTACTAAGTCACAAATTCAATCCCTCTCAGCATTCATCATTTGAAAAAGTTCCAGTAAAACTTATGTCTCAGAACTAGGTAAAATATGCAAATTCAGATTTGACAGGTCAATGATAAAGTGAGATTATTATTATTTTTTGTGCTGTATTGATCTTAGTCTAAACTTTGGTTTACTTGTGATTTGGGAGGTATTTTGTTATTTTGAAAATCATGTTTGGATTTTGACTTTTATTTTGGCAGTGGAAGTTTGGGTCATACCAAGTGGTTCCCATAGCCTATTCCTGGCTCTATCCTCAGGAGTGACTCCCGAGGTTGCTTCAGTGACCTGTCATAGGTGAGGTTAGGGATTTGAACCAGGGACATCAGCATGTCAAGCAAGCAGCTTACCCCCTGTAATATCTTTCTGATCCCTTAACTATGTTTAATAAGCTATTTTTCTTCATAATAGTACATGGTGTTCTGCCGCATCTCTAACTATCCCATGATTTGTGTAGCTTGGTATTCGCTCAAACTTTGAATCATTGACATTATACCTATAAATTGTATCATATTATGTTCAACTTATATATTCAGGTTTATTTCTATGACTCCTGAATCTGTCATCAAACATACTATTCCTTTTATATCTTCCAGCCATTGAGAAGTAGAATTGAAGATTGGAGAAACAACTCACATGGTAGAGCATATGTGTGTGTTATCTTGGGCTTAGTCATGGCCACAAGTTGTTGTGGGCATAGCCCTATACAAAACACAGACTCATTGTTTTCCAGAAAAACTATTAATTTACTTTCCATCCCCTCTTAAAGCTATTATCAGAAAGACGCTCATAGAACTCACTTTCTTCTGAAGCTCAGCAATATAGTACTGGGGTTTAGGTACTGGTACCCACACAGTCAACTCTGACTCAATCTTGGGTACCATATATAGTCTCCTAAGCACTTCCAGAAGTAACACCTGACTACAGAGCCAAGTTCAATATCCTAAAACTTCCAATGTGGCCTAAAAACTAAAACAAACAAACAAACAAAATCAATGTCCTCTTTATCAGATTCCCCTATCCCCACAAAGCTTCAAATATAGAATTTCTCAAATTGTTATAATGTAATCACATCTCTACTCATCCTTCAGCCTGAAACATTTATACGCGATTTTAGTTTGGTGGTTATCATTTGGCTCTTATGGTTCCAGTGCAGTTTTAGTTTGTGGTGTGGATGTATAAGTGTACCAATCACCCCTGTATGTTATTGGTGAACCTGAGGCACCTGATCTCTGTTTCTGGTTACTTTTTGTTCTCATTTTCTCATTCTCACCCCAAATTCTTTCCTTCTCCTCCTTACATTCTGGCATCAAGGGTGATCTAGGCACTCTCTCCCATTTATTACATTGCCTCATCCAGTTATTCTATATATCACATTTAAGTGAGTCATCCTATATTTGCCCATATTCTGGTTTACTTGAGTCAAAGTATTACCTTCCAGTTCTATCCAGGTTGCAGCAAATTTCACAATTTCATCATTTCTTGCAGCTGCATAGAAATCTACTCTGTGTGTGTGTGTGTGTGTGTGTGTGTGTGTGTGCGCGCGCGCGCGCGCGCGCGCCCACGTGCACATGCACCACCACATCTTCATAATCCACACTCCTCTGTCCTGGAATACCTAGGTCTATGCCTGTTCTTTCATTTCCTACCATTCTCTTCTTCCTGCTCCCACCCTTTATTTCTTTCATTCTTTTCCTCTCTAAACACTGTGGTCAAAGGTGATCTAGGTCTTCCCTTTATTACAATATATTTCCTCACCCAGTATTCTATATACGACAAATAAGTGAGATTATCCCATGTATATTTTTCTTCTTCCAGCTTACTTCACTTAACATGATATCAACACATCACTCAATACATTGCAGCAAATTCCATGATTTCATTGTTCCTTGCAACTGCATAGTATTCCATTGTGTATATATAAATATCTTCATAATCCATTCATCTGTTATTGGACACCTAGATTGATTCTATATCTCCATATCTTAGTAATCATACTGAGTGCAGCAATGAAGAAGGGCATATATATGTCCCTTTGAGAGACGATTTTTTGTCCTGAGAGTAAAAGCCCCAAAGAAGAATTGCTGAGTCATAAAATAGTTTGATTCTAAGTTTGCTGAGAATTCTCCATTCTGTTTTCCACAGGGATTGTACCAATGTTCCCACCAGCTGTGGTTGAGAGATTCTTTTTCACCACATTCCTTCCAACAAAGATTGTTCCTACAATTTTTTGATATGAGTCATTCTCACAAGGTGTAAGATGACATTTCATTGTTGTCTTTATTTAAATTACTCTGATGTAATAGTGAGCATTTTTTCATGTGCCTACTGGCTTACTGCCTGTCATCCTCTGAGAAGTGACTATTCATTTTCTCTCCTCAGTTTTTCATCGGGCTTTTTAATTTTTTTGGTTGATTTTTGTTAGTAATTTATATATCCTGGATAGCAAACCTTTATCTAATGTGTTAAATGCAAATAGGTTTCCACCATTCTGTTAGCTTTCTTTTAATTTTAGCCCAGGTTTCTTTTGCCATGCAAAAGTTCTTTAATTTTATGTGACAGCATTTGTTTATTTTTTTTATTGTGTTTCCCTAGCCAGTGGTATCATTTCATTTGAGGCCCAAATCTTGAAGTGTTCTGCTTATATTTTCCTCAATGTACTTTTTAGCTTCTGGTTGGATCTCAGGATCTTTGATTCACTTTCAATTGATTTTTGTGTGAGGTGTAAGATATGGATCCAGCTTTATTTTCTTACATTTATCCAGTCTTTTCAGCATCATTTGTTGAAAAGGCGAACTTTATCTTTACTTTATTTCATGTTCTCAGCTCCCTTACAAAAAAATTATATATATGTATATATAATTATATATAAAACATTTGCCTTGCACGCTGCCGACTGGGTCAACCCAGGTTCAATTCTTCTGCCCCTCTTGGAGAGCCCGGCAAGCTACTGAGAGTATCTCGCCTGCATGGCAAAGCCTGGCAAGCTACCCTTGAGGTATTCGATATGCCAAACACAGTAACAAGTCTCACAATGAAGATGTTACTGGGCCCGCTCGAGCAAATCGATGAACAACGGGAGGAAAGTGTTACAGTGTACATTTTTTTTTTCTTTTTGGGTTAGACCTGGTGATGTTCAGGAGTTAGTCCTGTCTCTGCACTCAGGAATCCATCCTGGCAGTGCACAGGGAACCACTGGAATGCTGGGGATTGAACCTGGGTTGACAGTGTGCAAGGTTATCACCCTCCATTCTGTACGATCGCTCCGGCCTCCTCTCCCCATTTTTCGATGGCATTTTTAGATTTTGTTGTTATTGATCTTTGTACTTTATATGTCCTGGATATATATATATCTATATATATATATATATATATATATATATCTCCAGGATATATATATTACTGTATTTTATATGTTGAATACAAATATTTTCATTTCAATTAGATGTCTTCTAGTGTTAGCATATGTTTTTTTGCCATACAAAAATTCTTACTTTTTATGTAGTCCCATTTGATTATTTTTATTTTGGTTGCCTTTGCCACTGGTATCATCACTGCAGAGCCCTTTGAGGTCCAAATATTGAAGCATTGTGCTCATATTGTTCCCAGTGTACATTATAGTTTCCGTTTGGATCTCAAGGTTCTCGGTCCACTTTTAATTAGTTTTTCTTTAAAGTGTGAGCTATGGATCCAATTTAATTTTTTTTTACGTGTAGTTATCAAGTTTTCCCAGAACCATTTGTTGAAGAGGCTATTATTGCTCTATTTTATATTCTCATAATCTTTGTAAAAATTCAAGTTTCCATAGACATGGGAATCTGTCATTGGTATTTGATTGTGACCCACTGGTCAGAGAGTATATATTTAAATAAACATTTTTCATAAGAACAAAATGACTTGCTATTTTGTACAAGCTGTCCTCATTTTTTAAATGGTTCTTTGAATTGAGAATAATAAAATCAAAGAAAATAAAAATATTCTTAGCTACTAAATGATACAGCCATAACCCTTAAAAATTTACTTTTTTGCCTAATTTTGGGCTGGGGTGATAGCACAGTGGGTTTGCCTTCCATGCGGCCGACTCGGGTCTGATTCCTTTGTCCCTCTCAGAGAGCCCGGCAAGTTGCCGAGAGTATCCCGCCCGCACGGCAGAGCCTGGCAAGCTCCCTATAGTATATTCATTATGCCAAAAACAACAACAACAAATCTCACAATGGAGACATTGCTGGTACCCGCTCAAGCAAATCAATGAAGAACAGGAGGACAGTGCTACAGTGCTACAGTGCCTAATTTTGAAAGCTTAGAATAAAAATTTTAGTAATGATTTACATAGTTTAATATACTCATATTTTATTATTTTCTCTTATATTTCTGATATTGTTAGTAGATTCAGTGCTATATAATTAATTAGTATTTTTGATTTAATTGTTAAATGCGAAGGTATTATAAAGAGTTAAATTATTTCTCTGTTTCAGTAATCATTCGGTAATCTTTTGTGATTTTTTTTGATGAAAAATAATTGACATATATAACTGTATAAATTTCAAGTATACAGTGTAATGATCTGATTTACATAAACTATCATAAGATTATTACAATATATTTGGGCTAGTAGGGCATTTCCCTTGCATGAGGCCAACCCAGGTACGATTCCTCCGTCCCTCTCAGAGAGCCCAGCAAGCTACCGAGAGTATACCTCCCACACCGCAGCCTGGCAAGCTACCCAGCTACCCGTGGCATATTCGATATGCCAAAAACAGTAACTATGAGTCTCACAACAGAGATGTTACTGGTGCCCACTCGAGCAAATCAATGAACAATGAGACAACAGGACTACAGTGCTTCAATATATTTAGCTAAGATTTATCTTCTCTCATAAATATAATAGCACTGTCACTGTCCTCCCGTTGTTCATAGATTTGCTCGAGCTGGCACCAGTAACATTTCCATTTTGAGATTTGTAGTTACTGTTCTTGGCATATCGAATACATCATGGGGAAGCTTGAGAGGCTCTGCCATGCAGGCGGGATACTCTGGTAGCTTGCTGGGCTCTTTGAGAGAGATGGAGGATTCAAACCAAGGAAGGTCGCATGCAAGGCAAACACCCTAAAAAAACTCTGTGATGAGAACTTCTAAGATTTATTTTCTTAACGCTTTCCTAGAGACTTGTACAGAAATTTAGCTTTGGCATGAGGAAATATATATATAATCCTTAGTAATTTATCTTTTGACTAAAAGCGTATAAATTTTGCTGATAGATTAATCTCAATCATTACTTTTTTATATTTATAGTCAATATATTTAGTCATGAATCTCTAGCACAATGCAGTCAATAGCTTTTTCTTTTTTTTGCGGTGGGTGGGTCATGCCTGGCAATGCACAGTGGTAGTTACTCCTGGCTCTGTACTCAGGAATTACCACTAGTGGTGCTCGGGGACCATATGGGATGCTGGGAATTGAACCCGGGTCAGCTGCGTGCAAGGCGAACGCCCTACCCGCTGTACTACTGCTCTAGTCCCGCTTTTTTAAAGTTTGTTTTCTGATTTTGGTGTTTGGGCCAGAATCTGTAGTACTCAGGGTTAATGCCTGGTTCTATATTTAGGAATCAGTCCCTTCAGTGGTTGGGGAACCAAATGGAATATCAGAAATCATTATGAGTCACATCAGGGTCAACTAAGGGCAAGACAAGTATCTAAACCCCTGTAATATCTCTCCTCTAACCCTAATCTTTACAAAATAATAATGATAATAAACATATATTTACTTTTTTTTCACTCAACTTTCAATCTATCCAAGTCAGTTTTATTTCTAATAATTTCATTAAGCTGTACTGTCACAGGTCATCAATGACATTTATGTGTTAAAATCAAACAGTTGCTTTGCATTTCACACCTGCTATAAACTTGTATGTTACACTGGATCTTTGCTTCCCTGGGTATTATGCAATGCAGATACACTTTGCCCAAATTGGGTTTTTCCCTTTATCTCACCTAAGTAATTGGTGTACTTTAATCTCAGCTTATTAAACCTAATTAATCTTTAAATTAGTGAATGTATTAATATACTATGTTTGTTATGGGGATTCTCTAAGCTCTACACTTTATAAAAGTTTCCCTGTTACATTTACTTCTGAGTTTTGACTCTGAAAAACAACATTAAGTAAACTGTATGCAAAAGTATAAAACATACATATCATATCTGCTTTCCCAAATTTAGTACATATACCGCCAAAGTGAGTACACATATCTGCTTTTTATAATAGCAAATAAGCAAACAAAAAAGGCAGTACTGTCCAATTATCCACTAGGGGGATAAATGCACAGTGCAAAATAAAATAGTTCAGTTTAAGACAGTATTTGTGGTTTTTTTAGCACAAGTAAGGTAAAGGTAAAAGGTAAAGGCCCTCCCGTTGATCGTCGATTTGCTCGAGCGGGCCCAGTAACGTCTCCATTGGAGACTTTGTTGTTACTGTGTCTGGCATATCGAATACTCTCGGTAGCTTGCCGGGCTCTCCGAGAGGGGCGGAGGAATCGAACTCGGGTCGGCCATGTTGGCCGCTTGTAAGGCGGACGCCCTACCCTCTGTGCTATCCCTCCAGCCCACTGTGCCCCAGAGGTAAAACATTGCAGGAGACCATGCCGGCCACGGGACAGAACCCCACGACTCCTCCCAATACAGACACCAATTTGATGGGAGGTACCGTCGGCCAGTTTTCTCCCTTGTATATGCCTGGCCTGGAATACCCAAATTCAGCCGCACATTACCACCTCAATCCAGGCCTACAAGGTTTGGGTACCGTTGTGGGAGGTAAAGCCTCAGTATCACATCCTCCGCATTTTACCCCGAGGGGCTTTCAGTCGAACAACCCTCACACTGGAGTCTTTCCCCGGTATCGCCCTCACCAAGGACTGAGGTACTCCTATCAACCACCCCCTCAGCACTCCTACCATCACTACCAGCGAACTCCTTACTACACGTGTCCACGGGGCTTTTCTGACTGGCAGAGACATCTCCACCCCCCAGGGAGCCCAGGTGGGCCACCTCCTACTCAGCCTCCCCCTCCAAGGCCCCTCTTCCCAGATAAGAACTCCATGGCTAATCTACAAGGCTGTGAGACACTGAATGCTGCCTTAACTTCCCCAAGCACAAGTAAATAGTTTGCAAAATCTTTGTTGAAAGAAATTATAATTTTCAAAAACTTTTCTCAAATATATACTTATTCAAATTTAAGATAAGCAATATAAAATCCCCAATGATTTTATATAAATTTTATATTTTGATAAAAATAAAAAGAATATCATTAGAGTAATTATAATATTTGCTAAAAGTTTTATCCCATTGTCAAGAAATTCCTTTTTTGTATGTTTTCACATTAATGTCATAAAAATCCAGTTTCTTCATCTTTAAGGTTTCCATACTACTAAGCTAATTAATATAACTTAAATGAGATAATACTATTCACTGAACTTCAATTATTCTATTGATAATACTGATATTATTAACTGTTGATTTTTTTTTAAATTTGTGCTCACAGGAGTTAGGCAAGGAAGAGTTGTTAAATTGATTCCAAATTATAAAGAAGTTAGGGAAGGAATGGGGAGTGGGAGGGATACTGGGATCCGTGGTGGTAAGAAATAGGCACTGGTAGAGGGATGGGTATTTGATCATTGTATAATTGAAGCCCAAGCACAAAAATTTGTAAGTTTACAACCGTACCTCATGGTGTCTCACTTGATCACTTGATCACTTGACTTCCCCGTTAATAGTCGATTTGTTCCAGCAGGTGCCAGTAACATCTCCATTTATCCCTGTTGCATGCTAGTATAGCACAATGGCATCGGTTCGTTCTAGGAACACAAAGAGCCTCAAACCGATCGTTCAGGATCTTGATGAAGAAGTCTGACCATCTGGTAGGTGGACGGCCATGTGGTCTTTTGACATTCCGTGGAATCCAGTCGGTAACGCCTCTAGTCCAGCGGTCGTCTCCAAATCTCATTACATGTCCAACCCATCTGATTTTCGACGCCTTGGCAAACTAGACAGCATGCCTGATTCTTGATAATCGACTGAGGTTGGAACTCCGAATTCTTTCTCTCATTTGAGTGAAACGTGATACTCCAAGCATAGCTCTTTTGATTCCTCTTTGGGAGACCCGAATAGTGTTCTCATCCTGTTTGCGTAGGTCCCAGGTCTCTGAGGCATATGTTAATGCAGGAAGAATAGTGGAATCAAAGAGATGTGCCCAGAGCCAGAGGTTCTTCGTCCTCTTAGCTATTTTCTCAATGCTTTTGAAGGCATTTCAAGCCGCTCTCTTCCTCCTGTGCAACTCAGGTGCCAGGTCATTCATCATGTTGACTTCTCGACCTAGGTACACATAACTGTTGCATTCAGCGGTGGTCGTTCCATTGAGAGCAAATGGAGCGTCAGGAATGAGGCTGTTTTTCATAAACATTGTCTTCGTAAGATTCAGCTGTAGTCCGACCTTTCCACACTCACAGTCAAAGTCGGCCAGCATTTGTGCCACTTGGCTGATATTTGGTGTGATTAACACAATGTCATCAGCAAAGCGGAGGTGGTGTAGTTGCTGACCATCTATCGTTACTCCCATTCCTTCCCATTCTAGTCATCGCATGATGTCCTCGAGGGTGGCACTGAAGAGTTTTGGTGAAATTGTATCACCCTGCCGAACCCCTCTATAGTGTCTCACTAATAAAATTCTTTTTAAAAAATTATCATTTACAGGAATATGCCAAACACAGTAAAAACAAGTCTCACAATGGAGACGTTACTGGGCCCACTCAAGAAATCAATGAACAACAGGAGGACAGGAGGACAGTGCTAGAGTGCTACAGGAATAATTACTGAGCACCACTGCATGTAACCTTCAACACCACTTAAAATAATAAATTAGAAATAAGAGGAGGAAAAGAGAGGGAGAAAGAAGAGAGATTGGAGGAGAGAAAAAGGAATAAATTTTCTTTTTATGGATTGGAAGTATTAATATTGTTAAAATGACCATCTTACCAAAAAACGTTATACAGATTCAATGCAGTTCCCTCAAAAATTCCCATGCCATATTTTACTGAGATTTATATGGAAAAATAAGACTCTGCAAATAGCCATACCTAGCCTAGGACAAAGCAAGATGAGAGGATATTAAACACATAAACAAAAAAAAGGTGATTCTTAGATCACTGAAATGGAACTGAGAGCCCAGTGCTAAACCCTATTGTATAAGGGGTATATGATATTTTTTCAAGAATAGATTTACTTTTTCAAAACATTTTTCAAGAAAAAAAAATCCACTCCATACTAGAAACAAGGAGTGGAACAAGGAAAACATTTTTTCTACAAATGCTGTTGGGAAATCTATTTTTCACATTAAAAAACTAAAAATAATAATATGGATCCCTGAAATAGCACAACAGGTAGGGCATTTGCCTTGCCTGTGGCTGACCCGGGTTTGATTCCTCAGCCCCTCTCAGAAAGTGTAGCAAGCTACCGTGAATATTTCGCCCACATGGCAAAGCCTGACAATCTCCCTGTGACGTATTCTATATGCCAAACACCGTAACAACAAGTCTCACAATGGAGACGTTACTGGACCTGTTTGAGCAAAGTGATGAACAACAGGAAGACAGTGCTACAATATGGATCCCTATCTCAAACCATACAGATTACTTAATTCAAAATAGATTAAAGGTAGGGGAAATGATAAGAGCTCTCTGATGGATTAACACCATCTTATGCCCAGAACATTACTATTCACTATATTGTACATCATGGTGCTCAATATATTATTCTAAATAAATCAAAAAGAATTATGAATTTATATATCATACTATAGCACTGTAGCACTGTCGTCCTGTTGTTCATCAATTTGTTCAAGTGGGCACCGGTAACATCTCCATTTGTCCCTGTTGTGTGCTAGTGTAGCCCAATGGCGTCTGCTCTCTCCAGGAACAATAAATGAGACTTGTTACTGTTTTTGGCATATTGAATACGCCATAGGTAGCTTGCCAGGCTCTGCCATGCAGGGTAAGATACTCTTGCTAGCTTGCCCGACTCTCCTGGAGAGGGTGGAAGAATCGAACCCAAGTCGGCCACATGCAAGGCAAACGCTATCGCTTCAACACATTTATCATACTGGAATATTAATATGAAATGATTGAAAAATAATTACAAAAAGCAAACTATAGATTCATACAATTTCTAAGGCAGAAGAAGCCTAAAAGTGAATATATGAAATACTTGTTTTTCAGGAAACAAAAAAGAGGCATAAAGTGATTAATTGAGTTGACAGAGAACTGTTTGTAGTTTATGAGTTGTTAAATTGGCGCAAATTCATAGCAACACAAAGAAAAATAATAGAAGCTGGAGTTGGAAGCTCACAAACCTACAGCAGTGAAATAGGGCCTGTCTGTCCTATTTGCTGCCTTGGGGAATTCAAAGACTATGAAGATGAGGAAGCGGTACTCTAGAATTGGTTTATTAGAAATGGTCATGCAGGGGCCGGAGCGATAGCACAGCGGGTAGGGTGTTTGCCCTGCATGTGGCCGACCCAGGTTCATTCCCCAGCATACCATAAGGTCTCCCAGTAATTCCTGAGTGAAGAGCCAGGAGTAATCCCTGAGCATCGCTGGGTGAGACCCAAAAAATAAAGTCATGCAGTTGCATAAGGATCATCTATTAATGGGTCTACCTCTAATCAATATATACATAAACTTTCCTGTATATACAAATGTACTGTCCCAAAGTTGAGATAATCATGCTCTGCTTGATCTAGTTTATTGAGTGAATTTTTTTTTCTTGCATGTTATTTTAGAAAAATTGAGCAGATTGATGCAATTTCAATTTCTAAGTAAACCAACTTAGTCATATAATTTTTGTCATCTGTTCCTCTTCCCAATGTCTCCAAGTGATTTCTAAGAATGTCTATCTTCAAATAGAGGCCCAGGTGGTTTCCAGGAAATAGAAGCATTGAGGGACTCTGGGTATAGAGTCATGTTTAATGTTGGGGAAAACTGACAGTTTATTCCTGTGGGAAAGTTGCCTGGAGGGAAACACTTGTATTCGCTTGCTTTCTCCCTTGAGTATAAATGCTCATGAATCAGAAATTAAAATTGCTCAGGGGTTCTTTCATACAGCTTTTGTCAAATAGAAAAAGACAGATACTTCCTGTATGACTAGGCTCTGACTTAGTGGTTAGTGTGGCCAGGGTACCCATGAAGAAACCTGCCTCCTTTTGCTTATATTTTAGCTAGAGGGAACCTCAGGGCCAGAGCGGGGAACATAATAAAAAAAGGGTCCCATAAGCCGTTTTCTCTCTGCTCTGGAATTACTGGAGGATGACTGTTAGGAATGTACTTAAATTTTACAAATGAAGATAAGACTTAAGAGAAATTTATATTTCACAAATGAGATTCTGTTTTTCTCTTTTCACAACTGTATACTTCCAAATTGTTTAAATCACTTCATTTAAGTTTAAAGTGGCTTAAAACTTTAAAGTGAACTAATTAGCACCTCCAAGTGAATAATTGGTTCAATTACAAGATAAATGTGACAGCTGCAATATAATAAATGACAATGTATATTATGCCAATAATGTCCACAGCATTCAAAGTCTTCAACACACACTTAGGCATACCAAACTGAGGCCTTCAGTGGAAGGAATATGCTTCTTGTTACTTGGAAATAGGTATTTATGTCTTTATTTAATGGGAAGTTTTGAATAACTATTATATGATGAAGGCAAAAATAGGTGTTTGGTACACAAATAGAAGACCAGCCTCCATAGAGCTTAAAGTTTAGTGACATCTATAGACCTGTAAATAAACCAAAGATCTCTCTCTCTCTCTCTCTTGTTCTCTCTCTCTCGCTTGCTCTCTCTCTCTTGCTCGCTCTCTCTCTCGCTTGCTCTCTCTCTCTTTCTCTCTCTCTCTCTCTCTGAGAGTGCATAGCACAACAGTAACAATTTTCTTAGTTCTAGGCACCTAAAAAAATACCCTAAGTGAGATAATTTGGAAAACTGAAGAATGAATTATTCAAGTGAAGATTTGGGACAGATATTTAAGAAAAGTAACTACTTGTACGATGGATTAACAAGAGACAGTTTATTCTTTTACAGAATCTTACAAAAATATATCCTGGCTCATGTAAAGAACAGGTGGGAAAATGAGAGCAAGATTATATTGGAGAATAAAGTCCAAGGAAGGCATATGTACGTTACTAAAATACTTGTGGAAATGGTTAAGGAACATGGACATTATCTTAGAGGCATTGTGTCATTTGATTGTCAATTGCTTATAATTCAGATGATATGGCACAACATGATTATTTCCTCTGTGTTCTATACTCAAAGATAAAATTTTAAAAAAAAAAATGTTATGCATTGTCCACAAAACTGGTCAGAATTTTCTTTCAGGGCTTCTAATAGCAAACACATCAGGACTTTCTGTATGATACTACATCAATTTGCACTTATGAATAAATTGACCTATATCTGACTTTCTATTAAATATACCTAATGAAATGTGCTTCTTTTGTACCTGTACTTGTATCTAAAAAATGACTGGGATAGGTAGAGGAGAAAGACTCAGGAGGTAGTATAACTTTTGAGCTATGTGAAGTACTGTTTTGTGAGATAAGATTTTTTCTATCTTGGAGGGCAAACTTCTGTACATCTGAAGGGAAAAACCCTCCAACACCATCAAAAAAATAGGGAGAAGAAATGAACAGAAACTTCCTCAAAGAAGAAATCATTTAGAATAAATCCTGGTGACTAGATATATTTTGAATGATTTGGGTTCCTGCTGAATGCCGAATCATCATATGGGGTATTTTCTATAGATCATGATTATGGAAGTAATTGGATTAACTTTCAATAGTATTCAATACTTTCCTTAACATTCCTTTTCCAATTGTGAGTTACTGTTCTTGGTACCCACATTGGACACTCCTTTTTTTGAATTTGTTTTAAAGTACAATGTTTTTGTTTTATGTTCCCTACTCATATTTACTAAAATAGTCAAGTTCATTCCCTGGAAACATATTGCCATGTTTTAAGTCTTAAAATGTTTCAGAAAATCCATAAAAAATGCAAAGTGGAAATAAACTGAGGATATCAGGGCCAGAAAACATACCAGAATTAATTCAATTACCCTTTATTTTGTTATGTTTAAATGATGCCTATGCTACTTTCAGTAAATAAATTCCATCTGTGCAAAAAATATTTAAATTGGGAGAGGTGTAAAATTGATCTTCAGCTATGTTTAGAACTATCTAGAACTAATATGTTATCATTTTATTGAACTAAAGAATAATAATCTTTCAGTAAAAGAGGGTGGAGCAATAACTCAGCGGGTAGGGCGTTTGCCTTGCATTCAGCCGACCTGGCCAACCTGACCTGGCCAACCCATGTTCGATTCCTCCGCCCCTCTGGGAGAGCCTGGCAAGCTACTGAGAGTATCTCACTCACATGGCAAAGCCTGGCAAGCTGCCCATGATGTATTTGATATGCCAAACACAGTAACAACAATTCTCATGATGGAGATGTTACTGGTCCCACTTGAGCAAATCGATGAACAATGGGAGGACATGCTACAGTGCTACAGTAAAAGGTACTTTAGTCAAGTACATAGCACAAAATCTGTCATAGACACATCACAATCACAATCACAGATCATCCTGTTATTCGTCGATTGCTTCGAGCAGGCCCCAGTAACGTCTCTTTCATCCTAGCCCTGAGATTATATTCAAGGCTCTTTAGGAGAATGAGACCCATCATTGTTACTGGTACTTGGCATATTGGGTACGACCAGGGCTCCAGCAGCCGAAGACCTCCAGGACCAGCCACCACCATGCTGAGACCACTCTCCGCACACATGAAGGTACTGGCAGAGGGACAAAGTCACGCGGGTTCAGGGGCCGAGATCTCCAAGTCTACTCCGATTTGGGCCGAGCATCCTCCACCCAGATCCTCCAAATTCCAGTAGGCGGGGGTCACACCCACCAACTGGCCTCCTGGCGCAATGTAATCCCATCAACGGCCAAGACTCAGAGACTATAAAAACCAGGTCCCGGAAGAGATAGACACATAGCTATTTATTTATTTATTCATTTATTTGGGGAGGTATTCTCAGACTATATTCGGTGGTAGGGTAGGGTGTAGGGGCCACTCCCTGTGATCCTTGACTAATCAGATTCACAGCTCAGTCACTATATCACTGTAATCCTATTGTTCATCGATTTCCTCGAGCAGGCACCAGTAATGTCTCCTTCATCCTAGCCCTAAGATTTTAGAAAGTGCCACATTTGAGCCTCTTTCAGGGTCAGGAGAATGAGACCCATCATTGTTACTGTTTTTTTTTTTTGGCATATTGAATACGCCACGGGGAGTTTGCGAGACTCTGACATGTGGGCAGGATACTTTTGGTAGCCTGCCAGGTTATCCAGAGTAAGAACTGGATAATAAGGCATTCACGGCCCATGAACACCCACCAACTGCCCCCGGTGCCACGTAATCCCATCAACGGCCAAAACCCAGAGACTATAAAATCCAGCTCCTGGAAGCACACTGCCATAGCCAAATACTAGAACCTAATATACAGTACTCCTTGTGCACTGTAGTACTGGGGCCGATGAGGGCTACAACTGGTGGTTTTCCAGAGGCCATACATTGCCAGGGATGGAAATGAGGTTGAGTACATAATCGTGTGACTGTCTCCTTAGATCCCTATTATTACATTTTTACCCAATCCTTCAAGAATTTTCAATAATATTTTTAAAATTATGTTCAAACTTTTCTGTCTGGGCTGTCAATATGTTCCAACCTATTTAATTTCTTTACTACTTTAAAATATCTTAAGAGAAAAGAAGAATGGAAGGTTGTGGAGTAAGGTAGTTCTAGACAAAAACAAATGTTTGAGGGGAACTGAGGTATAATGGCACAAGTATTTCACAGTGTCATGAGAAAACCAAAAGGCAAGTCAATAAAAACATGGTATAGAGAAATATGATATAGAATCAGTCAAGAAGAGCCATGGACTTGTACATTCATATTAGTCTCTTAATATATCTTGGCAGCTTTGATCGAGTGTCTGTTGAGAGTGTTTATTGATTGTGCTTCTTTTGTATCCCTGTGTTTCAGTATTATTCTGATATTCCTAGTGTCTTATATATAACATTTCACTGGGCTACCAGAAGGCTGCTCAAACTGAGAAAAGCTATGTGAGAAAAACACAAAACTTAGTTGTAGATAAATTTATTTTGTCTTCCTGCAATGTTTCCTAACTATAGTAGCCAAAGATTGCTGTTAAATATTCATAGCTTTTTGTAAGAAAAATCTAGTTTTAAAATATGATATTTAAGATAAGTAATTTGTGCGGTTTTGAAATAGTTTATTAAGAGATTTTCCTTTTGTTGTCCATGCCCAAGTAGGGCAGCTGGTGAAAGTCTGCATGAATCACTTTGTCCTGAATAGTGTAGATTTGGTCCCTCCAGATACATAAGCTCCTATTGAGTGTGGAAACTGTAGAAACTGTAGACACCCTGGCTGCCTGTCCCACAGACTGTACTTGATCCGCATGCCCTGGGACATGGTCACATTTGTATATCTCTGTTACCTCAACTTTAACTCCAAAAACTCTCAACACCTATACCCCTTTATTTTTAATCTCATATCACTACCTATATTCTAAAATCATAGATTTCATTTCTAAATCAATTACAGCTGTGTTTTCTAGTAGAATGGTAATTTTTAAAAGAATTTCCTTGTCATCGTTTACAATGGAGAAGCCATAAAGAATGGAAGCAAAGTGGAAATAAACTGAGGAGAACGGTTACTACCAAATTTTGGAAAAGCCACGATTCTCAGACTAAGGAGAGTTTAAGTTCTTCCCAGAGAAAGAAAATAAACTACCGGGGGCTGGAGTTATAGCACAGGGGGTAGGGCATTTGCCTTGCACATGGTGAACATGGTGAACCTTCAATTCCCAGCATCCCATATGGTCCCCTGAGTACTGCCAGGAGTGATTCCTGAGTGCAGAGCCAGGAGTAACCCCTGAGCATCACCGGGTAAGATCCAACAAGAAAAAAAAAAGTTAAAAAAAAGAAAAGTAATTACCATTCTCTAATAGTCCATTCAGCCCTAGGTTAGACTCTTTCTCTTTCTCTATATCACTGTATTCCACTGTATCACTGTCATCCTATTTTCTTCTATTTACTCGAGTGGGTGCCAGTAACATCTCTATTCTCCCAGCCAGAGATTTTATCAGCCTCTACTTACTTGCCTTTTCCCATCAATTGAAGGCTTTTTCAGGGTTAGGGTAATGAGACCTGTTGTCATTACTATTTTTGGCCTATCAATACGCCACTGGGAGCTTGCCAGGCTCTGCCCATGTGGACGGGATACTCGGTAGCTTGCCAGACTCTTTGAGAGGCATATATTTATATATTTCTCTCTGTGATTTGTTGCCTACTGTCTGAACCCCATTAAATATGGTGTGGTAATTATGGAAAATGGATAGGAAGTGTCTTATAATGCATCTTGTAATGCTTCACAGCAAGTGTGGTCTGGAAAGCAGCCTGGAGCATGGAGGCGGTTGCGTAGTGGAGGTTGGCTGCAAGGGCTGGGTGCCTTGGGGTGGGGAGGGCTCTCACCTGCCCCACTCTGGGAGCCCTGAATGAAAACAGTCTAGCAGAGTCCAGTGTCATGGTTCTGGGGACTCATTTTATACTCCTGTTTGGGAAGATCAGCTGTGAATTCTGGAGGGTAGCCAATGAGGAGATTATCTGGTGCTGGCAGGGTGTGGCTTATGGGTGTGACCCCTGAGTGACTGGAGACTGGGGGAAGCAGGCAGAGGATCTCTGCTCCTGGGTCCCACTGAAATCACAGTCCAAAGTCACAAAGTTCTGCATTATCTGGGTTCCTTGGGACTTCATTCATTCGTGAGGCTCCGCCAAAGTGTCCGGAAAGTCACCTGGTGCGTGACGGCGGTTGCATAGTGGAAGTCCGCTGGCGGGGCTGGTTCCCTTGGGGTGGGGAGGGCTCTCACCCACCCTACTCTTGGGCACCCCAAGTGAAAACAACCTGGCACAGAGTTCCTCTGTTTCTCTATACAAAATAGTTTCCAGATAAGACAGTGAAGTTCAATAGTTTTATTGAGGGAGAATGCTAATTTGAAAGAATAAAAGATAAAAATTAAAACTGATTGCTACCCCCAAAGCAGCATGCATGAAATCCCATGTTGGAATTCTCTAAAGTAAAGAAGAGATGAAATGCCTGTTGTGGGGTGTGGGGCAGAAGCTTGCAGAGTGGAACAAGCAAGGGCATTGCTCTGAGAAGCAGGTTAAACGCACTTTCAAACTTGCCTTGCCATGTATCTTTCTGTGAAGGTAAAAGTTTTTTGCTGGAACTTCTCAAAGAAAAAGGATTTTGAGTTCTAGTGATCTCCTGCATTGAGAAAATAAAGTATAGAAAATAACCATGCTGCTTTGCACAGCATTTTAGTTCTCTCTCTCTCTCTCTCTCTCTCTCTCTCTCTCTCTCTCTCTCTCCCCCTCTCTCTCTTTCTCACACACACACACACACTTAGTTTAAATGTCTACATGTTATAATCTAGACGCCTATTTGCTTCACTAAAAGGAAAATGTTTATTTAGAAAATTAAGAGATTTATTAATATGCTCTTTGCAGACTGCATATCCATATGCCATTTGTCATCTAAGTTTCTTCAGTCATACTCTTGTTAGAGATGTTCATCTTTATTGAGTCTTTATTGAGTCATCTTTTGGTTCTAATATCATGAGTGAGAGGACATCATGATTTTGAGAACTTTGATCAGAGTGCCTGAATTCCAATTACATTTTCAACAAGGATGTGAAGGGGAAGTTATCTTTTAGAAATTTTGAGTTTCTTTTCTAATGTCAAATTAGAATTAAAATAGTATTTGATGATTTTATGGCGTACTTAGAACAGAAACTGACTAACTGTAAGGTTTGACTAACATAGCAACGATTATTATAAAAGTCAATTTGAACATCAGCAATGATTGTGACCTCTAAAAATATTTGTCATGAATTGTACATAAGAAACAAAATAATTTTCAGTCTCGGGTGTTACATTCTCTACTAGATACCCAACAACACAACACAGATTCACAAGAGAAAATAGAAATTTATTTACCTGTTTTTTTATATCTTCTGAAATTCTGATACCTTTGTTTCAAAGAAACTCAAAGGGAAATGCCTTATTTTGTATAGCAAATATAGGCAAAAGAGATAGCCAAATCCTAAATCCAAGCTTTCTTAGAGTTCCTGAAAGGGCCTGTTTAAAAAGATATAAGAAGATTCTGATTTGTTATAAACCAGTTTGTGGACTGATAGGGAATCAGCTATCATTATTCACAGTTACAGTATTCAGTTTCACCAAAATTAGAGGTGTCTTGAAAGATGTTGATTATAAATTAACCCATTCTCTTATCTTCAGTTCAGATCATTGCAGGCCACTGACTGATGTATTGCTATCTCACTGAGAGTGATGTTGGTTGTGTAAACTCAAAAAAGGGCAGCACAGCAGCCACAGCGGCGGTGGCTCTGTCTCTCCTGCCGCCACATTCGTTAGGCTCACCCTGCTTCCCCCACCCCGGGGATGTCGATGGCGATGGGCAGGCAAAGGAAGGAAACGAGGCCAGACTGGTTGGTCTTAGTTGTAGTTTATTCCAAACCTCTCTCCATCCACTCCTGTCTCTCTCCTCTGCCTCCTCTGCTTCTTCTTCCCCCATGCTACTTCATTCTCCTTCTCAATCCCCCTTCATCCTCCTTCTTTGGAGTCTGGATTCTGATCCTCATCCCCTTTCTCCTCTTGCTCTGGAGTCTAGATTCTGATACCCCAGCCTACTCTTACACTGCAGTTAAATCCCAAAGCATGAGGGATTGGGGTAATAATTACACATAGGTGTGGTCACAATCAATAGGGGTAGAATTCTTCCCTAGGGGAAAGCCACTTCTAGGACAGGTTGTCATTATCAGATCAACCCACCCTAGAGTTGAATTCCCCTAGGTATGTTTCTGCTCTCCTTGTCCAACAAATATATAAGCTTATATTATATATATAATATAAATCATTTTGTATGGATACAGTAAGAAATGCCTTAAACTTAGAGAATTGCTCTCCTAGGGCCATCTCGATCTCAGACTACAGTACTCAGGCCAGATAGTCTTTCCTACCCCATCAGGGTCTTACTCTCGTTGTTACTTTTGGATCATGACAGCATTTGTCTATGATCAAGCTCTTAACTTATAGTTAAGAATCGTGGCACTTTGGCCTGGCCCATTTCAATGCCAGGGTAGCTCACCACTTGCCCTGGGTCCATTCAGTCCCTCGTTGGGACCCTGCTTTTGGGGTGTGAGGAACTAAGGGCAACTGAGGCTCAAGTCAAGAAAACAGATGCCTGGGAGTGAATAATATTCAAAGCCAATTAAATCCTAAGTTACAAAGCATAATGTTAACAGTCTTTCTGTATCTATACAAAAAGGGCATTGCTTTAAAGTAAACTGTTCATAAGGCATAAGGAGAGGAGAAAGACAATATTTCACTCATACATATAAAGTCATAGATTTCTGAGGAATCCAACCTTACAAGTTAACAGAGTCTGATTAGGGGAAAAGATGATTAACTGGTTGGGGAGGAGAGTATAGGGAAGAATTTACAGATTAAACACAATGGAATGGAAGTGCCTCAGGAGCACTGTAATGGGTGTAACCAGATAAACTTAAGATCCTTGTGGAGAAAGGGAGAAAGGACAAAGCAATGTCATCCTACAGTCTGTGGGCCCCACAGATGACTTATGTGGTGCAGGGAGGAGAAAGACGGTCACTTTCTCCTCAACCACTTCTGCCACCCGTGGCCCAGTGTTACTAGGTTCTTTTCTCCCCTCACAGAAAGGAATTTTAGGAGTAGACAAGCAGTGAAGGGAATATATTTTATTTGGAGGGTTTTTAAGTTGTGGAGGGGAGAGAGAGTGAGAGACAGATAGAGTAATGAACTCAAGAGTGAACATGGGCTTCTCCAAGGGCGGAGAGAGCCCCTACACACATCCTTGAATTAGACACAAAAGTATGAAAGTACACATCTCAAGAGGGGAGATGCAGGAGACACATGTGCTCGGGTACCACATGTGCTCAGCCATGTGGGCACAAGCAGCACATGGACTGGGGCAGCATATGCAACCCTTCCTTTGTTCAAGTTGGCCTTTCTCCAGACTGTCCCCACGTGGAGCTTCTTCCCAGGTAAAAGTCCGTTGCTAAGGAGGTTACCAGGGAGGTTAGGAGTGGTGATGGTCTTCTTTGGGCTGAATCACTGAAGTTAATCAGATTGAAGGAGAGGTCCGAGGGAACTCAAGGAATTTCCCTCATGGGGAAGGGCCCAATCTCCTCAGTGTCAGTTGCTCAAGGTCATATCTGTATCTACAAAGTGGATCAGCTTTGGAATTTTCTTTCCAGAACTTTTGCCAGCCCATTTCATTGTCCAGGGCCTTTCTCTATCTATCTGCCTACATCAAGAGTAGTAGGTAGTTTGGGTGAACTGGGGATTGCAGTAGGTAGTCTGAATGAAGTACTCTTGGAAACCTGAGGAAATATAGGACAAGGTTGACATCTGTGTGGCACAGATGCTGGCACCCCACCAACCCCATTAAGCAGCCATAAGGCTCCTCTTGAAATCCACTTGAACTGCAAGGCACAGGAGTTGATTCCCATGACCCGAACTCTCAGAGGACTGTGAACCCCAGATGGAGAGAAAAATTTCTCTTTGCAGGAAAAGGAAAATCACTCCTTACCTGCCCCTTTTCAAATTTTCCAATCTGTCATCTCTCGTCATAGAAAATAATTTTAGGAGGAGCCAAATAGGGATGTGAGAATTGAGTTGTCTATAAAAATACATGGGTGAGAGATAATTATGTATCAAAGAGAGAATGCAAATTTTTCCAGGATGGAGCAAATGGTTGAGATGTAGGTTAAAACCCAAGATTGAGAATGTGCCCCCCTCCATCCCTCTGGGAGTTGGTTGGGGTCTTCAACGGGTGCACTCTTCATGAGGAAACAACCTTGAATTTGTTATAGCCTCTTTCATATTACTTTCAAGATCTTTTGTTTCTCCTGAAACTTCTCCTTTACTGACTGTTTCTTAACCATAGTTCTCTGGTTCCTCAGTTTCTGCATTTGGGTGATACTTTCCTACCTCTTGTCTATTTCACATCTGGTGACTTGCTAACTTCTTGAAATCATGTGGTGTTGGTTTTATTATATCCCTCAAAAGGCCATTAACATGAATCTCTGTCCAGATTCCTGCCATCAAAGATCAGAGCTATCCCTTACCTTCCCCCAACCCCCTCCCCAACAAAAAAGGGAGAGCGATCTCACTTTTGATAATGTGTGTTTATATTTTAACAAGTTTAGGCATGCAACCTGGGCTAAAAGCATTTTGACAGTGATTCTTATTCAGAAACTATAGGTATCAAAAAGGTGAGGGAAATTTAGAGGATGTCAGCTATACACATTGGGAGATACCCAGGGAAAGAAACTTAACTCTTAGAGGTATTTAGAATTCATGGTTAAGTAGATTCTTCAGTTAAAACAAAAGAGAGAAAAGTATAGGAAAGACTAATAGTGGACAGATAAGAACAAAAATACAATGCATCAAAAGTTGGACTCACTATGCATATTTAGGTTAGTGCCTTATGCACAGATGGATTTCTTATAATTTAATCACCTTTCTCTTTATAATATAGTAATAGATTATAAATGGAGATTTTATTTACAAATGGAAGTGTAATTTCACTATCTCTAGAACTTATACCTAAACAAACAAACAAAAACAAACTGTCCTCCTGTTGTTCATCGATTTGCTGGAGTGGGCCCAGTAACATCTCCATTGTAAGACTTCTTGTTGCTGTGTTTGGCATATTGAATACTCTCGGTAGCTTGCCAGGCTTTCCGAGAGGGGCGGAGGAATCGAACCTGGCTTGGCCAGGCTGGCTGCGCACAAGGCAAATGCCCTGCCACTGTAGTCCTTATGCCAGTGAGCCATATTTTGGAGAGTGGGAGAAGTGACATGTTATGCAGCCCTAAAAAAATGATGATATTGAAGACATATTTTATGACTCTTCTCTAATACTTAAACATGACTAGAATTATTCCCTGGAGGTTAAGTCAAGTTGATGTAGGCAGGTAGATAGGGAAAGTCCCTGGACAATAAACAGGTCAGCAAAGTTCTGGAAGGAAAATTCCAAGGCTGATCCACTTTGTGGATAAGACCTTGAGCAGTAGACCCTGAGAAGACTGGACCACTCCCCCTGAAGGAAATTCCTCAGATTCCCACAGACTTCTCCCTCAATCTGATTAACTTTAGTGATTCAGCCCAAAGAAGACCATCACCACTCCCAAGCTCCCTGGTAACCTCCTTAGCAACGGCCTTTTACCTGGGAAGAAGCCCCATGTGGGGACAGTCTGGAGAAAGGCCACCTTGAACAAAGGAAGGGCACGTATATGCTGCCCAAGTCCGTGTGCTGCTTGTGCCCACGTGGCTGAGCATGTGTGGTGTCTGAGCACATGTGTCACCTGCATCTCCGCTCTTGAGATGTATACTTTCATGCTTTCGTGTTTAATTCTAGGATGTGTGTAGGGGCTTTCTCCGCCCTTGGAGAAGCCTGTGTTCTCTCTTGAGTGTGTTTCTCTCTCTCTCTCTCTCTCTCTCTCACACACACACACACACACACACACTCTCTCTCTCTCTCTACCCCTCCATAACTTAAAAACCCTCCAAATAAAATTTACTTCCTTCACTGCTTATCTACTCCTGAAATTCCTTTCTGCGAGGGGAGACAAAAACCCAGTAACCCCAGGTCCCGGGTGGCAGATGGGGATTGGGAGAAAGTGACTGTCTTTCTCCTTCCCACTCATGTGAGCCACCCGTGAGTTCCACTGATATCAAAGTAACATTATCAAAATGTAAATATATTTCTGAATTTTCAATTTGGACACACAGCTAATTGGTATTTTTCCTTATTCTATTTACTTCAAGCTGATTGAGGGTCCTCCCCCCATCTTTGGCTTATTGTGTCCAATTTTCTATCCAAGGACAGTTTTGACCTTATTCCTTGAGTGGCATGGAAGAGCTATGTAGGCTGGAAATTGATATTGACAACCTGCCCAAATGATTACTGTAAATCCAAAAAGGCAACTAATTTTCAATTTCTCAAACCTCCAAATACTAGGTGGCTGAGCCTTATCACACAGAAGAGAAGTAAAACCTTGATTACTTAGCCACCAAATACAGATCTTGTGGGGGCCTAAAAAAAGATGGTTTAATTTGATGAAAGATCTTAGTTTGCTAAATTCATGGATCTGCTTAAAAATGATGAACTGTATGACACCACATTTAACATACAAATGATCACTGGTGTTGAAAATGACTGTTACTCTATTTATACATAAACTGCACAACACAATGTGACTCAGATGCTCAATCATGGCTTAAGATCCTTTTCCTATAGTGTGAACTAACTGGATACTGAAAAGTTATGGTTGAAAATTTAAGGTGGAAATTATCTCAGTCATCATCTATGAAAACTTCTTAATTTAACAGAAGAGGAAACTGAGGCCATTTAAAATCTGGTATGGCTAATTGGGAAAATTCAGGTCTCTGTAATTCAGTAACTTTTGAGCCCTTCCTGGTAGGTAAGCAGATTATAAGCACTTTTCTCCCTGTTTGAGATTTGCAAGTGGGCACTCCTTAACTCTTTGTCAGCTCTATTAAGCTGGGCTAACTTCCTAGGGCTAAACATACAACCATTTTTCATTTCTTGGCAATCTGTTCTATTAAATTTGCATATTCAAATATGCAGCATTTATGTCTGATCTCTAAAAGAAAACTCACTAAATTCCTAGTAGGATTACTCTCTTGCATTCTCTTTAGCTGGGGACAGAGATTTGAATAACAACTGAGACAGAAAGCAGAAGTTAGGCTGTGCTTTCATAAATGAAATTAGCAAGTTTCTACAATTTAAAGGTTCTATTTGTAATTCTAAAAACCTTTTCCTTTTCTCCTTGCTTAGCTTCAGGCATGAATAAAAGTGTTGGGGAGGGGAAAATGTTTGCTTTTCTTCCTCTTAATGGGTAAGAGATAACTAAATGCTGAATTTACAAAATACTTTGCTGTTTCTGGATTTTATGCATAAACACAAGATGAATATCATGGCTTGGATCTTAACTGAGTAATATCTGCAAAGTCACTTTGCTGTATATATGAAAAATCTACATTGTTTAACTTGACAATCTTCTCAAATGATATCCACAAGTATTTAGCATTAAAAAGCTCCGTTTAGAATTTGAATTGCTAATGTTGAGTTTCCAATTCAAGTTTCTACAATCCAAAGCAGGTTTGAAAAGGGAAAACAAAAAAGAACAAGCATAATTGAAGGGAAACAGTAGCTTTGGCTCCCACTTGGTTATGTTGCTTGCAGGCAACCTAAGGGGTCTTCACTCTGTGTGACTTCCAATTGCCTTACATTCTATCATGCTCTGGGGCGGAACATCCTAAAGAAAATATTGATGTTATTGTTATCCAACCTGAAAGATTAAAAACAGAAAAAAAAGACATATTAAATTAAGCTGAATTTCAACATGAATTTGAAGCAGAAGAAACCAGCCAGTTTCTTAAGCACGTTCACTGTCATTATCAAATTTGGCTTTGATTCCTTGTTTCTTCTTGCACTGCAAGTTAGGGATGAAAACTTTGTACTCATGCAGAGTTGTGTTTTTTAAAAATGCAAAGTTTGAATTTTTTTGTGTGTGTCCTACATTTTTCTCCTTCTATTTTGGTCTTATTTCTGAGGACATACTTGCTTCAGAGAAGTTTACCTTGAGAAAGAGGATTTGGCATTAAGTTTATTCAGATAAGTTTACCTTGAGAAAGGGGATTTGGCTTTAAGTTTACTGTTCTTACTGAAGTGCAATGAAGATACTTGAAGGCGTTGGTCTATCATCACAAAATTCTGTATTAAAAATCACGCTTGAAATGCTATGGCTGTTTATAATGAAAACATATGTATTCATGAATATTAGTCTATGGATGAGTTATTTCTAAGTGCAAATGCCTATTGTAATATCATGGATAGCAGACTTATACAACAGAGAAAAATTACATAAGAACCTTATCTTATGTTCTTTTGGGTATTCAATGGGAGATTTATTTAAAAGTAAAACTTTAGCTCTTAGAAGTATAAGTTAATGTGTCAAAATTTTATTCAACATTAATAATTAAGGCTTGAAAGTGTTTTAACTAGTTTTAGAGATTATCTGGATAAAAAATATACATAAGCAGGAATGTATATACATTTTCCCTAATAATAAAAAATCATTTTTATAGATAGTTGAAAATATTAACCTAACTTTTGATTACTGAAATAAAATTTCACCACTGAATGGGTGAAAAGTGTACTCTTTCAGAGCCTCAGATTTAGGGCTGCCTAGAGGAGGAAGCTGATAGTAAGTACTACATAGCTGCTCTCCTATCCCTGTCAGGCAATTTGTGACTGAATGGCCAATCTCATTACAGGAAAAATTTACATTTCAAGCAACAGTTAAAAGATAAAACATTTGTATTTTGAGATAAATAATTCCCAACATCCTGGCTGAATATGAAAGAGAAAAATGCATTTTGAACT
Organism: Sorex fumeus; assembly: GCF_029834395.1. Lineage (NCBI taxonomy): Eukaryota > Metazoa > Chordata > Mammalia > Eulipotyphla > Soricidae > Sorex > Sorex fumeus. The sequence goes on along the minus strand of NW_026606185.1, from coordinate 43,956,182 downwards.
TAAAGAACCTTACCTGAGGCAGAAAACATTTGAGGTGTGAGAAAATGCAAATTAAGAAATAACAATTCCTCTTAATATATCTTCATAGGGAGTTTAAAGCTACTGTGATGAGTCTATCTCACAGCCTGTCTCAGCAAGAGGTGGAACATAGATGTATTTGGACTACTATAGCAGGGCTGTCTAAGTTCTTAAAAAAGAAAGCCTCAGTTTCCCCTTGAGAGCTGTTGTGAGCAGTTCCAAGCTAACTGTCTCATTTCACATTTTAAACATTCTTGCGAAATCACTGAATGTTTGTTGATGAAGGGATGTTTGCAATTTTCCATGAACATAAGTTCTGCCCCAGAGCTTAGGCTCACAAGTACTAAGTGATAATGGGACAACATTGAAGGCAAATAGAGAATCCAAAAGACCTTAACCAGCCAGACTACTCTATAGGGTCATTGTATTCTCCCTAATATTTTGGCTACCTGACAAGTATACAAAAATCCAGTTTGCCTAAAAAAACTCACAAAATGAACCATTAACTTAGTCATACTAAGTTTCTGTGGAGATTCTTCTCTTCTACTTTCTTTAATTATAGTTTTATTTTTATAAAGCTCTTCACAATAATTTATTCTTTTCAATATTCCAACATGAATCCCATCACCATTATACCTTCCCACCACCATGATTTAAAATTTTCTCACTACCACCCAAGGCAGATCCTAAATAATTAATTCTGTATTGTTTGTTATGAATATTCTCCTGAAAATTATCCAAAAAGTTTTCCTTAGAGGAAAGTGTATGAAAATTGTTGCATCTCACCTCACAGTCATTGTATTGTTGGGATCGGGAGTTCCCTGGCCCTGGGAGGCGCGGAGAGACCAGATAGACACAATTCCTGCAGGAGTAAAAACGGGGTTTATTTAGACCAGCATGCTGGGGCTCCGCAGCATACCCCAAAAATGGGCAGTGGCTGAGAGCCCCGAACTTCTTCAAAGGGGATCTTATATAGGCCTTCACTGGCCGTTACAGCAAAGCCCGCGCATTTCATAGCCAATAGATTTGTAACAACATATACTTTCTTAACCAATCCATTTAAAAGTACCTCACTCCTTAGCCTATAGATTCAAAGATCAGCATTTAAGTACATCGATTGTCAGCACAAGCAAGGTTATAGCTGGAATCATTAAGCCTTAGGTAATCTCCCTTGACCATCCTCGTTTTGTGTTACCCAAGTCTGCAGGGTGCTTTAGTGAGACAATACATTCCAGGAAAGGGCAATTTCCCCCAACCACCAGCATCCTGAGTTAGCCTTTACCCAAATCTGCAGGGTGCTTTACTGAGACAATACATTTCAGGGACAGTAAATACACCTGAATCTTGTAGAAAGAAGTTATGCCCTGTTCACTTTGCAAGTCCCCTCTCCCCCAGGTGCAAAGCAGCCAAGCAGTTTTACAGAAAGCAATGTTGCAAGTTAGCTAAAGTACACAAAAATTTGATGCCCTAATATGGATTCTTTCAGTATAAGTCCTTGTATAAGAGATTGCTAACATGTTGTTACAGGTTAAGCTTTGTGTGCTAAGATTGGTTACCTTCTACTTTATACCCCATCAAATGTGATGTGCTACTCGTGGTACATCAGTGGCATAAAGTATGAGAAATTCTAGAATTTTGAATAGGGTGATAGAGCTGGAGTTAAATTTGAACTGGGTGGTGACTTTTGGGTTCAGAGGCATCTCTACATCTTGTTCCTTTCTTCCAACATTTATTTGTGAGTCTCCAGATATGTCTATAATGAGATTATATGTAGCTTATATGGAACCAGGGGCAGTTCAAAGGGAGTGACTACAAAGCTCCCTGATAAAAACAGGGAGATGAGGAGGAGGTCTCCCATTCCCAACTCCATGTGAGCCTGAAGATTCCACAAAAAAACCCCTACTTTTATTTATTTATTTATTTATTTACTTTATTAGTGAAACATCATGAGGTACAGTTGTAGACTTACAAACTTTCGTGCTTGGGTTTCAGTTATACAATGATCAAGTACCCATCCCTCTACCAGTGCCTATTCTCCACCAACAATGATCCTAGAAGCCCTTCCACCCCCCCACCCTGTCTTTGTGGCAAGGCATTACCTTTTGCTCTCTCATTCCTTTAGGGTGTCATAGTTTTCAATAGAGGTATTGAGTAGCCATTGTGTTCGGTCTATAGTATACTTTCAGCACGCATTTCACTTCCTGAGTGAGTCCTCCAAACATCCTTTACGTGTTATTCCCTTCTCTATCTGAGCTGCCTTTCCCTCCAGCATGTGCTGCCGGCTTCCAAGTCTTGTAGCAGACCTCCTGGTACTTATCTCAACTATTCTTGGGTGTTCGACTCCCATTCTGTTACTTTATATTCCCCAGATGAGTGAAGTCTTTCTATGTCTGCCCCTCTCTGGCTCATTTCACTTAGCATGGTACTTTCCATGTAGAACCAGTTGTATGTAAATTTCATGACTTATTTTTTTCTAACCAGTGCATAGTATTTCATTGTGTAGATGTACCAAAGTTTCTTTAAGTTTCTTTAACCAGTTATCTGTTCTCAGGCACTTGTTCCCCACCCCCAAATTTTGGCTATTGTGAACAGTGCAGCAACAAACATAGAAGTGCAGATGTCATTTCAATTGTACTTTTTTGCCTCTTTGGGATATATTCCCAGGATTGGTATTGCTGGGTCAAATGGGAGCTCAATTTCTAATTTTTTGAGAATAGGTCATACTGTTTTCCAAAGGGAGAATTAACATTGTCAAAATAGCAATACTCCCCAAAGAATTGTATAAATTCAATGTGATCCCCATAACAACAGCCATGACATTCTTCAAAGAAATGGAGCAAACACTCCTGAAATTGATATGGAACAATAAGCCCCCCACGAATAGCTAAAGCAATTCTTGTGTAAAAGAAAATGGGAGGAATCAACCTCCCCAACCTCAAACTCTACTACAAAGAAGTAATAATTAAAACAGCATGGTACTGGAACAAAGGCAGACTTGCAGACCAATGGAACAGCATTGAGTATACTGCCCCCCCCCCCCAATATATGATCATCTAATCTTTGATAAGGGAGCAAGAAAAGTTAAGTGGAGCAAGGAAAGCCACTTTAACTGGACAGCTACATGCAAAAAAGTGGGCTCAGATCTCTACCTAACAACATGTACAAAAGTAAGATCAAAATGGATTAAAGACCTCAACATCAGACCAGAATCCATAAGGTACATTGAAGACAAGATTGGCAAAACCTTCCACAACATTGAAGCTAACGGTATCTTTAAAGATGACACACCACTGGCCAAGCAAGTGAAAACAGTGATAAACAAATGGGACTATCTTAAATTAAGAAGCTTCTACACCTCAAAAGAAACAGTGAACAAAATACAAAGAAAGTCTACAGAATGGGAAAGGATAATTGCCCAATACCCATCTGATAAGGGGTTGATATCAAGGAGATACAAAGCAGTGGTTAAACTGCACGAGAAGAAAACATCCAACCCCATCAAAAAATGGGGTGACAAAATGAACAGAAACTTTCTCAAAGAAGAAATCCGAATGGCAAAAAGACACATGAGAAAATGCTCTACATCACTAATCATCAGGGATATGCAGATCAAAACAACAATGAGATAACATCTCACACCACCACAGAGTGGCCCACATCCAAAAGAACAAAGGCAACAGGTGTTGGCACAGCTGTAGCGAGAAAGGGACCCTCCTTCACTTCTGATGGGAATGCCAACTGGTTCTACTGATTCTCATAAACTGTTTTCTCAGAGATCACTCCCATTGGACTCAAAATTCATATGGGATTCCAGGGATCATGCCTTTATCTGCCATGTGCAAGGCAAGGCCCTTTCCTCTTGCACAAACTATCCATCCCCATCTCATACAATCCTGATGAGGAAATTAACTGACCCCATTAAACAAGACTTTTAATAAATGTGGAGATATGATGGAATCACCTATATATATTTTTGTGCTGGGGGAACATATGAGGTGCCAAGGATCAAATCCCTCTTGTGAATGAAAGGCAAGCTCCCTATCCACTCAATGTTGTCCAGACCCCACTTGTGTTCTTGTCAATTGAACTTCCATCTAAAGCAAACTTCCTTGAAAGATAAAAGATAAAAGCGGTAAAAATCTTTGGGGATAATTGTTCTGTGAAATTTTGGGTAATTGGGGTGTTAGAGTTATTTAAATAGAGAGTAAGGAAGTAATTATTTCAGTCAAGATAATGATGCCAGATTGATTGCATTAACCCTGGTAAAACTGAAGCCACTGTACTATCTCACTAAAAATTTAGGGAGCTCTATTTTGAAAGTATGTATTAGTTGTTTTCTAAATCTTCTGGAAAAATCAAGTCATATTTAAATTAACAATAGGAATGTTTTGAGTAGATCATTTTACTAAATTATTAAATAGTGAGCTAAATTTTCTTTTAAAATAGTGGCTGAAAACTATAAAATGTGATAATAAAGGCATGAATGTGTTTTTCAGTGAGAAATATCCTGAACGGAAATAGAGCTCTGTGGAAAGAAATATGATTTTTTCTTATTTATTGTCTTAAAGTGAAACTAGTTTTGGGGGTCAGAATGCATAAATCAAAAAATATACAGGGACGGGAGTGATAGCACAGCAGGTAGGGCATTTGCCTTGCACATGGCTGGGTTCGATTTCCAGCATCCCACATGGTCCTCTGAGCAAAGCCAGTAGTAATCCTTGTGCATCACTGAGTGTGAACCAAAAAGAAAAAAAAAGTAGAAAATTTGAGAATGCTTTCTAATAAACTATACTATATGTATGGTTGACCTGGATAGAATCTCATGAATTAATAATCTTAAAAATAAGTTTTCATATCCATAGTATATTTGTGAAAAATTGGATTTTAAATCTCCTTTGCTTAAAGATGAAATGAATATCATGGTCATCCTTTTTAGACTGTGACTTCTAGAAAACTCCCGTTTGTCTAGAAAATTAAGTTACATATTATTAAATAACTTATTTTTCATCTCCTTTTAATCATCATGTATTTAACTAAAGCTAGTATTAGTTTTAAGACAGTTAAGTTTTTATTTCAGTTTTGAAATCTTAGATACTTAACTGGTACATTTAGGTCATTGGCAATGAGAGGGATCACTGTCATAGGGTTTTGTATCATCTTTCTGTAGAAGTTAGTTGAGTTTTTGAGGTTTATCTTGTCTTATAGTACCCCCTTCAGTCTTTCTTTTAAAGATGGTTTTGCATATGTGAAGTTCCTGAGCTGTTGTTTATATGTGAAGTTGTGAATTGTTCCTTCAAATCTGAATGAGTCTAGCAGGACAAAGTATTGATGAGGTATTTATTTCATAGAGGTTTTTTCACTATTTCCCCCCACTGTCTTTGGGCCAGGAGGGTTTCATCTAATAAGTCTGATGTAAATCTAAGGGATGGTACCTTGTATGCAGTTTCCTTTTATGATCATGCTGCTTGCAGTATTGTGTCTCTATATATAATAGCACTGTAGCACTGTACTCCCGTTGCTCATCAATTTGCTGAAGTGGGCACCTGTAACGTCTCCATTGTGAGACTTGTTGTTATTGTTTTTGGTATCTTGAATATGCCACGGGTAGGTAGCTTGCCAGGCTCTGATGTGCATGCGGGATACTCTAGGTAGCTTGTTGGCTATCTGAGAGGGACGGAGGAATCAAACCTTGGTTGTCTACATGCAAGGAAAACACCCTACCCGCTGTGCTATTGCTCCAGCCCATGGTATCACTCCAGTCCATGGTATATTGCTCCAGTCCATGGTATAGATCCATCCTACCTATGGCATTTGTTGTTTTGATTAAGATATATCTTGAAGTTTTTTATTAGGGTCTCATTTAGTTGGTACCCTTTGGACTTCTGGATGCCTGCGTTCTCCAGCTTTGGGAACTTTTCAGCAATTATATATATATATATATATATATATAAATTTATATATATAAATTTTCAACAATATTTTTAACTATTACTACCTCCTTGTGGTCGCCTCCCTGTCTCTCTGGGTCTCTGATGATTCTTATGTTGTTCTTGAATTCATCTCATAGGTCTCTTACCTATTTTGAGAACTTTAACAATCTTCTTTTGTTCCTGGATGCTTTCTGCAGCTTATCTTTAATTTCACTGATTCTGTCTTTAGCTGTTGTTATTCTCTTGTTGAGGGAATCGACTGACTTTTGATTTCGCCTACAAAATTCTTTATTAATGATACCTCCTTGTACTTTTCTTATTTATGCTCTCATTTCCTCTGTAATTTATTGGTGGTCCATTCCATTGTGGTCCATTTCTTTCATATCCTCCGGTATTTTATTGGAGCTCATTACACATCCTCAATATTTCATCTTTGAATTCTTTATCTTAGAGGTTATGTATGTGGATATTCCTTGTTGAGGCTTCAAGGTTCTTATCTTCATCACTACTTGTGGTGGGGATCTGCACTGTTTCCCATGATGCCTGTAGTAGTCTGGAAGTGGATCTTTCCACTGCACTATCAATGTCCCCTTTTACTATCAAGGAGAACTCAGGGGTAGCTATGTGGATAGTGGTCTCTTCTTTCCTCTTCAAGGATATCATCTTCCTCTTTGCTGATCCTGGATGTCTTTTGTGGAATGTGTAATGCTGGTTCAAGTGAAGTATTCTTTGGCTTGAACTTATTGTTGTTTTTAGATTGGGATTGTGTTGATTCTTGTGTTCACCATTATTTTTGTGCATTTGGGGCTTATGTTGATTGGGGCTAAAGGATGATAGACCTAGTGTGGTTGTGTAGCCAGGCTGCCATTGTGAGAGTTTGGAATAGGAGGCCAAGATGTGGGTCCAATGCACTATGAAAGGGGAGATTGACTGGTGTTACTCAGCATTGCTCAGAAGCCACACCCTCACAATCCCCACCACAGGTCTACCTGAAGGGAGAGGGGCCACATGTTGGTGCCAATTCTGGGGTCACAGTTCAATTTCCATTGCTGAATCTGTGCTTCTAATCACTGTATCACTGTCACCCTGTTGTTCATCAATACCTCGGGCAGGCCCCAGTAATGTCTCCTTTGTCCTAGCCCTGAGATATTAAAAAGTGCCACATTCGAGGCTCTTTCAGGGTCAAGAGAACCATCGTTGTTACTGGTTTTTGGCATGTTGAATACACCACGGGGAGTTTACCAGACTCTGCCATGTGGGCAGGACACTTTTAGTAGTCTGCCAGGCTCTCCAGAGTAACAACTAGATAATAAGATGTCGCAGGCTGCGTGCTTCTGGGAGGAGGGTTTTATAGTCTCTGGGTCTTGGCCATTGATGGGATTGCGGGCGCCAGGGCCAGTTGGTGGGTGTAGCGCCTGCATATTGGGAGGTGGGGATCTGGGTGGAGGAGGCCCCAGTCCCAATTCGAGCAGGTGTGGAGATCTATGCCCCGGGTCCCGCACACCTGGGTTCTTCTGCCAGTTCCTTCATGTGTGAGGCTCATCCGAACATGTGGAGAGTGGTCTTAAGCATGGCTGTGGCTGGAACCAGAGGTCTTCAGCTGCTGGGGCTTGGCTCGAGGAGGGGAGGGAAACTCAACCCACCCTCCTCCAAGGGGCCCCGGTGAGGACAGCCAGGCACGGAGGCAGGAGACTCTGTGCTGCTCTCTTCCGGGAGCAGGGTTTAATAGTCTCTGGGTCTTGGCGGTTGATGGGATTGCACGGCGCTTGGGGCAGTTGGTGGGAGTAACGCCTACATAGTGGAAGGTGGGGATCTGGGTGGAAGAGGCCCCAGTCCCAATCTGAGAAGGCTTGGAAATCTAAGCCCCGGGTCCCGCTTCTAGAAGTACGGGGAATTTTCCCCTCTAGTCTACACACTTCTGTGGAGACCTGTAGCTGCAGAGGAAACTTCTGTTATCTTGAGAAAATTTAAATAAGACTAAGAGAGAAAACACAAAACAACGAATGCCTGCAAGTATCATTTAATTTTTTAAATATAACTCATTATTAGAGATGGATATTTTAATATTTCAAGAATAGAGAATTAAAAAATTAAGAAAGCACATAATAGAGTTAATAGCAAAAAAAATTAGTCCTACCTCAAAAAAAAATGTAGGCATTTTGTTCTGAATTTAGTGTAACACTGAGAAATATCAGTGGAAATATTTCTTTAAAATATAGCAAATTTATATATATAACTCAGCTAAACCTACTGGACAAAATGAGTTGAAAAAAATGACAGTGTATTTAGACTTAATATTGTCATAGTTCACCGTATCACTAGCATCCCATTGTTCATCGATTTAGTCAAGCAGGCCTCAGTAATGTCTCCATTCGTCCCAGCCATGAGATTTTAGCAGCCTCTCCTAACTCGTCTTTCCCAATGTATTGGAGACTCTTTCAGGGGCAGGGGGATGAGAACTATTATTGTTACTGTTTTTGGCATATCGAATATACCATGGGTAGTTGTAATAGTTAAAAAAGCAAAAACAAAAGCAAGAAGCCAACTGTAGAATAAAGAAAACAGTTCTTTAAGTGATTCAAATTATTAATTAAAAAAGAATGGTCAAAATAAACTTTAGCCATTAAAAAAGGTAAAGGTAAAGGCCCTCCCATTGATCGTCGATTTGCTCGAGCGGGCCCAGTAACATCTCCATTGGAGACTTTGTTGTTACTGTGTTTGGCATATTGATTACTCTCGGTAGCTTGCCGGGCTCTCCGAGAGGGGCGGAGGAATCGAACTCGGGTCGGCCATGTTGGCCGCTTGTAAGGCGAACGCCCTACCGCTGTGCTATCGCTCCAGCCCCTTTAGCCATTAAAGCTTATAAAATTGATTGTATCAAGCTCTAATGAACACCAAGTGTATTTTGTTGTATAATCAATAAAAAGGTTGGATCAATCAAATATTGTATAATGAATCATTTGATAAGTTTACACACCTGTGTAACAATATTAAAGACTGACAATTCTAACACTGTAATAATATGAATGGAGGGCTTAGACTGCATTTAAAGCAGGTGCTGAGGGGCTGGAGCAATAGCACAGCGGGTAGGGTGTTTGCCTTGCACGTGGCTAACCCAGGTTCGATTCCCAGCATCCCATATGGTCCCCTGAGTACCACCAGGAGTGATTCCTGACTGCAAAGCCAGGAGTAACCCCTGAGCATCGCCGGGTGTGACCCAAAAAACAAAGCAAAACAAAAAATGAAGCAGGTGCTGAGAGATACAAGATAAATCAAGCCATTCAAACATAATAAGCCCAACAATAGGTGAGAGGGTGACTGTTAATTATACGACAACATTGTTTTTCAAATTTTTCTGCAATGTTTATGATCCAAGAATTATTGAGGAATGTTATTTTAACTGTACTTATGGCCATGCATATCCCCATCCTGAGATGCTATTCTATATCAATAAAATACTTTGAAATGCTATCAACCTGATTTTTCACCACATTGTTTCATTCATCACATCATAATTTACACAAGTATTTGTTATTCTTCACCATTTTGACTTATTCTAGTAGAAAATGCAAAAAAAAATTCTTACTTGATTACCCCTGTAAAGTATCGAAAAGACACAGGAAAATGGTGCTGTAAGTAACAGATGGACTTTTCTCCATTGATTAGCAGCTCCTAGTCCCTCATCATTTTTCAGACTTTGAAAAAAAACCTTTTTCTTCTCTTGTGCCAAGTGTTCAGATCCAATACATTAGTTGCTGCATTCAAAAGTTTGCCTTTATATCTGAGAAGAGCAGTGAGGAGGATGACTGCCTTAGCCTTTCGAAGTTTCATCTTACACAGTCACAGGCACACACTCCTGCAATAGAAAGACTTAATCATTTGCTAATGATTATGTATCTTTCCAATATGTTATTTGTCTTAATGCCAATGTCATCTCACCATCTCCCCCTCCTTTCCTTCTTTTTTTCCCATATTTGGCAGAGTACATCTTCCTAGTCCTTAGATTACCTCTGTAGCTTAAAACTTCAAAAGGATCTTTTAAGTCTACTTTAAAAGTTGCAGTTGATTGTTATCTTTTCTAAAGCATCTAGGCCACCAAATCAAGATGCTCTACTTTCAATGTAGATTTCTTGAGCATATCCACTTGCTGCTTAGAGTGGCACCAAGACAAGTGGCATCCCCCCTTAACAGTGATTACAAAACAAAGCCTGATTATCTTATTTTTAAATTTCTGCCAGTTCCAAAGAGCAAAGCCAAATGATGAGGGACTTGGCAGGTGTCTGGTTTAAACAGAAGGATGAAGAGAAAAGTGCCAAAATGCTTTGTGATCTGCTGATTGGTTCCTTCACTGCTAAGAGGGGCATTCTGATGGGTGCCAGGCACCATGAGACATTGTTCATTCCCTGCATGTGAAAACATGAGAGCTTTAAGCCTCCAAACACCTGTGCTCTCCCAGCTTGATGTCAAAGCTGGTGCTGGATGTAAATTCAGTTGTGCAAGAACTCTGAGGGAAAGGTGAATTCAGCATGCCAAGGTTTCAGACCCTTGCATGCAGTAAATTGTTATGCTCCCCTTCACTTTGAGAAGAGTTCTAAAACATGTAGCAAACATTTACAAATGCAACTGTCCACCATTAAAATTATTAAAACTATAAAATTTCTATCACAAGAAGTCAGGAAGCAGAGAATTTGAAGAAAGAAATGGCTTTCAAATTTGTATAAAAGGGGCAGGGAACAAATGTTGCATCATTGGGAAGCTGTCTGCTCTCAGCAAAACCAAACAAATCAACATTCTATTTTGATTTGGTTCAAAGATCAGTGAGAGGGGTGCGGCAGGGTGATACCATTTCACCGAAACTCTTCAGTGCCACCCTCGAGAACATCATGCGACGACTGGAATGGGAAGGAATGGGAGTGAAGATAGATGGTCGGCAACTACACCACCTCTGCTTTGCTGATGACATTGTTTTAATAACACCAAACATCAGCCAAGCGGCACAAATGCTGGCCGACTTTGACCGTGAGTGTGGAAAGGTAGGACTACAGCTGAATCTTACGAAGACAATGTTTATGAGAAACAGCCTTGTTCCTGACGCCCCATTCGCTCTCAATGGAACGACCATCTCCGAATGCAACAGCTATGTGTACCTAGGTCGAGAGGTCAACATGACAAATGACCTGGCACCCGAGCTGCGCAGGAGGAAGAGAGCGGCTTGGAACGCCTTCAAGAACGTCGAAGAAATAGCTAAGAGGACGAAGAACCTCCGGCTCCGGGCACATCTCTTTGATTCCACTGTTCTTCCTGCATTAACATATGCCTCAGAGACCTGGGCCCTACGCAAACAAGATGAGAATGCCATTCAGGTCTCCCAAAGAAGAATAGAAAGAGCTATGCTTGGAATATCACGTTTCACTCAAATGAGAGAACGAATCCGGAGTTCTGACATCCGTCGACGATCAAGGATCAGGGACGCTGTCTCATTTGCCAAGGTGTCGAAAATCAGATGGGCTGGTCACGTAATGAGATTTAAAGACGACCGTTGGACTAGAGCTGTTACTGATTGGATTCCACGGGATGTCAAGAGACCGCGTGGCCGCCCACCTACCAGATGGTCAGACTTCTTTGTCAAGATCATGAACGATCGGTTTGAGGCCCTCCATGTTCCCGGAGCGAAGAGATGCCATTGGGCTACACTAGCACGCGACAGGGACAAATGGAGACGTTACTGGCGCCCGCTCGAGCAAATCGACGACTAACGGGAAGTTAAGTGATTAAGTGAAGTGATCAAAGATCAGTAGTTGAGTTTGGATCCTTGTCCATGTCTGCAGAAAAGTGATATCATAATATTTCAAAACAATTGCTATAGAAGTCAGATTCAGCGAAGATGACTTAAGGGTTCTGAAGAGTCTTTGGAAAACCACATGCACACACAAACACACACATACACACACCTCTGAGAAATCAAAATGGGAAGAGAGGAGAATCATTCCAACATAAAAAGCCTTGAGAGAAATCACAAAATAAGAAACATGTAATAATTTGCATTCTGGATTGAATAAATGCTAGAGAAAACAATGAGAACCTTCAGATTTTTGATTGGTATGCTTGATACTTCTCAAACTCTGTTTATTAAGTCTGCACCTAGTTCTTACAGTCACGAAAGATTCACAACTCTTTCCATTTTTTTTTTGCCCTTTGGGTCACACCTAGCATTGCACAGGGGTTACTCCTGGTTCTGCACTCAGGAATTATTCCTGATGGTGCTCAGGGAGCCATATGGGATGCTGGGAATCGAACCCGGGTAGCTGCGTGCAAGGCAAATGCCCTACCCACTGTGCTAATTGCTCCAGACCAACATTTTCCATCTCATCCCCAAGTTTGCTTTTTGAGAACTTTTTAAAATAGATTTTTAAGATGGACATTTCTTTGCAACTGGAAAGGTAGTATAGAAGGGAAAGCACTAATTTGCAGGACAAAGCAATAGATAATGGTTTAGTCCCTGGCATCACATATGAACTGAAAAACACAGATAGAGTTCACTCTTTAGCAAAGTCCTAGGAATAGTTCCTGAGCAGTGCTGGGTGTGGCCTCCAAACCCAAATAAAATAAATTATTTGATCATTCTTTGCTTCTCTTAAGTAACAAAGTTAAAGAAAAAAGGGAGGGAGATTAATTTTGGGGGGAGGTAAGCAGGGCTTTGGCCATACTATGTGGTGCCCAGAGATTTTTCTGAAATCTGCACTCAAGGATCACTCTTGGAAGTCTTGAGGGGAAATTGGAGTATAGAATCCTGATGTTTCTCTTTTGAATTTTGATTGCATCTGTGTGCTGATTTATGAAAACTGTATTAATCTATAAATTTAAATAAGTGTAATAATAATACATCAAAATAAACAAATGCCTGGGAGATCCAAATCTGCCATCTAAAACTCAAGTTAAACTTAGGTAGGCTAATTTACTCCACATATAAACTTCCTCATGTTAAACTGGAGATTATCATCTTGCCCAGGTCCTCTCCAAAATTTATTGTAATAACTAAATGAGATGCTACAAATAAAGAAGCATAGAAAAGCATATCATATAAGTGCATGCACTTACCCAATACTCTGTGGAATTGCCTTGTGCCTCCATATCTTCAAATTGGTTCATTCCCTTTGGAAATATTGGCCGTCTCTCTTTCCTGTCCTTTTCTTATCCACACGCCAAACTCAGGTTCACACACCGTTCTTCCCTGAAGGTTTGTTGAGTTGTTTAGAGTTTAGGGATGTTTCTTAGGTGGTCACTCACCTGGCACCATTCTATTAGTGCAATAACTTATTTTATATAATGTTATTGTGCCTTAGCAGCATTTATATATTTGCATATTTTATAATGCCTGACCTCCTCTCATTCTGAAAAACTGATAGTTTTCACTTTACTCTCACCTAATCCTAAGGCTCACTTCTCAAATAATCTAGACAGTCATCAAGGGGAAGAAGCCCTGAATCTGGAAAGAAGTTCTTATTTTGAAGTCAGGGAGGAGATGCACCATCAAGAGAATGTTTTTCTGTTGGCTCAATAACTTATTTTATATAATAAGCCTAATAACTTATTTTATATAACAAGCCTAATCATAAAGCTCACTTTTCAAATAATTTAGATATTCATCAAGGGGAAGAAGCCCTGAATCTGGAAAGTTCTTATTTTGAAGTCAGGGAGGAGATGCACCATCCAAGAGAACATTTTTCTGTTGGTAATATGTAAGACCATTTTCTACTTCGTTCTTTGCTTAGTTAGATGGGCCCATACTAACTTGAAGTAGAATCTATAGGGCATTCTGAATATTCTTAATAACCTCTTTAAACCATTAGTTTTCACTTTTTTATTACTGTTTATGACAGGGCTGGAGTGATAGCACAGCGGTAGGGCGTTTGCCTTGCACGCAGCCAACATGGCCGACCCGAGTTCGATTCCTCTGCCCCTCTCAGAGAGCCCGGCAAGCTACCGAGAGTATCTCGCCCACACGGCAGAGCCTGGCAAGCTCCCCATGACATATTCAATATGCCAAACACAGTAACAACAAAGTCTCCAATGGAGACGTTACTGGGCCCGCTCGAGCAAATCGATGATCAACGGGAGGGCCTTTACCTTTACATTACCTTTACCTTACCTTTACCTTACTTTGACCGGGGTAAAATTTAATTTCAGTCTGTAAAGTATTGTGATATGTTTTTTTTTCTGGTAGTGAACTATATTTATATATGCTTGTTTGTTTTTGCAAGAGAGAGTAATTTATAGACCATGCAATGATTACATTGTGAAGATAGTAGTTTTGATTTGCAGAGTTCATTAAGATGGAGAAATAAAATTTCATTTGAATAAACAATTGTCCAAGTGTCCCCTAGTGAAAAGATTAAGATGAACAAACCTCAAAATCAGGTACCTTACCTCTGTTCTTTTCTCACGTTACTTAACAAATTTCTGAGACTTGGCAGCGGTAATAGAGTTTTACTGTCTAGCCATGCCAATTTATTAATAGACTGACCTCAAATATCATCCTGACAGGAGCTGATATGTTGTGTATCCCATTTACATTTGATTCATTTTTGTAAATAACTAAATTCCTTTGCCTTTTAAAAGACCAAAATATTAGTGTTCATTATTGGGAGAGTTAATCACGCAGATCCAGACTAGAAGTTGTGTCCCATATTCATGAGCTGGCAGCAAAACCTGTTTTATTCTGGAATTGTGTCTACTACAGATAAATTTAGCCCCGAGTTAGTGCCCAGTTACTCATCACTAACTGAACCTGTAGTGTGCAATCAAGGATTGACGACCAAATGTCCCAATATTCCTGCGGCAGTCTGTTTCTGTATCTGTCCTCCAAGCATAATTACATGCACTGTCTCTTTTTCATTCTCAGAAGTATCATAGTTGAGTAAATACGCTAAGGATCATTTCTAGGTGCCTATTTGCAGAAGAAAGGTGGAGAAGGAAACTCTACTACTAACTCTTTTCCTAAGGTGTTCTGAGGTGAAGCCATGCATCATCAGTCTACCCAAATGCCTTAGCTAATTCCTTTTGGGGAGTTATAAAATTTAATATCATTTTTTAAGGAGAAATTTTATTGTTTAGAGTAAATTAAAAATATTAGAACGTATATCAGTTATTTTCAAATGAAGTGAGTACATGAAAATGTGACAGGATGGTAAAATTTTGTGAGTTCAAGTAATGGATATATAAGCATTCATTACGATGTTCTTTTCATTTTTCTGTGGAATTGTTATATTTCAAAATACTACAGGAATGGAATTTTCGAAATCGGAAGGATCAACTTACCTTAGCAGTCACTAGGGTTTCCTTAAGTGGTTAACCTTAGTATCAATACACATTGATAACAAATTAACTGATAATATTTACCACAACTCCTGCCTCTTGTCTATCCTTCATATTTCCGAGTGCAATTGTTGATATATATCCTGAACTGATAATAAAATTCACATTTTATTATCACTGATAATAAAATTCATATTTTATTATCAGTACTTTTGGCAAATTCAATAGTACATGTGTTAGCAGTTCAGTTAGCATAGGGGTATTTAAATTGTTTTTCTTTACATTTCCAAATTCTAACCATAATTTTGGCATCATTTTTGTGTAAACCTTACAAAAAGATGAGTATCATTATTAAACTATGGGAGTGGGGGCTTTCCTACTACTTTGTCATATGTTATTACCCTGTTAATGAAAGAGGTAAATGAATTAGTTTCAGTCAACCCAAAGAACTTAAATTGGTTATTGGAAATATTTGCTTGTGAGGGACTAAGGGAATGGGTTTGAATATAAATTGAAATTTACTAACACTGTGAAA
Source organism: Sorex fumeus (assembly GCF_029834395.1). Lineage (NCBI taxonomy): Eukaryota > Metazoa > Chordata > Mammalia > Eulipotyphla > Soricidae > Sorex > Sorex fumeus. The sequence goes on along the minus strand of NW_026606185.1, from coordinate 43,940,384 downwards.
GGAATAATGTTGGCAGTCTTCCAAAATATTTGTTCATAGCAGGTTTGATACTAATGGATATATAAATTTATGTACACTTTACAGTTAGCACTTTATGAAGTGTTTCTTGAAGTAATTATCAGCCTAGTACCATACCCCAGCTAATAATATTTAATAACAATAATACTTTGTGCTTGTGCCAAAGATCACAATGAGTTACAAGCAATTTACTATTCTACAATATCTGTGCTGCACAGAAATATCTCCATGATCTGTTTTTGCAAGTGGAAAAAAATGAGTCCCAAAGATTTAATGGAGATTCTTAAATGCCATTAAAATAAAAAGGATAAATGAGCAGTTAACAATAACAGGAGTCCACACCTTGTACAAGTATATTATTTAGAGCAAGGTAATTTGGAAGCAAGTTCACCTTATATTAATTATAGTACCTTTCTATATCAAATTGTTCTGATATGTGGGTGTGGTGTTTATTAATTACATCAAGTTACCTTTGCGTTCATTTATCTTTGAGGTAAAGCTATGTTTTCTTAGACACAGAGTTGTTTAAAATAGCTCTGAATCAAAGCTATGGTATACACATTACTTGGAAAACTAAAGAAAGGACAGAAAGACCTCAAAATGTGTATACATCAAATACTGAAAAAAGTATCTTCATTTATTTTCTTCCCTCTTCTTTCTCTCTCTCCCCACCTTTACCCTTTCTATTTTTTCTCTCCATCTCCTTCACAGATATAAAATATAATACTTAGACTCTGTAAAATATAGAGTTGTCCATGATAATCATGTGAATTAATACTAACTTCTCTCTTCTTTACTCAGTGGACATGAAGTTTACAAGCTATATGGTCATGTAATTGCTATGTTATATTGTTCACTTAAAATCATTCAATAAGTTCTGATATATGTGCATATATATCATATATACACATCTTCATATGTGTGTGTATATATATACACATATACATCTTTAACATATATAAAGATACTGAGATAGCAATCATACATTACTTCAAAAAGTTTCTTTGTGGACTTTGTTAATCCTTCAGTATACCTAGTAAACAAAAGCCATTGAAAAAACCTCTCTTTAACAATAGACTGCATTTTCTAGAAATTTGTAGTTACAGAATCATTCTGTATATACTTTCATTGTTGGTCATTCTATTCCTTAACTCCACCATTTTGAGATTCACTGATATCCTTCTTGTATCAAAACTTCATTTGTCTTATTTACAAATGACATTTAAATGCACTTATATATCACAATTTGATTATGTATTTACCTGTAGATAAATATTTGGGTTGATTGAATTTGAGACTATTACAAATACAATACGTGGGAATATTCACGTACTACAAATAAGAATACTGCGTACCTAAAGTCTTCCTGCTATCATATTTTTTATTACCTACAGAAAATACTTGAGTTCAGTAGCTAAGTTGTTTAAATGTGTATGTTTAGCTTCTTAAAAAAATACTTAATCGTTCCTAAAAGGATCTTTTTTTTAAACATAACTAACAAGAAATTATGATAGTTCCGGGTCATTTAAATCTTTGCAACATTTGATAGTTATTTTAAACTTTTGAATAGAGCTCTTAACTTCTCTTAGTGTCAATTGTGATTTAAATTACCATTTGCCTATTGACTAAGGGTGTTGAGCATATTTTTATACTTAATTTTTTATGTTGCTTACTGAGTGTTAAAGTCAATTGCTGATTTTTGCAATCAGTTGTACATTTTGAAATTATTTTGTTTTAAAAAATTAAAGAATCTCAAGAATTCTGAATCTATCAGGCATGGTTTGTAAACATTTTCCTAAAGTATCATTATTATAAGATTGTGCTATCCCTTATCTAATACATCTGCATAAACCAGAATCTGAATGTTTATCTCTATTCTCCTAAAATTTGCATAATTTAGACTTTTACATTCAGATTCATATTTTCCCCATTGATCATACATAATTAAGATTATTTTATTCATTTTTAATACAAGCACAATACTGTACTGTTATAGTAAAATTTTGGGCATACAATATTGCAAAACCACAGTCACCATCACCAAAGATATATTTGTCTCTTTTTGTGTACTACCCAGAAGCTGTGTCATGCTAGGTATTATGATGGTCACCTTATCTGTGCTGTGGATTGGGGAGTAGGGGAGCCTCTAAATCTACACTACCTTCTTATGGTGTGGAGATTTTATTCATTATTTTGATTTCTTTGTCTTAGATTTATTGATAATTTCTAAGAATTCATGAGACCGTTTTGCTAATTTTGCAGTTTTCTTTAAGCTTTAAAAAATATCCTTTTGTTTCTTGTTCTCTATCTTCCTTTGAGTTAAGTAAATGTTTAGTGCAGAATTAAGATTCTTCTGTTATTTTTTTTTTTACTTTTCAGTTATTTTTTTAATGATTGATCTTTGGATTGCAAGACAACCACTGATTATAGTTTATTTTGCAATAATACCACAATAATTATAGGGAAAATTTTTGTTTCTTCTCTGGTTTCTTTTATGGTTTTTTTTCATTAATGATCTGATTCTGGATATTATATCAAAACGGTGAGGAAGATTTTGTTGGGTTCTGTTTATTTTTTTTTTTTATCCTCTACTTCTTGGTGATTACCCTTTTGAACTTCTTAAACCTGTGGTTTAGCATCTGACATAAATTATGGAACTGGTCTTTAATCCTTTTTTCTTAAAATCTGTAGCATAAGAATTCTATTAGGGCTGGAGCAATAGTACAGTGGGTAGGGTGTTTGCCTTGCATGCGGCCAACCCTGGTTCTATTCCCAGCATCCCATATGGTCCCCTGAGCACCGCCAGGAGCCAGGAGTAACCTCTGTGCATTGCTGGGTGTGACCCCCCAAAAAAAGAAAAAAAAGAATTCTATTAAAAAATATCTATTTCTATTATTCCTAAGGTAACTTACTCTGTGAACCTTGTCCAGTGTCTTTAAATTATGCCTTAGGCTTTTAATTTGCTTTATAATTGTTTTGTGGAGAAGTCAAGATGTTTTGTGGATACATAGTTTGGAGAGAGTTCTGTCTTCTGGTGATACTATATCTCACTGCTACAAAGTTTACCAGTTCTTCTCAGTCACAACCACCACCACTCCTACCATCCCCTAGGACCACTCTTTTAAGTGGGATAAAGATGTCTCAAATTGACTGGAGTGTGAATTTTCCTTTCCTCAGGTAGCTGGAGAAAGAGAGAGAGAGATTGAAGTGGGTGTCTCCCTTCTGTTAGGTAGATTAGGCACTGATAAAATACAAATAAATTATGCTTGCAGCAAAAGTGTTTCTCCTGAGGGCAATATTTTTAGAAAAAAAAGTAATATATACACGCATAACGTTATTTAAATATCATTCTTTTTTCCTCTCCCTGTCAGGACATTGAGGGCATTCTACCTCTTCTTATCTTGTAGAGACATAACCCATGAAAGTAGGAGATCTGCTATGAAGGGATTACAAGGTGTTTTTATCTATTAGATTATCCAGACTGAGTCTCTTCTTATCATCAGTTACAATTCAGATTTTCCTTCCCTGAATAGGGTTTCTGAGATTTTTGACTTTGGGCTTTTTTTTTTTTAGGTAAATCTCATTATTGTCTGTTTATACTTATTTTAGTAACAATACTTTAAGTTGGGATGGAGCAATAGCACAGAGGGTACGATATTTGCCTTGCACAGGCCAACCAATCTGACCCAGGTTAGATACCTCCGCCCCTCTCGGAGAGCCCAGCAAGCTACTGAGAGTATCTCGCCCTCAGGGCAAGTAAATCCTAATGGATCCAAATTTGTAGCTTTATTTGTTAATTTTTAGGTTTCTTGTAAGTCAGATTTGAAGCTCAATTTCTTTGCTTTTCATAATTCTTATTTTTTTTATTATTTAACTACTGTGATCTCTTTGCATTTGTAACTTTTATTTTTCTATGAATGAGGTAGATTAATCTCTTTCTCACAGAAACATTTACCATTCAATCCAACAGAAATTGGTCTTTCTGGGATTAAAAGAAAAAAAAACACAAAAAAAGATTTACCATTTTTTAGTTCATTCTAGATCAGGTATACGATGCTATGAGACTTCTCACATCACATTATTGATTGTTCCAATCTATACTCAAATGAAAAATCCCTTATTTTCTGAAGTGAAATGATGTTCCTATTTTGAATTAAGGAATTTAATCATCAATAATATATTGCAAACTTAATATAAAATATGTTCAATCATATAGTTAAAGTCACAGTACACTAAATACAAGGAAAATTAAATTTGAGGAGTTAATTGAAAAATAAAGAAGCATTGTGACCAGATATGAAGAAGTAAAAACATTTTATAACTTACATCATATCATTTTCTGAGATTTTTACATATTTAAATTGTGTATATTAATGCTATTTACTGATTGTGTAATCACTAAGCTACAAGATCAATATGAACATATTATGATAGATTATACATAATTGTGTCTTATGTATGCTGGGCCAGCAGGTATGGTCTTTGCCTTGCACGAGGCTAACCAGGCCGACCCGGGTTCGATTCCTCCACCCCTCTTGGAGAGCCTGGCAAGCTACTGAGAGTATCTCACCTGCATAGCAAAGCCTGGCGAGCTACTCGTGATGTAATTGATATACCACACACAGTAACATCAAGTCACACAATGGAGATGTTACTGGGCCTGCTCAAGCAAATCGACAAACAATGGGAGGACAGTGGACAGTGGATTTTGTATGCTAACTATCCATAATGATATATTGATAGTCTTTTTTTTTTTTTACAAATTCTTGGTAGGGCATTTGCCTTGCACGCAGCCAACATGGCCGACCTGAGTTCTATTCCTCCGCCCCTCTCGGAGAGCCTGGCAAGCTACCGAGAGTATTCGATATGCCAGACACAGTAACAACAAAGTCTCCAATGGAGACGTTACTGGGCCCGCTCGAGCAAATCGATGATCAACGGGAGGGCCTTTACTTTACTTACTTTATTGAGATATAAATAACAAGAACCACTGTAAGAGTTGCAAGTGTATATTATAACTTCACTCATTTATAATGAAATGAACATCACATTAAGTTTAGGCAACATCTTTCATTTTATATGAAGTATATACAAGGATAAAAAGAAAAATGTGTAATAAGAACCCTTAGGATTTACTACTCAACTGACAAATAAGAACTATAAGGATCTACTACTCAATTGACAAATCACTTTCTTCCCATCCTAAACCACCTTTCGAAAGTTTTATGTATTTGGTATCTTTTACTCTTAATGCCTGGTGGGCACATGCACTTTTCCCAACTCATCCATTTTAAAATTTTATGCAAGTTTGTAACTTTTTTCTTTAGTTTGGTTTTATCTTTGGTTTACATTTGGCAATGCTCAGGGCTTACACCGTCTCCACAGTACGATTTCTACAGCTCCTCTTATTGCCTTCTTTCTTATACCTTCTTTTGCTTCTACTTGCTTCTTGTTAATGATACTGACAGTCCTCAGGGTCATTAATAAATATTAGTTTTCATGCTACCTTGAAACCTCATGTTTATTATGGACTTAAACTTATTCATTTTGTCACACTAAAACTTATTTCTATTGATTATGCTGCATTTTAATTTTAAGTAGGAGAAATTGTTGAGGAGAATATGTGGGAGTTTGGGGAGAAATAGAGGGAATTTTTCTGGAACTAGAGCATTTCTATCTAGATGGTCTGGGGTGGGTGGAGAATTTATTTCTGAAACTCTCATAGCACTATACAATAGAAGTATAAAATGTGTCACAGATTTAAGACACAATTATGTTTCTGAATTTTTCTAAATGTAATGTTATCTGCAAACATTTCCAAAATTCATCAATATGTGTATATAGAATATAGTCATTGAGATTTTTTTAATTCTTTTTCTCACAATAATTTTTAAAATATGCTTTTTCACACTTTCAGTATATCACAGTTCTTTCTATCTTTAGAGACACATTCTCATTCTTTTGTTTATTGCATCATAATTCTCTTTCTGGGCACTAGAATCCTTTGATATAGGTCTACACATATGAGAGAGTGATAGAGGAAAGAGAGGCTATATTTGTATACATAAATATGAGTTCAGTATCCACAGTATTTATAAAGGAAAATAGTATCATAAATTGATCACTTGATATCCTGTTACTCATTGATTTGCATGAGTGGGTGCCAGTAATATCTCCATTCGTCCCTATCGTGTGCTAGTGTAGCCGAATGGCGTCTGTTCATTCTTGGAACATGAAGAGCCTCAAACTGATCTTTCAGGGTCTTGATGAAAAAGTCTGACCATCTCGTATGTGGGCAGCCAAGCGATCATTTGACCTCCCGTGGAATCCATTTGGTAAATACTCTAGTCCAGTGGTCATCTGGTCATCTCCAAATCTCATTACGTGTCTTGCCCATATGATTTTCTACACTTTGGCAAACTAGACAGCATCCCTAATTCTTGACCATCAATGGAGGTTGTAACTCCGGATTCTTTCTCTCATTTGAATGAAGTGTAATACTCCAAGCATAGCTCTTTCAATTCCTCTTTGGGAGACCCGAATAGCATCCTTATCCTCATCGTAGGGCCCAGGTCTCTGAGGCATATGTTAATGCAGGAAGAACAGTGGAATCAAAGAGATGTGTTTGGAGCCAGAGGTTCTTCATCCTCTTAGCTATTTCTTCAATGTTCTTGAAGGCATTCCAAGCTGCTCTCTTCATCTTGCGCAACTCAGGTACCAGCCAGGTCATTCGTCATATTCTTGAGTTAGGTACGCATAACTGATGCATTTGGAGATGTTCGTTCTGTTGAGAGTGAATGGAATGTTAGGAAGGAGACTGTTTCTCATAAACATTGTCTTCATGAGATTCACCTGTAGTCGAAACTTTTCACACTGACCGTCTAAGTTGGCCAGCATTTGTGTCACTTGGCAAATATTTGGTGTTATGCAAACGACGTCCTCAGCAAATTGGAGGTGGTGTAGTTGCCGACCTGCTATCTTCAATCCCATTCCTTCCCATTTCAGTCTTCACATGATGTTCTCGAGGGTGGCTCTGAATAGTTTCGATGAAATGGTTTCACCCTGCCAAACTCCTCTCTTAACATCGATGATCACTTCTTTGTAGAATGGTGAGATCCTGGTAGCGAATCCATTATGCAGCTCACGGAGGATCTCATGTATTGAGTTTGAATACCGTGATTGGCTAGGGATTTGATGACCACTTCTGTCTCAACAGAATCAAAGGCCTTCTTTAAATCAATGAACATTGGACAGAGTGGCATCTTGAACTCCGAGAAACCTCAATGAGCTTTTGTATCATGTGGATATGGGCAATTGTGCTAAATCCTTTGCGAAACTCGGCTTGCTCATATGGTTGTCCTTCATCTAGTGTTCTGCCAATACTATTCAGGATGACTCAAGTGAACAACTTGTAGGTGACTGGTATCATAGAGTACCAGTAGTTTTTCAAATTTTCTTTTTTTAGTTGCTCATATTCTTGAACATTTTTTCCTATTGTTAAATAGGAACCTTAATATCTATAATGGATGCATTAAAATGATTCATATATTCTGCTATTAGCTTATTTTTTAATTGAATCACCATAAGATTCACAGTTTCAAAGTTGTTCATGACTGAGTTGCAGTCATACAATGTTCAAAACCCTTTTGTTTACCAGTGTAAAATTCCTGCCACCAATGTTCCCAGTTTCTCTCCCATCCTCCAGTCTGCTTCTATGACAGACACTTTTCTTCTTTTTTTTTCCTTTTTTTCCTTTTAATCACTGTGGTTTGCAGTACTGTTACTGAAAGGATATCATGTACATCCCTTTACTGCCTTTTGGTTGTTGGTTCTTGTCGAGAGTGATCATTTCCTACTATCGGTGTCAGAGCGGTCACTTCTCTGCCCTGACAGCACTTTCCCACCCCACCTCTGTGGCAAGCACCCTACTATAGAACAGTCTTCCTGGCCCTTAACCAATAGCTATCACAGGTAATACCTGGCCTACCCAGTTTCGATTCTTCTGCCCCTCTCGGAGAGTCTGGCAAGCTACTGAGAGTATCTCACCAGCACGGCAAAACCTGGCAAGCTACCCGTGATGTATTTGATATGCCAAACACAATAACAAGTGTCACATTGGAGATGTTAATGGGCCCGCTTGAGCAAATCAATGAATAATGGGAGGACAGTGACAGTGACAGTGAATTAATTTGTTTGTGAGAAGGAAGGTTTTTAAAATTTAATAATAATAAAAATGTGAGAAATTAGAAATTAGAAATATGTGAGGGAAGAGAAAGAGGAAAAATGTGTTTAAGAGAGAACACAGGCTTCTCCAGAGTAGAAATAAGCCAGCAGAGAAACATAGATAAGCAAGCCTGATGATGCATGTTTGGGCTTAAAAGCAGAGCTCTGAATGTCTTAGGGGAGGAACTTTCATACAATTCCTCCAATTTTTCTCCCCTTGGAATTTTGCTTACATAAAAGTTAATCTTCAGGCCAGAGAGATAACGCGGTTTGTAAGGCAATTGCCTTGCACTCAGCAGACCAGTGTTTAATCCCCATGTTCCGTAAGGTCCCCTGAGCACCACCAGGAGTGATTCCTGAGTGCATAGGCAGAAGTAAGCGCAGACATCTCCAAGTGTAGCCCCAAAACAAACAAAACTAAATTAAATCCCTCCTAAAAAAAACAAAATCCCCTCAAAGCAAACCAAAAATTAATCTGGGTACTGTAATAGGAAAGTCTTGCTCTGCTCATGGTTTCTTCATAATCTCATCCCTTATACCAATGGTAATAATTTTTAAGTTTCCATAATTAAAAGAATTGTAGTCATATATATTCTTGTAAATATTATAAATATGCCCTACAGAATATGCTTTTTAGCATTCAAGAAGCTATACACATTTATTTTCCTTATTTTGGAGGGGAGTAGAGGTGTACACCTACCAGTTCTCAGAATTTGTTTCTGACTCAGTGAACCGGGATCATTCCTGGTAGGGCTCCAGGTACCATATGGTACCACAGGGATGCCCAGGACTGAACCCAGGTCCACCTCATGCAAGGCAAGCACCCTACCCTCTTCAGTCCCAGATTTCATTGTCTTTTCTCTTTATGTCAGATAAAAGGTATTTTGATGCAATAAACTAACATTTAGAGGTAAATCAGCAGTAAGCCTTATTTAGCCATTGGCATTAGTTATTTACAGACAGATTTTAGAAAAAGAAAAGCAAAATGTAAGATGCTTATTCAGAATAGTACCTTAAAGTTTTACTTCACAAGGACATATTGTCTTCCCAAATATTTAAAAAAGGTCATGTCCCATCTACAGTGCTGCAAATGTTTATTTACCTGTTACTTTTTATTGCAAGCTTTTATATTTTTTTTCCAATCTGGAGTCAACAAAAATTGCATTATCTTATAATTTAAAGATATTTCAAAGGATGACAAAGTCTTTTTTATATTTATGTATAAATAGCACTTTTACTGAAAATTATTCATTACATATCTGATAGTATTTTCATATATTTAAGGATTTTTAGGGGTTTAGCACCTTATATGCTAAAATAATAAGCATATATCCTAGATTATTATTTGAATTTTACTTTTGCTTATTATACATTTTACTATAAGGTATTTGAAATTTTATAATTAACATCTTTTCATTTTATGGTCTCAATATTTTGAAACTTGATGATTGGAAAGATCTTTTTCCCCCTTAAATTCAAAATGAATGATTTTCAGTATTTTTTTCTAGTTCTCTGATAGATTTCTACATTAAGATATTTATTGATAATGTGTCTTAAAAAATAAGGACCAATATTTTTACTTTTAATGTACACTCAATTTTCCTGACATGACTTAAATAGTGGTATATTTTTCCTTTACAATGTATTACATATTCTTAGACATGCAATATTTGGGTGACCCAATAAGTTTTATGTATTTCTTGGATGTTGCTTTTCCCACAGTCTCTGCAGCTTACACTCAAATTTTATTTGGTTCATAGAAAATAATATTTTCTCACTGACAAAATAACCAGGTTGATTAAACTCTAGATATTAATAATAATAATGCTAATATTTAAATAACCCTTTGTCATACACAAAGCATTTACACATATATATTTAATTCTTACAACAGCACCATGAGTTAAAAGGGGCAGGTATTATCTTCTGCTCTTTATAAATGAGGAAACCAAGGCTGAGGAAATGATTTGTTCAAGGTCACATTCTACTGTGGGATGAGTAATGATCCAGGGAAAGAATTCTGTACCCAGTGCTTTCACTCCCTGTCCTGTAAAATGTGAACAAAAATCACTCACATTTATCCACTTTTTTTTTTCAACAATTGTTAATTGAGGACTGAGGCTGAAATTGCCATCCAAACTAAGGGCTTCAGAAATGGAGGACAGATGTGTGAGGATTTTTGTACTTGTAATGGAGAAATGACATGAGTCAGACCTAAAAATACATATTTTATAATATGTTTATATGTTTCTTAAAATATGGATCTGTATGTAAATACATATTTAACAGGAACTTATCCCTTTATTTTAGAGGGTAAAGGTGATGTCAGTGGACCGAATGGGTGGCTCATGTGGAGCCGGGAGGAGAAAGACTGTCACTTTCTCCCGATCCACCTCTGCCAGCAGGACTCAGCGTTCCTGGGTTCTTGTCTCGCCTTGCAGAAAGAAATTTCAGGAGTAGACAAGCAGTGATGTAAAACAGATTTGATTTGGAGGTTTTGAAGGGGAGAAGGGAGAGAAAGTGGGAATGAGTGGAGAAAATGAGTGTAATGTGCTCAAGGAAGAACATGAGCTCCTCCAAGGGCAGAGAAAGCCCCTAGACACATCCCAGCATTGGACACAAAAGAACGACAGTACAGATCTCAAGAGAGGAGTTGCAGACAACACATGTGCTCGGGTGCCACATGGGCCCAAGCAGCACATGGGCTCTGGCAGCATATGCTCACCCTTCCTTTTGTTCAAGGTGGTCTTCCTTATAGGCTTTCTCCAACCTGTCCCCACGTGGGCTTCTACCTAGGTAAAAGTCTGTTGTTAAGAAGGTTACCAGGGGGGTTGGGAATGATGGTGATCTTCGTTGGGCTGAACCACTAAAGTTAGGGTATTCGAGGAATTTTCTTCATGGGGAGGGGTCCAGTCTCCTCAAGATCCCTTACTGCTCAAGATCTTATCAGGTCTTAGTTCCTGTATTTCCCGTTTTCTGCAAAGTTGGCTATTGCCATTGCCTTGGGAGGGGAGCCTTCCCTAACCTGCCTGCATCAAAAGTACCATTGATTAATATTTGAAAAGGGGTTTTGGCTTTTGTGAGTTAGGATGTGGAAGAATTTAGAGGCAGCAATGTCCAGTTTGAGATCAGAGCTCTCAGCTGAGTGAGGGTTCCATTCCATATTGGTTCTTAAAGTCTAGTCTCATGGTATAAATAAGGACAGTAAGAGAGTGAGAGTGATAGCAGTATGCCAATGATGCTGTGTGATTGAATAGGATACACGTTGCAAGTTGACAGAACCTGATCATCTGGAAATTCTCTCTATCCCCCATCCCATTACTTAAAATTACACCTGGTAAAATAGTTTAACCGGCTCTGTAACTGGCTTTAAGATCTCTCCTGTTGCTACAGACAAAGCTTTCTGGCGGACTTTGAGAATCATCAAGGCAAGCTCGAGCAGGCCCAGTAACGTCTCCATTGGAAACTTTGTTGTTACTGTGTCTGGCATATCGAATACTCTCGGTAGCTTGCCGGGCTCTCCAAGGCAAGCAGTACAAATATTTTCTTTTTCTTTGGTGTGTGTGTGTGTGTGTGTGTGTGTGCGTGCGTGTGTTTGGGCACCACATCCATCAGTGCTCAGGGCTTATTCCTGCCTCTACACTCAGGATCACTCCTAGTGAGCTCAGCGACCATGTGGCGATGCCAGGGATCAAACCAGGGTCAGTCTTGTGCAAGGCAAGCTCCCCTTAACTGATGTACTGTCTCTCTGGCTCTAGCACAAATTTTTTCTGCAGTGGAAACAGCCCCCTCAGAGGCCACACATTGGTTGGTAACGATGCACAAACTGCTGCCTCCTGGTCTGAGGGGAGTGAGGTTGTGGCTCAGTGCTTTTTCCCCCTAAGCAGCATTCCCTGCATTCTCACTGTTGTTGCATGTCATCTGCCTGATGTCCTCTAACCCCACTAAACTGCCTCCTATTATTACCCTCCTGCTACCCTTTCCCCTGATAATTGTTGGTGGATGCCCTCCATCTGCCCTCTCCCCCTGGCTAATTGCCTTCTGTTTTTCCCTCCTCACTGGTCACATGCCTGGTCTGCCCTCCTGTCCCCACCTTACCTGCTCACCTCTGCTTGATTTGCTGCCTGGTCAGAGACAGCGGAGGCTCTTCTGCCCTTCAGAATGCCTGTAGCCTGCTGATTTCCAGAGCTGCTCCAGCCACCTGCTGCGTGCCTGGGGTCACCTTTCTGCCGCCTGCTCCACCTGTCCCAGGTTGTTTGACTTCACCCCCTGAAATGCGCAGATGGGATCTCTCCAGCTCCTCTGCAATTGTTTAATGGAGAAGTGGAATGCAAATGACTGTAGAGAAAAAATGGGAAGGAAGAAGAAAATAAAACAAAAATGCAAACAACTCAGAGAGTTATTAAGAAAGAATCCAGAGTTAACTATTTTTCCCCCCTAACTACATTTGCCTCAAATTCTACAACATAGATGCAAAGTTAAACAAGGGGAAATATACTTGAATGTTGACTAACACAGACTCTGCTCTTTAAGAATAGTTGAGTGGTTCAGGTAAGTGGAGGGTTGATGGCTCCTCTCCCTGATCTAACCAGGAAGGGAAAGATGAATATTTGGTGATACCAAGATGATCATTCTTATATGCAGGGTATACATAAAATACAGAAACACAATATAGGAGTAGCAAATACTCAAAAGCAAGAGAAAAGGAGGACTGGGCTACTATAGGAAGCTCGCCAGAACAGTAGAAAGGAGCAGACGGCCGGATGGGGACTGCGGCAGGGGGAAGGAACAGACTTTGTGGTGGAAGATGCTGTGTTGGGATGTTTTACAAATGCAATATGACCATTAATAATACCATACTAAACCACAATATCTAAAATAAAATGAAAAACAAACAAATATTCCCCCTACCCCAGCATTCCAGCATTTTATTCAAGTACTTTCCCCTGAAAAACTTTGGAAAACTACTGTTTCCAGGAAAAAGTTTGTTTTTCAAAGAACTGTAATATATATATATATATATATATATAGAGAGAGAGAGAGAGAGAGAGAGGAGAGAGAGAGAGAGAGAGAGAGAGAGACTGGAGTGATAGCACAGTCGTAGGGCGATTACCTTGCATGCAGATAACCTGATCAACCCGATTTCAATTCCTCTGCCCCTCTTGGAGAGCCTGGCAAGCTATTTTGAGTATTTTGCCCTCACGGCAAAGACTGGCAAGCTCTCCGGGATGTATTCGATATGCCAAACTCAGTGACAACAAGTCTCACAATGGAGACGTTACTGGGCCTGCTTGAGCAAATCGATGAACAATGGGAGGACAGTGCTACAGTGCTACAGGCTTATATATAAACTAGTATATGACTAATGGTATCATTTCAATGTAGCACTGTCCTAACACTGTCCTCCTTTTGTTCATCAATTCTGCAGGCAGAATACTCTTGGTAGCTTGTCGGGTTCTCTGAAAGGGATGGAGGAATCGAACCCGGGTTGGCCATGTGCAAGGCAAACGCCCTACCTGCTGTGCTGTCACTCCAGCCCATGTGAGGGCGATCTAGCTGAGACATCTGTCACTCCATTGATCGCTCGGGTTGATTCCACTGATTGGCTGTCTAGGCAGGTATCCTCTTTCTCCCTCAATGCTCCACATGTGTCCCTCCTGAAGCTGCACGCTCAGTCGAAGAGAATGGCCTTCCCCAAATAGAGAGTTTTCGGTTGAGTGTATACAAGTAGCTGCGATCCCCCTGCTAGAACCTCCAAACAAGCTCTTATTTCAATGTATGGCATATTTTTTTTGTGGGTTCATTTTCTTATTGTCCATTGTTTAACCTGACTGAATACAACAAGACGGACGAGGGTTCTCACTGCTGGGATCATTACAGATGTGAGAACATGGATTTTTTTTTTTTTGCACTGGAGACAACATTGATAGTGGTCTAAGGGGTGGGGGGAGGAGCGGATTACTGCATTGCTTTTATTTTTTAATAAAGTCCAAAACAAAGATTTATTTTTCAAACAAGTGACTTTGGTTTTTTTTTATTTTAAATGTTATACTTTTTTTCTTGCAGAAAAAAAATAAAATTGTACAACTGCATAAATATAAAATTCTTTTTACCATGTGAATGGTTAAAACATTCATAAAGACACAGCACCAGTGACTGATGCGTTCAGGGGAAAAAAAAACAAGGTAAAGAGGGCTTAAAAAGAAGAAGAAGAAGAAGGGAAAGCAATGAAGCTGGTGCCAGGGGACAGGTTAGGTGTGGGAACAGCACACCAAGGATAATATGGAATATTTTTTAAAAAATGTTTTTTATTGAATCACAGTGAGACACATAGTTACAAGGTTGTTCCTGACCTGATTTCAGTCATGTTCCAACACACATGTCTTCACTAGTGTTCCACAATCAATGTCCCTAGTTTCCCTCCCGCATCCCCCCGAACCCCATACTGTATAATTAACTGAGCATTGGGAATTCTTTTTTTTTTTTTGAATTTTTTTTATTAGTGAAACACCATGAGGTACAGTTGTAGATTTACAATTTTTGTGCTTGGGTTTCAATTATACACTGATCAGTTACCCATCCCTCCACCAGTGCCCATTTTCCACCACCATGGATAATATCCCCCCACCCCCATCCTCCCATCCGACCCTGTCTCTGTGGCAGGGCAATCCCCTGTGTTCTCTCTCTCCTTTTGGGTGTTGTGGTCTGCAAAAGAGGCATTGAGTGGCAAACATGTTCAGTCCATAGTCTACTTTTGACATGCATCTCCCCTCCTGGGAGGATCCTCCAAACATCCTTTATTTGGTGCTCCCTTCTCTAACTGAGCTGCCCTTTCCTCTAGAATGCCCGGCTGGCCACTAAGTTATGGAGTAATCCTCCTGGCGCTGATCTCAGCTATTCTTGGGTATTAATCTCATATTTTGTTACTTTATATCCCCCAGATGAATGTAATCTTTCTATGTCTATCCCTCTCTTTCTGACTCATTTCGCTTAGCATGATACTTTCCATGTTGTACCACTTGTATGTAAATTTCATGACCTCATCCTTTCTAATAGCTACATTGTACTCCATTGTGTAGATGCACCAAAGTTTCTTTACCAGTCATCTGTTCTTGGGCATTCAGGTTTCTTCCAGTTTCTGGCTATTGTAAAGAGTGCTGCAATGAACAAACAAGTGCAGATGTCACTTCGACTATACATTTTTGCCTCTCTGGGATATATTCCCAGGAGTGGTATTGCTGGGTCAAATGGGAGCTCAATTTCTAATTTTTTGAGAATTGTCCATACTGTTTTCCAGAAGGGCTGAACCAGTCGACATTCCCACCAACAGTGAAGGAGTGTCCCTTTCTCGCCACATCCATGCCAGCATCGGTTGCTTTTATACTTTTGAATGTGGGCCAGTCTCTGAGGTGTGAGATGGTATCTCATTGTGGTTTTGATCCACATCTCCCTGATGATTAATGATGTAGAGCATTTTCTCATGTGCTTTTTTACCATTCGGATTTCTTCTTTGAGAAAGTTTCTGTTCATTTCATTTCCCCATGTTTGGATGCGGTTGGATGTTTTCTTCTTATGGAGTTTAACCAGTATTTTGTATATCCTGGATATCAACCCCTTGTCAGATGTGTATTCGGCGAACATCCTTTCCCATTCTGTAGGCTGTCTTTGTATTTTGGTCACTGTTTCTTTGGAGGTGCAGAAGCTTCTTAGTTTAAGATAGTCCCATTTATCTATCTCTGTTTTCACTTGCTCGGCCAGTGGTGTGGCATCTTTGAAGATACCATTAGCTTCAATGTTATGGAGGGTTTTGCCAACTTTGTCTTCAATGTACCTTATGGTTTCTGGTCTGATGTTGAGGTATTTAATCCATTCTGATCTTACTTTTGTACATGGTGTTAGGCAGAGTTCTGAGCCCATTTTTTTGCATGTAGCCGTCCAGTGATGCCAGCACAATTTCTTAAAGAGGCTTTCCTTACTCCACTTCACATTACTTGCACCTTTATCAAAGATTAGAATATCATATGATTGAGGGGAGATGTCAGTGTATTCAACCCTGTTCCATTGGTCTGCAGTTCTGCCTTTGTTCCAGTACCATGTTGTTTTAATTATTACTGCTTTGTAGTACAGTTTGAAGTTTGGGAGGTTGATTCCCCCCATTTTCATTTTCCCAAGAATTACTTTAGCTATTCGTGGGGGCTTATTGTTCCATATAAATTTCAGGAGTGTTTGCTCCATTTCTTTGAAGAATGTCATGGGTATCTTTATAGGGATTGCATTGAATTTATACAATACTTTCGGTAGTATTGCCATTTTGACAATGTTAAGTCTCCCGACCCATGAGCAGGGGATATCTTTCCATTTCCTCATGTCCTCTTTTATTTCCTGAAGTAGCATTTTGTAGTTTTCTTTGTACAGGTCCTTTACTTCCTTAGTTAAGCTGATTCCTAGGTACTTGATTTTCTGGGGCACAATTGTGAACAGGATTGTTTTTTTCATGTTGCTTTCTTCTCTCTCACTGTTTGAGTATAGGAAAGCCATGGACTTTTGGGTATTGATTTTATAGCCTGCAACTTTACTATACGAGTCTATTGGTTCTAGGAGTTTTTTGGTGGAGGTTATTGGGTTCTCTCAGTATAGTATCATATCATCTGCGAATAGTGAGAGCTTGATTTCTTCCTTTCCTACCTGAATGCCCTTAATATGTTTTTCTTGCCTAATCGCTATTGCAAGTACTTCCAGTACTATATTGAACAGCAGTGGAGAGAGTGGGTATCCTTGTCTCGTCCCTGATCTTAGATGGAAGGTTCTCAGTTTTTCCCCATTGAGGATGATGCTTGCTGTAGGCTTGTGGTAGATGACTTTAATTATGTTGAGGAAGGTCCCCTCTATACCCATTTTGGCTAGGGTTTTCATCATAAAGGGGTGCTGGATCTTGTCAAATGCTTTCTCTGCATCTATTGATATAATCATAGAGCATTGGGAATTCTTAAAGCTCAAAATTGCAACCTATATCTAGTAATTTAGTTTTCATATATATATATATATTTCAGATGTATTATTGATACTATAAATAGAAATTTCTATTGAATAGCATTTTTTCCTGATTTTCCTTAATTATTTACTTAAACTGGCTCAAAATGCTTACAGATTCAGCATAGTTACAAGTTAGTAGAATTTTTTATTGAGAAATTTAGTCACAAACACAGAGTTCCATTTAGAGCAGACAAATTGCTTTGCATTCCAAAAACTGTATTGTTCAGGATGCAATAAGCTTTGATTGACTTGGAAGATGCATAGAGATCCCAGGTCTCCAACCATGGCTAAGAACCCAAGGAGTGTGGATATCAACTACATGTTGATAGAGGAGGTTTTTTTTTTTTAAGTTTATTTACTGAATCACTGTGAGAACAGTCACAACGCCTTTCAGTTTAAGTCTCGGTTGGTCATACAATGATCAAACACCCATCCCTTCACCAGGGCACATTTTCCACCACCAGGAACCCTCTCCAACCCCACCCTCTGACTCTGTGGTGTATGGCATTTATTCTCTCTCTCTACATTGATCACATTCAATATTATGAAAAAGGACCCAACATTATTATTTGGAATTTTCCCCAACATTCAGACCTGCCAAAAGACATCATTAGATAATTTGTTTTCTATAGCTGATTATAAAGAGCATATGATGTCGTGTGACCACAATAGTGGCCATACGATTTTCGATTTCTGATATTTTAGTAATAAATCTAGAGGGATTACTGCCAAAAGTCCCTGGGTTCTGAAATTGGTTTGTGTGTCTCTGTGATCATGATCATTCAGGAGCCAGAGGAGGCGTTTGGGGGTGGCAACCCAGTACCTTGTCAGGGCGGGGAGCAGAGTGGGTTCCATCCCCCATTCCATGAGACCCCACATGCCTCGTCAATGAAGTCTCATACCTGGCTGTCTATTAGGCTCTAAAAGATGGAGGCTATCATTACATCACTGGAAGGGGAGACAGGTGGAAGGACAAACACCCCTCCCCTCTCAGGGAGGCATATTAGGAAAGGTCTTACCCAGCCGCGGGGTTCAGAATAGTCCTGGTACCGGCACACCAGAGCCATGCTTGTAGAAGCTCATGGTCACCTGGATCCCATCTGGAAAAGGCGGGGAGACAGCACTTACCCATCTGGGACCTTGCGGAAAATTCTCTGGGAGTTGTGAAGCCGGCCGGCCAGGTTTTTTTACTGCTGTGTGCTCAATAGAGATTTCTTAAGTTAATCCCAAGAGTCACAAATAACAATTAAGCAGGAGGACAAAGCATTGAGACCATATCATAGCTCAAAGTGGAAATGAGGCATCCCTTGCATTTCAGAGACCAACACAGGGTAATGCCTGAGGGGACATGAAAGAGCTTCATCATTTGCTAGGCAGAAGATGAATGGGAAGAAACTTCTGGAAACTGTGATGTAGGATCAGGAACACAATCACAATGATTCAGGTCTGAAAAAGAACTTTATTAATTCCTCATCTAATATCTATCCCAGAAATGGATTTTGGTGCTGCCACAAACACAAATCCAGGCATTTCTCCAGCCTGGATTTGAGATAGCAGCGAGACGTCACAATAAATAAGGCCCAGCAGGCTTGAAAAATCTGTGAAAACAAAGTGGACAAATGGAGAAATATATCAGTTAGCTCAAAGGAAGCCACGTATAAATTATTTGAATGGAAGAAGAGAGAAAGAAAACAACAAACAATACTACAAAAAACATGTGACTATGTTAGCAAAGGTGACATAAGGATGGCAGAAGGAGAAAAGTAACAGGTGAGAACTGAGAATTTATTCTAAGAAATAAGAGTAGAGGGGGTATGGTGCTGCCAGCAGGTCAAACTGTACCAGTGAGGCAAGTGCATCAGCAGCCTAATGGAGCCTTAAGACTTCCAGATCCCCCAAAATTGCTGCTGTGCCTTTGGCCAGACCCCAAAAACTTGGGGCAAAGTTTACCAAGAAAGGTTCAATCTGGTTCCTGATTGAACTGCTTAATGGCCATGATCCCAGAGACTCAGAAACAAATCTCAAAACCCAACAGAATTTGGCAGAAATGCATCCGGTCCCTGCACTAGGTTACAGGTGCTGGACCAACCCAGGTGGGAATAGGTTTCATGCTTTGGCCTGTTCCCCCTGGTGGCCCAGTGGCCACCACCCTCTAGAGGCCACTGGACAGTCAGGTTTGGGCCTGCAGTGACAAAACACGCAGGGCTTCACGGAATGGGGGTGGAGCTGGTCCTGTCCTCCCCACCCCAATGAGACCCCAAGTCATTTCCCACGAATGGCCTCTTTGGCTCCTGATCAAGCTGCTTAATGGCCATGACCCCAGAGACTCAGGAGCAAATCTCTGAACCCAGCAGGTTTTTGGCAGAAATCCCTCCAGATTTAAGTGTTAAAATTTTGGAATTTTAAAATCGAGTGGCCACTACTGCAGCCACGCAACATCATATGTTATTCATAACCTGCAATAGAAAACAAATTGTATACTGTTGCTTTTCAGCAGATCTGAGTGTTGAGGTAAAATCTTAAATAATAATGGTGGGTCTGGTGTCAAAATATTGAATGTGATCAAAGTAGAGAGAGAGTAATGTGGAAATCATCTGCCCCACAGGTGGGGGAGGGTGTGGGATGGGGGTATACTGGGGTTGTTGGGGGTAGAGAATGGGCACTGGTGAAGGTACAGGTGTTTCATTGTATGACCGAGACTTAGACCCGAAAGCTTTGTAACTGCTCTCACGGTGATTCAATAAAAAAAATTATAAAAAATGAAAAAAAATAGTAAGGTGGAGTTCATGCACAATTCAATCAGTTAATCAGTGGCTGAATAAATAGCAGTACTCCTACATCAAAAAATAAGAAAGAAAGAAGAGTAGAAAATATTCTATATCTGCGGAAGTAACTGGACTTACATGTTCATGAACTAAATATAACAACTTGCTGTATAAATGCAAAGACCTGTACCAAGACACATGGAAACTACAATATCAAGTGCAAAATAAATAAACAAATAAATAAATAAACCATTGAAGGTGACTGGGCAAAAAAGAAATACAACTTATACAATTGCTTCCATCTATCTATCATGGCAGAGACTCCAAAAACCAGCTAAGAGTATACTGAAACTTTGGAAATTCTCTGTAGCACTGTCCTGCTGTTCATCAATTTGCTCCAGTGGCCACCAGTAATGTCTCCATTGTGAGAATTGTTGTTGTTACTGTTTTTGGCATATTGAATATGCCACGAGGAGCTTGCCAGACTCTGCCATGAGAGCGAGATACCCTTGGTAGCTTGTAGGGCTCTCCAAGAGGGACAGAGGAATGGAACCTTAGTTAGCTATGTGCAAGACAAACACCCTACCTGCTGTAATAATTTCCAATTAAGAATATAATATTCTGCCACTCTTTGTAAAATTTGAGGGAGAAGCACAGTCCTTCATAGATATAGATGAAAAAGCTCACCAAAACTACACATTCTCACCCTGCCACAGAGGCAGGGTGGGATGGGGGGAATGGGGGTGGGTGGGAGGGATACTGGGATCAATGATGGTCGAAAATGGGAACTACTGAAAGGATGGGGACTCGATCATTGTATAATTGAAACCCAAGCACAAACGTCTGTAAGTCTAAAAAAAAAACTACACATTCTCAACCAAAACTAAAATTGAAGCAGAAAGATAGTACAGAGGTCAAGGCACTGCTCTTTTATGAAACTGACATGGGTTTGTTCCCCAGAACTGCATATGGTCCTCTGAGCACTTTGTTCCCCAGAACTGCATATGGTCCTCTGAGCACTTTCAAAAGAGATTCTTGTGCACAGAGTGAGAAGTAAGCATTGTCAGGTATGGTCACTAAACATGACATTAATGAATGGGGCTATCTTAATAAAATTAAAAAAAGAAAGCTCAATTATTGAAAAAAAATAATTATAAGTAGAAAGTTTGAGGTATACTGGGCATCTGTCTGTCTTCTTAAAAAAATGTTTATTTAGATTATCTGTCTGTTTTTTAAATTACTTTTGACACTGTTGAGTGTGATAATTATTTGTATGTTTTAAATATCAACCTATCTCAGATATATGATATGGAAATACCTTCTCTCATTCAACTCATATACAGATATTATATTGATCTTTTCCTGTTATATCTTTGCTTATTGTTATCTTTTCCACAAGAATTTTATTTTCTCTAGGTATAGAGCTTCCTTGGCATGATACATTTGCCACTGCATGGAGAACCAGGTTCAATCCATTTATTTTTTTCTTTATAGATTAGATGACTCTCAAATAAGCAATTATCGCTTCCTCCTTAGCCTTCAGAATTATCAATATATATGCACTCAACATAACAACGAACTCCAAACTATATTAAGCAAATATCAATAAAGATGGACTAATTTTATATCCTAAGATTAATGAGACTTTAAATTTTCAAGCAGTTTTTGAAACATTCCTATATTACTTATTGATAATAATTAGTTATCAATAATTACATGATTAGATATTTTTAATGGTCTTAGAACATGAAAAAGCAAGGTGATCATAAGGAGAGAGTATTCTCTGAAAAATAACTATAGATAAAAATCAGTCTTCTAGTATGCATTAGAAAATATAGAACCTGTAAATATGAATAGCTGAAAATAATATCCAAATGAATTCTAAGTGCTATCTAATCCTATACTTTTATGCAATGGATATAGTAAGCAGATTCTCAATAATGTAAGTAATTTGTCTAGTGTTGATGCAGAATGAGCTAATAAATCATTTTATTTTTGTAATAAGTTACAATACCTCTATATATAAATTTTAGATTACCTTCTTTAACTAAATGTCCTTTAACTAAAACCTTTGTATTTGTATGTGGGTAGTGATAATTATTGCTATAAATTTAAAAGTTTTGCTGATTTGCCAGATGTGAAAAGATTTTCAAAAGTGAAATTTTACTCTAAGCTTAATTGAATAAATGTTAGATGAAGTCACAGTTCATATCATGTGAAAAATATGAGTGCTGATGTCTTCAAATTGACACAAGAATCATTTACTATCTCACAGTAGTTAAATATATTGACTCCATTGCTTGAAACCATTTCAATTTTCCACCACAGGTATTTTTAATTGCCTCCATCCTTAAGCCAAAAGACAAAAGAGCAAAATAAGGGAACCAAGGTTTGTTTCAGTGAATGACTGTTTGCAGAAAAAGGAAGGAGAGAGGAGAAAGGAGAGAAGAGACAGAGAGAATAAGACTTTACATACAAATTAGAGTCTTAGAGATAGTTCAGCGGTAATAATGCAACTGCCTTGCATATGACTGACCTGGGTTTGATCCCCAGCACTTCATATGGTCCCTTGAACATAGTGAGGAGTGACCCCTTAGCACAGAAACAGGAGGGAACAGAACACTGAATAAAGTTGTTCTTGGCCGTTAAATACAACTTAGATTGAATAATTTTAAATAAACTCAACTTGCGAACTGCATATAGTACTTTCTATGATCACCTTTCTTGGACCACCATTATGTTGAAAATTATGCTAACTATAGACTCCCAGAGAAAAGACTTAGAAAGAAACAGGAGTTAAGAGAAAACACTAAGTAGATCCCCACATTGAAATATTAGTGAGAAGTAGTTATAGGTTCTTTCCTTTACGTGGTGGTTGTTGGTTTTAAAAGGTGAATTTTCTGATATTGGGCAGAGATTATGACAATAATTTTGGATTGAAGTGTACAGTGTGGTGAAGATTTTTTTTTTCTTTTTGAGTCACACCTATCGATGCTCAGGGGTCACTCCTGGATCTGCACTCAGGAATCATTCCTGGTAGTGCTCAGGGAACCATATGGGATGCTGGGGATAGAACCCGGGTCAGCCGCGTGCAAGGCAAACGCCTTACCTGCTGTGCTATCACTCTAGCCCCGAGATGAAGATTTTTCAGTAATATTAGAGAGGAGGCTATTTTAATTAGTTTGACCTTTTATTTTTAAAGAGTACTTTTTCCCCATGATTTTCAAACTTCATGGTTACAAATTTGCCCATTAATTAAAATTTTTTAAGTCTACAAATTTTTGTTTGTAAGCCTTAAATGAGGACTTCTTGTGTTCTCAGTGTTTATAGATATGCACAGGGTGATATCAAAATTTATTTGCTCAGAACACATGTTTCTAACAGGTTTAATAACCCTCTGCCTTCTTATTTTAATTCCCTTACAATAAGTAAATGTTTGCTTTATTCAGTGTCCACATCTTTTGCAGCACATTTTCATTGGTTACTATTTTACTGTTTACTCTCTTGTTTTACATATGTGAAGTCCTGTTTCAAACCCCAGAACCCCTTTCCACAAAACAAAGAGGAAAGACATCACAAATTCAAAGTTAGTAGCAACTGCATTCCTAACATTTTTACTTCATTTTTTAATTTTGCTGAATGTTATTTCTACCTTTGGACCTCATCTCTAAACTATAGTCTTAGTCACCTCTTTACAGGTAAGCTATCACAGATGACTCTTGACACAGTCACTCCTATAGGTGGTTCTATAGGGGCCAGAAGGATGTGTCCGGGTTAAGGCACAGCTATATTTGCTTTGATCCTGGCATTACATATGGTTCCCAAGCACCAGAAAGCCCTGAGCACAAAACTAAAGGTCCTTCTCCAAAGGGGGTGAAGGTGGTGTTTATGGCCTCATTGTAAAGTATTTTATTTGGTCCCTAGGTAGTTTTTATAATAGTACAAAAAATATCCTATTTACCACAATTTAAGAAAACTGAGGGGCTACTGTCCCTCAGAGCTTGCAACAGAGAGAATGAACCATGTTGTCGTTACACCACATCATGGTTTAATCTCTCCTTCTGGCCAATTTTGCTTTTCTATCTCCCTTTCATATGTTAATACCAAGAACACATCCTAATAAACCACCAGCAAGGCAATCTCTACCTCAGTGTTTATTTTCCAGGGAAATCACACAAATGGATCTTAATATAATTGTACACTGTAAAGAAAATATAGTGGGAACCGGAATGATAGCACGGGGGTAGGGTGTTTGCCTTGCACGCAGCCAACCTGAGTTCGATTCCCAGTATCCCATATGGTCCCCTGAGCACTGCCAGGAGTCATTCCTGAGTGGAGAGCCAGAAGTAACCCAGCATTGCTGGGTGTGACCCAAAAAACAACAAAAAAGAAAATATAGTGACCTTATTTTCACTATACCCCTTTTATAGTGCCAGTTCAGCCAAGCTTCCTAAACTGGGCTTCTTATATTTTATCAGTTGGTCTTGGTGTCATTTCATACAAGACTGTTTGAACTATTGGGAGGAAATCTAAATAAATCCTGTTTATTATTATTTGAATACCACTTATATACTGGCAAATTCTGAATCCAATTACTCAAATCAGTTTTCTTCAATGATATCTAGTCTAGTTGTACATAGAATTGCTCCTTTTGATTGCTCCCAGTACATTTCTCACTTGATTTCTGAACTCAAACCCTTGACTCTTTGCCCAGGACTTGATACCCACCATGTACCCAGTTCACTAGCCCTTTTCAAAAGAGTAAAATATACTATCACCAGTCAGTTGTCACAGCCAGAAATTGAAAAGTGACCTCTCTAATTCCTGCCTTTCTTTTATGTTCTCAGTCATTAACACATCAACAAACCTTGTCCATAGGGAAATAAAATTTCTGTTCTATTATTTTTTTAAAAAAATAGGTGTCACAACAGTTCAGTTTCTTCAATAGTTTTGATTCATCTGCTCATGCCTTTCTAACTTTCTTCCATATGGCAGAAATTGATTTTTAAATGTGATTCAGATCAGACTGTTCTCTTGCTTAAATCTTAAGATAACTTCTCTTTGCTGTACATCAAAATGCCGACAATGACCTCGAACGCCCTTTACACCTGATGCCTATCTGCCTTTCTCAGTCAGCTTCTAGAACTTTACAGCTCTGGTCCTCTTTCCAGTAATCCTTTCTTGATTTGATGATGAAGCCAAGCTTCTTCTAACCCATAAATGTTTTCCACATGTCTTTCTGTATGTTTCATGGGATTCTATCAAATGCCCATCACTTTCATATTGGGCATAGCATTTATTTTTTTTAAACTGTTGAGGCTCTACTCAGCCTGCACGTAAATTTGTTATGAGATCTCCTCCAATCATTTATTAAAGTAGTATTTATAAATTTTATCCATTTAGCCTTATTATTTACTTTGTATATTTTAATCACAAGGTAAAATTATCTTTTTTTGGTCTTTGCTTAATTATAATATAGCATCATGATAGAGATTTATCTGATCTGTTTAGTATTAAATCTATAGTACCCAACATGAGTTTTGGCACATAGTTGGATTCAATCAGTGCACTTTAAGTTAATGAATGCCTAATATATATTGAAAATCATATCGACATAAGAGTCTCATTCTTTGGATGGCACATAGATAAATTCAATAAATATATATTTTAGTTAATGAATGATTATTATATATTAAAATCATATGTACATGGGATACTTACTCTTTGGATCCTAGTTTCAATGACTTGCAAACTAATTTGAATAGTGGACTCTAAAATCTTGGAAATAATATTTCTAATATAAAGTCACTCTAATTTTGGGCTGGAGAGATAGCACAGTGGGTACAGAATTTGCCTTGCACTTGGCCGATCAGGGTTCGATTCCTATCATCCCATATGATCCCTGAGCACCGCCAGGAGTGATTCCTGGAGTCCTTAGCATTGTGGGGTATGACCCAAAAAGGATAAAAAAAAGTTACTCTAATTTTTGCTTCTCTTCACAAGAGACATAAAACCTTTAGAGAAAAATATGTTTCAAAATATAACACTTAATAGCACTTTTGAGGAATCAACTGAGCATGATGTTTTCTCATCATTTAATCCTTAGCTGAAATTTGAAATTGAGAGAAAAAGTTCAGTAAGTAGTAGACATCAACCAGGCAAGAAAAATGTAACAGAAGATCAATGTAAAATTGGCTTATGAACTTCAGGTATAATTTTTAGTCACCAATATCTTTTGACTGTGATCAGCAAATCAGATATTCAGGTATAGTCATTAGTTGATCAACATTATCTATGAATTGCTACTGTAACTCTCAAGACACAATAAATTATTAGAAATACAGTAGTAAAGGCAAAGTTTCTAAGAACTCAAGAGATATTCATTGTCACCACTGGAGCTCGTAAAGGAAATTTAGAACATTCTTCATCTGTTTACAAAATTTGCTCTACCCAATAGTAAGGGAATATTCACTGTATCACAGTATCACTGTCATACCATTGTTCATCGATTACTCAAGCGGGGGCCAGTAACATTTCCATTCATCCCAGTCCTGAGATTTTAGCAGCCTCACCTTATTCATCTTTCCCAATGCTGTTGTATTGGAGGCTTTTTTAGGGTCAGGGGAAAGAGATCCATTATTGTTACTGTCTTTGGCATATCGAGTATGTCACTGGTAGCTTGCAAGGCTCTGCCCTGCAGGCAGGATGCTCTTGGTAGCTTGCTGGGCTCTCAAAGAAGGATATATATGTATTTCCCTCTATGATTTGTTGTCTACTGCCTGAATCCAATCAAATGTGGTGAGGTGATCATGGATAATGGGTAAGGAGTGTCTTATGATGTGTCCAGGAACATGTTTACTCATGTGTGAGGCTCGGCCTGAGCGTGTGGAAAGCCTGGAGCGTGGCGGCAATTGGGTAGTGGAGATTGGTTTCTGGGCTGGGTCCCTTGGGAGCCTTGAGTAAAAACAGGGAATTTTAAGTTTTATAATATGTCAAATATTATGCCCAATAGAAAACATTCTAAAACAGAAAACTGTACCTGACTTTGAGGAAACAATCTTAACTATAATCAAATAAAGTGATGAGATGAAAAATTGAAGATTTCAGGATAACTCTGTAATTTGCCTAAGAGATCATTGTGGGCCAGAGGGTGATATATGGTAAATAAATTCTAGGCTAGATTCTCATGACTCCAACTTCCTAGCATTTAAGACCTTGAGTTATTCCTTTCCTTTGGTATGGATAGGACCTGCTACTTCCAATAAATATAGTGACTAATGTGGTAATATGTACCTGATTATGTATATTCTATTATATATTATATATATTCTATTTAATTTCATAGTGCAATCATATTGAAATCTTGTTCTTTTTCTCTCCCTCCCCTCTCTTTTTACAATTTTCATCTACCTGTTTTCACTACTTTCATTGATCCTTCTGTCCAGTCCTGATATCTGGTTGAGGATGACTTTGAACAGAGTCAGTGCTAGGCAATGTTTTATTTTGAAAGGGGTCAGAAATTGCAGAAACTTGATTCCTTACCTCAATAAGTATGTCAGTGGAGAAACCAGAATACATTATTTTAAGTCAGTGTAATCTAGTAAACAAACGAATTGCAGTATGCTTTATGTAATGGTAATGAACACAAGACTATAGTGTTTTAGAAAATCATGTTCTGAATTTCTACTGTGAAATATTGACAAAAAAACAACCAGTAGGCATTTAGTAGAAAAATTCCAGAGGAAATATTGAGTGAAATAGAGTAGTAGGGTAAGATACAAATAAAAACTGATGTAGGCAATATCAGAAAGGAATTTTTGTGAACAATGATAATTTCCATAAAGTTGTTTCATAAGTTTTTGACGTTATTAGAAAACTTACTCAGTGATGGAACTTATTTTCAAATAAAGCCAGCTTTTAAACTAAACTAAGATATCATATCTTTTATATTTTTTCCTAAACACTTAAAGTACTATTAAAAGTTTCTATCTTCTTAATTTTATGGAGATATGTTTTGTTGCTCAGCATGTGGTCTATCTTGGAGAATGTTCCATGTACGCTTGAGAAGAATGTGTATTCAGCCTTTTGAGGATGAAGTGTCCTGTATATATCTACTAAGTCCCTTTCTTCCATTGTTTCCCTCAGATGAAGTATGTCCTTGCTAAGTTTGAGTCTGGTTGATCTATCCAGAGGTGACAAAGCGGTGTTGAAGTCTCCCACTAGTATTTTGTTGCTATTGATGTCTTTTTCCAAATCTATGAGTAGTTGTTTTAAGTACTTTGCTGGTCTCTCATTAGGTGCATATACATTTATTATTGTAAGTTCTTCCTGTTGTACAGATCCTTTGATCACTAAGAAATGGCCTTCACTGTCTCTTATGACCTTCTTCACTCTGAAATCGATGTGGTCTGATATTAAGGTGGCTACCCCAGCTTTTTTATAGGAGCTGTTTGCCTGTAGGATTGTTTTCCAGCCTTTGACTCTGAGTCTGTGTTTGCTTTGACTATTAAGGTGTGTTTCTTGCAGGCAGCAGAATGTTGGGTTCAATTTTCTAATCCATCCAGCCACTCTGTGTCTTTTAATTGGTGCGTTTAGCCCATTGACATTGAGAGAGATTACTGTTATGGGATTTTGTCCCATTGTTCTGTTGAAATTAGGTGTATTTGAGGGGCCTGTCCTGTCTTAAAGTAGCCCATTTAGTTGTACTTGTAACCATGGTCTTGAGTCTATGAAGTTCCTGAGCTGTTGTTTGTCTGTGAAACTGTGTGTTGTTCCTTCTATTATGAATGAGAGTCTCGCTCACCGAATACACATCTGACAAGGGGTTGATAACAAGGATATACAAAATATTGGTGGAACTCCACAAGAAGAAAACATCCAACCCCATCAAAAAATGGGGCAATGAAATGAACAGAAACTTTCTCAAAGAAGAAATCCGAATGGCAAAAAAGCACATGAGAAAATGCTCTACATCATTAATCATCAGGGAGATGCAGATCAAAACCACAATGAGATACCATCTCACACCTCAGAGACTGGCCCACATTCAAAAGAACAAAAGCAACCGATGCTGGTGCGGATGTGGCGAGAAAGGGACACTCCTTCACTGTTGGTGGGAATGTCGACTAGTTCAGCCCTTTTGGAAAACAGTATGGACGGCTCTCAAAAAATTAGAAATTGAGCTCCCATTTGACCCAGTGATACCACTCCTGGGAATATACCCCAGAGAGGCAAAAATGTGTAGTCGAAGTGACATCTGCACTTGTTTGTTCATTGCAGCACTCTTTACAATAGCCAGAAACTGGAAGAAACCTGAGTGCCCAAGAACAGATGACTGGTTAAAGAAACTCTGGTACATCTACACAATGGAGTACTATGTAGCTGTTAGAAAAGATGAAGTCATGAAATTTACATACAAGTGGTACAATATGGAAAGTATCATGCTAAGCGAAATGAGTCAGAAAGAGAGGGATAGACATAGAAAAATTGCATTCATCTGGGGGATATAAAGCAACAAAATATGAGATCAATACCTAAGAATAGCTGAGATCAACACCAGGAGGATTACTCCATAACTTAGAGGCCAGCCGGATATTCTAGGGGAAAGGGCAGTTCAGATAGAGAAGGGAACACCAAATGAAAGGTGTTTGGAGGATCCTCCCAGGAGGGGAAATGCATGTTGAAAGTAGACTATGGACTGAACATGATTGCCACTCAATGCCTCTTTTGCAGACCACAACACCCAAAAGGAGAGAGAGAACAAAGGGGAATGCCCTGCCACAGAGGCAGGGTGGGAGGGGGGGTGGGGGGAAATGGGCACTGGTGGAGGGATGGGTATTTGATTATTGTATGACCGAAACTCGGGCACAAATATTTGTGGATCTACAACTGTACCTTATGGTGCTTCACTAATAAAAAAAAAGTTTCTAATGGAGGTACATTTTATAGAAATAGTTACATTTATTGTAGATATTAGAAGCATAGTAACAAATAAATAAATATGCTATAATAGTCTAGAGAAAGATATATTAATGGATAAAATGGAGCATGGGGCAGGAAGAAGGGGTTAAAGACTTTTTTGGGGACTGGAATAGTGTTTATGAGAAAGGGATTATTTTGATGACTGTTGAATTCTCTATTTTAAATTGTATGGTTATTTCTTCGCTTATCTAATTAATTACGTGACTTGTTAGCTCATAATCCAAAAGGTTTCAGAGAGTGCTCAGAATTTTCTCTTTCCTTCTATTTTTACAACATTATTATATTTGTAAGGTAACAAGAAGGGAAATAGTTTAGTGATTCTGGAAATAAAGTAAGAATAAGCACACTGAGATTACAGAAACTCACAGTGATGGAAGTTGAAATTCTATGTAGTAATTGAAAAATTTTTTGAGTTAAGACAGAATGCTGAATTTGGTAAATTTAGATGTTGAGTTTGATAAGGTATGAAGAAATAGCAGTACTTACATACTATTAATTGAAATAAGACAAGGTACATTCTCTTTAGAAAACATTTTGACACAACCTCAAAAAACTGGGGCCAGAGAAATAGTTCAGGGTTAAAGGTTCATGTGTTACATCAGTTGACATAGGTTCAGTTCTTGTCACTGGAACATAGCCCATGAGGCTGCAAAGAAGCATCAGGGTAGCCACAGGGCCCTAACAGCACATCATTCTTGGACCCTTGCACTGAATTGCTGCCCTGCTTGGCAGAAAACCCATTAAATGAACTCCTATGCCTCATGACCACGACTTGGGAGTCCTATATATGTCTATAAAGTCTAGAAATTTCACTTCTACATACTTATCTAATGAAATATAAATATATGTGTATATAAATACATATATATCAAATACATTATCCATTATAGTCCAGAATGTAAACAGTGTTCGTCAACTTATGAAAGGACAAAAAGGTGGTGTGTACTGTGTGCATCACTGTCATCCTGTTGGTCATCGATTGCCTCGGACAGGCCCCAGTAACATCTCCTTTGTCCTAGCCCTGAGATTTTAAAAAGTGCCACATTTGAGGCTCTTTCAGGGTCAGGAGAATGAGACCCATCACTGTTACTGGTTTTTGGCATAATGAACACACCATTGGGAGTTTGCCAGACTCTGCCGTGTGGGCAGGATACTTTTGGTAGCCTGCCAGATTCACTAGAGTAAGACCTAGATAATAAGATGTCACGTGGCCGTGAATGCAGCTGCGTGCTTCCAGGAGCAGGGTTTTATAGTTACTGGGTCTTGGCCATTGATGGGATTACACAGCGCCAGGGGCAGTTGGTGAGTGTAACACCTGGAAGATGGGGGATCGGGGTGGAGGAGGCTCCAGTTCCAATCCTAGCAGGCTTGGACATCTATGCCCCAAGTCCCACACACCTGGGTTCCTCTGCGTGTCCCTTCATGCGTGAGTCTTGTGAGAACGTGTGGAGAGTGGGTTTAAGCATAGCTGTGGCTGGAACTGGAGGTCTTCAGCTGCCGGGGCTCTGCTCTGTGTGCTCTGTATGTGTGCATACAATCAAATATTCTCATTTAACAAATAAGAATGAAGTATAGCATTTCATTTCATTTCATCATCCTGTTATTCGTCGATTGCCTCGAGCAGGCCCCAGTAACGTTTCTTTCATCCTAGTCCTGAGATTATATTCAAGGCTCTTTAGGAGAATGAGTTAACATAAGCATAAGTTAACCTTGATAACCTTAGATTAAGTGACAATAGTTTACTCAGAAGATGATATATTGTTTCATTGCATCTACTTGAAATACACGCAATGGAAAAATCTAGAGATAACAAGTAGATTCTTTGTTTCACGGGCCAGAGGCCAAGGGAAGTAGAAAGTAACTGATAATCAGAACACGTTTTCATTTTGTTTCATATTTTGAGTTTCACAAATGTAATTTTATTTGGAGATTTTATATTAGACTCAGTATTATACTATGTAAGTGGAAATAATCATTATTTCCCTCAAGGGGAAAATACACATACAGTTATATATACTGTGGGAACTTGACAATTTGTTATACACTGCTGAACATTTGGATTAAATATAGTAGCAACAGACACACATACACATATGCATATGCATATATATTTATATTATATGTATATATGTGTTTGTGGTGTATGTTACTTCATTTTTAAGATCAGTATGTTCAATTGTACTTATACTTTAAGTGTATATATTAAACAATTTGATAAGCAAATTTTTTTGTCTCAACCATTTACTATTAGAGAGACTTTAGTTTTCCTTGTTATTACAGTGGTCCAATGAGAGCAACTACATTTTTTTATATTTTTTTGTCTTTATCATATATTATTTTGAGCCTGGAGTTCAAGGTCACAAAATTCCACATTACTTGGTTCTGTGGGGCTACACTCATGCGTGAGGCTTGGCCCAAGCATCCAAAAAGCGGCCTAGAGCATGGCAACAGCTGGTGGTGAATCAGGAACACTGTGTCATTTGCCAAGGTGACAAAAATCAGATGGGCTGGACACATAAAGCGATTAGAGACAACCTATGGACTAGAACTGATACCAATTTGGATTCCACGGGATGTCAAAAGGATGTGTGGCCACCCACCTACAAGATGTTCAGACTTCTTTGTCCAAACCCTGAACAAACGGTTTGAGGTTCTTCGTGTTCCTGGAGTGAGCAGATGCCATTGGGTTACAGTAGCACACGACAAGACTGAATGGAGATGGTACTGGTGCCCGCTCGAGCAAATCGATGATCAATGGGACAAGTGATAGTAGTGACCATGCTTTATTTTAGTTATTTATTGTGGGGGGCTTGATCAATAGCACAGCGGGTAGGACGTTTGCCAACCTGACCAACTGGAGTTTGATTCCTCCGCCCCTCTTGGAGAACCTGGCAAGCTACCTAGAGTGTCTTGCCCACAGGGCAAAGCCTGGGAAGCTACCCGTGAAGTATTCGATATGCCAAACAAGTAACAAGAAGTCTCACAGTGAAGACATTACTGGGCCCGCTCGAGCAAATTGATGAACAACGGGAGGACAGTGACAGTGATTTATTGTGGTTAGCAATACTACGATTCAGAGAAATGTAGTGTTAAACGTGTGTGTGTGTGTGTGTGTGTGTGTGTGTGTGTGTGTGTGTGTAAGTCACTGTAAAGGCCACTAAAGTTTCAGTGTTACCTTACCACCAGAAGAGACCTCTGTAACAATTACTCCCACCCTTACACACTTCTGGGAATTGAACCCAAGTTGGAAACATGCAAGAAAGTGTCCTCTGCCATACCATTACTCCAGCACTAATTGTCATTTGCAATTGTATTTCTGTAATACAAAGCAATGATGAAAGAGTCAGAGAGGTACTATAGTGGAAAACTTGTTTGTTTTACATGGAGCTGACCCTTGTTTGATTCTCATTGTCACATGTGATTTCTAAGCACTGCTAGGAGTAATGTAGAACACTTTTATACAAGTTTGCAATTGATTTGAGTCCAGAGTAAGCTATTTTTCAATAACAGAGTGGTGAGTGAGAAAATTAGACAAAAGTGGTCAAAGTTTAAGAGAACTAGGTCTTGTGGATATAATATACTGTGTGTTGATTACACTTAGCAATTTTGTTTTATACATTTGAAAGTCACTAAGAGTAGGTCTTAAAAGTTCTTATTGTAAGAAAATTAAGCTTGTGCTTGTGTGTGATCATAAATGTTGACTAAACTACTGTAGTAATCATTTTGCAATATGTATATACCTTCCAATATGTAGGTGTTACACCCACCAACTGCCCCCAGTGCCATGTAATCCCATCAACAGCCAAAACTCAGCTCCTGGAAGAGAATAGCAGAGAGTCTCCTGCCTCTGCACCTGTCTGCCCTCACTGGGGCCCCTTGAAGGAGGGTGGGTTGAGTTTCCCTCCACACCCTGAGCAGAGCCCCAGCAGCTGAAAACCTCTGGTTCCAGCCACAGCCATGCCTAAGACCATTCTCCACATGTTTGGACGAGCCTCATGCATGAAGGAACTGGCATAGAAACCCAGGTGTGTAGGACCCGGGCTGTAGATCTCCAAGCCTGCTCGAATTGGGACTGGGCCTCCTCCACCCAGATGTCCCATCTTCCAGTATTTAGGCGTTACACCCACCAACTGCCCCTGGCTCTGTGTAATCCCATCAACAGCCAAGACCCAGAGAGTATAAAACCCAGGTCCCGGAAGCATGTGGCCACGTGGCATCTTATTATCTAGTTCCCTAGCACAGTTCATGTTAGTATATTTTATTTTATTTACTTTACTAAATCAGCCAACATATAAAAAGGTAATGGTATTTCAAAAGTAAGCCTATCTGTTATTTTTTTTTTTAATCAACCTTCTCGGAAATGCCAAACTGTACCACTTTAGTCCACATTATTCTTTAGATTCAGAGTCAAGATGCATTCTCTAAGGGCAATTAGGTATGTGGTAGGGAAAATGCCACTGTCATAAGCCAGAGAATTAGAGACAAAAAATCCAACAGTTTCTAAACACCAAGTAAGAATTTAAATTAGCGATTTATCTTTTAAGTATATACTACTCAGTATTCTATCCTTGTGCTATGTAATATGGCCATTAAAGTAAGTGTGCCCCTTGTTAAGTCACCCAGAGCACAACCTTCACATGGCATCCTCTGGGTGCAGAGCAGAGTCATAATGAATCTCTTCCTGCTCATTAATGTCTCTTAGTAAACGTATGAAACATTTTACTTCTCATTAATGCCATTCATTAAATTAAAAAAAATAAAAACCTTAACGCATGCATTGTTCTTCAACCCAGTAGGATCCTAAATTCACTGAGAATATGTTGCTTAGATATTGGTAGCACATTTTTATCAGTATACCATAACCAGGCAGGAATATTTTCACCTGACAACAGGACAAATAGTGCAATGGGAGTTAAATACCTTTGGTAAGTGAGCTATAAGGAATCCAAATATTCTCTTCCTCTTCAAGGAAGCAGAAATGTTTAAAAGAAAAAAACTTATCTGGACGGATAGTTTTAAATTGTCCCTCCACAAAGTTTAAGGTGCCAGGCTGCCTCATTCTACATACTCTACAAGAGAAAGTCACTGTTTTACTAGGACTTCTGTAGAGTTTACACCGTGTTTTTCACGACCAGGCACCCGTCCCCTTATTCTCTGCAAATGTGGATAGGTAAGGTACATAAATATAAGCACTTAAGCAGCCCATGGTTTCTGTAAACCCACATTTTGAAGATCTAATTTCTTTTGCATTAGAATCCTTATGAGTGCAATCGTGTGTGTAAGATTTACATTCTCCACCAATCAGTAATTTCCAAGAAGACAAGATCAAGTATGGTTAGATCATGTAGCTTCTGCTTCATTGTGATTTATTACACATGTATGGGGGCTGAGTGACATGGAATGGAAGAGAAAACTGGAAAATTTGTCCATCTAGATAGTATTCACAAATTCTATGATACGTTGCATTAACATCATTCTGCCTCTCCTAGGAATATCCAACAATCACAAAATTGGAACCTACCTTCAAACACTAAAGGTCAGTGGTGAGAAACTCACCACTCAGAGAGAAAATGTTGATGTATATTAAGTGGAAACACTTAATACACTTCGTTTATGCTTAAATGCAATTCAAACTCTTCAGAGCTCCCTTTACATTTTCCATAGGGCAAAGAAAGTTATTTTTATAAATGTTTTCTTTCTTTTAGGCTCCGGAAGAGAATCTATTGAGACAGCAAAAGTGAATTTGACGTTAGTCATACACTTATGGCTTCTGACATAACTGTCCCAACTCCAGTTGTGCTCAAGCAAATGAGTTTCTGGTAAAGAATTGATGTTCCTGCATATCTGGCATTACCACCCCATCTCCTATAGACAGATTTTTATCAGAGCCCTGCTTGATGTGCACCCAAAATAGGACAATGGACCAATTTTTATAGACTTTCTTTTTCTTTAATAGGTGTTTGGATTGAGGGGCATTATAACTTTCCAAACCATTTTCTCACTTTTAAAATATTTTATCCTTCAAATTGAAAATCCGGTTGCATTTCAGACCTTCTTATAGCTGCATTGATTAGTCTTCTAGGAAGCGCAGCTGTGGCAATAATCCTGTCTCTGCATCTTTGCAAGTGGGAGGGAAGGCAGGAGATAAGAGTTGCCACAGGGAGTCTATATTTAATCTACAACTGGCTTATCCAAGTGTCTTATTGCTCCCTGAGGGTCTCACCACATAACGCTTTTGTGAGGGGGGGAGAAATGATAGGAAAAGAAGGAAAGAAAATTTCACCCAAGATGGATCTTCAATTAATTAATTCATTTCAGAATTGGCACAGGGAAGTTTTTGCTCTGCTATGAAGCACAGTCTGTGCAAACTAGACCTAACCTTTACCAGCTCTCCTCACCTCTCTGGCTTGACCCTATGGCAGCAATTCGAGGATGGCTGAGCATTTTTTTTTCTGGCAACAATCATTAAAGCTGTTGGGAGGCATCTGTGAATGTTGACTTAAGTTTGCTCTATCAAGGAATCTATATTGCAGATTTTTATGGGCATCTGCACAGTAGAATAATGTGAGAATCTGAGACAATTATAAAATCAAGTTAAAAAAAAGAAGTAAATACATAAATGATAAAAACACAAAACAAAGCAGAGAACCCCTCAGTCTCAAGTGGGCAGTGGGGATTGAGAAAAATCAATTTTCTTTAAATACAACTCCAGTTGTTGTTTCACTTCTTACAAAGCTCTGTGCAGTGTTTATTTACCCTAATTGCTTTCCAACGTAAAACATGATTGACTGCAACTTCTCTATCATTTGCTGCACCCCCAAAATCCCCAGATATTTTAAGTGAAATCTCATTTTGGTATGGTTTCTGAGAAACCACACCATATATGTATTTCTCTCAGAATATTTTTGCTACTCCCTTAAAGAATGGCCTTTATCTTGCTGTGTGCTGTTTTAATATATTGAGAATGAACTTCAGGGATGCTGTCTCGTTTGCCAAGGTGTCAAAAATCAGATGGGCTGGTCACGTAATGAGATTTAAAGACGACCGCTGGACTAGAGCTGTTACCAACTGGATTCCACGGGATGTCAAAAGACCGCGTGGCCGCCCACCTACCAGATGGTCAGACCTCTTCATCACGATCATGAACAATCGGATTGAGGCCCTTCATGTTCCCGGAGGGAACAGATGCCATTGGGCTACACTAGCACGCAACAGGAACAAATAGAGACGTTACTGGCGCCCGCTCGAGCAAATCGACGACTAACGGGAAGTTAAGTGATTAAGTGAAGTGAGAATGAACTTAGCAATTCTTTCCTAAACTTCATATTGATTTATTGTCCCTTCTTCTCTAACACTGTTAATATACATTATTATCATGATTACATCATAGAATTTAAATGCAGTGGTGGGCAAGAAGGGGCATAGGAACCACTTAGGAAAAGACCAGAGCTGACTTTAACTCTACAATGAATGTGTTCTTCTTGATCCACTATACATGATCAGTGTTACTCATGAATAAAGGATTATGGGAAAGATCTCTTTTCTTTAGAAAACTGCCACCAAATTTTTATAGACTGTGTTTATATTTGTATTGTCTCTGACTAAAAGAAAGAACAAGTCAAAATGCTTTAATAACATTTCTGGTAGGACCTGAAGCAACCTCACAAAATGCAGACAGGGACTAAGAGAATGAGTCTTGTCATTCACATTTTGATCTTCTCTCTTGGCTATTGTGTAGTATCATTGATTCAGATCTCAAAAAGGGGGAGCATGAACACTAAAGGAAACAAAACAGAAAACCCTAATAGAAACGAGATATGAGAGAGTGGGAGATTTTTCTCTCTAGGTGAAATACCAAAGGATCATAAAAATTCAGTCAGGGTGCTAACTTCCCCCACCCTCCACCTCTAATCTATAAGTGCAGCTTTGGGACAATCGTTTGAAATTATACACCGTCCAGAGAACTGGGAAATCTATCTGCAGAAGATCACCCAGATGAAAAAGAAAATAGGTGCCTTTCTTTGTTGTATATAAGGAGGCACAACTTTTGGTAAATAGGGCAAATCTCCAGGTTTCTGAATGCTATACTAAAAAAAA
This sequence comes from Sorex fumeus, assembly GCF_029834395.1. NCBI lineage: Eukaryota > Metazoa > Chordata > Mammalia > Eulipotyphla > Soricidae > Sorex > Sorex fumeus. Next base: position 43,902,267 of record NW_026606185.1, on the reverse strand, counting down.
AAAATACATGGTTTTGTTTCAAGCTGTTTGTTTGAAGAATGCAATTATTTTTAAGAAGCTGGACCTACTGAAAAGGTGCTTTATTCTTTAGTTCAAACCCAGAGGGCTGGAAAGATAGCATAGAGGGTAGGGCAGTCGTCTTGCACTCCACTGACATGGGTTCAGTTTCTCCACCCCTCTTGGAGAGCCCGGCAAGCTATCAAGAGTATCTCCCCCACATGGCAAAGCCTGGCACGCTACCCATGACATATTTGATATGCCAAAAACAGTAACAACGAGTCTCACAATTTGTTGTGAGACGTTACTGGTGCCCACTCAAGCAAATCAATGAACAACAAGAGGACAGTGCTACTTTGCTTAAAATTTTTAAATTAAAAAAAATGGGGTTTTGTTTTGGGTTTTGGTCCATCCCACAAGTGTCCAAGGGTTACTAATGGCTATGCATTCAGGAATTACCCCTGGTCTACTCAGAGGAACCATATGGGGTGCCAGGAATCAACTCTGGTGAGCAGAGTTCAAGGCAAATGCCTACTACTCTATTATTACTTAGTCCTATCACAAGTTCTAATATTAACAGTTTTTTAAATTAGATTTTTAAAACTAAGAATCTATCTCTAGATCCTGGACATTGATCACTTGATCACTTGACTTCGTGTTAAGCATTGATTTGCTCAAGCGGGTACCAGTGACATCTCCATTTGTCCCTGTCACGTGCGAGGTTAGCCCAATGGCATCTGTTCATTCTAGGAAAATGAAGAGCCTCAAACCGATCATTCAGGATCTTGATGAAGAAGTCTGACTATCTGGTAGACGGGCGACCACATGGTCTTTTGATGTCCCATGGAATACAGTCAGTAACGGCTCTAGTCCAGTGGTTGTCTCCAAATCTCATTACATGTTCAGCCCATCTGATTTTTGATGTCTTGGCAAAAGAGACAGCATCCCTGATTCTTGACCATTGACAGAGGTTGGAACTCCGGATTCTTTCTCTCATTTGAGTGAAATGTGATACTCCAAGCATAGCTCCTGCTTCCTCCTTGGGAGACCCAAATAGTGTTCTCATCCTGTTTGTGTAGGGCCCAGTTCTCTGAGGCATATGTTAATGCAGGAAGAACAGTGGAATCAAAGAGATGTGCCCGGAGCTGGAAGTTCTTCATTCTCTTAGCTATTTCTTCGATGCTCTTAAAAGCATTCTAAGCTGCTCTCTTCCTCCTGCACAACTCAGGTGCCAGGCCATTCATCATGTTGACTTCTTGACCTAGGTATACATAACTGTTGCATTCAGAGATGGTCATTTCATTGAGAGCCAATGGAGCGTCAGGAATGAGTTTGTTTTTCACAAACATTGTCTTCGTGAGATTCAGCTGTAGTCTGACCTTTCCACACTCACAGCCAAGGTCAGCCAGCATTTGTGCTGATTGGCTAATGTTTGGTGTTAGAACAATGTCATCAGCCAAGTGGCGGTGGTGTAGTTGCCGACCATCTATCTTCACTCCCATTCCTTCCCATTCCAGTTGTGCATGATGTTCTCGAGAGTGGCACTGAAGAGTTTCGGTGAAATGGTATCACCCTGCTGAACCCCTCTCTTGACATCGATGATCACTTCTCTGTAGGATGGTGAGATCCTGGTAGTGAATCCATAATACAGCTCACGGAAGATCCTGATGTATTGAGTTTGAATGCCCTGATTGGCTAGGGCTTCAATGACCGCTTCCATCTCAACAGAATCAAAGGCCTTCTTTAAATCAATGATCATTAGACAGAGTGGCATCTTGAACTCTTGAGAACCCTTATCATGTGGATATGGTTGATGGTGCTGATGATGAGAGAAGAGCAGAACTGTTGGTAGATGCGGCAGAAGCCAGGAAAAGCATTCTTAAAGCCCACCTGTCCTTCGCCAACAAGAAGACCAAGATGACTGCCATCTGATGTCCTGATGAATCTACCACATCTTCCAGAAGGGCAATGGAGAAGATTATCAGTGACTTCTACTCAGATCTCTTCCATAGCCATGTCCACCTGACCACATACCAAATTTCACAGGATGGATATGCCGTCCCCAATGTTCTCCCTTCTGAAATCTGACATGCCTTTTTGTCGGTAAAGAAATGAACAACAACCGGCCTAGACAAGGTCAGACCTGAAAACCTGAATAACCTGCTGTTAGTACTCATCAATACGCTGGCTCGGCTCTTCACACACTACCTGTCTGAATGCAAGGTTCCGTCCCAATGGAAAACCAGCAGGACTATACTACTGTACAAGAAGGGAGACATCCATGACATTGGCAACTATCGCCCAATCTGCCTATTGTCTGTCATCTTCAAGCTGTTCAATCGAGTCATCTTGAATAGGATTGGCAGAACACTAGATGAAGGACAACCACGCGAGCAAGCCAGGTTCCAAAAAGGATTCAGCAAGGATTCAGCACCATCGACCATATCCTGGAAATTAATTTTGAAAATTAGTCACCTGATCCTACTTCTCCAAATAAAAATCTATACTCTTTATTTCTTTCTACTTAGGGTTTATACTTTTTGTTTTGATTTGGTTCTTTAAGGGGGTGGGGGGTTTTCAGGGGTGACAGCCAGCAGTATTCAGGGATTACTTCAGTCTCTGTACTCAGGGATCAATCCTGCCTGGCTCAGGGGAACATATGGGAAGCAGGAGATAGAATCTGATTGGCTACATGCTAGACTAGCACCTTCCCTACTGTCCTATAGCTCCGCCCCCTCCTTTTTTTGTTCTTGAAACAAAACAAATAATGAAAAGAAACCAACTCAGTAGTGAAAACTAAAAATAGTTTATCATAGTATAAAGATGTGGCAGGGCTGGAGCGATAGCACAGTAGTGGGGCATTTGCCTTGCTCACAGGTGGCCTGGCTGAGCCAGGTTCTATTCCTCCACCCCTCTCGGAGAGCCTGACAAGCTACCTAGAGTATCTTGCCCCACAGCAAAGCCTGGAAAGCTACCCGTGACGTATTCAATATGCCAAACACAGTAACAACAAGTTTCACAATGTAGACATTACTGGGCCCGCTGGAGCAAATCAATGAACAACAGGAGGACAGTGCTACAGTGGAAGATGTGACTCAAATTATAGAGCATACGCCCGTACATGTGGCAGGCCTGGGATCAGTGCCTGCAACCGCATCCAACCAACTCCCAGCATCACCAGGCATTCTCCAGAGCACTTCAGGAGATACTTATAATACTCATCATAACCAAAAAATGATCATACTTAGTTGTAATTGTAAATAAATAAAGAACTTGGTCTTAGATTATACAAATGAGGATGCCAAGGAAGGGGGAGTGACCATGGTGGGGGTGATGATGAGGCTGATTAAAAATATTGTTAAGGAAACTGTGCAAAGGTCTTGGACATTTCAGTGGTTTAGAACTGAGGTAACTATATACATCAAAACTATAAGAGCCAACACTATTTCAAACATGTCACCCAAGCTATAATAAGTAAATAAAATAAGTTTTTTAAGGAGGTGGGGGGGGAGAGGCAGAGAACCTTGGGTCACTGGTGAATTTCGAGTTGTGACATCTGTTTTTCAAATCTTTGTAAATGGTATTGAATAAATCAAAACAATAAAAGAAAACATTTCCATATAATGCACACAAAACAAAATATGATATGTTTCTAATTGGTGGTTTATATTATAGAATGTTAGTGGAAAGAGTATCAGATATTGGCAGATGATTAAGTTTGAAAATTAATGCCTAGGACTTTTATTAAGTATGTCTAGTTTATATATCCTTATGTTCTGAGCATTGCTTAAAGGCAGAGACAAAAATATTTTTCATATTTTTACATGTAAGTGAAATGTGAATTGATATCAATTTCCCCTACAAAACAATTCCCCAACATCATAATCACCATCAGTAGGTAAACAAAAGATCATTTGACCACATAATTTTGAGTTTACTTTGAGTATATCAATACAATACTTATCCAAAGTTTCTCAACCAGGATATCACAAAGCTTGGTGTCTTGAAAAAAAATATATAGATTCAGCCTAAAGAGGTAGCTTAGTGAAGGTCATAGTTCTTATATCTGGGACTTTGAGTTCATTCTCGAGCATAAACATTCGCATAGAGGGAGCACTTTCAATGTGAGTGATGCTCTTGAGTGTTTCTCTTGGTATCTGCATATATAAAGCACAAATCACAGTATGCCCACAAGTCACCTCCCTTACTAAATCACCCTTCCATACAATTTCCATGGATTTACTCTAATTTTTTCACAATCTCTGATTTCATTTGCTGTTATTTACTCTTTCCTTCTCACTTATTCTGATACGGATTTTCTATTTCCTTAAACCCAATTCTCATCTTTTTCTGTGATTTTAGATCATCAAAAGTCTCCAGACTTAAATTGCCACTTATTTTGTTATTGATACTACCGTTTGGTCTTAAACCGAGTTACAGTCTTAACATAAAACTTACGATTTTCTCTTTGTCAAACACAACTTCCTATAGTAGGTGACTCCCTACAATATTTTCTGGCCATGGTATTACATGCTTTTCACTAACAAGTATTTTCTGCGTCAACTTTGTTGCAATTAACATGCTGGGGATTATATAATTATTTCAAATTAGCAAAATAATTAATTAATCATTATTACTTACAGTTTTCTTATCTCCTTTCACATACCAAAGCAAATTCCATATTTGCTTGCTCATCAACTTCTAAGCTTGTATTCTGCTGATTGTAGAGTTTAGTGAAGTGGAGAATTGAGGAAGTAGGTGACGCAAACTTGATTTATATTGTACGGGGAAGACTTACTCTTGGAAAATGAAATGAAATTTATTACCACTGGGAACAAGGGAAGCATATTTCAAGGCAGTCTTTTGGGTTAAAGATAAAGTTTTGGGGACTGGAAAGAAGATATGTTGGCTTCTGTCATACATGCGAGCTGTTAAGAATGAGACAAGATGGCTTCATCTTTAGAGTTCTGTTTACAATCTTGTTTAATTTTTCTTTTCTACTGACATTATGTGAATAGCAAAACAATGTTCATCTTCTTTAGTGCTATATTATCAGTTTCTTTTGAAAACTGAATTGCTGGAGATACTTGATCAATATTATTTGGTGTTTAACTATCAGTACGTAGGTACATAATCCATTTATTAAATTTTACTCATGGATATCAAAAACCCCTATGGAGCACATATAAATTAAATGAACAATTTTAATGCTCTGAACTGAGATTATACAAATTTAATATAATTATACTTTGATTAATTGTAAGATTGAATGGCATCACTTGCAAAATTCAAAAATTAAATGAATTTATGCTGGTATACTAAAAAAACTCAGAAAGTATAATAGATAAGTTTCAAAAGACCAAAAGAAGGTGAAAAAAATAAAACATTATTTGGTAAAGTCAAGACCATTTTGAATATTTTGATTTTTTTACATTTTTTGGAGTGCAAACTTTTCATAGTTGTAGGCTGAGCTAAAATTCTAATGTAAATATTGTCTTAAATTGTGGAGTTAATTAATTTAATTAATTAATAACAAAATTGTATGATCAGGTCTGTGTTTAAATTCATTTTGTTTAAGTTAAATAAGTTCATTAGCTCTCGTTTTCTTTTTGTGGAAAATGTGTGGAAAATATAATTCAGAGATTATATCTTTTTTTTATAAAGAATCAACAATTTTTTTCCCAAGTATATGCTCTGCTACACTGTTTATGTCTGTCATTATCACGTGAAGGTAGTCACAGAAAATTTGTCAATGATTGGGTATGATTATTATGTACCAATGCAACTTTAATTACAGGGATTAAAAAATAGTTCAAAGCTCAAGGCTTACTCCTTTATCTGAGGATAGAACTGGAGATGACTGTGTATAAGGCAAGCACTCCAGTTGCTGTCCTATCTTTCTGGTACAAGCTTATTAATTTTCAAATAAAATCTACTTTGTTTTTGCATATGATAAGTTTGCTATAGTATGGAAAGTGATCATAAAATGGAAAAATTAAGCATGTCTAGTAAATATGGAGACAAAACTGTATGCACAAAAAAAGGTCCAGTCTTGGCTATGATTTAAAAAAGATTCTGTATTTGTTCTCCCATATTAAAGAACTAGAAAGCTGAGAACAATATGTCAAACAAATGCTTTCAGTTACTCGAAGCCAAGCAGCAAAATACTTTGATATTTTTCAGATTGAAAACTATAAATATCAGAGTAGCTTTCTGCTTGAAGTTACTTCCAAGACCAGAGTGTTAGGAAGGAGAGCCACAGAAAAGGGTAACTAAAGCCTTAAGCTGAATGTACAAAAGTTCTAAAGTCAGAAAGGTGGAATTGACTTGGACCTAGGGGCAGAATATTGGAGAGAAGGGGATGCAAACAAAGAAAAGATTCAAAATTCTGGGCTAGATACCACCTTCAAAATCAGTTTTCTCCAGCCCAACCTCAATCCCATTCTTGAAGTTTACAACAGTCCACAGTCAGTTGATAGAATGATTGAGATAAGTCAGTAAAGATGAAGGAAATTTGGAAAATATATAATAGTCATTTATTGTTTTTTGTTGAACAGCCACATGAAAATGCCGAATGAATTTCTCTTTCAAGTGTTCAAACAACATTTACCAATATAGAAAATTTGTTAGGTCTCCAAATCTTTCTTAATACAAAGTTATTTAATTAGAGAATATGTTTTCTGACCAGAACAGAATAAACTAAAATCAGTAAGAAAAAGATATATTAGGAATCCCCTACTGCTCAAGTATAACATATTTCAAATTAGTAACTGGGTCAAAAACAAATTATGAGAATTTATAATTTTTTTTTGTTGCTTTTTGGGTCACACCTGGCGATGCATAGGGGTTACTCCTGACTCTGCACTCAGGAGTTACTCCTGGCAGTGCTCAGGGGACCATATGGGATGCTGGGAATCGAACCCGGGTCAACTGTGTACAAGGCAAACGCCCTACCCGCTGTGCTATTTCTCCAGTCTGAGAATTTATAAAATATTAAATTGAGTAACCAAGCTATAATATGGACGAAAATAACACAGCGGTAGGACGTTTGCCTTGCACGCAGCCAACATGGCCGACCCGAGTTCGATTCCTCCGCCCCTCTCGGAGAGTCCGGCAAGCTACCTAGAGTATCTCGCCCGCACGGCAGAGCCTGGCAAGCTACCCGTGACATATTCGATATGCCAAACACAGTAACAACGAAGTCTCCAATGGAGACGTTACTGGACCCGCTCGAGCAAATTGATGAACAACGGGAGGACAGTGACAATGACAGTGACAAAAAATGTTTAGAGACATATTAATAGTTTTTAAGTCTCCAGAGAAGGAAAAATATTCTGAAGTGACTGATCTAATCTTCTACTTTAAAAAATTAGGAAGAGAATTGTAAGATAAATCCAAAGTAAAATAAATGTAGGAAGGAGAATTACACAATAAAAATTAAAAAACTACAATTATAGAGAAAATAAAAGGGCTGGAGCAACAGTAGAACAGGTGGGTCAGTTACTTGGCAAGCAGCTGACCTGGGACTATGGATATTATCCTGAACATCACTAGGACACATCCCTGAGCACAGATCCAGAAGTGACCCCTGAGCACCACCAGGTGTGATCCAAAAATGAACAAACAAATGAACAAAATAAGAGAGAAAAAAAGTCTAAATATTTCTTTTAAAATCCTCGTAGTTTATGAAATATTAATGAAACTGTATGAGAGAAAATATAAATATAAACATTAAAAAACAGAGGCTCTCACTACAAAGCCTAAAATCATTAAGAACAGAGCAAGAGAACACTAAAACTAATGCCAAGAAATGTAAAGAGGATGAAAAGAAAATTCTTTAAAAATTAAAATCTCATTTAGCAAAATTTGACAGAAAACAAAATACTAATGAAATAGGACTTTGTCTAGTCAAGAAACTTAACTTGTCATCAACAACTTTTCAGTAGCAGAAGATATAGGCTAATGGGCCTGGGACTTTTCTTGCAAACAGCTGTCTAAGTTTGATGCTGGTTGTGAATTCTGCACTAAGCCACCAGGAGTGATCTCTGTGCACAGAGATATAAATAAGTCCTGAATATAGGCAGTTGTAGACCTCAAGCAATCGAAAAAATAAAATTAAGAAAAAAATATTTCAGAAAAAAGTGTTCTTATATTTTTAAAAAAATTACTTAAACTTAAATCTGGATATTTTATTGGAAAATTGTATAAAACTTTTATAAAAAATAGAAGTAGTATTTATATTTTCATAATTAGAAGGACAAGAAAAAAATTGTTTATCATTTATTTTATGAGATAAACATGATCACAATATCATAAATTTTGTGTCATAATCTCATAACAATATGACTAGAATTAGGAAAGTAAATAGCCATATTCATGTTAGGTACTGACTGGTCTGGTATCAGCCTTGTGGAGAAAGCTGATGTCAGGGAATAAACTAACTCCATAGGGACACAGTTTCCGGACTTACTGAGAGGAATCAGGAGATCAGTCCTGAGGGAACTGTTAACTTGACTATCACTGAAATGACTATTTCGACAATATTAAGGAAAGATATTATAATGCACATTCATATAATTGCCTCAAATAATCCTCATAGTCTAACAGAACTGAGACAAACCTATTTAATTGGGGGCTTCTCCCTGTCCATTACTGTGCACTATCAAGGAACAGGTATCCCGAAGTATTATTTTGCTTTGCCTTATTTAGGTCTTGCAATAAAAATCATGAGGTAGATACATAATTTATCTTACTGCAATGTTATTCTTCTGTCTATTAATCGTAACATAAATTTTATCATCTCCTAATTTATAGTTTAAATTAATATGTTATGAAAGTTCTACAATGATATTATAGGGTGCTTTTCTTAAACTTAAAAAATGTCTATAATTTATTAAGAGGAGCTATAGCACAGCAGGTAGTGCTTTTGCCTTGCATGTGGCCAACCCGAGTAAATTCCTCCATCCCTCGCAGAGAACCCAGCAAGCTACAGAGAGTATCCTGCCTGCACGACAAAGCCTGGAAAGATCCCTGTGATGATATGCCAAAAACCAGTAACAAGAAGTCTCACAATGGAGACATTACTGGTGCCCCCTCGAGCAAATCAATGAACAACAGGAGGACAGTGCTACAGTGCAGTACAATATTGGTTTACTGGAGTATAAATACATGTTTTTGAAGTACAGCACCATTGTATGATCCCCACAACTATTTTCTAATATGCATCAACCATTGTTCTTAGAACCTTTTTATTCCTTCACTCTGCCCCCCACTCCAAGTAACTTGGATCTTCCCTTGGCTTGAGAGTTCAAATACTTACTTTTATTGGTCATTGTCTATGTTCTTTCTTTTTTCTTATATCACATATGAGTGGTGAAATCATTCATTATTTTCCTTCTCCCTCTTACTTCACTTAACATGACAAATTCTTGTTTCATCCATATTGCAATAAGTTCCAGGACTTCATTATTTTCTGTTGTTTGTTTTTGTTTTGAGGGTCACACCTGGTGACGCTCAGGGTCTCTGTGCTAATGACATTGCAGACAACAGAGATCAGAATCGGAGTTAGTTGCAATGCAAGGAAAGTGTCTTAACCACTATACTATCTCTCTGGCCCCAGCAGTTCAGCTTTTCTTATAGCTGAGTATTCTGTTACACATGGATCTGATAAATTATTTTTTCATTTGTTGCTAGAAACTTGGCTGTTTCCAGATCTTGTCTACTGAAAACAGCACTACAATGCCTAAATAAGCATTTTTTTGGTATTGAGTTTTTTTGTGTTATTTAGATATATACCTAGAAGTCTAATTCCTAGATATTATGATAATTCCCTTTTACTATCTTGTTGTAGTATACAGTGTGGTTTGTGGTTTCTATCTATGAACGGAAAAACAATATAGAGAAGAGTTTTAATATCTTTCCCCAAGGGTAGAGCAAATTGGGACTTTAAGCTTTCACAAAAGTCATGGGATCTGCCCTTGAATAAATGGAAGGAGTAAAAATGTTCCTCCTTTTATTGTGATGATTATTAGTACTTTTGGTCACAGCCTTGTAATTGCCAAGGGATAGTTCTAATGCAGCTCTAGCTACAATGCCCTGGACGCCCTCCTCCGGCATCTGCCTTTAATCACAGACAATATGGTTTGTGTTTAGAATCGAATGACTGTCATCATCTAGCACTAATGTTCTCTGTCACAGGGACTTAACAACCCATTTGGGGAACACTCTCAGAGACTTTCAAATTCAATAACCTCTCCAAACTCCTGGCTTTTCATTAACCATGCCATGTGGGTTTCCAAGGCGTGATGCCCAATGGTATTATTTTTCCAAAGAGGTCATGGGAGAGAAGGTTTTTTTTTTCCTCTTTTCAAGTGTTTATTTCAGCACATCTAAATGAGCAAACCCACCATGTCTCTATGTAGAAGTCTGCGTTCATAGATAGCCTACATTCGGAAGTCAATCTGATTTTACAATAGAAGTGCACATGCTTTTGGATTGCATAATATGCAATTACCCAGCACATGATTGAACTGAATTACAAACTGTTGTTGATTTTCTGCATGGAGCTTACTTGGCTCTTTGATATATATTTTCTCATTAGCTTTCCCCTGATTTATTTATGATATTGTTATGCATATAAAGGGCAGATTGCTGAAGTTCACATTGCAATGACCGAATTAGCAGTTGAAAAATTCACGGTTATGATGTGCAAATGATTCCCTGAGTGTTCTGAAGGTGTACTGTAGTCTCCCTATAATTGTGAAGCTGTAAATTCTATCTTTGCAACATTTCTTCCATCTATCCTCTCTTTACCTTTCCCATGACCACCATTTCAGTACCTCATCATCTCTTGCCTATAAAATTGCAACGTTTTTCTAATCTTGTCCGCACATGTGGTCTTAATCCCCTTGAAGTTCATGTTTCCTAAAACTGTAAGATTGATTATCCTAAAGCAACATACTTGCTTTGTTGGTCTAAGATACAGTAGAAAAAAAAATACAAAGAAAAAGTGATGAAAAGGGAAAGGATGTAGGAGAAGGAAGGAAATAAGGATAAAGGCTAAAGAAGAAAATTAGTTTCTCTAAGGGGAAAAAAAAATAAGGATGCAAATAGGAAGGGTGGAAAGACAGGGACGAACAAAGAAGGCCGAGAGAAAGATAATCATATTGGTGACAATGGAAAACTGACAAAGTTTTACACAGTTGATTTCTGTCTGGTATCACCTTTCTTTATAGAACTTGTTTTTATGAAATTGAAATAGTGATGTTTGTTGCCATTATACACTTCAGTGAAACTCTTCTAGTTAATCTGCTTACTTCTCCATCTGTGTATCTCTCTACTTATCTAAATAGAAAGCTATTGTTGCTGCAGTCAAACCCAGGACATTATAATTGGGCCAATTCCAAATATTTATGCAGAAAAAAGAAAGACATCCTTCTCTTGGCCCCTCTCAGCATGGGCTGTTATTGACTGGAAGGTGATGAATTAGTGAGATGTGCTCTGAGAATTACTGGGAGGTGCAGAGGACAAGGATTGTGAATGTCAGTATTGCTCCATGTGTTTAAAATCTGAGGTAGATAGTAATAAAATGATTGTTCAGCAGCTTTATTTTCCCCAGCCTAAGAAGCTATCTGAGTTAGTATATTGAATAAAAATTAAAGTGGTCATCACACATTGGGGGTTGAAAGTGAAGGTTCTTTCTTTTATATGGTTCTAAAGGCCAGTGTATGAAGAAGAGACATATCAGCATTCTTAAAAATTGTAAATTGTAAGAGTTCATGATTCATGAAATAAAATTGGAAAAATAGAAATATTCATCACTACTTTTTAAAATTGAAGGAAATAAATTGAAAATGTTATGTGAGTTCAATAGTACTCTGAGTTTTGAGATACAAAACAATGAAAAGTCTGAAAGGAAATCAGCAAGCTGTTAGATGATTTTTTTAAGAAAACTGATGAGTGAACAAGTTCATTCATGTGCTTTATATATCATTCCAAAAATCATATTTCAAATAATATAAACTCAGACCAAAAAGAAGAATGCAAAAGGCAAAAAAATGCTTCTATAATTAAAATAAATCTTGCTACATTTATCTCTATTTTAATGGCACAGATTGCTGAACATTTAAAATATATCTATTTTCATCTGTTTATATATGTTTTGTGACAAGAATGCAGCAATTATTTTGTGTTCATATAAATAAATTGCTTAATTATATTATTGAGACATATTGTATCCTTGTTATTTTCAGGGATGTCAAATATTTCTTAATTTATTTAATACAATTAGATTAAAAATCTTGTGAAATATAATTCTATATCCAAGAATCTTTGAAAGTTAAAATATTTCATTCTTATACAGAATCTTTTTTTCCTTTTGGGTCACACCTGGCAATACACAGAGGTTACCTCCTGAATTTGCACTCAGGAATTACTCCTAGCGGTGTTCAGGGGACCGCATGGGATTCTGGGAATCGAACCCAGGTAGACTGTGTGCAAGGCAAATCCACTACCCACTGTGCTATCGCTCCAGCCCCTCTTATACAGAATAAATTTTTATCGAACAAATTACTACTAAAGCTATTAGAGCTGGACAGCAGTCAGTCATAAATTATAGATGATATATTAATTTTAAGTTAAGATAGAAAGGGAGGTCAAACTAACAAGGAACTCTTTGTTAGGTGATAGAATAAACTGAATGAATAGGTAAATGTGTGTTTTTGAACACTGGATTGTTACGAGCTGTAGATATACATGGAGAAACTTGCAATTCATATTATTCAGTTCACATGTATGTCCAAAAAAGTCTCTGGAATGAATCTGAAAGAGCCATTTTAGGGTGAGTTTTAATTAGGCTATGTTGTTATTGAGGAAGAATATACTAAGTAGAGATAAAGTAGAAATTAGTAAATGGGGCTGGAGCAATAGCACAGCAGGTAGGGTGTTTGCCTTGCATGCAGCTGACCCGGGTTCGATTCCCAGCATCCCATATGGTCCCCTGAGCATTGTCAGGGGTAATTCCTGAGCGCAGAGCCAGGAGTAACCCCTGTGCATCACCGGGCATGACCCGAAAAGCAAAAAATAAAAATAAAAAGAAATAATAATAGTCATTAAAAGAAAGTAGAAATTAGTAGAAATTACTACCTTATTATGATACTCTCATCCATTCGTCTATTCTACAGGAATTCAGTAAATATTTATCAATAGTCCAGTACAATATACTTGATAAGATAGATATGATGGTGATGGGGATAATATTGTATTTAGTCTCACAAAACTTCGGTTCAGGTCATCACTAGATGTGAATGCCTGTGCCTCAGGGACCACCATTGAGGGTTCCAAGTATGATCCTAATGCGGCAAAAAGTCATAGAAAGTTTGAGGGACAGAAGCTCTGATGCTTTGCTTTCATCTCTGTGCCCTGTGCTTGGTGCTTCTTTCCAATATGCCCCCATTGTCAAAAGTCTGCTGTAATTCCTAACGGGGACTATGATTGAATATTTATATTTAGTAACTGTGTTGCATATTTAATAACTGTGTGGGCATGTTACTATGATTTTCCTATATATATAATCACATCTTTGTATAATAACTCCATTTTGTTTATGATGAAATAACTCTTATAGATCAGGGAATCAAACTTCAGAGAGGTGTATACCACCCCAATTAACAAATTGAAGATTCAGAATCTCCAACCAAGGCTAGAGAAACAGGTCAACAGTCTGCATGCAAGGATTCTTGAAGGTGGAAGTTCAGGATTGGTCCCAGTATTGCCTTGCCCCCCCAAGCACCTCTGGGAGTGATCCTGAACACAGGGTTTGGAATAGCTGCTACTCACCACTAGGTATTACTCCATCTCAGCCCCACTCCAAAAAGCACTTGCAGCTAAAACTCTAATTCTACATCAGTACAGGTTTTATATCTGAACATTGATTTAAGCATCATTTAATCTGCTGCCATTGGAGAATTTACCATGGTCTATATCATGACTAAAAATTTATAGAGTTTACCTCTAATTAAGTGTTATCACTTTAGAGATACAGTATCCTCATGTATGCTGGAGAAGATGCTTAACCAACTATAGAACAGCCAATTATGTCCCTTGGCTGGGAAAAACATTGTTACTGATGGTGCAAGAAAATACACTGGTACTGCTCAAGATTAGTATGGACCAAACGTATCTTTCCCCCTGGATGAGCACAATGCTTTCTGATGTTAAAGCAATAGAGTTTGAATGATGTTCTAATTATACCAGTACACTCAATAACTACAATCTTAAAAACATTCAATCCAACTAAATGTGGGAAAGATACTCTAAATGAACAGGAAAGAATCTAGTCACCTTTACATTTCCTCTCCATTTTAAAGAAACTAATGCCAGTAACTGGCAGAAGTAATTGATAACTGATATGAATACATATGCATGCATGGAAAACTAGAGACACAGGTAGAATGTTTATAATATTAGTGAGACTTTCCCTTTCTCCTGCTTATTTGGCTTACCCCCACCCCTTTCCTGAATATTAATAAGTGTCCCTAGATATTGAACTTTAAAAAGTACAAACAGAAAAGCATGAAGCCTTCCCAGTCTTTAGTTTTCCCCTGATTGCACTGAGGGCTAACCCATTCCCTTGAATCATTCCAGCACCCCTCACCTAGTATTGCATTTATAATTTGGGTAACACTGGCCTAAGATCCCATAATTTTCATCTCGTAGAAGAAAGAGGAATAAAATGCTATTACTAAGTACATTTAAGAGTCTAGAAGGGTCTATGAGAGGTGTGTTTTGGGGCCAGAGTAATAGTACAATGGGTAGAGTGTTTTGCACATGACCAAGCAGAGTTCAATTCCCAGCACCCCATGTGGTTTCCTAAGCATCTCCAGGAGTGATCCCTGAGTGCAGGTGTAAGATAGGTGTGTAATTTTGACTTTCTACCATTTTCGTTACTTATCAAACAGTACTCACTCTCCGGGCGAATTTGGTTATATTTGCTTGGTAATACCAGGCCTTATAGGTGTAAGATTCAGTGCTGAGATATAGTGGTGCTCCACAGATGAGGTCAGGGGACACCAGATCTATACCGAAGGTGCTTGGGGAAGAGGGCATGGCAAAATGTGTCTGGAGTTCAAACTCAGTGTCTTGCCCATGCAAAGGATGTTCACTATACCTTTGAGCTGTCTCCCTGGTCAGAGAAATAGTGCTCAGGTCACATCACTTCCCTTGCATGTCAATAATCCTTTTTGATTCCAGGAACCACATATGGTCCCAAAGCACTGCCAAGAATGATTCCTGAGCACTGCTAAAAGTGGCCCAAATATCCTTTACCCACAAATTAAACATCTATATTACATTCCATAACCAAAGCTATGATCACTTGATTAGCAATGAATCCTAACATTTCATTTCATTTCATTTCATCATCCTGTTAATCGTCGATTGCCTCGAGCAGGCCCCAGTAACGTCTCTTTCATCCTAGCCCTGAGATTATATTCACGGCTCTTTAGGAGAATGAGACCCATCATTGTTACTGGTATTTGGCATATTTGGTAGGCCACGGGGAGTTTGCCAGACTCTGCCCTGTGGGCAGGCTACATTCAGATAGCCTGCAAGTTTGTCCAAAGTAGGAATGAGGTAATAAGATGTCGGCATTCGCGGCCGCGCGGTTCCGGGATCTGGATTTTATAGTCTCTGAGTCTTGGCCGCTGATGGGATTACACGGCGCCAGGGGGCCAGGTGGTGGGTGTGACCCCCGCCTACTGGAATTTGGAGGATCTGGGTGGAAGATGCTCAACTCCAATTCGAGTAGGCTTGGAGGTCTCGGCCCCGGAACCCGCGTGGCTTTGTCCCTCTGCCAGTACCTTCATGTGTGCGGAGAGTGGTCTCAGCATGGTGGTGGCTGGTCCTGGAGGTCTTCGGCTGCCGTAGCCCTGGTCGGGGCGGGGAGGAAAGCTCAACCCGCTCCCCTCCAAGGGACTCCGGGAAGGAACACCCAGGCGCGGGGGCAGAGACTGCACTTTTCTCGTCCGGGATCTGGATTTTATAGTCTCTGAGTCTTGGCCGAGACCTCCAAGCCTACTCGAATTGGAGTCGAGCATCTTCCACCCAGATCCTCCAAATTCCAGTAGGCGGGGGTCACACCCACCACCTGGCCCCCTGGCGCCGTGTAATCCCATCAGCGGCCAAGACTCAGAGACTATAAAATCCAGATCCCGGACGAGAAAAGTGCAGTCTCTGCCCCCGCGCCTGGGTGTTCCTTCCCGGAGTCCCTTGGAGGGGAGCGGGTTGAGCTTTCCTCCCCGCCCCGACCAGGGCTACGGCAGCCGAAGACCTCCAGGACCAGCCACCACCATGCTGAGACCACTCTCCGCACACATGAAGGTACTGGCAGAGGGACAAAGCCACGCGGGTTCCGGGGCCGAGACCTCCAAGCCTACTCGAATTGGAGTTGAGCATCTTCCACCCAGATCCTCCAAATTCCAGTAGGCGGGGGTCACACCCACCACCTGGCCCCCTGGCGCCGTGTAATCCCATCAGCGGCCAAGACTCAGAGACTCAGAATCCTAACATTGAAAGGAAATGACAGACTAAAATCAGCATCTATATTAGTTGTTTTTAATTTGACATCCACAAAATTTTAGGAAAGCTTAGTAATTTTCTTGGGGTCAAAAATGGGGGGGGGAACAAGTAGAAAGTTAAATACAAAATAAAGACTATAACATCTGTAGTAAAATTGTTTAGATGACTTGTTTGCATTTCAGACTTTACTACATGATTTTTTTTAAACAAGTGCTGCCTTCTATGAAAACTGTAAATAGAAAAATCTTGCCTAGAGACTATGCTTCTGAAATTTCTGTCCCTCTCTTTCTGACTCATTTCACTTAACATGATACTTTCAATGGTGATCCACCTTTATGCAAATTTCATAACTTCATCTTTTCTAACAGCTGCATTGTATTCCATTGTGTAGAAGTACCAAAGTAAGAAGAGCAAATATTGAAGGACAATAGGACTTCTAACAAATGTGAAGAGTAATTGAAAGCAGTAATTAAAAAATTGTTAAAATGTAATTAACTTAAGCATGGCAGTGACTGGAACTGGAGGTCTTCAGCTGCTGGGGGTGTGCTCGGGGTGGAGGGAAACTCAACCCACCCTCCTCCAAGGGGCCCAGGTGAGGACAGCCAGGCACAGAAGCAAGAGACTCTGCTCTGTTCTCTTCCTGGACCAGGGTTTTATAGTCCCGGGGTCTTGGCTGTTGATGGGATTAAACGGTGCTGGGGCAGTTGGTGGGTGTAATGCCTACATACTGTAAGACCACTTTCCACACTTTCTGACGAGCCTCACACACTAAGAAACACGCAGAGGAATGCAGGTGTGTGGGACCTGGGGTGTAGATCTCCAAGCCTGCTCAGATTGGGACTGGGGCCTCTTCCACCCAGATCCCCCATCTTCTAGTATGTAGGCATTATGCCCACCAACTACCCCTGACACCATGTAATCCCATCAATGGCCAAGATCCAGAGACCACAAAACCCTGCTCCTGGAAGCGTGCGGCCTTGACATCTTATCATCTAGTTCTTACTCTGGAGAACCTGGCAGGCTACCAAAAGTATCCTGCCCACATGTCAGAGTCTGGCAAACTCCCTGTGGCATATTCAATATGCCAAAAACCAGTAACAGTGATGGGTCTCATTCTCCTAACCCTGAAAGAGCCTCAAATGTGGCACTTCTTAAAATCACAGGGCTAGGACGAAGGAGACATTACTGGGGCCGGCTCGAGGAAATCGATGAACAACAGAAAGATAGTGATACAATGATAATTAACTTAATAATAAATAGGAGTTGACTTTTTTGGTTAAATTATTATTTTGAAATATTTAAAATATATTTAATTAGGGATGGAGTGATAGCGCAGTGGCGTTCGCAGCGGCCAACATGGCCGACCCGAGTTCGATTTCCCCACCCCTCTCGGAGAGCCTGGCCAGCTATCGAGTGTATCTCGCCCACAGAGCAAAGCTTGGAAAGCTACCCGTGATGTATTCAATATGCCAAACACAGTAACAAGTCTCACGATGGAGACATTACTGGCCTTGCTCAAACAAATCAATGAATAACGGGAGGACTGTGACCATGATATTTAATTATATATCTTAGGAATTAATGCCTATATAATTTCATATGACCTAGTTTTATATAAGTACTTTAGTTGGTTACACTTAAAATATAATTTTTCATATTTAAAACATACAAAATAATAATTTGATAATAAGGAGTGAATAGGCTTTACTCTTTTACTCCTGTAAATAGTATGTTGTTAGGGATAATATTGTAATTGGTAAATAGTAAAAGACATACGTCAAATGCTTACATTAAAAGATAAAACTAGGTGAAACAGTATTGCATATATTACCCACTTTGAGAGTGAAGTCTTCCTTTATGGACTCCATATTCAAATAGTTAGAAAATACAGAACAGTATTATGTAGATGAGTAGGAAACAAAATTCTATTTAGGATCAGCTTTGTGAAAAAGTCAAGCAAGGTTAAGAAGGCAAAGTTGGCAGAACTGAATATGCTAAAGTATTTGAAGGACTTTCGGGTAAAAACTCAGTGAAACTGACCTATACTATCCCGATGATACCATCCAATGAAGATCATGGAGTTGAGGGCATTCAGCACAGGATATGCTATATAAATTATAGCACTAAGAATGAGCAAGCCAAGGAGTAACACATGTGAAAAGGACACAAGAGCAGACAATACATGAGACTAGATAAATAATCAGTAATCAGACTGAAGAGCCTCGTGAACTTGGGGAAATGGATTGGATTTCTTTGTAAAGATTGTGGAATCCCTAGAGTGATGTTCCGGAGAGAAATGACTGTGTTGAGTATCTGTTGTTGAATGATTACTCTGGCTGTGGCGGGTAGTACTGACAGCAAAAAGCAGCCTGCTTGTCTGGTGTTTCCCTGCTCCAGTCTCTGATAACATCTCTGGCTGCTTTGTTGAGTTCTTCCATCTGACTCTTATGCAAGGGTTTATGCTTTGTTTTCTAGCCAATGTTTGTTTTTCTCGCTTCATGCATTATGCCTTGAAAATCCCACCTACCGTTCTAGTCTTAACACACACTGATGGCATGATGATTTCTAATCTAAATCTCCTACAAAGACACCCTCCTGTTTTTTTTTTTTTTGTCAAATACATCAGTAGTACATGTGGACATATTCATTTGAATATCCAAAGATAGCTAAAATTCAGAAGTGTAGAATGGAATTGATCCTTTCATCTTCCTTAGACATCATTTTTTTCTGTCACAATTTCAGGAAATCGACATAAGAGTTATGAGTCCAAATTAAAACATGAAATTTATTTCAACGTTGCTACAGCTCTACCACCCCTCACCTTACCATATATATCAAAGTCTGAATTCCTGTGTTTTTTTTAGCATCATTCTGCTTTGCTTCAGCCAGCATTAGTTCAGGATCTTACTGACTCATATGGTCATAGTAAAATGCATGCTATACGTTGTTTCTTTGCATTTATCTTACCAATTCTCAATTATATGCCTTGGAAGTCTTCTTGATTTTTCAGCTTTGCAAAATAAACCTTAAGCATAAACAAAACAGCAAAGTAACTGTCTCAAGTGATCTCCCTTCTACTTTTCATTGATAAAGCTGCCTTTGTGTGGGTGTGGAGTGTCTACCTGCAGAATTACCTCCAGAACACATTCCGGATACACCAGATGGGATAACCTGGTGGGATTACCCAGTGGGGTCTCCCAGTGGGATCCAGAGTCATCCACAGGGACCCATTTATCATGCCAGTCTTTTTCATAGCTATGATTACATTAATTCTCTATTTTAAATTAAACTTTAATAGCTATTTCCAACACTGCTTTATAAGGTATATGTATTAATCACCCTATATAATGATCAGGACTTTGGATTCTAATTCTACTGCTTCTCATTATTTTCTTCATTTAAAACATACATGACATACAATACTACCTGAGCTCTCATGCTTATCTTTTTTTTCTGAATACACATACATGCTATTATTTTGTAATTAGCGTAATCACATTTCAGGAATAACTTGCATGTCAATTTCACCATGAAACCCTTCCCCCATCAAAATATGTACAATTGTCATATATTATTAGGAAAAACTTTCATTGCTTTGCTCACCCTGCATTGCATTATGGAATTACAATTAGACCTCAGGCTGTTTATTCAGCCAAGGATCATGCTGTTTCTTATTTGTACTGCCATAGTGCCTAGAATGTATTTTTTTTAAATTTTAAAAGTGTATAAAGCATGTTTGTGGAATGAATGAATAAATGAATGAAAAATTGAATGAATAAAGATGACTGTAATCATAGGATTACGGATACATTCCTTGACTAAAAAGAATTGAGAAACAAAGGGAATAGTAAAAATGAGATTCATTCTGTGACAAAAATGCCTATCAGGGGTAAAATTCATGATAAAAGCAAACAGACCACAATGAATCAAATACATTTACCTGGTTAAGCAAATATATTATAAAGAGACAATGTATGAGGTTAGATATAGAGAAAGGGAATATGAAGACATGCAATCTATATACTATAGGTACAGGTATCAAGAAATTATATATATATAAAATAAAGACACAGAAAATTCAAGTATGTGGGAATATGTATCAATATTAAGGAAGGAAATGTAAGAAATGTGAGTGATAGAAACTTAAATTGAGGTATTTTCAGTACAAAGAAAATAACTGAACTTTTAGTAGAGACCTTAATATAGTATATACAGATGCTGATTGCCAATGACATGCATAGTGAAAACTTATATAATGTTACAGTTCAAGTTTGCTTCAATCAAAAGAGAAACCATAAGCCCACTTTTATTAGCATTTTTCAGATAGTAATTTATTCTCTGTATTTACTATGATACCAACCTGTTTGTCATCATTCACATTCCCGCTTCTAGTAAAGGCTGGAAGGATTAAATTTCATTCAAGGACTGAAGCTATGTGTGTATGTGAGCGAGGTGGGGATGGGGTAGAGAGCTGGAAGGGCTTAAACATAAAAGCATGCCAGTGCCTCCAGGTTCAATTCCAGCAATCCATGATTCCCCCACTTTCTATCTCTGCATCATAGTGTGTAGACCAAAACCAAAACAATACCAAAAATTTGGTTTCAATTGAAGAACATATTTTGCTAAAAACATCACAGTTTTTTTTTGCTTAAAAATGACATAAAAGGTTGAGTTCTAGCACAGCATAAGAAAGTTTAATAGGAAGTTGCAAATCTGTTATCCTCTTCTTAAAATTGTTTGCATTGCATATATACATATATCCAAAATATCATTTAAAATCAGGGATATGTATATCAACAAATGTTATAAACATTCTATTTATTAAATATATATTTATAATAGATTATACACATATATTCATGTGTGTGTGTGTGTGTGTGTGTGTATTGTCACTGTCCTCCCATTGTTCATCAATTTGCTCTAGTGAGCCCAGCAACATTGTTGTTGTTACTGTGTTTGGCATATCGAATATGTCACGGGTAGCTTGCCAGGCTTTGCAGTGTAGGTGAGATACTCTCGGTAGCTTGCCGGGCTCTCCAAGAGGGGCAGAGGAATCAAACTCAGGTTGGCCATGTTGCCACTTGCAAGACAAACGCTCTACCCGGTGTGCCATTCCTCCAGCAATATATATATATATATATATATATATATATATATATATATTTTTGCTGTCTACTCCTCTCATGCATTTAAATTTTTAAATTTTGCCACTTGCCCTAATAGTACTGTCTGACTTAACTAACTGATCCATTCAGAGTTATGCATACGTTATTAATTTTCTTCATTATGGATGAATTTTTTAGTTTGGGTTTTTTTTTATTCTTTTTAAATTTTTTTTAATTTTAAGTTTTTTAAATTGAGTCTGGAGCGATAGCACAGCGGTAGGGCGTTCGCCTTACAAGCGGCCAACATGGCCGACCCAAGTTCGATTCCTCTGCCCCTCTTGGAGAGCCCAGCAAGCTACCGAGAGTATTTGATATGCCAAACACAGTAACAACAAAGTCTCCAATAGAGACGTTACTGGGCCCGCTCGAGCAAATCCACGGATCAATGGGAGGGCCTTTCTTTCTAAATTGAGTCACCGTGAGATACATAGTTACAAAGCTGTTTAAGATCAGGTTTCAGTCATACAATGATCCAACACCCATCCCTCCACCAGTGTCCGTAATTTGTTACTTCTTTTTTTAATTTTTTTATTCTTAAATTAATTTTTTAGTCTACAATTTTGCATATGTATATTTCCTTGTCTTTGGATTCCTTTTATCCTCCTTAGCAAAAAAAAAAAAAGCAGAAACACAAAAACAAAATAAACAAAGAACAAAACACTGTAGTGTTGACTACTTGTTGCTCTATTACAAATGCTGCATTATTTTCAGATGTCCTATAACTAATGATGTGCCTTTTGATTACTTGATTAAACTAATATCATTCAGACTTTCTAATAGTAAAATTACTCAACCCTTTTGTGATTGAGAAATATTTTTAAAATGGCACTTTATAATGTAAATATGCTATGTCTTACCAAAGTTTAAAAATTTTTTAAATTTTATATTTATATGCACTGATGGGTAAGTTTGCTTAATGGAATCAGCATCACCATCATTTCAGAGCTTGTTAGAAATGCAATTTTCTAAGTTACAACCATATTTATCTAAAACAAACTCTGATGGTAGATTCCCGCAATTGGGATTTTACTGGCCCTAGCTGGTTATATTATGTGCAGTTATTTAAAACTACTAAAGTGTTAGACTTCAATGCTGAGTGCATATTAAAATTTACCCATATTTCCCATCCTACTCACTCTTAAATGTCAGAACCAGAGCTCAAATGTGCATTGGTCTAGTATGGGACTTCATTTTCAATGTTATTTTACTAAGATATTTTTAATGTGAAACTGGATTTAAAACATTGTGTGAAAATTCAGAAGATCTGAAGCAGTGGTTCTCAAACTGTAATTGTAATCATCTAGGTAACTTTAAAAAAAAGATTAATGACTGGGTCTTACCCACAGAGAGTCTGACGATTCATCCAAAATGAAGGATTGTCTTCATAATTAAAAATACAATAATCACTCCTCTTACTGTGATTATTAAATTAGAAATTTCATGAGACCAGAACTATAGTACAGTGGATAGGGTGTTTACCCTGTATGCAGTTCACCCGGGTTCCATCCTCAGTATTCCATATGGTCCCCCAAGCACCACCAGGACTAGTTCCTGAGTGCAGAGCCAAGAGTAACCCCTGAACATCTCTAGGTGTGACTAAAAAAAAAAATTTAAAAAAAAAGACCTAGAAACTTATGTTTAGTAGCTGGTAATAGTAGCTGGTAGCAATAGTTTTAAAAAACTCCTCATTCCTTATATGTAAGCAAGTTTCAGAACCAGAGCACTGGTTCTGTAATTTAGACTATTCCCTTATTTCAATAGTTGAATTTGTCAATAACCACTCATTGAGCTGTAGTGTATCCTTGCATGAAACTAAGAACTTTGAATTTAAATATAATGATTACAGTAACTCTGTAATTTATGGAATTTTCCAAGTATACAAATGAAAAAATTAAGACTTAGGGCAACACATTACCTGGCATGATTCCCACGACCAGTAAATGGAAAACCATGCATTTACACTTAGCCTCTGTGACTACAGAACATTTGATTTGAGCAATCAAACTTCATCTGTTCTCACTCTTTTTGGGTTAAAGCTTAGTTTTTGTGGACTCATTTATTTTATGATAACAAATATGCCTAGATTATAATAGCTATTGTAGTTGGGTTTTGACATACAGAAATTAAAAGAACAAACTAATATCCATAAATATTTCAGAGAGCTATTTAGGATTACTCAATTGGGAAGAAAATTAAAATCTCTATGACCATATTTTGTGTGTCTTTTGTTTTCTAGGACAAAACATTATTTATCATTTAAAATATCGCATCAATGGATTTGTAACATTTTTAATAAATGTTAATTTTATATGTTAAATTTTATATTCAGATGTAACACTGTATCACTGTCATCCCCTTGTTCATCGATTTACTCAAGCAGGGATCAATAATGTCTCTATTCATCCCAGCCCTGAGATTTTAGGAGCCTCTCCTTACTTGTCTTTCCCAAAGATTATAGGCTCTTTCAGGGTCAGGGGAATGAGACCTGTTATTGTTCAAATGTAAAATATTTTAACATTTGTCAAATGTGTACTGCTAAGGATATCTATAACTCAATCCTAAATCAGTTTTGGCTGGGTTCATTGGTGACTGTATCCAGTGGTGCTTGGGTGTTGCTTCTGGCAGGAAACTTAGTACAACGTGGTACTTTGTATCAAATATCAAACTTGCACCTGCAAAGGCTACACTTCAACCCTTTGAACCAGGTCCTTGGCCCTATGTGTTTTTCCCCCCCCCTTAAACCCGCAGAAGAATGGATGAAAGCTTAGGATATGGAGTCAGGCACAGATCTATTGAATCCTCCCTTTGTCAAAATCTCTCTAATTTCCTTATCTATAAAATGGGAAATAATAATTGTCCCCAGGGATTTCTAAAATATTTATATGATAAAAAAGCTATGAGCCATGCCTGACTGTTATATAGAATATACTTAAGAAACATAATAATAAATTAATATGACTCCAAGTCTTTTATGAAATGTATTGTTCCCAGATAATCTGGAGCGATAGCACAGCGGGTAGGGTGGTTGCCTTGCACACGGCAGCCCGGGTTCGATTCCTCTGCCCCTCTCGGAGAGCCTGGCAAGCTACCTCACCCACATGGCAAAGTCTGCCAAGCTATCTGTGATGGATTCAATGTGCCAAGAACAGTAACAACGAGTTTCACAATTTGTTGTGAGACGTTTCTGGTGCTTTCTCAAGCAAATTGATGAACAGCGGGAGGACAGTGCCACTGTGCTATTGTTCCCAGATACAAATAATTGGAGATCTAGGAACAGCAGACATTTGGATAAAATTTAGACATTTTTTTCAAATAAATACTATTCATAGTCATGTTAGAATGTAATTTGATTTTTTTTCTAAATTTCGTATTTGAGCAACAACTCCCATGACTTATCTGTACAACATAGTTTAATCAAGCACTCAAGCAAATCATGAAAGAATGGAACACGTATCAGTTATATTTTGAGGGGAGGTAAGAGAAGCGGGGGAAAATTTTGTGAATTGGGGTAAAATTCACTTGGAATCAGGGAGATTTGGCAATATAACTTTCAATCTTAATTTTACTGTGTTTTCATTCAAGCAAACTAGTTCCAGCTAAGATGCTGTCTTCTTTTTCCTATTTATTATCAACACCTATAGCATCTATCTGGCTTTGTGTTTTAAGTGTATTTTCTTATTAGTAAAATTTTAATGAAGTTCTTGCCAAAGTTGATCTGTGGATGTCCTGTAAATCACATTGCCTAATCACAACATGTTTCCTCTAAATATTTGCATTAAGTTGATGTATATTGCCAGTCTTTATACTTTCACATATCCTATCCAAAGACAGAATGTACTAATCAGGTGTTTGTATCTCCCTGAGGTGGAGATAGTCCTGCTGTAGTCATACCATCCCGGGTCCAAACCTTGAGATTGAAAATAGATTGGCACTCAGTCTCATGATATTAACTATCATCAATAAGAAAAATGGAATAGCAAGGATAATTAGACTATATTCTTTTAGTAATGTTGTGTGGTTCCACTTTATTAAATTTGCCTTTATGTCTATGGCCTATCTCGTATACATTCAGGTTACAATCTACAGCATTCATAATTATTAAATTGCAAGCATGCAGCTACTTGGAATTTTGATTGCTCTTATTCCAATTATATCCACTGCATTATTATTTATTTCAAATGCCATTAAAGGTTACTCTTTATAGAATATTGGGGGGGAGAGGGTTGTGGGGAAAAGGAAATGTCAGCACAGAGGAGTTGCAAAACAACACCATCAAAAGGATAGCATATTGTAGGAGGCGCTGATATGGTAGATGGTCCTTATTCAATGAAGAGTGAATCTAGGCCTAACAACCAGATGGCAGAGCTGAACACAGAAATTCCATATGTGTGATGGCAGCGAGGGACGGCCATTGACATACTTGTTTTTCCAGCCAAATGCCTCGGCAGATGCAGAGTTTTACACTTTAACATTGCAATATGGCACTAAAACCCAGGAGAAGAGTTAGAGGCAAGATTGAAAGCTGATTTAAAGTGGCAGAGTTTAAATCAGATCCTCTCCTATCAGGGTGAAAACTATGAAGAGAAAGTAAATGGAGATTAGCCTTCTCTAGGATTGGGTTTTGAATCCTCATATTTCTAAAGAGGAAATAAACCTGGTCATTTTAGTTATAGACTGCTTCCTGTCGCTAAGCCTTTTAAGAAAAAAGAAAAAAAAAGGAAGAAAATAAAAATCAAGTTTCAGAAATGGATTATTAAAGAAAAACAGCATTAATGTACTCTGCCTGGAGTCTGAAAGCTCATAATGTGTGTTATTCTCCACTTTGAATAAACTGCAAGATGTACTTGAAAATTAGATTTTCATTTAATTGCATTTTTCTGTGTGAGGTGCTAGAGGCAGCCATCTTTGTGGGAAAGGTATCTTGTCTTTGTTACACTGCTTACAAAGCCCTACGGAAAAATGTTGTCTGTATGGGGTGCGGTGGGGGGAATAGATAACAGCTCAAAAAATGCTTTGCCATTTTAATACATATGTGGATTCTTTATTTTTGCATATTACATATATGATTTTTTTTAATTCTTAAGCTCTGGGCTAGAATGCCATTTGCCTCCTTCCCCCCTGGGTCTCAGTCATTTTCCATTAGAAGATGACTGCCAAGAACAGTAATGGGAAACTCACTCCCCAAACACATCCCAAGTTGAGCAAGGAAAGAAATTCCTTTAAACTTTTACCTTAACATTGTCCGGGTGTGGCAGACAGGTAGTCAGGTAGAGTGCCCTTGGCAATGAATTTCCAGAAGTCATAAAACCAAGATATGCTCTTAAGAAAAGAACCTGCTCTATAGTCAGCCCTTTTGCCAGCCCCAAAGTGGGAAGATTTGATCTTTGCAGTTACAGGAAAGGAGCCTATAGAAGCTTAATGGCATCCGGGCCAGCAAGGAGATGGCTGTACCAACTTGGGAAAGGAAGGAAAAACTAGCAGGAAACAAAAGACAGTAATAAGAATATAAAAGGAGACCACCAAAAGTCCATAAACCTTCCCCTTTAACAATAGCCTAGCATTCACTTGTGTTTTATTTTTTTAAACTTTAAGGAGATTACAGTTTACTTCTTTCTCTGTGCTCATGGACTAGTCCTGGTGGTGCTCAAGGAACTGAACGGATGCTAGGAATCTAACCCAGGTCTTTGCTGTGTGCAAGAAAAATCCCCTACCATTGTACTATAGCTTTGGCCCCCCTCACTGTCACTAACCTTCTTTCCTTCCTTTTTTTACCTCTCTACCTCTCATTTCAAAACTCTGTCCAGACTTTTCCTAACCTCTGAAATTCTCTGCCTTAGATGATTTTTTAGTCTCCTGCAAACTCAGAAGTATGAGGAAAAACCTGCCACTCAAAACCGCATTCTTACTTTTGGCCAAATATGGAAGAGAAGAATATGTAAATATCTTCTAGCTGAGTTAGATTAAACATCACTTTTAGTAAGTTGTTTGATATTTTTGAACTGATGAGTGAAGCTTTCTGATTCCTCAGAAAGGTATATAGACACCGAGGAAAAATGAGAGTATGTGGACCAAAGAGCTAGCTCAAAGCACTGAGCATGTATATTTGCATAGAGGAAACCCTCATGGGATCCCACGCACTGTCAAGAGTAACTCCAAAGTACTGATCACAGACTATCACTGAAGGAAAGAAGGAAAGAAGAGATAGAGGGAGGGAGAGGGGAAGGAGGAAGTGTGGAAAGGAGAGTAGGAGAAAGGGGTATAGGAAAAGAATATAACAAAAATAGTTAAAAGTCCATTGATTGATTTCATATTTTCAATACCCACAAACCTGTAAAATGTGACCTTCCTCAATATCTACCATCTCAAATGCTTTTAAAAATACCATGTGAGTCCTCTTCGTCCCCAACACTGTGCTGGTCTTCCTCCCCACCCAGGTCAGTTTATCCACCAGTATTCGAACCCAGGATTTGTCTTTCTCAGTGCAAGCACCCCAGGCGTCCTCTCAGACCCTGGCACAAAAGCAGTCCTGAGCCTCTGCCTCTTCCTCTTTGTCCCCAACACTGTGTCTGCCTTCTTCCCCACCCAGCCTTCACTCCACCCCCCCAAACACACCAGGTTCCCATGGAGGTATGACCTCTTCAGAAGTGGGTGTGGCTTCTGTAGAAGTGGGCGTGGTCTAATTTTAGGCGGGGGCTGGGTACTGCTCACCCGACTGCAGGTAGTTTAGCCATACCAAGAAATCTAGTTTAACATCACAGTCCTCATACCTATACACCAACATAAAGAAACAATGCAAATTCTCACCACCTGGGGAGGATGATGAAAAGAGTCCGGAAGCCTCAGTAGGTGCTACTCACCTAAGGGAGCTCTCTGACAAAGAATTCAGATATGAAGTCATAAAGATGTTCATGAACTCAATGAAACAGTCAGATAACCAGTAAACTGAAGGAGGACATGAAAGAAACAATGGATCGGACAATCAAGAAAATCCAGTAAGAAATGAGAGCAGAAATTGGAAAGCTACACACAGAAATGTCACAAATTAAAGATTACATAGATGAAATAAAAAACTCAGTCTGTGCCTGACCACAGGCACAGTAGAATGACCACCAGTAGAATGACCACAGTGAAGAAAGAATCAGTGAGCTGGAAGATCAGCTACTCAAGTCAACAGGCAACAACAAACAGTGGCAAGGGACCTAAAAATAGCTCTACAGAGAGTCAGAGTCCTAGGAGATGATTCCAAGAGGAACAACATTAGAATCATTGGAGTACCAGAAGCTCAAGGAAAAAAATCCCAATGAAAAAGCCATGGTTAAAAAAATCATTATTGAAAAATTCCCAGAGCTCGAAAATGCAGCCATTCAGATTCAAGGAGCCCGAAGGGTGCCAGCTAAAAGAGACCCTAACAAAAACACTCCAAGACATATCATAGTTAGAATGATCTATACTGTTGATAGAGACAACGACTGCAAACAGCAAGGGCAAAGAAGGAAATCACATACAAGGGAGCACCCCTTAGATTCATAGCAGACCTATCAGAGGAAAACCTTCAAGCCCAAAGGCAATGGTGGGATATAGTGAAAAAAAAACTCACTGAAATGAATGTTTCACCAAGAATACTCTATCTGGCTAAACTCTCACTCAAACTTAAATCAACGGGACATTGTTTTCTAGATAAACAGCAGCTCAAGAACTTTATAGACTCAAAATCAAACCTAAAAGAAGAGCTAAAGGGGATAGTATAAGACAACACAAACCCAACAAGCACAACAGACCCTTACAAAAAGATGACACAAAACCCCATAACAATAATCTCATTCAATGTCAATGGTCTAAATTCACCTATTAAGAGACACAGAGTAGCAAAATGGATTCAGAGAGAGAACCCAACATTCTGCTGCCTATAAGAAACTCATCACAACAGTCAGAGCAAACACAGACTCAAAGTGAAAGGATGGAAAACAATCCTGCAAGCAAACAGCTCCCTCAAAAAAGCTGGGTTGGCCATACTAGTATCCGACAACATTAATTTCACGTTAAAAAAAGATTAGAAGGGACAGCAAAGGCTATTTTCTCTTCATCAAGGGATACGTACAACACGAAGAAATCACACTCATAAATGTATACACACCTAATGAGGGGACCACTAAATACTTAAAACAACTTCTAACAGATTTTAAGGAGGACATTGCTAGCAACATAATAGTAGCTGGAGATATAAACATCACCTTATCACCTCTGGATAGATCAACAAGAACAAAACTCAGCAAGGAATCATTGGCTTTGAGAGAAGAAATAGAAGAGAAAGGGCTTATAGACCTGTACAGGGCTTTACACTTCCAAAAGAAAGAATACATATTCTTCTCCAGTGCACATGGAACATTTTCCAAAATAGACCACGTGCTAGGCCACAAAACATACCTCAATAGAATCAGGAAGATAGAAATAGTATCAACAAACTTTTCAGACCATGATGCACTGAGAATAGAAGTGAATCACACACAGACACGGAGAACCAAATCAAACACCTGGAAATTAAACAACTCAATGCTGAACAATGAGTGAGTCAGGAAGGAAGTCAAGGACAAAATCAAAAGCTAACTGAAAACAAATGAGAATGAAGACACAAGCTATCAGAACTTATGTGATGTAGTTAAAGCCGTGTTAAGGGAAAATTTATACCTCTACAAGCATTTCTCAGGATGGGAGGAAGGGCCCACATAAACAACTTGACTTCACAGCTCAAGATCTTAGAACAGGATCAAGAAAAGGAGCCCAAATCAGGCAGAAGGAAAGAGATCATAAAACTTTGAGCAAAAATCAATGACATGGAAAAAAATCCGAAAATTCAATGAAACCAAGAGCTGGTTCTTCGAGAAAATAAATAAGATAGATAAACCACTAGCAATACTCACAAAGAAAGAGAGAGACAACCCTAATAAACTGAATCAGAAATGAGAATGGGGATATCACAACAGAAACCAAAGATATTCAAAAGATCATCACAGACTAACTTGAAAGTCTGTATGCCACGAAACAAGAAGAAGAAATGGATAAATTCCTGGATTCCTATAATCTCCCAAGGCTGAAGCAAGAAGATCTAGAGTACCTGAATAGACCTATTAATATCAAGGAAATTGAAAATGTAATCAAAAGTCTTCCCCAAAACAAAAGCCCAGGTCCAGATGGATTTACTAGTGAACTTTTTCAAACATTTAAAGCTGACCTTTTGCCAGTTCAACTCAAGCTATTCCAGGAAATTGAAGAAACAGAAACTCTCCCAAACAGTTTCTATGAAGCCCATACCTCTCTAATACCAAAAGGAAACAAAGATATCACAAGAAAACTACAGGTCGATATCCCTGATGAACACAGATGCAAAGATTCTCAACAAAATACTAGCAAATAGAATTCAATAACATCAAAAAGATCACATACCATGACCAAGTGGGATTCATCCCGGGGATGCAAGGATGGTTTAACACTCAGAAATCAATCAACATAATCCATCATATCATAAAAGGAAAAGATAAAAATCATATGATCATATCACTGGAAGCAGAAAAAGCATTTGACAAGATCCTGCACCCGTTTATGATGAAAACCCAAGACAAAATGGGGATAGTGGGGACTTTCCTCAATATAGTTAAAGACATCTATCACAAGCCTACAGCAAGCATCATCCTCAATGGGGAAAAACTGAGAGTCTTCCCCCTAAGGTCAGGGACGAGACAAGGATGCTCACTCTCTCCATTACTGTTCAATATAGTACTGGATGCACTCGCAATAGCGATTAGACAAGAAAAATATATTAAGGGCATCCACGTAGGAAAGGAAGAAATCAAGCTCTCACTATTCGCAGATGATATGATACTATACTTAGAGAACCCTAAAACCTCTACCAGGAAACTCCTAGAAACTATAGACTTGTATAGTAAAGTGGCAGTCTATAAAATCAATACCAAAAAGCCCATGACTTTCCTATACGCAAATAGTGAGAGAGAAGAAAGTGACATGAAGAAAACAATCCCTTTCACAATTGTGCCCCAGAAAATCAACTACCTAGGAATTAGCTTAACTAAGGAAGTAAAGGAACTGTACAAAGAAAACTACAAAACACTACTTCAGGAAATAAAAGAGTACACGAGAAAATGGAAAGATATCCCCTGCTCATGGATCGGGAGAATTAACATTGTCAAAATGGCAATATTTCTCAAAGCACTGTAGAAATTCAATGTGATCCCTATTATGATACCCATGACCTTCTTCAAAAATGGAGTGTTTCATACGGAACAATAAGCCCTCACGAATAGCTAAAACAATTCTTTTGAAAAAGAAAATGGGAGGAATCTATCTCCCTAATTTCAAACTCTACTACAAAGCAGTAATAATTAAAAGAGCATGGTACTGGAACAAAGGCAGAGCTGCAGACCGATGGGACAGTGTTGAATATACTGATATCATCCCTCAAGCATATGATCATCTAATATTTGGTAAAGGGTCAAGAAATTTGAAGTGGAGCAAGAAAATCCTCTTTAACAAATTGTGCTGGCAAAACTGGACGGCAATATGCAAGAAAGTGGGCTCAGATCTCTGCCTAACACCATGTACAAAAGTAAGATAAAATGGATTAAAGATCTCAACATCAGACGAGAATCCATAAGGAA
This sequence comes from Sorex fumeus, assembly GCF_029834395.1. Classification (NCBI taxonomy): domain Eukaryota; kingdom Metazoa; phylum Chordata; class Mammalia; order Eulipotyphla; family Soricidae; genus Sorex; species Sorex fumeus. Next base: position 43,869,860 of record NW_026606185.1, on the reverse strand, counting down.
CATTGAAGACAAAGTTGGCAAAAGCCTCCATGACATTGAAGGTAATGGTATCTTCAAAGATACCACACCACTGGCCAAGCAAGTGAAAACAGAGATAGACAGATGGAACTGTCTTAAACTAAGAAGCTTCTGCACCTCAAAAGAAAAGTGACCAAAATACAAAGACAGTGTACAGAATGGGAAAGGATATTTGCCCAATACCCATCTGACAAGGGGTTGATATCAAGGACATACAAAGTACTGGTTTAACTCCACAAGAAGAAAACATCCAGCCCTATAAATATATGGCGACAAAATGAACAGAAATGTTCTCAAAGAAGAAATCCAAATGGGTAAAAGGCACATGAGAATATGCTCTGCATAATTAATCATCAGGGAGATGCAGATGAAAACAACAATCAGATATCATTTCAAACCACAGAGACTGGCCCCCATCCAAAAGAACAAAGTAACTGGTGTTGGCATGGATGTAGAGAGAAAGGGACCCTCCTTCACTGCTGGTGGGAATGCCGACTGGTTCATCTCTTTTGGAAAACAGTATGGACAATTCTCCAAAAATTAGAAATTGAGTTCCCATTTGACCCAGCAATACCACTCCTGGGAATATATCCCAGAGAGGAAAAAAAGTATAGTCAAAGTGACATCTGCACTTGTCTGTTCATTGCAGCACTCTTTACAATAGCCAGAATCTGGAAAAACTTGAGTGCCTGAGAACAGATGACTGGTTAAAGAAACTTTGGTACATCTACACAATGGAGTACTATGTAGCTGTTAGAATGGGTGAAGTCATGAAATTTACATACAAGTGATACTACATGGAAAGTATCATGCTAAGAGAAATGAGTCAGAAAGAGAGGGACAGACATAGAAATATTGCATTCATCGGGGGAACATAAAGTAACAAAATAGGAGACTAACACTCAAGAATAGCTGAGATAAGTACCAGGAGATTTACTCGATGGCTTGGAGATAAGTCATGCATGCTAGAGGAAAAGGCAGCTCAGATAGAGTAGGGAGCACCAGATAGAGTGTGTTGGGAAGATCTGCCCAGGATGGGAGATGCATGCTGAAAGTAGACTATAGATCAAACATGATTGCCGCTCAATGCCTCTTTTGCAAACCACAGCACCCATAAGGAAAGGGACAACAAAAGGGAATGTCCTGCCACAGAGGCATGGTGGGATGGGATATGGGGAGTGAGAGGGATACTGGGATCCGTGGTGGTGGAAATTGGGCATTGGTGGAGGGATGGGTACTTGATCATTGTATAACTGAAACCCAAGCACAAAAATTTGTAAGTCTACAAATGAACCTCAAGGTGTTTCACTAATAAAAATTCTAAAAAATATAAATACCACGTGACTAACATAATACTGACACTCAAGGACAGTAGACACAGAGGCCAGGAAGATTGCTCCATAGTTGGAATCCTGCCTCATGAGTGTGGGGGGGAAGGCAGCTGGAATACAGAAGGGATCCTTAAGACAATGATGGTTTATGGGGATCAGTCAGGAAGAGAGATGTGTGCTGAAAGTATATAAAGGACCAAACGTGATAGCCTCTCAATATCTGTATTGTGAAGTGTAATACCCAAAAGTAGACCAAAGTATGGGGGGAAATTGTCTGCCAAGGAGACAGGGGGAGGATGGGAAAGGGAATATACTGGGGAGATTGGTGGTGTGGATTGTGCACTGGTGGAGGGATGTGTGTTTGAACATTGTATGATTGTAACTCAAACATGAAAGCTTGTAACTGTATCTCACCATGATTCAAAAAAAAAAAGAACCTATAAAAAAATCATATGATTTAGGGCCAAAGAGACAACAGTGGACAGGGAGGGTGATTGCATTGTGCCTGTATGACTTGGGTTCTATCCCTGGAACCATTTATGGTCACCCTTGGCCTACTGGGAGTGATTCCTCAATGCAGAGCCAGGAGTATGGCATGAACACAAGCAAGCAAAACATCATGTGACTTTAATATACTCCCAATCAGTGATACAGTTAATCTATGATCCTTCCATAATCTAGGGTAGAATGATGTTAATGCATTAATCACTGAGTGCTGTGGAAGCAAAAATGGTATTGTGTGACGTCAAAGTGATTAAACTCTAATATTTTTATTTCAAAACATTGACTTAGCACAAAACTAAATGACATACTTCTCTGTTCCTCTTTTGGGACTCACTCAGGAACCCAGATGCTATCCGGAGTGGCTACAGTTGGAGTTACATCTCTCATCCTAGCTGAGATGACTGTTAGCAGTCAACATTAATAACCACATATATGACTAAAGATGGTGCCTGTCAGTCTCCATCCACTAAACATTAAATTTTCCATAAAAGTGGCATAGTATATAGGAATGAGGACACAGTACAGCTTCTCTCTGAGATTTCAGTCTTAAAATAAAGAGCATCTTGCATATAGTGGAACTGAGTTTGTTCCCTAGTGCTGTATATGAAATTCCTTGTCACTTGGAGGAGTGACCCCTGAGCACAGAACCAGGAGTAAGCCTCAACAGAAACAGGTGTTATCCAAAAAGTCAATAGGTAAATGAATGAAAACAAATAAATAAATATATAAATAGATAATGGAACATAGTTTTGACCCATATAACCATGACTTATATTTTTATGAAATTAAAAAATAGAATAGTGGTTTTATGTCAGCTGTTTTTGAACATTTTTTTAAATACAGTGACAGTAATGGGTAAAAAATAAAATCATAATTTAATGAAGCCCTGCAAGCTACCAAGAGTATTCTGCCTGCATGGGAAAGCCTGGCAAGGTATTTGTGACATATTTGATATGCCAAAAACAGTAACAAGTCTTACAATGGAGACATAACTGGTGCCCACAAGCAAATCAATGAACAATGGGAGGATGGTGCTACAGTGCTACAATGAAACCTCCTCCAATAAGACTCCTAAGGAAAATATCATTTGCTCAAAGCTAAGTCATAGTGATTTCAGTTAAAAAACATGAATAAACAAGTAATTCTAGTAAACTCCTACTTCAGAATTATGACTTCCCTTAATATTCTTTTATTTTATATAATGATGTTCTATGAAGCTACTGCGTTAATACTTGCCTGAACCAACTTCTAATATTATGAGAAAAATCGAAATATCCCTCAAAATCTGAATTCTAATAATCTTTAGTTGGCATGCTAGCCTGGTGCTGATGCAGACCATTTTCTAGATTGTATACTGCAAACTTATGTGAGAGATATTCTGAGGTCCTCTGGATAAAGTGCACTGGTCACATACATGAGTACTTAAGTTGTGGCTCAATTCACAAAGACTTCACCTCCTAATCTCATCATATTGGGAATATGGAATGTAACATATACATTAGAAGGGTGGTTCAAATTTCTGTCCATAACAAATATTCAGACTCATACTTTATTTTTTCAAAGCCTCCTGAAACTTGCAGCTAAGGTAGACAAATAGAATCCAGCTGATCATGAGTTTATGGAGGCAATATTGTATGTGTGGACTTTTATCCCCTTGAAGGCATATTTAAAATGACCTTGTTCCTTTTACTCTGTTTTTGTTTATAGCTGCAATTTTGTCTTAAGTTTTATTCATGTTTTCTATCTAGGATACTGAAAACCAACATAAACACAACAAATGGATTCCAAATTCAATGTGCTTCATTTCATTCTGCCATATGGAATTATGTTCTTATAAAAACTGATTAAAAGTAGGGCCTGGAACGTGGTTCAGTGATGGAAAGCACTTACGTGGCAAGCACAAGGTCATACATTCAAACCTGGGGCTGATAACCTCAAGCTGTGCTATGTGGTTCTGACCATAATATAGTCCCTAGCAAGAGAGGGAAAATAAACACATAGGAGTAAGAATGCCTTAAGTAAGATTCTGTTTTTGCTTGTTATACATGAGGTTGGTAACTGTTCAAAACACTTAAACCACACTGAGTCTAAGAGTCATCACAAGTAATATGAAGTGAAAAATAGTGCTTAACCTCATAGGATATTGAGAAGATAGATATGCTCACACATTTAAATAAGTTACGATGGTGCCTGACCCGCAGTAAGATTGGTTTTATAGAAAAACTCAGTAGTGAAGGTCAAGAGATATGGACAGAAGAGCTTCATAGATCAATAATTATGTAAATAGATATAAAAAAACTTGCTCTAATTCAGAAACAATGCTGATAATATAAAGACAATCATCATATAATCTTTCACCTAATAAAATTTAGGAGTTTCAGTCCTAAGATGCAGCATCCCCTGGAAACACAGGGACAATTTTCATGGAATGGTAATTTTAGATTAGAACACTTTGCTTTGACGTTTAATTTTTTTCATCTATATAAATTGTGAAGAATTGGAGATACTCAAAAATTAATAAGATTTTTTTAAATAGAATTGAACATCCTCTCATTGATCATTGGCTATCATTTTCATTTCTTCCCACCACAGTAGAATAATTTCATTAATGATTAAGTTTTGCATTGGTTAAAACAAGTTGTGTTGTTTTGTGCTTCATTCCTGTCTTGCTTTAGGAACTACACCGAAAATGCCTTGAGGCACGATTATGCTTTCTTTGTTGCAACTGCTGTAGCACTTTTGTATTTCAGATTTGCTGTGTCATGAAAAGTTACCAAAGCTTGAATTCAAGGCAAAGCATAAAAGATCTTGTGCTTGCAATGTCATTTTAGTAGACTCATTTAATATGCTAACATGCTCATAGAAAGATTATTTAATTCTGTTAGAAAATACAACTGCATTATGATGACTGAATCTTTCAATTTAAGTAACAACTAAGATATTGAAATTAAATATTTTCTTACAAATTTTGTGTTACCGAATTTCTGTGTTAAAAGAAACTGTAATTAAAATTCTGTAATTCTGTGTTAAAATTATCTATTTTGGGTTTCACCTAGAGATTTTATGTCTAATATCTTTTAAAATGATCTATTGTGCCAATTCCTCAAATATTCTTGCAACAGTGTATCAACTTAATTGGTTTTCTTGTTAGAGTTAGTGAATCTTTCACTTATTTATGCAACACTTTCTTTTACCTGTCTGCAGTGTGCATGGGTGACAGTCATGGGTGGGTACTAAGCATTGCTCAGGAGATCTTAGGTACCTCCCCAAAATTCTGGCAAAATTCAGCCAATAGTTCACTGTTAGAGCTCAAGGATCCAGTATCTGTTGGACCATAGCACCAAAGATTATGCAGCCTAGTCCTGTGATGCTTGAAGATCTTTAGATCATGCAGTACCATAGGTTAAACTTAGATGGGCCACATTTAAGACCTTTACTCTCTATGTCTCTTACCCCAGGTGCTTTTATCTCTACCACAGTTTTTTCTTCATTCATGCCAGGCACCTGTAGACACTAAAACTCCAGGACCATCCTGGTTCAATTTGAGTATGTGAGTGATATAAAGCTGCTATAGACTTTGGAAGAATCTTTATACTTTTTACGTTTACTTTCATTTCTTCTGATGCTGCTTTTTCGTTGAATTCTAATTCAAAAAAGGGGTCATGGTACCTACCCTTCTTGGAATCCCTGGGTGTCAATATTAAAAATGCCTAACTTTTCTTGGCTATATTAAAACTATTCCTCTACCTCCCAAGAACCAAATTTTTAAAAATTTCAGGAAAAGCAGAATAAATGCTCAAATTTCTAAGCTAATTCCATTTCTAATCTTCACTTGCTAGATTAATTTTTCATTTGTTATAGTTTGGTGGTACACAAACACACACACATATAAATATATATATATGAAGTATGTCCAGTATTTTCAGTTGTAGTCAATTGAAATATTGATCAAAATTATCTAGTTTATAATCACCAGAAAGGAAAATACAACTTCTTTGCTTTGTCAGATTGTAGTCCATAATGCAGTTATAGATGCTTAATAAAAATTCAATTAGCATCCAATTTAGATATTAAACTTGTCCCCACTACTTAAAAATATTCATAGTAGAACATCTTCAGACTAACATGCTATTCAGACTATTTAATCTTTAGTACATATTCAAATATTACTGTTTAACGTATCTACATGTACCATATTTCCAATCTGTTTTCCTAGGTTATAAAATAGTGGAGCAACAAGTTCAGTAGCAGAATGAGTAGTGGAGAGAATTTTCTAGAGATAAGCATACTAAGTGTGCTTAAATAATAACTAGTCATAATTCAAAATTAGAGCAATGAAAGTCATTTTCTTCTATCTATGCAATTTAGGAGCATTAATGTGCAATTATGAACATTTATTATAATATTTCCATTCATGCAAAAAAATTACCAAATATTGCTCACTAAGTTCTCCATTAAAAGGTAGAAAGGTTCATGTGAATTTAGCATATGTTTCATTGCTTATTTCAAAGTTAAGATTGGCAAATTTCAATTGCACTCACTTGTATATGCAAAGTTTCTTTTTGTTTTATTTTTTTTCATTCTTGTTTTTGGATTTTTTTTTTGTTGTTGTTGTTGTTTGGGGGGCATGCCTGGTTGTGTTCAGGGCTTACTTCTCTCCTGTACTCAGTTATTACTCATAGTAGTTAGTCAGGGATCAAATACTGATAGGCTGAGTGCAAAGAAAGCAACCCACCCAAAGTCACAGTTTCTCTCTCTTTCTCTCTCTCTCTCTCTCTCTCTCTCTCTCTCTCTCTCTCTTATTCCTAAGCAACACTTTCATGACTTGTCATTGAAAGTTTTCTTTCTTTTGCCAAATTAACATCTCCCTTTGTCATTAGTAATTAATTCTTTTCAATCCCTGCTTTTTCCCTCATTGTAGTTAATCAATTGATTTTGTATTGACTGAGTGGTTAAATGTTAAGTCTTTAGGTATAATTGAAGATGAAATATATTTTTCAAGTCCATTTTTTATTTTGTACCAACTAACACTGAGCTGTTTTCAGTACAGAGGAAGAGAAGTAAATATTGCTGACATTGCAGATTCCTTTTTTTTTGCTGACTCTTTTATCCATTTTGAACAGTGGTACATATTGGAGTCCTTAAATTATTACTTTTGTGTTCATATAACCATGATGTATAACAAATTGGACACCAAGCTAAATGGATGTCCTCCCTTACTAAATTTATTTATTTATTTTGATCACTAAACTAAACCAATCTAGTACCTAATCTGACCTCAAATAAACTCCTAGGGAAATAGATGTATTTCTACACAGATGGGAAGTTAGCCAAAACACTCCTTGGTCTGCTCTAGCAAGCAAATTATATACATTTTTAAATGAAATTGTAAAGGGAAAAAGAAAAGCAAGGATAATATTTGCAAGCCCAGCATATTTGCTAACATAGAACACTAGTCATTCATGCTTCAAGAAGTTGGCCTTAGAAATAGTGTATTACCTTTTTGTTCCTATTACAAAAGTCCATTTTACTCTTGAGATTGTCTAAAAACTGTCCACAGGCCTGGGAATAATTGCACATAACTTTAATAATTTGAAAGAAAAAAACTTGTGTTTTCTTATTGTGTGGCGTCTGTCCACAGCACGGGGAATAATTATATATAAATTTAATAATTAGAAAAAATATAGAATACTTTTTTCTAATTGTATTGAGTTTTTTTTATTCAATTGTATGGAGTTCTCAAAAACAAACCAACAAACAAACAAAACAATAGTATTTTGAGAAATGTAGAAATCTCTACTCTCCCAGCTAAAAGCTACAGGTCTTAAATGGCCTAATCAAATATATTCAATTTGCACTCTAAACATTAAACACTATATAATTTAAAAATATGTATGTATTTCAAGTGGCATGGATAGACAATTTCAAAACAATATCCTATTGTTGTTTGTGTTTAGGTGTGATTGAGGTCAGTTGCCCTACATAATGTATGTCACTCAATATAAACTTCAAGTAATATCTTGAAATACCAGGTGATTAAACAAAGGTTTTGCATTATTGAAAGAGAAAACAAAATACAGGAAACTGCAGACTGTGAAATCAATAGGAGAAAACTCTACTTTGACATATCTTGAACATTTAGGAGATAGAACCCTTGTGTCTGGGGATATAACAAGAGAATGGAAGTCACGAAAATATGAGTCCTAACCTCTAAGATATTGAAGACCAAATGTATTATCCAAGGTTAGTTTTCTATCTTGCATTTTACAGGAAGGTGGGCTTCAAGAGGTTTAAAGAGCCTTTTTTTCAAAAGATTTTTCTTCCTCAAACAGAATTAGAGACTATGTTAGATCTAAATAGAATTACTACTTACTGAAAGTGACTGTGGAAAGAAATACTAATTCTTGATAAACTCCAGGGAAAGCTTCTGGCTGCAGACTATTGGATTTTTCTTCCTGCTACTAATGCCTCTGCGCCTCTCGGAGAGCCTGGCAAACTACCGAGAGTATCTTGCCCGTACGGCAGAGCCTGGCAAACTACCCGTGATGTATTTGATATGCCAAACACAGTAACAACAAGTCTCATGATGGAGACGTTATTGGGCCCGCTTGAGCAAATCGATGAACAATGGGAGGACCGTGACCTTGACCGTGACTAATGCTTCTATTCTAAAGATAGACAATCCTCATGAGAACTTGGGACCATACCTGGAGATTCTGGGTGTCTGTTCCTGGCTCAGAGTTTCGTGCCTGGGGGGCTGCATGATCTGCTGTGGGAGGAAGTAATGACAGGGGAGAGCATAGGCTTCCATCTTTTAGGCATTTAAACCCTTTAAGCTCTCTCCCTATGCCCAGAGGTAAATATCTTTATCCTGAGTCTTTGAGTCTGTTCCCTGGAATTCTTGACCTTATTATTATGAGAAGGGGGTACCTCTGTCCCCATGTGGCCTAAATGTTTGGGCTGCAATTCCTCCTGGAAACAGCTAGAAATATTGAACACAATAATAAAGTACATATGTAGGGAAACTTTTAAGTAGTGAAAGTTCAGGGAGAGAATATCTTGAAGAAACTAAGGTCTAGGTGGTGGATCTTGCTGTGGCCATTTTTATTTCTCTCTAGACCTTTTCTTATTCCTGAAACTACTCCAGAGTAGTAAAAAAAAAATTCTCAACAGCTACACACTCATAGGGAAAAAAATAGAATTCAGGAAGACCCCAATGTTATTTTTGAAAATAGCATTTATATTTACTCAAAAATTCATTTGATTTTTTTTCAATGGAGTTGAAACTAGGGGGAAAAAAGTAAAATTTCAGATTGTACTTATTTAATCTATTCATTAAAAGTTGTTCTGGTATGAATTTTCAAGATTATCTCTTCTAATTTATTACCCTTTTCCACCTAGTTTTCACTGTAATTTATGATAAATAGTATCTCGCCCATCACCTTTATAATGTTCTGAAATTCATTACTTTTCACCAAACATTACAATATTGAAGTCCTGTGATTATGCTTTCTTTTCTCTCTCTCTCTCTCTCTCTGTGTGTGTGTGTGTGTGAACTGTGAGTGGTGGGGAAAACTACTGGCAGTGTTCAGGACTCACTTCTAACTCTGAACTCAGATCTCATTCCTGGTAGTGCTCTGGAGAACATACGTGGTACCAGGAATTGAACATTGGTTGGCCTTACACAAGACAAGTACCCTACTACTTTTATAATCTGCCTAACTAGTGGTTGTTTTTTAATAGGCCTATTTATTTATTCAAGAATGATAAAATATATGTCATCAGTACCCAATTAAAAAAATTAATTAGCTGATCCTTTGTCTCACTCCAGTAGCACTATTGTATTGAACATTTACTCTAGCATAAAACCATACAGTTTCTTAAAAGGTCTTATTCAATATATATTAATTGAATTTACACTATGCTTTAAGTACTGTTCAATTATCTAGAGGTAGCAAAACATAAAATACAAAGACTTTGAGAAGTTCACAGCCTAGTCAAGAGATAAACCACATAAATACTACCTAGGAATGCAATTAGAGTAACCTAAAATCAAATGGATATAAAACAATTTTAAGTGTATGGCAATGTAAGTTGTTGTCTTAAAACTTAATATAAAATGTGAAGTTCATAAATGATAAAAACATGGTATTCATATTTGATCTCAATTAGAATACATCAGCAAATCATAAAAATCATGATACTTTGAATATGTAACTCGTCAATTAGCTAAATGGCATGGAAATTATGAAATTTTAAAATATTATAATTTATCGCTTTAACATTGACAGATCTTTAATAAAGAATATTTTTTTCCCCTTATTTTATTTTATTTTTTTTAAAGTTGTAGATTTACAATTTTTGTGCTTTGGTTTCAATTATACAATGATCAGATACCCATCCCTCCACCAGTGCCCATTTTCCACCACCATGGATAATATCCCTCCCACCCCCATCCCCCCATCCCCCCTGTCTCTGTGGCAGGGCAATCCCCTGTGTTCTCTCTCTCCTTTTGGGTGTTGTGGTCTGCAAAAGAGGCATTGAGTGGCAAACATGTTCAATCCATAGTCTACTTTTGACATGCATCTCCCCTCCTGGGAGGATCCTCCAAACATCCTTTATTTGGTGCTCCCTTCTCTATCTGAACAGCCCTTTCCTCTAGGATACCCGGCTGGCCTCTAAGTTATGGAGTAATCCTCCTGGTGCTGATCTCAGCTATTCTTGGGTATCAATCTCATACTTTGTTACTTTATATCCCCCAGATGAATGCAATCTTTCTATGTCTATCCCTCTCTTTCTGACTCATTTCGCTTAGCATGATACTTTCCATATTGTACCACTTGTATGTAAATTTCATGACTTCATCTTTTCTAAGAGCTACATAGTACTCCATTGTGTAGATGTACCAAAGTTTCTTTAACCAGTCATCTGTTCTTGGGCATTCAGGTTTCTTCCAGTTTCTGGCTATTGTAAAGAGGGCTGCAATGAACAAACAAGTGCAGATGTCACTTCGACTATACATTTTTGCCTCTCTGGGATATATTCCCAGGAGTGGTATTGCTGGGTCAAATGGGAGCTCAATTTCTAATTATTTGAGAATCGTCCATACTGTTTTCCAGAAGGGCTGAACCAGTGGACATTCCCACCAACAGTGAAGGAGTGTCCCTTTCTCGCCACATCCACACCAGCATCGGTTGCTTTTGTTCTTTTGAATGTGGGCCAGTCTCTGAGGTGTGAGATGGTATCTCATTGTGGTTTTGATCTGCATCTCCCTGATGATTAATGATGTAGAGCATTTTCTCATGTGCTTTTTTGCCATTCGGATTTCTTCTTTGAGAAAGTTTCTGTTCATTTCATTGCCCCATTTTTGGATGGGGTTGGATGTTTTCTTCTTGTGGAGTTTAACCAGTATTTTGTATATCCTGGATATCAACCCCTTGTCAGATGTGTATTCGGTGAATATCCTTTCCCATTCTGTAGACTGTCTTTGTATTTTGGTCACTGTTTCTTTGGAGGTGCAGAAGCTTCTTAGTTTAAGATAGTCCCATTTATCTATCTCTGTTTTCACTTGCTCGGCCAGTGGCGTGGCATCTTTGAAGATACCATTAGCTTCAATGTCATGGAGGGTTTTGCCAACTTTATCTTCAATGTACCTTATGGTTTCTGATCTGATGTTGAGGTCTTTAATCCATTTTGATCTTACTTTTGTACATGGTGTTAGGCAGAGTTCTGAGCCTATTTTTTTGCATGTAGCCATCCAGTGATGCCAACACAATTTATTAAAGAGGCTTTCCTTACTCCACTTCACATTACTTGCACCTTTATCAAAGATTAGATGAGCATATGATTGAGGAGAGATGTCAGTGTATTCAACCCTGTTCCATTGGTCTGCAGTTCTGCCTTTGTTCCAGTACCATGCTGTTTTAATTATTACTGCTTTGTAGTACAGTTTGAAGTTCGGGAGGTTGATTGCTCCCATTTTCTTTTTCCCAAGAATTGCTTTAGCTATTCGTGGGGGCTTATTGTTCCATATAAATTTCAAGAGTGTTTGCTCCATTTCTTTGAAGAATGTCATGGGTATCCTTATAGGGATTGCATTGAATTTATACAATGCTTTCGGTAGTATTGCCATTTTGACAATGTTAAGTCTCCCGACCCATGAGCAGGGGATATCTTTCCATTTCCTCATGTCCTCTTTTATTTCCTGAAGTAGCGTTTTGTAGTTTTCTTTGTACAGGTCCTTTACTTCCTTAGTTAAGCTGATTCCTATGATTCCTAGGTACTTGATTTTCTGGGGCACAATTGTGAATGGGATTGTTTTTTTCATGTTGCTTTCTTCTCTCTCACTGTTTGCGTATAGGAAAGCCATGGACTTTTGGGTATTGATTTTATAACCTGCAACTTTGCTATACGAGTCTATTGTTTCTAGGAGTTTTTTGGTGGAAGTTATTGGGTTCTCTAAGTAGAGTATCATATCATCTGCGAATAGTGAGAGCTTGATTTCTTCCTTTCCTACCTGAATGCCCTTAATATCTTTTTCCTGCCTAATCGCTATTGCAAGTACTTCCAGTACTATATTGAACAGCAGTGGAGAGAGTGGGCATCCCTGTCTCGTCCCTGATCTTAGAGGGAAGGCTCTCAGTTTTTCCCCATTGAGGATGATGCTTGCTGTAGGCTTGTGGTAGATGGCTAATAAAGAATATTTTATAGCCTACTAAATGTTAAGGTTGTATCAAAACCCAAAGGTACATATGGGCAGTTTCTTTGAAAGACATATAATCAATTGAGAAAAGTATATGTTATACCAAACTCTTTGTGATCTTTTATCTATCACTACTTATCATTTTACTGTAGAGCTGCGTTGATATTAACTAAATGTAACTAAAACATGATTTATTTTCATTTGGTTTCGTAAATTTTACTTGTGCTCTGTTATTTAGAAAGTTATCTCTGTATCTCTAGGCTAATCTACTTTTTTTCTCAAATCTCTCCGTGGATCACTTAGAATTCAGATTACTCCATTAGGAATCTTCTGTTACTTATTCATACTGAACATATGTGATAGGGTATTATGTTGTGGATTATAGATTGCCTATGAAAGTGTGTAAAACATTAGTCAATAGAAAAAGGAAGGGGCTAGATATGGACAACCATTTTGGTTGCTTTAAAAATTTGAACTCTCAGTGAATAATGCTGATATACCGAACAGGTTATTTTTGATTGATTCACAGTGAGATAGCTAAACATTGTTCATGATTGTGTTCCTGTCATATAATGTTCCAACACCCATCACTTCACCAGTGTACATTTCCCACTACCAATGTCCGCAGTTCCCCTCCTGCCCCCCTCCACCTCTTTGGCAGGCACCTCTCTCTAACTCTCTCTGAACAGCATGAAGAGGAAAAGAATATTACACTTAGTTTTATTCTACCTTTACTCTATAATGTCAAGACCAAGTTCACATTTTTTCTAAGATGTCAGTGAGAATAAAGTGTTGTAATTAAATGCCTATTTAAATTAAGTTCATTTACATATTATTATTGCTATGTTCTTCTAAATTTTAATGTTTCATTTCTGTCTACTCATAGACAACTTCGGAGCAATAGCACAGCGGTAGGGCGTTTGCCTTGCACGCAGCCAACATGGCCGACCCGAGTTTGATTCCTCCGCCCCTCTCGGAGAGCCCGGCAAGCTACCGAGAGTATCTTGCCCACACCCACACGGCAGAGCCTGGCAAGCTCCCTGTGATGTATTCGATATGCCAAGCACAGTAACAAGAAAGACTCCAATGGAGATGTTACTGGGCCCGCTTGAGCAAATCAAAGATCAATGGGAGGGCTATAGACAACTTTGCTTAAGTATTCTTCCACATCAAAATCAAAGTCCATACAATCTACGATGTATCTGTACAAACACATTTCATTCAAAAGCAACTTTCTACTATTTTATTTGAGGATTGTATTTTTTGGTAAATTTTAAATATATAATCCTGGCTCTACACTCAGGAACTACTCCTGGCAGTGCTCAGGGGACCACATGGGATTCTGGGTATTAAACCTGAGTCAGCCACGTGCAAGAGAAACACCCTACCCGCTATGCTATTGCTCCAGCACTATGTTAGTAATCTCTTATAAAGGGTTTAATGTTGTACCTGCAAGGCGAGTGCATCAGCAGTCTGATGGTGCCTTCAGGTTTCTTGATACCCCAAAATTTCTGTTGTGCCTATGGCCAGACCCTAATAACTCAGGACCAAGTTTACCAAGAAATTAAATGGTCAAACGTTAGTATGGGGAGCCCCACCCACAAAACACCTCCAGCTCAGCTATACAAGTTCATTTACTGGACTTATTTCAGAGACCCATAGATAAATCTTGAAAAAGATCAAAACCCACAGTTAATCTTGGACCCAACCCGCACATTGCTGAACAGACTGGGGTAAACTGAATGGGGTTGGGTTGGCCTGGTGGCCAGCCCAAGCAGAGCCCCCAGAAGTCACTTACTTCCACAATCTAAAATAGCTGCCATATCACAATCTAAAATAGCTGACTCCATCATCTCAGGACAAAACTCACCAAGTTAGAATTTACTGAAAATTCTGGTATGAGGGTTCTGTGACTGAAATCTCCAGGCTTTCTCAGAGTTGGGGTGGGCTACTTCCCCTACTTTCCAATACACATGGAAGCACTGACATTCACCCCCATGAACCAACTCCAGTGCCACCCTGGAGGCCTTGCTTCAGAGACCCCTAAATAAATCTTGAAAGAGATCAAAGCTGCAGAAAAGCTTGGACCCACGCATGGCTGAACAGATCAGGGTGAATTGGAGGTGGGAAAATTGGCCTGTGTTTGTCCAAGCAGATGCCCCAGCAGCCGCTTGCTTTCACAATCCAAAATCATCCCCATCCCCCAAACCTGACTCCACTGTCTCATAATGGACCTCACCAAGATGTCATCTGCTGAAAATTTTGTAATGTGGATCTTAGTGCACCAATATCCCTGACCCATACACACAGTAGCAAGTCCCGGAAGACACTAGAGCACTGGAGATCTCTCCGGGCCCCATTTAGAGCCAATTTCCCCAGGGGACCCCAGATAGAGTAGATGTGCTGTCCTCACCTACACCCAGTGGAATCCCGGTGACCAAAAGCTTCCAAAAGTAAGGCCTAGGTATGCAGGTTCCAGGACTCAATCTCCAGGCCTCATGGTGGCAGAAGACCCAGGCTGTCTCCCCCCACAACCCCTCCGGGTTCCTGCTCACCCAGCAGACTGGCTATCATACCCACAATTTGCCTCCAGATGCCATCTTATCTCACCAACAGCCCTGACCCAGAGACAGAACAGTGAGCCTCCGAAGACACCACAGTGCCAGAGATATCTCCCGGTCCCCTACCAGGCCAATTTTAACAGGGAAACCCAGATGGAGCAGATGCACTCCCCTTGCCTATTTCAGATGAAATCCCAGTGACCAAAAGCTTCCGTCAGCAAGGCCCAGATATGCAGGTTCCAGAACTGAATCTACAGGGTGCATGATGGCAGAGGACCTGGACTGTCCCTCTCTGGGTACCTCCCCACCCAGTAGATTGGCCCTCACGCCCACAATTTGGGACAGGGTGGCATTTTGGCACACCAACAGCCTGGCCTAGAGACTTCCAGTTGAATCTCAAAATAGATCAGTGCCCCACAGAGATGTCTCTGGAACCCAATCATTTACAATCTAGAAATTTACATTTATAATTGCAGCCATGCAAGCTCTCATGATATTAAAACTGAGAAATGGAAAATACATTATCTAGTGTCTGCCCCTGGGAGGTAGGCTTGAATGGTGGTGGGAAATTTTGAGGAAACCATAATGCCAAAAATTAGAGAGAGAGTACTGGGGAAATTGTCTGCCATAGAGGCAGAGTGAGGACGCGAAATAAGTGGTAGAAAATGTGCATTGGTGGAGAAATGGGTATTCCATCATTGTATGGCTGAATCTCAAACATGGAATCTTTGCAAATCTATCTCACAGTGATAGAATCACTTGATCACTTGACATCCCGTTACTCATTGATTTGCTCGAGTGGGTGCCAGTAATGTCTCCATTCGTCCCTGTTGCATGCTAGTGTAGCCCAATGGCATCTGCCCATTCTAGGAACATGGAGAGCCTCAAACCGATCATTCAGGGTCTTGATGAAGAAGTCTGATCATCTCGGAGGTGGGCGGCCACGCAATCTTTCAACTTCCTGTGGAATCCAGTTGGTAATGGCGCTAGTTCAGTGGTTGTCTCCAAATCGCATTACGTGTCCAGCCAATATGATTTTCAATACCTTGGCAAACAAGCCAGCATCCCTGATTATTGACTGTCAACGGAGGTCGGAACTCCGGATTCTTTCTCTCACTTGAGTGAAGCGTGATACTCCAAGCACAGCTCTTTCAGTTCTTCTTTGGGAGACCCGAGTAGCATTCTCATCCTGTTTTCGTAGGGCCCAGGTTTCTGAGGCGTATGTTAATACAGGAAGAACAGTGGAATCAAAGAGATGTGCTGGGAACCAGAGGTTCTTCGTCATCTTAGCTATTTCTTCAATGCTCTTGAAGGCAATCCAAGCCGCTTTCTTTCTCCTGCACAACTCAGGTTCCAGGTCATTTGTAATGTTGACTTCTCGACCTAGGTACAAATAACTGTTGTTCGAAGATGTTCATTCTGTTGAGAGTGAATGGAATGTCAGGAAAAAGACCGTTTCTCATAAATATTGTCTTGGTGAGATTCAGCTGTAGTCCGACCTTTCCACACTCACGGTCCAAGTCATTCAACATTTGTACCACTTGGCTAATGCTTGGTGTTATTATAACAACGTCATCAGTGAAGTGGAGGTGTTGTAGTTGCCGAACGTCTATCTCCACTCCCATTCCTTCCAATTCCAGTTGTCTCATTACATTCTTGTGGGTGGCACTGAAGAGTTTTGGTGAAATTGTATCACCCTGCCGAACCCCTCTCTTGACATGGATGATCACTTCCTTGTAGAATGGTGAGATCCTGGTAGTGAATCTGTAATATAGCTCATGGAGGATCCTGATGTATTCATTTGAATGCCCTGTTTGGCTCAGACTCTGATGACTTCTTCAGTCTCAACAGAATCAAAGGTCTTTTAAATAAATAAATAAATAAATAAATAAATAAATAAATAAAGGACTTAATGTTTCCAAGGTGATACAACAATTTTCACACTCTCCTCTAAGGAAAACTTTTTGGATAATTTTAGCAGATTATTCATAACAAACAATACAAAAGACATTACTTAGGATCTGCCTTTGGGGCAGGCTTCGGTAGTCGTGGGAAAATTCAAAATAACGTTGGTGGGAAGGTAACGGTGGTGGAATTGGTGTTGAATTATGAACGTAACAAATTACTGTGAACAATTTTATAAAACTAAAATTAAAAAAGAAAAAATCTATTAATTCTTTTTAAGTCCACTTTGCATTATTCCACTTCATATTTTTCACAATGCTTCTTTAATAAATTCCTGTTCCAATCTTAAAAAAAAATCTAGGTATTCTTGTTTTTTATTAATATGTTCTTGAATTCCTATTTCTGCCAGTTGAAATCATTTCCATTGCTATGTTTCTGATCACTCCAAATATTCTATGGATGTCCTCACTGAAGAGGAACTTCAAAATAATCATTTCTTTTTTTTGTAAAGAACATAGGGGCCAGTATTCTAGCTGTAGATTTCAGACTAGGAATGCATACAATGCATAGAAATGACACAGAGATAAAACCAGGTCATATTGCAATGGAGGCAACAGTGAGGGACAGGATAATATGTTGTCAAGTTCTGGACAAGCAATCAAGGTTCAGGCTGTATGACATTGTACACTGGTAAAATGCATGTACACTGGGGAGAAACTTAGATCCATCTACATAAACTGCATATTAAACTTTAACCTCTTAAGCATTTGTGCTTTGTCTGTAAATCTTTCATGCAGTTCTCAAGAACCCACAAACTCAGAAATACATTCATGTTTACACCCATATTATATAAAAAATCATCTTTGAGTTCAGTGGTAATGCCTTAATCATTATGGGCTTAGAAACCATCATCATGTCAGCAAAAAAATTCTAGCTGCTCTTTGCTTCAGAATGCTTTCTCTGAGTTCTGCTGTTTTTCTAGTGCCTTCTATCTAGTAAGTTTCTAGAATTGTTGAGCTGAGCTGTGCATATCACTTATTCTAAACCTCTCATTGCCTTTTCTTTCCCAGCATATCTCACCATTGTGTTTCTTTTATAATGAACCTAATAGTAGGTGGTTATATTGGAAAGGAATGAACCCCTATAACATAAATTGTTCATCGGTGATTAGTCTTATTGTCTTTCACTTTTAAGGGAAGATTCCAATTTATTTAGAAAAAAGTTCTGTAAGCTGATGAGAACAATTCATAATGGAGAAATTCTTCATAATTTGGGAAAGATATAGACAAGATGGCTTTTAGTGAGGTTCCTTTAAACCACATTCACAGTGACTGCCTATTTGGTCTCAAGCTAAAGTCAGATATGGTTTCAATGTTGTTATTTTTTTTCTTTCTGTTTTTGATTTTCAAACAATTTTCTACATACTTAACATGGAGACAAAGTAGTTGAAAGTTTTAAAGCTGAAGAGATAGGCTGAATATATTAGATTTTTTGATAGTCTTACATAGTTTTATTTCAGCAATAAAGCCACTAACAGTCTTTGCTAACCCTACATCTGTGGAGGGAGATAGGGAATTTTTTTTGGACCATAGCTGGCAGCACTGTGGTTTTACTCCTGGCTCAATGCTTGGAGGACCAGATGGGATGCCCAGAATCAAACCCGGGTTGGCTTTGTGCAAGGCAAATGTCTTACCTGCTGTACTATTGCTTGGGCCAAAAAAGACAGGACATTTTTTATTTGTTCAGTTTTGTCTTCTGTCGATGCTTTATTTTATTGTTTAAATCTCCTTTATTGTCTTCCCTCAAAAGATCTGTTTGGAGATACTTGCATTTGCAGATGTGGGCTGGTTAATAAGATATAGGGAGAGTGCGGTCACTCTTTAAAGCATATCATGGTTTACAAGTTAACTCTGCATTAGACATATTTATGACTTCACGCTTAAGAAAAGTTGTGAAACACTGGAATAGAGAGAAATCAGAAGTTTGGTGGAATTGAGGAGAAAATTTAGGAAGGAAGGGGAAGGTGAAGAAGCAGGAAGAGCATCTTTGCTTTAGCCTTGAGCTGGCAAAATTTTACTACTAGTAGTACAAAATGGTGCCCTAAAATCAAGAGTGACGCAGACAATTTTCTTGTCAAATGACATGTTCTATGTTGTGTGTGTGTGTGTGTGTTCAATACATCATCTCTGGTTCTTTATTTTCTTTCAAATATATTTTCTCAGAGAAAACACACATTCTAGAAAACAAAATGCTCAAGCTACAAAATGACATCTCAATTACTTGAACATTCAATCATCCTTACAAGTAAAACAAAAATTGATCAATAATATTTGTAGTAGTGTGCCCCATTAAGCAGCTTTTCTTCCTACTATGTCTCCATAAAAGTTTTCTGTTCTCAGAAGGACAAGTATTGAAAGAATAATAATAAGTATATATGTGCAGATATTATATATATATTATATATACTTTTTAAGGGGAAAATATGTGTGGTGTGTTATATCTATTTATGCTTATTCTGTTTGTCCTACTATATTGAGTGAAATGGAGTTCTGTGATCATCTACATTTTATTCATGACTTTACTTCCTACTATGTACCTATCTTTCCTGATGCATATTTTGGAAAAAAACACAGTTAATTGAACTTGATAACAGTGTTCAATTTGCTCTTATTTCCATAATCTTTTTATAACAATTTTATGAGTCATTTGGGTTGATTCTTATTTTGTATAATTTCGTATCTCCTCTCTGTTTCCTCTTCCCCCAGTAACTTCTGCTCAATTTTTGCTATCGCTATCACTTTCACTATCATCCCGTTATTCATCTATTTGCTTGAGTAAGTGCCAGTAACATCTCCATTCGTCCTAGTTCTGAGATTTTAGCAGCCTCTCTTTACTCATCCTTCCCAATGGTGCTTCTTTGGAGGCTTTTTCAGCGTCAGGAGAATGAGACCTATTATTGTTACTGTGTTTGACATAATGAATACACTACCGGGAGCTTGCCAGGCTCTGCTGTTCAGGTAGAATACTCTCAGTAGCTTGCCGGGTTCTCCGAGAGGTATAACTAGACTGTAAGAGGTATAGCTATTATATATCAAGAAGTTAATTAACCCTGGTTGATAATAAACTTAATACATTTGTATATTTGAGATTTACCTTTATCTCTTCCCTTTGCCGTTCTGTGCATAGACAATGGGTATTATATAATATAATTGTAAATACAAGAAAGTAATATTAGAAGGTGATCTTTTTCCTCTAGTTTCCTGTATCTTTATCTTTGTGTGGGTTAATGGGACTTGTGTATACATTTTTACAATGTATCACTGGCCACATGCCTGTTTTGATACTTGGAATATCACCAGCAGTGCTAGGAGCTTGTACTTGGAGACCAGGCTGGAAATGGAACTGATAGCCTTATGCACTTAATGCAGCCTTAGCCTTACTATACAACTGAGTCACCTCTCCAAACCAAAGGGATGTTTATGTCTTCTCCATGGAAGCTGGTGGTACCCAGGGCCTATTCCTACTATGTGGCTTAAGGAGGGAGGATCATTCCTGTTGACTTGGGTGAGAGGGGCTGTGTGGTGCTGGAGATCCCACCCGGGCCTTCCACATGCAAACCATATGCACTAACCTCAACAGAAGAAATACCTCTTTAAAAAATATCAGAGACAAGAAAAGATCTCTTCTTTGGTTTTACAAGAATGCCCTTAATTATTTCCTTGTGGCATTGGGTCTCCAAAAACAGTCACTTGGAGTGTTAAAACTTCAGCATGAATTTGGAGGGGACTCAGTTCAGTCTACAGCAAAGCCCAAAGGAGGGGAGAAGGCTAGGGGTCAGAAGGGATTTGAACTAGTAGTGCCTAGACTTCACTGTGCACTGGCAAAAGAGTTACTGAATGATTTCTGCAATCCCTAAGGTCAAACAGATTGAGGAAAATTTGTATTTAGTCTCAGTGATTTATCAGGTGCTATTTATCCATGTATATACACGAGTTCACTAATATCCATGCATATTTACTGACAAGTCTTCTCACTGTAATTTATTTACACATTGGTAGTACCCTATGCAGCATGTACTCATGCATTATAGTTCTTGTAACTATGCCTTAATTCTTCCCCTTGAAATATACAACCCTAAAGAACAATCTTTTACTTTTCATTTCTCAAAATCACTGTGCCCAGTTTAAAGCTAAGTTCACAGCAGGTAAATAAATGCTTTAACTACAGGGATACTTTTGTTTCTTTTATTCATGAGGAAAGTTCATAGCCAGGCTATAATGAAAGATTTATATTGTACAACTAGAGCTTGAATGTGTTTTATAGCTCCTACATACATATTCACATGTGTATTTATATGTACATATAACACAACAAGAGCTTTGACAGAAGCAACATTTATATATGATGATTTTGCTGCCCAAGATATTACGGTGATCATTCCAAAACTGTATTTTCCAAGGATGAGTTTGGATAAATAAAAATGCTCCATGAATATTCATCTGTGTCTTTGGATTCAAATTTCTACTGTTCTGAATGGATTCCAAGTTTGTTTCTACATTTTAGGCCCTATTACATCTAGAAATCCTTGCTCACATAAAGAAGAGTTTTATTTGTTGATTTATTTAAGGGAGGCGTGTGAATGAAGTCAAACACATCAGTTGGAGAAATAATTGTGTTGTAAGCACACTATATGCCTTTTGATTGTTTCAATAGAATGTTCATTCTTTTTGCTTTTGAAATTTGGCAGTCATTTATTTTTCCAAGCAATCAAATAGATATGAGCTTATACATATATTTTATAAGTTGTTAAAACATAATTTGTTTGATTTCCATATATAACAAAATAGAATCTACCAAACTAGCTTACAGATAGCATAATAAACCATAGCCAAATTTGCTAGAGATCATTTCATGTGAAAAATGAAAAACGATTTTAGTACTACCACTATCAGTATCCAGTTGAATGACTTTGGATAAGTCATTTCTTTTTACTTGAGATGCTTTATCTGGAAGAAGCAATAGAAACTAATACTGACACAATATTCTTGAAAATGTTTGATAAAATAATGTTATGTGAAAAAATATCAATCTCAACAATGATATTCAAACTAAGCTATTTAAAAATCATTTAAAGTTAGCATCTTATTTCCTATATCTTTGAAAAAGTTCTCTCTCTTACTATTGGGAATAGAAATTAAATCTAGAATTTAAATACAGATTCTGAAAATGGAATGTTGCACATAATAAAATGTAATGATTCAAGTTACTATATATTTCAAAATTGCTGGTGGAGAAAGCCATCACACATCAAAGAATTCCATATACACTTTCCTTTTCTCATTTCTGAACTTCCCCTGGGCGGTATGAATGGGATTGGACAGACATCTGGACTCAACCATTATCTTGGCTATGACTTGGCATCTCCCAGGATGGTTCATATTAACATATCCCTAGATGGCAGAAGTTATCATATGCCTTCATAGCATAACTTGCATATTTTGGAAGGCATTTCCGAGAACAGATTTTTTCGACAATGAATATGCCAAAGGCTTGACATGAAAAGTACTTATGCCTAATGTCTGTCATTCTCTCTCTGCCAGTTCATCTTTCCTGGGCTGGCCTTCTGCCACACTGGCACCTGAAATGCAGCAAACAATGTCGTTGGATGCTGAAGGTGTGACCGTAAGTTGTGGCATCTTCCAAGCAATTACCATATGGTGTGTAATTCAGCTCTTCATTTCCTTGTTCAGTGGGAGAATAATAACAATGACACTAATGCCATTTAATAATGTACTTTATCTTTATGGCCTATTTTCTTCCCACATTTTGGTGTCTTTGAATAAATTAATGTAAGGGAAACTTAGACAATCATTAATGTTTAGTTACCTCTACAGTATGTGAAATTATTCTACATAAAATAACTGAGCAAGTTTGATGAAGAAACAAGGGATATTAGCATATTGAAATAGGATTAGAGAGTCATTTGAGAAAAGCAAGTGAGGCATGACTTTATACAAAACAAATCCTCTGTCCAACCTTCTTTTTTATTATCATTGAGGAGAAATATTTAATGAAGTATCTGTATATGCAAATGAAAAAAGTAGAGTCCTTTGGAGCGGAGGTAAGGTATCCTGATACATATACATTGAGTTCTCTACCAGACAATAGATTCGAGATCCACTACAGTCAATTTTCTGATACTGGACCACAGTGGTGAGGAACTGCAATCTAGGAAATCACTGCATCCAACTCATAAGAAAGTAATTCAAGTCTAAGATGTTGTTCAAAGTGCATTCAGTCAATTAACATTTGTTGAACACCAAAGTTTTTGAGATTTAATGGTTAACTAGTTGTAATCCCTGAAATCAAGTAGTTTGCATCATGATAGATAGTAAAAACTGAATCAAGGCTTATAAAATAGCAAAAGGACTCTCCATGGTGGAACGTTATAGCAATTGTGGCCATTTATGAAGATTTCCTGGAGAAGGAAGGAGACATCTGTGCTGTATTTTATGAAGAAAATTAGAATACATTTTTCAAAATAAAAGAACAAATTTATGGAAAATAACACACATTTATAAAACTTAATTTCCACTACACATTCAGAAAACAAATAGCATGGGTTAAAATAAAATTTGATTCATTTTCAAACAGCTAATCTCTTGTTTCTTGAAAAAAACTGTAAATCATAGGTATTCCCTTTCCTATTTTATGGAAAAGATTTATATTTCATGAGGCTATTATCTTACCAAGTTTAACTATAGTTGAGACAAAGATTTGATCCTCAAAACAAGGTCAGTAAGCTGGGTATACAATTACCTTGCTGGAATTCATATTTCAGGGAGAAGATAATCTATGATTTTATTTTTCGTTCTGAGTCTCACCCAGTGATGCTCAGGGATTACTCCTGGCGGTGCTGGTGAACCATATGGGATGCTGGGGATTGAACCTGGGTTGGCCGTGTGCAAGGCAAATGCCCTACCCGCTGTGCTGTCACTCCGGTCCCTAATCTATGATTTTTAAGAAAGGATGATATCCTTTTCATAAAATGGAAGAAAGTCCAGAGAAGATATGCTTCTATTTTTCTTATCACGAACTTCCAAGATAGTTTCTTTCTTAATCTGTAGTCACTTTGTAGTTTATGACACTCTTTATGACAGAGATTAAAATCAGTAAAAGTGATTTACATATATAAGCAAAGAGAAATGATATTATATTTTTCTCTACCAAGTGATTCAAGTTTCAATATTGAATGCAATTTTGCAAAGTATTATTAAAAATATGTTAAAAACAAAAAAAGTGTTCAAAATAAATTAGTTTGAAGAGTAAGCATTTGCCTTACATGTAGCAAACCCCATTGATCCCACCAGAAATGAGGCCTGAGCATAGAGCCAGAAAAAAAGCCCTGAGAATCTTTCAGTGTGATCTTTCCCAGCTTTTAGTTATGAGGGAAATTAATAAATAACAAATAACAAATAACAAATGGAAATAAATAACAATTCCTTCCCATTGTGGCAAAAGTCCAGTAAGGGAAATTGACTCAGAAGATGTAAATGGAGGTAGCAGACGTACAAAGAATAAGAATATAGTCTAAGAATTTGAAAAAAGATAATTCTAAATACAATTCTAAATACAGTATAAAGATTCATGGAAGAATATTTGTAGGAAAGAAAGATTGATTTGGAATCTAGAGATGCCAAGAATCTAATGGAGGTTAGGGTCAGGATATTTGCAAAGAGAGGATGCATTCTATAATAATGAATTATAATATAAGTAATACAAGAAGCTGAAAATTATAGAGATGTTTATATTTATGTTGATTTTTATGAATATATACCTATATTAGAATGCATTTATTATTGCCATTAATATTATGTTTTATATGCTTATTGGTAAATGTGTTGATGTTTGATTACCTACTCAAATTTTAATTTATATATATACATATAAAACTATTTTAATATGAATTGTATCATTTATAGATGAATAAACTGATAGTGACTTCTTAACTAGTTTATATAAAATGATTTATGTTGCAAGCAAAAAATGCAGATTATGTACATGTTCAAAATATCCAGTGTCCTGGTGATGTATGCATCAGACTGAATCTAAAAGTGGCATAAAAATTCTTCTTAAATTTGTCTAAACTCATATTTTAGAAATTAATTTACACACCACTGTAGTTTGAAGAACTGTTAACTACAAAGTTTCATGTATAACACAGCTGCTTACAACACTCTCACTCAATGTCCACTTCTCTCCACCATGATCTCGTGTCACCCATTCATCCTAATCCACCCTACCTCAATGCTGCCCCATGACAACTTCCTACTGAAGATCAGTTATCAGTCTCTGTTGCCTTTGGGTATTTGTTTTATCCTCTGAGTTGACTTTGATCTTGGCATTTCTTGAAACTTTCAAATCACTTCTCATACTGGCATTTCTTCCAGAAAGATCTTCCTTTGTGTGGATATTCATAAATATATATCCAATTATGGGAAGGAAAAGAACTGTGATAAATGTAGAAAGTTCATATCCTAATAGCAGAGGATGGAATGAGGACTAATAGGGTCGGCACACCTTAACCTGGGAGATATGGGATACTTCGGTGAGATTTATTTATTTATGTGGTGATAATGTATAACCTGCTTACTTCTGGAAAGGATTTGAGTCAGTTAGCCAAAAGTTAAAATACTTGCAAAATCCCATTTTGAAGTTCTTTGATGTGAAAATTACACTGCACAAGTTGGCTCAGTTAGAGTTTCTCCTCTGATTTCTGCCTCCATGTCTGATCCATTTTAACAGAGCAATTGCTTGATGATTTTTTAAAAGCAAATTTAACTGAACAACTCGCACTCTCGGAAATGCTTTAATTTTACTTCAGTTTGTGCTCTGGGCAAAGATTGTGACTCTGGTTTTCCCGACCACAATTGTGAATTCACTTTAAGTAAAATGCAAGCAGAAATCAATGTCCAGTTTCTTGGCTGAAAATTAATTGAAAACAAACGTTCAGGAGGCACTAAGTATCCAAGTTTCTGTAGCTGAGCTCTATGTAAAGACCAATGGGAGGAACCTTCGGGAATTATTTTCCACCATTAGGAAAGACTTAAGGACAGAACAAGTGTGTTGAGCTACCCTTCCCTCCTAGTGAAGGCACTTCACATGTGGTACTTGAGCTCAGAATTTTCCCAGCAGCATTTCTCTGCTTGTTGGCCATTTAGAGATGCCCAAGAGCTCTCTCTTTGTATTTCCTCCTCCCTCTTCTCTCTTGATTTTGGGTAAAGGTTATTGTTTATTTGTTTGATTGTTTGGAGGCCAAATCTAATTGCTCAGGGCTTACTCCTGGTCTGTGCTCAGGGATCACTTCTAGCTGTGCTGGGCGAAGATTTGTGTGTGTTTGTGTGTATGTGTGTGTGTATGCGCACACGCACGTGCACACACATGCGCTCTGAGTGTACCCATATTAGAATGCATTTATCATTTCCATTCATATTATATATGTATATGTTTATGGGATCAAATCTGAGTTGGCTGTGTTCAAGTTCAAGACAAATGCTTCACCACAGAACCAAATTTAATTTAACATTTGCAAATGTGAAGATTATATACTATCTTTAGCCTGGGCTAAGATTATCGAAAGATTATGTATTGTTACAAGGAAGGAACTTATAAAACCTTATAATAATTTTAAAAACACAGATTAAGATTTACATTTTTGATGTAAACTACACTTTTTGTTGAATCAAATAAGAACTAACATTTTCTGGTGTGGCTAAAGATATGACTAAAGTCACAGTAGTGAGTAATATGGCTATTGAACTGAAAAATAAAAGCATCGAATAAATAGAAAAACTTCAGAATAATTTTCTTTAAGTAATAAACCATAAACAAAAGAGAAAATTCACCAAACACAGTTAAAAAATTAAGGAGAAATTTGATATTTTTGAACTTGTTAAAAAAACATATGTGAGAACTCAGTAAATTATTCTAAAAAAAGTGATTAGATAACTGGTGAAAAGATCTCTGAAAGAATCCGTAAATATAATGGGAAGTTAAATGAAATTTTAAATCTTAAGACATTTTTGGTTCTGTTTCAAATTTTTGCAAATGTGAAATAATATGAGTTTCTACTTAATCCACTTATCCATTTTAATTTTCTGACATAAAACAGGCTTTCAATTTTAATTTGCTTTCAAATATACAGGACAAAATACAAAATATGTCTAAGTGGAATAATATTTATATATTTAACTTTTAATCATTCCACAGTTTGTTTTACATAGGCATGTGTTTCATAGCTATTTTTTCCTTCTATCTCTTTAGAAGAATTCTGGAATGGAAATAAATGTGTGTATGTGTGTATATATATATAGATATAAATATAGATATATATGTTAAAAACTATGTTGATTTTTAATTGGAAAGAATAGATTATTGGAGTGATATTGAGAAAAAATAGTGAAAGAAAAGAAAAAGAATAAAGGTAAAATATATCATGGGTCACTTTATGTGGCAATAATTTAATTCCAAATCTGCCATTAAAATATTTCCATTTGTAACAAAGACACCACAAGAAAAGAAAACTACAGGCCTATATCTCTGATGAACACAGATGCGAAGATTCTCAACAAAATACTAGCAAATAGAATCAACTACTCATCAAAAAAGTCATACAACATGGCCAAGTGGGATTCATCCTGGGGATGCAAGGATGGTTTAACACTTGGAAATCAATCAACATAATCCATCATATAAACAAAAGAAAAGAAAAAATCATATGATCATATCAATAGATGCAGAGAAAGCTTTTGACAAGATTCAGCACCCTTTTATGATGAAAACCCAAGCCAAAATGGGGATAGAGGGGACTTTCCTCAATATAGTTAAAGCCATCTACCACAAGCCTACAGCAAGCATCATCCTCAATGGGGAAAAACTGAGAGCCTTTCCCCTAAGATCAGGGAGGGGACCAGGATGTCCACTCTCTCCACTGCTGTTCAATATAGTACTGAAAGTACTTGCAATAGTGATTAGTCAAGAAAAAGATATTAAGGGCATCCAGGTAGGAAAGGAATAAATCAAGCACTCACTAATCGCAGTTGATATGATACTATATTTAGAGAACCCTAAAACCTCTACCAGGAAACTCCTAGAAACTATAGACTTGTATAGTAAAGTGGCAAGCTATAAAATCGGTACCAAAAAATCCATGGCTTTCCTATACGCAAATAGTGAGAGAGAAGAAAGTGACATGAAGAAAACAATCCCTTTCACAATTGTGGCCAGAAAATCAACTACTTAGGAATTAGCTTAACTAAGGAAGTAAAGGGACCTATACAAAGAAAACTACAAAACGCTACTTCAGGAAATAAAAGAGCACACGAGGAAATGGAAAGATATCCCCTGTTCATGGATCGGGAAAATTAACATTGTCAAAATGGCAATACTTCTCAAAGTCTGTACAAATTCAATGAGATCCATATTACAATACCCATGGCATTCTTCAAAGAAATGGAGCAAACACTCCTGAAATTTATATAGAACAATAAGCCCCCACGAATAGCTAAAGCAATTCTGGGGAAAAAGAAAATGGGAGGCATCAACCTCCCTGACTTCTAACTCTATTACAAAGCAGTAATATTTAAAACAGCATGGTACTGAAACAAAGGCAGAGCTGCAGACCAATGGAACAGGGTTGAATATACTGATATCTCCCCTCAAGCATATGATCATCTAATCTTTGATAAGGGGTCCAGAAATTTGAAGTGGAGCAAGAAAATCCTCTTATCAAGTTGTGCTGGCAAAATTGGACTTCTATATGCAAAAAAGTGGGCTGAGAACTCTGCCTAACACCATGTACAAAGTAAGTAAGTAAAGTAAAGGCCCTCCCGTTGATCGTTGATTTGCTCGAGCGGGCCCAGTAACGTCTCCATTGGAGACTTTGTTGTTACTGTGTCTGGCATATCGAATACTCTCGGTAGCTTGCCGGGCTCTCCGAGAGGGGCGCAGGAATCGAACTCGGGTCGGCCATGTTGGCCGCTTGTAAGGCAAACGCTCTACTGCTGTGCTTAGTAAGATAAAATGGATTAAAGATCTCAACATCAGCCCACATCCAAAAGAACAAAAGCAACTGGTGTTGGCACGGATGTGGCGAGAAAGGGACTCTCCTTCACTGCTTGTGGGAGTCCGATTGGTTCAGCCCTTTTGGAAAACAGTATGGACAATTCTCCAAAAAGTAGAAATTGAGCTCTCATTTGACCCAGCAATACAACTCCTGGGAATATATCCCATAGATGCAAAAAAGTATAGTTGAAGTGACATCTGCACTTGTTTGTTCATTGCAGCACTCTTTACAATAGCTAGAATTTGGAAAAAACCTGAGTGCCCAAGAACAAAAGACTAGTTAAAGAAACTTTGGTTTATCTACACAAAGGAGTACTCTGCAGCTGTTAGAAAAGATTAAGTCATGAAATTCATATACAAGTGGTACTACATGGAAAGTATCATGCTAAGCGAAATGAGTCAGAAAGAAAGGGACAGACATAGAAAGATTGCATTCATCTGGGCAACATAAAGTAACAAAATAGGAGACTAACACTGAAAAATAGCCGAGATAAGTACCAGGAGCATTACTCCATGGCTTTGAGGACAGCTGCACACGCTAGGGGAAAAGGCATCTCAGATAGAGAAGGGAGCACCAAATAAAGGGTGTAGGGAGGTTCCTCACAGGATGTGAAATGTGGGATGAGAGTAGATTATAGACTTAACAAGATTGTCACTCAATGTCCTTTTTGCAAACCACAGCACTCAAAAGGAGAGAGATAACAAAAATGAATGCCCTGCCACAGAGGTAGGGCAGGATGGGGGGATGAGGGGTGGGAGGGATACTGGGACTGGTGGTGGTGGAGAATGGGCACTGGTGGAGGGAGGGGTATTCGATCATTGTATATCTGAGACCCAAGCACAAAAATTTGTAAGTCTACAACTGTACCTCATGGTGTTTCACTAATTAAAATTTAAGAAAAAAAATAAAAGATTTCCATTCGGTTTCAGCAATTTTGGATGCCATATTATTTTAGAATAGGTACTTTTTGAGCTTACAGAATTTTTTTTAAAAAGTGACCACCTTTATAACATTAATGGTAAAAGTCATTAAATGTTCTTGACACTTCATTATCTCATTTGATACTTTCTGTATTTCTTCTCATTAATGTTACATCTGTACTATCTTTAAAGTTTTGTTATTTTGTCATCTGATAAAATAATCAAGGTTAGAAATTATTTATTATCAATATCCAAAATAACTCACTCAATATACTCTC
This sequence comes from Sorex fumeus, assembly GCF_029834395.1. Lineage (NCBI taxonomy): Eukaryota > Metazoa > Chordata > Mammalia > Eulipotyphla > Soricidae > Sorex > Sorex fumeus. Next base: position 43,839,517 of record NW_026606185.1, on the reverse strand, counting down.
TACTTTCTGTAAAAAAAAACTAGAAAAATCTGAAGACACTCTCCTCTCTTTCAGCTCTTTATTTTTAGGTCAGCTCACTGTATGGGACTATGTCTGGTGTTGATTAGGAGTTGCTCTTGGTTCTGTGCTTGGGAGTCACTCCCAGTAGCTCATATGATACACCTGGAAGGCAAATGTGTCCTAAGCCCAGACTGTCTCTCTAGGCTGCTTTCAAATTCTTTTTCATACTCCTAATCACCTATTCTGGTACATTATAAATAACATCATTTAGATTTGTTCATGGGACTCCTTGCCAGGCTGCTTTCACTCAGGGAACCCTAGACTAGGGCATGTGAGAGACCTCCCTGACCCATCCATGGCAGCTGGACTCCACTACCCAACCACCGCCACACTCCAACCGCTTTCCAGACACATCATAAGACACTCCCTACCCTTTTTCCATAATTACCACACCATGTTTGATGGGGTTCAGACAGTAGACAACAAATCATAGAGAGAAATATATAAATATATGCCTCTCGGAGAACCTGGCAAGCTATCAAGAGTATCCCACCCACTTGGGCAGAGCCTGACAAGCTCCCCGTGGCATATTTGATATGCCAGAAACAGTCTCATTCCCCTGACCCTGAAAGAGCCTCCAATGGTTGGGAAAAGACGAGTACGAAGAGGCTGCTAAAATCTCAGAACTGGGCAGAATAAAGATGTTACTGGCACCCCTCAAATAAATCAACAAACAATGGGATGGCAATGATACAGTGATACAGATTTGTTCATAGCTGTTATTAAATTATATACTCTATTGGAAGATTAGCAATGTATAAAAAATACCAAATTTCTCCCATGTCTTACAACAGCAATATGTAAAAATATCAACATTTTTTCCATGTCTTACAACACCGATTATGAAAGATCTGCGTTTGACATTCACTATGATCTCATTCTCAATAGTATGGTTTAACTGTTGGCAACACTGGGTTGTCCCTGCTGTCAAAACAACTATGACTGCACCATAAAGGAAGAGATACAACGGCACCGGGGAGGAGAGAGAAATAAACTGACTGCCCACCAGCCCTGGTGCCCAGTTCCTGTTTCTCCGTTCCTCCACCCGTCCGTCACCCCTTTTTCCAGCTTGGGGAGGCAGCTCTCGTCTTTCAAAAGCCACCACCGAGCCCTTTCCCCGTGTGTGCGGGCCCATCGCACCCCCATTCTTTCTCCTTCTATTATTTGAAAACTTACAGTCTAACTGCACGTTATTTGTTTTAATATGTTCTCATCCATAAAGATAGTAGTCACCAAGACAGAGTAGTTAGAAATTTTTAACCTTTTTTAATGAGTATTTTTAATTTTTTGAAAATAATTAAAGTTCTCCCAATTACTCTATGGCATAGGCTTATTTCCAATAATATGGAAAATTGGCAGGCAAGGAATAGGATTGAGAAAGTCTAATTAACTTGGTATAGACACATGGTAGCGAGAGTCAGTACACAAACACTGATTTTAAGGCTCTGGATTAGTGTTTGGGATTAAATTTCTCTTATTGGTGCATTGGTTCACCTTGTATCCATTGTATCCATCTTCATTTTTAGCATAGAATGACAGACAGTCAGTTGTATTGATATGCACTCATGTAGTTAAAAGAGAATCTTGGTTATGGCCAGTCCCTTTCTTCTGAGCAACCATTCCTTCTGTATTTATGTTTTAATAACGGCCTCTTGGAAGCCATTTGTATTAGGTTCAGAATTGATAAGAGCTCTTTAATATACTGTCTTCATTTAGCTCATTCTCATAACTAGTAAATGAAGTGGATACCAACCCCTTTTTATTAGAGTCGGGGCCTAAATATTAATACATTTTTCTGTTATCCTTTGTCATAAAATAGATCTGTGAAATAGCTCATAATGTATATATTTTTTAAATTTTTGGAATTTGCTATGATCTAAATATTTATATCCACCACCTCCTACCCACTCCACACAAAGATTATGAATTAAAATACTAGCCTTCACAGTGACAAAATTTGCAGGTACCTTGGAAGATAATTATATAATGCAAATTAAATCTTCTTGAAAACCTCTATTGCTTTTACAGAGATCAGAAAGATCTTTCATGCCCCTTCCTCCATGTAAGAGATGGGCATACACTGGACATTCACAGTCTTGGGTCTCCAAGTCTCCAGAGTGCAAGCAATAAATTCCGGCTTGTAAAATGCCTAACTAGGGTATTTTGATGGAGCAGCCAAAATAGATTAAGTTAGAGTTTTATTTTTGTTTTTGTACCATATCAAATATTTAATGTCTGTGAAATCACTGTCACTGTCCACCCATTGCTCATCGATTTGCTGTAGTGGGCCCAGTAACGTCTCTATTGTGACACTTGCTACTGTGTTTGGCATATCAAATACGTCACGGGGAGCTTGCCAGACTTTGTCGTGTGGGCGAAATACTCTCAGTAGCTTGCCGGGCTCTCTGAGAGGGGTGGAAAAATCAAATCTGTGTAGGCTAGGTTGGCCGCGTGCAAGGCAAATGCCCTACCTGCTGTGCTATCTCTCCAGCCCCCTAATTATAAATCCAGCAGAAGTTAAAAATAATAAATATCAAGCAAAAATAACTAATTTTACTTTGATTTTATATAGCTACTTAACCATAATATGATGGGTTCTAAAAATGACAATGAGTTATTTTTCTTCCAAAAAATATTTGATGAAAAAATGAAGTATGATTTTAATTGATAGAATAAAATTATGGCAGTGTGATAGTAAGGAGTTGATGGCATTGAGGAATAAAAAGTACTAACATTATCACAAGCAAAATCTGTAAGATTAGCTACCCATATATGATCAGTACTTCCAGGAATGTTTGATAAGTGAGGGACAAAATGTTTTGTGCATATCTTTTCAGCTGACAAGATAAGATAGCATTAAGTATAAGTAAACATTTTCATCTGTGACCAAGTACTTTTCCAGAATCCACATGACTTTCAACAAAGAATAACAAGAACAAATGTCCCTAAAGAGGTATTTTGATAGTTTGTTTTTTCATGCCTAGTGATATCATAGAAAGATATAATAAATTCTTCAACATCTTCCCACCCGTACACCCTGACTCCAGATTGAATATTTATGTTTTGGCTTGAAAAATTAAAACAAAAATTAAAGTAAAATAGAACTGGCACTCTTGCTGTCAATGATTAGAAGTGTAAAAAATTTTAGTTATAAAAATATGATCATTTATGTTTAGATTTAACTAAAAAAAACCCACAAATTTGAATTAATTCCCAATTTGTTTTGAGGGTGATAGTGTTTGTGTGCTTGACTACAGAAATAATGATGTAATTATATGTGTAACTTCAATTTTTCAAAGCATTTTATTTGAAAGATGATATTTTGCATAAATAAAATAATCATATTGTTGGAGACAAACAATATACTTAAGAAATTATCATACAAGTTGCAATTAAATAAGTGAAGAATTGGTCTGTAATCTGACAGGAAACCTAATGAATATTAATTATTAATATTTGATTTATCTTAAAGTCAGTTTGATATTCTGATGTATTTTGGAAAAGTGAGTAATAAACACAAATGGCAATTTTTGACTAACAATTTGAAAGGGAAAACATTCAATTTATGAACCACATAGATTGACTTTTATGGTTGAATGAAAAAAAATTCTCACAAACAGGGTGAAACTGAAATTTGTTTTTCAAAAAGGAGGATAGGAAAATGCAATAAGCCTACATAAGAGAAGTTACTAAATGTTTTTACTTAAAAAGTGATGAGAGTAGATTATAGACCAAACAAGATTGCCACTCAATGTCTCTTTTGCAAACCACAGCACTCAAAAGGAGAAAGATAACAAAAGGGAATGCCCTGCCACAGAGGTATGGTGGGATGCGGGGGGGGGGGGGGGGGGGGAATGGGAGGTGGGAGGGATACTGGGACTGGTGGTGGTGGAGAATGGGCACTGGTGGAGGGATGGGTATTCAATCATTGTAAAACTAAAAACCAAGCACAAAAATTTGTAAGTCTACAACTGTACCTCATGGTGTTTCACTAATAAAAATTTAAGGAAAAAATGAAAAAAAAAGACAGAAAAAAGAAAAGTGTCTGCCATAGAGGCAGACGGGTGGGGTAAAGTGTGGTGGTCATTCAGTTAAAAAAAATTCTCTGAAAACTAAAAAAAAAAAAAAAGTGTAAATATTTTTCTCTGATGCTCAAAAACACCAATAACTAATATGTGTGCATTTCATCTTATATTGAGTAGACCATGCTTCAAAGACAATAAATACTACATTGGTTAGATGAAATTTATTACAATAAAATAGCAGAGGTCAAAGCTATTTTTTTTCAAAATAAAGGAATAACAATACAATGCCTTAGGTTTTTCTATTCAAATACATGCCAAATAAAACTACTCCTACTATTCTTTATGGCTATGTGAAAATTTGATTTGATTTTAACATGAGTCCTTGCTCTTCAACCTCTCATATACTGAATTTTGGTGAGGTTGACGTTTTTACTAGAGTACCATTCTCTGTGGTGTGATGTGTGTGTGTGTGTGTGTGTGTGTGTGTGTGTGTGTGTGTATCCATCAGCTTTGATGAAAGTATATGTAAAAGTGAAAGAAGTGTTAAAAATTTTTTTATATAGGTAGAAGAAAATTAGGAATGATATTACAGCAAAATATATAGGTAAAATAAGAACACTCCAGATATTATGTTACACCACAAGCAGTCCTGAGGAAAGAGAAAAGCAGGGACTGAGACATATAGGAAGGGCTCTGTGAATCATTACCAGAGGGAGGTAAAGACCCCTTTCTTTATGCTGAGCCATGCAGAGGCTAAGGAAATCACCAATTCTGGTATAACAAAGGGCTGATAGATTAGCCATTTGGATTGCCTTGATCAGCAAATTCAATATAATAGTGGCTTATCTGACTTAACACCTACCTCGTTAATGGACCAATGTTTTAGTTGGAGTGACTGGCCAAACCCATAAAAATTGCTATACCAACAGTGACTTGAAATATCTAATGATTTGAAAGAGGCTGTGGATATCTCAGTTTGACAAATTTATACCGCCCTTGAGTCTTGTTAAAGAGATGATTGTATTTTAACATAGCTCAATTTATAAGAATCTATCAAAGTTTGATTTTATAGTGAGTGAGATGGAGAAATGTCCAGGTTTAGGTCCACCACATTAGACCTGTTAATGGTTCCATAGATACAACCTGTCTGGCTATAGAAGAAAAGTTATAGGATGAACTATCAAAACTTAAAGGACAATCAATTCGGGTTGTCAGTAATTTACAAATAATACAAATAGTGATCAAGTCAAAAACTCTCTCTGTCTGTGTGTGTGTGTGTGTGTGTGTGTCTGTCTGTCTGTCTCTGTCTCTGTCTGGTTAAAAACAGGATTGGTTTTGTGGATTCACAAAAAACTTCATACTCATATGAAGCTAGGCTTCGTTCTATGTTCTGCTCATGTATATATATATATATATATTTCTATATATATACATATATATATTTCTCTTCTTTTTGATGGAAGCAGGGGAGACATACCTAGCAGTGCTCAGGGAATTCTCTTGCCTCTGCACTCAAGTATAATTTTTGGCTGGCTTTGGGGACCAAGGACTGAACACAGGTTGACACATACCAGGAAAATGCCCTACCCACTTTATCGTATCTCCAGCCCCTGTTCTTGTCATTTTTGAAAAAGCAACTCTTGGTTTTAATTTTTCAATATAACCTAAATGCCAGAGATAGCCTTGAAGGTAGACAACTAGAAGTATATGGACAGGGAATGTTGAAAGAGAAACCATGACTGATTTTATATTGCAGTTTCTAAAATAATGGAATAAGTTTCCACTTCTATACCACTCCCTTCCAGACTTAATTGCTTGTCTATACTTATAAAGATATAGAACTCCCTGACTTGTTTTTGCTATAGTCTTCAGTTCAAGCTATATGTAGAAAAAGTAAACAGGAATTATGAGTGGAGTATACCATTAAAATCTATCTTTTAAGAGTTTATATAGTCACAGTTCTTTGTTTGGCAGAATACCAGAGATAAAATTATACAACCTGGCTGATAGTTCACATTCACTTTCCTTGTACCAAGCAGGAGACTGGTTATTGCATTTTCCAGAAGATTGAATTGTTATAATTACATTGCATGTTATAATAATATTTGAATAGCTCCAGTGTTTGGCAGGCATTTATCTGTTTTATTCTCAATGGTTTGTGAATGTTGTTTGGTCTTATAACACAGGAGAAAGCAAGATTTGGGAATTTGGGGGAGTGCCATTCTAGAAAACAGGTATTTTTCATTTATAATAACACATGGAATGACTATTTATATTTTCACTCTTAGAAAGTCTTTCATTGTTATCCTAGACTGTGTTTGATTATAATATTTAAATATATCAATTATAACACTGTTTTGAACTTAAAAGCTGGAAATTTATATAATTTATTTTAGTTGGGGAATTGTAGCTGGATATAGTATAGCAAATAGAGCACGTGTCTTTTTAAAAAAATTTTTATTAATTAATTAATTGATTTTGCTTTTTAGATCACACCAGGTGATGCAGAGAGGTTACACCTGGCTTTGCACTCAGGAATTAGCCCTGGCAGTGCTCAGGTGACTCTATAGGATGCTGGGAATCGACCCGGGTCAGCCGAGTGCAAGTCAAATGCCCTACCTGCTGTGCCATCACTCCAGCCCCAGAGCACACGTCTTGCACGTGGCCTGCCAAAGTTCGATTTCCAGCATCCCATATGGTTCCCGAGTCCCACCAAAAGCATCCCTGAGCACAGTCAGGAGTAACCCCAAACATGCCACGTGTGGCCCCCAAAACCAATAAATAAGTAAAGTCAGAAGTTGTAATTTATTTATATAAGGGGTTTTGGAAACAGTATTTCTCAAAAGTCATATTAGAACAATAAATTATCTTTTGTTGATTTTATTGTCCAGTGTCTCTTAGAATGTCTATTCCTCTTTATCACAATTGTTTTTATTTTAGTCCAAGTCAGTCACAACTAACCTAGGCATCTGGTTAAAACTTGTCTATTTTTTTTTCCTTCATATTTGCTTATCTCATCATTATTGATCCATGGAAACCAATACGGACGTTCTCAGCCTCAAATTTGATCAGGGAACTTCCTACTAAAATCAAACTTCTGATGGGTTCTGACACAGTTTAAAACAAAAATCCCAGCTCCCTACTTTTGTAACTCATCTCTATCTACTGTCCGCATCTTTTGTCATTAGTACTTTCACATTATGTCCTTCTGCAGTACTAAAATTCCTACAATCTCCCAACTCTGTCACACATTGTTTCTTTGATCACAAAAGATAAAAGGTTTTGCCTGTGGTTTCTTTTTTCTCTTTCACATGCAACTTCTAAGTACATTTGACAGATGCTTTGTCTTCAAATCTATCATTCACATGTTCATTTTAACATGTCAATGATAAATGTTAATTAAGCATTTTATTTCTTAGAACTGTCAGAGATTCTAATTTTATTTATTTAACTTGCAAAAAATTGTTGATTTACTATCGGTTTATAGTACTAGAAACATTTGGGGAGTAAAATTTTTGAAAAATATTGATTTTATTTGTTTTACTCTGTATTTATATTTTTAAGATTTTTTTTATTGATTGAAGTACTTTGCTTTACAGTACATCAATGATGGTTTCCTATGTGCATAATTTCAACATCACGCATATCACCATTGTACCTACCTCCCTCTTAAAATTTCCAATGTCACTCCTTTTTAATACCCCATCCCATAAACTCAGTTTTGTGGATCAGTTCTACTTTATATTCGCCTTTAGTTCTTTGTTGCTAATGTGTGAGCATATATAGGTCCCACACAGAAGAAAGATCCAAATGTATTTAAGTTTTTAAGTCCTTTCCTTCTGACTGACTTAGCTCATCGACCTAAGAACAGGTTGCATGATTTGTTTTTAGAGCACAGTATTTTACTGTGTATATATATACTAAAGAAGATAAATTTCATTATAAAATGAATATATGTAGTAATTACTAATTACTAGTAATTAGTAATATGACAAAAAAGCTGAATAATCAAAATGGAATCTGATACTTTGGATTTGATGACCAAGATATATTTTATGAGATGGTAAAGTTTGATTCTAAATAAACAAATGTAACAAACATTTTAAATACTAGTAAAATAGCATCTCTAGAATAAGGAAATTTAAAAGCCCATAAATAAAGACTGGAAAAATTTCTATGTGACCAGAGAGGAGTGATCATAGGCATAAGTTATGAGATGTAGCTAGGCATGTAAGATGAGATCATGTATAAACTAGTAGGTCATGAGCTTTAAATTCTAGTTTTAAGAATAATGGAAACAAAATCATGGGATAAAAGTTGACAAAAAATATTAGAAAGCACTTTTGTTTTATCTTTAGATAATGTACTATAGGGAAGAATAGCAACACGGAGGTCAGGTAGGAACTAGAAGTACAGTTTTATTATTCCAACACAGATGCATATGGCTTAGAAAAAATGAAGTCATATACAGAACTAGAATTCACTGACAGATTTGAAGTGTGAGAAAATTTCACATCATGAATGACCACATATTGCTTGATAAACAGCTGAAGGATTCTAACAGCTACTCACCAAAAGATAAAAGATGGGGAAATTGTTTAGTGATGGAACGAGGCTAAGTTATGTGTTTGGCTTAGAACATAGAAAAATCCATATGCTGTTTCTTAGACAAGGTACAACGTTGACCAACCCCATCACTTCTTACTAAGAATTTTGGGACTTCTATATTATTCACTCTCTTGTGCATCAAGCTTGAGACCATAAAACATGGCAAAACATGAGCTAATCCATGTATAATTTAAAAGAGCTCTTTATATTTGTGTTTCAATTATTTTATTGCATCACCATGAGATACACAATTACAATGTCACTCATGATTGGGTTTCAGTCATACAATGTTCCAACACCAGTCCCTTCACCAGTCTACATTTCCCACCACAAATGTCCCCAGTTTCCCTATTGCTAATACCCCATTCCTCATTTTTTATACCCCACCCCACCCTGCTTCTATGGCAGGCATTTTTCTTCTCTGTCTGTCTCTGTCTCTGTCTCTCTGTCTCTGTAGGTCTCTGTCTCTCTGTTTCTGTAGGTCTCTGTCTCTCTGTCTCTCTGTCTCTCTGTCTCTCTGTCTCTCTCTCTCTCTCTCACTTTCCTTCTGGTTTTATGGTTTGAAATTGCAATACAGATACTGACAGGTTATCATGAATATCCCTTTACCTATTCTCAGCACTCAATTCTTGTCTAGAATGTTAATTTCCAACTATCATGGTCATGAAATCATGTTGCCATTAAATCATATAAGGGAATTGCTGCAGAAATGTTAGGCTTCTGAGTGTTGCTAAAATATATTCCTATCAATAACTACATTCCCAGTTCAGAAAAGAGTACAGGGTCGTAGATACTTTAAGAGTTATTCAAGAACTTCACTTGATCGATCACTTGACATCCCGTTACTCATTGATTTACTCGAGCGGGCACCAGTAAGCTCTCCATCTGTCTATGTCATGTGCTAAACTATAGGCTAAGAAGTGATGTATCCTTAATTGGATTGGTTAGGAAAGTGTCTGTTGTTACAAATCTATTGGCTATAAAATGTGTGGGTTGTGCTTAATGGCTGGTGAAGACCTACATAAGATCCCCTTTGAAGAAGTTCGGGGTCTTGCCTGACGACTTGACCCTGGCTAGCCAGCTCAATAAACTACCTGCTTGCTGATTGCATTCCTGCTTGGTCCTCGCTTGCGGTCAGAGATCCAGAGTTGTGCCCTAACATCAGGCATTATTTCATTGGACATTAGACTGGTGACCTTCTCAATTTTGTCCTTTTTCTTGACTGTGGTTGTGAGTTCAGCTCACAGGGCTGCCCCTCTCTCATCTAACTTCCTGTTTTATTCTCCTGCCTATAATATCTTTATCACAGAAGCATTTGCTATCATTTCCTTCACGATTTGAGACATTTGTTTCTTAGTAGAGCAAAGGGAGAAGGGCCTAGGCAGAATTTATTACTCACACATGGCTGTTGCTCCATTTTCCTAGCTCCTATACAACAATGAATACTTTTTAAATCTGTACAAAAAGTCTGTTGATGGCGCTTATATTTTTTAAAAAGAGCTTATAAAAAAAAAGGCATCACCCCCCCCACCATTTGCTGCCATTTTTATGGTTTCTTATTGCCCTGTGAATTCATGTTTAGCAGTCAGTTAACTCTTCCAGGTTAGCACTTTACCAGACTTTGCTCCTTCTTCCCAACATAAGAACATCCATGCGTCACTCTGTCTTGACAAAAACCACTTCATTTTTTGATTTGGGATAGATCTTTGCTCTCTGACTCTAATTTTTTACAGGGTTCAAAACACATGAAATTGAAATGAATCTGGTTCTTTCTCCTTGCAAGGGTTAGAGTGATTATTTTTACATCTCTGAAACTTGGGCCAGAAGCCCAAAATTCCATATGTCAGATTTTTAAATAAACACTAAATATAAGATCATGAATAATAAAGATCTCTAAATAAATGAGAAAAGTGAAAAATCTGCTTGCTAATAACACATGTAGAATGGTAGACATTATGTGTATGTTTTAAAACACATAACAATAAAGAATCCTGTTTATGCATATATTCACATATTAAAAGTGTTAAAACAGACTGGAAAAGTCCACGGAAAATTTACGACCGTGATTACTCCTGAGAAGGTAATAAAAGGAATTTCAACTTTATCTGCAAGGCTCTCCTTTTTTTATTTTTAAAAAATCACTTTAATGTCCAACTAGCACATGAAATGAAGTATCCCTAAGGCCAAAAACATCATCTATTCCTTATGATGTGGCACTATGAGCTTAATTAGTAGCTCAGCTATGGCAGCCATTCTGCCGGCAGACGACAGACAGTTGTCTTTAATGCTCTATAATGTTGAAGCTAACAGCTTTATTTAGCATAGACCATATGTGGATTTCATATTTTTTGGCTTTATCTATATAACCTCAAGTTCAGTATTGCCCAAATGAATCTCTTGCTTTTTTCAAGTTCTATCTGGGACACTAAGGAAATGTCTTATTTTTCTGTTAAGTGCACACCGTAAGTATTTAGACATCATATCAAATACCAAGAAAGTAATCGTATTTAGTCTTTACACCAATCTTCTTCTGAAAAGTACAAAATTATTTCAATTTTCCTGAGGGGTGAATGATACCCAGTAAAATTACAGGAGTTATCTAAGTTTAAGCTATGAGAACATAAACAATATGGTTTATAAGAACAGGGCAAAGAGATAGCTCAAAGGATTGGTGTGTTTGCTCGGCATACAATGCTTTGATCAATACTGTGAGGGCTGCGAGACCCACGAACGTTATTCATGGTAGTTTTACCATTGTGAGGACCCCTGGAAAAGATCCACGGGAGCTAATTAATCCTGAAGATAAAAAACATCCTCAAGTGACTAGAAAGAAATGAAGTATTTTTGGAGAGTTTATGATTACAAAGTAAGCGTAATTAACAATAGAGGTCCTATCAACTGGATTCTAAAGAACAAAGATGTTATATAAAGATAAACATGTCAAAAATTTGATGGTGACATAATTGGTCTGACTAGATGTATTTCTGCTTCTGGATGTTATTTAAGTATTCACTCACACACTAAGAGCTCACCTCAGGAAGGGGGGTTACACTCAATGAATGAGAAAAGTTGTTACCTCAGGCCCCATGAAGAACCATATTGGTTTCAGATCTGTCCCTGGGGTTGTTCAGGATTGTCTCTGGGCCTATATTTTGGAAGGGACATTCATTCCTTCTTTCATCTTGTGCCCTCCATAAGTAGTATTGATTTCAGGGTATTCTTCAATAAACTATGATCTAAATTCTATCTCAGAGTTTGCTTTCTGGAAACCCCAACCTGCAACAAAGTGTAGGGAAGCATAATGTTCAAACTTATTAGCTAGATAGATTTTATTTGAATAGAGGAGAAACAAATTTGAAATATGTTCAATGAAATTTATTGTAAAAATGCAAGAAACTATGCTGAGTGAACTAGCTTAATAATTATCAGCATTCACATGTCAATATTTTTTTTCTTTTTCCTGCATTATTCTCCTCATCTATATTTGAGTAATTTTTTCCTCTCTAAAGAGATTCTAGGGATCTTTTTTCTATTAAATTTCTGAAAAATCTTTGCATATATACTTAAGTGACCTAGCTTAATTTGTTTATAAAGATTGTAATGAGGATATGATTTAAAGCATTATGTGGGAGATACACAGTGATATTGAGAAACTGTGGTATCATGAACTAATAACCACAGCCATATAAAAACAAGGAAATTAATCTAGGATAAATCCGCATTCCTGGACCAAGAGTCCTCATCATTGATGGGGAAAAAAAATCTGCTATATATTTTAAATCCTGCAAAACCTCAGAAGGCAAAGTTGGATTATTCTGGAAGGAATACATTAATCATTGAGTTATAAAAACATAACATTTTGATTTTTTAAAATTTATTTATTGAATTACCATGAGAACAGTTACAAAGATTTCAGGTTTAAGACTCGGTCATACAATGATTAAACACCCATCCCTTCACCAGTGCTTATTTTCCACCACCAAGAACCCCAATATACACCCCCATCCCACCCCTCCCTCTGCATGTGAGGCAGATGACTTCCACTTAACACTTTCTCTACTTTGATTACATTCGTTGTTTCAAAAAAGATGCACCATTATTATTTGGAATTTTCCCCCAACAATCAAACCTGCTGAAAAAGTATTGTGAAATAATTTGTTTCTATTGCTGGTTATGAAGAGCATATGATGTCACATGGCCGCTATTGCAGATTTCTGATATTTTACTAATAAAGTCTGGAGGGATTTCTGCCAAAAGCTGCAGAGTTCCAAGATCAGTTTGTATGACTCTGGGGCTATGGTTGTGTCAGAGAGCCACTCCTGTGGGGCAACTAGTGGTCTCGGTGGGGCGGGAAGGATATGCTGGTTCCATCCTCCCCATCTCATGAGGCCACAGTTGCCCCATCATCACCGGCTCATTCCTGGCTGTCCAGTAGGCTCTGAGGCGGTGGCCACTGTGCTGTCGGGGGAGAAAAAGGCAGAAGAGAGACACCCTTTCCCTCCCAAGGGGATATGGTGCTATAGCTTAATGCATAGTCCATTCACATTTCTGTCAAAATCTGCTGGGTTCAGAATTAGGTGCGTGTGCCTCTGGGGCCATGGCCGTGCCAGAGAGGCACTCATGGGGGACAATTTGTGGTCTCGGCAGGGTAGGAAGGATGTGCCAGTTCTGCCCCCATCCCATAAGGCCGCATTTGCCAAAACATAACATTTTAGTCTGTAAAAATCTCCAGAAATCAGAAGAGCAACATGCGTGGTCAAGCAAAATTTTTAGAGGGTCTTTGAAAGATGAAATGTATCATCAGTGGGTATCCTTCAGATCTTGTGAAGGGAAGGCTTTTGAGACCGTTTCCCTCCATTTGGAATGATCCTATTTCAGTAGTGTACAGTTAAAGGAGTTAGAGAAGAGTTGATGAGTGATACAGTGTTAAAAAGTTTCTAGTGAGAAACAAAAAAAAATTCTTCTTTAATCATTAAGCACTGCATTTTAACTAAAATATATTAAAATGTACATATCTGTCTCATAGCATAACTCAAACTATTAAAATTAACATAATCACAAGTTTTTTAAACAATTAATTAGATGTTTGGTCATTGATTAAAACTAAATACTTAGTTTTTGAAGTAGAGAAAAAGGCGATGTATAGTGCCTTTTAGAGGGTACCTCTCCAAGTTAAGTAAACCTAACACATTTTAAAGTACTTTGAATGTTTTTACAAACAACTCATTACTTAGCTCTAAAAACAACTATGTTTTTGCAAATATTATGAAACAAATATAAAATGTTTTAGGAATTGAAAATGGGCCTATTCATCCAAGGAAGGTAGGAAATATGAGTTACTTAAATCTTTAAGGGAAAAAAATCCATAAAGAGGATAAAGGGAATATTATCAGTGAAAAAGTTCTAGCATGTTTCTTTTATTATTCTCTCGTGTCCATGAATAGATGGGCTTCAATGGGACTTCTTTTAATAATCCTTCCTCAGATTATTTAACCATCTTGTATTAATTAAAATTTAATTGCCAACCTTCCAAATATTAAAAGGATGAATATTTTTAAAAGAAAAGAGAGTGAAAAATACTCAGAAAAACTTCCTTCTTGAGTTCATGATGGGCCTTTTGTATTCAGGTCCTCCAAGTTCCCTTTCAACTCATCCTAACAGGAGTAACTGCTAAACCCCTATGTAGAAAAAGCATCACATTAAGTACTAAAATGGGATATGGCACACATCCCAGATAAGTATCTTGTCATCATTACTAGGAAACATAGACAGTAATAATCAGATATGAGTGACCTCACCTCTTCTCACTAGACCTTCTTGCACTCTCTCTAAGGAGATTCACTTCAGCATGCTGCCAATAATTCATCTCTCTCAGGGGCCAGTACCACAAGGTATAAGTCTATGCTCAGTTCTGTTGTAAGGTTGAACTCCTGTCTAATAGCAAGGCCATTTACATTTCTCAAGGACTTTATTTGTATGGAGATCAAAAATAAATGTTTTTAAAACCATAGTTAGAAAGTATTTTATTAAAGAATAGTTAGAAAAGTCAGATAATTATCAGTCTTACATACACTATATTCTAAGAAGGAAATTCACCGGTTAAAATTAAAGAAAAAGAAGCAAGAAGAAACATTTATTGTTCCTTAAATGTGAGAAAATGCCAACAAAAGGTATAATGTGTTTGACCAATTCAATGAATTGACAATAATATATTGAAAAAATGCCTAACTGGACATAAGAAAATGGATATGCTTCTCCAGTGACTGGATAAGTCAAAGGGAAGGATAGTCCACGATCCACATAATGCTGTTATTGTTGAATGTGATACATTAAAAAAAATAATTTAAGGCCAATTAGCTATAACATCCTCATCCTTGTCTCAATTAGACAGGTGAGAGTGATGAGAAAGTATCTTGATTTGCATTGTAATTATGTCTGTAAGAGACATGCTATGGATAACAGCCTTCACGACCCGTAATAAAAACGGTTACTTGGATTTGGAACATTAATAATTAAAATGTTTTTCTATCAACTTTCAACTTGGAACTTTTCCTTTTATACAAGATGAAGTAATAGGAAATGGATGTACAATTGTTGCTAAATTAACAAATGAAATAAAGACACCATAATCCCCATGATACAGGGCACTGGGCAGTAAAATTTAGTCATTTTTGAGAAATGAGACTGAAGGGAAGAGAGTCGAGACTGCGGTTAGTTCAATTTATTGCCTGAAGAAAATTTCTAGGCTTAATTGTAAACAAAGACTACCCAAATAGTCTTTAGTCATCTCTCAGAATTGATGAGACAGAGAAGAATTTAGAGAGAAAAATAAAATTAGAATGTAAAGGAGATATTGACAAAGAGAAAAAAAATGGCATAAGATTAGAATTTCAGAACCTAAAGCACAGCCACAAATACAAGTATTCAAAATACTGGTCATAACATGTGTGAAGAAGTTACAACAGACCACAAAATGAACCACCGGCAGAATAAGAGGGAAGAATTACAGGGCACACTGGGTTGGACACATTTTTTTCTATATCCAGATTGACAAACTTCACAGTTATTGGGAACTTTTAGGATGCTAAGAAGTTTTTCATAAAACTAAAGAAAAAAAATCAAGGTATATTAAATACTTTGATTTAGTCCAATGAAGTTTTGAGAAGTCTGACAATAGTCAGATGATCTTTAATAATCACATTCACTATCACTATCACCCCGTTGTTCATCGATTTGCTTGAGCAGGCACCAGTAACGTCTCCATTCATCCCTGTCATGTGCTAGAGTAGCCCAATGGCATATTGGCAGCTCTTTTGGGGTCAAAGAAATGGGGACCACCATTTTTACTGTTTTTAGCATATCGAGTATGCCACGGGTAACTTGCCAGGCTCTGCCATGTGGATAGGATACTCTAGGTAGCTTGCTGGGCTCTCTGAGAGGGATGGAGGCTTCTGGGGCAGCCTTTAATCACATTTACAGGTGTTCCCAGTCAGGATATATGCAGGCAGGATATTCTCAGTAGCCTGCCGGGTTCTCTGAGAGTGAGAACTAGAGAATGAGAAGTTGCATGGCTGCATTTGCAGCCGCGCACTTCCAGAAGCTTGGTTTTATAGTCTCTGGATCCTGGCCGTTGATGGGGTTACATGGCAGTTGGTGGGTGTTATTGTCTAGCTACTGGAAGATGGGGCATCTAGGTGGAGGAGGCCCAGTTCCGAACCAAGCAGGCTTGGAGATCTCAGTCCCGGATCCCGCAGACATGGTTCCTCTGCCAATTCCTTCATGTGTGAGGCTCACCCAAGCATGTGGAGAGTGGTCTCAGCATGGCTGTGTCTGGGTCCCGGAGGTCTTCAGCTGCTGAGAATCTGCTCAGGGCAGAGAGAGAAACTTGACCTGACCTCCTCAAAGATTTTATAAAAATAATAAGATTTTCAAAAGCATTAAAAATAAACAAAACTAATTATGAAATTAATAAAAACATAGTCAATACTCAAGAGTTAAAATTCACAGAATTTAACATTGTATAAAAAGTCTTGGGTTTGGAACTAATGAAAATATAATTGATAAAGGGAAAATTTTGATCACTCAGAAATTAACCAGAAGTTAAATGGTAAGATTGATAGAAAATAACTGTAAGTATATCCCATATGTTCAATAAGCCATAAGAAATATTGAAAGTGATAAGTAGAGACATGGAGGATATATAAAAACATAAACAGCAAGAGCTGAAAATTGCAGTGGGATTAGTTTATTAGATATCATTAAAAAAATGAAATTTGAAGACCTAACTTACCTGAAAGGTAGACTAAGAAGAGAAAGAAAAACAAATTATAGTAGCTACTTTTTGTATAAGAGTAGTAGCCAGAAGATATTTTTAAATAAAATAACACAGTTACAAATAACCCACAAGGAAAAATAAAACCAAAAGGAAAATTAGAATGTGTTTTGAACTAATGAGCAATGAAAACTTAATATATCAAAATTTGGGTTTTATAGCAAAAGTACTTAGGGGAATTTTTACACCAGTAAATGATGCAGAAAAACAAGAAAATCTCAAATCAATAACTTAAACTTATGCTAAAAAGAGTAGGAACAAAACAAATATAACCCCAAGCAAGTGAAAAACAAAAATCTTAATTTGATAATCTTGGAGTGATAGCACAGGGCTGGAGTGATAGCACAGCAGGTAGGGAGTTTGTCTTGCATGTGAACAACTCGGGTTCAATAACTCCATCCCTCGAGGGAAGCCAGGCAAGCTACCGAGAGTATCCCGCCCACATGGCAGAGCCTGGCAAGCTCTCCTTGGCAAATTTGATACACCAACAACAGTAAAACAAGTCACACAGGGGGGGCATTACTGGTGCCCACTCGAGCAAATTGATGAACAATAGGACAACTGTGCGACAGTGCTAAATTCCTTCACCATGTAAGGCAGCATATTACTAGGCTCTGAGAATATATTTGGGGAAAAATTTTGGGGTCATTTTTTGAGCTGGCCTCAAATTATAACACTATTCTAGAACAACCCCTCCCTCACTTTCCTTCCTTTTGTAGTTTTTGTTGTTTCTAAGATGACTGGAGACTGCAAATCTGGTTGTTATGCTTGCAGAATACCACAATCACATTCAAGCTTGATTGTTGTAGCACTTGAGTATTGTGGCACTCAAACTCCCAAACAACAGAGTTGCCAGAATGCACTGGGTCATGGGAAGCTGTGCATGGGATTGATGCCAGAGCAATGATGGCAGGTCTTTGTGCTGGTCAACAATTTCCAGGTTTTTTCAGTATTTTCAAGAATGAAAATATTGAGTAATAAAGATGCTCATATTCAGAATTGGAGTCAGTAGGTGGCAGGGGAACATTCACAGTCTGGGGAGTGACTAGGAAAAATGTGATATAGGACCAAATGTTTAGATGTAATGAATAGACAACGTATTCTCGTAGTAACATGAATGCTTGATGTTGGATAGCATTCGTTTGTCCTTGCTCCACAGGAAGTTTATGTTTATTGAGTTGCACCCAACACAGTGCTCCTGAGTTACACTCAATTCCATCTAGTACTCCTAATCCTATATTGCTTTTCTCTTTCCTTTGTGACTTTTGCACGGTTTAGCAATGTCCTTTTTGTATAGACACAGGAAGACAATTGATGCTATGCTTTTATAACATGGGAGTTAATTAACTCAGAATATTTACTCCTAGGCATCCATCATATTTACTTGATTTAAGTCCCAATTACCATTAATTCCTAACACCACCAAAAGCAGAGTCCCAGCGAGAAACTTGGATGGACCACAGCAACCCATACGCTACCTTGGCATTGAAAAGCCACAGGGTAAGAGTTTTAATACATTTATTAAGTTTAGGGCATCGTCATGGAACAAACTGTCAAGATTCAAAAAGAAGTAACTGAATAAGGACCTTTCTGGGGTTAGAAACGACTAACCTGGCCCAAGGACTGTAGTATGAATATATGATGAGATGTCCCCAAGAAGAGACACTCTTTAAGCTTAATATATCTCTTAGTGTGTTCATACAAAATGACTAGCAATATTAGTAAAAAGTAAATTTAATATGATTGCTTAAATGGATTACTAAGGAAAGGAAAAAACAATACACTCTTAGATGGAATCCTGCCTTTGAGCAGATCTTCTAGTAATCTAGAGTGTTGAACTCCCAGATGAGATTTTTGTCCTTGAGGTAATTTCCTAGAGGAATTTACCCTGAAGGTGGGGCTTGACATCTGTTCATTGTTGTTTATGATAATGTTCAACACAGACATATATGTAATTTCTACCCCCAACCCATGATGATTTCTCTATACCTGATAAGGAATAAATGGCAAACAACTAGCCTGGTGGCCCTCGTTCCCTCCTTTGTTTGTTTGTTGCTGTTGTGTGGGGAGGCAGCTCATGACCACTGAACACACGTGTCACATACCCACAGTTTGAATTCAGACTTATGACACAAACAACACACAGAAAGCAGTAGCAGGGCATACTATCTATTCATGCTCATATATCGAGATAAACATTTTGCAAGAGAGCTTCCCAACAAAAAGCTCTAATTTAGCAACTAGGGTGAATGCCAATGGTGCTAGACTGGAAGCAGGAACAAGCAATTAAAAATACATATGTCTGAGGGAAGAAAAGATCAGGAATAGAACAGTTTGCTGTGACAGTACTGATAGTCATTGCTTCTAATTTTATTTAAATAGATAGCAATGTTTGTCTTATTTTGACTTCTAAGGAAATGTATGATGGTTAAGATTCTATCATGCGATGCATTTGCTTCTTCATCTGCAAGTCCTCTAAAACCCCTCACTTTAAGTGTCATAATGTAGCTTCTCATTAATATTTAAGAGAGAACTTTTAATTAGGTGATTTGACAAAAACTCTGACTTATAATGGATTATATCAACTTTGTGCTCTGCAGTAATTTCTGCTATAAAGCGAATCCACTGAGATTAGCTTTCTGATAGTCTTAATGTGTGTATCAGAAATGCATTCTTTAACTGCTATCTGATTCATTTAACAAAATATGACAACTCTGCAGTTTTATAAAATCTTGACAAATATTATTTGTTTCCCTTTGATATTTTTTAATGAATTTAATAGTTACTACCACATATTTCTATTTATGAAAGTGTAAAATTCCAACTGGATTTTTTTCTTTGATTAGAACAACAATAATCATTCTATAACATATTTTTTTCTGAAAGAGGTATATGTTTACTATAGAGAATTTGGATTACATGTGAGAAGCATAAGTGAGCTGTCATGAATGACAAGGAGCAGTTTTTCAGTCTTTTTCCTTAGGTAAAATGTTCTATTCAGTTTCAGGGTATTCATTAGAAAACAGTAGTTTTTTTTCCCTCCTAGCAAAATAAAGCATCCCAATAGTTATTGTCAACTTTAAATCTTAGTCATTTTAAGTATTGTCTTATGTCCTCCAAGTACTTCTAGGATTGATCCCTGACCCTCAGAGCCTGGAGTAAATTCTGAGTACTGCCAGGCATCATCCCTGAGCACCAGCAGCTTTGGCCTGAAACAAACGAACTAATGAATAAGTACTGGCTTTCAGAATTTACTATTGCTCCAGTGCTACCCCAGATCCTCTTTCCTTTGGTCTCTTGACCAAGATTTTGTGGCAGGACTCCATAGGAGTGTGGCATAAGGGAATGTGGGGCACTGTGATAAATAAAAGGGGAGGAAGGGAGGTTCTTCTGTAAACCAACAGTTCCTCTGGCTTGGCTCTCCTCAACTAGCTAAAGAGGGAAAAAAATGCACTTATCTAGTATATTCCTGTTTCTCACTTCTAAAACCACAATTGCTGAGGGCTATTATTATTTAAGCAAGTTTCCTTTCATTCTTGGGGCTGGAACTTTGAATGTGAGTTCTCCAACCCTTGTCAACAAGCTTAAAAAACTGCTTCCTGAGAGATTGCCCTGGGGCTCCTGTCTCTTGGGAGCCTTCTCTAACGGAGTTAGGTTGGCATCCCCTTCAGCTTCTCTGGAGGCAAGCATCTTAATGAATAACTCTCTGCTCCCAACTACACATATGCAAATGTTCTCCCTCATCACACATTAAATACATGGAAATTTTAGATTTTTTTTATTATTCCTTAAAATGTAATAGGGAAAATTTCTTCCCAAACAATGTATTATGTATTCTACTATTTAAATCACAGTATCATGTTCCAAACTAATTCACATTTTTTTATCAAAATCTTATGTTGCTTATAAATATAGCTAGAGTCATTGACATCTTTGACAGGTGATATTTTAAAATTTCTTTAGGACACACTTATATCTTTAGTCAATTTTAGAATTTTTTTTTTTTTTTGCTTTTTGGGTCACACTCGGCAATGCACAGGGGTTACTCCTGGCTCTGCATAAGGAATTACTCCTGGCAGTACTCAGGGAACCATATGGGATGCTGGGAATCGAACCCGGGTTGGCCGCGTGCAAGGCAAATGCCCAACCCACTGAGCTATCTTTTCAGCCCCTAATTTTAGATTTTAATGTTTTGCCTCCTAAGCAGTGCTCAGGATGCCTGGGGACCCTTCCTGAAGATTCTTTGCCAATCGGGATGATGGTTCAATTCAGGACCCCACGTATATGGTTCTGCTCAAGTTCTGCCATTCTAGAGGCAGAACTAGATCTCCGGGGCTATACCCAGAGATGTCCAGGGGATTGAGTTATGCTAGGATTGAAACAGGGTAGGCTGTATGCAAATCAACTGCCTAAATGCTTACATTATCTGTCTGATTCCTATTTTTAGTATTTTTTTCTTCATTGAATGTGCATAATTTTTATTCTTAAAATTTTTAATTGAATCACAATGCGTTGCATAATTACAAAGTTGTTCATGATTGATTGTGTTTCAATCCACAATGTTCTAAGACTCAACTCTTCACCAGTGTATATTTCCTGCCACCAAAAACCCCAACTTCCTTCTCACCTCACTATGTATTTACTATTATATTCTTAATATTTGGGTTATTTCTAATTCATATAAATATTCACTTGATCACTTGATCACTTGACTTCCCGTTAATCGTCAATTTGCTCGAACGGGCGCCAGTAATGTCTCCATTTGTCCCTGCCGTGTGCTAGTATAGCCCAATAGCCTCTGTTCGTTCTAGGAACACGGAGAGGCTCAAACCAATCGTTCATGATCTTGATGAAGAAGTCTGACCATTTGGTAGGTGGGTGGCCACGCGATCTTATGACATCCTGTGGAATCCAGTCAGTAACGGCTCTAGTCCAGCGGTCGTCTCTACATCTCATTATGTGACCAACCCATCTGATTTTTGACGCCTTGGCAAACGAGACAGTGTCCCTGATTCTTGATTGTTGACGGAGGTCAAAACTCTCGATTCTTTCTCTCATTTGAGTGAAACGTGATACTCCAAGCATAGTTCTTTCAATTCCTCTTTGGAAGACCCACCAGGTCTCTGAGGCATATGTTAATGCAGGAAGAAAAGTGGAATCAAGAGATGTGCCCAGAGCCAGAGGTTCTTCATCCTCTTAGCTATTTCTTTGATGCTCTTGAAGGTGTTCCAAGTTGTTCTCTTCCTCCTGTGCAACTCAGGTGCCAGGTCATTCATCATGTTGACTTCTCAACCTAGGTACACTAACTGTTGCATTCTGTGATGGTTGTTCCATTGAGAGCGAATGTAGCATCAGGAATGAGGCTGTTTCTCATAAACATTGTCTTCGTAAGATTCAGCTGTAGTCCAACATTTCCACACTCACAGTCAAAGTCAGCCAGCATTTGTGCCTCTTGGATAATGTTTGTTATTATTACAACAATATCATCAGCAAAGCGGAGGTGGTGTAGTTGCCAACCATCTATCTTCACTCCCATTCCTTCCCATTCCAGTCGTCGCATGATGTTCTCGAGGGTGGCACTGACATCAATGATTATTTCTTTGTAGAATGGTGAGATTCGGGTAGTGAATCTGCAATACAGCTCACGGAGGATCCTGATGTATTGAGTTTGTACGCCCTGATTGCCTAGGGCTTCAATGACTGCTTCCGTCTCAAGTGAATCAAAGGCCTTCTTTAAATCAATGAATTTGATTTAAAGACAGAGCAGCATCTTGAACTCCCGAGAAGCTTGGTTATTGTGTGGATATGGTCGATGGTGCTGAATCCTTTGCGGAACCCGGCTTGCTCACATGGTTGTCCTTCATCTAGTGTTCTGCCAATCCTATTCAGGATGACTCAAGTGAACAACTTGTAGATGACAGAAAAGAGGCAGATTGGGGGATAGTTGCCAATGTTGTGGATGTCTCCCATCTTGTACAGTAGTAGTCCTACTGGTTTTCCATTGGTATGGAACCTTGCATTCAGACAGGTAGTATGTGAAGAGCCGAGCCAGCATGATGATGAGTACTGACGGCAGATTTTTCAGGTGTTCAGGTCTGACCTTCTGTGGGCTGGGTGCTGTTTGTTTCTTTACCGACGAAATGGCGTGTCAGATTTTGGAAGGGAAAACATTGGGAACGACATATCCATCCTGTGGAATTTGGTATGTCGGCAGGTGGACATGGCTATCAAAGAGATTTGAGTAGAAGATGTGGATAATCTTCTCCATTACCCTTCTGGAAGATGTGATAGATCCATCAGGACGTCGGAGGGCAATCATCTTGGTCTTGTACTTGGCAAAGGACAGGAGGGCGTTACGAATACTCTTCCTGGCTTCTGTCACATCTACCAGCACTTCTGCTCTTCTCTCTTTGAGGTCTTTCTTGATCACATCTCTGCACTGCTTTGTGAGCTCGGACGTTCGCTTGCAGTTCCCTAAGGCATGCGCCAAACCACGTTGGCGAATAAGCTCAAGAGTTTTCGAAGACAGGCATTTTTTTGTGGCTATCTCCCGCTTGGCATTCCTCGCACAATCATGCAGGTGATTAAATTATCATTTAATATATAGTCTAGCTGACTTCGGTTTGATTTCTATTAGTTGTTCTTGGTAATCATTATTATATTTTTAATATTTGGATTACTCATAACTCATAGAAATGTTACCATTTTATATATTCTGTGTTGTTATTATTATTATTGTTATTATTATTTGTGGACTGGAGTGATAGCACAGCAGGTAGGACATTTGCCTTGCATGCAGCCGAACCGGGTTCAATTTCTCTGCCCCTCTCAGGAGCCCGGGAAGCTACTGAGAGAATCTTGCCATCATGGCAGACCCTGGCAAGCTCCCCGTGATGTATTCAATATGCCAAAAACAGTAGCAACAAGTCTCCCAATTTGTTGTGAGACATTACTGATGCCTGCTAGAGCAAATTGATCAAGAACAGGAGGACAGTGCTACAGTGCAGTGCTATTATTTGTTTCAGGGGTCACAATCAGCAGTGTTGAGTACCTGCTCCTGGCTCTGTGCTCAGGGATTTCTGCTGGTGGGAATAGCGATGCAGGTGACACAGAAACAGTGGTAGCATGTCTCTATTCATTCGTGATTCTCAGGTTCTTCAACATATGCAAGAATGAAAATATTGAATGATAAAGATGCTCAGACTGAGAGCTGAAAAGTAGAAAAGTTTATTGCATAGTAGAAGAGAAAAGAAGAGATTCCCAAGCGGGGAGGAACTAAGTATAAGCCTAAAAAGTTAAAAGTAAGGAGGATTTGTGAAAGCATTTTTAAAGACTCTCTGATCAATCTAATTTCTTATCAATTGACTAATGTTACAGAAGATGCAAGGAAATTACTTGCAAGGATCTTCCTATAGACCCTTTCAGGTGGAAATTTGGATCTTTACATTTCTTATCAATTGACCAAAGTTACAGAGGAGGTAAAATAGTTACTGGTTTGTCTTTCTAGCCATTTGCTTCAGAAGTTGTGGGCCCCAGTGAGTCTAAGATATAGTGCCAAATTCTATGGTCTTGTGGGAATTTCTGAGATGTTAAGATAGCACTTTGGGAATGAAGAGTATGGTAGGTCAGTGGGAGAGAGAGGAAGCATCTCGCATGAGAAAACTGTGGCTTCCTCTCTTCCTCTCTTACTGGCAAGGGGAAACTGAGACTGCCTCCTTCATTAGGGGGATCATATAGGATGTCAGGAATCACATACAGGTTGGTGGCATGTAACACCAGCTCCATACCTGTGTACTATTGCTGTAGTAATATATGTTCTGTATTTGCCCACATGATGATAATGTCCCCAGATTATTTTAGCTTACTTTAAATAATTGAGCTACCTAAAATATGATCATTTCCCTTTACTAATTTCTATACTCAGAATTTTCTTATTATATATTAGAAGTCCCCAAAGCTAAGAAAAAACTATTAGTGACAAATATTTTAAAACAAAGAATAAAGTAATAAACTCTAGAGATTTGCAACGAGGCAACATGACTTTGGAAGTTTAGTCTTATGACACTGAAACATATTATCAACTAGTTTAGGAATACCAGACTGTAATTTTCTCAAAGCTTGAAGAATCACTGGGAGAATGTATGGGTAAGAAATGCAGGAGATAGTTATATGTGCATAATTGTATTTTGATGTTAAGAAGGCAGCCATGATCAGATCTGCTATTCTTTCTCTTCTGAATGTTTAGTGAACATCCCAAAGGGTGTATTAGAATGTTAGGGCTGTTGCCTAACTCAGGAGTTTATTGGGTAAACACGGAGAGTTCTACGTTTATAAAATTGACTTGTTGAGGTTGGAAAGATAACATAATAATTTATTAAAAACTAATTATAGGCAATAAGATTTCATAAAACATTTGAAAGGTAAATGCTGGCATGTTTTCTTTACTCATTCTTCGCCTCAAAATACACATACACACACACACACACACACACACACACACTTGTGCTTTTGAGAGGTAGATACAATCTCTTTTTATAGAAAACAACCATCAAAACATTATACTAACTTACAAAACAGCTTAGGTAACAAAATTTTAATTTTCATTAAAAAGTCTGTCATTTTCACTATAAAATAAAGTTCTTGCCACTACATCACGTTTGCTTTACATGATAACTAGCATATAAATAGTGCTGTGGGGCTATCTGGGAGAAAGAAAATTTTAACAGTGGAAATTCAGAAAATCTCTCTGTGTACAATTTAATAAGCTAAAAATTATTTCAACAGCAGATATTAGTGGATTCAAACTAAGGGCACACTTCTTCTTAAATCGTTTTCAAGTTTAGAATTTCATTAACATATATTTAGATCATGAAAATAAGATTGTATTTGAGAAGTCTGTGTGGATCATTAAAATCTGGTAAACTCAGCGTTAATGAGTACTACAGGTCCCTGTAATTTCACTGCCCTTTCTTTACAACTTTTAAAAACACTTAAGCTGATTTATTTCAAATGCTATTATACTAAATAGTGGAATTGCTATAATTGTATAGTGAATTCAAGACATTAATTGGTGTGATTTTGAATCTACACACTCAGACTCCGTGTGGATGCATATATAATCATCATCATTTAAAAATCTGCTTTCTCTTCAAGCCCGTGTTCTCCCTTAAACGTGCATCTTGCTTGCTTGTCTCTGTTTCTTTGCTTATTTCCAATCTGGAGAAGCCTGTGTTCTCTCTCTTGAACACTTATTTCTCACTTTCTTTCCCCGCACATCTTTTAAAATAAGTTTCAATGAGACTACCTTAAAAAGTCAATGAATACATATTACATATTTTAGATCCAAATAAAATTCTCGAAGTAATACATAGTGCCATATGCTCTGTAAATCAAACTTGGTTCTATCTTAATATCTGTATATGTTTATGTGTAAACGTATATTATATATATATATTTCCACGGTGTATGTATTAGTGGGATGATAATAAAGGTATATGGAAGAATATAATTTTCATAAGAATACATATGTATGATAAACAAGTAGTATATAATATGTTCAGCTAATAGTTATTTTTAGATTATATTATTTTTTAGATTATAGTATTTAATCATTTACATTATACTATTTAATCCAGGTTGTTAAATTCAAAATATGTTGACTGATACTGGTGTGCATGAAAATGATTCCTTAAATATTAGATTGACATAAAACTTTAGTATATGAATAGCACTGTAGCACTGTCCTCCTGTTGTTCATTAATTTGCTCAAGCAGGCACCAGTAACGTCTTTATTGACTTCTTGTTACTGTTTTTGGCATATCGAATATGCCACAGGGAACTTGTTGGGCTCTGCCATGTGGGCGGGATACTCTCTGTAGGTTGCCGGCTCTCCGAGAGGGACAGAGGAATCCAACATGCTTGAGCGATAGCACAGCAGGTAAAGCGTTTGCCTTGCATGTGGCTGACCTGGGTTCAATTCCCAGCATCCCATATGGTCCCCCAAGCACTTATAGGATTAATTCGTGAGTGCAAAATCCAGGAGTAACCCCTGTGCATTGCCGGGTGGATTCCCCTCAAAAAAAAAAAAAGAAAAAGAAAAAAAATATGTATATGAATAATTTAACAAATTCAACATTTTATTCTTTTGAGAACATGAGAATCAAGACACAGCAATAGCTGTATTCAACCATTTAAAAGAATGTCATGTAAAAGAGTAGCATAGATTATGTGGCCCAGAAAATAAGGTTCAAGTGCATGGCTGTAGTGAAAAGGATTTCAGTAACACCCTTAGAGAAAGAGATGACAGAAAACCCCTTGGAGAAATGGATGCTGGGGACACATTCAGAACATGATGAGCCAGAATGCTGTCAGAGAGAACAATCTTGAGAATGCTATTAACAAAAATATAAAAGAAGAAAGCTGTGGACATGTTGCTTCCGACCCACAGTAGAAGGGTCAGGAAAAGTTAGAGAGGGTAGATCACTCCCATGCACGGGAGATTTGAAGAAACCAAAGAATTTACATAGGTGTCTTTTCTGGGCTAGCATGAAACTTGTGTCTTCACACCAGCTTCTTAAAACCTTAAGAGTTTATATCCAGGTCTTAAAAGAGTTCACTCTATAGAGACTAAATTGTTAGAATGGTTCTGTTGCAAAGAAGGGAGGTCCTGGGTAATAAGTTTTTGGAAAACATCGTAATTTAAGAAGAAATTGCCCAGTCCTGAGGTAGCCACACTCATTTGAGATAGGCTAGGGAAACACAAACATGGAGAAATGCAGAAGGGT
This sequence comes from Sorex fumeus, assembly GCF_029834395.1. Classification (NCBI taxonomy): domain Eukaryota; kingdom Metazoa; phylum Chordata; class Mammalia; order Eulipotyphla; family Soricidae; genus Sorex; species Sorex fumeus. The sequence goes on along the minus strand of NW_026606185.1, from coordinate 43,811,708 downwards.
GGAACCCTCAGAAAGGCAGAAGCTGCCAAAGATCCTAAAGGTCATGATAAGAATACAAAAGGACCTTCAGCAGTGCTAGGCTTTCCCTGGGACAAGGTCCAGATTAATTTTTATGTAGAAGGAATATTCGATCCAGGCCAAGACAGTTCGGAGGAATTGGATAACGTCCTCCCCAAGTCTTCCTTGATTTTCTAGCTTTTATTTTCTCTTTTTCTCCCCTCACATCTTTCAGGCTAAATTCCTTTGAATGAAAGATATTTTGCTCACCTATCTCATCTCCTCCTGAAATTCTTTCCTGTTAGGGAAGGCAATGGACCTGGGATGCCTGTGTTTCAGTTAGGACAGCCTTTTCTCTCCAGAAAAGAGCAATTTTTTCCACCAGGTTGAGCTCATGGTTCTCTGACAATCCAGATGGTAGATATGGGCACTATTCCTGCCCCATGCAGGACAATTTGGCTCTAGATGCAGATAGATGGTTATGCCTGGGGCTGGCAGTACATGAGCCTCTGGACATGGAGTTTCTTAGAGCCAAATTTACCAGTCTGGAACCACATCAGACATTTCCCCAGGTGACTGACGTGGGGAAAGCAAAATGGAAGCACTTTTTTCTAAAGGATTCCTACTTAATCCTCCCCCCTTCACCCCCCCCCTCCTGCCCCCAGACACATACAGACACATTTTATTAAGTCATCTCCAATAGGGTGAAAGAGGTGACACCCTCCAGTGGAGAAATAGGGGTTCCCAGGTGACTTGGCTGAAATGAGGAGGAGAAAGTTATAAGTCTTGAGAAAGAAATCTACTGCTTTACCTCTTCTTAACATTCTATTCACTCCAGGAAGTGCCTGGGAAATCTAGGAAGAATGAGGATTATCTGTGAGCCCCTCCATAGTATAGACCTTAAGTCACACCTGTCTCACGAGATGGTTGTCAAACTGCTGCTGGGTCCCACTTGTTCTGACTGGAGTGGGAACTGATTCCTACCACTCAATTTCTCAATTTCTCAGGGAACTGTGGAACCTAGGCTGGAAAGAATTGCAATTTGCAGAAAAGGAGAGTCAATCCTAAATTTTACTCAGATCTTCTAAGGAAAACCATGAGGCCTGTAGTAGATACTGAGTTTCTTGTTATCACAAGTATTTAAGACAACAAGAGTATGTTGGGTGTAGGATAACACTGTTTTGTCCTTCCTCAGGTGTCTTAGGTCACACCTATCCAAGTCACTCCAATTTTTTGGTTTATTTGTAACTACTTCGCTATGCTCTCTTCCCCCAAACAGTTAATCAGCTTATTCCCTTAATCAGATTCTGTTAATTTGTAAGGTCAGATCTTTCTAGGACACTGAGCTAGTATTATAAGTTATGCCTTTCTCCTCTCCTTATGTCTTTTGAGTAGTTTACCTTACAGCAATGTCCTTTCTATATGGACACAGGAAGACAGTTAATATTATGCTTTGTAACTTGGGAGTTGGTTGACTTCAAATATTTACTCCTAGGCATCTGCTTTCTTGACTCAGTTGCCCTTAGTTCCTAGCACCCCAAAAGCAGGGTCCCAACAAGGGACTGAATGGACCCAGGGCAAGTAGTGAGCTACTCTGGCATTGAAATGGGCCAGCCAAAGGACCATGCTACCCAACTATAAGTTGAGGGCATGATCATGGACAAATGCTGTCATGATCCAAAAGTAAGTAACAACGAGGACCCTGCTGGGGTTAGGAAGACTAACTTGGCCTGAAGGACTGCGGAATATATAGTGAGATGTCCTCAGGAAGAACCAAACTGTAAGTTTATATCTCTTACTGTGCTCATACAGAATGACATTTTAGAAATATTAGAAGTAGATTTACTACAACTATTTAAGTAGATGGTGGTGGCTGGTTCTGGAGATCTTCGGCCACCACCATGCTGAGACCACTCTCCGCACACAGGAAGGTACTGGCAGAGGAACAAAGGCACGCGGGTCCCAGGGCTGAGATCTCCAAGCCTACTCGGATTGGGGCTGAGCATCCTCCACCCAGATCCTCTAAATTCCAGTAGGCGGGGGTCACACCCACCAACTGGCCCCCTGGCGCCGTGTAATCCCATCAAAGGCCAAGACTCAGACTATAAAACCCAGATCCCGGAAGCATGCAGCCGCATCCTCAGCTGGGCAACATCTTATCATCTCATTCCTACTTTGGACAAACTGGCAGGCTACTGAATGTAATCTGCCCACACAGCAGAGTCTGGCAAACTACCCGTGGTGTACCCAATATGCCAAATACCAGTAACAATGAAGAGACCGGTCTCATTCTCCTAATTCTGAAAGAGCCTTGAATATGGCACTTTTAAAAAAAATCTCAGGGCTAGGACGAATGAGATGTTACTGGGGCCTGCTAGAGGCAATCAAGGAATAACAGGATGGTTGTGATTGTGATTGTGATTTAAGGAGATTACTAGCTGAGAAAAGAACACACCCTTGTTGGGATTCCACCCTTGAGCGGATCTCCTAGTAATCTGGAGTAATCTCTTTATTTATTTATCCTTGAGTTAATCTCCTGGAGGAGTGGTCTTACCTCTCTTTGTTGATTTGTTAATGTTCAACCCACCTTTGTGTCACCACCTACGTAATTGCTATATAAACTAAGACTGTAAGCTTGGAAAGGACTCAGACTCCAGAGGGCAGAGTCAGAAGTGAAAGGGGCTCAGGTTTGAGAGAGAGAAGCAGAAGGGGAGTGAAAATTAGAATAAACTACAATTGATATCGACCAGCCTGGCTTTCGTTCCTTCCTTCACTTGCCCATCACCATTGACCTCCCCGGGATGGGGGAAGTGGCACGAGACCACTGAACGCAGGAGGTGAGAGAGATAGAGTGCTGCCAGACTTTTGAACACACACAGTTGGGTAAAATTCGATACCGAAGTAGAGAATGGTATTAAAAGTTCCTATCTTTTGATCCTACATCTATAACAATATTTTCAGAGTCTACTTTCAGTCCATTTGTTGTTTCTGTGATGATAATTCAGATTCCAGTATGTACAATAATGATTCAAATCTCAAGGCTTTTGTCAACCAGAATTAACACCCTTTTTAATATCCAAGGATTTTCTTCCCCTCTTTTATTCCTTTGCTTAGGTAACTTCCCATTTTGAAGAAGGAGGGTAAGTGCCCAAAGGTATCATACACATCAAAGTGCTTTTGAAATGTAACATTTTGATGAGTTAAAAGGTAAAACTGTAAGAAATAAGTATGGATTAAATGTCTCTGAAAAAAATGGGTGTTAAAAATTGATGGAACAGCACCTGGCAAACTTACTAAAGATTTTGCCAAGTACCCAATATTTGAAATATTCTTTGTTACACTTGACAAAGTCAACCCCGCTGAGTGTCTCAAAAGATATTGCCACTACACATTGGCAAAGCAACTCATAAATACACACTCCAAGTTTCTAAACAGCTTCTTCAGTTAAGAAAGGAAATATTGTCCAATTCCCTTTAAGTGAAGTAGGGTATCCTGAACATTTCCAAATAAAGGAAATACATTTTGAAAAAAAAAACAAGGTTATTGAACATAGCATCACTAATATAATTATATGTCTAATATTTCTAATATATATTCATCTTTCTCTAAAATCGTGTCAACTGTTATGGCTACTATCTTTCCACGTACTTTTCTTTATGTATTTTTTATGATCTTTCTCTCCACATAAAATATCAAGGTGCTTCAAAATTGTTCCTCTGAATATTCATTTTTTAACATATAAGCCATGTATGACACCATATATTTCACAACGCTGTACATCATTTAGATTAGGATAAATGAAAGTTACAATATTTCCATTCATACTTATTACTATATGCAAGTGAACTCTCACTAATACTATTTCACTATACTTAAAACAATTTTAACTTCAAGTTATTTTTCCATAACTCAATAGACAAATACTATATTGCAGAGTAGAAACATAATTTTTGTTTAACCCTGCCCATGTTATATGTTGAATATCAGAAAAAATTTGCCTATTGGATCTTTTTTTCTAAGCTTCATACATATAGGGTCACATGCCTGTTTGCCCTGCATTAAAGTATAAAGCTAAAATCACCCCTTTTCTGTTCTTATATCCAAGTGTCTTCTTCTATTTCTTCACATACTACAATATTGCAATTATTTCAGTCATCTAAAAAGAAATCTCAACATTAACATTAGCTCATCATTTTTCCTTCATCCACAACTAAAATCAGTTATAAAATCTTATTAGTTTTATCTTCTAAGCATATATTTTCCCTGTATAATTCTCATTGATTGATATCCTAATGTACAGGTTTTTAATTGGTTGCTTAGATTAGTAAGGCAGTTCAAATTTTGGTCATCTCTAGTTCATATTTCATAATGGAACCATAGTTGTATGTCTAAAATGTACTGGTTTGAGGTTTTGTGGTTGTTATTGTTGTTTCTTAATCTTCAGAGTTTTTTCCACTAATCTTAGGCAAATGAACAGCTCTATAATAATGTTTAATAGTGTCTCCACGATCATTTTACTTCTCTACTCTTTGGGAGTTTTTGGTGTGGCTTTTCTACTCTATATAACCACAGAGACTTCATATTTAGTGACCATCACCCCTTTTATATGGTATCTGTTCTTCATCTTTTGATGCGTAGTTTACATTTCATAAAATATTTTTAGAATATTTTAGAATATTCAACACATATTATTTTTAGTAACGTCTCCATTGGAGACTTTATTGTTACTGTGTCTGGCATATCGAATACTCTCGGTAGCTTGCCGGGCTTTCCGAGAGGGGCGGAGGAATCGAACTCGGGTCGGCCATGTTGGCTGCGTGCAAGGCAGACGCCCTACCCGCTGTGCTATCGCTCCTAATTTTTAGAATATTCAACAGAACATGAAATATCTGTGACATGGCAGGACTTGGTACTGGTGGGCAGCAATAGTACCATTTCTGCATACACAGAGACCTATTCACTGGAAAGGCATATAGTAATGAATAATTATACAGAATAGCTACTTATTATAACTGCTAAAAAAATACAGTGGATCACTGTTGTGTATATAGACGAAGCTTAGAAAATATGTTATTTACCGTAGGTAAATATTTTTAAAACATCACTTATATCATCGTAAAATGCATAACCCCAATGTCAGAAGGCACCCTTCAGTATAGAGAAAAAAATAAGTTCTTGGCTATATTTTGTCGCCAAAAAATACCCAATTTTTGTAAACAGAGAAAAAGGGAAGAAATGGATATATATTTTTTTCTTCCAAAGTAACCAAGGGCATTAGTGAGAAAAAATGGAATTGAATATTTTCATTTTTTGCTGTGAGAATTAAAAAGTCAAGAAACTTGTCAGAGTTAACTCAATTGAACCTGGCTAATTTTTAGTGGCAAGATCTAAAATGAGAACTGATGGTGAGGATGAAAAGTCTAAGCAATTCACCTGATCACTAAACAAGAGCTTGCTACCATCCATAAGACTAATCTTGAAAGAACAGATAATGGGGTGTGAAGTCTGCCAAATCCAAGTACTACTATGTAAGAACTGAGCTTTAGCAGACAAGAGTATAATCTTGATGCTTCCTTATGGGCTAAAGGAAACTTGAACCAAGGGACATAACCAAATCCCCCTGTGATATGAGCATTTTAAAAATTTTTTTGCAAACATATTTGTTGCATGAAATGATATGAGCATTTTTAATGGAATTGCCAACAGGCACAACCAAACTCATAAGAATACTGCTTGGTCTTCCCAGATGTGTATCTTTAAACCTGACTTTGGGACTTCTTTTTTAAAGATTGTCCTTGCAGGATAAGAATAATGTAGAAATAACAACTGCACCCCATCTGGCCCCCGAGCACAGAGCCAGGAGTATATCCTAAGCAAAATCAGGAGTTACTCAAAAAGAAAAAGAAAAGGAAAGGGAATAAGGAAAAAGGGAGAAATGTAAAGAAGAAAAAAAGATAGGAAAGAAAAGAAAGAGTAAAGAAGAAAAGAAAACAAATGTGACAGAGTCCCAGGTGAGTTAAGTTTTTCTCTAGAAAATCAAGTGCGAGAGATATACCTATACTTGAGCAAATAATCATGACTAGAATTACACATCAGGCATCTAATCCTATGCAGGTAGGATAAATTTTCAAGAGATGAGACATCTGTGTACATCAAACATTAAAATTAATGGGAAAGCTGTTTTATTTTTATTTTTTTGCAGACACAAAGTAGAATGGCTTGCTACATACAATCTACTGCTCCCTCAAGAAAATAATACTGTGTACTCCATATTATTTAATAGATAAGAAATTTATAGGAAACAGCTAAAACAAAACTAGTGAACAAACATAAAACAGAAACACACATTCTCTCTGATCTGATTTCAGCACAGAAAGAAAACGTATGAAGTTGGCTGGAGCTATATAGCACTGTGGATAGGGCTTTTGCCTTGCACCCGGCCGACCTGAGTTTGATTCCTCCGTTCCTCTCAGAGAGCTGGGCGAGGTACCAAGAATATCCCACCCACACAGCAGAGCCTGGCAAGCTACCCATGGTGTATTTGATATGCCCAAAACAGTAACAACAAGTCTCACAATGGAGACGTTAGTGGTGCCCGCTCGAGCAAATCAATGAACAACGGGAAGACAGTGCTACAGTGCGGTGCAATTAAAAAATGTAAACTTTGTAAACAGGAAACTCAAACTCTGAATCTGGAGAAAGAGCAGAAAGAGAAATTTGAAACTAGAAAACGAGAATACCATCTTTTTAGAAGAAAACAAATACGCAAACAAGTATGTGCCAGGTATTCTTCAGAAGGGAAAAGAATATCTGGGAGATGACATCTTTGCAGAGGAAGCCAGATAATGTCCTGATCTTTTGCTTTCTCTGGGGCTGGGCTCCAGAAACTGTAATTGGGCAGCTTTGGAGCTGCTCTCAATTTCTCTGCTGCTACTGAAGGCAGAGCAGGCCTATTCTGTTGACACTGATGATCAGAATACTAGCAGAGGGCAGCAAGACAAGCTTCTCTACTCCTCTCCAGAGACAAAGCATAACATGCCTTCCTGGGCACAAGGAAGAAAATCCGCTCATTAAAAAAATAAAAAAAAAGAAAGTTTGTTCTGACATTCTGCCCCCCACTTGCACGCTTCCCCTCTTGTCTTCATTTCTCAGCCTGGCCCTCTCATCCCACCTTTGCCCGAAGGTCAACATAACTTCATGGCTGACACTGATTTTTCTAAAAGCAGCAATTTTAACCTAGTAAAAATTGTCCCCAAAGCACAAAAGGTATCAACTTTAAGTGCCTCTCCAACAACTTGATTCTGTGACTAATTTACAAAGGCATAAAGTGGGCATATGTTTGTTTGGTTCTTCACTTTTATATCAACTGGATGCTCATCTGTCCTTGTCTTATCCTTCAATAATCACTTTTCCAATGTTTTTTTTTCTGAGTCAAAGAAAATGTTTAGTCGTTTGTTCTATAGTACAATATGTTTTCGTATTTGAACATGCCGATTTATTGAAGTAATTCTATAACATCATTGTAGAATATTGTTCAATTTTCTTTTAGGATTCGTCTTTGTGTTTTAATTAATGTACTCAATTTTTCTGCTGCTCTTCCTATAGTTATTACTGTTGCTCTGATCAGGAGCTTGGCACTTGGTTTTTAGGGCTCACACACTAGGTTGCAGTTTTTGCCAGGGACTAGGTACTTGATTTTGGTGCTCTTAATCACCTATTTTGTTTCAGTGTTGTTGTTTTTGTGCTCACTCACACTTGGTTTTGGTAAAATGTATGGTTAATACTTGGTCATACCTCTAGTTATTATAAAGGACCGTGCAGGATCACATTCAATGTAGGGTGATGCCAGAATTTGCTGCCTTTTGCCAGCCTAGAAAATGTCCTGCCATTAAGCTATTTTCACTTCTTTAAATCATTTATTCTTCCTCAAATTTACCACAATAAATTCAAACACAATAACACTCACAAAATATAAAATAAAATACCACTAATACTTCACTTATAATAAATTTTGGTCAACTCTGACAATCCTGCTTCATTTACACTACTTTCCCTTATCTTATCTCAATTTTAAAGCAAATGCTGCATATGATATCTTTCCACTTGAAATTCTTTTAGTGTAGGTATATGGAAGATAAGGAAACTTAATAAAAAAAAAGAAGCAAACATGTAGGGCACACAAAAACACACAGGTCTTCCAGACATTATATATGACATTATATATGTCACATTAATGGATATTTAAAATTTATGTAATGTAGATTTGTTTGGTAATTTTTCTAATTGTATATTGTTTTTGTAAAATCATAGTTTTACTTAAAATTTTTGTTGTTGTTGGTTTTGGCCACAGCTCTCAGGGCTTACTCCTGATTATGCTCAGGAATTAATCTTAGCATTACTCAGGAGACAAGATGTTGTGCTGAGTATTGAATTCCATTGCTGAGTACAAGGCAAATACCCTATCCACGATGTTCTCTCTACTCCAGAAAATTATTTTTAATAAATCATATTTTTGTCTTTAGATTTTCCCACAAGCTGAATTTTGATAATGCTTCCTTTAGCTCGGTTCTGTATTTCCTTTATTGATTGGTCTTGTTCTCTAAAAACTGACCAATTTTCCCCATTGTTCATTGATTTGCTCGAGCGGGCCCAGTAATGTCTCCATTGTGAGGCTTGTTGTTACTATGTTTGGCATATTGAATATGTCACAGGGAGCTTGCCAGGTTTTGCCGTGCGGTCGAGATACTCTCTGTAACTTGCCAGGATCTCCGAAAGGGGCGGAGGAATTGAACTCAGGTCAGCCCAGTTGGCTGTTTGCAAGACAAACATCCTACCCACTGTGCTATCACTCCAGCCTAACTAATTTTTAAAATTAATATATTTAATTAAATTTAATTTTATTACTATTTCTTTTAATTTTTAATTTCATCATGCAATTATATGTGGAGGCATATATATTTTTTATTTTAACGCTGTATTCTTCCTCAATATTGTATTGTCCATAATCTAGATTATTTAAATGTAGCAATTATATAAATAGTTTAATAAAGGTAAAGGTAAAGATAAAGGCCCTCCCGTTGATCGTTGATTTGCTCGAGCGGGCCCAGTAACAACTCCATTGGAGACTTTGTTGTTACTGTGTTTGGCATATCGAATACTCTCGGTAGCTTGCCGGGCTCTCCAAGAGGGGCGGAGAAATCGAACTCAGGTCGGCCATGTTGGCCGCTTGTAAGGCGAACGCCCTACCGCTGTGCTATCACTCTAGTCCTATAGTTTAATAGGAAATTAGTTTAATAGGAAATAAATTGAACAAATTAACTTTCTGACCAACAGTGAATAACCCCCCCACCCCGTTTCCCCACATCCATACCAAGATGTTTTTCTTCTTTTAGAAATTGCCTGTCTCACTGATTTGAGGTGATATCTCTTTGTTTTGTTTGTATTTTCCTTATGATAAGTGATAAATATTTTTGTATATATAACAGTTAGTCATCTGCATGTCTTCTTTAAGGAAAAGTTTTGAGCTCTTATGTTCATTGCAATGTTATTTATAACAGCCAAGTTTTGGAAACAACCCAAGTGCCCAAGAAGAAATCATTGAGTAAATAAATTGTGGTATATATGCACAAAGGAATGCTAGTCACCTAAAGTAAGAGATGAAATCAAGCAATATGCCACTTCATAATGAAACTAGAGTGTGTCATGGAAAGTGAAGTCAGAAGAGAGAGAGGTGCAAAACAAACTCTTAAATATAGGGGATATACACATACACACACACACACACATACACACACATATGGTCAACAATGGGTGAAGGCAATTAAACCTGATTATTTGTCCATAGAACTGAATTCACCTGTAGAGGGGAAGATGATTGTGGGGGGTTGTTGGCAGAAGGAAATTAAACTCAGCTGATGACTGTAACAGTGGAACATTGCATGCATGAATCACTATCATTACAGTATTATAAATCAGGGTGCCTCTATAAAAATGAGGAAAAGTTATAGAAAAATTGACTGCTTACTTTACACTAAACATTACGTTGCTAAAAGCTGTCCTTTTCTACAACAAACAACATAGATGTACATGATGTAGCATAAAGAGCACTGTAGCACTGTAGCACTGTCCTCCCGTTGTTCATCGATTTGCTCTACAGGGCACCAGTAATGCCTCACAACAAATTGTGAGACTTGCTATTATTGTTTTTGGCATATATAATACATCATGGGTAGCTTGACAGGCTTTGCTGTACGGGCAAGATACTCTCAGTAGCTTGCCGGACTCCAAGAGGGGCAGAAGAATCGAACCCAGGTCAGCTGCGTGCAAGGCAAACACCTTACCCTCTGTGCTATCGGTCCAGCCCACCTGATAAGAGAGGTGAGGGATTTAGCAATTTAAAGGAACTGAACGGGATTAAATGATATTTAAAGCCATAATATTTGAAACATATATAAATAAATATCAAAAGAAAGAATGCTACCATTTTTACATTGTGTTGACATTGGATTTATCTACATAGGTCATTCTTGTTGATAGTCCCTGTTTTAATTGCATATTCACCCAAACTGACTAATTCTGGATATTTAAACATGATACATTGCACACAATGGTACATACATTTAGAAATTTCTGCAGGACACATTAAATGAATATAATGTATATAATATAGTAAAATGTAATATTTTTAAAAATGCAGACACATTCATATAACTTTATGTATTTTAGATGATGTGTAGCTATATATTTATTGATATATATTTTGAGCAATAACAGACTGGTAGGGCATTTGCCTTGCACGAAGACAGCCGGGCCAACCCAAGTTCAATTCCTCCTCCCCTCTCAGAGAGCCCAGCAAGCTATTGAGAATATCTCGCCAGCACAGCAAAGCCTGGCAAGCTAACCGTGATGTATTTGATATGCCCAAAACAGTAACAAGTCTCACAAAGGAGATGTGACTGGTGGCCACTCAAGCAAATCAATGAATAATGGGAGGACAGTGCTATAGTGATATATATATATATATATATATAGCACTTGATGACTTGATCACTTGACATCCCATTACTCATTGATTTGCTCGAGCAGGCGTCAATAACGACTCCATTCATCCCTGTCACGTGCTAATATAGCCCAGTGGCATCTGATCACTTCAGGAACATGAAAAGTCTCTAACCGATACTTCAGGGTCTTGACAAAGAAGTCTGACCATCTTGTAGGTGGGTGGCCACACAATCTTTTGATGTCTCATGGAATACAGTTGGTAATGGCACTAGTACAGCTGTAGTCTCCAAATTGCGTTATGTGTTCAGCCCATCTGATTTTTGATGCCTTGGCAAACGAGACAGCATCCCTGATTCTTTTTTTTTTTTTCCCCTTTATTTTATTTTATTTTTTTTAAAGTTGTAGATTTACAATTTTTTGTGCTTTGGTTTCAATTATACAATGATCAGATACCCATCCCTCCACCAGTGCCCATTTTCCACCACCATGGATAATATCCCTCCCACCCCCATCCCCCCATCCCCCCGTCTCTGTGGCAGGGCAATCCCCTGTGTTCTCTCTCTCCTTTTGGGTGTTGTGGTCTGCAAAAGAGGCATTGAGTGGCAAACATGTTCAGTCCATAGTCTACTTTCGACATGCATCTCCCCTCCTGGGAGGATCCTCCAAACATCCTTTATTTGGTGCTCCCTTCTCTATCTGAATAGCCCTTTCCTCTAGGATACCCGGCTGGCCTCTAAGTTATGGAGTAATCCTCCTGGTGCTGATCTCAGCTATTCTTGGGTATTAATCTCATACTTTGTTACTTTATATCCCCCAGATGAATGCAATCTTTCTATGTCTATCCCTCTCTTTCTGACTCATTTCGCTTAGCATGATACTTTCCATATTGTACCACTTGTATGTAAATTTCATGACTTCATCTTTTCTAAGAGCTACATAGTACTCCATTGTGTAGATGTACCAAAGTTTCTTTAACCAGTCATCTGTTCTTGGGCATTCAGGTTTCTTCCAGTTTCTAGCTATTGTAAAGAGGGCTGCAATGAACAAACAAGTGCAGATGTCACTTCGACTATACATTTTTGCCTCTCTGGGATATATTCCCAGGAGTGGTATTGCTGGGTCAAATGGGAGCTCAATTTCTAATTTTTTGAGAATCGTCCATACTGTTTTCCAGAAGGGCTGAACCAGTGGACATTCCCACCAACAGTGAAGGAGTGTCCCTTTCTCGCCACATCCACGCCAGCATCGGTTGCTTTTGTTCTTTTGAATGTGGGCCAGTCTCTGAGGTGTGAGATGGTATCTCATTGTGGTTTTGATCTGCATCTCCCTGATGATTAATGATGTAGAGCATTTTCTCATGTGCTTTTTTGCCATTCGGATTTCTTCTTTGAGAAAGTTTCTGTTCATTTCATTGCCCCATTTTTGGATGGGGTTGGAGCATCCCTGATTCTTGATCGTCAACAAAGGTCAGAACTCCAGAATCCTTCTTTCACTTGAGTGATGCGTGATATTCCAAGCATAGCTCTTCTGATTCCTCTTTGGGAGACCCAAATAGCATTTGCATCCTGTTTTCTTAGGGCCCAGGACTCTGAGACATATGTTAATTCAGGAAGAATGGTGGAGTTGAAGAGATGTGCCCAGAGCCCGAGGTTCTTCATCCTCTTATCTATGTCTTCGACTCTCTTGAGGCATTCCAATCCGCCCTCTTCCTCCTGCACAATTCAAGTGCCAGGTCATTTGTCATGTTGCCTTCTTGACCTAGGTACACATAACTGCTGCATTTGGAAATGTTTGTTCATCGAGAACGAATGGAACATCAGGAATGAGTCTATTTTTCATGAACATTGTCTTGGTGAGATTCAGCTGCAGTTCAACCTTTCCACACTCATGGTCAAGTCAGCCAGCATTTGTGACACACGACAAATGTTTGGTGTTATTAGAATGATGTCATCAGTGAAGCAAAGGTGGTGTAGTTGCCAACCATCTGTCTCCACTCCCATTCTTTCCCATTCCAGTCGTGCATGATGTTCTCAAGGGTGACACTGAAGAGTTTCAGTGAAATGAACTTCTGTCTTGATGACAATGGTCTCTTCCTTGTAGAATGGTGAGATTCTGGTAGTTAATCCATAATACAGGTCATGGAGGAGCCTTATGTATTGAGTTTGAATGCGGTGTTTGACTAGGGCTTCTGTGACTGCTTCAAGTCTCAACAGAATCAAAGACCTTCTTTATTTTATTTTATTTTTAATTTTTATTAGTGAAACACCATGAGGTACAGTTGTAGAGTTACAAATTTTTTGTGCTTGGATTTCAGTTATACAATCATCAAGTACCCATCCCTCCACCAGTGCCCATTTTCCACCATCAGGGGTCCCAGTATCCCTTCCACCCCCCATCCCCCATCCCACCACCCTGCCTCTGTGGCAGGGCATTCCCTTTTGTTCTGTTTCTCTCCTTTTGATGTTGTGGTTTGAAAAAGAGGCATTGAGTGCCAATCATGTCTGGTCTATAGTCTACTTTCAGCACGCTTCTCCCATCCTGGGAGGATTCTCCCAACACCCTTTATTTGGTGCTCCCTTCTCTAACTGAGGGGCCTTTTCCCCTAGCATGTGTGGCTGACCTCCAAGCCATGGAGCAAAATTCCTGGTACTAATCTCAGCCACTCTTGGGTGTTAGTCTCCTATTTTGTTACTTATGTTCTCCAGATGAATGCAATCTTTCTATGTCTATCCCTCTCTTTCTGACTCATTTTACTTTCCATGTAGTACCACTTGTATGTAAATTTCATAACTTCATCTTTTCTAACAGCTACATAGTACTCCATTGTGTAAGTGTACCAAAGTTTCTTTAACCAGTCATCTGTTCTTTGACACTCAGGTTTATACTGGCTATTGTAAAGAGTGCTGCAATGAACAAACAAGTGCAGATGTCACTTCAACTTTTTGCCTCCCTGGGATATATATTCCCAGGAGTGGTATTGCTGGGTCAAATGGGAGCTCAATTTCTAATTTTTGAGCATTCCCATACTGTTTTCCAAAGAGCTGAACCAGTCGGCATTCCCACCAGCACCAGTTGCTTTTGTTCTTTTGGATGTGGGTCAGTCTCTGTGGCGTGAAATGATATCTCATTGTTGTTTTGATCTGCCTCTTCCTGTAATGATGTAGAGAATTTTCTCATGTGTCTTTTAGCCATTCGGATTTCTTCTTTGATAAAGTTTCTGTTCATTTCATCGCCCCATTTTTTTGATGGGGTTGGATATTTTCTTCTTGTGGAGTTCAACCAGTACCTTGTATATCCTTAATATCAACCCCTTGTCGGATGTGTGTGGGACAAATATCCTTTTCCATTCTGTAGACTTTCTTTGTATTTTGGTCAAAGACCTTTAAATCAATGAACATTAGAGAGAGCGGCATCTTGAACTCCCAAGAAACCTCAATGAGCTTAATTATTGTGTGGATATGGTCGATCGTGCTGAATCCTTTGCGGAACCTGGCTTGCTCGCATGGTTGTCCCTCATCTAGTGTTCTGCCAATCCTATTCTGGATGCCTCGAGTGAACAACTGATAGACAACAGACAATAGGCAGATCAGGCGATAGTTGCCAATGTTGTGGATATCTCCCTTCTTGTACAGTAGAACAGTCCTGTTGGTTTTCCATTGGGATGGGACCTTGCATTCAGACAGGTAGCATGTGAAGAGCTTAACCAGTGTATTGATGAGTACTGATGGCAGATTCCCCAGGTGTTTGGGTCTGACCTTGTCTGTGGCGGGGGCTGTTCCCTTCTTTACCAATGAAATGGCATGTCGGATTTCAGAAGGAGAACATTGGGAATGACATATCCATCCTGTGAAATTTGGTATGTGTGCAGGTACACCTGGCTATCAAAGAAATCCAAGTAGAAGTCATGGATAATCTTCTCCTTTGCCCTTCTGGAAGATGTGATAGATCTATCAGGACATCAGAAGGCATTCATCTTGGTCTTATAGTTGGAGATGGACAGGCAGCATTGCGAATGCTTTTCCTGACTTCTGCTGCATCGGCCAGCACTGCTGCTCTTCTCTCTTTGAGGTCTTCCTTTACGCTTCTCTGCTCTGCTTCACGAGCTCAGACGTTCAATTTTGGTTGCCTGAGGCTTGCGTCAAGCCATATTGGTGAATGAGCTCAAAAGTTTTCGAAGACAGGCATCATTTTGTGGCTTTCTCTCTCTTGGCATTCATCACACAGTCATAGATATGCTGAACCAGTACATCATATTCTTTGTCAATGTTGTCAACAAAGGCATCTTCCCATGTTACCACAGTAGTGCCAAAGAGCTCCCAGTTGGTGGTCGTTCCTGGAGTTCTCTTCTTAAACTTTGCAGGCCTTTTCCCCTGCTCTGTGAAGTAGAATTTTTCATGAAGGAGACGGTGGTCCAATCTCGTCTGGAATTTTGGGACAACAGTGACATTGGTTAGGCAAAACCGTCTATTGAATATGATGTGGTCAATTTTGTTGTGGAACTGTCCACAAGGAGACTCCCATGTCCAACATTTAGATTCCACCTTCTGGAACTGCGAGTTACCATGGATGGTCTTGGTTGACATGATGAACTCAGACTGTCTCTCACCCTGTTCATTACATTCTAGGCCATGGGTCCATATGTGGAGTTCTGTTCTTCAACTGATCTTCTCTGATATATCATGGTCACAGTCCTCCCGTTGTTCATCGATTTGCTCTAGCGGGCCTAGTAACGTCTCCATCATAAGACTTGTTGTTACTGTGTTTGGCATATTGAGTATGTCATGGGTAGCTTGTCAGGCTCTGCCATGTGGGCGAGATACTCTCGGTAGCTTGCCGGGCTCTCCGAGAGGGGTAGAGAAATTGAACCCGAGTCGGCCATGTTGGCTGCGTGCATGGTAAACGCCCTACCACTGTGCTATCGCTCCAGCCCCCAACATGGCCGACCCGAGTTTGATTCCTCCGCCCCTCTCGGAGATCCCGGCAAGCTACCGAGAGTATCTCGCCCACATGACCAAACCTGACAAGCTACCCGTGACGTATTCAATATGCCAAACACAGTAACAACAAGTCTCAGGATGGTGACATTACTGGGCCCACTCGAACAAATCGATAAACAATGGGAGGACTGTGACTGATATATATATATATATATATATATATATATATATTATTTGAAGATGTCATAACACCTGCTATTATTTAAAAGAAAAAGAAGAAAGAATGTCATCATGACATTTGATGGCCCCTTTCTTATCTTTCCTAGTTGCTATTTGTTTAGCATTTTTCCTTTATTGGATTTTATATCCATGGCATTATAAAGTGTATATTGTTATGCCTGACTTCTATTCCTGAAAACAATTTATGCTGTTCTATAAGTAGTTGCCTAGTATCATTGGGTTTTCTGTGTTTTATTGCATAGTAATACCATAATTTAGTCATTTGAATTATGTAGATAATTGAGTTTTTCCTAGATTTTTATTATTAAAAATAGTTTCATTGTAAATAATCTTGTGTACATCCTTGGTAGAAAACACACAGAAATATGCACATGTGCACATACACACACACACACACACTTATGCGTATGTTGAATGTTTACCATGATTGAAATATATGGCTTGTAAGATGTTTATGTATGCATAAGAACAGATTTACTAGATGTTACTAAAGTGATTTTCAAAGCAGTTGTATAAATTTGTGCTTCTACTGACAGCATATGAGAATACCAAATGATTTACATCCTTTTTCTATTTGGTAGATCAATCTTATATCCTAAGGTTACTGAGAATGTTGGCTGGAGCGATAGCCGTCAGGTAGGACGTTGCCTTGCACTCGACCGACCCAGCCAACCTGGGTTTGATTCCTCCACCCTTTTCAGAGAGCCAGGTAAGCTGTCAAGAGTATCTCTCTTGCACGGCAAAGCCTGCAAGCTACCTGTGACTTATTCGATATTCCAAACACAGTAACAAGTCTCATAATGGAGACGTTACTGGGCCTGCTTGAGCAAATCGATGAACATCAGAGAACAGTGCTACAGTGCAGTGCTACAGTTCTATCTAGAATATTTTTAGAGACCACATTGTATTTTTGGTATTGTTTTCTCTGATACTCCAGAAAGATAAACACTTTTGCTTATTTTTCACCCATTTTTGTTTGAATTTCTTGTTTGCATTTATTTTAAAGGCTCTCTATGCATTTGTTAATATTTTATACTCAAACGATAGAGAAATATAAGATATTTAAAAGTTCTATATTTTTATTAATGTTACACAGCCCCTGTTCACTGTGTGAATTAAATATTTTGTATCTAATATTTGTTTTTAGTGATAAAGTGATTTTTCTTAATTGTGTGTGAGTGATTAAAATATACTTTACTAGTTTCTATTTAGAACTTAAATCCTTTCTTTCTAGTCACATGAAAACAGAAAATTTGTGATCTCAGAAACTGGGATTATAATTTGACCCTGATATTCATTTTTATTTTTGCTCATTTGTATCTATACTGGGCTGGAGAGATAGCACAGCGTTAGGGCATTTGCCTTGTGTGTGGCCGGCCTGGTCGAGCCAGGTTTGATTCCTCCACCTGTCTGAGAGCCTGGCAAGTTACCGAGAGTATCTCGCCTGCACGGCAAAGCCTGGCAAGCTACCCGTGACGTATTCAACATGCCAAACACAGTAACAACAAGTCCCAAAATGGAGATGTTACTGGGCCCACTCGAGCAAATCAATGAACAACAGGAGAGTGACAGTGACAGTGTATCTATACTTAAGAACCTAACTATCAGAGACTAGCTAGCTCTGATGCATAAAATTAAGTTATTACAAAATCAAGAATAGTAATTAGATAAAATCACTATTTTTACTTACTAATTATTTACAGAACTTTCTAGTATATATTAAAAATATTCTATCTATCTATCTATCTATCTATCTATCTATCTACACCTCTCAGAGAACCTGGCAAGCTACCGAGACTATCTTGCCCGCATGGCAGAGCCTGGTAAGCTACCCATGGTGTATTTGATAAGACAAAATCAGTAACAATAATGGGTCTCATTCTCCTGACCCTGAAAGAGACTCCAATATGGATGCATAGGGAAAGAGGGATAAGGAGAAGCTGCTAAAATCTCAGGGCTGGGACAAATGGAGAAGTTACTAGCGCCCGCTCTAGTAAATTGATGAATGACAGAATGACAGTGATATGGTGTTTAAAAAAAAAGATAAAAAACAGAGGTGGAGAAAATGAAATTGTACCATCTATTATGAGATAGTTTTGTGTTTTGCTGTTAATTTTATTTATTGATGTAATATTTTTGTGAAAAAAATTAATCATTTCCCTAAATGTTAATAATAGAGCAATATAACATATAGAAACTTTTTAAAATAAAAATGGCAGATTTTTAGATGTCATTCTTAATCTGACAGACAGATTTTTACTTTAATGCCACACCTACAATACACATAAAATAGCATACTATCTGAAAGTTAAATTTAAAATTAAATATTTTTAATTTAAAGTTTCAATTCATCATCTGTAGTTTAATTGCTATTTTGCTTCTGAATTTTTAATCTTGCTCTCTTCAGTTATAACTTAGAAATATTAAATTACTATTATGTTCATGAGCTGGAGCAATAGCACAGTGGGTAGGGCATTTGCCTGGCATGCGGCCAACCCCGGCAATCTACCAAGAGTATCACTCCCGCACGGCAAAGCTTGTCAAGCTACCCGTGATGTATTAGTATGCCAAAAACAGTAACAATAAGTCTCACAATGGAGATATTACTGATGCCCGCTCAAGCAAATCGATGAACAACTAGAGGACAGTGCTACTGTGCAGTGCAATTAAAAAATGTAAACTTTGTAAACAGGAGACTCAAACTCTGAATCTGGAGAAAGATCAGAAAGAGAAATTTGAAACTAAAAAACGAGAATACCATCTTTTTAGGTGAAAACAAAGAAAAGGTAAAGGTAAAGGCCCTCCCGTTGATCGTCGATTTGCTCGAGCGGGCCCAGTAACGTCTCCATTGGAGACTTTGTTGTTACTGTGTCTGGCATATCGAATACTCTCGGTAGCTTGCCGGGCTCTCCGAGAGGGGCGGAGGAATTGAACTCGGGTCGGCCATGTTGGCCGCGTGTAAGGCGAACGCCCTACCCGCTGTGCTAAAGAACCAAACGAAAATGTGCCAGGGATTATTCAGAAGGGGAAAGAATATCTGGGAGATGGCGTCTTTTCAGATTAAGCCATACAACTAGAATGCTTCAAGTAATTTTACTTGCAATTTTCTATCTTAATTTTCAAATATGTGCCCGAATAAAATAAAGTACAAAGAATGGAAGTTTGTGTATTTTTAAAGCACTCTTATGCAGGAATATTAACCATTTAAATATAGATCAAAGACCTGGCAAATATATTATCATTTTGTGTAGTCCTACAATATCAGAAAAATGAAAAGCAGTCTTGAAGATAAATACAATAAAAACTAAGTAAGAAATAGGGCTGGAATGATAGCACAGAGGGTAGGGCCTTATGTGTCTTGCTTGTGGCCGACCTGGCTGACCCAGGTTTGATTCCTCCGCCCCTTTAAGAGAGCCCGGAAAGCTACAGAGAGTATCTCACCCGCACGGCAAAGCCTGGCAAGGTACCCTTGACGTTTTTGATATGGCAAACACAGTAACAACAAGTCTCACAATGGAGACGTTACTGGGCCTGCTCGAGCAAATTGATGAATCATGGGAGGGTAGTGCTACAGTGCAGGAAATATGCTTACTTGTTTTCTTTCTTTTTTGGTTTTTTGAGAAACACCAAAAGCTGCATTCAGGAGGAGTCACTTCTGGAAAGACTTGGAGAATCATACAAGGTGTCAGGGTACAAACCTAGGTATGCTGTGTGCAAGGCAAATGCCCGGCCCACTGTGTTATTGCTCCACTCTGTACTATTGCTCCAGCTAAAGTTTACTTTTGATTCTCTTGCCCAATGCCTTTCTATGTAAAAAAGAAACATTGAGCTACTAAGGTTAAAGTGGAGATCGTTGAATCAGAATATATTGGAATGATAGTAGTTATTGTGGGATAGCATTATAGTCACTGTGGTAAAGATTCACCACCGTAGGTATCACAGACTTCTACCTCATTAGTCATCTGAAAGATGAACTTGTGGGATAGCATTGGTTTGTGATTTCTGCCTTGCCACAGGAAGCTTAGGTTTATTGGGTTACGCCCATCACAGTGCTCCAGAGGCACTTCCATTCCTCTGTGTTTTTCTGTAACCTCTTTCTTTGGGCTCTTCTTCCCCAACTGATCAATCACCTTTATCTCCTAGTCAGACTCTGTTAACTTGTAAATATTGCTTTGGCTTTTCTCTTCTCCTTATGTGCTTTGCAAAGTTACTTCAGAGCAATGCCCTTTTTGTATAGACACAGGAAGACAGTTAATGCTGTGCTTTTGTAACATGGGAATTAATTGACTCCAAATAATATTCACTCTGGGCCATCTGTCTTCTCAACTTAAGCCTCGGCTGTCCTTAGCTCATGGCACCCCAAAAGCAGCACCCTGATGAGAGACTGGATGGACCCAGGGCAAGATGTGAGTTACCCTGACATCAAAACGGGACTGGCCAAAGTGCTGTAATACATGATAATAATAATAATAATAGTAATAATAATAACAACAAGTTAATAATAACTTAATAAGAGCATGGTCATGGACAAATTCTGTCATGATCCAAAATAACTGGATTAGGACTCTGCCAGGGTTAGGAAAGATTAATCTGGCTTGAGCACTGTAGTTTGAGATCTATAGTGAGATACCCCCAGGAGAACAATTCTACGAGCGATAGCACAGCGGTAGGGCGTTTGCCTTGCACGCAGCCAACCTGGCCGACCCGAGTTCGATTCCTCCACCCTTCTCGGAGAGCCCGGCAAGCTACCAAGACTATCTCGCCCGCACGGCAGAGCCTGGCAAGCTCCCCGTGATGTATCCGATATGCCAGACACAGTAACAACAAAGTCTCCAATGGAGACGTTACTGGGCCCGCTCGAGCAAATCGATGAACAACGGGAGGGCCTTTACCTTTACCTTTACCTTTACCTAATGTATCTCTTACTGTGTCCACACAAAATGACTAATATTATTAAGGAGTAGAATTAAGATGAATGTTTCAATGGCTAGTGGACTAAGAAAAGGAGAAACATACCCTAGAAACATATTTTGCCCTTGAGCGGATATCCAGATGCAGGAGAACAGGAAGGACTTTCATATGTTGATTGTGCTACCTGACCTGGGTGTGGTTGCTACCACTATGGTTTGGAGGGCTTGAGAGACTAGAGAGACCAAAACAGTAAGCCCGAGTGCAGAGAGATTAGCAAGGGGCACAGGGGAGATGGGAATGAGGAACAAGATGAGACTGGAATAGAGAGCTTAGTGAGACTGGAACAGGCACGTGGGGAGAATGGAATAAATGGTAACTGATCACCAACCAACCTGGTCCTCGTTTCCTCCTTCATCTGTCCATGGCATCCACCATTCTGGGTGGGGAAGTGGCCCAAGTGTCCACTGAATGCAGGTGTCAGGGGAGAGCTGCGGGCTTCATATTCGTTTTATGAATACACATGAACTTTTAGAAAGCATTAAACAGAAACAATAATATCATTAAAACTTTAAAATCATGCAAGAAGAAGAAGAAAAAGTCTCAAAATCTTGCTCTGCATGTAAGGGTAGGGAGCCCAAAAGAAACACAGGAGTCTGATACAGAGATTAACATAAGCAAGATAACACCACTAATTTAAAGAGCATAGAAAATTAAATTAGTATAATTAATTCATTTAATCATATATGAGAAGATAAAAGTAGAATCATAACTGAAAATTTTGGATGGAACTCAACATCATTATAATGTATCACAGTGTGCAATTATAAAGATTTAATTGGAGAAAAAAATAACAGGTGAAAACAGTTAAGGCAAAATGAGTTTATTTATTGTAAAAATAGCATGTAAATCTTACAAAATTCCTACAAGAATTCATAGTGAGCTACCTCTGAAAAAGGATCCCCAGGGCAATCAACATGTCTGGGCAAAGACAAGGAGAGTAGAGAGCAGGTAGAATGTCAGCATATCCACAGCATTGCATCGAAGAGGATAGTATGGGAACTGATACTGCAAACTGGAACACACAGAAAAGTGATGCATACTTTTCTATTCATGGCACACATAGCTGTTTTGTTATCACTTATATAAGAATTTAACTTAGATTCATAGTAACTGAAGTATTGCTTGCTCTATCTTTTTTATTGGCGGGTTTGTTTTTGACTTTGCTTTCTGGCTTCAGTTTTATGGGTACTCATATACATATTAGTAAATGTTACCTGATATCTGTGTGTCTTCCAAGCATAAATTATGCAAATGCTGACGCTACACTGAATATCCAAATGGTCAGCTATTTTTTTAATATTGCAAAGTAGTTACCCCCTTCTTCCATAAAGCACAGTTCTCAATGGTGAATCAAGTATTATATTAGTATATTACAATCATCACTTAATGGGATATAAATCTTTTGGTTTTGAAATACCATTTTAAAGTTGTCATTAAAACATGATAGATTGCCAGTTCTTAAGACATTTAATGACTCAGTGTGAAATTGACCCAGTTGCTGGGTTGATAACGGAGAAACCTATTTATATCTCCTTAATGAACATTAAATGTCTTTCTGGAGTGATGAAGTAGGGGATAGTAATACTAGAAGTATGATGATGGAAAAGGAAACTGGGAATTCCTAGAAGGTTCACTTTATTCTCTGGGCTACCCTAGTGCTACAAGTGGGACTAAGTAAGTTAATCATCTCTTCAGAAAAGGCTGGTATATCTTAGAAAAGAGGTATAACATCCCTAAATTCAGTTTGATATGTTAGTCTCTGATCACTAAAATTTGAAACTTAGACAAGTATTTTAAAATATTTATCACTTTTATCACTCTATGCTATAAAATTTTAAATTCTGCCCACACTATTTTCATGATATTTCTCTTCTTTTTTATCATTGTTTTTAACTCACAGTCACTTGCCACGTTGTGAATATTTAACTATTTCCTATACCACAATTACTATGTTGTTCTAACTGGCAACTAAAATTCATGTCTTTTCATGTTCCTTTTCTTTCTAATGAAGGAGACTGGTAAGACTAAAGTCTGTGTTGATGTTGAGCATAGCAATCTTGGGTAAAAGCTTTAACTTTTCATTGTTAAAAAGCAAAGTTAAAAATCTGTACCACACACTTGAAGTGATTGCATTTCTCAAGCCCCATTTTCAACCATCATGTTAAAATCTTGACAGTCTATCCAACTCTCTGTTGTTCAAATGTACCTGAAAAATGCATATAGTAGTAGTGGCTTGCCAGAGTAGTGGTTGTTTACAAAAACAGGATATTAGACGATCAGATCAATTTCTGGAGAGGTGTTCCTATCTTTCTATCTTTTAGATCCCTCTTTCACCTTCTAAATTCCTTCAGATTTTCTCTATTCCAGGAAAGTACAATGAATTCCCCATTGATACATCGATACACATGAATATGACACCTCAGTTACTTCATTTTATGATGCAAATAAAATAAAAATAACTCACAGAGATTACATATTTATAGTATGTAAATCATGTTACTGAACGTTTTAATAGACTACATTAGATGTTCACCAAAACTTGGAGCCTATCTTGGAGATATGTTCTAGCTTTTTCAGCATTTAGGCATAAGTAGGGTTAGGGTTAGGGTTAGACATTAGGTGAGACATTAGGTGAGACATTATATGTCTCACAAGAAATGTCAATAGATAGTTCTGTGTCCCACTTTCAGATCAATAAACACTTCAAATGTTTTCCTCTTCGTATATTCTATCTTCAGTACTTTTTAGCACTTCTATCATCAACTTAGAGGAGAATAACATTGGCAGAAATATCAGATGAAAGAAAACAGAACACACACAAACATTTATGTATGTGTATATATATATTTGTGTGTATGCATATATGTGGTTGTGTAGTATATATATTTTGTAATATTATATATAATATATATTTTCTAATTATACATATGCACACACTCACACATAGAGGTAATTATGAATCCTGACAACTTTGACTAAAGAGTCAGGCTTACAGACTGGAAACTCAGGCAAAAATAGAGACTTCTCCATTGTGAAAACTTAATTTTACTTTTAAGGCATTTCTGTTGATTAAATGAAAGCCACCCATGTTATTTAAGTTACTATATTTAAATTTAACATATATCTATGTCTATATATATGTGTTTTAATATATATCACGATCACGATCACGACCACCCTGTTGTTCGTCGATTGCCTCGAGCAGGTGCCAGTAACGTCTTCTTCGTCCTAATCCTGAGATTTTTTTTTTTTAAGTGCCATATTCAAGGCTTTTTTTCAGGGTTAGGAGAATGAGACCCATCATTGTTACTGGTATTTGGCATATTGGGTATACCACGGGGAGTTTGTCAGACTCTGCCGTGTGGGCATGTTACATTTGGTAGCCTGCCAGTTTGAATTAGGAATGAGATGATAAGATGTCGCGCGGCTGAGTGTGATAATCTCTGGATCCTGGCCGTTGTTGGAGTTACACGGCAGTTGGTGGGTGTAACTGTCTAGTTACTGGCAGGTCCAGTCCCAAACTGTACAGGCTTGGAGATCTCAGCCCCGGGTCCCACACACCTGGGTTCCTCTGTCAGTTCTTTTATGCGTGAGGCTCATCCAAGTGTGTGGAGAGTGCTCCCAGCATGGCCTTGGCTGGGCCTCGGTGGTCTTCAGCTGTTGGGCCCTGGTGGAGACAGTCAGGCATAGGGTAGGAGACTCTGTCTTGTTCTCTCCCAGGAGCTGAGTGTGATGATCTCTGGATCCTGGCCGTTGTTGGAGTTACACGGCAGTTGGTGGGTGTAACTGTCTAGTTACTGGCAGGTCCAGTCCCAAACTGTGCAGGCTTGGAGATCTCAGCCCCGGGTCCCACACACCTGGGTTCCTCTGTCAGTTCTTTTATGCATGAGGCTCATCCAAGTGTGTGGAGAGTGCTCCCAGCATGGCCTTGGCTGGGCCTCGGTGGTCTTCAGCTGTTGGGCCCTGGTGGAGACAGTCAGGCATAGGGTAGGAGACTCTGTCTTGTTCTCTCCCAGGAGCTGAGTGTGATGATCTCTGGATCCTGGCCGTTGTTGGAGTTACACGGGAGTTGGTGGGTGTAACTGTCTAGTTACTGGCAGGTCCAGTCCCAAACTGTGCAGGCTTGGAGATCTCAGCCCCGGGTCCCACACACCTGGGTTCCTCTGTCAGTTCTTTTATGCGTGAGGCTCATCCAAGTGTGTGGAGAGTGCTCCCAGCATGGCCTTGGCTGGGCCTCGGTGGTCTTCAGCTGTTGGGCCCTGGTGGAGACAGTCAGGCATAGGGTAGGAGACTCTGTCTTGTTCTCTCCCAGGAGCTGAGTGTGATGATCTCTGGATCCTGGCCGTTGTTGGAGTTACACGGCAGTTGGTGGGTGTAACTGTCTAGTTACTGGCAGGTCCAGTCCCAAACTGTGCAGGCTTGGAGATCTCAGCCCCGGGTCCCACACACCTGGGTTCCTCTGTCAGTTCTTTTATGCGTGAGGCTCATCCAAGTGTGTGGAGAGTGCTCCCAGCATGGCCTTGGCTGGGCCTCAGTGGTCTTCAGCTGTTGGGCCCTGGTGGAGACAGTCAGGCATAGGGTAGGAGACTCTGTCTTGTTCTCTCCCAGGAGCTATAAAGGAAGACACTCATTTAGCAAACTTCGGAAGTTGGCACCGGGAACCGCGGAAGGATATATATATATACTTTAATATATACTATGCATAATTATATATTATATTATATTATATTATATTATATATACTATACATCTTTATATATCATGTCACACACATATGTATGTGTGAGATATATATATTATACATCATTATGTATATATTATATGTCAGGCACATATATCGCATTTATTACTCTATGTTATAAAATGTTAAGTTGTTAAGTAAAACATATGTAGCACTGTCCTCCCATTGTTCATAAATTTCCTCAAGCAGGCACCAGTAACATCTCCACTGTTAGACATTATTGTTTTTTGGTATACTGAATATGCATCAGGGAGCTTGCCAGGCTCTGCCATGCAGGTAGGATACTCTCGGTAGCTTGCCGGGATCTACAAGAGGGATGGAAGAATCAAACCTGGGTTGGCCACGTGCAAGGCAAATGCCCTACTCACTGTGCTCCAGCCACCTTCAACAATAAATACTACTAGCGACTGAATATTGGCTATGGGTCAGAAACTCTGCCCAATATTCTACCTGTATTAACTCTGTAGCTTCTAAGTCCCAGACATACTGATGTTCTCCACCTTCCACTGGGAAGAAGCAGACAATGAAGATTGTTTAATAAGAAGGGCACACGATACCATCTCAGCAGACTGGCTCCCAAGGCACGCTGTCCTCTTAGCAGAAGTCCCTGAGCAAACACACTGATAATGCACTGAGATTTCATCGTCTAAGTAGCTTTAACTCAGTAGCAAAATCAGAAACCCACGCTTTCATCATGGTGGGGCAGCGCTGGGGATTTATGCTAT
Organism: Sorex fumeus; assembly: GCF_029834395.1. Classification (NCBI taxonomy): domain Eukaryota; kingdom Metazoa; phylum Chordata; class Mammalia; order Eulipotyphla; family Soricidae; genus Sorex; species Sorex fumeus. The sequence continues at coordinate 43,785,096 of NW_026606185.1, read as the reverse complement.
TCTTTTCCCAGACCTTTTAATTTCTTTTTGACTGGGTGTCTCCCAGTAGTGCTTGGAGCTCCCAGGAACCTCTCTTCCAAAGATGCTCTGCAGAGTATGAGGTCTGAGGCCAGTGCTCGGCCTCCATGCAGTCTTCCTCAGGTTCAGCCGAGCTCAAGAGGCCCAGGTGCCAGGGCTGAACTCAGGGCCCAGAATGCAAAGCCTCACCCCTTGAACTATTTTTTTTTTAAAACCAGAACATACAGATTAAGGAGCTACAAGTCCTTTTCTTTCCTTCGGGAGAATCTTCTGCTCTAGAGAAGCCCATGCTCTCTCTTGAACCTATTACCTTACCTTTCTCCCTTCTTAATAAAATTTCTTTACTTCCCAGTAGTAATAATGAGTACCAGATTAGATCCCTTGAGTGAAATTTTTCACAAAAATGCTCTATACACAAACAAACACACAAAAGCACACACATATATGTGTATATTTGTATGTATACATATATATCTATACACATATATACATACACATTTTTTGGACCACGTTTACAATGTGCCTTCACAATTGCATCTAAATTATTGTTTGATGGAATCACTGCCATTATAGCTAAATCACACTGACACATGGGATAAATACTGACTGTATTCATGACTAAATGGAATGGGCTCTTGTTGTAGTATGGACACCCACACAGGCATGTTATGCAACCAAGAATTTAAAGTTTATTGTTTTGAACTATGAACATCTTAGATTTGTTACCTTGACTAAATGTAGTTCAAATAATGTACAAAATATTACTAGATAGAAATCTTTCCAGATCTACTTCAAAGACTAGATAAAAGTAGCTTGTAATTAAGCATTAAATGTTGATACGCTAGTAAATTTTACTCTGAGGTTGAAGATGGTTTATTATCTTTAGCAAGTTAAACACTTGTTAATAATGTGGATGATGCTTTAATTTGTCCAAGATGAACACATTTTTCATGGTACTATTTAAAGGTGAATACTCACCAAGCTTCATTTTAAATTATCACCTCTTTGAAATTAGTGGAGTGAATTTTACTGAGGTTTTAAAAATGTTGTGACTTTGGATTAAATGTTTCCAGAAAGGACCTAGCTATTAGTTAAGTTTTAAACTCTTGACATAGTTCTTGAGTAGTTAAAGGGGCTAAGATTCTATAGTTACACAGTTTTAAGATGCAAACGTTAAATTTTCCAAGGCAATTGCTTGCTTGATTTGGTTAATGTTCAACCAAAATCCATAAGCTCATATATACTGGTATTAACTATATTTACTACTACCAAACTGAATTTCAAATATTCAGTGTATAGCCTTAATAATAATCCTATATGACTAGGGGGTGCTTCTTCAACATTATTTCCACCTAATTTATAATCAAGATATTCAATTAATAATTTCACCACTGTATGCAGTGTTAAGTCAGCTGAAAAATATGTGATTTTTTTCCACTTTTCATTTTTCACAATGCTTAGGAATGCATAATAACCTGACAAAAATGGGATTCTAAGAAAGCAATGATTACTAACAGACTAATGGTTAAAGCAAAGAATTTTAAGAAAAGCTAAAAAGTTAATTTTGTTCTGTAAAATGTTATTGAAAAATGAAGGGGTCAAGTTTACAATCTTCTAAAAATTTATTAGAATTATTTTGAAAGAGAAAAATTTGATCAAAAAATACTTACCACTTTAGGGCTCTTTCTCCACATAATATTTACTTGTCTTGGTTCTCTCTCTCTCTTTCTCTCTCTCTTGTTCTAGATTATTTCACTTTAATTGTTAGTTGATTCATATGTATGTAAAATGTTTTGGGGTTTAAAGAATAAAAAAAGTTAATAAAAGTGAGCAATACAATAACAGTAACCATTTTACTATATTAAGGTTTTATATGTATCTATTTTCATGAATTATTATAATTCTGTGAAGTAGAGAAAAACACACTCATAGAAGTGATTATTCAGAAAGTTACACTTAAGATACATTTAAATGAGTATGGGAAATATAAGTCATAGTATTTATTATTAAGTTCGAGTTAGGGTTTAAGTTCGAGTTAGGGTTTAGGTTACAGTCAGAATTTTGACTAGTTTAATTTGAATAGTATGGACAGTATGTGGATTTTTAGGAACCAAGTATAGAAAAAAAATGCTTAAGGATTATGCACTGTATATAATATATAAAAAGCCCTTACAAATAGGTACTTTACTCTAAACTGTACACTGACAACCCTGTTATGTTTTTTCAACAATTAAATAGTTTAAACTAAAGGGATATATAGTTTCTTTATAGAAATTGAGGGAGAGAAAATAAGACTTATATTGGGTCAGGAATATGGTCCACTGGTAAAAATATATGCCTTACAAATATATGCCTTACATACATGACAACTGGATTTGAGCTCTGCTAATACTCTCACTCTCTCTCACTTCTCTTGCTCTCTCTCTCTCTATGCATGTTTATGTTAAGATGTATAGTTATTGTTTATTTTGTATATATAAAATTCTAATTTTTACCATTTAGATACGATATACTAATCAAAACAGTCTACTTACCTAATATATTATTATTCATATTATTATTGAATATATTTCTCACCTAATATTACTAATTGGAATTTTTACCAATTTACTAATTCTAATTTTTACCATTTAGATACAATATACTAATCAAAACAGTCTACTTACCTAATATATTATCATTCATATTATTATTGCATATATTTCTCACCTAATATTACTAATTGGAAAAAATGAAAAAAACACGTGCAGTTATAACCTTAAGGAAATCACTCATAGGGCTAGAGATATAGTACAGGGGTAAGAATTTTTACTTGTATATAGACAACTGGTTCCATGACTGGCACCCAAAATGGTCTCCAGAATCTTCCAGGATTGACCCCTAAGCATAGAACCAGGACTGATTCCTGAGCAACAGCATCTCTCACTGTGGCCCAAAAACCAAAACCAAACCAAAACAGAACAAAACAAACAAACGAAAGAAATGAAATCACTCACATGTTCAAAGCTTTAGATGAATCAACATTTGTAGGTGATATTCTCAAGTACAGTTGGGGACAGCATAGCTATATAGGGATAAAATCTGAAACCTCTAGACACTTGGAATAAGGGTGGTCATATTGAGATCAAGGCTGTTGGAAGATAGAGACATTCCATAACAAATTTATTCACATACAATGTATTCAGGCTGTACTCTGCTTCCTAGTAAACATTAAGGTCTCCTTCAAAAGATCACACCAAAAAGATTAAATTAGAAATATCCTATTAGATATCCCTACTTCCTAGTTAGAACTTACTTGAGAAATATAGAAATTATAGTTGTGACTCAATATCCTGAGGGGATATTTTTAGAACACTTGAAGACACCGGAACAAAGATACTCAACACTCTACAACACTGTGCCACCACCAGGATGTGTCAGGCTCCCTCCAAAATTCCCTCTGGACTACCCCACTCAGATTCTCTCAATGGTAGTTCTGTATTTTAGGCTTATTTTCAGTGAATATTGCATAATCCAATGCTTTCTTCTTTTACACTTCATACATAAGTGAGATCATCTCATATTTATTTCATTATTGATGCATTCAGCTTCTCTTCTTCCAGTTCCATCCAAGTTGTAGAAAACTGCAAGATTTCATTTTTTCTGGTAGCTGAGTATCATTCCAGTCTGTACATGTGCTACAATTTCTTAATTTATTCCTCTGTTACTGGAAACTTACATTGTTTCCATATTTTCACTATAATAAATAATATAGTAGTGAACATAGATGTGCATGCATCCCTTTAAAATCTCAAGGTATATATTGGAATCTATCTATTTATCTATCTATAATATTAAAGTATATTGGAATTTCAGGGCTGGAGCAATAGCACAGCGGTAGGGCATTTGCCTTGCACACAGCCAACATGGCTGACCCGAGTTCAATTCCTCCGCCACTCTCAGAGAGCCCGGCAAGCTACTGAGAGTATCTCACCCGCATGGCAGAGTCTGGCAAGCTACCCGTGATATATTCAATATGCCAAACACAGTAACAACAAAGTCTCCAATGGAGATGTTACTGGGCCCGCTCGAGCAAATCGATGAACAACAGGAGGACAGTGACAGTGACAGTGACATTGGAATTTCAGGATCATAGGTAAACTTTTCTCCATTTTTTGAAAAGTTTCCAAATTATTTTACAAAGAATCTGAACTATACAGTGGTCCCAAAAGCAGTGAATGACAGTTTTTTTTTTTTATGTCATATCCCCTTACACACCTTTTTGTTTCAAGACTTTTTATAGATGTCATTCTTACTATTAGGTGCTGATAATTCAGTTTCTTTTGATTTGCATTTCCCTGGTAATCCAAGAGTATGAATTTTTATGTATGCATATCTTTAAGGAAATTGTGTATTCATCTCCTCCTCCCTATTTTAAATAGTTTTAGTTATTTTTGTTAAGCTTTGAGAATACTTTATATATCTTCAGTATCATCCCCTTGACATTTGATGTGTGAATAATTTCAATCAGTGAGATATATTTTTATTGCAGACCTCATTTCTATGTAACAATAGGGAAGTTTAGGTTCCTCTAAGTTAAGATCTTGGAGACTTCCCTATGTTTTCTCAGGTATTTCATAGAATCAGGTGTGATATCAAGATTTTTAATCCATTTGAAATAACCTTTTGTGTATGGTGGGAAGTATAGATCAATACCTTGTTTTAAATGTGGATATCCAGTTTACCGAGCACATTTTTATTGAGGAAGTTCTTTTGATGCACCTAGCCCCCTTTGACCTACATGTTAAATTACATACTTCAATTTTTTGATTGTTTAAATAATGAATATAACACAAGTGTTATGTGAATATTTATTATTTTTTTTAAATTTCTGTGCTATACTCAGAGTTCGCAGAACCTGCTCATGTTTCTGTATTTTGTAGTTCTTGGAGGACCATATGTGGTTCCAGGATTGAATTAAATTCAACCTCATGCAAGGTAAGTGCTTCACCCCCTATTACCTACCTTATTATTTTAGGAATTGATGACAAGAGGAAAAAGAATATTTGCCCGTTCAGTAAAAGTGCAACAACTACAGTTCATAGTTCAGAAATTTATAGTTCATAATTCTGGGCTGGAGCAATAGCACAGCAGGTAGGGCGTCTGACTTGCACGCAGCCAACATGGCCGACCCGAGTTCGATTCCTCCGCCCCTTTCGGAGAGCTCGGCAAGCTACCGAGAGTATTCGATATGCCAGACACAGTAACAACAAAGTCTCCAATGGAACGTTACTGGGCCCGCTCGAGCAAATCAATGATCAACAGGAGGGCCTTTATTTTTTATTCTTTAATTCTGACGTGTATTTTTGCTGGAAATAGTTAGCTGCATAAAATGGGACATCAGTATTTTATTCATTCCCATCTAGGAGATGCATAGCAATAGTAGATTATATAAACCATTAATAGCCACTTTTGGGGAATAGCCCCAACTTGAAAAAAAAAAACATTTAAAATAACTAATGGGATGGCCTTTGGTCTAAATCAGAATTAAAGCCATTTATTTGTTGAGAATTGTTAAAATTATTAAATATCAGATATGTGGCATATTTCAGATTAATAAGAGAAAAGTTTGGCAAATATCTATCCTAATTGCCTATTTTTATATTGGCGAAAATTTTGCACTGCTAATAAAACAGGAATAATAGCCCAAAAATGGAGTTATTCACACCAGTCCCACCAATTCAGAATGCCTAAACTAAATACAGTTTATTCTTTCCCTAAATTAGACTTTAAACCAATCAACTTAATATTTCACGTATTGAATATTATATCTACTATTATATCTACTATTATAGCTACTTTTTTTTTTGCTTTTTCGGTCACACTGGACAATGCATAGGGGTCAATCCTCGCTCTCCACTCAGGAATTACCCCTGGCGGTGCTCAGTGTACCATATGGGATGCTGGAAATCAAACCCGGGTCAACCATATGCAAAGCAAACGCTCCACGATAGCACAGTGGGTAGGGCATTTGCCTTGCATGTGCCGACCCAGGTTCGATTCCTTCACCCCTCTTGGAGAGCCCAGCAAGCTACTGAGAGAGTATCCCGCCTGCATGGCAGAGCCTGGCAAGCTACCCGTGGTGTATTTGATAAGCCCAAATCTCACAATGGAGACGTTACTGGTGCCTGCTCAAGCAAATCGATGGACAATGGGAGGACAGTACTACAGTGCTAGTATTTTATCTATTGAATGCAATATACAAAGAAATATATTATTTAAGCCAACACTAATGAGATTCTGCTTAATCAGATAACACCATCTTTCTCAAAATAGGTGGTTTTCACTAAAACTATTTTTAAAAATCTTATCCCAACCTCTTTCTTAGGCAGAAACTTTTGTACAGCTCAAAGTATCTTTCTAATAGTATAGATGGAAAGTCAACCACATCGTGGATAAATCCAATTCTATCTAAAATTTTATTTAAATCAATTTTGTTTGCTATTTTAATAAGGAAATCAAGGACAGATCAGTTTTGTGAATTATGTGACTGACACTAGTGACGGACATCTGAAACAATTAGGTCTGAGAGTCAGATAAGCTCTGAGAGTTCTGGTCTATGCAAATCCCAGGCTCTTCCCAGTCACATTAAAACATTTTAGTTCTACTTGGGAATTAATCCCTGACACTTTATTTGGGGAATTGATGATCCTCACGTCTAGGGTCACAATTATGCTATCTTCAGGAAAAAGAAAACATGCAACTGTAGCCTCCAAATAGGCGATAGGTCTTTAGTGTACAGGTCTTTTTGTTTTCCTGGCAGGAAAGAATTTAAGGAATAGTTATAAAAATACAAATTTATTCAATATTTAAGGACATGTCCAAAGGAAGATAGAGCTTGGGAAAATTCGAAGAAGACCGGTCATAAGAAAAATAGGTTCTGGGTAATTAAATGAGTTATCTTAACATGGGGTTTATATTCATAAGAAACAAAAAAGACATCAAAAAAATATTGGCCAGTAGATTGGAGATTTTTTGACCCTGGAGCTATCCCTCCTTGTCCTAGTATGCATATTTTCAGAACTTTCATGGCAGAAGCATGATGGAGGGTGGGATTATGTTTATTTTATCAACATCATATAGCAATAAAGTGAAATGCCAAGTTATAGGCATATTATCTGCATATTTAGTAACCTCCAATTCCAACTAGGTCATCGGTGAGAGTTCTGTGGTTCCTATAGACAGAGAATAGTGTTAGAATGTGTGTTCAAAGGATGTTATCAAAAGGTCAGATCAAAGAGGGCTACCCTTTTATCCTGCCACAAACTGATGCAAATGAATTACAGTATTTTCAAACAAATATATCACTGTGCTACTCTGTCTCAACAATGATTAAAAAGAAATAGATTGGGTTTTTTTTAAGGATGTGAGAACATGAGGTTTTTATGTTAAAGCCATAAAATTTTCTGTTGATGCTGCATCAACCTTGTACATGATTCACTCTTACCAGTGAAGCAGGAAATTCGTGATGGAAATTAATTCCCTTGGTATCTAAGAAGCAGAAACTCCTTGAAAGGTAAAACAAGAGATACTATTGACTTTGTTGAATATATTCTAACGCCAACTCTAATGAAATAGTCTAAACCTTTGAGTAGCTAGAGTAGGGAATGCTTCGCATTTTTCTTTTAATAGAAGGAAATAATTTAATTTTAAATAGACATCTCGAGAGGTGGAAATTACTTTTTATGTAAACTCAGCTGAGATAGTTGGCATTAGTTATTGAAGGATTGACTCAATCATTTTCAAGGTCGAGTGAGAGTGAAATAGTTCCTGAAATATTAATAATTTTTAGTCTGTTAACTGTTGAAGAAGACTTCAGCCACCTGTAAAGTATTATTTGAGAGGTGTCAAAAGTCTTCTCTGTTTCAAATCCCTTTTCCAGCAAATGTCAAAAAAAATTAAATTTTTGTGCATTTGTAATTTGAACCTCAATGTGTTTAATCTTCCTGAATTTCCCTTTTAAATAAAAAAGTACTGTGTATGGGCCAATACTTTTCAACCATCATCCCTAAAAATCCTCTGGATTTACTTCAAAGTAAACTGGGGAAGACATTGTCACCAAAGACAAAAAGAGTTAAAAGGTAGGAAAGCAAATAGTGAGAACTGAGGAGTAGTGCTTTCATCAATGAAACACTGAGCAACATAATTTTACCTGGAGCATATTCTGACCTCTGGAAATGATAATATTGGTCGGTAAAGTGTATCAGAGTTTAGAATTTACTGCACAACTGCTCTGACTAGGATTAAATATCACAAATACCTTAAATCAACTTCTTCCCTACTGTAAAATAAATAGATAGCTATTCCTTGTGTGATGCAAGCCTTGATGTTTTGAAGGATTATTCAAAAATCTTTTTTGTATTTAGAATAATGACTTTCAAAGTAGTTATCATCTTGTGTCACTCAAATGCACACATTTCACTCATCAGTGTATGAGTGTTAGCTAGGAACCCAATCTCTTCCTGCAATCTCTAATTACTCCTAAGGGTGCTGGTACTTTTTTTTTCTTTTTAGGTCACACCTGGCAATGCACAGGGGTTATTCCTGGCTCTGTACTCAGGAGTTACTCCTGGCGGTGCTCAGGGGACCATATCGGACGCTGGGAATCGAACCCGGGTGGGCCGCATGCAAGGCAAATGCCCTACCCACTGTGCTATCTCTCCAGCCCCCTTGTCCTGAGTTTTAAGTGAAATCCTATGTCTTTATGTATTTCTTGGTCTTTATTAAAATTCTCTCTCTCGTTCTCTCTCTTTCAAGACTACATAGAGGTGGATGGCAGATGCTTGCTAACACAAATAGAATGATGTTTGTATTGACATCTTTCTCCTTCTCTGCTCTATAGCATCCTGGAGGCTGAGTTTTTTTGTTGTTATTGGCTTCACAAGGATCATAGGTGACTTTTTTAGTTATTATGTTCTAATGTCTTAACTGTATTCCTTATTCTCCTTTGTCTCTGGCATCTATACAGAAAAACTTTTCACTTTCCTAAACTTCTCTTGACTTTTAACAGCAGGTAAGTCTCTGAAATGACTGCATTTCTGTTCCTTCCTTCTTGATTTTCTCTTCAATTTTGTCTTTCATATATAGTTTTGCCCATTGTATTTGGTTTCCTAGTCTATGGCTATTATGGGAAATTGCACATTTTAAGCAATAGAGGTGCTACACTCTAAATGAAATTAAAATAAATGAGGATAAATTACTTTTGAAAATGATAGAATTATCACTGGACAGAGACCATTCAATATGATGATTTCAACCACGACATTTATAATATGTAATTTCCAAACTTTCTTTTCTACTATTTCTTTACCCTTCACATTCATAATACACTCATCATGGATGGCCTTCCAAAATCTAAAAAATTAAGTTACACATTAAAAATATATTTTTTTGTTTCATTTTCAAGATTCTAAAAGTTTATACATAGTATTTTATTTTGTACTCAAAACAGCTGTTTGAGAGAACAAATTATCCTAATTTTAAAAAGAAACAGACATAATCACTCAGTGAATAATGAAAGTGAAAATTGAATGCAATGTCCGTCAAACTCCAAAGTTACATCTCTTACTCAATTATATAAATTTAGTGGCATATAAAATATCAAAACCCCCATAAAAATAATAGCTACATGATAGTGTAAAGGGAATAATATTACATATGATCTTAATAATGTGTACTTTTAAGTTCTTTAAACTATAAATGAACTTTGCTATAACATACATGAATTAAAAATATCTTATGAAGATACAGTCTCCATTATGTCCACCTATAGTCTTATTTCATACCTTAAGAATACCTAAGCAAGAAAGCTATCAAAAAAATTTTTGCATTACCTTCCGTAACTGGTTGAAGCGTAAAAGATCGTACTGAATCAGGAGAATGCAAAGGTTCAGTCTCTTTAAGACTTTCCAAGTGCATTAAAGGATCATAATCCACAGATGCCAAATCAGAAAGGCTTATTGGAAAATACTGTGGGTTACTAAAACACTGAGCTCCATAAACACACCCATGCAATACCTGAAAATGCAGACAAAACATTTACTAAACTCTCCTTTATGCAAAAATAAAGATAGAAGAAAAAATGAGTACTACAAAAACTTGACAATTTTCAAAGTACTTTACAATTTCATTCTTTAAGATCAATTGAAAACCCTTAAAAAAGAAGAATAAGCAGAACTGAAGTAATAAAACTTATAGTCAATGAAAACTAAAAAAACAGAGGTACCCTGGTGTCAGGGTCTTGTTTTTATGTAGGATCTCACCATTTTGCTCCTTCCTCCCCAGGATAAGACACACCCCAGTCCCTCCAAGAAGCTAAGATGGCTGTGTATATTTTTACATATTTTTTTTTTTAAATTTATTTATTGAATCACTGTGGGAAAGGTTACAAAGCTTTCAGGTTTATGTCTCAGTCATGCAAATATCAAACACATTTCCCTTTACCAATACTTATTTTTTACCATGAAGAACCCCAATAAAACCCCACCCCCCACCCCTCCCCGTCCCTGTGAAGCAGATGAATTCTAGTTAACACTCTATCTGCTTTGATTAGATTCATTGTTTCAATAAAAGATTCACCACTATTATTTAGAGTTTACCCCCCCCCCCCAAATCAGACATGCTGAAAAAGCATTGTGAAGTGATTTGCTTTCTACGGCTGGGTTCAAGAATTAAATGTTGGTTTTGGATTTCTGCTCTTTTACCTATTGACCCTGGAAGTATTTCTACTGAAAGTCAGATAGTTAAGAAATTGGTTTCTGTGTTCTGGAGTCCTGGCCGTGCTGGAGAGCCGCTCGCGGGGGGCAACCGGTGGCCTCGGTAGGGCGTGAAGGGCGGACCGAAACGCCCCCCTTCCCATGAGGTTTTAGTCGCCCCCACACTCCCGGCTCATACCTGCTGTCCACAAGGCTCCCATGTGGCCGCCATCTTTCTTTCCAGAGAGGAGAGGGCGAATGGGGCAACACCCTTTCCCCTCCGGCAGACTTGATGGCCTGGATCAATGCATAGTCCGTTCACTTTTCTGCTCCAAGCTGCTGGGTTCTGCATTAAGCCCTTGTGCTTCTGGGGCTGTGGCCGTGCTGGAGAGCCGCTCGTGGGGGGCAACTGGTGACCTCAGTAGGGCGTGAAGGACGGACCAGAACGCCCCCCTTCCCATGAGGTTTTAGTCGCCCCCACACTCCCGGCTCATACCTGCTGTCCACAAGGCTCCCATGTGGCCGCCATCTTTCTTTCCAGAGAGGAGAGGGCGAATGGGGCAACACCCTTTCCCCTCCGGCAGACTTGATGGCCTGGATCAATGCATAGTCCGTTCACTTTTCTGCTCCAAGCTGCTGGGTTCTGCATTAAGTCCTTGTGCTTCTGGGGCCGTGGCCATGCTGGAGAGCCGCTCGTGGGGGGCAACTGGTGACCTCGGTAGGGCGTGAAGGACGGACCAGAACGCCCCCCCTTCCCATGAGGTTTTAGTCGCCCCCCACACCCCCGGCTCATACCTGCTGTCCACAAGGCTCCCATGTGGCCGCCATCTTTCTTTCCAGAGGGAGGAGGGCGGAAGGGAGCAACACCCTTTCCCCTCTGGGCAGAAATGATTGCCTGGATTAACGCATAGTCCTTTCACTTTTCTGCTCCAAGCTGCTGGGTTCTGCATTAAGCCCTTGTGCTTCTGGGGCTGTGGCCGTGCTGGAGAGCCGCTCGTGGGGGGCAACTGGTGACCTCGGTAGGGCGTGAAGGACGGACCAGAACGCCCCCCTTCCCATGAGGTTTTAGTCGCCCCCACACTCCCGGCTCATACCTGCTGTCCACAAGGCTCCCATGTGGCCGCCATCTTTCTTTCCAGAGAGGAGAGGGCGAATGGGGCAACACCCTTTCCCCTCCGGCAGACTTGATGGCCTGGATCAATGCATAGTCCGTTCACTTTTCTGCTCCAAGCTGCTGGGTTCTGCATTAAGTCCTTGTGCTTCTGGGGCCGTGGCTGTGCTGGAGAGCCGCTCGTGGGGGACAACTGGTGACCTCGGTAGGGCGTGAAGGACGGACCAGAACGCCCCCCTTCCCATGAGGTTTTAGTTGCCCCCACACCCCCGGCTCATACCTGCTGTCCACAAGGCCCCCATGTGGCTGCCATCTTTCTTTCCAGAGGGAGGAGGGCGGAAGAGAGCAACACCCTTTCCCCTCTGGGCAGAAATGATTGCCTGGATTAACGCATAGTCCTTTCACTTTTCTGCTCCAAGCTGCTGGGTTCTGCATTAAGCCCTTGTGCTTCTGGGGCTGTGGCCGTGCTGGAGAGCCGCTCGTGGGGGGCAACTGGTGACCTCGGTAGGGCGTGAAGGACGGACCAGAACGCCCCCCTTCCCATGAGGTTTTAGTCGCCCCCACACCCCCGGCTCATACCTGCTGTCCACAAGGCTCCCATGCGGCCGCCATCCTTCTTTCCAGAGAAGAGAGGATTTTTACATATTCTTATTTCATTGTGAGCATACAAAGACATCCTAACTCTAGTCACTTAACCACACATCAATGAAATTGAATCCTTTCACATATCTGCAATGAAACCGGATCCAGTAATCCAGAAATGCTTTTTAAATAAAGATCTTTACAAACAATAAGATTAATCTATATTCTTAAAAAATGAGTACTTAGGGAAGAAGACATAGTGCAGCAGTTTGGGTGTTAAGATTTTAGTTCCAAGAATTTTAGGTTTAACAGTGGATTGCCGTTTCTCTTCCCATACGAAGTTTAGGTTAACTGAATTACACAGACTCTAGTGCTCCTAGGGGCACACACAGTTCTACCAGGGCTCTCCAAATCCTCTGGTTTATCTTTAACCTCTCTTGTATTTTTCTTTTTCTATCTGTTAGTCACAAATATCTCCAAATCAGACATGGGAACTTGTAAAGTCGAACCTTCTGGATTTGGTATATATAAGTGATATATTGCTTTACTCTTTCAGTTAAGTCCTTTGCATAGCTTTGTTTTAGAGCAATGTCCTTTTTATATAGACATAGCAGTACAGTTGATGCTATGCCTTTATAATATGAGAGTTAATTGACTCTGAATAATATTAACTTGTGAGCATTGGTCATATTTATTTCTGCCTTATTTGTCCTTAGATTGTCCTCAGTTCCTTACACCCCCCAAAGCGGATACCATCAAGCAATTTGGATGGACCCAGGGCAAGCTATGAGATACCCTGGCTTTGACATTAGAGAGAACTAAGGACCGTAAGAAGTATAATAAGTAAACAGTACAGCCATGGAACAAACTCTGATATTACCCAAAAAGAAGTAACCAAATAAGGACCCTGTTGGGATTAGGAAAAACTAACCTGACCTGAGGACTTTACTCTGGAAAATATAGCAAGATATATGCAGGAATATCCGAAGAACTTCACATCAGGACCCATGGCCTAGAACGGAACAAACAGGGTGAGAGACTGTCTGAGTTCATCATGTCGACCAAGACCATCCATGGTAACTCAAGATTCCAGAAGGCCGAATCTAAACGTTGGACATGGGAGTCTCCTGGTGGACAATTCCACAACAAAATAGACCACATCATATTCAAAAGACGGTTTTGCCTGGCCGATATCGCTATTGTCCCAAAATTCCAAACGGGATCAGACCACCGTTTCCTTCGTGCAAAATTCTACTTTACAGAGCAGGGAGAAAGGGCCGCAAAGTTTAAAAAGAGAACTCCCAGAACGACCACCAACTGGGAGCTCTTTGGCACTATTGCAGCAACATGGAAGATGCCATTGTTGACAACATTGACGAGGAATATGATCGACTGGTTCAGCACCTCCATGAATGTGAGAGGAACGCCAAGAGAGAGATAGCCACAAAAAAACGCCTGTCTTCGAAAACTCTTGAGCTTATTCGCCAATGTGGTTTGGCGCATTCCTCAGGTAACTGCAAGTGAACCTCCAAGCTTGCAAAGCAGTGCAGAGATGCGATCAAGGAAGACCTCAAAGAGAGAAAAGCAGAAGTGCTGGTAGATGCGGCAGAAGCTGGGAAGAGTATTCGTAACGCCCTCCTGTCCTTCGCCAACTACAAGACCAAGATGATTGCCCTCCAACGTCCTGATGGATCTATCACATCTTCCAGAATGGCAATGGAGAAGATTATCCATGACTTTTACTCAAATCTCTTTGATAGCCATGTCCACGTGCCGACATACCAAATTCCACAGGATGGATATGTCGTTCCCAATGTTATCCCTTCCGAAATCCAACACCCCATTTCATCAGTAAAGAAATGAACAGTGGCCCAGACAAGGTCAGACCTGAACGCCTGAAGAACCTGCCGTCAGTACTCATCAATACGCTGGCTCGGCTCTTCACATGCTACCTGTCTGAATGCAAGGTTCCGTCCCAATGGAAAACCAGCAGGACTGTACAAGAAGGGATACATCCCTTCTGAGAAAATATGTGTTTCCATATGAATTTTACCATCATTTGCTTTGTGTCCTTGAAGAGTGCATTAGACTTTTGATATTTATTGTATCATATTGCTATAATTACATAAATAGGTATAGTTACTTTGATGATGTTAATTTTTCCAGTTCAAACACATAATATATCTTTCTACTTTTGAGAAATCTCTTCTATTTCTCTTAATAGTAACTCACCATCTTCATTGGTAAGTCTTTACAACTTTTATTAAGTTGGTTGATTTCTTGGTACTTGAAGGCTTTGACATGATTTTATTTTTTGCAGATACCAGAGTTATTTTATTTATCCTAATAAAATATAAAAGACAATAAGAATTATAACTGAAGAAAACACTTAATAATATTATTTGCAACCTTAGTAGAGGAAATTACCTTAGATTTAAGAAAGAATTTAAATTTTGTTCATGAATGTAAAAAAAGATATAAATATATAGGTATAATATATATTTTAAAATATTGTATTTATATTAATTTTGGTTAAAAAGGACAAATTTAATTTGGCAAAGTAAAATTCTTGTTAAAGGATTAGTGATACCAAGAGTGCAGTGTCTTAGAATCCAGCCCTGTAACCATATGGTCATAAGTATTAATCATCAGTGACACTATTTTAAATGGAATTGTTTTCTTCATATCATCCTCTTCTAGTGAGTTTATATATATATATGATTGAATTTTTGCATTTATATTCATGAAGTATATTTGTTTATTGTTTTCTTACTTAGATACCATTATATGTTGTGAGGGAATTGGGGAAAGTTTTGAAAGTAAAGTGATAGAGCTCAAAGAAGAATATATTTGCCTGAAATTTCACCAGGAGATCTTTATTTTTGGAGTCACAGGATTGTGGGGGTGGGGAAGGGTGTGTGTGTGTGTGTGTGTGTGTGTCTGTGTGTGTGTGTGAGCAATAAATCTCATTCTGGCCTCAGATCCATCATATCTGCTTAGTGTCATCAAAATGCATACAGGTTTTAAGGAAAAAACTTAGCCAAGTGTTTTAGTCACTGATTTAAAACCTTGAAAAACTTGTAGTTATTGAGAGAATATTGCATTTCATACCTGTTATTTCACAGTCTAGCCAACAGGACATCAACTGGAGATTGTGATCATATGTACCCAATCACCATGGTCCAACAAGCTCATCTTTGCAGATCTGTCATTTATCCATTCCAAGCTGCAATAGTAGAATCAAAGGTCAGATGTTCTGGGGCATCAAATAATTGTGTGATTAGGCCTGAGAATCCAAGTTGGGAGTACAATTTAACAGATACCTTTTGGCCTAATTAATACTTATATGACTGGGTATTGTATTTAAAGAGCTGTGAAAGAGACCGGGGGTAAAATCTTTAATTCCCTTTGATATGTGTGTGTGTTGGGTTTAAACCAGTTTTATTGGTCTGCCTTATGTACTGGTTTTCCAACAGTCACCAAAACTCTGTCACTGTTTTTGACAGATCTGGGCAACAGTTCTTAGAGAGATCAGGTTTGTGCTTGTCCACAGTTGTTGTGCTGATGTTTTACATAGATCTAAGGGACAACTCAAGGCTCTCTAGCATCAGAATGATGCCCGCCTTTCCACATTTCTTTGGTTCTGCAAGTCTCCTTTTGCTCTCTTATATCTCCTTTAAAGTCTTGGAAGAGGTACATCGGGCCCTAAGTAAATTGATCTGGCAAACATTGTTTTGAGTTTGCCAGTGAGCTCAGTAGAGCTTGGACACCAAGTTTAGCTCCCTCTCTGGTATTGACAAAATTGTAGGGCAAGGTTTGACTGCATACTCATGGATCAGCATGCTGGGTGGGACTTAGTTCTCAAAAGTGCTTACTTTCTCAAGTACTGATAGAATACGTGATTTGGGTATCAAGTATGGCTGCAAACCCATCATCTGAGTGAAGCATTAGAGTCAACATAAATTGGACCATGTTCTCTCAGATTCACTGATCTGGGAGCAAGAGACACCAGTGCCAGTTAGCTAATTTTCTATTTGTCTTATTCACTTCCAGAATGTTCATTATACTCCTGACTGCATAACCACCCAAACATACTGACAAAGGAAACCAAGCCCATACATACCTCCTCTATGAGAGACTCTTCAGTGTCACCATTACGTGGCCCTTCTCTGACTTCCCACTGCAGGATTTTTATCTTCTATTCACTAGCCTCAGTTTCTGCATACCTGGGTTCCTCTGCTGGTTACTTCATGTGTGAGGTTTGCCCGAGCATGTGGAGAGTGTCCCTGAGCATGGCTGTAGCTGTGTTCTGGAGGTCTTTGGCTGCTGGGGCTCTGCTCTGGTCGGGGAGGGAAAGTCAACCCGTCCCCCTCAGAGGGGCCCAGTTGAAGACAGTTAGGAGTGGGGGAAGAAGACTCTGCATCACTCTCTTCCTGGAGCTTTGTTTTATAGTCTCTGAATCTTGGCTACTGATGGTATTGCATGGCACCGGGGGCAGTTTGTGGGTGTGACTGCCTAGATACTGGAAAATGGGGGATCTGGGTGGAAGAGGCCCAGTGTGGGATCCCCAGGGCTGAGATGTCCAAGCCTCCTTGGATCAGGACTGGATTTCCTCCACTCCTATTCCGCATTTTCCAGTAGCTAGGCAGTCACACCCACAAACTGTTTCCCCCCACCCCCGCATCAATGGCCAAGATCCAGAGACTATATAACAAGGCTCCTGGAAGTGCACAGCTGCATTTCTCAGCTGTACAACCTCTAGTTCTCCCTCTCAGAGAACCCAGCAAGCTACCGAAAGTATGCTGCCTACACAGCAGAGCCCGGCAAGCTCCCCGTGGTGTATTTGACATGCCAAAAGCAGTAACAATAATGGGTCTCATTTCCATGACCCTGAAAGAGTCTCCAATGTGGCACCATTGGGAAGGACGAGTAAAGAGATCCTGAGCAATTCTCCGGGCTAGAACGAATGGAGACATTACTGGCACCTGCTCAAGCAAATTGATGAACAACAGGAAGACAGTGATACAGTAATTCACTAGCCTAGTGCTCTGCCAATTTTAGTTTTGCAGCCTATACCTCAGACTTCCTTCTTCAGCTAATCTCTGCCTATAGAATGTCAGGCTACAGTAGAGTTCTCCATGGGAGCCAATGTTAAGGCCCAAACCCAATTTCTTCCTCAATATAGATTTTGCTCAAGGAGCTTATTCTTGCACCTCCTCTCTCTTTTATACCCTTAAAGTCAAGTTCTATAAATCAGTAAATTCTATCAATAGGAATAGATCATGTTAGCTTCAGTCTTAACATAAATCACCATGTGTTTTTCAAAATAAATCATAGCATCATAAAGTAAGAAGGCATTATGATGGGTACTTAAGTGGATATATATAGCTGTTCTTGACAGATAAACAAGCTACTTAGATGACTTCTAAAAAGAGAAGTCTATAACTTTCCAAGGTAAATCATACCAATCTTAATATCCTTGATATAAAATTGATATTTTTGAAAATAATATCTTCAATTTTCGCTAAACTGTCCTTGGTTAAAAACTTCCCCCCTGAATTACAAAGAAGAAATTTTAGCTGTATTTTTTTTCTTGCAAACAATGTGATATTTATTTATTTATTTATTTATTTTTCTAATGAGTAAGTTTGCAGAAGCATATTAAGGCAACAGAGAGAAGTGGCTTAAAGAACCTGGAAATATGAAGTAATATCACCCTAAAAATCATTGTATAATGAATCAAAGAAATGGAATCATTTCAGAGAAACATCTTCTGATGTCATAGCAAGCTGTCCCTGTCCTGAAGAAACTGGCATAATGATAAAGTACCTCACTTAGGATGCATCTGGTCAGACTGAAATGCCTCAAACAGAAAAGCATTCACAGCCAGACAAGATAGTGTTCTGGAACAACTTGAAGCAGAAACTGTATGTCTCACCCTAATAAACAAACTAAATCCTTTCACTTCCTATGTTCCTTTCCCTAAATAATAATTCTCAACTAGTGGTCGAAGATTTTCATTGTAGTATCACCTGGATTAGAAAATACTGCAATGAACAGAGAAGTGCAGATAGCATTTCTTCTAGCTGTATATATACATATAGATATATATTTTAAATATATTTTTGCTTTATGTTTTTGGGCCACAACAGTGGCCAACAGTGCTCAAATCTCACTCCTGGCTCTGCTAGATCTCATTTCTTCCATACCGCATTGCCATGCATTCTGTTTGATCATCAACAAAGACTCTTTCCCTGTCTTCTGTCGTCCTGCCAGTTATGTCAAGGCCACATTTTATTGGATGGCCACACTTCTGCTCCACAGCTGCAGGTGAGGAAAATCTTTTGTCATTTCTACTTGCTTTCTGCACTCAGTGAAATTAAATGCTGTAGGTATGCTATGTGTGCATACCAGTCTCCTGAAGATGTTTTTTTTTTTTGGGGGGGGGGAGGGTCACACCTGGCATTGCACAGGGGTTACTCCTGACTTTGCACTCAGGAATTACTCTTGGTGCTGCTCGGGGGCCATATGGGATGCTGGGAATTGAACCCGGGTCAACCGCATGTAAGGCATATTCCCTACCTGCTGTAGATTTGCTCCAGCCCCAGGATGCTGTTTTAACAGGTGAAGTTTGTATTTCTTGCCCTCCCCTTCAGTGTCACGCACTCCCTCCTTATAGGCAGTATTGCTTTAATTGAAATGTGTTGCTGAGATAATACACAATGAATATCTAAAAAGGAAAACCCAAAATTAATCAACTCCTATGGTTAACAATGGCCTGAACTTATACCTATAGATCAGTGGTTTTCATACTTGAGTATACCACCTAGAGTGTTTGTTAATGCAGTTAATAAGACCAAATGGAGGAATTCTTGATTCAATAGTTCTGTGAATCCAGAACTTGGACTTCTTATGGATTCCCAAGTTTGCTCAAGTTTCTTAGGCAATCACATTTGCAGAACCATTGCTGTAATTAATGGTTGCTAGAAAAAAAAGTTACTAAATATTGTGTAAAATGTGCCATTCTTTCAAATTGTATTCAAAGTTTTAAATCTTTGACTAAAATACTTAGCTAAATCTCTTCTGTAAAAACCTGTAAATGGTTTGCTGATGATAAGTAGTTATGATAGGTCTGAAGCCAGAATGGAATGTGTTGCCCCCAGTCCAGTGACTTCAAAAGTAAGATGCTCGTGGTGAAATTTTTGGCAAAGAGATTCTTCCTGGAGATCTCCTACTTTGTTTTGAAGATTCTCCTACTTCCCCTTGTTATATCTAAAAACCTCTCTGTTCCTCTTTACATTTTCAAATAAACTGGTTATTATCTCAGAAGACTTAAGGAAGTTTATGTGAATGAAGGCAACATGTAATGGTTTGAAGCTTAGAAATGCAAAGAAGTGATTACAGATAGAGCCACAAAAAAAAAAACAACTAAAGAAAGATATGAATTGAATGTTATTACTAAAATGTAGAGAAACATGTAAAGCTACGTGCTCCCTCTCCCTGCCTTCTAGCTCATTTTGTTAATACTGAGTGGGAAAATATGGTTCAACTGGATGAATGCATTTGGTCAGTTTTTAAGGTTGAGTATATGGTGTATGTTCTTTTTTCAGCAAAATACCAGAAAGTGATGTGATTCAAGAAGTTAAAATATTCACTCAGAAAAATATTAAACTCTCAAAATATTTTCAGAGCCTAAAAGGGTCTCCAAAGATCCAAATCCAAAGAACACCAGAAAAAAATTGCAGTTTCTATTTGATAGTTAACAAGTGCTGTACAACCCTGTCTATCTCAAACTGTGCCTTTGTGTCTAAAAAAGCCAGGCTACAAATTAGCACTGACTTGCCTTTATTAGACCCCAGGGGTGTTTAGCCCAGCCTGGAATGCATGGTCATTTACTTGCATGAAAACCTTTAAGAAGCAAGACAAAGTGAAAATTTAAAAATAGAGCTTCAAAGCCTAGATAACAAAGCAAACAGAAAGCCCATTTGAAGTGACCACTTCCCTATCTTAAGGATCATACTATTGATCCATTGCACATAGATTAACTCGCATGCACTACCACTCATTGTGTGAGATAATCTCATATTTGCCAGCGCAGCACTCCACCTTGCTTCTTGGATAACAATACCCAGGAAATGAGGGAGGTAGTGGCAAAGGCCTGAATAGAGACACTCTTCTTTGTTTCTCAGACCTCATTGTCTCCTCAGCTTTTCTTTTCTCCGTCTTTCATTTCCATGTTTGCCAAAGAAAAGAATTAATAGAGTGGAAGTTTTAGATCCAGGCATATTTCATTGACATCAATGCTTTTTCCAACTTGTTCTCAGCTAAGTGGCAGGTCACTGGGAGACTGTCTATATGCTAAATTGCTCTTTTGCTGAAGGGTTTTCTGAGTGGGGAATTATTTGCCAATGGCTGAAGACTGGCAAGTAGACATTTTATATGTTCTTACTTTAGGAACCCTTGAAAACTGTCTATTCCCATGTTTCCGGTGAACAACGATCTGAAATATCTGGAAACCAAGTTATACTCTAAAAGAGTATGCACCAAGTGTTCTTAATTGTTTTTCCCATCTTCACAACTTATTTTTTTATCTCCTGCCCCTCAAATGATCATCACTTCACAGAATGCTCAGGAGGATGATATAGGATTATTAGCTTTAATGTATTTTGTTCAATGTATTTTTATCTCATTCCTACTTTGGACAAACTGGCAGGTTACCCAATGTAGCCTACCCACAGGGCAGAGTCTGGCAAACTCCCCTTGGCGTACCCAATATACCAAATACCAGTAACAATGATGGGTCTCATTCTCCTAAAGAGCCTTGAATATAATCTCAGGGCTAGGATGAAAGAGACGTTACTGGGGCCTGCTCGAGGCAATCGACGAATAACAGGATGATTTGTGATTTGTGATTTGTGAATGTATTTTGTTAATATTTTCTAAACTGTTCTTGCTTTATAATTCTATTTGAAAGGTACTTAGGCATTCTCCCTGGTTTCCATTTAGTCCTTCAGCAGTCTATGGGTAACTGTTGTTGCAAGTCTTTCTATTTTTGTCTTTCTACTTTATTGTGTCTGTGAGTATGCAAGGATTACTACTGGTGGTGCTTTGGGACCCCATGCACTGGGGAATCAAACCCAGGTCAGCTGCATGCAAGGCAAGTGTCTTCCCCTCTGTATTATATCACTGTTTTGCCATTTCTAAGGGAGAAATAAGATGAGCAAAAAAACATGGTTCTGTTCACACTATAAAATGCAATTCAAATAGCTGCAGATACTAAAATTGAGAGCTCTCCACAGTCAATTCCTTACAAGGTCACCTTTCAGATTCTACAATTCCCCAAGTCAAAATTTTATTATATAAAAATCAACATCTCCAGCTCCTCTGCCTGAACCCCTAGCCCCCTGCCCTGTTTTCTATATACCACATCTCTGTTCTCTCATAACTTCCAATTAGTTTTAAAACAATATTTTTCTTCACTTAAAAAAACACTTTTTTAAAAAATTTTGTCCCCCCCCCCAAAAAAAAAAGCTTGCCGAAAAGCACTCTCCAGTGCTTCTTAGGAATCTGGGGCTATGTCTGTCAATACTCACCTGGGTAGAGCAGGCCTTATAACTCAGTGATAGATTGTCAATGTGATGCTTTGGTGCTCATTGCTACTTGGGAGCCACTAATGTTATATCTGCAGTGTTGAAGATGCATGCTATAATGGGGATCAAACGTTATGTTTCATGCAGGCAAGGTAGAGACTCCAGCTCTTTGGACCATCTACTTTTTTCTCAAACTTCACGTTTTAAAATTTATATTAGCAAATATGTGTAAAACGTTGTCATATAGATTCAATTCAAATCAATTAAATCAAGATGGGTATATTCTTTATATACATATATTTTATGCAATACGTTCACTAATTCACAAAAGACAATTTTCATTTTGTAGCAATTTTAATAATTATTCATTAGAGCATTTTAAAAGTGCATATGTAGGGGTCTGTGAAAAACCCCTTCTCTCAGGCTTTGAAACCCCTTCTCAAGGAGTTGTGAAAACTCCTTGGCTTGGGGATTACACGTTAACAGAAAGTCTCAGGCTCTCCAGGTGTCTCTCTCTCACCACCTGCGTTCAGTGCTCTCAAGCCGCTTCCCTGCCTGGGATGGCTGTTGCCTTCCCAGGATGGACAAAGAGGGAATGAAGGTCAAGCTGGTTGCTGATTAGTTGCCATTTATTCAATCTTTCATCTCTCCCAGCTCTTCTTAACCCCCTCTGTAACTCACTCTACAATGCTCTCCATGTCTCCTCTCCAATCTCCCCAGCCACTCTTACTCTCAGCTCTCAGCCTTTTCTCTACCTCATAACCTTCTCCTGTAACTCTGAGTCTCTGCTTTTCTCCGTCATCGCTCTCCCTCAATCTTCCTCAAACTCTCTGTCTCACTCAGTCTACTCGTCCCTCTGTCATCATCACTGTCTCCCACTCTCTTCAATCCCTTTCTCCCCACAGCGTCAATTTGTTCTTCTCTCTCACCATGCCCCCACAACCACACCTCCCCACAAAAAGCACAATCAAAATGTTTTTCCAGTCTTCCCGACCAGCAACAGCCCACAAGGGCAAACCGGCCCTTAAAGTGTGTTTCTCCTCTCCTTAGACCTGCAACTTGATTAACATCTTTAATTCTCCTTCCTAATATTTACCATTCTGTATGGACACAGTAATAGACACTTTTAGTCTTGTAGGGTGACTCTCCTGGGACATCTTGCTATAGACTCAGACTGCAGTGCTCAGGCCAGATCAATCATTCCTAACACCAGCAAGCTCCAAATCTACTTATTACTTTTTGGATCAGGACAGAACTTGTCAATGATCAAGCTCTTAACATATAGGTAAGAATTATGGCACTTTGGCCAGCCCCAATTTGATGCCAGGGTAGCTAGCTCATCACTTGCCTGGGGTTCATCCAGTCCCTCATCAGGACCCTGCTTTTGTGGATCTAGAAATTAAGGGCAACTGAGGCTTAAGTTGAGAGAACAGATTTCCAGGAGCTAATATTATTTGTATTCAATCAACTCTAAGCCACAGGCTTGTCTTTTTGAGTGTCTGGAGCGATAGCACAGCGGGTAGGGCGTTCGCCTTACAAGCGGCCAACATGGCCGACCCGAGTTCGATTCCTCCGCCCCTCTCGGAGAGCCCGGCAAGCTACCGAGAGTATTGGATATGCCAGACACAGTAACAACAAAGTCTCCAATGGAGACATTACTGGGCCCGCTCGAGCAAATCGAAGATCAACGGGAGGGCCTTTATCTTTTATCTTTTATCTGTATTCATACAAAAAACAATTGCTCTGAAATAACTAACCATGCAAAGGACATTAAGGAGAAGAGAAAGACAATACTTATAAGTCAGAGTCTAATAAGGAGGTAAAGGTAATTGACAGGTCGGGAGGCAATCAACAAACATAAGCTCCCAGCAGCCAGGGAGGAAGGGCAAACTAGTATCTTCCTAGAGGGGACTGGGATGTTGCTAAAATATTCAGTTGTATCCTTTCAGAGTATTATCTTGGCTTTTGTATACAACCAATAGAATGTGGACTGCACAAGTAGCAAAAGTTAGAGGTGGGAGGAAATTTCAAGTCTTCAATTATAGGTGATGATAGTTTATGTAGAGTTATAAAAATGAAGTTGGTAAGAAGAGAACAGATTCTAGGTATATTCTGCAAGTGGTATTGATAAGACTTGATGGTGGAGATGGACATCCAACAATGAGTTCTAGCAGCAGATGGATAGCAGTGCTACATGCTAAGTTAATGAGGATTGGCAAAGCCAATTTAACTTTGAGAGTTAAATTTAAGAGTGATGAATTATACATAATGATTTTTCAGATGTTTTTCTATAAAGCTAAGAGGAGGTGCCAAACATTCATTTAGACATTATTTTCAGTCTTCCAAACAGCTTCAGAGAATAAAATTTTTTTTGGTCATATGACTTTAAAACTTAAACAATTGAGCTGAATTTATTGATTGAGGACTAAATATAGAAACATTACTTAAGTTTAAGAAGTTAAATTATCTCACCTAGTGATAGTGTGGTTAGGGAAGAATCAAACTTAAACTCATGGTGCCCTTAAGTTTTATAAGTTGAACAGAATATGTGGCAGAAATGGATTGAAGAAATAGCTTCTGACATAGGAAAAGAAAATAGTATAATGAATAAAACTCTATGCAAAATTTTTATTGCAACTAGATAAGAGTAATAAGCGGTGTCAAATGTAAGCTTTATAAGGACAATAGATTACCACTATTTCAAGATGAGGTATGATCTTATTGAGAGTATTTGTCAACTACCTGAGTCTTAAGTAACTTAACAGGGATAGGGATGAGGGAAAATGCGAGGTTAGAAGAGAAATTGCAAGTATAGAAACTATCCATTGAATCAGAGAGATAACAGTGGAGGTACTCTGATCTGGGTTTCAATCCTTGGCATCCCATTCTGTCCCTGAGCACTTCCAGCAGTGATCACTGAATGAAAATCAGGAGTAACCCCTAATCATGATTGGATGCCGTCTCCCTTCAGAAAAAAAAAGTATCTGTTGGTTTCACTCAGATAACTTTTTTAAACCAAAAAAAAAAAAAAACAACAGTAATGAGAGATATTTGTAGTATAATGAGATCAAAGGAGATTTCTGAGAGATGGTTTTAGTAAGCTATGTTTTATAATTGAGAAAAAGATCCTGTAATAAGGGAGTAACAGATGATACCAAAGAGAAGAGGTGTATATCTAATCATCAGGGAGATGTAGATCAAAACAACAATGAGATATCATTTCACACCACAGAGATTGGCTCACATCCAAAAGAACAAAAGCAACCCGTGCTTGCACGAATATGGGGAGAAATGAATCCTCCTTCACTGCTGGTGGGAATGCCGACTGTTCAACCCTTTTGGAAAACAGTATGGATGATTCTCAAAAAATTAGAAATTGAGCTCCCATTTTATCCAGCAATACCACTCCTGGGAATATATCCCAGAGAGAAAAAAAAAGTATAGTCAATGTGACATCTGCACTTGTTTGTTCATTGCAGCACTCTTTGCAATAGCCAGAATCTGGAAAAAACCTGAGTGCCCGAGAACAGATGACTGGTTAAAGAAACTTTGGTACATCTACACAATGGAGTACTATGTAGCTGTTAGAAAAGATGAAGTCATGAAATTTACATACAAGTGGTACTACATAGAAAGTATCATGCTAAGCGAAATGAGTCAGAAAGAGAGGGATAGACATAGAAAGATTGCATTCATCTGGAGAACATAAATTAACAAAATAGGAGACTAACACCTAAGAATGGCCAATATTAGTACCAGGAATTTTGCTCCATGGCTTAGCCACTCAAGCTAGGGGAAAAGGCAGCTCAGATATAAAAAGGAGCACCAAATAAAGGGTGTTGGGAAAATCCTCCCAGGATGGGAGAAGCTTGCTGAAAGTAGACTATAGACCAAACATGTTTGCCACTAAAAGCCTCTTTTGCAAACCACAACACCTAAAAGGAGAGAGAACAAAAGGGAATGTCCTGCCACAAAGGCAGGGTGGGATGTGGGGAATGGGGGGTGGGAGGGATACTGGGATCCATGGTGGTGGAAAATGAGCACTGGTGGAGGAGTGGGTATTTGATCATTGTATATTTGAAACCCAAGCACCATTTGTAAGTCTACAACTGAACCTCATGGTGTCTCACTAATGAAAATATTAAAAAAAAGTTGAAAGGTGATGAAGACTCTTGGTTCATCTGGAAGGGTTGTCTTTTTATCTGAGACAATGATATTTGTTTCATTATAAAATAGAGCAGTCAAAGTAATCTGAGCATACATTATTATAAAATGGTGGATCACTTGATGAATAGTAGTGATTTTTCTTTTTTGTCTGTTTTATTAATGAAAAATTAGACAATGTCTGTAGCTATGAGATAATGATAGAAAAAGGGCTTTGAATACTAGTAATTTTTCACAATTGGAAAGAAATATACTAGGAAGGTGTAGTAAAGATTATTCTGGCATGCTGGTAAATTTAAAGTCAGTCAACAGAGTAATGTGATCATCTCTAATCATATTCAGCTTTTCAAGGATTCTGTTTTTTTCAGGAAGGGCTTTAGGACAGAGTGTGAAAGGTACTTGTAAGAGAATGTTTAGATTATGTAACCACAAAATCTATATAGAAACTAAAGAAAATATGTGATCAGGATGGCAGGAAGTAGTATAGGTTAGTATAATTCATTGTGGTAGTATAATTGTAGAGTCAACTGCTTTAATGGAAAGGAGTATATTATCTGGGTAGAAAATTTTGATGATCAGAAAGTAACATACTAAATTAGTAGATCAGATATATTGGTGATGGCAAAGATAGGATTATGCCCATGGATCTGAATGAGTCATATGATATTTGGGTGACAATAAAGTGAGACACAGAAATTAGAATTCTGTATATGCAAATTGATTGTTCAGATATATGAAGTTTAATGGGTAATTATAGGAGTAGGCACTTGAAATATTTTCCAAAAGTGATCTGCTTATTGATTCTGGCAAATTTATTTTACAGCTTATACAATATTTCCTTTCTTTTTATGTATATGTTACTAAGCTATTTTCAACATTGCTAGAAACACCTTTTCTAAGTTGTTTAAAAGGTTAAGGAAAATGTTTATTTTATGCATAACTAACAAAGAAATAAAAACAAGAAATCTCAGCAATAATTACTAACCAAGAATGAATGAGTGAGTAAATTAATGGTAATCCTTGACATCTTCGAGATAAAAGAAGAGGGAAATGCATTTCATTGCACTTATTTTATGGATAAAATAACTGACATTTGGAAGATAAATTACTCAGGATTACATGGCTTATTAGTGCATGAAATGAGACTAGATTCAAATACTAAGACCAATATATTTTCTAGGAAAAAATCTCTTCAATACATGGTCAGTACTTAAATTTCAACATCATCAAAAGTAGATAGAGAAGCAAGAATAGACTTTTAATTCAAGTTCAATATTGTTGATGGGTTGTAGCTTATGTGCAAACTAAGAGCCAGGAAAAACTTTGTTCCAACCTTTTCAAACTTTAAAATTCTATTGCATTTCTGTATCCTTTCTTGTTTACTTTCATAGCAGAGTTTGTATTAAATTGTGTAAAACTCTGAGATTTCTCTAAGTAAAGTGTAGGCTAGTGAATCTAAAAATTAAATCAAAGTGTTATTTTCATAATGGGTTATGAAAACTCTTAGCTAGGTGTTATTATTGGAGAAGAAAGAAATTTGGCAAAACAATAAAACATGAGAACTCTATGTGAGTCTCTGTTAAATATTAATGTTGTCAACACCTAGGGGATTTTACCCATGGTAGAACCAGGTGAGGAAAGAGAGTTATGGGCAAATTCCTTTACAATTCTTATTTTAATCAATGCCATAATATGCATTGCTTTTGTGATTGGTCAAGACACAAACATCTACCTACATTGTATCAAATTTTAAACTGTAATTTACACTTTAATCCAGTGGTTATAGTAAGATTTTTTTAAATCTTTCTTTAGTTAAAAATAAATTCTAAACAAGCTTTACTTCTTTCCTATGTTCTTCAGTTTAAGCATCGATTACATTATTGTTTTCGTAGTTAATGATAGAACTGAATCTAAACTGATTAAATGAAACAAATAATGCAAAATTGTAAGGTCAGGAAATTTTCTATTTGAAAAAAGTCAATCATTTTATAGTAAGAAATGATGCATAGCTCTTGGACTCATGTCTTTAAAAGGAAAATTCTTCGTTAAGCACTGGGTGACTCCTAAATTGTCTTACTTCTTAAAAGAACATGTTCCCTATCTTAGTGGTAATTCAGGGATAATTAATGATGAAAAGAACATTTCTTTCTTCCATTCCTGGGACCAGGGTTCAGGAACATATAAGTTGTAAAATAAATTTGCTAGAATCAAGTAGCAGATCACTATAATTACTCTTTAACTTCAAATACAGGCCTACTCGATTTGCCCATTCAAAATTCTACTTGCTGTTTCTTTCTTTTCATTCAAATTATTATATGATTCATTCAATCCCACAGTCTTAATACTACCACGGTCATCACCATGATTCCAGGAATGGAAGAAAGAATTAAGTTTTCCTAAATCTATGAAATTAAGTTCTATTGAATTTGATTATACAATGAAACTGTAAATTATGGTACTGGAACAACAAAAGTGATATAATGTTAAACATAAATTCTAAATTTATAAAATTTAACAAAAATATGTTCAAATAAATAATTTCAAATAAATAATTTATACCATTATAACAATAAACTTAATGATCATTTCAAGCACTGTGGGTAAACTGCAAGATAGTTTGTATATTAATGTATCTAATATTGAAGAAAGTAAAAATTAAACTTTCTTTACAGACCATTAAATAAAATTTAGTTGGCTTGGGTCAGAGTGGTTACCTACTATAACCAACATATTTCAAAATGAGCCATTCAGCCATTCAAGGTTTATATGTGGTATATTTTGTCCAAGTCATTACTTTATAACAATCATTTAATTGAACAATTAAATGAAGATAGAAGGATGGTCTATAGAATTTATGTCTCCAAATTGCATTCATGATCTAAGTTTGCTTAATTTGTCCATATTTGCTTTAATTTATGAATACATCCTTTTGGACTAGAAAAATTACTTTTTTTCACTTTATCCCTTTGATTCATACATGAACGCTGTGGTATTTTAAACAAACAGAGGTTAATATACTGTTGCTAGAGTAAAAGCCACAATGATTCATCTTCAAAGGTATGTAATCAGATGTATTAACTGCTGTCACCCTGTTTGGCTCCATAGATACAAAGGTTCAAATACGCTGTTAGTAGTTTCAAAAGGAAATTTCAAATTGATGATTGCTTTAGACCATTAAGCACACAGTTTAGCATCAAAGTTTAGTAATATCTGTCTTCTGTTAATGTGCCCCCCCCCCCCCCCCCCCGTTAACCACTCTCCTGCCCGCGGAGGTGGTCCTGGGGATGGATCCGCTGGTGCAAGGAGGGACCAACCAAATGAACACAAGACACAAAAGACAAGAGTACAGTATAGAAACAGAGAGAAAAAAGGACAGACTTTATTGAGGGATACAGGCTGTTTATATAGGGTCTGGGATAGCACAGTCACAAGCAGAAGCAATATAACCATACATGGTAAGGTTAGCAACAAGAGTTTTACATAGCATTCAAGGTAAACATTTGTATATCAAAGGGTGTTATGGTAGTAGATGCATCCTGAGCTTTGCATTTGTATATCAAAGGGTCTTATGGCAGTAGATGCATCCTGGAGGTCACTATAGATAAGGCCAAGTAAGATAACTATCAGCCTGATGTATGTGGCTATAGATCAGGTATCCACTGAAGTTAGGAAGTCCTGGGAGACTGTCACCAATGTCCCTAATATGGGAACCACAGCCAGGGTCTATGAGAGGGCTCTTGGCTTCCCACGTGAATGAAAATCTTTTTGGAAAAAGAATAGCACTGTAGCACTGCCCTCCCATTGTTCATAGATTTAGCTCGAGCGGGCCCTGTAACGTCTCCATTGTGAGATTTGTTGTTACCATGTTTGGCATATCGGATATGTCACAGGGATCCAGGCTTTGCCATGCGGGTGAGATACTCTCAGTAGCTTGCCGGGCTCTCGGGCTCTCTATGTGGGGGAGGAATCAAACCGGGATCAGCCAGGTTGGTCGCGTGCAAGGTAAACACCCTACCTGCTCTAAAAATATTCGATCTATGGAATAGATACCCTAGTTATTTACGATGGATTAAAAGCCAAGTTTTATCCATGTGTAGCTAACAAAAATTAACCTCGCAAGTTACTAAGAGAGAAAAAAAATATAAGAACAAAATCTCACCAATGGGCACTCGGGTCCTCTGTCAGTAATGATCATGTGAAATGCAAAGAATATTGACAGAAAAAAGAAATAAACATTTAGTGTCACTACTTCTTACTTAGTGACTCCTATGTTTTCAAATTATTGCTTTTTTTGAAATTTTTTTATACCCACACGTTGACAAAGTGAATTTGTCTGGGTAGACTTATAAAATATATACTGAAAATAAGAGGCATTCCAACTCAAAATGGCACTTCATCAACTTGTGTTGCTCTCACCTTGCAAAATGAAATTTTCAGAAAATATTAACAAATTGCAACAGGCTGGAACAATGTAAGTGAATTACTGCTGTTAATGAAATTTAGGGATGCTCTATTATTTCTGATCTTTATCCCATACAATTATTATTATTATTATTGGTTTAATTTTTATTTTAATGCTAATTCTATCCTTTTTTTTATCAAATGCAATGAAAATCAGTATTAATGTTTAATTCAAACTTATGTTAAGACTATTTCTAAAGCATAGAATGTTGGGCTAAATGAATTTTACCTTTCACTCACAATAATACTACATTCTTTCTAAAGATCATCTATGGTGCTTAAACTATAATTTAGTACTTTAACCAAATAACTTCTTATTGTTATTTATTATTGAATCTCTTGGGATAATCCTGTCAGTTTAACTGGCTTTTAAGCTTCTTAATGACAGATCTTATTTTGGATTTTTCTTATTTTGTGTCCTTCATAGAATTAAGTCAAGCTTCAAGATATGGTAGAGATGAAGAACTCAGGTTTCATGACTTGACTCTCACATATACTTTTGATACCAAGGAGGAAGTTGTATGATGCTTTATACAATGGAAAAACCTTAATAACAGACTGAATAGAAATTGGCATACTTAAAAGTCATCGTGGATGATATATTTTTAATAGACTTTGTGGATGTCTTAGTTTGTGCAGGGATATAGTAGAATTTTGCAGGGTAATTGTTCCCTGACTTGGAAACTGCTAGCCTGAGTTGCAAAAATTTTTAATATTTTGAAATATTTATTTCTCATATGGGCTGGAGCAATAGCACAGTGGTAGGGCGTTTGCCTTGCACGCAGCCAACATGGCCGACCCGAGTTCGATTCCTCCGCCCCTCTCGGAGAGCCCGGCAAGCTACCGAGAGTATCTCGCCCGCAAAGCAAAGCCTGGCAAGCTCTCCGTCACTTATTCAATATGCCAAACACAGTAACAAAATGTCTCATAATGGAGACGATACTGGGCCCACTTGAGCAAATTGATGAACAATGGGAGGATGAACAGTATTGTTTTTGTTTAAACATGTATACCTGTATATAAAATCTCCCATGCTGTTGAAGTGTTGTTGATTTAAGATACCATTTGTCCTTAGAAAAGGATTTGGGACTACTAATAATATTAACTGCTCTTAAAACCAAATCTTGAATACTTTAAGAAATTTAAAATTAGGACTCAAAATTAAGTATATTAAGCATTTTTCTATGCATGTTATTAATTTCGCTAGGTCCTGATTACGTTTACATTACACAAAATGAAGATTGAAGACCAAGATCTAGGTTTTCTGGTTAAATTCTTGTTAGTGTGGTGAGGTTGATCCTTAATGTTCTCAAATTTTTTTGTTTTTTCATCTTATCTTTTAGATACACTAGTGTTTTCAAGTTTTTCCAATCCTGCCCTTAGAGAAGAAACTCTCAGAAGTATCCATTAACATTAATGTAGTCTGATTTGTTATTTTTTCTGAGGATAAAATTGTGTGTGTGTGTGTGTGTGTGTGTGTGTGTGTGCGTGTGTGTGTGTGGTATGAAACAGACAAAGGACAGCTTTTTCTGAGCGAGAGTTGAAACCCTATTTTATCTATAGACAATATGTTATCTATAGTCAATATGTCAATATGGGATAGAGAGTACGTTTGAGAGAATTGTGGGAGAGATTTTGTCAATATAATAAAACTAGATGTAGATTCTAGATAGGAAATGAAGTTGTACAGACATATGGGAGAGCCATTGCTAAGTCAGCATGTTATGAAGTTGTATGAGTGGGAAATGTTCATGAGAACAGGATATTGGAGCCAGGATTATGTTTTACTGTTATATTACATCTACATTAATTTACAGTATTTTATACTCTTTGAAATTCCTTTCTTTATTTTTCTCCTATTTTGAACTACTATCTTTTAATTATATTACTTAAATTCCCTTAATTATTCCAGATGTGTAAAATAGATGCTCAGTGATGTTTGATTGGCTTCTTTTGTTTTCATATTTTACATTCATTTCAATATTGACTACTAGGAGCAAAAGACTAGCTATATTTGGTAATACTGAAAATTGAGATATTATGATTGTACTAACTCTCAAAATTATTTTCATCAAATAGACCAAACCCAAAATTTACATGTCTACCCTGGAAGTCAGCAAAAGGGGTTCACATAAAGAGGAAGAAGGAAGAGTGAAAATTAGGAGAGATCTGGGTTTGAGGTTCAGTTCTACTCAAATCATAAATAAGATTCTATATAGACTTATTTTCATAATGCCTTGATCTTTTTTCACTGAATATTTGATTATCCAAAATAACAAAAAATAACATATATCTGGCATTCAATCTTTAATCCTACTTTCTGTAACTTTATAGTTTCAGATTTGATGTCTCAGAGATTTTATGTTTTTTAATCCTCAGTAATGAAGAGGTACTTCAACAAGAAAAGCAAGTAAATAATTTCAAACAAAAGTGTGTAAGATGGTGCTATAAACAAAGTGTTATTTTTTTCTAATGGTTTATATTTCTAGCAATTGAATTGAAAAATGAAATGATGGAGTATTGCAAATATATAGAAGGAAAGTCAAATAAATTTTTCTTCATGCTTCTAGTTCTTTATAGTACATTACATCAGTTAATGGCAATTTGTATAATTTGTGTAATGACATAAATTGCCACAAATCCTCACTCAGTGAAGTGCTGTCAGAATCATAAGTCAGAGCCAGAGAATGAGCTTTGGGAAACACAGTCTATCAGCCTTAGGGTGAAAGAGGAATGGGTCAGGGTGACAATCATTCTCTGAGTCACTGTGCAGAGTTGAGAAGGAAAATGAATGGAATGGCATGAAGGAAGCGTGACTGAACCAGACCTTGATGAGATAATCCTCCACATCAAATGGAATAATGTTTCATGACTACATGTTGTTTTGCTCAACTTCTAAAATTACTTTCCCTAACTTATGATTACTTCTCTGCAGGGGTCTAAGGACAATGTTAAAAATAAATCTCACATCCTTCCAGAGACTTTTTAGCACAGGCAACTTATTTTAAATATATATCAAGAAGTGTCAAGACTTTGATATTTTATCCTATCAACTTAATAAATTAACCTAACACAATTTCATGGATGCTAGCAGAAGACTTGAGACTTCTGGGTCAGAAACAAAGGACTTTGTTACTTAGGCACAAGAAGTATCGTATTATTTCACCTATTCTAAAAGCCTCAGTTCCCTACAGTATGTCACAAAGAGCTACATGGCACAGAGAAGTCAAGGTTAGCAATATTAAGAGAGAGGAACCCTGGGCATAGAGAATCCACAGCTTTTAAAATGGGCAGTAGATAAAAATCCAAGATTCTTTTTTTTTTAAATTCCAAGTCTAGAAGTAAATCCTTCAAAATTCATCTTTCAAGGCTATTGAGTATGCATACATCCTTGAAAAAATAGTATGAAGTAAAGCAATCGGTGCCTCACTTCCCAAGACATGACAGTATTGATAATTATCTTCCAACATTTTAAAAAAGAGAAATGCTCTAATAAATCTCATAACTTTTACTCCCCTTGGGATGTGAAAATATTGTCTCTTTCTCCTGGAGAGATATTCTTGCCTCACACTACCTCCATTCTTGAAACTAATGAACTTAAGCTACCTAGACAGTGGAAAATGAAACAAAACATTAACTTTGGTCTTTTAGCATTGGCAGAGGGTCTAAAGTAATAATCCTTGGCATTTATCCCTTTACCTTTTATTATCTAAGCACTTTGTGAAATTATCTAGTTAGTTAATCTTCTTAACACCTTGTGAGTGAGGTTAAATGATGCAGTTTCTAAAAAAGATATATACAAATTATAAATTGATAGATATAGCAATATAAGTTTGGGTTATAATTGTTCTTGGTGTTTGATGATATTATAGCCATTTTATGGGCCAGTGGGTATAGTTTCTTCTACACGTCATCTGTTTTTATGGTCTAAGCATTTGAAGGAACAATCCAAATTGACTCAATGAAACCTCTGTCCCTTCAAAATAGCCTATGCATAGGACATAATATTTTAAATAATTTATTCCCCCACCATTTACCCTCAATTTTAATTCTACTTATAATTCCAGGAGCAATTATTCTAATGTGAATTTTAAAATTTGAAAATTAGATAACAACATAAATGGTCACATAGATTTTACTTACTCAATATACAGTCCTTTAGGACTTATTGTTTTTTAAAACTAAATGGCAGATGACAAAGTATTTTCATCATTGAATTAATAATGCAAATTTATTTCTTTGACATTTTATTAACACAACCTGTAAGTCTAACTTCATAAAATTATTTTTACATAAAAGGACACAGTATCTCAAATTTCACAGCAGCATGAAATGTTTAGGTATTTTATTTTTCACTGATGAATCCCTAAGACTGAAATCAATAGTGCTCACAGTGTGAAATATAAATATTTGTTTAGTGAATGATGATGTAGTAAGCCAATTTCCACAGAAATTCACATAAGGAAAGCCCTATCATGATATGTAACATTTCTTGGATAGTCATTACCCCTATTTCTCTTTTTCTACACGTTATTCAGTAGTTATTCCTAGGTATCCACATCATCCTAAGTCACTCATGTTGTAAGGCAGATAGAGGTTTTGAAAGAACAAATACATTTTTTTCTTCTTAGCCAATAACATAGTTTGTCATTTGAGCAACAGCAATAATGGGTGGGATCTATAGATATAGATATATAGATATTATACAATCTATATCATCTTTACTTCTCCGGCTTTTATATAAAATTCTATTTCCAAGACCTCAGATAATATTCCTGTAACCAACATAAGTGTATAAATCTCTTGTATCCGTTATTGTCACTTATCTTTAAAGTTTCCACACAACTGCTCTGATGTAGACGCTACAGGCTGTCTTGACTATGTGCTGATTACTCTGTGTTCTTGGGACTCATATTCTTCGTAGTCATTCATATCACAAGTTTAATCTAGTTTAGCTACACTAGCATCTAAAATTGGTAAATGTGCTATGATTTACATTCAAAATAGATGCTTTCACTTTTGAATAGCTACCTTGTAGAAAGCAAAAAAAAAAAAAATGTGTCAGCTCTGCACAGGTCAAAATCTTGTTGAAGATGGCACATGTAATCCTCTGGTAGCGAACCTAAATTTATACAACAGCTACCCGTTCCTAGCCTGGAAAAGATCATAGTTGATCAAGAAACATATCATGGTCATATTTTGCTTGTTGCCTTCTTTTAATCAGACATCTTCCAGCATCGTTTTAAAAATATCATGTTTTGACTCCATGTTTTCTCATTCTTTATGAATTCAACAGTCTATGCAACATTCACTTAATTTTCCTTCATCTCTAGAATCACATTACATGCTTTATATAGATTTTTGGAAAACTTTTTTATCTGTTTCTTCATATTTGCAGTTTATTCTTCTCTTTGAAGTGCACGGAAATGATGATAATATAATCAGCCTCATCACCTAAACACAGATGAATGTGACAAAAAGGCACGTGGCCTAAGAAATAAAAGTTCAGCCTGTTTTTGACATAAGTGTCAAGACAAACTAAGAGTTGCCCTTGCAACAGATAATTAGGGAAAACTGTCAAGCCTGCAGCTTAATCCTGTGTACATCTGCTCAAAGTCAGCTCTGAAAACTGTGGGATCTAGGAAGACAATCTTTTGTAATTAGCCAAGGCCACTATAATCCATAAAAACATCTGATCAAATTGATTTCCAGTCCATCAAGTGATATCTGTCAACATCAACCTTACGATCCTCCCCAAACTGTGACCACCACATGTAAAGCTCTAAGGTCATTTAAAGGTCCCTTTGCCTCATAAATAAAAATCATTTTCACTTTTTGACAGGCTGCTTTTGTGTGTGTGTGTGGTGGTAGGAAACAGTGGAAAAAGAAAAAGATGGAATTTCAGAAACATTCATAAACAATAGCGTGCAAAAGACAGAAATTCACAAAACAACTTTTGTAAAATCAATGTTCTGCAAATGTGTAGATAACAAAATGTGTAATTTATGAAGAGAAAATCATATTATCTCTGCTTCTACTCTAAAGTTCTTTCGATTGCTCTTATCGTAGGCATTGTTGAACATTGCACCCAGTCTGTTTCACTACTTAGATGAGCAGCTTGCATCTCTCTGTCATAGCTCTGGTGTTCTCTGGTCTCTAGACAGTCTCTGTTCCAATCACTCAATCATCTTTCTTAATCTCAGGCTTTTTGTTTGGATTATAGCACAGCGGTAGGGCGTTTGCCTTGCACACAGCCAATTTAGCCGACCTGAGTTCGATTCCTCTGTATTCGATAGGCTAAAACAGTAACAACAAGTCTCACAATGGAGATATTAATGGGCCCGCTTCACTGGTAGTGAATCCACTGAATACACTAGTGGATTCACTACCAGGATTTCACTGAGATAAAATTTAAAATTTTATTTCTTAATACACCAACTTGTACTACTGGCATTATAATATAACTCTATAACATCTGATCACATAAGTGTATATATGGGCATACTATATATGTAATTTTTGTACACACACATATAACAGGGGCCTCTGAGGTAGTATAGTGGGTAGGACACTTACCTTGCATGCTGTTGACCCTGGTTCTATATTGGGCATCCAATATACTCTCCTGATCATTGCAAGGAATAATTCCTGAAAGCAAAGCTAGAGTAACCCCTGAGTATCCCCAGGAATTGCCCCCAAACCAAAGGGAAATCAGCACAGAACATATGGATAGAATGCACAAACATAGAGCTATTGATAAATGTAAAATAATACCTACTTCTATTTTAAGGGATGTCTTTAAAGAATCTAATTATATAGATCTACATTCACCACTTCAAACACTCTAACAATTTAAGACACATATTTGGACATTACCTTTATCCTATTCTTCTTAGATCCCTAATTATGTTTCTATTCTTCCACAACCATCAGACCATGACAATTCTTTTCTCCCAAGCACTTCCTATGATCCATTTAACATGTTTTCTTTTCCTCATTCCTATCGTTTCTTATGTGCGTATGCCATAGTCTCCCTCTGTAGACTTGACACTTTCAATTCGTCATAAAACTACTACTAACTTAACCAGATAAAATGCAGCTCTAACTCTTTACCTTCAGAATTTTTCAAACATTTCTCATAGCCTTATCCTGGTTATGTATGGCCTCTAATTTTCCAAATAAATTCCATGAAAATACAATTCATAGTGTATATGTGCTACAATGTGTATGCTAAGTTTATTAACCTATATTTTCATGTTATCTTAATTTTTATCCTAAAATAAGAAATTGCAAGTCCATAATTGTGCCTACAATATGACATATCTTAGGTACCAATTAATATTATGCAAGCTTCAAACCACAGCACTCAAAAGGAGAGAGAAGACAAAAGGGAATGCCCTGCCACAGAGGCGAGGTAGGATGGAGGAGATGGGAGGGGGTTGGAGGGATACTCAGATCATTGGTGGTGGAGAATGGGCACTGGTTGATGGATGGGTACTTGATCATTGTATAACTGAAATCCAAGTACAAAGATTTGTAAGTCTACAACTGTACCTCATGGTGTTTCACTAATAAAAATTTAAAAAAAAACACATACACAAAAAATACTATGCAAACTTACACATTGTATCAATCACAGTTCTGATGTAGAAAATAATGTATTATCACTATGTCAATTTATTATTATACAATATATTAATACACTACTAGACATGGAAATGCAAATAATAAAATGGTCTAGGAAGCTAGAGTAAACTATGTCATTTAAAGACTGGATATTGGAATTCCAATAACTAAATCTAAGTCTAGTAATACCAGTTGGAATATAACAACAGCACAAGTTAAAGTATAGCACTGTCCTCCCATTGTTTGTCGATTTGCTCTAGCGAGCACCAGTAACATCTCACAACAAATTGTGAGGCTTGTTATTACTGTTTTTGGCATATCTAATATGTCATAGGGAGCTTGCCAGGCTTTGCCATGCAGGGAGATATTCTCAGTAGCTTGCCTGGTTCTCTGACAGGGGTGGACGAATTGAACCTAGGTCGATTGTGTGCAAGGCAAGCGCCCTACCCACGATGCTACCGCTCCAGCCCAGTTAAAATATAAGCATGCATAAAATGTATAATTTGTGCATAAAAATATTTATATATTTTCTTACTTTCATAGAGATTATATAAAATAAGGTGGGAAAGATCTGATAGAATTGTCTATATGTACACAAACATATAAATATAATTAGAAGAAAAATATCACATTGAGAGCTCCAAATCACATTTTAATGAAGCAAGCAACCTTTCTAAAGACAAATTCACCATGAGTCATTCAGAAACCTAGTTACAACATACAGTTAATGCATTCTCTAATAGCTTTCAGGCTGGTTTTAAATACTTCTAGCCTCAAGGCTGATGATGTCAAGGTTATGTGAGTTTGAATTTGAGAAACCTTTATGAAATACCTGTTTTTCCTGTGTTGTATTGTATAGTACAGTTAAAACTGAAAATGTCCCAGCGATTAAAAAAAATTATATGGGTGATAGAGATAGTGCAGTTTTAGGGTGTGTGCCTTGCATGCAGCCAACCCAGGTTTTATTCTAGGTAACACAAATGGTCCCTCAATCCCTACCAAGAACGAGCCCTTTGCACAGAGCCAGGAGTAAGCCCTGAGCATTGCCAGAGGTGGGGTGTGTTTGTGTGTGCATGCGTGTATGTGTGCGTGCATGCTCATGGGTGCACACATACACATACAAACACACACAGAGAGAGTTATATGTATGTGTGTGGATGTAAAGTTTCTGGGTTTGTGTGTAATATTGTTGATGTTTAGAAATCTAGTTGAGGGTATTTTAAAAAACACTAAAATTCTACAGAATTCTTCTATTTCCAGATCAGTTAAAAGTCTACTAGTTCAGTCTGTATATTCACCACTCTATCTTTGTTTCTTAACCCAAACTATTAATTAATGATTACATGTTTAAGATTTGGCCAAATCTCACCTCTTTCAAGAAACCCTATATAGTTAATTTTATCTTTTTTTAAAAAAATATGTATTCCTCTGTTTACCACTGAATTTTACTATTTATCACTGAAGGATTTTATTGTTAGTTTTTCCCTTTTGTAGTTTATAAAAATGAGATATTTTAGATTAATCAATACTGTTAATAATCACTATATTAAAAACCATCTGTACTGAAACTTGACAATGAAGAGTTTGACACTTAGAGTATGCTATTTCTGCCCCCCTTTTCTCCCCACCTCTGCCCTCTGCTGAGAACTTCTTTGATATTATAGGAGTCAGGAGAGTGCTTTGTAATTCTCAGGCATAATCTGGAAGTATAGTCAATTAAATGTCTAAAAACCACTAATGAAAATATGGTCCAGTCACCTGGATCTTGAGAAATGTCTCAAAGGCATAATTCACAGGTTTTTCACATGATTTCTGACAGTTTTAAGCCTCAAATAATGTGTCTGTTAATAAACATTTCTTACATTAATTCTTATCCATGTTATTTCTTCACATTTTCTTCTTTGTATTTTCTGGAATCACCTTCAAATAAATTATTTGTTCCTCGTCATTTTTTTTTTTTTTTTGCTGGAGCGATAGCACAGCGGTAGGGTTTTTGCCTTGTGTGCAACCAGCCCGGCCAAGCTGGGACCAATTCCTCTGCCCTCTTGGAGAGCCCAGCAAGCTACTGAGAGTATCTCACCCACAAGGCAAAACCTGACAAGCTACCCATGAGGTATTCAATATGCCAAACACAGTAACAAGAAGTCTCAAAATGGAGGTGTTATTGGGCCCGTTAGAGCAAATCAATAAACAATGGGAGGAGAGTCAATTTTTGTGAGAATCCAAATTGAGATAGTTGATGAAAAGCAGGTGTTCACTCGGGGCGCTTCAGAGGTGGTTGGGTGAGACCCCACTCCTTCCCAAGAGAGCCAGTCCTGACAGTCAAAAACCTCCAGAACCCACCCACCACCATGCTCATGGCAGCTCTACACACGCTTGGGCCGAGCCTCACTCATGAGTGAATCTTTTCCTGGACCGCACACAGCTGCAACACTTCATAGACACACCATACCCATACTCCAAGAGTACCACACCACATTTGATGGGATCAAAGTAGGAATCAACTAATCTTAAGTCACTTAAATCACTTAATTTCGCGTTAGTCGTCAATTTGCTAGAGTGGGCACCAGTAACGTCTCCATTTGTCCCTGTCACGTGCTAGTGTAGCCCAATGGCATCTGTTCGCTCTGGGAACATGAAGAGCCTCAAATCGATCATTCATGATCTTGACGAAGAAGTCTGCTCATCTGGTAGGTGGGCGGCCACGCGGTCTTTTGACATCCCGTGGAATCCAGTCGGTAACAGCTCTAGTCCAGCGGTCCTCTTTAAATCTCATTACATGACCAGCCCATCTGATTTTTGAAACCTTAGCAAATGAGACAGCGTCCCTGATTCTTGATCATCGACGGATGTCGGAACTCCGGATTCTTTCTCTCATTTGAGTGAAACGTGCTATTCCAAGCATAGCTCTTTCTATTCTTCTTTGGGAGACCTGAATAGCGTTCATATCCTGTTTGCGTAGGGCCCAGGTCTCTGAGGCATATGTTAATGCAGGAAGAACAGTGGAATCAAAGAGATATGCCCGGAGACGGAGGTTCTTCGTCCTCTTAGCTATTTCTTCGACATTCTTGAAGGCCTTCCAAGCCGCTCTCTTCCTGCGCAGCTCGGGTGCCAGGTCATTAGTCATGTTGACCTCTCGACCTAGGTACACATAGCTGTTTCATTAGAGATGGTCATTCCGTTGAGAGGGAATGGGGCATCAGGAACGAGGCTGTTTCTCATAAACATTGTCTTTGTAAGATTCAGCTGTAGTCCTACCTTTCCACACTCACAGTCAAAGTCGGCCAGCATTTGTGCCGCTTGGCTGATGTTTGGTGTTATTAAAACAATGTCATCAGCAAAGAGGAGGTGGTGTAGTTGCCGACCATCTATCTTCACTCCCATTCCTTCCCATTCCAGTCGTTGCATGATGTTCTCGAGGGTGGCACTGAAGAGTTTCGGTGAAATGGTATCACCCTGCCGAACCCCTCTCTTGACATCAACGATCACTTCTTTGTAGAATGGTGAGATCCTGGGAGTGAATCCGCAATACAGCTCACGGAGGATCTTGATGTATTGGGCTTGAATGCCCTGATTGGCTAGGGCTTCAATGACCGCTTCTGTCTCAACAGAATCAAAGGCCTTCTTTAAATCAATGAACTTTAAACAGAGCGGCATCTTGAACTCCCCTGAAACCTCAATGAGCTTGGTTATCGTGTGGATATGGTCGATGGTGCTGAATCCTTTGCGGAACCTGGCTTGCTCGCATGGTTGGCCTTCATCTAGTGTTCTGCCAATCCTATTTAGGATGACTCGAGTGAACAACTTGTAGATGACAGACAATAGGCAGATAGGGCGATAATTGCCAATGTCATGGATGTCTCCCTTCTTGAACAGTAGTACGGTCCTGCTGGTATTCCATTGGGACGGAACCTTGCATTCAGACAGGTAGCGAGTGAAGAGCCGGGCCAGTGTATTGATGAGTACTGACGGTAGGTTCTTCAGGTGTTCAGGTCTGACCTTGTCTGGGCCGGGTGCTGTTCGTTTCTTTACCTACAAAATGGCGTGTCGGATTTCGAAAGGGAGAACATTGGGAATGAC
Source organism: Sorex fumeus (assembly GCF_029834395.1). Taxonomy (NCBI): domain Eukaryota; kingdom Metazoa; phylum Chordata; class Mammalia; order Eulipotyphla; family Soricidae; genus Sorex; species Sorex fumeus. The sequence goes on along the minus strand of NW_026606185.1, from coordinate 43,742,731 downwards.
TTATCCATCCTGTGGAATTTGGTATGTCGGCAAGTGGACATGGCTATTGAAGAGATTTGAGTAGAAGTCATGGATAATCTTCTCCATTGCTATTCTGGAGGATGTGATGGATCCATCAGGACGTCGGAGGGCAGTCTTCTTGGTCTTGTAGTTGGCGAAGGACAGGCAGGAGTTACGAATACTTTTCCCGGCTTCTGCCGCATCTACCAGTACTTCTGCTCTTTTCTCTTTGAGGTCTTCCTTGATTGCATCTCTGCAGTGCTTTGGGAGCTCGGACGTTAGCTTGTGGTTGTCTGAGGCATGCGCCAAACCATGTTGCCGAATTAGCTCACGAGTTTTCGAAGACAGGCATTTTTTTGTGGCTATCTCTCTATTGTCGTTCCTCACACATTCATGGAGGTACCGAACCAGTCAATCGTATTCCTCGTCAATGTTCTCAAAAATGGCATCTTCCCATGCTGCCGCAATAGTGCCAAAGAGCTCCCAGTTGGTGGTCATTTTGGGAGTTCTCTTTTTGAACTTTGCAGCCCTTTCTCCCCGCTCTGTGAAGTAGAATTTTGCACGAAGGAGACGGTGGTCCGATCCCGTTCGAAATTTTGGGACAACAGCAACATCAGTCAGGAAAAACCGTCGATTGAATATGATGTGGTCTATTTCGTTGTGGAATCGTCCACCGGGAGACTCCCATGTCCATCGTTTAGATTCTGCCTTCTGGAACTTTGAGTTACCATGGATGGTCTTGGTCGACATGATGAACTCAGACAGTCTCTCACCCTGTTCGTTCCATTCTAGGCCATGGGTCCCAATGTGAAGTTCTTCAGCTGATCTTCTCGGTCCTATCTTGGCATTAAAATCACCCACAATGATCTTGTAGAAGGTGCGGTCTTCTTTGTAGAACTTCTCCAGCTCCATGTAGAACTTCTCCAGCTCCATGTAGAACTTCTCGATTTCTCTTTCATCATAATGAGATATTGGTGTGTAGACAACGAAGATAGAAACTGCACACAGTGAGCCACATCTATTCAAATGTAAACGTCCGATTCGGGTTGTTAGGCATTCGAATGAATCAATGCTCTTGGCCAAGTTTGTGTTGACAAGGACACCGACGCCTCCAACACCTCTTTTATCGCATGTTCCGAGGAACAATTCTTCTCCAGTGTCGAAAACGGCATGGTGAGATTCGTGCCTTCTTGTCTCGGTCAGACCAATGATGTCGTACTTGATCATTCGCACTTGTACCATCAGGTCCTCGATGGATACATCTGATGCTAGAGTTTGTGCATTGAAAGTACAGATGATCATTTTTGTCTTCCTTCGTTGTGGCAGCCTAGTTCGTCCTTGAGATTTTGTCGGCCTCTCCTTTCTCATCCTTCTTAGTGCTGCCATGTTGGTTTAGCCTTCAGGGTCAGGTGAATGAGACCAGTTGTAGTTACTAGTTTTGGCATATCGAATACACAACTGATAGATTGCCAGGCTCTTCCGTGCGGGTGGAATACTCTCGGTAGCTAGCCAGTCTTTCCGAGAGGGATAGAGGCTTTTGGGGCGACCTCTAATCACCCTTGTATGTGTTACCGTATTTGAACCCGATCAAATATGATATCACAATTCCGGAAGATGGGTATTTAGTGTCTTATGATGTGTCGCGCGGCCGCAAAGTGGCCGTGCACGTTCGGAAAGCATCCTGGAGTGTGGCGACAGCTGGGTAGTGGAGGTAGTGTCCAACTAATCTTAGAGGATAATATTATATTATTTCAATTCTGCCATGGGGCGGGGATTGGGGTTCAGGATGGAAACACCTGAAATGTGGTTGTGGGAAGGTGTAATGGTTTGGGATTGGGGTCTGAATATTAAATATAATCAAATATTGTGAACTACTTTATAAAATAAAAAAAGAAAAGAAAAGTAGGTGTTCATTAAATTCTTTGTTGCTGCCTAAGGAAGAGCTCCACATGTCCCTCACACCTCTGTGCTCTGTTGGCCAGACGCAGGTGTCCTGTGTGGGACAGCTACATCTGGCGATACTCAGGGATTACTCCTGGCTGGGGATGAACCTGGTTCTGCTGCTTGCAAGACCCATTGCACAATTTGCATTCATCCCACAAGAGTAAATGAATGAATCTATTTCCCAGCTCTGTGCCCTTCACCCACCCACGCTCCTACCCTGGGCAGATGTCCAAGCTTGGAGAAGAGCTGGGAAACCAAACCACATCCAAGCCTTTGTGTCATAGAACCACTGGCATTTCCATTTCCACATGTGCCCCGTTGGCGGGTGACCTTGCAGATGGTCCTGTCACAGGGCTATGGGGAAGTGATAGCTGGAACATCTGGAATGGAAGATCTGAGTTACTTCCCCTGGAGAAATTGCCCCACAGGGGCTGGCAATCTGGGTGGAGGCAGCCTGGAGCAACTGTGTGTGTGTGTTGTGGGGGAGAAATACTAAATGATTGTTTGGCCCCCAAATCAGGCCAGGGCAAGAGCATTGAGCTGTTCCCTCCGTGGAGTGCCCAAACATATCTGATTTTATTTATTTATTTATTTATTTATTTATTTATTTATTTATTTTGCTTTTGCGGTCATACCTGGAGCAATAGCAAAGTGATAGGGTATTTGCCTTGTACAGCCAGTCCAGACGAGCTGGGTTTGATTCCTCCGCCCCTCTCGGAGAGCCAGGCAAGCTACTCAGAGTATCTCGTCTGCATGGCAAAACCTGGCAAGCTACCTGTGACGTATTGGATATGCCAAACACAGTAACAAAAAGTCTCTCAATGGAGACGTTACTGTACTCACTTGAGCAAATAAATGAATAATGAAAGGACAGTGACAGGGACAGTTGCAAAACCCAGATGAATACTGTGATGTGATATTACAAGATCAAAGGTGTATGCAAGTATAGCAAGAGTCACAATGGAGGTACAGGTAAAGTTTTGCAGTTCCCTTGGTTGTTCTTAAGTCTGTTATCTACATTTAGAACCTTTTTCACTGGTCTATTATTATTATGCTTTTCCAAATTTTTTTAAAAAAATTATTAGCAAATCATTGTGAGGTACAGTTACCGAAGTATGAACTTTCATGCTTGTGTTTCAGTCATACATAGATCAAGTACCCTTTCCTCCACCAGTGCCTATTTTCTACCACAAAGGGGCCAGCATCCCTCCGACCACCCTCACCTCGTCGCCTCCACCCCACCCCACTTCTGTGGCAGGGCATTCCCTTTAGTTCTCTCTCTCTATCTCCTTTATGGTGTTGTGGTTTGCAATAGAGGTATTAAGTGGCCATCATGTTCAGTCTGTAGTCTACTTTCAGCCCTCATCTCCCATCCCAAGTGGGCCATCCTAGCACCCTTCTCTATCTGAGCGGCCTTTCCCCCCAGCATGTGAGACGAGCTTCTAAGTTGTGGAATAATCCTCCTGAAAATTATCTCTGTATTCTTGGGTGTTAGTCTCCCATTCTGTCACTTTATATACCACAAATGATTGCACTTTTCCAATCTTTTTGAACATACACCTATTTGCTCTCTTAAGGAAATTGCCAAAATAATTTGGATGTCTTCTTATGATTTTCTTCCCTCAAAAATGTACTATTGGTCATTTTATCCTGGATTGACCCTGATTGTACACAGTCATATCCAGGTGCAAGTCATAGCATGTTGTCTCCCCCCCACTCCCGCCCCGAATAATTTATCTTTTAGTAGAGATCTTTGGGAGATCCATTGTCATAGACAAGACATGAATTCTATGTAAGCTTAAATTCCAATTATAGAAATCCCAGCACTATGATGGTTAATAGAAGAAATAATATTCAGATGAAAAGAGGCATTTTGTACTATTCCAAAGGTACAGTTTTGTTATACATATTTATGGAGTTGTAATCTGAATAAAAAGGAAAACTGTCTATTTTAAAGTTTCTTTAGGCTAAAAGAGTAGTTTACACACATTCTGACTATTTGGCTTTCTCTGCTATTACTTAGCAGTAAAACTGATGTGAAAAAGGTTGAGGTACAGGATTTTAGAAACCAATAGGAGAATGTTTGAATTACAAGTGGCATTTGATAATAAAATAAATCCCACTTCCTGAACTGTACTCTACTGGACAGTGTAGTTGCTCAAATTAAGTGCATGAGTTATTACATGGAATTTTTGAAAATGTTGAATGCTTAAAATACTTCTGCCATCATTATATACAAATTCAGTTTGTTTTCAATTTTTTGAAATGATCTTAATATAAAAGTATGTTGGTAACAATGTCTATTTTAGTTTTAAAATAATGAGGCCGGCATGTAACTCAGCAGTTGAACTCATGTCTTATATATGTGAGATTCTAGATTTAAACGTTGGTAACACGTTCACATGCATACACACACAGACAGTGAAAAAGACTTTACAGACAATTCTATATGTAAAGTTATTACAATTTACCATTGGATGAGAAGTTATCTTTCTTTCACATGATGCCTACCATTAATGTATTCTGTTGTATCCCTGTTAATTCAAGGTATTTATTTCTGAAATATCATAGTGTTAATGTGTACTCTGGGTTTGAAAAAATATAGATTTTTAAAAACAATGTTAACTTTTTTATATCATACCTGATATCCTCACTAAAATAATTTATAAATATGCTGTTCTTGTCAGTATCTAGCCTAGAGCTTTTCAGCAAGATAATATGCTCCTCTCCTATTTAGCATTTAATATAATCATAACTCTTGAGGGGTAATTATTGAAACCTAATTAGAAAGACAACCAATTGGACATTTATTCAACTCAAAGTATCCTAATTTTATCTATAAAGATATTTCTTATTATCATCATTTTAATAGACTATTTAAGAAGATGGTCTAACTTAATGTTGGAGTTACCCATTAGAGTTAGGAGAGTTGACTTTTATTTAGTCTAAGTTTTCGCAGAGATTTGTCATTAATATAATTTTTTAAAGCACATCAATTTTGAGAATGCAAAATTTAAAGAACATTCCTATATTACTACTTTTGCAATTTGTACCACAAACATACCTTCAAAGAACTGAGTGAAAGTTTTAATATCTATAAATTGAGGCTATGTATTTGGCAAAATACTAAAAATTTCAACTTGTTTAACTCTTACAATGTCCAGAGTGTGCTTAGATTTCCAAGATGTAATAAGTGTAGATACTGGTTTCAGTCATCTGTATGAGGCAGTACTGATACAAAGGATTCCTACTCATGTGCTCAGAACTATCCAGAAATGTATTGGGAGCTGCAGCTTGCCACACCTGCTCTGGTGTCTATTATCCCTTCACCATAGCTCCAATACTTTTTCTCTTTTTAAATTTTCATTGAAATAGCATCATTGGCTGTCAGGTCTAAAACACTTAAATATAAATACTTAAATCCTTAAATATTTTGATATATTTTTGGTGAAAAAGGAAAATTGGTAAGTGCAGGTGCATATCTACTATTTCTTATCATTTTACTTTTATGTTTGCTGGGTTTTTATTCATGTTTGCTATCACCTTGATTTACTGGTATTTTCAGCAAGATGTACCTGTTTAAAGGTTTTTGGGTTTTATTTGTTGTGTATCAGCATTATGATCCTGTACTTCAATCTAAGTTTGTTTCACATAAAATTATTAAAGGGTTCTTACATATGGACATAATTATTCATTTGAACTATTTGTATTTATTAAATAAATGCAAACTTTAAGAATATTTATCATTTAATTAGCATACTATGCATAATATACATCATTATTAGAGTTCATTTTCTAGAATTTTATATAAATGAAAGAGTGCAATATTTACTTTAAGTGCACAACTTATTTTACTCAGCATTATTCTAAAAGCCATGTGTTAGCATGCCTCAACAGTTCATTTATTTTACTACTGTTATTTGAATGTGTAAAAATATCATGATTTGTTTATCCATTTACTTTTGATAGATACCTATCTTATGTGTAGTTGGAGAAACAAATAAAGCTGCTGTGGCCATTCATGCACAAATCTTGACATGGCCATATGCTTCTGTTTGTTTCTGTTAAACACCTGTGTGGAATTGCAGTGTCTTAAAAATGTACATATGAGATATGTGTGTACATTTTTAAGACAGTGTCAATTACTTTCCAATGGAGTTATATTTTATTTGGAAGGTAGTGTCAGACCATACCCAGTGATGCTAGGGATCACTTCTGTGTTGCTCAGGAGTTCATGTGTGATACCTAGAATAGAATATGGATATACAACATGCAGGCAACTGTCATACTTTCTTTACTATCTCTCTGCTCATAGGAGTTATACTACTACTTCAAATTTTACATGTAGAACACTATAGCTTTAGTTTTTCTATACCTTAGCCAATATTTTTTTTATCTTTTGTAATATGTATTTAAGTTTTTCAAATTACTAAGGATGTTGACCATAATTTTAGGTTATTAAAAGACATTCATATATCTTCTTTCATAGAGTGAATTATGAATTTTTGTTTAAAATATACAAAATGAATGTTCTCGTGATAATATGCATCAGTATATGATTTTTATGATTCCCTATCCATTTTCTTACTGTTAATTTTGGTTTATTGACCATACCTCGTGGTGCTTGGGACTGATTCCTGTCTCTGCACTCACGGATCAAACCTGGCAGACTTAGGGAACCATATGTGATGCCGGGGATTGAACCCTGGTTTACTACATTCAAAGTAAGTGCTCTACTCACTGTGCTATCACTCTAGCCCAATATTTTTTTTATAATATATGTTTTGGCATGTATTTAAACATATGTACTGACTTCTAAATATAAGTCATAGTAAACCTTTTCCTATAACCTTCTTCTTTTGGCCACCTCTGTTTTATATCCCAATGGCTCATTTGTCCACACATTTAGTTATTTTTAAAAAGTGCATTTGAGACTGTGCTAATATCTTGTCAGATTTTGCAGATAGATGCACTTCCATATTCTATCAAAATTTCTTAGTGTTCCTCTTTTACTTTTTACAGTGGCCTATATTGAATTGCAAGTGTGAAATCCAAAGAAGTTGAAGCTAGAGAAATTTCTCTCTAGGGATTTCAGAATGCCTTTCCATGTGTGTAAGTTCCAGGAAAGAGATGGGACAAATTACTTCCCTTATCCACCTGAAAGGAAAATACCTTTCCTTGTATGTGAGTTGCAGGTAAGAGATGGGAAAGATTATTTTTCTTAACTTCCAGATTTTTATATGAATAGCCTAATATTGGTTCCATTTCCTCTACCAGAAAGTTCACTTACCATTTCTAGCAAAAGGAGACACTAAAAGGGCTCATAATTATTTCTGGTCTTGAATGGAATGTTGCTGTAGAAAAAGGATCTTGAAGAAGAAGTTGAATATAACTTGGAAATTAAGTGGTGCTGAAATTCTTTTTGACCTTCGCATTTCACTGTAAATTCTCTCCAAAATCAGTTTAACTCAATTTTGGGCATTTCAAGGTGACTTCTCTCACATTTATTTCTTCTAGCTTTAATTTCAGGGAAAGGAAAATGAGGCCAAATCCTTTTCTTATTGTCTTGAAATCCTACTGATACTTTGACACTTACCAAAAGTGGATCAGAACCTCTTTGATTTAAGAATAAAAAAAAGAAATACCGTGATATAAGTTTTTCCTTTGTTCCTAGAAATCTTTATGTTTTATTAAAAATATGAAAGCTGATATTAAAGTTGGTGTTTTCTTATAAAGTAACTTCTGCTGCAGTCCATGGCTTTGCAATTACCTCATCATATTTTTAGTCTTAAAGAGTTTACAACTCTTATGTTAAGCAGCAACTAAATTCTCCTTTGAAAGTTAGGAAGTTGGTTTGTTTTGCTCTTTTATTTTGAGTCTGACAACTTGGGTGAGTTTAATGATACAGGACACTTTTTGAATAAAAATATAATAATTAGATCCTGAGCACTGTTAGATGAATTCTCGAGCAAGGCCAAGATAGCCCTGATGTTCCTGGGTTCTAGATTGCTGGAGTAGCTCTACATTCTCAGGCCATAATATCGAACTTCCTTAATGTTGAGAGTGATTCTAGGAGGACCTAAGGGTTCCTGAACACAGCATGGAAAGCCCCAGCCCCAAATTATCATGATTGTTATTTTTGCCACCTGCTCCTATTTTCATATCAACTTTCATTCTTATTAATTTCTGTGACCTAGAGAGACTCCTAAGAAAACAGAACACAGATTTCTTTCATGTCTGCAAAGGTAATGCAATGGCCAGAGCAGTGTCCAAAGTGGGTTTTGAAAATAAGATATTACTTTGTATTTTTGGCTGGAGCAATAGCACAGCAGGTAGGATGTTTGCCTTGTACATGGCCAACCCAAATTTGATTCCTCTGTTCCTCTCGGAGAGCCCAGCAAGCTACTGAGAGTATCCTACCCACAGAACAGAACCTGGCAAGCTCCCTGTGGCATATTTGATATGCCCAAAACAGTAACAACAAGTCTCACAATGGAAACGTTAATGGCGCCCACTGGAGCAAATCAATGAACAACCAGAGGATTGTGCTACAGTGCTAGTTTGTATTTTCATTATGTTTTAAAGTAAGAAAATAGGAGATTTCATAAGCTCTTTGTTTAATCATTATAGCAGTTTTCCTGATCAGTCATGTGATGGATTTACATGGCCACCTTAGTTGAGTTGCTGAGTTGAATCTTTTTTTCCTCGACTTTTCTTCAAGAACAGTTCTGGGTGAAAGTGTGACCCAAGAGACAGTTTGCATTGAGTTGAAAGGAGGGAGTGAAGCAGAGGCAATCTTCTTTTTTTAAAATCTCAAGCTTTCGGCTGTTTCAGCTCACAAATAACACTAACCTCCTTTCTCACAAAGAGCAGCTTCCAGGTTCATTGCATCTTGTAAATACTGTCAGATCTTCCTTCCCTTTTTCTGACTCCAAGGGCAGGAGCCTGTTTAGTTCCCTGAAAAAAAGAGAACCATGCTCTCCTTTGTACAAACTGCATCAAATCATGTTTGTAAAACCATTGTCATGATTAATACTTATTTAAAAGTCCAGCCATGAGGTTACTTTCGGTTTTGATCTTAAACCCAGAGTGCTAAACAGTGTGCATTTTCAATATTTGAGCATGGTTACCTTTGTAAAAGCAAATCCCCAGTATCATTATTATCACAGCCTAATGCTAATATGAATTATGGTGGAATATGAATTCTAACTGTGAGAGGTAGCTTCTGAACTGCAAACCTGGCAACATATTCTGAGTGGATATTAACCCACATTATTTATTACTTGTTCTCCCACCTCTCAACCCTTAATATGCCCCAAATTGTGGTAATGGAGAGCCAGGTTACATAAGCAAATCAGAGGGGAGTTGGTACATTTATCACAAGGGAAGAAAAAAATGGACCCTGTATCTCAAAGGATCCTACCATTTTGGCTGTAAATGAGTATATATAATAGTGCACTCACTTGTACACATTCTAATTACAAACATAGTTACAAAGAATAGGAGGGTGGGCTAAATCCTCTGTCAGTGATGATAGACTAAATGTGCAGCATGTCGTCTGGGATCCATTTTTCATCAGTGGGGATTTCTGCAACAGACCCAACATCTGTCTCCACAAACAAGTCTGTTCCTGCTCACCTTTTCATTAAAACAGAAAATTGCAATTTATAGAATTCTTGCAAATCTTTTTGATCATTGGAATCATACCAGAGTGTCATCCCAATCATTGTATATAAAAATCACTGGCAAAATACAGGACTTTTTATTAAGAAACCAAATATGCCTTTTTAAGCTGTGCACTACAAAAAGTCAGAGAAAGGGACTAAAATGTAGCACTTGAGAAGAGAGGACACAGGAAGAAGAATGAGAAAATATAAATGTGCGTATATGTATATACACATATACATACATTTATTATACATCACATATATAGATATTCATTCATTCATTCATTCATCATCCTGTTATTCGTCGATTGCCTCGAGCAGGCCCCAGTAACGTCTCCTTCATCTTAGCCCTGAGATTATATTCAAGGCTCTTTAGGAGAATGAGACCCATCATTGTTACTGGTATTTGGCATATTTGGTACGCCATGGGGAGTTTGCCAGACTCTGCCCTGTGGGCAGGCTACATTTGATAGCCTGAAAGTTTGTCCAAAGTAGGAATGAGATAAAAAGATGTCATAAAAAGATGTCCTGATAAGATGTCGCACGCCGCGAATTTGCGAGAATTCGTGTCCGCGCTTCCGGGGGCTGGATTTTATAGTCTCTGAGTCTTGACCGTTGAAGGGATTACACGGCGCCAGGGGGCCAGGTGGTGGGTGTGACCCCCGCCTACTGGAATTTGGAGGATCTGGGTGGAGGATGCTCGACTCCAATTCGAATAGGCTTGGAGATCTCGGCCCCGGAACCCGCGTGGCTTTGTCCCTCTGCCAGTACCTTCATGTGTGCAGAGAATGGTCTCAGCATGGTGGTGGCTGGTCCTGGAGGTCTTTGGCTGCTGGAGCCCTGGTCGGGGCGGGGAGGAAAGCTCAACCCGCTCCCCTCCAAGGGACCCCGGCCAGGAACAGCCAGGCGCAGGGGCAGGAGACTGCACTGATCTCGTCCAGGGGCTGGATTTTATAGATTTTATAAAAAATATATGCATATATGTGTGTATATATACACATACAAACACACACACACACATATATATATATATATATATATATATATATATATATATCCCTGTCTCTTGCTGTTTGACCTTGTAGAGTTCCAGAAGTTAAATGGAGCACAGGTTGGGAACATCCATTGTTCTCATCCCAGCTGCTCTGAACTCATAGAGCACATTGTCAGTGAAATGGAAAAGAAATTAGCAGCTCATTTTGTGCACCGTGAACTTTTTCTTTCTGTCTCGCTCATGCTTGATGGGCACACTCTCTTTGATAAATCAGCCCTTATGCCTTATTGCCATGAAAGAACTGGAAGTAAGAAATGTCAACAGCACTCTCCTGCTTCCATTAGATCTAATCAAGGTTTTCATCTGCCAAGAGAGTATTTAACGTTTATTCAGATGCCCCCTGTTTTTTGTGGGGGGGGATCAGGTTGAGAGGGCAATTAGGAAGATAATGGAGGACACATCGCTCATATGTCCCAAACTAGTAGGCATTGAAATAGTTATATTTTCTTTCTGTTAGCAGTGACTGTGATAAAGGACTGATTCGGCATGCTATCGTGAGGAGGCTGTACTTCACTGAACACCTCTGGCCTTCTTGCTCAGGGTTCAATTAGATGTTAAGGAAGAGTTCAAATAGACATAAAAAATTGCCCATTTTTTAAGACCTTTATTGGGAATACTTAATTTGGTCATGTTTTTCGTCAGCCAAAAATAAAGGGAATAAAAAAAGAGAAGGAATGAAATAAAGAAAGAAAGTCAGCGGGAGCTTGCAGAATGTGCAGATGTGGCATCATTGGAGCATCTAGAGATGAGGGGAGGCTCAATATCTGCTGAGTAGCCAGCAGTTCCAGGACAGTGAAAGGTTGTTTTAAGGTCATAGGAATCACTGTCAAAATACAGGATCTTGGCAATAGCAAATACTGAGGGAAATTGGAGCTCAACAAAGACTGAAAGTCAGCATATATAGGAAATTCTTAAGTGGATGTTTCTTTATAAATTTGCATTCTATGAACCATGCCTTGAAAAAGATGACTTCCTCTGGCAGTTCTGACTGGGGTCACTGTTCTTAATCACTCTTTTCTGGGTCTCTAAGTACATAGCGTTAAACAATAAGAAAAAAAGAAGTTTTGTCCAGCTATATGAATTCTAGAACCAGTGATTGTAGCATGCAGAAATGAGAAATAAATAGTTACTTTGTTTGAATGGCGTCCACACCTGTGAGGTTGGGGACAGCTATATTTTATGCTTTCTTTACTGAGGCTGGAGCAATAGCACAGTGGATAAGGCATTTGCCTTGCACGTAGCTAACCCAGTCGGGCCAGGTTTGATTCCTCTGCCCCTCTTGGAGAGCCCGACAAGCTACCGAAAGTATCACGCCCACACGGCAGAGCCTGGCAAGCTCCCCATGACGTATTGGATATGCCAAAAACAGTAACAACAAGTCTCACAATGGAGACTTTACTGGGTCCATTCGAGCAAATTGATGAACAATGGGAGGATAGTGCTACAGTTACTGAGTGTCAAGGTGACCCTAACCAAGCTTCTGCATGATCAAAAGTGCTATAACCATCATAAGTTACAAATTTTATATTTGTAATATCTGAATTAGAAAATCTAGACTTAGATCTGGGCTGGGACAATAGCACAGCATGTAGAGCATTTGTCTTGCATGCGGCCGACCTGGGTTCGATTTCTCTATCCTCTTGGAGAGTCCGGAAAGCTACTGAGAGTACCTTGCCCACACAGCAAAGCCTGGCTAGCTCCCTGTGACGTATCTGATATGCCAAAAACAGTAACAACAACTCTCACACAATTTGTTGTGAGATGTTACTGGTGCCTGCTCCAGCAAATCGATGAACAATAGGAGGACATTGCAGTGCTACAGACTCAAATTTAAATAGCAAATCACCATGAATCTAACATCTTTTTACTTTTATGTCTCACATCCCTTGGCATTTTCATGTGCCCATTCACAGACTCTCAAACTGATGGTGTCCCAGACATTGCATTCATATTCCAGACATACAGCAAGGCAATGAGAGGAAATGAAGTTTGTAACCTTTCAAGGAAACTAATCTGAAATTCACTCTCACAATTTCTGATTACACTTGATTAGCCAGAATTTTGTCAGGTAGTCATAGTCATAAGAGGGGGATGAAGTAGGTAATGTACTCTCTGCCAGGATTCAGATCTTACCTCAGTAGTAAGAGTCGTTAGGGTACTGAATATTGGTTAATCAAGTCACAGTTTCTGCCAAATCATTATGTATTCAAAAATTGAATAAGGGTGGGCCCAGATGGCAGATCAGGGTGCACTATGAGTCACAATGAATTGAAAGTATAGCAAAAGAGAAAAGAATCAAATAATTCTATCAGGGATCCTACAGAAAATAACATGGCAGTAGTTTGCTAAGATCCTTAAGGAAATTTCCCCAAGTTAAGAGCTGATATCTAAATAAGCCAAGCAAATGTGAATCCATGGCTTCAGAGATAGGAAAAAAGTGAAGAAGTCAGAGGATAGGCCTGCATAGAAATGAAGGGATGGGAAGAAAGCTGATAAAAGAGGCACTGGGCTAGCAGTGACTCTAAAGGCTGCAAACTTACAAAAGAGAGATAGGGTTAGTCTCTGGAATCATACTAGAAAAGGTGCCAGTGCTTAGGCACAGATCCGTGCTATAGAGTGGTTACAGCCTATTATCATTTAGATTATGTAAAGTATAGTTTACTGGGATCGGATCATTTTGTGGCTAACCAAAGATCAAATTTTAAGTGACAAGACTGTAACATCATCTTTCTTAAATGAAATTGAGCATCTCAACCCACTTCTCTTCTCTGGTTTTACTTTTCAAGAAGGGGTTATTCGTCTTTGCTACTTTTTCTTCTTAAATAAATCCAACATTACTTTGTGAATCAATTATTCTTTTAAATTCCTTTAAGCAGAAAAGTTTAATTATTTAAAAAAAATTTAAAGTAGTATTTTAAATACTTGAATTTAATCACTTTCACCTTATTAGTTTATTATACTTATCAAATTCTTGCATGTAGTTTTGTGCATAATGTTCCTTTACATTTCTGTGTGTTCATAATGATGACCATTATTTAATTTCTGATATTGGTAATTTATTTTGCCATTCTCTCTATTTTTCTGTCAGTCTTGCTAGTGGTTTGTCAATTTTATTGATTATTTAAAGAGCAAGCTTTTTGTTTTATTATTTTCTTTATTCTGTTCACAAGCTCATTGATTTGTTTTCTTTAATTTTTTTCTTACTCTGAGTTAATTTTGATTTTATTAAATATTATTAGTACAGAAGCTTTTGATTATTGATATGAAGTCTCTTGCCTTTTTCATATTAAGCATTGTAAAAATAGCCTAGTAGTGTTTTAGCATTCTCCAATTTATTTTATAATTTAATCTTAGCTTGATTTTTAAATTTTGCTTGTGACATCTAGACCACTTAGAACTGTTATTTGACTTTCAAATACTTGGGAATATAGGTTTTCTTACTGTTACTGTTACTGTTACTGTTACTGTTACTGTCCTGTTGTTCATTGATTTGCTCGAGCGGGCCCAGTAACGTCTCCACTGGAGACTTTGCTGTTACTGTGTTTGGCATATCGAATACATCATGGGTTTCTTATTACTTATTTTTAATTCAATTTTATTATAGTAAGAGTATATACATGCTCTATTGACTTAATCATTTTAAAAATGTTGAAGTATGTTTTAGAATTCAGGGTATGGAAAAATGCAAAAAAGGGGAAGATTATATAACTCCGAATTTTTTCTGCATAGAATGTGAACCATAATCATCAAGTAAAGTAAGTTAATGAAATGAATGATATAGTCTAAGTATTGTATGGAAAGCATATGCATTTTTTTCCAAATTTGAAGCATAATAATTTGTAAACCTTCTGATGGCTGATTCTGATGATAAATATCTTAAATATTTGGCTAGTCTTTTCTCTATCAAGTGTGAATTAGTACAACAGATAGGGTGCTTGCTTTGCACACTGCTGACCACGACTACTCTCTCATCTCAGCCAGGAGTGATCCTTGAGCCCAGAACTGGGAGTAATCCCTTAACACTGCTGGGTGTGATCTGAAAACAAAGCATAACCACCCCCCTCCCCCAAATAGGATTAAAATGTGGGTAAAAAAGGAGCCTTAATTCTTGGAACTTTTAGTCACTTTGTTATTTTTGGAAATTATTTTTTCCTTGTTAGACTCCATATATATTTGCATATATATGCATATATATTTCTTTACAATGTATTTTAATTATTATTTTTTCTTGATGTAGCACTGTAGCACTGTCCTCCCATTGTTCATCAATTTGCTCGAGCGGGCCCAGTAACATCTTCATTGTGAGACTTGTTGTTATTGTGTTTGGCATATCAAATATGTCATGGGTAGTTTGCCAGGCTTTGCCATGAGAGCAAGGTACTCTTGGTAGCTTGCTGGGCTCTCTGAGAGGGGCGGAGGAATTGAACTAGGGTTGGCGAGGTCAGCCGCATGCAAGGCAAACGCCCTACCCAATGTGCTATTGCTCCAGAATCCAGTGAGAAGAGTTTGGAGACTAAGTGTCTGACATCTTTGACATCTGGTTAGAAAATTTGATTCCTGACAAATTTACAAAAGATAGGAGAAGTGCTGAAGAAAATTCCTGTGTGAAGGATCTTTTGGGTATTTTTTTTAGTTTATTTTAGTTTTTAGGTAGCTGTTCTAATTATTTTTGTTTTTTTTTCTTTTATGTTTAATGCCAACAATTTTAATTTTAAATTTTAATGTCAAAAATTCCTTAATGTCCTTCTAGAATTTTCTAGTTCTTGACCCTTTAACAAAATGAACGCTCATTTCCGAAACCAGCTCTCTCTCATCAGGGACATATAGTGAGAAGGAAATGGTTTATTTTCATTGTAACAAAAGTCTAATTGAGATCATGAAGAAGTGATTTTTCTTGTTTATATTTGGAGTTGTTGGAATGTGAGTATATTACTGTGTATAAAAGTTGAGATTCTGTCACATATTACCTGCATGAGTCAGAAATATTTTTAGCCTTCTCATTTTTTTTAACTGAGAATTTTAACATAATGTGCCTCAATGAGTGTTGTGAGTATAAGAATAATCCATACTATTAAAGAGTTTGAAACAAATCCTAACCCTTATTAAATATTAAGAACGTGTTTTTTAAAAAGGATATTTCGATAAGTTAACTGTGAAACCCTCACAGTAAATGCTAAATTACAGATTTTTAAAAATTGGAGGAGACCCAAGCTATTATTATTTTGATGGATGGGTTAAATATGAAAAGACGAAAGTATTATGAAAAATTATCCTCATACAGACATCTAGGTATTTGATATATTTGAAGGAATCAGCAAGTCACAATAGATCAGTAGAAGAGCAGAGCTCACTAATGAAAATAGAGAACAACAAACTTGTGCTTCAAAAGAAATACTGAGATTATGAAAATTTACACACACATGTCCTTAAATATCATTTAACATTAAGCTTAAATATGATTTTATTCCAAGACTTTTTAGAACTTCCCTGTACTCTTTTGATCTTACGTAGACAATTATTTTTTGGTAGAAATTCTTTGCTGACTTATGTTTCTCTTTGTTGTCTCTTCACATTTATTTACTTCTGGACTGTCTGTCCAATTTATTTTCCTTTCTCTAATCCCATTACTACTTTGGTAATTTAGGTCCTCATCATTCTCACCGTGACTTTGCAATGGCTTGCCTCCCATTCCAGACTTGATGCTTTTCTCCCCAATGACTTATTTTTACTTCTCTTTCTTTTCCTATCTATTCTACATTCTGTTGTCAGCATAATGTGTCTCAAAGTCCACAACTGACACCTTGACCTGAAAACCTTCTCAGGTAAACATTCTATGCCTTCTAATAAACATTTTATATCTTCTTTCACAGTTAGTAAAATCCTTCAAATTGAAAATATTTTTTATCTTCCTATTAGTTTTGTCACATTTTGTGAATCCCCATCATCTACTGTATTGCATTTCTATATGTACCTCTCATTTCCAGCCCTATACACTTCTCATAGAAATACAGCCTAATCCCATCCTTACATGAAATGAGCAATCTTATTGGTATCTATCTGTTCATCTTTTAATTTTTTCTTCCATGGAATAGAAGATCAGACTATATTTTTTCATTCTTTCCATGGGTCCTAACACAATGCTATGAATAAAGATTCATCATACTGTTGAATTGATTTTAATTGAATTGGAAACCTTAAAAACAGGAAGAAAAGAAAGTCCAGTTCTCTTTCATTGTTTTTTCTCCCTCTCTATTGCAAAGCTTTGAGAAACTTACCTAAATACACAGTAATTCATTTTCCTCATCCCCTTAAATGTCAATAATGATACTTACTTTCCTCCCTGGGTACATGTGGAAATAATTAATGTATTTTGAAGAATGCTGGAGAAGAACACTATTAATCATCATCAGTAGCAGCAGGAGAAAAGACTTGTTAAGTACTGATATGTTCATGATTCTCTGCAAAGCAAGATAAGTAGGCAAGTTCCTTGTCCTCTGGGAGAAGACAATCAAAAATGCACCACACATCCAGATGAAACATATTCAAAGAAAAAAAACCTCAAAACACCCAAATGCTAATATCAAAATCAGAGTATGAACTTTATGAAGCCAGTCTCCAATAAAATGTATTCGATGTAACTAGAAACCAAACATTTTTTTTAAATGATTAAATCTTTAGCATGTATTAGATAGACTTGCTACTAACTCATGCAAAAACATTAGCAAGAAGGTCTGTCGAAGATACAATTCACACAGAGAGACTACATGAGAGACAGTGTATGTACTGGTATGAAAATGATGTATGTTCATGTAGGTGTATATGTCAAGATATCTGTATGGAGAGTATGTGTATGCAGAGGAACAATATTTGGGGTGGTCAAGAGTTGGAAAAGATTTTATCCATAGGTAACAAAGAAATAGATTATTACAATATAATTATGGTTTGTTAATGATTGTGCAAAAGCTTATCCCGCTTGTTGATACAAAGAATGATACCCTCATGGGTGGTAAGGATTGTCAAAAAAGTTCTTTAATAGTAATGATGACTTGAATTTGCATTAGACTAAAAAAAATGTAAGTCTACTATAACATTAGATAACAGATTATAACAGCCTGTTGGTAAAACAGTGTATCTGTTTATAGTTATTCAATACTTTGGAAAGATTTCTGACACCTTTAAGAGAGTAAAGTATAATTGAAAAATGGAGTGCTTTGCTAAAATCAACACAAAATTTGTTTCTTACAAGGAAACAAAAATAAAGTGACTATAGTAGTTGTGATAGAATATTTATATCTAGTTGCTGACCAAGCATGCTAGCCTTGTGTTGACATGTAGCCACCACACTGATTCCTATTAATCCTGGACTTAAGATGGTACATAATGGTGTTAGTCCTAGAAAAATTGAGTAGGACTACTTAGCCCCTGGCTTCAATGGGCAACTCAGGTCCAAAGTGACTGCTTCTTTGAGTCTTTATTCCAGGGGGCTGGCAGAACCCCAGGCACTCCACAACTGAATCACTTTGACCCAAAGTCATTTGTTCAATCATGGTTGACAAAAGGTAACAGAGACTTTCTACTGTTTGGAAAACAAATGGATCTCTTGGCTGTTTTCATAAAGATCGACGGGGACTTAAAATAGCCTGAGGTTAATATTATAAATCTTTCTAAAAGAGATTTTCAGAACATATTCTTTATCCCAGCATTGGATCAATCTCACAAAATGACATATTTTCAAACTACAGTGAAGCAAAACAACTTATTCTTAAAAAAAGTTGAAAATATTAAGAAAGCTTTTTCTTTCCTGGCTTTTTGTTTGTTTTCTATATCCTTTTATTCTTAAACAACAACCAGAAAAAAGAATTTGGACAAAAAATGTATGATGAATAAGAATTGACCTTTCCATTGCTTTATGCCTATTCACCTTATAGTTATTGGTGTCTAGAAAATTCCTCAGATACCCACAGTGAATATGACCCTATGGTAAGTTGGTATGATATGTTGACTCCTAAATCTGTAGGGGATAGAAAAAATAAAATAGATAAAGCATTCAATCACCAAAGCATGCAATAATCAATATACAGCAATGGTTAATTGAACAAGGGTAGGGCTAATGACAAAATATTAATTTTTCTTTGAATTAAACAATATTTTTAGAAACCATGAGGAAATATAAATTCAAATGGAAACATTAAGTATAGAAATGAAACCAAATAAAATACCATGCCATGTATATAAATATATTTATACCTCTTTTTTATTGGTATGAAAAGTTTTATATTATAAAATTATAAAAATGTTTTACCTTTTCCTCCTTGATTCCCATGATAAATTTTTGATGTTACCACATGCATTGCAAAGTTCTTGGAATCAGAATGACATAAACCATTAATTATAGCAGCATCCATTGTTAGCATAATGAAAATAAATTTCTTTTAGGATTGTCCTATAAATTAATTGGAATTCTTATTTATGCTCTGACTCTATTCCCTTCCTTTAGCACTAATGATTGTTAACATAGGTAGTAAGGTAGTAGTTGATAGTAAATTAAAATATTTAGTCAATAGTAAATTAAAATATTTACAAAGAATTTAAATCATAATTTCATCCACTTGAAGATTACAGATATTTCTTTGCAAAAATTTATAATAATTTCTCACTCTGTATATTTATTTATTGTAAGATAAGCTAATAAAGTTTTCCATCATTCAGGTTCTGATTTAACAGAACCTGAGGGGGTGGAAAAAAAAACCATGCTCTGAGCGTTCTTTTATAACTGGAAATCATGGCCCTCTTTTAGTCTTGGTTTCCAAGTTGACCAGTTAGCTTTCTCTGAGCATCCATTTTTTTTTATGTGAACCGTGATATAACAGTGTAATGGTCTCCACTATCATTCTTCATTAAAAAAATCAATAATAAAAGAAAAAAACAGAAAGAGGACATTGTATATCATTGTTTCATGATCTCATAGAGAGAGAAGTCATTGACCATCCACAGGTCGTGCACTGCAGAAAATGCTTCGGTATGATAGCAAGTGCAACTTCTCAGATCTGAGGCCAAATAAACGCTCATCGTTATGTAGTTTTTCTTTGGTGCCAGGTGGGTGCACTGTTTGCCAGGAATTCATACTTTTGAAATATAACAGTACACACCCATACAAAGAGCTTGGATGGGATGTCTTTGTTCAGGAAACAATTAAAATGTATTTGTACTAAGTGATAAAAACATTCTCTGAATGTAAGACGCTGCAGAAAATCACAATGTGTGTTTTCATTTTTCAGGTGAGAATGTAAATGCTATTTCCCTTCACTTGCCAGTTATTGAGAGAAATTAGTGAAATTTCAAAAAGAAGGAAGAGTGTTAAAAGAGTTTCAGTCATCATCAGCTGCTCACATGTTAAATAAATTACAAGTTTAACTTCAAATAAAATTACAGATTTTTTTTTCTGAGATCAAAGGAAGGACTAGAGGATTTAACATTAGAAAATGTTATTGTTAGGAGGGCTGATTTTTTTGCAACAAATCCAGTTGATATAATAAAGAAATGTATTCCTTATTTCAACAGTGATTACATAAAATTCAGATCCTTGAGAGAGGTTGGTTCTTTGTCTTGGTATATTATTTCCCTTAGCAACTTAGCTTCTAAGTCACAGAGACACACAACCCCATACTGAAGCTAGTGAAAACAGAAGAGAGAACTGCATCTCTGACAAATTAGTTATTCTGCTAATGTAAACCAGTTTTTCTTCATTGTAGACTTCAGTTGCCACATGAAATCTTTTCTAGGCATTCCTTGCTAATTACTAGTTACTTAAGACAGAGTGTTGGAATAAATTTCTTAACTTACAAGGATAATCTTCCAACATAATTCTGACTGTGTGAATGACTATCCTTTTATGACTTGAACTTTGTCCAATAGAAAAAAATATTTCAGCCATAGTTATATTTTGAACTTTTATGACTTGAACTTTGTCCAATAGAAAAAAATATTTCAGCCATAGTTATATTTTATTTTACACACACTGTTAATGATAGGAATCTGTTGTATGTTCAACCACGTAGGATACTTTGTCATCCAAAACCAGAAAACTTAATGTCAATCTTGAAGAGCACTAAGTGGTATTTGCTATTTAGATTAAAAGCAAGTCATTAGCAACCCCCCGCTCCACCCCCCAAAAAAGAAAGAGAATTTACAGGAACTATGTAGATGTGAATTAAATTACAAATAAAGTTGCAGATACTTTTCATGGGCTGAGAATTATCTCTAACTGTTGAAAGTAAAGGCAGAGTCTATCTAAATATCATTATTTTGATGGAAAATTCCATAGGTCATATGTTTAACAGAGAACTATAGCTCGATTTTTTTGTTTGTTTTTTTTTTTTTGTTCTCCCAAGTAATGCAACTTAGGCAAGCACTGTCAAAAATAATTTGGATTCATTATGTGGTTGATTTTTAATTAATTTTTGGTCATTATATGGAGAGAAATCTTCTACTGTTGCCTTTTTATTTGTGGTCACTGCATTTATGCGGCTCCATATGTGGCTATTTAAGCAGCCTAAGAGTTAAGGAATAATATAAACATACCCATACATCTTCAAGATGAGTGGATCAATAAATGAATATAGATAATAGAAGTTGAGCTCTTACAACATTCTTGACAGAGAGGAAGCTTAAAGAATGGATGAATGTTTACATAAATAGAACATAAGTATCGCTTACTATGATGTGTAAGGACACAATTTTGCATCAAATAGACTTAAAAGACTGTGCTACTGGGAGCTGCCATGCTCCAGGATGCTTTCCGGACACTCTGGCTGAGACTCACGCACAAGTGAAGCCCACAGAATCAGGGAAGCAGAACTCTGTGACCTTGGACTCCAGGCTCAATAAACCCAGGAACAGAGATGCTCTTCCTGCTCCCAGCAGCCCAGCAGAAATCCGTTACCTCCACTACCTCCATTACCCAGCCGCCGCCACACTCCAGGACACTTTCCGGACCACGCAGCCCCGAAGCCACTGTGCAACACATCATAAAATACTTAATACAAGATTACCACACTATATTTGATAGGGCTCAAATATGGTTTGAACCTTGAGAATACCTGCAAGGATAATTAGAGGCCAAATTTAAAGCCTCTATCCCTCTCGGAGAGCCTGGCAAGCTACTGAGAGTGTCCCACCCACATGTCAGAGCCTGGCAAGGTATCCGTGGTGTATTTGACATGCCAAAACCAGTAAAAACAATGGGTCTCATTGCCCTTACCCTGAAAGAGCCACCAATATGGCAATGTTAAGAAGGAAGAGGAAGAAGAGGCTAATAAAATCTCAGGGCCAAATAGGCTGCCAAAATGAAGAAGGACAAAAATGACTGTCTGTACTCTCAAAGCACGTGTACTGGCATCAGATGCATCCATTGAGGACCTGATAGTGCGAGCTTGAAAGATCAAGTATGACATCATTGTTCTGACCGAGATGAGAAGGCATCAATCAAATCATGCTGTTTTCAACACTGGGGAAGAACTGTTCCTCGGAACATGTGACAAAAGAGGTGTTGGTGGTGTCAGTGTCCTTGTCAACATGAACTTGGCCATAAACATTGATTCATTTGAATACCTAACAACCCAAATTGAATTATTACACTTGAATAGCTATGGCTCACTGCAGTTTCTATCTTCATTGTCTATGCACCAACATCAAATTATGATTAAGGAGAAATTGAGAAGTTCTATATGGAAATGGAGAAGTTCTATGAAGACACACCTTCTATAAGATCATTGTCGGTGATTTTAATGCCAAGATAGGACTGAGAAGATCAGCCGAATACTTCCACATCAGAACCCATGGCCTAGAATGGAATGAACAGGATGAGAGATTGTCTAAGTTCATCATGTCCACCAAGACCATCCAAGATAACTCACAGTTTCAGAAAGCCAAATCTAAAGGTTGGACATGGGAGTCTCCCGGTGGACTGTTCCACAATGAAATTGACCACATCATATTCAATCAATGATCTTGCCTGGCCAATGTCGCTGTTGTCCCAAAATTCCAAATGGGATAGGACTACCGTCTCCTTCGTGCAAAATTCTACTTCACAGAGCAGGGAGAAAGGGCTGCAAAGTTTAAGAAGAGAACTCCCATAACAACCACCAACCAGGAGCTCCTTGGCACTATTGCAGCAACATGGGAAGATGCCATCATTGACAACACTGACAAGAAATATGATCAACTGGTTCAGCACCCCAGCAAAGAATGCCAAGAGAGATAGCGACAAAAAGTCACCTGTCTTCAAAAACTCTAGAGCTCATTCACTAACGTGACTTGGCACAAGCCTCGGGCAACCACAAGCTAACGTCCGAGCTTGCAAAGCAGTGCAAAGAAGCTATAAAGGAAGACTTCAAAGAGACAAAGAGCAGCATTGCTGGCAGAGGTAGCAGAAGCTGGGAAAAGGATTCACAATGCCCTCCTATACTTTGCCAACTAAAAGACCAAGATGACTGCCCTCAAACGTCCTGATGGATCTATCACATCTTCCAGAAGAGCAATGGAGAGGATTATCCATGACTTCTACTCAGATCTCTTTGATAGCCACGGCCACCTGCCCACATACTGAATTCCGCAGGATGGATATGTCGTTCCCAATGTACTCCCTTCCAAAATCTGACACTCTACATCGTTGGTAAAGAAGCAAACAGCACCTGGCCCAGACAAGGTCAGACCCGAACACCTGCAGTACCTGCCATCAGTAGACATCAATACATTGGCTCGGCTCTTCATATGCTACCTGTCTGAATGCAAGATTCTGTCCCAATGGAAAACCAGCAGGACTGTACTACTATACAAGAAGGTAGATATCCATGACATTGGCAACTATCACCCGTTCTGCCTGTTGTCTGTCATCTACAAGCTATTCACTTGAGTCTTCCTGAATAGGATTGGCAGAACACTAAATGAAGGACAACCATGAGAGCAAGCTGGGTTCCAAAAAAGAATCAGCACAATCAACCATATACACATGATAACCAAGCTCATTGAGGTTTCTCAAGAGTTCAAGATGCTGCTCTGTCTAAAGTCCATTGATTTAAAGAAGGCCTTTGATTCTGTTGAGACTAAAGTAGTCACCGATGCCCTAGTCAAACAGGGCATTAAAACTCGATACATCAGGATCCTCCCTGAGTTGTATTGCACATTCACTACCAGGATCTCATCATTCTACAGGGAGGTGATCACTGACATTAAGAGAGAGGTTTGGCAGGGTGATAACATTTCCCTGAAACTCTTCATTACCACCCTCAAGAACTTCATGTGTCCATGTATCAACTGGAATGGGAAGGAATGGGAGTGAAGATAGATGGTCGGCAACTACACCACCTCCATTTTGCTGATGACATTGTCCTAATAACACCAAACATCAGCCAAGTGATACAAATGCTGTCCGACCTTGACTGTGAGTGTGAAAACATTGGATTACAGCTGAATGTCACAAAGACAATGTTTATGTGAAACGGTCTCGTTCCTGACAATCCATTGCTCTCAACGGGATCAACATCTCCGGATGCAACAGTTATGTGTATCTAGGTCGAGAAGTCAACATGACAAATGACCTGGCCCCTGAGTTGTGCAGGAGGAAGAGAGAAGCTGGGAATGCCTTCAAGAGGGTCAAAGAAATAGTTAAGAGGACGAAGAATCTCTCGCTCTGAGCACATTTCTTCGATTCCACTGTTCTTCCTGCATTAACATATGCCTCAGAGACCTGGGCCCTATGAAATCAGGATGAAAACACTATTTGGGTCTCCCAAAGAGGATTTGAAAGAGCTATGCTTGGAGTAACCCGCTTCACTCAAATGAGAGAAAGAATCTGGAGTTCTGACCTCCGTCAATGGTCAAGAATCAGGGACGCTGTCTCATTTGCCAAGGGATCAAAAATCAAACAGGTTGACATGTAATGAGATTTGGAGATGACTGCTGGACTCGAGCCATTACTGACTGGATTCCATGGGACGTCAAAAGATACCATGGCCACCTATGAGGTGGTCAGACTTCTTCGTTAAGACCCTGAACAGTCAGTTTGAGGCTGTTTGTGTTCCTAGAATGAGCCGACACCATTGGGCTACGCTAGCACGCGACAGGGAGAAATGGAAACGTTACTGGTGTCCGCTTGAGCAAATTGATGAGTAAGGAGATGCTAATGATCAAGTGATCAAGTGACACTTAAAAATCCTGGTTTTGAAAGCTAGACACTATAACCTTGATATTTAAAATTCTTCCTGTTCTTATCTCTAGAGTGGAATTAATAATTTTCTTCACAAGACAAACTGAGAAAATACTATTTATATACATATTTAATGCTTATGATAAAGACCAAACTGGTAAGATATGCTTTGTTTATTTTTTCTTATAATTGTGGCTTTTTTGTTTTGTTTTGTTTTTGTTGCTGTTATTGGGGATACCCATAGGTGCTTAGGTGCTTAGGTTTTACCCCTGCCTCTGTGTTCAGGGATTTTTTCTGGTGGGACTTGAGGGATCATAGGGGGTACCGGGTACATGGAAGACATGTACCCTACCCACTGTATTCTCTCTCCAGCTCCTATGACCATTATTTATTTTAATCATGAATAATATAAGAAACCATTAAAATTAGTCAAGTATAATTTCTAGCCCAACAAGTAAAGCATACTCATAAGTAAAATGGTATCATAATAAATTCAAATGAAGTCAGTAGTTTTGGACAAATCATCAAAATGTCTTTTGAACTTTAGCATTCTATTAACTATTTTTATAAGTATACATTGTCTCCTAGGAATGCAGTTCTCACCTATTTGCTCACTGAGTTTCTAAAGAACTGACCCAGTTTAGTTAGGGTGAAAAAGTCAAACACATTAAACTTGGAGTTAAAAAGTCTTCCCCACATATTCACATGGAAGTTGCAGTGGGTTATAAATCTGGACAGGGACGGGGGTGGGGGTATTGCGACTTTCTATTCATTAATGCCTGAGTAGAATTCATTATTTCTTTCAATTATGAATATAGGCTTCAGACCATGGTATCATTAACAATTCCTTAGGCTGTCAACAATAGACACCACATAATTTTACATTACATTAATGTTATCACAGAAAATTTAAATTTATTTAAAATTATATTAGCTCTTACACTTGTTACCAAATTGTGTTATATGTGCAATAATAACTAGTGCTACATGAGAAATTTCACTCTTGATTATATAGTGTAACTAAGACAATGGCTTTTTAAAAATAATCTTATATGTGTTCTATTGTCAGGTGAAATTATTATTATATGAAAAGAAACCGTTGGTTTAGAAAAATGGAATTAGTACACAAAAACATTGAGATTGTTCAGAATATATTGGTTGGAAAAATTATAAAGCACAAATGTATTGTTCTTAAATTTCATGAAGAATGTGAATGACTATATTTGGTGTATCCATAAGGAAAACTGGCATAACTTTCTTTTTTCTTTTTGGGTCACACCCAGTGATGCTCAGGGCTGATTCCTGGCTCTGCACTCAGGAATTACTACTGGCAGTGCTCTGGGGACCATATGGGATGCTGGCGATTGAATCCAGGTCAGCTACATGCAAGCCTTACCCACTGTGCTATCGCTCCAGCTCCATAGCTATTTTTTTAAGGAGGTGGTGAGAGAGAGTAATGTTCACACATGAGTGATAAGACTTCCGGAAATCAATGCAATAGGTTTGATAATAAACTGGAATATGTCTGACAAAGAGATCCTCATAGAGTTTTATAGTAAGTTAAAAGATCACTGTCACTGTTACTGTCTTCCTATCCATTTGCTTGAGCGGGCACAGTAACATTGTGAGACTTGTTTTTACTGTGTTTGACATGTTGAATATGTCATGGGGTAGCTTGCCAGACTTTGCCATGTGGGTGAGATATTTTGCTGGGCTCTCCGAGAGGGGCGGAGGAATCAAACTCGGGTTGCCCAGGTCAGCCATGTGCAAGGCAAACGCCTTATCTGCTGTGCTATAAAGGTAAAAGGTAAAGGCCCTCCCGTTGATCCTCGATTTGCTCGAGCGGGCCCAGTAACGTCTCCATTGGAGACCTTGTTTTACTGTGTCTGGCATATCGAATACTCTCGGTAGCTTGCCGGGCTCTCCGAGAGGGGCGGAGGAATCGAACTCGGGTCGGCCATAGTTGGCCGCTTGTAAGGCAAACGCCCTACCCGCTGTGCTATCGCTGTGCTATAGTTTAAATTATTTTATAAAACTTATTATGAATGCATTTAAAGAAAATTTAAGTTCTGGTATTTTAAAAGTGATATTTCATAATAAATTACTTGAAACATTCAGAACATTTGAAAGATTGAACTACTCGGAACACTTGAAACATTTTCATTAAATATAATTGTAATACTCATTTAATGTTTAGTATGATGTACGAATGCATTTTTAAATAGTTGAAACATTATGTACATCCTCTATTATTCAAAATTATATCTATGTTTCATTTTTCTTCACTCAAATGTTTGAGTTTTCAAACTAATATAAATAGCATTTTAGTTCAGTGTATAATTCAGTATATTATGAACCTATCATAATTATTTGGGAAATATGCACATTGATTCAATTAAAATTATTTAACCTGAGACTGCAAAGATAATGTGCTTTGTAGATGGTAATGAACATGTTTTGTAGATGGTTGACTCCAATTTCATTTGTAGCACTACATAGAAGAGACATTTCTGGGAGCTCTTAAGTACTGCCAGGTTAAGTTGCCTGAGAATAGCCAAGAGTGCCTTCCAACTTCCTAAGTACTACCCTCAGAAACACTTACTTAGCCATAAATCTCTAGTGCTAATATAATACTTATGCTATATTTTATAATATTTATATTACATAGCATAATGCTTATGTTAAGCTTCATTGTTTATTATTGGTGACTGAGAAAGCATTAAGTGTAATACAATTTTGTTAAATGCTTATTCATTAAGTCACTGTGACTGTCACTGTCCACCCACTGTTCATCGATTTGCTTGAGTGGGCCCAGTAACGTCTCCATCGTGAGACTTATTGTTACTGTGTTTGGCATATTGAATACATCATGGGTAGCTTGTCAGGCTTTGCTGCACACGAGAGATACTCTTGATAGCTTGCCGGGCTCTCCGAGAGGGGCGGAGGAATCAAACCAGGCTTGGCAGGGCGAGTTGCTCACAAGACAAATGCCTTACCACTGTGCTATCACTCCAGCCCATTCATTAAGTATAGTTGATTTTTTGAAATGCATCATTTAATGGTGTGGTTGGATACACATAGTCAATGTTTTGAAATAATGATAATCAACTCATTTCATCCAATGGTCCTTTGTCTTTCTTCCCATTCAGAGATAAAGTATATTTTCATTTCCATAGATCTTAACTTGTTCTGTGACTTGATTTTACCATAAAAGGAATATTTAGGAAAACATCGCCAATGATTGAGGTGAATATTAATTGTAGTCATTTATTATGTCAATGTCATGCTTATGAAGTTGTGACTGGGAGATTGGATGTACTGACTTCTTGCTTCTTACCAGGTAAAAACCAAGCTATGCCAGTGTGGACCATATGCCATCATAAGGAAATCATCTGAGCATATGTTACTATGTGAGGTCAGTTAAGGACAAGTAACTGTATGCTAACCATATTGCAGTGGATTTATGGAGAATGCATGACCTGCGCATATCATCTAAATGCAAAAGAGTGGGTAAATGGAAAGGCATAAGATGATTCAAAGTAATAGGGTAAGGAGAGGCATGAAGCATAAATTAGCTTTGCTTCTAGAAAATTCATTGAGGATAGGACCTGGCCAGGAAAGTATTGGAGGGATAGAGTGAGGTTGTATATGATCAACAGGCTAGATAGTTTAAAGAAGGTCTTGAAAGCCATGTGTTTGCATATTTCAACTGGAGAAGGGAATTTTACAATGGAAACATTGAAAGATGCTTTCACAGCAAGCACTCAGATCCTGGATACTTTTTAAAAATATATATTTCTTTGAAAGACTTCAAGGAAAATTTCATTCCAAAATTTGTTTTCACAGTGATTCCAAGTACAGTGGCAAATAAGTAACATAATCAATTTTCAGCAACACAAGCACACACACACACACACATGCACACACACAATTGTTGATCTAGAAGAAGTGGTTTTGTTTCTGCATTTTTAAGCAGCTGAGCAAGTGAAATCAGTCAGGGGAATTTAAAGGTGAAATAAAAATAGAATGTCTGCAGTCCAAAAGAAATAAGGGGTTGAAGAGAAAGAAGCTAAGTAAGATTGCAAGAGGTCTCAGACAAAGGCTGGGACATGGAGAAGAAAGAATTACCAGAAAAGCAAGAAAGAACCAACAGGTATCAGTGCCAGGATCAAGTAAAGAGAGCCCAGAAAAAAGAAAAAAAATACCAGGATGATTTCTGCTTTAAAGCAAAGAGATAGATTTATGCTTTGTTTTTCTTTTTAATTTTTAAATGTCCATATTTCTCTAGATTAATATGGAGGAAAACAGCTCATTGGTTTGCCTTTGATGATCAAGATTTAGGATTAAAATTGATGAAGACATTTTCTCTTATTTATATTTTGTATGCTATAAAATAATCTAAATTGAAGTACTCATTACATTGTTTCATTACAAGGGAAAAAAATAGATTCCTTTTGGACTGTCTTTCTGAAAAACAGGATCATGCAATTGAAAGTAATCTCTGTTGGTTGAGATTTTAAACTTTGACCTTGAAATAGCCTGAATCATCTCTATTCTGAAAGATCTTGAGGGATGGACTCACTACATACACCAGTGGTTACTTTTCTCGTCTTCTATTACTTTTCTGACCAAAGCTGACAAAGCTATTTTAAACCTCCTTTACTGGGACTTACCATGGTCATTCTTACAGTATAACCTTTCCATCTCGTTTATGGAATCATCAAGCTGGTACAATTCTCAGGTCAGCTTCCTTTCCTACAAAAATGTCATGCTTAGAATCATTCTAAAATATTGGGTGGCAGTGTTCTTGTAAATATTCTTATAGAATATTTCATAATAAATACCACATAACCTATTATGCCTCATTTTAAAATCAGCATTTAGCTGTTCGTCAATTGGTTATTTCCCTGTCCAGCCACACTGCATTGTCTCTTAAGATACCCGTACTAGGGGCTGGAGTGTATAGCTCTATACTAGCAGAGTATAGGGCATTTTCCTTGCATGTGGGGACTCAGGTTCTATTCCCAGCATCCCATATGGTCCCCAAAGCGCCACCAGTATTGACTTCTGAGTGCAGAGCCAGGAGTAACCCCTGTACATTGCTGGTGTGACCCAAAAATGCAAAAAAAAAAAAAAGAAAAAAATATCTGTACTATTGCTTAGTTTGTTACAAATGCCTACCCAGGTACCAGAAAGAAAGACAGAGCGGCTTTGAAAAGGCCATATCTTGCAATAGCTAGTTAGCTAGGCCTGGTTCTATCCCTGCTATCACACAACATCCTCAGTTTAGGACTGAGGTCTGAGCACTCTCTGCTATTGTCCTAAAGATCACTGAGCACTGTCAGTGTGGCACAGGGAATCCCTGTCAATGGAATGTCAGAGCAGATAGACATCTTTGGGCCCTTTGATTAAACTTCCTGATTGAGAATCACTTGGAGTGGCCCTTCGTCTGGGCCTATTGAGCAGCTTTGGGATTCCCCCTTGGTCTCAAAGGAATAAAAAAATAGGAGTCTTGGTGAGCACTAATCTTTTTACTCCTATTCCACAAACTATGAACATTCGGATGAATTCAGTGAATTTCAGAAAACTTTAAGGTTCATGTGTCTGACAGTCTTCTTTATTCCCATCTGTTTTTCTTGACTTTTTCACTGAAGTCTCTTTGCTTTTACCCTTTTCTAAGATAAACTGAAAGTATCAATAGCATAGGATACATAAGTTCAGTCAAATGGAGCTAAAAGTTTACACTCAGAAAAAGAATATCCTGCAGGGCATTTTATAATCTGAATCTTGCTTGTAAAGACTCAAGTCCACATCTTCTCTGAGTCT
Source organism: Sorex fumeus (assembly GCF_029834395.1). Classification (NCBI taxonomy): domain Eukaryota; kingdom Metazoa; phylum Chordata; class Mammalia; order Eulipotyphla; family Soricidae; genus Sorex; species Sorex fumeus. The sequence continues at coordinate 43,712,034 of NW_026606185.1, read as the reverse complement.
CTTCCTCTGTTATCTTCTCTGTGGAGACACCGTTTCTGCCAGATTACTCAGTGTACAACCTGCCTCTACCAAACAAGACCCTCCAAGAATTCCTTGCCACCCAGCTCCACCCCCTTAGGTGCTCCTGAATACCCAACCTTCCAGCCATAATAAAAGAAACCTATTCTCTACTCTGCTTTCTGCTCTACAAAAATGCTGTGGTCATATATTAAATCCTTTCTCTGTCCATCACAGATGTCGCAGTTAATTTTTTGCTTGAAGTACCAAGAATTGGGTTGAATCCTCGAACTATGACACTTTGACCTATGATGCTATAATTGTAAGAGCTATACTATTTTTTAAAAAAATTTGCTTAAACAGGAAATTTTTAAAGATTAAATTAAGATTATACAAATTTTAAGATTAAATAAGATTATACTATAAGATTATATAAAGTGCTGCATATGTGTTTTTCTAGCATTGACGACGGATTTTATATTTGGATATTGAAGCTAATTTAATAACCTAAGTTCTAAAGTATATTTCCAGATTTGCTCAATAAGTCATGTTGGGAAAAACAATGACGTATTTTTGTTAGTTAGTTTTTTGTATATAACCAGCAGTGCTCAGGACTTATTCTGGGCTCTATGCTGAGGGTTCACTCCTGGTGAATTCAGGGAACCTTAGGTGATACTGGGGACCAAATCTGAATTGGCTGCATGCAAAGTAATGTCCTACCCACTGTACCAATTTTGTCCGCATCAATAAATTAAAAAAATCAAACGGAGATTGAAAGATATACAGGGTATTTTGTGAAATATGAAATTCACATTTTTTGAGAGGGTTATTTATTTATTTATTTATTTATTTTATCTGTCATATATCTCTCTGGTCCCTCTTTTTGTCTTTATTCTTTTTTTTATTTTTTTTACAGTTGTAGATTTACATTTTTTTGTGCTTGGGTTTCGATTATACAATGATCAGATACCCATCCCTCCACCAGTGCCCATTTTCCACCACCATGGATAATATCCCCCCACCCCCATCCCCCCATTCCCCCCTGCCTCTGTGGCAGGGCAATCCCCTGTGTTCTCTCTCTCCTTTTGGGTGTCGTGGTCTGCAAAAGAGGCATTGAGTAGCAAACATGTTCAGTCCATAGTCTACTTTCGACATGCATCTCCCCTCCTGGGAGGATCCTCCAAACACCCTTTATTTGGTGCTCCCTTCTCTATCTGAACTGTCCTTTCCTCTAGGATACCAGGCTGGCCTCTAAGTTATGGAGTAATCCTCCTGGTGCTGATCTCAGCTATTCTTGGGTATTAATCTCATACTTTGTTACTTTATATCCCCCAGATGAATGCAATCTTTCTATGTCTATCCCTCCCTTTCTGACTCATTTCGCTTAGCAGGATACTTTCCATATTGTACCACTTGTATGTAAATTTCATGACTTCATCTTTTCTAACAGCAACATAGTACTCCATTGTGTAGATGTACCAAAGTTTCTTTAACCAGTCATCTGTTCTTGGGCATTCAGGTTTCTTCCAGTTTCTGGCTATTGTAAAGAGTGCTGCAATGAACAAACAAGTGCAGATGTCACTTCGACTATACATTTTTGCCTCTCTGGGATATATTCCCAGGAGTGGCATTGCTGGGTCAAATGGGAGCTCAATTTCTAATTTTTTGAGAATCGTCCATACTGTTTTCCAGAAGGGCTGAACCAGTGGACATTCACACCAACAGTGAAGGAGTGTCCCTTTCTCGCCACATCCATGCCAGCATCGGTTGCTTTTGCTCTTTTGAATGTGGGCCAGTCTCTGAGGTGTGAGATGGTATCTCACTGTGGTTTTGATCTGCATCTCCCTGATGATTAATGATGTACAGCATTTTCTCATGTGCTTTTTTGCCATTAGGATTTCTTCTTTGAGAAAGTTTCTGTTCATTTCATTGCCCCATTTTTGGATGGGGTTGGATGTTTTCTTCTTGTGGAGTTTAACCAGTAATTTGTATATCCTGGATAACAACCCCTTGTCAGATGTGTATTCGGTGAATATCCTTTCCCATTCTGTACACTGTCTTTGTATTTTGGTCACTGTTTCTTTGGAGGTGCAGAAGCTTCTTAGTTTAAGATAGTCTCATTTATCTATCTCTGTTTTCACTTGCTCGGTCAGTGGTGTGGCATCTTTGAAGATATCATTAGCTTCAATGTCATGGAGGGTTTTGCCAACTTTATCTTCAATGTACCTTATGGTTTCTGGTCTGATGTTGAGGTCTTTAATCCATTTTGATCTTACTTTTGTACATGGTGTTAGGCAGAGTTCTGAGCCTATTTTTTTGCATGTAGCCATCCAGTGATGCCAACACAATTTATTAAAGAGGCTTTCCTTAATCCACTTCACATTACTTGCACCTTTATCAAAGATTAGATGAGCATATGATTGAGGGGAGATGTCAGTGTATTCAACCCTGTTCCATTGGTCTGCAGTTCTGCCTTTATTCCAGTACCATGCTGTTTTAATTATTACTGCTTTGTAGTACAGTTTGAAGTTCGGGAGGTTGATTCCTCCCATTTTCTTTTTCCCAAGAATTGCTTTAGCTATTCGTGGGGGCTTATTGTTCCATATAAATTTCAGGAGTGTTTGCTCCATTTCTTTGAATAATATCATGGGTATACTAATAGGGATTTCATTGAATTTATAAAATGCTTTTGGTAGTATTGCCATTTTGACAATGTTAAGTCTCCCGACCCATGAGGAGGGGATAACTTTCCATTTCCTCATGTCCTCTTTTATTTCCTGAAGTAGCGTTTTGTAGTTTTATTTGTACAGGTCCTTTACTTCCTTAATTAAGCTGATTCCTAGGTACTTGATTTTCTGGGGCACAATTGTGAACGGGATTGTTTTTTTCATGTAGCTTTCTTCTCTCTCACTGTTTACGTATAGGAAAGCCATGGACTTTTGGGTATTGATTTTATAACCTGCAACTTTACTATACGAGTCTATTGTTTCTAGGAGTTTTTTGGTGGAAGTTATTGGGTTCTCTAAGTATAGTATCATATCATCTGCGAATAGTGAGAGCTTGATTTCTTCCTTTTCTACCTGAATGCCCTTAATATCTTTTTCTTGCCTAATTGCTATAACAAGTACTTCCAGTACTATATTGAACAGCAGTGGAGAGAGTGGGCATCCTTGTCTCGTCCCTGATCTTAGAGGGAAGGCTCTCAGTTTTTCCCCATTGAGGATGATGCTTGCTGTAGGCTTGTGGTAGATGTCTTTAACTATGCTGAGGAAAGTCCCCTCTATACCCATTTTGGCTAGGGTGTTCATCATAAAGGGGTGCTGGATCTTATCAAATGCTTTCTCTGCATCTATTGATATGATCATATGCTTTTCTTCTTCTCTTTTGTCGATATGATGGATTATGTTGATTGATTTCCGAATGTTAAACCATCCTTGCATCCCTGGGATGAATCCTACTTGGTCATGGTGTATGATCTTTTTGATGAGTAGTTGGATTCTATTTGCTAGTAGTTTGTTGAGGATCTTTGGATCTGTGTTCATCAGGGATATCGGTCTGTAATACTCTTTCTTTGTGGTATCTCTGTCTGCTTTTGGTATCAGTGTGATATTTGCTTCGTAGAAACTGTTCGGAAGTGTTTTTGATATTTCAATTTCGTGGAAAAGCTTAAAGAGCATTGGGAGTAAGTCCTCTTTAAAGGTTTGGAAGAATTCACTAGTGAATCCATCCGGGCCAGGACTTTTGTGCTTGGGGAGACTTTTTATTACCATTTCAATTTCCTTGATGGTGATAGGTGTGTTCAGGTATTCCAGGTCTTCTTGGTTCAGTCTTGGGAGTCTGTAGGAGTCTAGGAATTTATCCATTTCCTCGAGGTTTTGATGTTCCGTGGCATAAAGCTTCTCAAAGTACTCCCTGAGGATCCTCTGAATTTCTGTGGTTTCTGTTGTAATGACCCCCTTTTCATTTCTGATTCGGTTTATTAGGGTTTTCTCTCTCCCTTTCTTTGTGAGTTTTGCTAGAGGCTTATCGATCTTGTTAATTTTCTCAAAGAACCAGCTCTTGGTTTCATTGATCTTTCGGATTGTTTTTTTGGGTTTCCATCTCGTTAATCTCTTCTCTGAGTTTTATTATTTCCTTTCTCCTGTTCGGGTTGTGCTCCTTTTTTTGGTCCTTCTCCAAGCTCTTAAGCTGTGAGGTTAGGTTACTTATGCGTGCTCGCTCCTCCTTCCTCAGGAATGCTTGTAGAGCTATAAACTTTCCTCTTAACACAGCCTTTGCTGTGTCCCGTAAGTTTTGGTAACTCGTGTTCTCATTTTCATTCGTTTCTAGGAATCTTTTGATTTCCTCTTTGATTTCCTGTATAATCCAATCGTTGTTCAATAGTGCACTGTTTAATTTCCAGGTGTTTGATTTAGTTTTCTGTGTTTTGTGTGTGATTTAATTCTAATTTCAGCGCATTATGGTCTGAGAAGATTGTTGATACAATCTCTATCTTCTTAATTTTATGGAGGCATGTTTTGTGGCTCAGCATGTGGTCTATCTTGGAGAATGTTCCATGTACGCTTGAGAAGAATGTGTATTCAGCTTTTTGTGGATGAAGTGTCCTGTATATATCTACTAAGTCCCTTTCTTCCATTGTTTCCCTCAAATGAAGTATGTCCTTGCTAAGCTTGAGTCTGGTTGATCTATCAAGAGGTGACAAAGCAGTGTTGAAGTCTCCCACTAGTATTGTGTTGCTATTGATGTCTTTTTCCAAATCTATGAGTAGTTGTTTTAAGTACTTTGCTGGTCTCTCATTAGGTGCATATACATTTATTATTGTAAGTTCTTCCTGTTGTACAGATCCTTTGATCAATAAGAAATGGCCTTCACTGTCTCTTATGACCTTCCTCACTCTGAAATCGATGTGGTCTGATATAAGGATGGCTACCAAAGCTTTTTTATGGGAGCTGTTTGCCTGTAGGATTGTTTTCCAGCCTTTGACTCTGAGTCTGTGTTTGCTTTGACTATTGACATGCATTTCTTGCAGGCAGCAGAATGTTGGGTTCAATTTTCTAATCCATCCTGCCACTCTATGTCTTTTAATTGGTGCTTTTAGCCCATTGACATTGAGAGAGATTATTGTTATGGGATTTTGTCCCATTGTTCTGTTAAAATTTGGTGTATTTGAGGGGCCTTTCCTGCCTTTAAGTAGCCCATTTAGTTGTTCTTGTAACCATGGTTTTGAGTCTATGAAGTTCCTGAGCTGTTGTTTGTCTGTGAAACTGTGTGTTGTTCCTTCTATTATGAATGAGAGTCTTGCTGGGAAAAGTATTTTTGGGGAGGCATTTATTTCATTGAGTTTTTTCACTATGTCCCACCACTGTTTTTGGGCCATGAGGGTTTCATCAGAAAAATCAGCTGTGAATTTTAAGGATGCTCCTTTGTAAGAGATTTCTTTCTTCGATCTTGCTGCTTTCAGAATTTTGTCTCTGTCTAAGGTTTTGGTCATTTTGATCAGGATGTGTCTTGGGGTATTTTTATTCAGATTTCTTCTAGCTGGTACCCTTCGGGCCTCCTGAATGTGGTCACAAGTTTTCTTCAGCTCTGGAAACGTTGTAGAAATGATGTCTTTGACAGTTTCTTCTTCATCAAGGTTTTCTTCCTGTCCCTCTGGGACTCCAATAATTCTTATGTTACCCCTTTTGGCTTCATCACGATCTTCTCTTGCCATCTGTTCCCGAATTGTGAGTCTCTTTTCCATTTTCTGCTCTTTTCTGGAGTCTCTGAACTTCATCTTTATGCTCACTGATTCTGTTCTCAGCAGCTCTTACTCTGCTGCTGAGATCTTCCACCAAGCTTTTCAATTCGCCTACGAGATTTTTCAGGTCTGACATTTCTGATTGCATTTTCCTCATTTCTGCCTTCAGATCCTCTTGTCTTCTATTGGCATTGCTTTCCATTGTTTCTTTTAATTCCCTAAGCATCCTAAGTAGCTCCCTTCTGAATTCCTTTTCAGAGAGGTTGTCTAACACTACAGTACTATTGGTGTCATCTGGCCTAGACTCTTCAATATGAAAGTTTGGTGGGCTTTTGCGTTGCTTTACCATTGTGAGAGGTGTGGTTTAGTCCTTCACGTTCACTGTTACTATTCTGCTTGATATGCAGTGTGAGTTAAGATAGGCTTATGAGTTATTGGCTACTGTGTTTCTAGAGGCTGAGCTAAAATAGAGAAGTTTCCATCTAAGAAGGTAGCTTATGGTTCCTATGGCATATGTAGTGGGAAAATATTTCGCGGCTCCAGAAAGAGTCCCTGGCACTGGGCGAGGAGTTGGGAACGTCTCCTGTTTGGAATTGGAGCAGTTCAGCTTTGTTGCCCAGAGCTGGGCCTCCATGCCCGTCCCGCGCAGATCAGGGGTTGAAAACCGGCTTTCTAGGAGCTGGATCTAGCTGTGCATGCCCAGAGAGGGTCCCAGGCCCTTGGGGGCGGGCTGTACCTGTTTGGAATTGGAGCCGTTCAGCTTTGCTATCCAGAGCTGGGCCTCTGTGCCCGTCCCGCGCAGATCAGGGGTTGAAAACCGGCTTTCTAGGAGCTGGATCTAGCTGCGCATGCCCAGAGAGGGTCCCAGGCCCTTGGGGGCGGGCTGTACCTGTTTAGAATTGGAGCCGTTCAGCTTTGTTGCCCAGAGCTGGGCCTCCGTGCCCATCCCGTGCAGATCAGGGGTTGAAAACCCTGTAATTCACATTTTAATAAATATGAAACTTACTATTAAATGATGCTATAGAAGAAAGAGTAATATGGCGCTATTACTATAATTATACATTGTACATCATTATAATATTCTCCCACCCCAGAAATTTTTGTGGAGTTACTGAAAACACAACAAAAAAATAAACTTTGTATACTGAAATTAAGAGAAATATTATTATCATAATATCAGTGACAGAGTTTTAGAGTAAAGGAGAAATTGTGCGACATTTTTTTTCAACCTGAGAGTTCATTTCTGTGTGTCACTGTCACTGTCACTGTCCTCCTGTTGTTCATCGATTTGCTCGAGCAGGCCCAGTAACATTGTGAGACTTGTTTCTGTGTTTGGCATATCGAATATGTCCCGGGGAAGCTTGCCAGGCTTTGCCGTGTGGGCGAAATACTCTCAGTAGCTTGCTGGGCTCTCCGAGAGGGGTGGAGGAATCGAACCCAGGTCAGCTGTGTCAGCCGCATGCAAGGCAAATGCCCTAGCTGTTGTGCTATAGTAAATAAAAATTATAGCATCCAATGGATGCTAGTGGTGCTGTATCTAGTGGTGCTGCTGGCAGGTATAAATCTTGGAAGCAAGCAAACCATTATGGAGGTTATTCTGATAAGGAATGGACATTTCTTTTCTGAAGAAGATGATTTGCTGTATAATTTTATGGTTAACTAGCCTAAGACTGAGCAGATAATGAAAAATGCCCTGCAAGAGTAACAATGAGTGTGTGTGTGTGTGTGTGTGTGTGTGTGTGTGTGTGTCTGTCTGTCTGTCTGTCTGTCTTTGGGAACCAGAAAAAAACTGGAATGACTAAGGAAAACATTTTAACCATTGAACAAAACTAATACATATTTTTATCATCCTCAATTTGTAATAGATTGAAAAGAATGACTAGATTAAAAGTCAGTGCAACTCTAAAGAACTCAGAAAAGCAATACTAGACCCTAGTGAATTATTAGATATGGTTGAGTAGAAATTATTTTTATACCATATTTAATATACTTCTATATTGCAAGATTTCTAGTGGATTCTGTAAATGAATTGAATGAAATGAGCCTAGAAGATTTATCCAAAATAAGATATGATAAGGTATAAGGTAAAGAATAATTAGACCCATTTAAAAAATGAACTGTATGACACATATCATTGGAAAATCAATCAATCAATCTAGTGAACCCTATTTTGGTAGGAAAACTCTACAGGTCGAATTAGAATATTGACATGTGACATTGAACCTTTGTTTAACATTGCATTTGGTCAGTATTTTTCTCTTACCTTAATGTTTAGACCATGGGATTAACATGTATTTCTCCAGTAAGTAAAAAGTGACTTAATCCTAAATTCTTTCTAGTGTGATAAACTTCAGTCAGATTCTTGAGCAGACCTCATTCACATTCCTTGATTTGACCTCTGTGTCTTTAATAGTTCTTATCAATAAGAATCACTCAGCTCCTGGGAGAGAACAAGACAGAGTCTCCTACCCTATGCCTGACTGTCTCCACCAGGGCCCAACAGCTGAAGACCACCGAGGCCCAGCCAAGGCCATGCTGGGAGCACTCTCCACACACTTGGATGAGCCTCACGCATAAAAGAACTGACAGAGGAACCCAGGTGTGTGGGACCCGGGGCTGAGATCTCCAAGCCTGCACAGTTTGGGACTGGACCTGCCAGTAACTAGACAGTTACACCCACCAACTGCCGTGTAACTCCAACAACGGCCAGGATCCAGAGATCATCACACTCAGCTCCTGGGAGAGAACAAGACAGAGTCTCCTACCCTATGCCTGACTGTCTCCACCAGGGCCCAACAGCTGAAGACCACCGAGGCCCAGCCAAGGCCATGCTGGGAGCACTCTCCACACACTTGGATGAGCCTCACGCATAAAAGAACTGACAGAGGAACCCAGGTGTGTGGGACCCGGGGCTGAGATCTCCAAGCCTGCACAGTTTGGGACTGGACCTGCCAGTAACTAGACAGTTACACCCACCAACTGCCGTGTAACTCCAACAACGGCCAGGATCCAGAGATCATCACACTCAACTCCCGCATTCGCGGCCGCGCGACATCTTATCATCTCATTCCTAATTTGGTCAAACTGGCAGGCTACCAAATGTAACATGCCCACACGGCAGAGTCTGGCAAACTCCCCGTGGTATACTCAATATGCCAAATACCAGTAACAATGATGGGTCTCATTCTCCTAACCCTGAAAAAGCCTTGAATATGGCACTTTAAAAAAAAAAAAATCTCAGGGCTAGGACGAAGAAGACGTTACTGGCACCTGCTCGAGGCAATCGACGAACAACAGGGTGGTCGTGATCGTGATCAATAAGAATGGATTCTGATTCCATTAATTACATTTGATCTTAAAATCTATGTGCTTCTAAGTACTGCCTGTCTACCTACTGCCCTTGATTCTCCTTAAGTCAATATCTAGTAACCTCTCAGGCATTGTTTATTCTTGTCTTTTTATTTTCATCATTGTATAGCATCCATCAGTTGATAATTTAAATGTTCTATTTTATAAAATAGAATATTCAAATAATTTTAACAAAATTGATGTCCAACAACTGACTTTCCTGTCACTGTTAATCTTAATTTAGAACACTATTTTAATTATCTATCAAATAGTTTTGCTCTTATCATTTCAAATACCTGAATTAATTCTCTTTTAAATTCCCTCTATTTATCTAATTTATTTTTCTCCTGTTTTTACTGCAGTCAAGGGAGAGAGAACCAAACATTGCAATGACCAGGGCTTTGTTCTAGCTCTGCACATAGGGATCACTTTTTGCTGACTCAGGGAATCATATGGGATGTTGTGGATTAAACCCAGGTCTGCTCAATGTAAGGTGTGAGTCTTATCAGCGGTATTATCTCGATGTCCTCCTACCCATTTCTACCTCCAAACTGGTAGTAAGATAGGGCAATATCTGATGAAAAAGTGAACATATGTACAAATGAAGTCAACCCACTAAGAACAAAATGGGTGTTAAAGGGAGTTGAGTACTAATGAAATAGATAGTCCTATCATTTGTTCTCGTTATGTGAAAATAACAATGTTTTTATTTCTAAAATAAAAATTAAATAATACTAAATTAAAATTAAAATAACAGTTTTTATTTTTAGCAAAAACTTTGCATTAATATTTCTGATGTAACAATCAATGAATAAGGTTGAATAGATGAATAAACCAATATACCGTTTTTCAATGATATTTGTAAAAATATGTATCTTAGAGGCAAAGGGGCTGACAGTTACTATATCTCCAGTAGTTGCTTGGTAAAGTATGTACTAGAAACTATATGATCATAATGATGATTTGACTAAAAAACATAATGGTAATAAAACACCTGCAGTGAAAAACATTTGAATTTGCTCTTATGATTTAGAGTAAACCATAACTGATTTTATTCTAAAATTTTGTATATCAGTTCACAAGCAACCACTTATGGGTTTCAGCTATGACATGGCCCTAAAACCCACAAACACACTACTACAAATATAAGGATAGTTCAATAATTATAATTGGAAAAAAGGCCAATTATAATAAATTTAACACCACAGACATTTCTTCAACAAAAAAATTAACCTTGGATATGCCTGTAAACGATGATTTTTTTAAAAAAATTCTGAGTCTTAAAAAAAAAATTCTGAGTTTTTTTTGTCTTTTGTACTCTGATTGGAATAAAGATGAAAAATAATAAATCCAGAAATATAAGGGAAAGAGTGTATCTCTTCAGTGGAAACTGTCAAAGCAGCCAGAAGCTTTTTACAATGTCTGTTGAAAAAATATTGTACACTTTATTATCAATTTATCTCATTTTATGATATAGCCCCTTTATTTCAAATAGCTTTTAAGTAAGTTAAAGAGCTAGTGTAGCTTTCAGCATCCAATGTCAAATATGGAACTTTTCAAAATACTTCCAAATAAAATAAATAAATAAATAATGAAAGAGGAACAAACAAAAAAATCAAAATGATTTTGATCCTCAAATTAACAGTGAGTGAGCCTTAGAAAAGAACATCTATTTTGACACTTTAGTTATGGAAACTGAGATTCATAGTAGACCTTTTCAATTCCTCACAAATATTAAGTGATGGAGCTGGGATAACACTTTCAGGTTTTCTGATGCCGAAATGCTCTCTGCCCTCCATCATATTGCCATTCATTTTTTATGTCTGCTCACACACATACCTTGCAAATACCAACTGCATTTTAAGTACTCATCTAGGGTTTATAAAAACCAAGAATAGACTCTTTTCAGTCCTTCGCAAACAGCAGGTGTGAAGCACTTCTAAAACCCTAGGAAGACTCTTACATTAGAGTGCTTTGAATATGTAAAATTTTGCATCATAGAATTCAAATTCATCACCAAGCCCTTTATACCAGATCATGGAGTTTGCAGATTCTACCTTTTGATTCTTCCTCTGAATGTTTTTCAAGATAAGAAAAGTAAGTCCACAATCAGGAGTTGCCAATATGCTATTTCAGAGTGATAAACTGGTTTAAGGGTGGTTCTCAATACGTATTTATAGCCAGAAAATGCTCTATTTGTGTAGGTGGGGGTTGTTTACATAATTATTACTACTTACATAAGGAATGCTAATTATATTTCATCAATTTAAATTTGTAGTTGTTTAGTGAATGTAGAAGTTAATTTTTTTAAAAAAGTAGCTCATTAATAATATAATTTCTATACATATAAACATTTCTTGATGAATCATTGTTTACATCTAACTGTTAGTGCCAGGAAGATAGACAGATAGCGTCTTGCGTACATGCAACTATGGGTTGACCCCCCATGTGATCCCCAGCAACACATAGACCCCTGTGCATTGCAGTGTGTGGTCTTAGAGAACCCCAGCAAATGTGGGGAGGCCTTCATAGTCTCTGTAACACAGGGTGCAAGAAATGCCACATCCTCAAGCCCTAGCATTTAATCAAACGATCCTGTCCAAAATCACCAGTAATAACTCATAGAGTGCCAGGAACACTGCTGAGGAGCCAACATAAAAATAATTATGATTTACTAGAAACTGTTTTTGTTCTAATTCAGTTTTCACAATATATTGGAAACAGTACATAAATGATAGAATAGGCATACTGAGGGTTGAGGTAAATTTTAAGTTTATTCTTTGTAATATATCTATGATGTTAGTATCTGTTTATGACAGGCATGTACTTTTATTTATGCTTAATGCATGAATAGAATCAGATCATTTTTATTTCAGAAAGATCATGGAAGTTGTTTTTTTTAACTTCTCACCCAAAGCAGTGTTCTTTCAATTTTTTCCTCTATATATATTTATTAGGATTAAATATCTCAGCAAGAAGAGTTATTTCTGTGTTGTGTGGAACAGAAAACAAAACTTCTATTGTTGAAAAACACATTTGAGAAAAACCCTAATCTTTATGAATTCTTTATAATGGTTTAAGTTGAATAGTTTGGAAGAAAAGAGGTAATATATGTTGGCTTTGTATTTCAGTGTTTTTAATATTAATGACCATTAGTTTTATCTTGAGGCTAAATGTTGTGAGTTTCCCTGATAGCTCTCAGAGTAATATAATTTCTAGACACATTGCAATAATCTTGAACAATTTTCTCTGACTCCCACTCTCATTTTGCCAGTGTTTTCCTAAAACTGCAGAATCATTACTGAGACGTGAGCCTCAGAGGTTAAGTGATCTATGCAATATAAAACAAAAGTAGGTCATATATACATATATGTATATATAGATATATGTCAACAAACTATGCACTGATAAAGCCTACCTATTCAAATTACATTATAGCTTATTGTTCATTGATAATGGACTGAAAATCTGATATTTATACATGGCATCTTTAAGCCAGCTCTTTAGTCAAAACCTTAAACACACACATATATTATGTTTTTATATAACATTATATATATAAAATATTACAAGGAAATATAAATTTTTCCTGAAGGTGGGAAAATCGTTTGACATAGATTACAGAAGGGTAAGGAAAGATGAGGTGGTCTGGAGATAACATAGAATAACTATACTATGTATTCTATGTATACTATGCATAGGACCCAAACTGTAATAATAAAGATGTATCTGCTGAAGTGTGAGGTGGGGTTGGAAGAGATCCTGGAGAATGTGGAATGATGCTGCCAGTGGTGGTGAGAATGGAGTTGGAACATTGTATAACTAAAACTTTTACTGATAACTGTGGTGACAAAATAAAAGAAAACAATACAACAAAGACTGATATTTTAGATTAAATTTTTCAAAAGTATAAATTTTATCCACTGTTATTTTATGCTACTGCTCATAAAGTATTATTTCAGGAAGATAATTTTCAATATAGAATTAGATGTGTCATTTTATTCTTCTTAGTTTTTATAATCACATTTTAAATGAAACTTTCATACCATTATTTAAACATTTATTGAGTTTCTGTGTTACAAAGGTCAAATGCAGAGTTATAATGGTACTACTTTAGGTTGATAAATATCTGTTATATGGCATTTTAAGTAGTGAGGGCTGCTGAAGAATATGTATGAATCCAGGTAACTGTAAAATCATATATTTTATACCTCATTTTTAAACAACAAAATTGCTGTTATACAAGACTTTGAAAGTTATTTTAAAAATTATTTCATAGCCTACATCTAATTTTTATTTTTTCAAGCTACCTTGTAAAATGTTTATAGTAGTTTTCTTGGCGTGGCAAATGAAATTTACTCCTATCTCTAATAATATGCTATTGCACAATTAACTGGCTCCTGTATTTCCTGGGCACAATCTGTTGTTTCTTTATATTTTATTTTGAAGATGAGAAAGTATTCATCATGAAATTAGTGATATAATTATGTTTGTTGCTTGATACTTCTTATGTGATACCTGCTAATAATTTCTCGGAGACATTTATCTTTGTTTAAAGATTTTTAAGCTTTTAATCAGTAATTCTATAGAATTATATTTGAAATTTTAAAACAGTAATTTGGAGAGTTTAAGCTAGCCATTGGGGAAAGAAAAGCATTTCATATCTCATACCAAAGTTTTGCTACATTAAGAAATGTGAGTAAAAAATCTATGTGGAATAACTGAACACATTTCTAGGTTTTGTTTGTTTTATTCTTTGACTGTTTTGTTTTCAAGATACCTTTTCTACTTCAAATAGTTTACTTTTATTTTTTCTTCTTTCCTTTTGCATAAGCTTATTTGGGTTTCTCCACTCAACTAATAACATTTTATGATGTGGTTTATTGATCCACCCACTTAGGATCAATCTTTGATCAACATGCTCAGAAATAAATACCATGTTTCAATACTTTTTCTTATTAGATTTAATCACAAATTCTAAACTCTCGAAAGTATCTTTTGTAGCTTTAAAATTTATATATCTTTATCCATTAAAATAAGGCTGTTGGTGAAGAAACAAAATCATAATCTTTCTACTTGCACAGATATAGTTGAGGAGGATACTAAGATAAAATTGCTTAAAAATGTGAATGATGAGAGTGAATAACTGTCCTCTGAACTGTGTTGAGAAGGAAGCCCAAAAGAAAGATCTCTGTCAATCTACAGTCAGGTGATCATTTTGTATCCATTTCTCTGTCCTGGTGTTATGATAAAGTGAATGTTCACAAATTTCAAAAAAAAAGAAAGAAAAAAAAGCAACAATCACTACCACCACCAACAAAAACAACAATAATCCTATAAAAATGTGAACAAACATTAAGAGATATTTCTCAAAGAAAAAATACAGATGGCAAATATGTTTATGAAAAATATTGTTCGTCACTTATTATCTGGGGAATGTAAATCTAAATAGCAATGAGATACATCATTTCAAACTGTGTGGATGTGGCGAAAAAGGAACTCTCATTCACTGTTGATTTAATGGCATCTGTGTTAGTCTCAATGGATTGTAGTATGCAACTATCTAAGCAAGTCATAACAGGACTCTCAGTGATTCCACGTCTTGTAATCTACCTTCCAAAGCAGAGAAGTCGTTATTCAAAAAGATACACCTACATAATTTAACTAACCATATCACTTACTACAATAGAAGGATCGGAAGCAAACCAAATATCAGATGATAGATAAACAGACAAAGAAGTTGTGGACAATATATGAAATGAGATACTATGAAACAGGCTGAAATTGTGCTGTGTGCTGTGACATGAATTAAGCCAAAAGGCATTTAATGAAAATAAGGTAGAGGGAGAAGCACAGATACCATATATTTTCATTTATCTGTATAATATGGAGAGGAAGAGCAAGGAAATTGACCATATCCAGCAATAAACCCTTGATGTTTTATTCCAAAACTGATTAAAAAGTGTTGGAGAATGGGTGGAGGGAATAAAGATCAGACCAGAGACCACATAAGATTGTCATTAAAGGTTATTGGCACATTGGTGTGACTAGCTGCTATAACTTTACAATGTTGTAAACTTTAACAGTATTATACAGTGTAAACTAAACTGTAAGTTTTTTTAAAAAGTAAATGTTGAATGCAAAATATTTTAGGCTGTGAAATTGATAAGAGTGTGTTCATTGATATAATAAAAAATCAGGGATTAAAAAATATATAAATTCACAAGTAAGGAATCAGTACTGTGGAGGAAAGATACAGAAGGAAAAAAATGCAATTACAATTCCATTTAGTATATTTTGAGTACGCCGCACTACAACTTTGGAAAACATTATGAAGAACTGCTTTGGTAGAGGCAAAATTCTACTCTTTCAATGTTCTAATTTCTTTTTAGCGTCTAAAAAGAAATAAATGTGCTTTACCCATTAATTTTACTAATCTGCAACAGCAAAAGAAAACAAGGAAGGCAGTTATAGGGCTTATGAAAAAGGGGGAAGAACACATAGACCCAATTAAAAAAATAGAAATAATTGCAGGTCATTACCAAACACGGTACAAATCTATATAAAATGTCAAAGATTTCTTTAGGGGTTAAATTGGTTTCATGCTATTGAATCTTGATTACTTACTCTGTATTACAAATGGATTTATCTATATTATTATCTTTATTTGAACTCATTCTTTCTTTTTCACTGTTTGTTCCCATTTCTATTCAGAAAATTCACTTTCAATTGCACATATATCATAACTTCTAAAGATTAATTTCACTTGCCTCTGGTTAATAACTCACCTTATAGCCAAACATCCATCAACATAAAATCAGCATAACAACTTTTATGAATCCCTTTATCATCAGCACATTGCAAATGCTTGCACAATTCACTCTGGATTCATATAGAAACTTGCTTAATAGTCCTTAAAGTTACTATAAACCTTGGTTGCTTTCAATCATAGAAATAATATTCATGCTTTCAGAGTGAACACAGTTTGGTAATTTTTAAACTTTAAAACCACAAGAATATGGGTGTAGTTATTTCCATAATCCAGAACAGTTTTTCCAAATGTTTACACAATCTCTAGAATTTTTAGCTGTCTTATTATCTTCTAAGAGTTTTTGTGGTTATCTTAATGTATTATTTAGAGAGAGGCATATATTGAGCTATTATAATGGGGATGAATCTTCTGAATGTCAGTTTCTGGTTTGTGAAGACAGTGGAGAAGGTAGTTTGATTTTGACTTTAGTTTATTTTGTAGTCTACTTTTGAAATCTTCTTAATTTAACTCATGGTAAGAGATCATATTCAGGTAAATGGCACTACTAAGTTCTCAACAGTTTATTTTCAGGCATCCAATAAGCACTAAATCGGCACTAGTTATGGACAGAAGCCTGTTTCTGAAAAGATTAAAAGAGCATAAAAAGAGGAGATTGAATGATGACCAACAATATATTTTTCCTACTTCATTTGTACTTGTTGAATGATACTAGCTGTTTTTCCTGCAATTCAGCAATGATGCATATGGAAATGGTGTAAGCTATTTAAAAATAATTACATTCATTGAAAATGGCAATAAATATGACAATAGATAGAAAATGTATTTTAGATGTCATAATTTTTCTTTCCACTGCTAGCATGTTCTCTTTTTCTAGATATTCATAGAGTTAGAAATAATTTAACAAGGTCTGATCTCTATAATCAAGTTGTAATATTTCATTTTAAATTCAGTTCATATCTTCAAGAATGACATCTAGAAATAGTAAGAGAAGGAATAAAATGGCATATAAGAAAATCACAATTTTGTATTCATTCTTTAAACACAAACATGTGACATGGCACAGCCACTGTCTCTTCACAATGTGTAGTTATTTATACATATTTATACACACCCACACACATTATTAAATACTATAAGAGTGTTAAGAGAAATTCTCATTTTTGAGATTCCACAGTTTAGGAGAGAACATATAACTAGAGACT
Organism: Sorex fumeus; assembly: GCF_029834395.1. Classification (NCBI taxonomy): domain Eukaryota; kingdom Metazoa; phylum Chordata; class Mammalia; order Eulipotyphla; family Soricidae; genus Sorex; species Sorex fumeus. Next base: position 43,694,975 of record NW_026606185.1, on the reverse strand, counting down.
ATCAAAATTTAAAAGATATCTTTATAGACACAAAAAAGGGTGTCTTTTGACTTGTCACAATACAAATCATCAAATTCTAGTATTAATCCTTATATTTCTCCCATATTTAATGCTGATAACTGTATGGTATTATATACTTGTAACAGAATATGATATATAAATTCCTATGATATTTTCTAGAAATATAACGATATACTTAAGAGACTTGCTTTTGTTAAAATTTAATTTTATTTGGTTCTGGAATGTATCTGGTAATGTTCAGAAGTCACTAATGATGGGACTCAGAAGACTAAGTGATGCAGGGATTAATTTAGCTTGTGTTCAGCCAGTTGAATTATATCCCTAGTTCAAGATATTTGCCGATATTTGCCTTTTATTATATAGACATATATCTTCCTCTTTTTCGGTTTTCCTTTTAATTTTTTTGTTTATTAATTGACGGAAATGCTTGACATGGGAAGAGTTTTGTGAGTAATCCAAATTTTTATTTTAAGACAATTAAACCTACATCCTTAAAGATTGTGGGGCTTTAGGGGGGATGGTGTGAGGTGAGGTCACTAGGACCAATGATGACAATCTGCTTGCTGATAAAAATGTATGCTTTTGAAATCTCTTTATGTCAATTGCGCACATAGAATGAGCCCTATGTGTGCTACTTACGGAAGAAACCTTTCTGAAAGATTATGCTTATTAGAACATATTGCAATGTCTTTGAGGTTGTCACTCACTGAGACTCAATGTAAATAGAGCTGCACTGAAGCAAATCAGTTTTGCCTAAATAATGTCATTTTATAAGGGTCATCGAGAAGTGAAGACGTTTAATGTTTAAGATTTGAATTAGACCAAGAGACTAGAGAGTGACCTTCCCTAAAGCTCAGTAGGAAACAAAACAAAACACACACACACACACACACACACACACACACACACATATTAACTCTGTTGTGTAGACTTCCCTGAAAAAAAAAGATAATTTAGTTTTTGATCGTGATTTAACATAAAGGAAGATCGTGTTTCAGTCACAGAAGAAGTTGAAAAGAGTTCTCTGAGTTAGTCTCTTTGGTAGGCAATCCTCTCCAAAACATGTGAGAAAGGAACGTAATTAAGAGTGGCCTGTTATTTTCCGATCATCTTGTAAAAGAACAGACTATGGACTCCATATATAATAAAAAGAAACACTGCAGATAAAAGTCAATACTTAGGAATTGTGCTCTATTTCCTTAAGGAATCCTATTGTGTTCAATAGAAATCCAAACCAGTCAGGAAGATATTTCTATAAGATCCAGTTCTGAAGAACTCTTACTTGTCACATATTTGCCAGCAAGACAAAAATCTTAGAGGACTCATCATTTTTGCCACTTCCAGGTTTAGAGAATGAGTAAAGTACATGACTGTGTCTCAATTTAGGGATTAATTTCTGTAGAAAACTTGAGATAAAATACTAATTAGACATTTTTAATTTTCTGATTGTATATATTTTGTGTATTATAAAGAGAATCACAACAGTTATGAAATTGCATGACAAATATATTTAAAAATAAGTAAATAAATGGATTGCCTTGAAAAAGGGATACAGTATGTAACACAAGTATTTAATAAAAGAAAAAAGACAACAAATTATGTCCTATAGATAAGTTATTTATGAATACTTTAAGAGATTCAACATAATCTATGGCATCTGGCATTCACTAATCAAAATCAATACATTACTCTAAAATAAAGAATACTAATATTGTACATGGTGTATAGCTAGTCATTGTGGACCATAGCACTGTAGCACTGTCCTTTATTGATTTGCTCGAGCGGGCACCAATAACAAATTGTAAGACTTGTTGTTACTGTTTTTGGCATATCGAATACATCACGTGTAGCTTACCAGGCTCTGCCATGCAGGTGAAATACTCTCAGTAGCTTGCTGGGCTCTTGGAGAGGGGCAGAGGAATCGAATCAGGTCAGTTGCATGCAAGGGAAATGCCCCACCCGCTGTGCAGCCCCGACTTGGCATGACTCCCGGAACACTACTGTGACCCCTAATTAAAAGCAAAAGCAAGGGAATGAGCCATAGTATAATAGGTAGGAAATTTCCCTTGCACACTGCTGACCTGGATTCGATCCCAGGCATCCCACATGGTCCCAAGAGCATGTGCCACCGGGAGCGATTCCGAACCCAGAACCAGGAGTAAGTCCTGAGCACCTGCCAGGTGTGGCACCAAAACTAAATAGCATTGTCCTCCCGTTGTTCATCGATTTGCTCAAGTGGGCTAGAGGACTAGGGCTGTAGCTCAGTAGTAAATCTTATATGTTGTACGAGATCAAAAAGCAGAAAAGCCTAAGGGAAGGCTTCAGAAGCAATGGGGTAGGTGCGATAGTACAGCAGGAAGGGTGTTGGCCTTGCATGCGGCCCACCCAATTTCTATCCCCAGCATCCCCCAAAAGACAGCCAGGAGTGATTCCTGAGTGCAGAGCCAGTAGTAACCCCAGCATCACTGGGTGTGACCGAAAAATGAAAGAAAGAGAGAAAGAAAGGAAGGAAGGAAGGAAGGAAGGAAGGAAGGAAGGAAGGAAGGAAGAAAGAAAGAAAGAAAGAAAGAAAGAAAGAAAGAAAGAAAGAAAGAAAGAAAGAAAGAAAACAAGCAAGCAAGCAGAATGCAGAAGCAATTAAAAGCTACCACCATGGGGAGCCTGGAGGAGTCTACCAAAAGCCCATTCTCTGCAGAGGGACAGCCCCTCGGCCAGCAGTCTTCGCCACTAGCACTTGGCTTTGGGTTCAACCCTGTTTTGCCTAGTTGGGTGGCGGAAGAGATCCTGTACACCTTGAGATGCAAGCACGCATGTGCACCCACACCCCCAGAGACACTGGTTGGCACATGAAATACATATCCATTTCTCTATACCAACTCCCTTCTGTCATTTAAGATATTAATAACCATTTATAACAATAATTCAGAACTCAACAAACCCCATTCAGTGCCATTGCTTTTCACAATGTCAGCGAACAGTATTTTCCTGTCTCTTAGGAACATGAAACCCCTAAGTTAAACGTTGCACAATATGTGTTTAGGACAGGTCCCTCTTGGAAACATCTTTCATTGAAAGTATTCATACAGGATATCATAAAAAGTTCTCACATTTCTAGGGGGGGTTATTTTTCTAAGATTTATATAGATATCATTTAATCTTATTTTCACAAAATCCTCATTGGGTTAGATTTCTCATTTAACTAATGAAAACTGAGAGATCTGTGTACTCTTCAGACCACAGTTCCATTTATTATAATGGTAAAACTGGGTTTCAGAAATAAAAATATTAGTAGTTGTTATAACAAGATATTTTTATGCCTGTGGTTACAGCAGATAGGTGGTATTATATACGTAATATCATTGTATAGTCTGTATAAGGTTCCAAAAAATGTAAAACAGAAGTTGTTCTGAAGGAACATACCTAGAGGAACTGGCAAACATAGGAAATTTAAATATGGCCTGACACTGAAATTAAATGGGCAGGGGCTAGAGAGATGACACAGTGGTAACACACATGCTGTGCATGTGACCAACCCTACTTCAATCCCTATCACTGTATATGTTTCTCTGAGCATTTCCTGATGTGATCCCTAAGCACAAGTCCGAGAGTAAACCCAGAATACAATTGAGTGTGCATGAATTACTAAGGAGTAGAGCATTAATCATTATGAATTTATATCTTCAAGAAGCAAGCCAGAGAATCACTTACTCATTTATCCATTCATCCAGACTCTCATTTATTAGACATTTCTGTGACAGACCAGTCATATCAAAATAAGCATGGTATCGATTAAAACACAGTGTTGTTTTTACACTGACTTGCATACAACGTAGAAGTTCAATTGTTCCTGAAGCTTTTTTTGTAAAACTATTCCAAGAAGATTAAACTTCTCAGAATTAAAATTCTAAAATATTATTTTCACTGTTACTGATTTTTTTCTTACAAACAAGAATGTTCACATGGAGTTTAGAAATAGTTTCTTTTTAGTTTTTTATCAGTTGAATGATGCGAACGGCATTATGTGCTCATGATAAGTGTATTGACTCAGTATCCAGATAAGATTTTGCCTTTCTCAGTAACTGCAGCATAAGAAATTGTGCTGTATATTTTTTGTACTCGTCCTCATTTTTGAAATGGTTTAAAAAAATTCTTAATTAAAAATAGGTGAAATTTAAGCTAGAGGTATCTTCAGTTGTATAGTCTCCCCACCTGGGGTTGCCCAGGCCATGGGATAGACAGAGGAGGAAATGAGGGCCAAGTCAGTGGATTGATCAATTGCTGTTTATCCCATTCTCCCCTTGCGCCTGTCCCAGTCTCTCTGAGCTCCCCATTCTAGTCTCACACTACCCCTCATTCCCGTCTCCTCCTGTCTCTTCTGATCATCTCTTCGTGCTCCAACTCACAGCCTGGGCTCTCTCTCTCCATGTGTCTGCTCTCGTATTCTTCCTCTACCTTCTTTTCCCTTGCGTGCTGCTACACCTAGCCCAGTAGCAAAATCAACATAAGAAAGTCCTTCCTGACTGCCCATCAGGCTCAAAGGCCTAAACACCACCTAGGGGTGTTCCTCTTCTCCTTAGTCCAATAATTCAATTAACATCTTAATTTACATCTTAATTCGACTTTTAGTATTAGTTATTTTTGTATGGAGACAGTAAGAGATACATTGAGACTTGTAGGGCAGCTCTCCTGGTAACATCTTGGCACAGACTCAGACTACAATGCTCAGATCAGATTAATCTTTCCTAACCCTAGCAGGGTTTAAATTTAGTTATTACTTTCTGGATGATGACAGAATTTGTCCATGATCATGATCTTAATTTATAGTTAAGCATTATAGCATTTTGGTCAGGCCCATTTAGATGCCAGGGTAGCACATAGCTCACTGCTTGCCCTGGATCCATCCAGTTCCTCATCGAGACCCTGCTGTGCAGGTGTTATGAAGCAAGGGCAACTGAGGCTTAGGTTGAGAGAACTAAAAAACTTCTGCACTGGGGAAGAAATGATAAACAGAGCTAAAAAAGACACCTCACAGTCTGGAAGAAAACATTTGTCCACCACTCATTTGATGAAGAGCTAATACCATTTGTATCACTTGTCACCCCATTGCTCATCAATCTGCTCTAGCGGGCGCCAGTAAGATCTCCATTCATCTCTGTCAAGTGCTAGTGTAGCCCGATGTCATCTGCTCGCTCCAGGAACACAAAGAACCTCAAACTGTTCGTTCAGGGTCTTGACGAAAAAGTCAGTCTGACTGTCTCATAGGTGGGTGGCCACATGTTTTTTTGACATTCCGTGGAATCCAGTATGTAACAACTCTAGTCTAGCGGTCCTCTCTGAATTGCATTGCATGTCTGGCCCATCCGATTTTCAATACCTTGGCAAATGAGACAGCTTCTCTCAATCATCAACATAGGTCAGAACTCTGGATTCCTTCTCTCACTTGAGTGAAACGTGATATTCCAAACATAGCTCTTTTGATTCCTCTTTGGGAGACCCAAATAGTGTTCTTATCCTGTTTTCATAGGGCAGAGGTCTCTGAGGCATGTGTTAATGCAGGAAGAACAGTGTTTGTGCATGTATTTGTCTCCTAATCAATAGGCAGCTTTTGTATTTAGTTGAGTCTAAGTAATAAATGTTCTTAGGTTCCCTAGCCTACTAAGCACTGTACAAGAGTGATCTATGAATGGTAGAGTCACTGCCTCTTGTGTCTCAGCAAGTATGCATAAACACATACATATGTGTGTGCTTGCACATAGATATGCACATTGAACACATTGTATGGATTTTAACTTAGTCTCATGTTGTTCATCATCTGGCTCACTATCATCATTGCTTAGTGAGGATTAAAACAAATAAGAGAAAGGAAGTGAGCAACATTTTCCTCGCACCTCTATGGGAAACAATTGTCCTCAAACTGTTTGAAATTCTGTGTTTTCGCAAAGTTTCCTGCAAGACATAAAGTTCTTTGATCCCAAAGACCACAAATATAATGAAAAACTAAGCAATTTTCTGTGTGGCATAAATATGAATTAGAGCTTTGTGACATGAGTAACACTGTCTTTGATATGTATCCCTACCATGGTGAACTAAAATCATCTTATCTGGTGATACACTAAGCCAATCACTCTGGCATAGCACATCGTTCAGAATTTCCCCTGGTCTAAAACAGAAATATTGTCATGATCAGATCTACTTTTCTAGTCTTCTTTCATGTAAGCTTTTACTACTTTAAAGAGAGTTTTACCGAATGAGTGCTACAGTAATTATTCATTTCTGGGCTACCAGTAATATTTTACCAAGATAGTACTTTTCCAGACTGATGGACAGTATTTTTATAGTTGCTCATAGAAAAATGAAATTACTTACTACAATTTAGTTTTTATGTGGCTGTATTTTGACAGAATTTGGTGTCAGCTACCTTGATTTTAGAATTGAGCTATTATAAAAAGTTCCCAAAGGCTGGTATTTTCACAAAGAAAAGAAATATATGCATGGTGTCTGATTATAAGGCCATCAATACTCCTTAATATACAACCACAGCATGAATACTAAAATCTGATTTTAAAAAGTGGCAATTACTAAATACATATCTAATTTTGCTTTGTGATGCTATGTTTTTCAAAACTGTTGTCTTTTGAAACTCCCTTACATGATATACTCATCCAACCCCAAAATAAGTCACTCCCGGTAAAAGAGGCTTATTTAAAAAAAATATTCATGTACATCAGATTCTGGAAAAGGAAAGGAAAATACACTTCAGCATCAATAGTCTTCTAGAATACATAAGATTTACCAGGAGATACTGCATGACTTGCCTTACTCCTCAAGTTTCCAGGATGAAAACCCTAAATTATTAATGATTCTCTGCAATAGCAACTAATGGATACACACTTGTGATATGTTTATGTGTGCATTCATATTTTGACTCCTCACCTATGTTCTCAACACTTTGATGATGGAAGTATACTTCTAGTAACTATACATCTTCACACAAGTTCCCTGACCCCACTGAGTCCTTACAGGTTTTTATGAGAATAAAATTAAGCATTTACTTATAATAATTTTTTAAATTTTTTTCATATATTGCTGTATTTAAATTTATTTTCAAAATGAAATTCTTGTGATGGATAATTTATGGTAGGTATTCTATAAGTGTTATGTCCCTTTTTTTTTTTGTAATGTGTAGCTACTTGGTTATCGGTGGGGCTATAATCACTGTCCTCCCGTTGTTCATCGATTTGCTCAAGCGGGCCCAGAAACATCTCCATTGGAGACTTTGTTGTTACTGTGTTTGGCATATCAAATACATCACGGGTAACTTGCCAGGGGGGTATTAAAATTGTAGGTTCTATGGAATACTGATTTCATTCTAGCCTTAATCACTTATTAATCTAATACTTGAATTTCACATATTTGGTTTGTCATAAGCCATAAGTCATAGCTCCTATGATGGCCTATACTAAAAGTTTCTTATGGGAAGCCCATGAGGTAACATTTTAAATGCGGATAGTGATGGCTAACATATAGGACATGCCATAGAAATGTCTGATAATTTAAGAGGTGACTAAGGGACATGGGATCTCAGTACTTAGAATTTGTGATTGACAGGAAGAAGAGAGCTGCCACACATGTATCTTGCGGAACCACAAAGAGCATTAAGAATTTGAGTAGATCAGGAAGGAAGGCAAAGTTTGTCAGTCACCTCTTCTTGCAAATAAATTGTGAATTCAAGAATTTTAAAAGGTAGAGAATTACCTTAAAGGTTATTGTGAAAGTCAAAGAAAAGATTCTGAATTTTTTCTGATTCTTATAAAGAATTTATGTGGTGATGATTGCCTAAAGAAAAGATTAGAATTAAACTTAGAATTTTAGAAAAAAGGGAGTTTATGTGTGAAAATTAGCCAACAGAATGAGAAAACCTTCCATTTCAGTTATACTTTCTTTGCTTAGGAATATTAGGCTGCATCTATCCTGGAAGCCCAGGTGAAGAAGGCAGACAGCAAAAAGGAAGCAGGTCATTCCAGACAAACTTTGAGCAAAATGGGCTCCAATAATGATTTGGAAACACATTGCACTCAATCGAAGAAAAACTAGGAATATGGAGACCCAGATTCAGTTCTACTATTATGGAGAAAAGAATGACTTCACTATATTGTATGAATCATAAGAAAGTGAAGTTGGCTATATATTTAGAGGGTAGGGTGGAGGAGTGTGTGGGGGAAATCATGAAAGAGGTATCAAGGCAATCATAAACTATTGAACTTGCTTTGAATAATGTAATGCTAAAAGGTGCCAAGGTGGCTATTCCTTAAGGCAGCAAACCAAGGAAATGCAGGAGATGCTAAGTATTAAATATGCAAGTTCTAGCAAGAGTGAGAGAAGACAGTTCATGGAAAGATATTAGGGTTTTGTTTAGCCGCTCTCTGATTTATCTTTCTCAGTAGAAAAAAAAAAAAGTTCTTGTCTTCCCTCTGCTTATGCCAAGGACCTCTTCCAAACGGATAGTATGGGAGCCAGAGAAATAGCACAGGGGATAAGATGCTTGCCTTGCACTTGTCTTGCAGATGGTGGACCTGAGACCTGGGTTTGATCGCCAGCACCACAAAATCCTGCCAGGAGTGATCCCTGAGCACAGAACCAGGCTTAAACTGAGCCCTGGCAGTCACACAGGGTGTGGCCTCAAAGCATCAAGTACAATATAAAACAAAACCAAACAGATAAAGTGGTAATCAGTGGCACTAATTATTTAGGCTCCTCCCCAAGATATATGGTATTTGCAATTCCAAAGAGATTCTTAGGAAACAGGGTGACTGATTAAAACTCAAAGGAATGCACTTGAAATGATGATGGGCTTGAAACAGGGCTTTGTCATTCTGCAAAAAAGCAAGTCTCTTGGCTTTATTCATTCACTCTGCTCCTGAAGACCAGCCTCAGCTCGGCCACACGTTCTCTTCTCTGACAGATCCCTTTCGCATGAGAGAAGAATATTTAGGTCACTTCAGCCTGGAACATTAAAACAAATGCTGATAGTTCAAGGTTAATAGATGCATAAAATAAAAGTAATTCTATGTCAAAGCTGAGATGACAGGCGATTTGACTTGAGGCAGCCTTACAATCACTCTTTTACATGTGCTCCGTGCTGAGACCAGGGGAAAGCGTTATGTTTCTGACATTTACTTGTCAGGAAGGTATGACAATAGAGATTGTTTCTATCTCTGCTGCTCCCAGATGTTAACCTTCTAGCTTTAGTTTGTAATTGGGGTTCTGTGGAGCTTTAACATTTTCTATTGATTCAATAGAAGCGATAACATTTCCAATCATAAGACAGCATTATAGAAATATCAGGCAATTCACATATCAGAATGTTTGATAGCTGGGCTCAACGCATTAATTTCTGTCACCTTTGCCAGAAACCCTTTATCCTCTTTTTAATACTGAAGGACACCTGGGAGTAGTTGCTGCCACTTTTATTGTTCAATAAAGTAGACAAAAGTTTCAATTAACAACTGAGAGGCCTCTAGGAAATTGTGAATGAGAATATATTTTACTCATTTTACTATATTTCTTTTTTCTAATGTGCCATCTGTGACTTCAAGGCTGTACTTCATCCAGAGCACGTGTGCACACGAACACACACACACACAATCTCTCCTCTCGCTCTCTCTCTTTCTCTCTCTCTCTGTCCTCTTTACTCATTAAACCAAGGGAAACTATCATCACAGAAACAGTGAAAATGTGGAGAAAAATCTTATGAAAGAAAAAAGTGCAAGCAAGTAACTCTAGAAGAATCTCAAGGAATAAAGGACTTTCAGCTAACAGGTTCCCCGAATCCACGTACATGCTCCGTACTTGCTCTTGACAAAAAGTACCAAATACTTCACTTCTGTTTGACTTACTATATCTTCCAGAAGGAAAATATATTGCGTATAATTTATGTGCTTAAGTCCTCATTTATTTAGTGCAGACCATATTTTAATTTTTAAAAAATATTTAGTTTCTATGTTTGGGCTAGAGTGATAGCACAGCGGGTAGGTCATTTGCCTTGCATGTGGTCGACCCAGATTTGGTTCCTCTGCCCTTCTCAGAGAGCCCAGGAAGCTACGGAGAGTATCTCACCGCACGACAAAGCCTTGCAAGCTCCCCATGACGTATTCGATATGCCAAAAACAGTAACAACAAGTCTCATAATTTATTGTGAGACGTTACCGGTGCCCACTCAAGCAAATTGATGAACAATGGGAGGACAGTGCTACAGTGCCATTATTATTGCCAAAAACATTATCATGAAAAATGAAATTGGATAGATATAATGAAAATTCTCTCAATCAGTGACATTTTGCATTTAATTTATAGTTGTACATTTTGTTCTCAACTTTAATAAGAGAGACATTGTCAAAGGTCTTGTGGAAATCTAGAATTAGCACATCAACTGTCAGAGAAACTAAGCTGTTTAACCATGAGTTGTAGTCATAAAAAATTAGGAGACTTTGCTTTTGTAACTACATTTTCTTGGGCATTTATCAGCCAATTCTTTAATAATTGCTCTAGAACTGTGTCTGGAAGTTAGATAATTCTTTCTGGTCTATGGTTTTTAATAACTTCTTTGATACTCTTTCAAAATGATAATGACATTTTTTTCATCTCCTGTTTTCAAATAATGAAGCTATGCTGAGGAGAACGTAAAATAATAATCTCATTATGCTTGAAGCATAGGGATTTGATATTGTCGTTAATACAAAGAGATTGACTGTGGACAGATACTGGAATTAGAGCAAAAAAAAAAGATATAAGTTTTAACTGTCAAATGTACTTATTAGCTCATTGTTTTGCCCTATTCTACAGGATGAAAGATGATGCTATTTCTGGATCTTGAATTCTTCATTATATTGTTCTATCCTGCTTTTCTAAGTGTAAGCATTTGAACAGAGTTGTGTATATCACTTGGAAGCTTGTTATAAGTGCAAACTCTTGTGATAGCCCCCCAAAATCTTGAATCAGGCTTTAGATGAATAATATCTATAAGAGTCATATTCATATTAAATTTTGAGAAAGTAGAGCTTTTTTTTTCAGAATCCCATTAAATCTATCACTATAGTTAATCACAGTTAATATTATAAAATGTGTCCTATCCATTGACAAATAGTCCTCAATAAGAAAAAGTGTTTCTGCTAGACACTATCCTCATTAATGTTTACCTACTAGAAATGCTCTTTTAACTTTAAGTCCATGGACAGAAGCTAAAATTTTGTTGTTCCATTGAAAAGCTTAACACATTTTCAGTGAGATTGTTGTTTATTTGATTTAAAGTCCAGTTGCATTGTTTTTAGTCATTTAGAAATCTAGGTTATACATCTTTCAGATGAACTGCTTATGAAAAAAATATTTTTCATTGTAGTCAGTGTTTGGGGACTATGTTAAATCAATGAATTGTATCACATGTTATTAATGTTCAAATTAAATTTTTTTAACAGCTAAAACCAACAAACTTTTTTTTCACAAAAGCTACTTCCTTAGTTGTAGTATTTACAAAGTTTTATGCTCAGTAAATGCTTATGGAAATTTAAACTGGAGGTATTTAGGTACATAAAAATATAGATAAGCCACAATATTTTGGATGGAAAATAGTTTGGATGTGTGGTCTTATAAACTAGGGCCTTAATTTTTGTGATATTCCATTCATTTGACCTCTTTCACTTCCACCAAGGAGAGAGCTCCTCTATCTTAGAGACTCTGTCATCCAGGAGACAGACATTCCCCTCAGTCACAGTGTGAAAGCCAGACACCATTTTTTGAAACCAAACAAATATGCAATTTGTCAGTCTGCAGATAGAGTGCTTCTGCCTTCAAATTCAAAATGGTTTTCATTTATTCATGTAAAAAAAGAAGCATTTCAGTTATAGTTGTAATATTTACTTATCTGGTTTCCTCATGATGGATAACAAATGTATCCAGAACTTCCATGCATCAAAAACATGCCACTTCATAAAATGGCAATACACTTCCATATTACAATAAAAGGAGATATAATTCAAAATGCCTCAAAGAGTTCCAAAAGCAATTATGGCATTTCAAAAGTAAACATTACTTACAAATTCATAACTACCCATCAAAATTATTTCAGTAGGTTAAGTTAAGGAAGCATCTGCTGCAATCTATGCTTTTTGAGCCTTTCTTATTTTTTTTATAGCCAACTACGAAAAAAAAAAAAAAACTGCCTCCAGAAAGTACTGCAGTCCTAAGTAAAGTCAAACAGTTTTCCATTTGCCTAGGAACATATACTTACTACTTTTAAACTGCAGTTCAATCCTTTTACTGCAATAAAGGTATAAAATTCACATTTTCATCCAGAACTAGATCTGACCAGAACCATCTGCAGTGAAATTGTGTCTAAGATTAGCAGTCTTTTTTTTTTTTTGCCTAAAAGAATAGCAGAATAAGCTCCTTTTAAGAGCTGAAAAAAAGTCATTCTTCATATCCTGTCCAGAATAATGCTGAATTACTTCTCAACTATAAGCACTGTTTCATAAATCATAAAAAGAATAAATCTTATTAAATCGGTTGTAGATTACAGTGCTATCCTCTCTGATTTTTTATCCTTTTACTTATTTAAGAGGAGACAGCTACTTTGAGACTTGTTTAAGTAAAGTAAGAACTTTTGGATTTCTTTATATTAAAAGTCAATTTCCAAATAATTGTGCAGAGCAGTTTATCTACTTAATGTCTAAAAATTTTCGATTTTAGTATTTTATAGCTATATGTATAATTTAGAATATATTTAATGTATAACATTTAGAGAGGTAATTTTATGTAAGCTTTTAATTAATTGTTATATCTATTACATTCATTTAAAAGAGCAATGAAACAATAAAATTTGATATTTCTTAGGACGTTGGAAGAAAAAGAATTATAATTAATGCAAACTAGACTAAAATCTGTTCTCGAGTGGTCAAAGTATTTAACACATCTCAATCTTGATCTAATGTACTACTCTAATAAAAAAGTCTAGTTTTATGTTTTACTAAAAATAAATTCACTTTACATGTCACATAGGAAAATATAAATGCAAAAGTTATGGTTCTCTTAGCAGTGTGAACTTTGAACATTACAAATAACACATTCAACAAGGTAGATATTTTATAGTAGACCTAGAGATGAAAAATTCAATATGCATATATTTATGTATTGAGTAGATTTATAACCAACACGCCCACTGCTACTTGGCCTCAGTTCACTTTCACATTCTTGAAAAGAACACATTTTGCACATTTTAAAAACATTTAGAAGATTTAAAAGCATTTTCCAAAGTCACAAAGCAACTGCAAATGTTGTATGAATCTCTCATCTGTTAGTCTAGAAATATGGAATATAAAATGTGCAATGGGGTATTTTTTTTATTCTGAACTGAAAGGTTTTCTAACTTTATTGACTCTCACTGACAACGTAGACTGACTTTACAAATTTAAGAATAGGTAGATTCATTTTTTCTCTAACCAGGCACAGACATGGTGCCATTCAATGTGTAGTTGAAAAGTTAAATATTACTGAGGGTGTTCCCCTATAAGATAAAATGGGTTGCAACCAGTTTAAGGACAATTTTTACTATATACAATATAATTTAACTCAATGGTTTGAGATGGTATATGAAGCATAAAAACAAGCAATCATTATGTTAAGAAGAACATAATGACGACCTGAATGGAATAGAGAAAATTAAAAGAGAAATATAAAGGGAAGAGGCTGGAGCGATAGCACAGCGGGTAGGGCGTTCGCCTTACACGCGGCCAACATGGCCGACCCGAGTTCGATTCCTCCGCCCCTCTCGGAGAGCCCGGCAAGCTACCGAGAGTATTCGATATGCCAGACACAGTAACAAGTCTCCAATGGAGACGTTACTGGGCCCGCTCGAGCAAATCGACGATCAACGGGAGGGCCTTTACCTTTTTACCTTTATAAAGGGAAGAGAGAAGACAAGTATATTTAGAGGATATAACTGTGTGATAGTGAATATACAGCTATGGGTTATTGTGAAACAGTATCAGTACTTTCTTTTGTATAAATACTCAAAAACCATGTAATATAAAATTGGAGTGAGATAGGAATTTGTAGTGTGAATTTCTTTGGGAATTTTTAAAATCAGTCCAATCTGTGATGATTCTTTCCCTTCATAAAATTTTCTTGTCCACACACATATTTTTCCCTTAATATTTGTATGTAAATATCTTAGTTAATATTGATGATCAGTGCTTTGCACTATTTTTGGTTAAGGAAATGTCTTGTCAATTTCTCAAAATTGTTGATACTACAAATGTTTATGAGTGGTTAAATTCACCTATTCTTAAAATGATAAGAATTAGCACTAATTTAGTCCAGCATGTCCTGGCTTCTTGTGTACTTATCAGATAAAATATAATTGGCCATTTTATGAATTTGTTTTATTTTTCATATTTTATAAATAACAAAGCAATCTTAGAGCTTAAACTACATACCAGTTTGAAAACAGATTGTTGTGCAGGGAAGTACCTTTTAAATAGAGTCAGATGCTTACCTACCATATAATACTTAAAATGTCTTTCAAAAGTGCTGATTAATATAGTTCTGTAGGATTTTGTTTGTGCTTTACAAACAAATTAATTTAATATTGGTTTGTATTATGAATCTACAATATTATACTTGTTTGTTACATTTCCTACATGTATATATGACTCAAATTTCTAGTTGGATATAATCATACAAAAAACTTTCTCTCTCTCTCTCTCTCTCTCTCACACACACACACACATACACACACACATGCACACACACATGCTTGTGCACATGCACACACACAGTAAAAAGAGAAAATACATCAGTTACTGTTAAATTTAAAGTTAGAGTGGAAGGAAGATCTGACTATTCAGGTTTAACTAATATTTCTTCATGGTGATAGAAATGGGGAAGTTTTAATTTCTAAGATTAGAGGTGATCATACAAATCTATGATGTGATAACATTTAATAGTAGTATTTGCATCCTGGGGAAGGGCAGGGGGTGGCAGTGGCTGTGTTTATGTAAATCCTGGTGAACTATGAATAAGGTCTATAGTTTAATTTTTTGTACCAGTATGAATCTCCTGGTTTTCATATTATAATCTAGTTTTGTAGGATGTCATTGGATGAAGCCTGATAAAAACTAAAAAGGATCACACTAAACAAATAAAATCAGAAGAAGGACAAATAATACTGGCTGGAAGAAGTCACTTATCTGTGATATGTAGAGACAAAACAATGGAATAGAATGAACTGCAGGATGGCAAGTCCTTGGCCTTGGCCTTAAATCAGAAATTTTAGTGAGGAACAATAAAAGAGGAAATAATAAGTGACTGGTGGTTCATCACAAAATTTTTGTGGTGGAGGGTCTTAGGCTCTTTAGTGGTAATGGGTGCAGTATCTTTTAAACTCCAATATCATGAATGTAAACACGTTTGTGATCATGTTAACTAAAATGCAATAAACAATAATTTGGGGCCAAAAAGACACTATAGGGCCTAAGCACTTGCCTTGAAAGCAGCTGACTCACGTTATATCCCTAAAACTATATGTGGTTTCCTGAGCACCACCTGGAATCATCTCTGAGTAACAGAGACAGTGATTATCCCTGGATACCGCTGTGGTCCCCAATTCCAAAATAAAAAGAAATAAAAATAAAGTTATTAAAATAATAAAACATGGCCTACTTTTAAAGTCTGCATTCTCCCTTAAACATGTATCTTGCGTGCTTGCCTTGATGCTACTTGACTTTCCTATTTCCACCCTGGAGAAATCTGTGCTCTTTCTTGAACATGTACTTTAATAAAAACTTTCTTACTTCACAAAATGACAACAGCAATCACAACAAAACACATTTTCTCTTAAGCCAAGTACAGTTGGCACTTAGTCGCCATTCACAATTTCTTATCGGGTGGGATCATCTTTTATTGCCAAATGCCAATGTTGCATTTGCTGTGACTCCACTATCAGTTTTGTGTGAGAGACTTAAAGAGTGTAACTGAATGAGCACTTATACCAACTGCTTGTTCCGATCAATCAATGGCATTGAAATGATCCATTTTGTTCATGGTCATCCTCTTGGAATCTAATTAGATGAGACATGGGTGGAAAAGAGATGTATCTTTCCTTAGTGACCTGAATAATGTAAAAGAGACATGAATTATATTCCTAAAACAAATGCAAAAACAAAAGTCCATCAAAGCAGTGCTGTTAAGAAAATGAATTGGTATTATCCCAATGGAAGTTTTATACACATGTTTTATGCAGACTGAATTTATTCACAGGAACAGTTTTAAAAATCAAACCTATTTAATCACAATAACTATATAATCTTTTTTAAAACGATTGTTTTCCAGTTTTTTTCTCTCTTGAATGTATTTTCTATGGAAGAACCAATAAATAATTGGAATTCTCACACGCTTCCTCCTACTTTTGGATTATTAGACATCTTAGTTTCAGTGGGACAGGCCTAAAAAATAAAGGCTCATGTGGAATTACACTTTAGGGATAATCAGAGTACTGAATGCATTCTGTGAAAATAACATCACTTTTGATCAAGTAATTTTTGATGCTTGCAAAGTACTTTCCTCTAATTTTTGTTTGCTTTATTTCTCTCTCTGTAGGTCCAGCTCCATGAATTTGAGTAAATGCTTTCTTATGGTGTGTTTATACAAACTTATGGCATCGTGGTAGAAATCCTCATTTTCATAATTCTGAATTCTAATTTGTAGGAATAATGCTCTAGTATGTTGTCCTGGTAATAATAAAAATGCTAATCACTTTAAACCACTTAATTCCTTTCTTGCAAAGAGTTCTACAGTGAGATTCCAAAGAAATAATAGGAATGCTAATTATTTTTGATGAGACAAAGAAGGGAGTCTATTAAATTTCCTGAATATGCTTCCTTCTTTAATTTTATATGTTTTATGGTTTCTTTTAAAATAACACTCAAGCTATATGGCAGGATTACTTTTTAAATGTAAATTGTTTTACTCTAAATTTCCTCCCAAGTTCTTATTTTTAAACACACTCTATGTGAGAGACTGAATCAATATCTATTGTATATTTCAAATCTCCATAATTATATTTACTAGACAGAACAGTCAGGTGGAGAAATTGATGAATATAAATTTGGGAGAAGTTGCTGGCATTATTTGAGAATTTGCTTAGTGTACATGTGATATGTGGTAATTTGAAAATACTTTGAATGAAAGCTTCTTTGAAATAAGTCTGTTTTAAGTCTTTAGAATTGTTTTTAAAGAATATCTGAAATAAAAGAATGTCTATGAAGGAAATATTCTGGGCCTAATGCAATCTAAAGTAACACATTAATCTGTAATTTTCAATAAAAATTAGTTGTTGAATGGAAATATAATTTAGAGCTGGTGAGGGAGGATTCAGGGAGATGGATAATTAATGAGTAATAGAATGTACTCAAATAATTCAAATACTACTTTCACTATTCTCAAGCGATGTGATTCTGATTTTATTTGTTTTAAGAAAGTTTTAGAATGTTATCTCATTGGCCAGTATATAGTAAGTGCAATTTGTGTTCCTACTATTTGTTATGGTATTTCTAGTGTCAGTTTTTGATATACTTTTATTGTTAGCATCACTGTAACTGTTTTAACATAAGCAGAATACTTCCCAGAATACTTCCAGTACTGCAGAAGTGCTTTATCTTCCTTTCATTTTTCTCATTTTAATCACTTTTATTTGTTTTTATCCACTCTAATACATTTTACACACACGGATAAATCATGAATCCACATAAAATAAGCAGAATAAAAGAAACAACCATTTTGATAAATGCAACATCTTTGAGTTTGGGATAGATGCACATGTAGGATTAAGGAAATTGGGAAAAGAGACTCAGTAGAGAGTGATAAAGACAAAATACGAGGCAAACAACACCCAAATTTAGCTTTGGAAAATGTTGATGAGAAACTTTATGAGGAATTGGAGGGTACAATGGGATTCTAAACAGGAGACTTTAGGTAATAAGGTCTGGAGGTTTAAAGCACTTGGCCTTGCTTAAAACATGCATTATTGTGCTTAATTGTTCTTGGAGAAGATATGCAAGATCAGAAAGCAGTTGCACATCTGTTTGTAGAATTCAACAGGGACCAAGTTATAAAAGGAATTATAGGTAATAATGAAAACCTTACCCTCACTCAGTAAAAATACAAAGCAGCAGAGATGTTACAAGTGGATCAGTGACAACTGACCGGTCTAATGAGAAAGAATTTAAAGATATGCATGGGGGTATCAGTACTTTGTATAGTAGAGGAGCTTTGACAAAGTTCTGGAAATAGACAAATAAGAGTATGTCAATGATATAGTGAAAAAGGGATTTGAGGAAAAAGTGTAGAGGGCAACATAACTATGTCAGAAACGAATATGAAGAATTTGGAAGTCATCCAGAATGGAGTGGGAATACAGATAATCAGTCACAGTAGGATAAGAGAATGAGTGATTTTAATTCCTTGTCTAACATGGAGGTGCATATGCAAAGGGGTCGAGCCTTGCATTTTCTTAAACTGAGTTGGGTTTTGGCTATAGACTCTGAAGAGGTTTTTACCATCAATTTACTTCTAGCTATTCTACAAGTAGATATAACTTCCTAGAATAAAGGGAGAAAGAAGAATGGATGGGGTTAATACTGTCACAATCATTGAATTAGAAAGGTAAGAAAATAAAGGAAGCAATGAAAGGGGATTAGAGAGGCTAAAGAGGAAATTTTTAGATTAATAGAGCGATGAGTTGTGTCTAGTTCCAGAGATCAGATGATGTAAAAAAGTGTGGAAAAGTTCATTGGATTGGCAGGTGAGTCTGACCTTGATGAAGACAGTTTCAATAGAACTTTTGCATTTAGTTGCATATTGTTGCATGCAATAATGAACATTGATTCCTGAAGATGTTGGTTGGTATAATCTGAATGTGAAAATTTGATGCAGTGCCATACATAATCCTAACCAAGTTCACTTTGGCCAAAGCCACATTGGTGATGCATCTTCTATCTGGAACTCAACTTCCTTATTTTAGTGGTCAGTTTAACAGCAGATTATCAATAAGAACATAGCTTTGCTGGGTCATCTGTTAGAAGGAAGTCTAGAAAATAGATATGTTTCCTTACTTCCAATATCTATCAAATATGTTTGCCTCTGGTTACCTAACTATCAGTTGTCAAGTTAAAAATGGTTGGTCTGGAAATGTTTAGATTTACCGCTACAATGCTGCTTGGACTGTTTGCATCTGAAAAAAGTTTGTCTTTCCAACTTCCCAAGCTGTTCTGTTGGCCTAGAAGAGTAAAGTACATTATCTCCTGCTATTTCATTTTTATTAAAACTGTTTGAACTTGGAAATGAGGCCTGATGGTCCCATTTTCAGAAGGCTGAAGGTCACTGGGTGTTTCTGTTCAAAAAGAGAAAACAATGTGTAACCCCTCTGGCACCATAATCGAAAGAAATAGTGTGGTGATTACAGGCCTGCATGAAGCTGGCGGCTGCTACAAATACTGGAACCAAATTTGATAGGATCCTGTATTACCTTATAACAGAGTATCATTTCTTATAGTTCCAAGGTCAATGTCTCTTTCTCAAATAACATTTCGGACCTATAATTGTTCATCTACATGCCAGCAATTATGGGAGAATTGATCAGCCAGTAATTAATGCCATGCTATTACACTTTTTAATTTGTAGATTATGCAGCTGCAAGCGTTCTCACATTTTTAATTTGTATATTATACAGCCACAAATGTTTACAATGCCCTTTTTAATCTCCTTACACTACCACTGCCATTATTCACTATAGATTAATGATTCCCCGGATGCTGGGGTTTATTTCATTTACCACTCTTACCAGGAGAGCAGTTAACATTACTGTGCTCTATTACTTAATGTCTTACTGCAGCTGCTAGTGAGCGTTGGTTACCCTTTAAAATATTACCAGCCAGTTATTTTTTCCCCGATTTTTAAATCTCTCTTGTCACCAACAATATGACTCTGTGGTAATATTATACTTTATTTTCAAATTTATTTCAACTGGTTCTATCAATGATTTTTAAGTGAAATAGTTCATTCCAAATAACACAAATGACCTATACCCCTTTCTACCATCCCTTGTCTATCTTGGGTTAGGTTTGAAGTATATGTTGTTCTCCTCCCTACCGCCCCTCCCCTCCACCACTTCCAATTTACATTTTGCTCCATACGCTAGTCCAAGTCATTTTAAAGAAAATTTCAAACAATACTCAATTGCTTTTCAATTAGCCAGAAATATTCTAACTGTTGACAGAGCGCAATTCTTAATAGTTTAAGAGGATATTTCAGATTATGTGTAGGGATATTATGAGACATACATCTTCCATAGTTATTCTCAAGGTGATCCAATGTTTTAAAGAAAGAGCTGTTTCTCTTTCTTTGATAAAATGCAGTGACAGCTTTAATGCTGGCACTACCCTAAGCCATCAGGATACACCACATCAACATCACAGCAGAATTCTATGAAACACATCATGTGCAAAAAATTGTCTATTACTGGGCAGAATGCATAAAAGTAAAATACATAATGTCTATCATCAAGGCACTTAGATTCTTCTGAGTAGTAGTAATAAAAGAAATACATTAAAAATAGTAATCTATACATAATTAAACTACAGGAACAAAATAATTATATGAGAGCACAGTGAACAGCATGAGTCAGAGTATGTGAAAGAATAAAATGCTTTCTGAGAAGAATGGGAGGATGTTTTGATAGAGAGAAGAGAGGGAATGCAGGGCAGGGGCCTGGAACTGAACTCATAAGAAGGAGGCAGTCCAAATAAGCTGGTAGAGCAGAGACTGGTTTCTCTGAAAATAATGCAAAATAATTAGATAATTCAAATGAGTATCATTTGTTATATATCCAGGGGTAAATGAAGGCAAAGCTGTAACTTGAAAATGCCTTAGTGAAAAATAGGATAACCTGAAGTCAGACCTTTTGCTTATGTAACAATGGCCCGAGAACACCAATATAAGGACTTTGTTTTGTCACAAATAGTTTCTGTAGGGTGTTTTGACTTTTATTTCTTCTGCTTTTGTTATTTTGTGAAAAAAATATAATGACATGATTGCCATTATCAAAGTGGTATTTTGAGAGAATGAAATGGTAGAGACTGAAAAACTCATTTCTTTGTGAGACAATAGAGGTCTAATCATTGAGAACAGTCATTTAACCAGCAGTTCTTTGACAACTTGGGTGTTTCTCGTGTCTTCCTCGCAAAACTGAATGTCAGACCCCTCACCTCCTCATCTCTGTACTGCGACTCCATAAATCTGACTCACTCTGCAAGTTGTTGGGCTTTTTTATAGTTGTTGTTTTGGGCTTTATATTTTCTTTGCTTTTGGGGGGGTGGTCACACCTTTGTAGTGCTCAAGGCTTACTCCTGGCTCTGCACTCAAGGATCACTTCTTGTGGAACTATATGGGGTCCCGTGGATTGAACCCTATCGGTGGCATGAAAAGCCACTGCCCTATCCACTCTATCCACTGTACTGTTGCTCATGCCCCTCTGAAAGTTTTGGAATGTAAATTCTACATTCTGTTTTAATTACTAAGTGATTTAGCATATTGCACCTGTTTATGTCTTATTTTCTAAAGTAAAATATTGCAATCATAATAGTAATGATTATGGATCAGGCACAGTATTAAGTATTTTATTCCTGCAATTGTTTTAAATTACATGCTCCTATTTTTACTAAAAATATTAACCAGTTTGTGGTTATCAGAAGGTAATATAAATGACAGTCCTAATTAAAATGCCATCTGCCAATTACATTGTTTTCACTATGCATTTCTTCTTTCATTTATTCACCCAGTCACATATATTTTCTAAGAATATAATTGGAAAGCACATGTAATGTTGTTATTTGTCTTTTTAAATGTATTCTTTTATTATTGATATAATCTATGTAAATTTAATGATTTGGTGTGATTTTCAAGTAATCAAAGGTCCCCTTGTAGATAATTAAATTTTTCCAACTTTATTGAGAAATAATTGACAAATATATTTGTATATATTTAAAGTATACAACATGATTGTTTGATATATGTATACATTACAGAATGATTAACATGATCAAGATGATTAAAATATCCATCACATGTCATAATTAACTTTTTTCTTCAGATGGGAATGTTTAAGGACTAACTCTCAGAAAATTTCAATGACATAATATCTAATAGTTAGCCATAGTTTATATGTTGTACAATAGAGCCTTGGGACTTAGTGATCTTAAACTAAAATTTTATATACTTTAGACTATATTTTTTTTACTTTTTATCCCCCTTTCAGCCTCTGGCAACCACCATCCCATTCTCTGTTTTCTAGGATTTTTAAAAATGATTTTATATAGATACCCTCCAGTTACACACATGTTGCTGCAAGTGTCAGGATTTTCTTAATTGAATTAAACTTAATTTTTATTTATTTATTTATTGCAAAACACCTGACAGGGCTCATGGGCTACACCTGGCTCTGTGCTTTGGGATCACACCTGCCTCTACGATCAAAGATCACACCTGGTAGTTCTCAGGCATTATAAATGATGCTAGTAATCAAACTTAGGTTTAGCTTCCTGCAATGAAAATACTCAAACCTTTGAAGTTTCTACTTATTTCCTTCCTTATTTTTATGACTATAGAGTATTTCATTGTGCATATATTATTTTCCTATTTATTCATTGAAAAGTTTGTATGTTTTTTCCCATACCTTCCAATGAACAAGAAAGTGCAAATATGTCTATAGTAATACTCAAATAATAAACCAACACTCAAGTAATTTTATGTAGTATCTCATCATATGTAGTGTTTGACGTATTTTGAAATATAAAATGATAAAACGAGGATTAATCTAAAAAGGTGATGGAATAAATCCATTTGAAATTTGGAATGAATAAATATAAAAGCTGATGCTTTGGCAAATTAAATGCAGTGGAACTTGGAAATTGATTAATATAAGGAAATAAAGACTAATTTTTTCTACCTTCAAAAAAATTCATCTGCCATCAGTTTTCTTCCCACTTGAAGTCTAAGTTTGACTTAGAATAAAGCAGAAACATTTGGCCAAGAGAAAATACCACTGTGGGCCTATCCATTTTCTCTTTCTTTTCCAAACCTTATCTGCTCATAAATTTCAGTTTAGGTATCTAAGATTGATATTGGCATTTGATCAAAATAGATGTGTGAATGGAATATTATGAATAAAATAATACGAAGGAAAAAACGAAAGGTAAAGTTTTACACAATTTCTAGTGTATGTGAAAGCTTTCTACATTTACATTTACTTTCACTGTGATTAGCAATTTAGTATTCTCAGAAAAACAGGGCTGGAGCGATAGCACAGAGATTAGGGCATTGGCCTTGCACATAGCCAACCCAGCAAACCCAGGTTCAATTCCTCTGCCCCTCTTGGAGAGCCCGACAAGCTACCAAGAATATTCTGCCCCACGGCAAAGCCTGGCAAGCTACTCGTGACGTATTTGATATGCCAAACACAGTAACAACAAAGTCTCACACTGGAGATATTACTGGGCCCGCTCGAGAAAATCGATGAACAATGGGAGGAGAGTGACAGTGACAGAAAAACATTCTGGTATTAATTTAGTTATAAAGTCTTGGAGGCATGGGATTAGAAACATAGAAGAGGGTTGAGATGCTTGATTTGCATGTGTCAGTCCTAAGCTTGATCCCCAACACTATATATGGTCTTCTGAGAACTTTCCAAGCATCATTCCTGAGCACAGAGCCAAGAGTAATCCCTAAATGATATCAGATGTGTATCAAAACTGAAAATAAAATGAAAATTACCCAGACCATATTAATGTTAGCCTATAGAAAGGTTGTGGAAATCTTTTTATAATAATGCTTCAAAATATTCAGCAGCTTACCTCAGATGAGAAAGGTTGAAG
The DNA here is from genome assembly GCF_029834395.1 of Sorex fumeus. Lineage (NCBI taxonomy): Eukaryota > Metazoa > Chordata > Mammalia > Eulipotyphla > Soricidae > Sorex > Sorex fumeus. The sequence continues at coordinate 43,670,979 of NW_026606185.1, read as the reverse complement.
AAGTAGCACAGTTAATCTCTCCAATGGTAAAACATTTCTTTTCTATTGTCAATGACTCTGAAGTACTAAACATTAAATAAAATATATTTATCGATTTGGAATTTCCCTATGCTGGTGCCTGGGAATTCAGGAGTTATTCTTAGGAAATATGCCTAGTCAGTCAGGGTTCAGAGCTAAGGAACAAAGATATGGCATTGATGAGCCTCTGTGGTGTCAAGACCACCCCTCCTCCACCCCCTTCCCCCATCCAGTGGTTCTCCACTGTCTCCAGGGTTACATCTCCCGATGCTTGGGAGGCCATGCTACGAGTTTCTGGGAAATCAATCTGGGTTGGACACATGCTGCCATAATGTCTCCTGGCTCAGAGAACAAACAAATTAGATCAAGTGTAGTGTGTTTATATAAATTCTTTATTTTAAACATAGCAAGCTTGGAATATAACTGAGTAGCTAAGACTCAATTCTTCTTTTTTTTTTCATTTTTTGGTCACACCCGGCAATGCAAAGGGGCTATTTCTGGTTCATGCACTCAGGAATTACTCCTGGAAGTAATTACTCCTGGAAGTGCTCAGAGGACCATGTGGGATGCTGGGAATCGAAACTGGGTCAGTCGCGTGCAAGGCAAGCACCCTACCTGCTGTGTTACCGTTCCAGCCCTCAACATTTTAGAAGTGCATACTCTTGAGCAGTGTTCAGGAGGTCTGGGGCATCTTCCTTGCAATTCTCAGCTGGTCGGACCTGCAGTTCAGTGCAAGAATCCAAGGACAACGTGCTGCTTAGTTCGAGTACTGTCATGGATTTCTTCAGGCCTTCATGGATCCATTAGGAACACCTGGGATACCAGAACTGAATGGGCGGGGGGGAGAAGGGAGGGTCTTGAGGGACCAAGCAGTGCTGGGATCAAACCAAAGTTAGCTGCATGGAAGGAATGCACTTTAACTTCCATATTATCTCCATGTCCTCAGCATTTTTATTGTAAGGAAAAGGCAGATGCAATTCCAATCTTTCATAAGTACATCTCCAAAATTGTATCCCACTTAATCACACTTAATCACTTAACTTCCCGTTAGTCGCCGATTTGCTCGAGCGTGCGCCAGTAACATCTCCATTTGTCCCTGTCATGTGCTAGTGTAGCCCAATGTCATCTGTTCGTTCTGGGAACATGAAGATCCTCAAACCAATCGTTCATGATCTTGATGAAGAAGTCTGACCATCTGTTAGGTGGGCGGCCACGCGGTCTTTTGACATCCTGTGGAATCCAGTCAGTAACAGCTCTAGTCCAGCGGTCGTCTTTAAATCTCATTACGTGACCAGCCAATCTGATTTTCGACACCTTGGCAAATGAGACAGCGTCCCTGATTCTTGATCGTTGACGGATGTCGGAACTCCGGATTTTTTCTCTCATTTGAGTGAAACGTGATATTCCAAGCATAGCTCTTTCTATTCTTCTTTGGGAGACCTGAATAGCGTTCTCATCCTGTTTGCGTAGGGCCCAGGTCTCTGAGACATATGTTAATGCAGGAAGAACAGTGGAATCAAAGAGATGTGCCCGGAGCCGGAGTTTCTTCGTACTCTTAGCTATTTCTTCGACGTTCTTGAAGGCGTTCCAAGCCGCTCTCTTCCTCCTGCGCAGCTCGGGTGCCAGGTCATTTGTCATGTTGACTTCTCGACCTAGGTACACATAGCTGTTGCATTCAGAGATGGTTGTTCCGTTAAGAGCGAATGGGGCGTCAGGAACGAGGCTGTTTCTCATAAACATTGTCTTCGTAAGATTCAGCTGTAGTCCTACCTTTCCACACTCACGGTCAAAGTCGGCCAGCATTTGTGCCGCTTGGCTGATGTTTGGTGTTATTAAAACAATGTCATCAGCAAAGCGGAGGTGGTGTAATTGCTGACCATCTATCTTCACTCCCATTCCTTCCCATTCCAGTTGTCACATGATATTCTCGAGGGTCCACTGAAGAGTTTCGGTGAAATGGTATCACCCTGCTGAACCCCTCTCTTGACATCAATGATCACTTCTTTGTAGAATGGTGAGATCCTGGTAGTGAATCCGCAATATAGCTCATGGAGGATCTTGATGTATTGGGCTTGAATGCCCTGATTGGCTAGGGCTTCAATGACCGCTTCTGTCTCAACAGAATCAAAGGCCTTCTTTAAATCAATGAACGTTAAACAGAGCGGCATCTTGAAGTCCCGAAAAAACCTCAATGAGTTTAGTTATTGCGTGGATATGGCCGTTTTCGACACTGGAGAAGAATTGTTCCTCGGAACATGCGATAAAAGAGGTGTCGGAAGCGTTGGTGTCCTTGTCAACACAAACTTGGCCAAGAGCATTGATTCATTCGAATGCCTAACAACCCGAATCGGACGTTTACATTTGAATAGATGTGGCTCACTGCCTGCAGTTTCTATCTTCGTTGTCTACACACCAACATCTCATTATGATGAAAGAGAAATCGAGAAGTTCTACATGGAGCTAGAGAAGTTCTATAAAGAAGACCACACCTTCTACAAGATCATCGTGGGTGATTTTAATGCCAAGATAGGACCGAGAAGATCAGCTGAAGAACTTCACATCGGGACCCATGGCCTAGAATGGAACGGACAGGGTGAGAGACTGTCTGAGTTCATCATGTCGACCAAGACCATCCATGGTAACTCACAGTTCCAGAAGGCAGAATCTAAACGTTGGACATGGGAGTCTCCCGGTGGACAATTCCACAACGAAATAGACCACATCATATTCAATCGATGGTTTTGCCTGACTGATGTCGCTGTTGTCCCAAAATTTCGAACGGGATCAGACCACCGTCCCCTTCGTGCAAAATTCTACTTCACAGAGCGGGGAGAAAGGGCTGCAAAGTTCAACAAAAGAACTCCCAGAACGACCACCAACTGGGAACTCTTTGGCACTATTGCGGCAACATGGGAAGATGCCATTGTTGACAACATTGACGAGGAATACGATCGACTGGTTCGGCACCTCCATGAATGTGCGAGGAACGCCAATAGAGAGATAGCCACAAAAAAAACGCCTGTCTTCAAAAACTCTTGAGCTAATTTGCCAGCGTGGTTTGGCGCATGCCTCAGGCAACCACAAGCGAATGTCCGAGCTCACAAAGCAGTGCAGAGATGCGATCATGGAAGATCTCAAAGAGAGAAGAGTAGAAGTACTGGTAGATGCGGCAGAAGCTGGGAAAAGTATTCGTTATGCCCGCCTGTCCTTCGCCAACTACAAGACCAAGATGACTGCCCTCCGGTGTCCTGATGGATCCATCACATCCTCCATAATGGCAATGGAGAAGATTATCCATGAATTCTACTCAAATCTCTTCGATAACCATGTCCACTTGTCGACATACCAAATACCACAGGATGGATATGTCGTTCCCAACATTCTCCCTTCCGAAATCCGACACGCCATTTCGTCAGTAAAGAAACAAACAGCACCCGTCCCAGACAAGGTCAGACCTGAACACGTGAAGAACCTGTCATCAGTACTCATCAATACACTGGCTCGGCTCTTCACTCGCTACCTGTCTGAATGCAAGGTTCCGTCCCAATGGAAAACCAGCAGGACTGTACTACTGTTCAAGAAGGAAGACATCCATGACATTAGCAACTATCGCCCTATCTGCCTATTGTGTGTCATCTACAAGTTGTTCACTCGAGTCATCCTAAATAGGATTGGCAGAACACTAAATGAAGGACAACCATACGAGCAAGCCGGGTTCCGCAAAGGGTTCAGCACCATCGACCATATCCACACAATAACCAAACTCATTGTATCCCACTAAAAACACAAAAATGGTTTACACATTTTCTACTGACTTATATTTTCTTGGCAAAGGTCTAATCATTTCAAAGTTTCTCAATTCAGTCTTAACCTAGGACATATTTTGAACAAAGATAAGAGGTGGGGAAATTTAAGGACTGAGTAGTTTAATGTAACTTATGTTTGAAGAAATCACTACTGATACTCTGTTCTAGAAATCTCCAAAAGTCCCAATTAATAATAATGAGAGCAATAAGAGTTAGTGGGAACTTCTAGGTGTTACAAAGAATGGTATGTTCGGCTAGAAAGAGACAAGGTAGTTCAAGTAGATGGTAGAAAACAAGAACTACTTTGGAGAATCAGATATGATGATTAATAGTACACATCTCAGACCCAGACCCTGCCTCCAAGGGTCTTGAGTAAGTACAGTTGGAATGCAGGGCCAGAGGGCTTGGGAGTGCCCTGTCATTCATTTATTCACTCGTTTGTCTGAGGGTCAAGCAACTAGACAGATATTTCAATCTGGAGTATTCTTGGAATCTATCGTTCCCTGAAAATGAGCTGAGAAAAGAAAATATTGAAGTGATCCCTTATCGTCACATTCTTAAAGATTAAGTGATGAGATCATTTTATTGATGGGAATCTCAAACAGAGGCTTCAAATGCTTGCAGAATCCCTTGGCAAGGTTTGTCTTAGACATGCCAAGGGACAAAATGCACAGCTGACATTCTCTGTAATCTAGTTGCCAGAGGAAAACAATTCTTTTGGAGATGGATACTTCCTGTGGATTTTAGGGACATGGACAGTACATTTTTAGCTAATAATTTTTCTGCTTGAAAAAATTTTCAAAATCATACCAAGAATGGTATGAAGGACTGTTGATTAAATCTTCACACTTTAGAAGTAAAATTTAACACACACACACACACATACACACACACACACACAGAAAGAAAAAGAGAGAGAGAGAGAGAGAGAGAGCAGTTTACTTTTTAATGATGTAAAAAGTCTGTTAGATCTATTGTATTATCTTTTATTCTGAGTTAATTTTCTAGGTCTTCAGGGCCAAAGTACCATATACTTATTTTATAAAAAAAGGAACTGCAGAGTGAATGTTTAGATGTATCTTTGAATTTGAAAGCATTTTAACTCTTTTCGATGTCTTTTTATACATATTCACAACAAAAGTCCTGTATTACAAGTGATCAAGAGAGACATTTTTTCTCTTTTTTCTTTATACTATCGTAAGAATATTTCTTGAATGAATGATAGATGACATTGATTTTCAAGAAAAAAGATTCTCAAATTAATTGTAGAGTAGTAATTTAAGAGTAGAAATAGATAACAATTGATAACAATTCTTGGGTAGTGACATATGAAAGTAATAATGACAAGGTATAAAGGAAACTCATCTTTCCCTTTCTTTGCATAAATATGTCTGGTAAAGGTAAAGGTAAAGGCCCTCCCGTTGATCGTCGAATTGTTCGAGTGGGCCCAGTAACGTCTCCATTGGAGACTTTGTTGTTACTGTGTCTGGCATATCGAATACTCTGGGTAGCTTGCCGGGCTCTCCGAGAGGGGCGGAGGAATCGAACTCGGGTTGGCCATGTTGGCCGCTTGTAAGGCGAACGCCCTACCGCTGTGCTATCGCTCCAGCCCTTGCTATGTCTGATATCAAGCAATTATGATGATGTTGTGGCTCTATCAGCGAGCACCGGACATTACTTAGAAAGATAGTTGTTTCACTGTGGCTTGAATTGAGTTAATTTCTAGAGAAGAAATTGCCAACTGAGGATAAAGGGACAGGAAGTTTCTTAAAGAGACTTTGTAATACTCTGAAGAGTCTGATGCATCCTTCCATTTTAGCGATAACCTAATTTAGGTTAATTCCTATAAATTGAACCTGAACAAAACACATCCAGCTCAGTATATCTCCTTATTGACACCATCGTTATCTACTTTCACCCTCCTACTGTCCTTCACCTCTACCAGACTGATCAAAGATTTATGACTTCAAAATTTTCTTGTGACAGTAAAAATATAAGAGCCTCTGGTGATGCCAGATATTGGGAAACCACATTCAACCCAGTTTAGGGTGAAAAAGATCCCCATTCAGTCACTGAAACCAATTTATGGAGCAATGTTTTTATCTGCTCATCTTTCGGCTTCTCAGGTTTTAGCATGTGAAGTTTTCAATTATGATTCATTCCAGAAGTGGGATTTTTGGAACATCCCCAAGCCCCTTAAATTGGTTTCCTTCTCACCCTCTCCCATCACCTCCTTTCCTATTGAGATTAAGGAATGTATAAAATACAACCTGTTACTGCCAGAAGGGATTACTACTATATATTATCACTCACAGCTCATTAACCTCGAAGCCCTGCTAACTAAGAAAATCCTCTCTAATGAGGTTTCCCTTGACTGCACTAAAGAACAAAAGGTCTAAAAGTTTTCCCTATTACCAATGTTCCTCAAATTATTGCACTGTAATTAAAATGTAACTTTGAGGCCAAAGAAGGGGAAAAAAAGGTTTAAATTTGGTTTAAACTCTAAAAAAAGACCTTGTAAAAACTTTGCTTTGTCCTTTGGTAGCAACTAAGCTATAGGAAACCATTCAAGTTTGGAGAGATGATTTTTCTTTTTACACCTGGACTGTGTCTCCAGTCACTCAGGAGAGCGAGGCATATGGACCTTTATCATTCAGACTGAAATATTTTTGTAATATAGGAGGTAAAAATTGATTACTTTGGAAATCTAAATTTGGTAAAATAAATAAATTAATTAATTAATAAAGTTCTCTAGAATAGTATGTCTGCTTTTCCCGGCTGAGGGAGACCTAGAAACTAGAAATGGAACTAGAAAATTGGTGGTTCTTAATCTATTTCTTATTCTGAGTCAGGGTTATTTGCATGGTTGTATCACAGGAATTTTAAGGAGGAGAGATGTAGACAAAACAAACAGAAGGAGCTGTGCTCCCAGGAGAAATTAATAATCTGGTGAAGTAGCTAGAATTAAGTATCTTCACCTCTGAGCTTTGAGTTTTTAAATGCCCAAAATGCAAATAATAATTACCTCTTTTAGCTTCCTTAGAAACCTGATTTATGTGTGGAGCATATCCTCAGAGGAACAGACTAAAGAGTTAGGGACTCAGTCGGAGAAACGAAGGCTGAGTGGGAATACAACCACTGCCTCTAAAACGGGGAAGGGGCTGGCTTGAGGGACTGCAACCTTGACCACTGAATCCTGGAAGACTAATTAACAAGTTGAGGCTCTCTTGAAACTCAAACCATTTAAATCTAAGGCATTAAACAAAAGTCTTACTCCACAAAGGAACAGTCAACACATGACACTCATTAAATTAAAGAAAAAAACCCCTGAAATTTGGATAGAAGGCTTCTAAAATGCAATCATACTTTCATAATAAAGTTTTAGAGAATACTTCAATATTTAGAACACATAATCGATTAGGTCAAGAAGAAAATTCTGTGATCCATCCTAGAGAATAGCAATGTAAGACTAGGATATAAACTGCAACTGATATAATCATAGCAGTGTTATTAACTCCCCTGAAACTGCAGAATTGTCGAGAGATAATGGTAAAGTAATGCAACACAAGATGTCTTAGCTGTATGATCACGGAGGGAATGGGTGAAAAATCAAATAGGTGGGAGACAAATTAAACAGTAATCCCTAACATCATTATTTTCATAGTCACTGGTTCTTTAATTTAAAAAAATAGAGTACAAATAAGTAATGAAAATTGAAACACACACTTCTCTACTGTCAAAAAGCTTACAGTTCATTGCGTTTTGTGAAAAATAAGTGCCTTGGAATCCTATAATATCCATTCTAGTCCTAGTTTTAGCCCTAATTTATATTAATATGAGAAACTGTACACACTGGGATAAAGTTTCTTCATGCTATATTGGAGATAATAATACCTGTCTTCCTATATCACCAGATAATTTAAAATTTTAAATATAGTAAACAATGTCAAAGCACTTCCAGAAGAAAAGAACATTCTACACAAACTAAATGCAAATTAAATTTGTTAGTAACTACTAATATAACTCATAAAATTTCTCTTCACTTTAATTGTGCACATATTTTATTTACTAATGAAAATAATATCACAGCAGAGAACAAAAAAGATTTTCTCTGTCATCCTGTAATTTTGACATAGTAAACAGATGCTTATAAAACATGGGGATTCTAAAAATTAAATCACAATATCTTTTCCCAAATTATTAAACATCAAAGATTATAAGCGAATACAATAAACTCAATAACTAGAATAAATATAACACATTTTCAATTACACATACTTAAAACTGACAGTGAAACCATTGCTCATGGTATGAATGCTAGAGTGTTATACCTGAACCTTCAGTTTACCTATTAGAGATTCAACCTGAACCTTTATGGACTGTGTTAGCCACTCTACGTGAGTCCAATCTAGATCCAACCCTATACCTATTTTAATTCCCATGGATAGAATGAGAGAGAGAGGGAGAGGGAGAGGGAGGGAGAGAGAGAGAGAGAGAGAGAGAGAGAGAGAGAGAGAGAGGTAGAGAGTGAGAGAGATTAAAACTAAATATAAGAATATAAGAATGTGTTTAGTTAAGGACTTCTCTTTGAAGAATCTATTTTAATATGTCAAAGACAGAAGATATTAAGAGCTTTAATCATTTTTGATAGAGAGCTACAAAGTAACCTCCAAGTATTGAGAAAACACTCTTTGTGTTTTCCCTTCCATAGTGACTTGAAGGTGTCAAGTGTCCAATTAGAAAGGTTTTCCAGATGCCTTTCATGTAATGGTGACTAGACACACATTTTATTTCCAACACATAACCGACAGGTATTTCATAAGACTCAAAAAATCAATTGTTGTGTGGATGGAAGATGAAGAGATGGTACATCAAGTCAGACACTTTACATGTGGTCATCTGAGCCCTGTTTGATTCCTGGCACCATATATTGATCCATAACCATTACCAGGAGTGATTCCTGACAATATAGCCAGAAGTAATTTCTGAGCACGGACAGGTATGGCTTTGAACCAAAAGAACCCAATGGAGCTGGGAAGATATTTTGTCAGGATATATGTATAGAATCTAAGTACTAACCTGGCATCACATGGTCCTTCCCAGCAGCGCTGGATGTGGCACTGGAGGTGTAGAGTACAACTGAGGAAACACTTGGCAGTTGCCCACACTGGGATCCTTAGTACTTAGTACTGTTTTGGAGAACTCCTCATTATTCTTTCAGAAGGGTTTATGAGTGAAACTGTACTGTTGGGTCAGATTGATATTAATATAGAACCCAAGTACTTCATAGCTCTGTATATCTCCTATCTCAAGCTATGTACTAGCTCTGCTTCTTATTCATTTACTACTTAAGATGCCCTTGGTAGATCAATGCAACTTTCTCGTATCTTGATTTTAATTAGTTACTATATTATTAACTGTTGATTAGAATCAAATAACATATATATTTATAGAGAGAGATTCCCATATGCTACATATATATCCATTTCTACTTTAAAATATCTACCTAGCACTTATCATGATTATCTAAAAATTGAGGTCATAATCTTTCATTGATAAAGGTGCACAAACATTCATACTTAGGACCATATATAAACAGACACATATTGTAAGGTGAACATATTTAGTCTTCAGAAAGCTGTTTGAACTTGGCATTATATGTTGCATTTTTTATCAATTGGAATAAATTGCTGTTATTCTTTTCTATGTAAAATCCTTGTTCATCGGCACAAAAAGATGTGATAATAAGTTCTGGTGAAACTATATAGACTTGTTTAGCATACTCTGTGGTTATATATGGTTACTGAAGTGAGAGACAGATATTTTTGCTTCTATCTACAATAAGACTTACTAGTCTCATGAAAAAAGATTATGCGTGGAAAGCAAATATATCCCAACATAGTATTAGACAAATTATTTCATTCTTTCAGATTCCTGGAAAATGGATGTTTCCACTAGTGGAATTGCAGTATTCTCGGGTGGTGATAAAACTGTACACTTACACCCAACCACAACCACCAACACGCACAAACACGACACACACACTCACAAAATAATGAGATTTCATTTTCTTTTGTGTATTTTTACTAAAGAGTAGGAAAAGTGATAAATATTTGTGGAGGAGACAACTACTCATAAGATATAAGGAACTGATAATGTAATTTTACATTTACAGTCCCTAAAAAAGACATGATCCATCCTTGTTCACATTTTTAACCCTTTGTTACATCTGGTTTTTTATTTTAAAAAATAGTAATAATGCAGACTTCTGTCTTCTCATTTTCAGGAAATCTCACAACATTGTTGTTACTTTTATATAAAATATAACAGAAAATGTCTTCCTAGTCTTTACTCTTAGAATCAGAATCCATAACACTACTCATTCAGACAGATAATATGGATCTAAACAAGTCAAGATTTAAAAAGTCTCAGTTATTGATTTTGTGGTGGTGGATACGTAGATGTATAAATAAATTAAATTATTAAATGAATAAAACATGTCAGTGCTCACTGGCTTAAAACTACATTGAAGTGCCATTTTTGTTATTGTGGGTGAGAAGTCTAGGAAGAAATTAGCTTAGCCTTCAGCTCAGGGTTTCATAAGATTGTAGGAGCTAGGTTTTCATCTGATTGATAACCCAAAGAAAGATTTACTTTGAAATTCAGCAGCCTGATTGATGAGAAAACTCAGTTTTTGGCAGATTCTTTCACTGGGGTACTTATTTCAATGTTGGCTATTAACTACAGACTACACTCAACATCTTTCTGTACGGGTCTCTCAAGTGTCTTAACTAGTTCCATCAAAACTAGCTACTGCTGTACTGATAGCATGTCTAACAGCAAAATGGAAATCACAATCACAAACTAAATCACAGAAGTGAAAAAAATCTGTTTTATTGCATTCTGTTATTTATAAGTAAGCCAACATCCAATATGTACTCAGAGTAGAAAGGATCATATAGGACTTGAATACCTACAGTTAGTAATCATTTGAAGCAATATCCCTTTTTATATTTTCAAAATCCATTTGTTGTTAAATAAGGAAAAGCATTTTACTTCCAACAATTATAAATTTAAAACTAAAGATTATTTTATGCTCAAACTCTGAATGTATGAGGTTTATTTGGTTACTATTTTTATTAAGATTCCATAACCTATGGACTGGAGTGATAGCACAGCGGGTAGGGCATTTGCTTTGCACGTAGCCTGTATAAACTCTCCGGGGGCAGCCAGGGAGAGGCCCTGGTGGCTCTTCCCCTAGCTGCCTGTGATTTCCAGACCATGTGATGACGGTGGACGAAATGGGGGCCATGTTGGTTGATTGATCAGATATCGTTTATTCCATTCTCCACAAGTGCCTGCCCCAGTCTCCCTGAGCCCTCCATTCTGGTCTCACAGTGTTCCTCATTCCTGTCTCCTGTCTCTCCCGCTCATCTCCCTGTGCTCCATTTCACAGCCTGGGCTCGCTCTCTCCACAAACCTGTTCCTGTATTCTACATTCTTCTCGCTCTGTCTCCCTTGCTAGTCTCTCCATGGTCCATCTTTGCCGCCCTGCTCTCTCTCTCATCCAATTCTCTTCCTTCCTTCGGCTCTCTTGTCTCTCCAACTTCTCAGCACTCTGGGCTGACACTGCACTCAGTCTGGTAGTCAAATCAACATTAAAAAAGCCCTTCCTGAGGGCCCACCAAGTTCAAAGGGAACACCATCAAAGAGATATTCCAAAGCCCTTCCTGACTGCCTCAGGCAAAATACCTCTTAAGGTGTTTTTCTTCTTTCCTAAGACCAATAACTCTATCAGCATCTTAATACTAGTTATTTTTGTATAGACACAGTAAGAGATACATTGAGGCTTGTAGGGCAGCTCTCCTGGGAACATCTTGCCAGAGACTCAGACTACAGAGCTCAGGTCAGATTAATCTTTCCTAACCCTAGCAGGGTCCAAATCTAGTTATTATGTCTTAGATCATGACAGCATTTGTCCATGACCAAGCTCTTAACTTATAGTTAAGCATTATGGCACTTTGGCCAGTCCCATCTTGATGCCAGGGTAGCACATAGCTTAGCACTTGCCATGGTTCCATCCAGTCCCTTGTCAGGACCCTGTTTTGGGGGGGCTCTAAGAAGTAAGGGCAGCTGAGGCTTAGGTTGAGAGAAAAGTTGCCCAGGAGGAAAATGACACTGAGAGTCACATTACAAAAGCATAATATATACTGTCTTTGTATGTCCATACAAAAAGGACATTGGTCTGAATAAACTATGCAGAGAAATTAAGGAGAAGAGAAATATGATATTTAAAAGTCAACTGAGGACAAAGAAAGAAGTTACAAATAAACACAGAGGAATGGGAGCACTGTGATGGGAGCGACCCAATAAGCCTAAACTACCTGATGCTACACAGGAAGGACAAAACAAACAGTGTTATCCAGTGGCTGACCCAGATTCAACTCCTCCATCCCTCTTGAAGAGCCCGGGAAGCTACCAAGAGTATCCCGCCCACATGGCAGAGCCTGGCAAACTCCCCATGGCGTATTCGATATACCAAAAAAGTGACAACAAGTCTCACATTGGAGACGTTACTGGTGTCCGCTTGAGCAAATCCATGAACAACTGAACAACTGGAGGACAGTGCTACAGTGCTACCATAATTTACAAATGTTCATAATAGAGTTGTTTTAGTCTCACAATGTCCCAATGGCAATTCCATAATCATGTCCCCTTACACCAATCAACATCCCCAGATTCCCTTCCACCCACCAGCCTGCCCCCCTGGTAAGCACATAACAGATTTATTTATTTATTTATTTATTTACTTAATTTTACTTGTTCTAAAAAAAACTTAAGAGAATGACAAATGTAATTATCAGAAAATAAATCAGCAAAAGTCATTTTGTGGTGACTATTGCGAAGCAATTTTAACCGATATAAATAAGACATTGTTTTATTATTGAAAATGTATAAAATCCCTTAGCAAGCTAGGAGTTAGCATACCTGTCTTAATCTGGTGGACAGCAACCATATGCACCATTAGTGAATGCCATTCTCAAAGCTACATGTTGTGAATTTTTTCCTGTTTTTTATAGTTTTCTTCACAATACTCTCAAATCTGATTTCAAAGCTATGGATTCCCTAAGCTGTTAAGCTGTTGACAGTCTGTGAAGCTCTGTATCATTCTTTTTTTTTTTGCCTGTAGGACTCTGAACTCATGGATCAGGGCCACCTCATATCCCTCTCTCAGTACGGAAAGGTGACTCGGTCCCAGATACTTTCCTCTGTCTCCCTGTGACTGGCACAGGCAGAAAACTGTGCACACAGCAGCGTGTGAAAGTGAGACTATGTGACTGAGCAGGTGAAGTTCCCCAGGAGAGTGTATCATTCATTTAAATCTAAATGATAATCTAGCTGAATAGGATATTCTTGGAGAGGATTTTAATTCATTGAGTTTTTGCATTATATCCTTCCATACTCTTCTGCCTTATAAGGTCTCATATCATAGATGTGCTGTGCATCTTATGATTGTTCCTTTGTATGCAAATTCATTATTTTGATCTTGTTGCTTTTAATAGTCTATCTTTGGATTTTGTCATTTTGTGCATAATGTTTTAGAGTTTTCCTAGTTGGCCCTATTTGCTTTAGAACCCTTCATGTGTCTTGGATCTTGTTGCCTATATTTCTCATTTCTGGAAAATTATTTTTGTTCAAACATTGAGTCACAGTAAGACACACAGTTGCAAAGTTGTTGATGATTGAGTTTCAGCCATGTAATGTTCCAACATTGATACCTTCACCAGTGTACATTTCCCATCACCAATGTTCCCAGTTACCCTCCTGCCCTCCTCCTCCTGCCTCTAGCACTTTTCTTCTCTTCATCTCTCCTGGTCTCCCCTGACCCCACCTCTCCTATCTGTCTCTCTCTGTTTGGGTATCACAGTTTTCAATACAGACACTGAAAGGTTATCATGTATATTCTCTAGGAAATTATTATTGATTATTTTTTTAGCTATTGTTTATTCATCACATTTGCCTTCCTGTTCTTCAGGGACTTCAATGATTCTTAGAGTTTTTTCTCTTTAACTCATAGTTCCCTGGTATGCTGCTAATATCATATCAAACCATTTTCTACCTGCTAACTCCTAGAGATTTTCTCCTTACCATTAACGCTCCTTGAATTTTTGCTGAGATTTTATTATTCTGCTATTTAGAGCTACCATTGAGTTTTTATACCACCAACCATGTTCTTCATTTCTGACTGGAGGTTAGTTGTTTTTTTTAAAATTTCCATTCTCTAATTTCCTTATGCTTTGCAGTCTACTTGTGCCATCCTTTCCTTAAGCTCACTGAATATTCTCATCATGGTGTCACTAAAGACATTGTCTGAGGATTTATTCACTTTATTTATCTTTTTGGTGACATTGTTTTCCTCACTAAGATCGGTGGGCTTTATATTTTTTCCCCATTGGTTTTCAGTGTTCTTGCTGTTCTTGGGTGAGTCTTTACAGATAGACTCCCTGGAAGATTCTTAAGGATTAAGTCAGACTTGTTTTTCTCCTCTACTTGTCTTTACCAAATGATAGGAAGAATACTGTGAGTTGTTTGTCATTTGTTGGGTAGAGCTATTGTGGGGCAGCATTAGTGGTCACTGTGATTTGGACAGATTTGCATGGTACATGTGGGTGTGGAGACTTGCTGGGACTTGCCAGTTGGGATGGCTCTGTCTCCAGTTCCAGATTAGGCCCAGTAACTTATATCAGCAGTGACATACATTACCTGGAATCGCAGAAAAACAAGCAGAAGGCCCCCGAGTTAATGTTTTAGAAATCAAAATTGTATCAGCAAATCACTACCATGTCACTGTCACTGTCTTCCTGATGTTCATCAATTTGCTTGAGCGGGCCCAGTAACGTGTCCATTGTGACACTTATTACTGTGTTTGGCATATCAAATACCTTAAGGGTAGCTTTGCTGTGCAGGCAAGATACTCTTGATAGCTTGCTGGGCTCTCTGAGAGAGGCAGAGAAATTAAACTCGGGTCAGCCATGTTGGACACTTGCAAGGCAAACACTCTAACCTCTGTGCTATCGCTCCAGCCCACACTACCATGCATTAAAGAAAAATAAAAGTATTAAACATGGGTAATTTTTTATTCCTAGAGCAATGTCTTCATACTATATCAAGTTGTACTTGATTTTGTGTGTGTGTGTATTTTTTGGGGGGTAACTCTGGGGTTACTCCTGGCTTTGCATTCAGGAATTATTCCTGATTGTGTGCTTAGGGCACCATATGGGATGCTGGGGATCAAACTTGGGTCAGCTGCATGTAAGCAAATGCCCTTCTTGCTGTGCTATCTTTCCAGCCCATTATTATTATATATTTTAATCATATTATAAGATCTTTATATACATTAGACATTGTAAGTATTTAGAACAGTAATAACAAAAAGCATATATCAAATGGCACAGCTTCAAGGATTGAGATAAATCTTTACACAATAGAAATAATTTATACAATTTAATAAAAGGGGTTTGTATGACTGGATAATAATATCTCTGAAATACTGTAAGATTAAAAGAGGAAACATAATATCCCAGATAAAACATGAAATGTGAACAAAAACATCTGGAGGTGAGAATGTACAGTGGCCCAGGGACATTAAAAGAGCCCTTTGCTATATAAAAAATGTGTATACAATGAGGTGATATGGGGTTAGGTAAAGTTAATACAAGTTCAGATTGTGAAATCCCTTTGAAATAAAACTATAGAATTTGAACTTAATTCCTTCCCCAAATTGTGGAACTACTATAGAGGCTTCTGAGCTAAAAGATGACAAGATAATGCTTAGGTACCTTTAATGAATAGTACTCTGAAGGGTAACTTGTTACTTGAGTCAGAATAAAGAAGGTTTAGAAACAATGCCTTTGGGTGATAGGTTGACTTGAAACCAAGAAGTGACTCTACAATTTCATGGTTGTGTTATCTTGGAAAGGCATGAGATTTTTATAAGCCTCACTTTTCTGACCATGAAATGGTAGATAATAGTAGTATTTGCCTTCCTGGGTTGAATATTAAACAGTAACAAAAAAGAATTTTATGATCTTAATAAAATGTGAACAAAATGAAGTTTCACTGACACCATTGACTATTCTAAATACTAGGCAGGCAGAAGTCAGTTTTCTGTACATGAGGATTGAGTTATTAATAGCTTAAATAAGAACTTAAAGCTGGTTTTGACACTCAGTGTTTCATTTTTTTCAAGTATAAAATATGTATACTCAATAAAGGCAGAGTTTTGTGAACCCAAACATGTCCCCTTGTCTATTTCAGTTCCTTCTGAGGCTAATATTACTAGATTTTCTTTATGCTACCTAAGGACACAGGCCCTAACAAGATAAAATAATATGTTTAAGGAAAAAAGAAGGTGGAGTGCTTGAATTCCAGAGAATCTGCATCTTTTTAAAAAAACAGTACGACATATCCCTTGAAATATTCTGATGCTGTTAGTTAAGTAAATATTGTTGTGGTTTGGGATTGTGATGTTGTTTCTTGTACATACATTTTTTACGTGTAAGTATATTTCTTAAAATTTTCCTTGGTTTTCTGATCTTTTCTTATTTCTAGTTATTTATTTAACCTGGAATCCAAAGCATCTTAAACCTGGCAGGTATTGCTTTCTCTAATACTGTTTTGGTTTTATATATTTCTTTAGGAAAATAAGATAAGACCATTTATTTGGTAGAACACATAGAGAGATGCAAGAAAGAAGGGACCTAAGCATCAGAAAAATTACTTTCTTTAATTGAAAAAAAGTTATAATCTATGAATGGTTAATCATAGATTAATTAATTAATTTTGGCTTTTGGTATATTCTTGTAAACTGGTGTAGTTTGCCAGTTTTCAAAGTTTTGAGATACAGTCCTGACCAGAAATAGAACTCAAAGGAGTTCTGACCCAAGGTCAGAAACATTTTTGAAAACATATCTATCCCTTATAAGCTATACATTAAGAAAAAAGAAAAGAGTGTAAAAACTTCATGGAATGCAGAACGCTTTGCTGTAATTTGATGAGGATGATATAAATAAAACTTCTGTTATAGATATCTTAGAATTTAGAGAAAAAGAACAAAATTATTTTACCATGTATTTCCAAAAGTCTTAGATATGGTGCTGGATTTCTATATAGCTTTATTGGATCCACTAAACAATACTGCAATGTAATGCTTCTATTTTAATTGAAGAGAAATACTTCCATTTAAGTTGAATATTACAGTAAAAATATTTTTTCAGATCCAAGTAACATATTAGTCTTCCTACACACCCACATCCCTTAGCACTACTGAAAATCATTTCCTACATAATGTTCTCCCACCACTGTTTGCCTGCCATCTGGAATGTGTATTTTATGACATGTCAAGGAAAAAATAGTTGTCTAGACTTCTAGAAAAGAAATTAAATTGAGTGTTTAGTTGGTATTTTACATATCTGTATGTCATAAGCATCAACAAAACTTAATAGATTCAGCAAAAGTTAATAGGTTGACAAAGGGAGAATCTGTGCTCTTGATAAGTCAAATTCAACCACAATTGTCTCTGCTGCAACTTTCTCGACGATATTGTTGATTGAATCTGAACTGAGACTGTGGATAGTCCCAGTTCCTTCTTGTACCTAAACTTGACTTTGGCTATTACTATTTTCTTATTTATCTTACGTAACATTTTATTCAAGATACATGCATTAATCTTCCTATCTGTCCTCAGAATCTGACTAAAATTTGTCCCTTTGGTTTGTAATGTAGTTTTTGTTTGTCTAATCCTTAATAGTTCTAAATGTCTCAAAGTAATTTTGTTACACATAGCACACAAGGAAAACACAGATAATTCCAAATAGGAGAAATTACTATTAGAGAAGCTTATGAAGTTTAGAAGCAACTTAGAATGTTTGTGTGAATGAACATAGGAATATGCTGAAGCATTATTTTATTCTACCTCACATTCTCTATAGCATAATAAATATTTTAGTAATTTAACTTACCGTAAAATAACTGATGATTTACTATTATGCAATTGGTTTCTGAGTCTGGATAAACAGCATAAAGCATGCATAAAATAACATACTTTATGATTCTTAATGTACTAGAATGTTGCACAGATTTTTTTCTGTATTTGAAACATCACCCTGATATTGTCTGAGTCCCCATCAGTGCTATTTCCCAAGATGTCTTTTCAGTCTGCTATATCAAAATTTCTAGATGAGTCATTAGTTGAGAACTCCAATGTAACTTTGGAGACCAGTTGCTATATGGGCAACCATGGACATCTTTTCTAATAGAAAAATTGTTTCAGGAAGTTAGTGTTCCAGTATTGCTAGATATAAATTTTAAAACTCTAGAGGTTTAGGACTAATTAATCATAGACAATCTAAGGAGGCATTTAACCTGTTGACAAGATTACTTGTCAATGAAATGACAAAACAATTAATACAATACTCTAATACCCAAAGTGACAGTTTTAATTCTTTTTAAAATAAATTAAATCATCAAATTGAGTTTTTAAGAAGTAAATATTATTATTTCTACAAATATCAGTGTTTCTTGGAACTTTACTGCAAAAATATTGACAGTGTTGCCTGTTCCTAAATTTTAAGGCTCATTGATTCCTTGATCCCTTCCTTTGATTTGGTGCTGATACAAAATAAAATGAAAACTTTATTATAATAGTCCATACTATATTTCAAACCAAATTTTCATCTTTTTTTTTATCTGACTGGCAAATATATTGATTCCAAGGCTATTGTCAGCAGAGGCTGCCTTAGAAATTCAAATACTATTTCTGAGAACACTTCACACACAAGATCAATGAAGAATTCATCAAAGAACATCCATTGCCCACTGTTGATAATAAAAATTAATTTTAGAAAAAAATTCAGTCTTTCATGAATTACATGAAAATGTATTACATGGGTTAATATATTTTTTTCTTGTTGGAGATAGTAAATATGCAAATATTTTTTTTGAACTGTGTGACTCAGTACTAACTAATCAACTCTGCTTTAGAGCACAATGACAGGCAAACAAATGATCATGACCTTTCTCCACAATACATTCTACCCACTAAAAATATAATTTTATTTATAGGCATAGAAACCAGGATTTTAAATAATTTTGACAATTATTGAAATATATTCTTCTTTCAATTTGTTTTCATTATTGTTGCTATTTGTGTCAACCATATGAAAGAGAACTCCAGGTTTGCTTTGTGAACCAGTTTTTTAAAACCTTATTTTTTTAAGCCAGTACATTATTTTTTGTCACTGTGTACCCCATAGCAGTTGTAAAAATAATAGTCAATTTGAGTAATTGGTATTTTAAAAAGAGGGAAAATGTATGACTCTATACAAAAGTCATAGCTGAAGGTAAAAATGAAGTAATGATTCTGAATCCTGACACTAGCATGAGTATGAAGCAATCATTCTCTCATCTTCAGACAAATGCACTTGTTTTTTTCTTGTTAGAGATAGTAAATATGTAAATATGTTTTTTTCTGAATTGTGTGACTCAGTACGAACTAATCAACTCTGCTTTAGAGAGAATTCAGAGAATTCATACGAACTCATTGTCTGAGTAACTCACCTGGGAAAAATAAAACTTTCTTTAGGATCTAGAGAAAGGAAATAACTGAGTAACTCACCTGGGAAAAATAAAACTTTCTATAGGATCTAGAGAAAGGAAGTTCCTCGATGTACAATACCTTAGATTTTGTCTTGCATCCCTGGGAGAAAAACAAGAAAGAAAATTTAGAACTACAACAGGGTTCTTGTTTGGTGTTCAAACCGATGATATTATCTCCAGTTGCACATTTGGTTAAGTGAACACTAAACTTTGTATCCTTCTCATTAAACATGTTTCAACAATGAGTACTCATAAATGTAATAATCTTTTGAATTCCATTCAATATTGTTAATTATGACTTATCTATTTAGCAAACTTTACATTTTTTTGCTAGATTATTATGAGGGTAGTACATGACGAATGAATGAAAATGTTCCTCAAGGTGGAATTTGACATTAATAATTACCAAAAACCAATTAAGTCTTTTAAAAAATTTTCAAGTCTTAATCTCAGTCTAGACAAAATAGTCATAAACAGTTTATTCTGGTCCCTGTCAAGCTAATTCTGGATTACCCTTGGAGGACTGGAAAGTATGCCCAAAGAATAGGCTTTTAATTTCTGTAGAGATGTTTATTGAGTTGGAGTTACTTCAGAAGCCTTCTGCCAATACCTCAGCATTTCTATTTCTTTCCTTTGCTTTTATGCTACAAATAGTGCAAAGTTTATTGGAGGTCATAGTCTTACTTTTTTCTGAAGTATTTTGCTTGGTCTAAATATATTTCTGGACTATAGTGGGTCAAAAACCCCATCCAATTTCTAGATTTGATAAACTAAGGTTCAATACAAAAATGAAATCAATAATATTTGAAAACAAAGTCTGGGTCAGACAAATTATATTTCTAAACAGAGAGAATCATGTTTCTTTGCAATACATTTTTTTATTGCCTGTAAAGTGATCAGGTTTGTGTGTAAGAGTAAGGAAGAGTATAAGTTTATGGATTTCTGTTAGAAAATGTTAGAAATAAATGTCTTTCAAAAATTAGTACACCTTAAATGCAAATGTTGGGAAATATGTAAATTGATAAATAAAGCAGAGAAACTCAAAAGTAATTACTTCTACATGAGGCAAAAACTGTGGTGGAAACCTGAAGGAAGGCAGAGGAGTTAGTGGGAGAAATTAGTCAAATATTGTTAATGGTATTTTTGATGGTGGGAAGGCAGTTGAGCTTTGGTAGCATTAGTGTTGGCTTTTCTGTACACTGAATTATACAGTTGAATCTTAAAAAAAATGACTTTGTAACAAAGGTCAATCAACTCAAATGAAATATCACAGTTATGGTCCTCCCACTGTTCATCAATTTGCTCGAGGGCGCCCAGTAATGTCTCCATCATGAGACTTGTTACTATGTTTGGCATTTGGACTAAGTCACGGGTAGCTTGCCAGGCTTTGCCATGAGGGCGAGAGATTCTCGTTAGCTTGCCGGGCTCTCCGAGATGGGCAGAGGAATCAAACCCAGTTTGGCTGGGCTGGCTCTGGGCAAGGCAAATGCCCTACAGCTGTGCTATCACTCCAGCCCAAATGGAATGAAATATAAATTCAAAAAAAATTTATAATCTACAACTTTACCTCATGGTGTCTCACTAATAAACAATTTTAAAAAATTATAAAGGTAAAACATTCCATAGATCAGACGGCAACTTACTTCATCAGGTAAAGTCAAGTTCACTTCAAAATAGGCTCTTCTCTCTTTGGATCCCTGATAGTTATACTGGAAGACAACACAATAATGCTCTTAGAAACTAGACTGCTTATCTACAAAACATATTCTTAAGTATAATATGTTAAGAATGATCGATTAGTCCTATGTTTATTGCTGAGGTCTAAAAGTGGGGTTGAGAAGGGAGATTTTTAGTCATGCATTGGAACTCTACTATTGTAGCACTGAACCACTTGTTCATCAATTTTCTCGAGCGGTAACCAGTAAAGTCTCCATTGTGAGACTTGTTGTTACAGTTTTTGGCATATAAAAAACATCACAGGTAGTTTGCCAGGCTTTGCCGTGTGGGCAAGCTACTTTTGGTAGCTTGCCAGGTTCTTTGAGAGGGGCAGAGAAATCGAACCCAGGTTGTCCGAGTGCAAGGCAAACACCCTACCTGCTATGCTATCTCTCTGGCCCAGAACTCTACTATTAGGCCATTTAATTCTCAAAATCCAAATATTATAGTGTTTAACCTGGAGCCATTTCTTACTGTGGGAATATATTCTCTGGTAGATATCAGAAATGAGAAACACTTCTATTTCAATGTTAAAGCCAAATCTTTAAAATCCTGATTGTTTACATTTCCTTTACATTCTGCTCAATAATACAATAGCTCCTTCCATGTTTTTTTAAATATTATTTTATAATATGTTTTGAATGGTCCCCCATGTACCATAAGTTGCAGTCCTGGAGTCTCACTGAATATTGCCTGGTGTGGCCCTGATGACATCCAGTACAACAAGTTTAGCTACACTAGATTCTGGACCTGAGCATTGAACAGTCTAGCCAGTTGCCCAAGATTACCATAAGCAGTGGCCCTCAAACTTCTTGAGCACTAAGTGGGTGGGCCCTTCGTGAAAGTAACACTATTAAGCAGTGTAAAATGGAACATTTCTCATGAAAATTATTAATTTTTAGAATCAATATTCATGAAAATAACTTCCATGAAACAAGACTATACACTAACTGTGACTAATGCCATATTCCTTGATATCCTGAGCATGTTATAATTCTTCTCTTGTTATTGTATGTATTATAGCCATTCTATCTCTCAATATATGTTACTTATGGTAAGTCAGATCATTTTTTTTTTTTGGCTTATGGGATTTAAGAGTACAGATGCTGAGTTGTAATAAAGCTCCATAAGGTTCATTGGGAAACATACATTTTAAAGAACAAAATTCCTTATTCTAGTTCAAAGCTGAGAGTCAACACTAACTTAATAGTAGGCATTTGTAAGTGATGACTTCAGTTCAGTTAAACTGCCCAGCTGATATTTTGTCCATCAAACATGAATCATATCCACTTAGCCCTGCCATAATTAAAGATGTATGCATCAAACAAAGTACATCATGTTAATTCATAGAATTTATTATATAACAAAAAGTAATCTGCAAAATTTTACGACACAGAAGACAGAGAAGTTATTCTCTTTTAGGAATATAAGCAGACAGGACAAAATACAAGCCATAAAAATGCACACATCTTATGATGCTAATCAAGGAGTACGAGAGATGCTATGCACATATATCAATTCAGATTATATGATAGTTACTCATGCACTAAAATTTGAGATGATCTTGAATTTTAATAAAGTTAATTATACATTAAAATCATTACCATGGCCAAGTTGAAGCTATATTAAATTATTATTTTTATCCCAGAAGTTATAACTAATGACACACAATAGATTACATCAAAATTAGAGAAATGTTAAAAAAGGTACTATAGACAATCCCAGAGTCAAATACCTGTTACTTGCGGGTGGAGGAGTATTCTTGTTTTGAAGAATACAGTTTCCTTAGACAGGTGATAAGAAATGATCTAGGAGCAGATATTATATAAAAGCTGCTAGTAAATAAGCTTGAGCTTTTGAAATTCATAAAACAATGACAGTGTATTGGTTCTGCACCCCTGGATAATTTAAAATGTACTATATCTGAGAGTTTTAGGAATAGCCCTTATTTTTAAAGATAGACTTTCTGCCATTATTTTCTTTGTAGGAACATTATTTGGAGGATTCAGAAAACAGAAGAGAACAAAACAAACTGCAAAACCTGACCATATTCATAAAAATACTGACTCTTTGAAACAAAATGCTTCTTATAAAAGAAATGCTTCTTATAAAGAAACAGAATGCCTCTTATAATAGGAGAGTTCCAGAAAAGAATGTATGTCTCTTGGTATCCACAATCTGCAAGAGGCAGGAAAAATCACTGTATTCTCCACAGAACTAAGGTTGTTCTGCTGGGTAGTTAAATCTTATTTTATAATCTGAAAAATATGTTAAGCAATATCAATGACTGTATTCTAGTTGAGAAAATAACTTAAAACAAAAGACCCATGTGGATCAAATTTTAATACATAATTGTTGACCATAATAGTCATTGTGTACTCTCTAAGAACTCTTTTAGGAATAATGGAGCTTTCTAATAACTACTCAGCACAAACATTGGGACACATAGTTTTACTTTAGTATAAATGGAATAAAAAGACAGTTAATTTGCTATGTAAGATTCAGTTGCTGAAAATAAAATGAATGGCCTTGATGTATATAAACTAAATGAATAGATTTAAGATGTCTATGATTGATCATAGATATAAAAAGCACCATCCAAAATAATATTAAAGTTAGAATGGTGATGTGATTTAGCATGTTGAAAGGAAAAGGAGATTTATCTATTATCTGTTATCCTATGTATATGCTCCATTCACTCAAATTGTGCATTGTGCCTCAAACATTTATATAATCCTTCCCAAGAAAGAATCTGATTTCATTTGGAATCTCCTCATCATAGTTTTCTTTATTCCTATTTTACCCATGTAAGATATTACAACACTTACGCATTCTGGCCATTTACCTTTTTTTCTTCTAAAAATTTAGAATAATATTTCCTAGACCATTAATTGCTTTTTATATGTACCTCGCAGCTTTGAGGGTACAGGATCTTTCAAAAATCACACTAGCAACAAATATTTCTGGTGCAACTAAATAGTCTGTGTATAGAAACACAATGTTATATCTATTAATATATTTTATATGCATTAAAATCATTACCATGGCAAAGTTGAAGCTACATTAAATTATTATTCTATATCCCAGAAGTTATAAATAATGACAAAAAGTAGATTACATCAAAATTAGAGAAATATTAAGAAAGGTGTTACAGACAGTCCCAGAGTCAAATACCTGTTATGTGCAAGGTTCTTTCTTCCACTTAAAAGAAAATACATGCATTACAAATTAGGACTATTGTATAAAGAAAACACAAATTTCTTCTTTTTGATGTTTTCTCCATTTTCGAAGTTTTTATTAGATCAAGTTCAGGAATAGTTTTCAAATTCATTGTTCTTTTATTCTTTTTTGGGTTTTTTTATATGAAATCTATTTATTTATTTTTTTAAAAAATTTATTAATGAAACACCATGAGCTACAGTTGTAAATTACAAATTTTTGTGCTTGGGTTTCAGTTATACAGTGATTGAGTATCCATCCCTCCACCAGTGCCCATTCTCCACCACCACTAATCCCAGTATCCCTCCCACCCACCATCCCCCCCATCCCACCCTGCCTCTGTGGTTTGCAAAAGAGGAATTGAGTGGCAATCATGTTTGGTCTATAGTCTACTTTCAGCACGCATCTCCCATCCTGGGCGGATCTTCCCAACACCCTTTATTTGGTGCTCCCTTCTCTATCTGAGCTGCCTTTACCTCTAGAGTGTGCGACTGGCCTCCATGCCATGGAGTAAACCTCCTGGTATTTATCTTGGCTATTCTTGGGTATTAGTCTCCTATTTTGTTACTTTATGTTCCCCAGATGAATGCAATCTTTCTATGCCTGTCCTCCTTCTGACTCATTTCACTTGGCATGATACTTTCCATGTAGTATCTTTTGTATGTAAATTTCATGACTTCATCCTTTCTAACAGCTACATAGTACTCCATTGTGTTGATGTACCAAAGTTTCTTTAACCAGTCATCTGTTCTTGGGTACTCAGGTCTTTTCCAGATTCTAGCTATTATAAACAGTGCTGCAATGAACAAAAAGTGCAAATGTCACTTTGACTATACTTTTTTTTTTGCCTCTCTGGGGTATATTCCCAGGAGTGGTGTTGCTGGGTCAAATGGGAGCTCAATTTCTAATTTTTAGAGAATTGCTCATACTGTTTTCCAAAAGGGCTAAACCAGTGGGCATTCCTACCAGCAGTGAAGGAGGTTCCCTTTCTTGCCATATCTGTGCCAACTTTGGTTGCTTTTGTTCTTTTGGATGTGGGCCAGACTCTGTGGTGTGAGATGATATCTCATTGTTGTTTTGATCTGCATCTCCCTGATGATTAATGATGTAGAGCATTTTCTCATGTGCTCATTGTTCTCTTAACCAGAACCTCTTTTTTTCACTTTCTTTCCCCCCCAAATATCACTCAACTTTTACTGTCAGCTAATCTCTCGTAGTTGAGTATATATTGTAACTCTTAAACCTGACTATATCATGAGACTGGAAAGGTAAAGACTTGCCGTGCACATGTCTAACTCAGATTCAACTCCTGACACCACAGGTGGTTCACAGAGCACCACCAGGAGTCACTGGAGTGATTCCTGTGCACAGAGCCAGGAGTAAGCCTTGAGCACTGCTGGATGTAGCCCAAAGATAAACAAACTAAAACAACCTTGAGAATTTAGCATGTAGTTTTCTCAAACTACATGACTTACTCATGTTTAACATCAAATGATTGGGCAACATTTACTGTAAGAGAACAATATAATTGTACTACACATTTGGGAAGAATGCATATGTCCCTCTGCATCAACAGCAATGTTTGAGAGGGAAGTAAACACAAAAAAGCTACTTCAAAGATTTAGAAAAAAAGACTTTCAAATTTTAGTTTATTTCTATGGTGCTCTGCTCTACCAACTCATCTACAAAGGGGATTAAATTTTAATTTAGTATTGGTTGGCTGGAGCGCTAGCACAGCGGGTAGGGCGTTTGCCTTGCATGCAGCCAACGTGGCTGACCTGAGTTCGATTCCTCCACCCCTCTCGGAGAGCCCGGCAAGCTACCGAGAGTATCTCGCCCACACGGCAGAGCCTGGCAAGCTACCCGTGATGTATTCGATATGCCAAACACAGTAACAACAAGTCTCAAAATGGAGACATTACTGGGCCCGCTCGAGCAAAATCGATGAACAACGGAAGGACAGTGACAGTGACTGTTAGTATTGGTAGATTTGCGTTCTAGATTCCACTTGTCCTAACCAGCGACTTCTAATAGCTGATCAAATTTATTACAGTACATATTGCAAAGATCCAGTGACATCTTTGCATATGTGACAATGAAGTTGCAGAAGCAAACCCCTTTCACAGTTCCCAGGGTTAAACCACATTTCGACACATGTAAGGCAAGTGTTCTACTGCATAATATTCTCAAACTTTAGAATCACAGAACTTAAAACTAAATTAGGCACAATACGTTTTTAAAGTATTGAATGATCCAAGTAGACTCAGAATTGTAAAAGTTGTGTCGTTCCTTTGACCTCCATCTACAATCTGAACTAATATTATTATTTTGGGAACCATATTTACAAATTAGTCCTGAACACAAAATGCTATTTGAATAAAGCACAGTTTTAATTGCTCTTAGGAGGGAAAATGTAGCCTAGGGTTTTCTGATGTCTGTCAAATATGATGGTTAAGCCTGGCAGTTTCTGAGAGGGGACATCTGAGAGGAGAGTTGAAATATCTCATCAGTTAGGCAAAAGAAAAGAACTCAAAAGCCAAATCAGGTAAGATCTGGTCACTCACTAGATGAATATTTTATCAATCATATTTTGCATGGTCTGGAGCAATAGCACAGCAGTAGGGCATGTTACTTTGTACACAGCCAGCCCGGCCGATCCAGGTTCGATTCCTCTGCCCCTCTTGAAGAGCCCAGCAAGCTACCGAGAGTATCTCGCCCACAGGGAAAAGCCTGGCAAGCCACCTGTGATGTATTCAATATGCTAAACACAGTAACAACAAGTCTCAAAAAATGGAGACATTACTGGGCCGGCTTGAGCAAATCAGTGAACAACAGGAGGACAGTGACAGACAGTATTTTGTATGAAAATAAAGGAAAAATCACCATAATTGGAGCTTTTAAAAGAATAAATATCTTTCAGACTTTGAGTTACTCGTTTTGCTTCATCTTTGGTGAAAACTTATAAATAGTTGCAGAGATAGCATATTCAGAATGTTTTCTTTAATTTTGAATTTTTATTGACTCTTAAGAAGAAATAAGTTCACATAACTGTGAGCCAATCATATACTAGAGCCACTTCTTACAGCATGTGAGAAGTTAAAGTAAACAGCTCTCCAGGTTCGCAATGTGATGTCATGATGTTCATTTGAAATTAGCCATGCCGGGACCATTCATACCAAAGAAGTTGAGAAATAGTAAAATGCAGCATTCTTTCAAGAGATTATGACACTTATTAAATGTTTACCAGAACACAATTATTGATAGTTGATAGCAGCTATAATCTAGAATCAGATATATCAATTACTAAACCCTGGAGTAGTATTAGGCTGATGGAAAGATATCCTGACCGGTATGTAAACTATAGAATGTTGAATATTGGAAACTTATTTTGCATATTCCAAATATATATCAAAGCACCAAAAAAATATGTGATTCCATTCATTCACAAAAAGTGAATAAATGCTTCTAAGAAATCTCATGGAATGTTTGCAGTTATTGAAAGGTAGGTCCTAATAAAGGTTTACAGAACACTGACAACAATATTATCTTAATTACTCCAACAACAAAATATTCTTATATTAGAAGAAATTACTTTTTATATAATATAAAGGACACCAAGAGTCGTGAGTTTAAATGTTTCCTAAGGTTAGGTAGCTGGTATATCACAAAATAACAATAGTATTTTTTTTCCAGTTGATTTCTCTGCTTTTTGAAGCAAGAAAGAAAGGTGGGTATTCTGTCACTAATAATTTCATAAAAGAGTGCTGTTATTATATAATATTGTTCTTAGTTCATTTTATTTTCTTAGGTATGTGTGAGCAAATGAGCCCCAAGCTCATTCCTCTTCTAATGCACACTCTCAGCTTCATTGAGGTTCCGCACTGGTTGTCCACCAGATGTTCAATGTTATCTCCCTACTGAAGGTTGTGACAAAACCCCAGAGAGTAAAACGACGGCAATCTGTCAACCAGTCATAATTATATATTTTTTCATTTTCCATTATTCTCCACCTTATGTCACTGTTTTTACTGTGTGAATTGCTCATTGTTTATTTCTGCTTATTTCTTTCATTACTATTTTTAATTTTAATGACATTCAACTGCTGCGCTTATTTTGAGTAAAGCTACACTTTTCTTCAGTGAGGAGAGAGACAGCAAGGACATATCTGGTATTCTGAGAAATCCAGAGGTGCAAACTATTTTTCCATCAACAGCAGGAAGTGTGATGGATGCTCTGATTTACATTTTAATCCCATCAGATTGCTGCTGAAAATTATGATAGAGTGGTTATTTACTCACAAAAATCTTTACGATTTAATTGAAAAACATTGAATTTGAATTATTTTTCAAGCAACTAGAATTTTAGTTGAGTGTTTAAAAGTGTGAAATGATAAACTAGTACTTTATTCTTCATTTCCTAGTGCTTGTCTCTTCTTTATAAATCTAATTCAATAAACAACAGACCTAGTTAACTAAATTTAAATATTAGCTAATATTTTAAGTTTGGTGAAATCACATCAATAGTAGCCTGCTCTAATTAATTTTATGATTACTTTTAAGAAATTATAAATATAATTATTTATAATAAAACAATAGCTACATGATAGATATAAAATAACTGCTGTAATAGAACAGGGTGTCATTAAATTTCAGTGGGCACTAAGAAATTCTTCACAAAACTAATGCTATTTTAACTGGACTTAGACTGTGAAAGCAATATTTTCTATGAATTATATGAATTAAGAAAGGAGTTCTGCATACTAAGTAAAATATGACTAAAAGTCACAAAGAGAATGATTGGTGGTCCAAGAAAATAATATGCAGTATATTTGGCACAATAGTAGTAGATAAGGATTAAAAATTGAGTAAAAAAATACATTGTGAAAAACTAAATGCTAGACTAACTTTTCAGAAATTTATCTAATAGATGTTGCTGGCCCCACTGGAAGTTTTAAATCATTTTCCTGTTTATTTATGAGCCCCACAAGAGATTGGACTTTAATCTCATTCTGATTCATAGTCAGAATATTAAGTAATAACAGAACATATCCTTGGTTGAATAACCCTTGAATAAAAATTCTCAGTTCAACTAATTTATACTGTAAATATATTTCAGTACTTCCTGTGTACTTCATATTCTGCTAAGTAAGAAAGTTTAGTATAAAATAGCAAATACAAGATTTGTGAAAAGATTGTTCTTGGAAACATTAAGATAACCTTTATTGAATATTCAAATAATGTTTAGACAGAATTTGGCTTAAATAAATGGCATTTAGGGCAAGTTTGAGGATTTAAAAGTTGATTTTTATGATTGCCCATTAAAGCTGGCATTTGTAGTGCCAACTTACTGTTGATGATATTGACAAGGATTATGCCATTTTCTAAATCTCTTTCCTAAACCCCTTGATCACTACAGGGAACAACCATTACTCAAATATTAGCACATAGAGCTGCCTATTCTTTATTGCATAACTATTATAAATAAAGGCCTTTGTTAGCATTTTGATCTCTTACTTATAGAATAGAAAACTATGATAATGGAAGATTAGTTACATAAGTGATTATAAACTCTTCAAAACTTATGGCATCTGTAAGTAAATGCAAACTCAAATTAAACTGAACTCCAGGACCCAATACTAACTTTTTATTCTTAATGTTTACCCGTCATTTACACTGTATTGTTTGCACATATATTTGCTATTTAATTTCATTGATCAAATGCCCCACACAATGGAATATGACTGATTGATGTCATGTTTCAAAGATTACATTGGAAATTCAAAAATACATTATGTGTTAAAACTTTCATAGAGAAAACCAATTATTAAAGCAAAATTCCTTAATATAGAAGATATATACACACACACACACACATATATATATATATATATATATATACATATAGTTTATTCCTTTGTACATGGGTTTCAGAGAGTATCTCAGTACCACTGAACTCTGAAAACTCCTGATGGTCAGGTTTGGGCTTCTGTTTTCCTTTGTTTTCCTCATTATTTGGAGATGAGGCAGACCTAGGACTCATCCATTTGTGTCTGTTTAAAGATTTCATAAAGTCCATGTGAGATCCAACTTTTAACATTTTATAAATGCTTTAAAGTTTATACACTTATTTGCTTATATATTATACGGAGCTGCAGAAACTAAGTTTGGAATGGGGGAAAGTTTTTGCTAGTATATTTATATAAAGACTAGTAATTATATAACTAAATGATTAAAGTGAATTAAACTGTTCTAACAAATAGAAATTAAATGCAACCTAAGTGGAATTTTATTATTTAGCTATGGGAGGGTGGGAAAATGAAACATGTTTGCCAAACCAATAAAATATATTACATTAAAGTTTAATCTTCATCTTCCTTTTAATAAGAAAGCCATTCACCTGTCAAAATATTGGTGAAATT
The DNA here is from genome assembly GCF_029834395.1 of Sorex fumeus. Lineage (NCBI taxonomy): Eukaryota > Metazoa > Chordata > Mammalia > Eulipotyphla > Soricidae > Sorex > Sorex fumeus. The sequence continues at coordinate 43,640,145 of NW_026606185.1, read as the reverse complement.
TTATTCATTTAAAGAAATCTCACCTGATTAACAGTCAAAAATAAGTCTATTTCAGCCAACAAAGAGGAACACTTTGCTAATTAATATTCTTTCTGTTAAGAGCAAAAATATTGATTTTATTTCACTGAGAACATGACATATCCCTAATTGATGAATTATAAGAAGAGATGTATCTTCTCAGAGAACATGAAAAACGCAATCAAATTCAACACAACTGCTTTGATTCAAGAAAGTGGATTTTATATAAACATCTGGTTTTCATTTTTAGTTAACCAATATGTATAGTCAGAATAGCTAGATGGATATATAGTTTGATATTGGGAAGATGAAAATCTAGTAATCAAAGATTCCAGGAATGGTTAACATTCTATTATCAGCGGATACTTTTTTCAATAATCCTCATCTTGCGTTACAGATATTGGACTTTCACAGGACTTTAATGGAAACCTTATTCACAACTGTCTTGTCTGTCTCAGTTTCTTCAGGATCCTTAAACATAAGAATAATTCCACTATTACCTCTAATGATTGAAACTTGAAACTGGAATTTTGAATGTGGATGTAAATTGAGACTGCCAAGGAAATTATTTTGCTTACTAATTCAGTGCAGTCAGAGTTTTCTTTTTCTTTTCTTTTCTTTCTTTTCTTTTCTTGTCTTGTCTTGTCTTTTCTTTCTTTTCTTTTCCTTTTTCTTCTTTTCTTCTCTTTTCTTTCTTTTGTTTTCTTTTATTCTTTTAGGGTCACAGCCAGTGAATAATGCTCAGAGATTACTCCTGGCACTATGCTCAAGGGATTACTCCTTGTGGGTTTCAGGGTACTACTTGGTGCCAGCAAACAAACCTGAGTCCACACTGGACAGGCAAATCCCTTACCTACTGAGGTTCTCTCCGTCTCTCTCTTTCTCTGCCTCTGTCTCTCTCCCCTTTCTCCCCAAATATTTTCTTCTTCTGGAGAAGTATAAATATAGAACTTTTGTATGATAATATGTAGTCATTATAAACAACAAAACCAGGAACCTTGGTAATCAAAATCAAAATGGCCCCACCAACCTTTTGTGATAGTGTATTTCTTTGATTTTTTTTCAGATTATTTTATCTAAGATTATATACAGTAGCTCTTTCAAGCCAGCAAATAACCAGCAAATAACTTATAGAATATTAAGATAAAGTTACAAAAGACTTGCTAAATATGTAGATTTCAAACAGAGATTGGTCTCTATCTCTTACTCCTGGTTCTGCACTCACAGATCTCTCTCAGATGGTCTCAGGGACTATATATGGTGCCTGTGATCCAACACAGGTCTGTCATGTGCAAGGCAAGCACCCAACACACTGTATTATTTCTCCAGTCCTCCGCCTCCTTTTAATTTCCATCTTTAAAAGGAATTAAATTAGAAAAGTGCAACTAAACAAAATAGTGAACTTCAGCTGATTGAGATGAAGATCAGGCACTAGATCTCCACTGTCTTCTATCTGGTCATCGATGAAAGTTGCTTCCTTTTTTATACCAAGAGATATCCCTGAACAATAAAAACAGGGTTGCTTTAATTTCATTTTCTATATTATGATAATCCTGGAAGAGGACGTAGTAAGCTATTCTTATTGTTGGACTCTTCAGATCCTTCCGCATGCATTAACCTTCATGGTATTTGTTGAGTTATTCAACTCTTTGTATATCATGAATAATTTCATTAAACATTAAGAATTTACCCACACTGTATCTTTGTGTATTTTTAAATATTTACAATTTGTAATACCAAATAAATATGTAATAGGTGGGGTTGGGTTTCTAGGTTTTAATATTGCTTAAATCTGTCATGTACTATAACCTTTTGGGGCTTATATAATATTCAGCTCCTTAATTCAGCGTCAGAGCTGTTATCATATGTTGATGGGAAAATAACAGCCATGTTGGGGCTCTCCAGTCACTAATAATTCCTATTTTGATTTGATTAGCATATAAATGTTCCTAGATTTATGCAGTGTCAGGGGAAAATGTATTAAAAATACTCCTCGGGGTTCTCTTTCTCTCTCTCATTTTAATCAGGCAAGAGAAAAAGAATTCTGTCATGCATGAAGCCTAACTTTCTTTTTCTCAAATACTTGACTTATGGAAGTTTTGAAAAAAATGATATATATCACATAAAAAATCATTTATTTCAGACCCATTGATGTAACAGACCTTGTCTTTATTCTGTCTTTCTTCCCAAGCATGTCCATAATATGATAGATGTGGGTCCAAGACTCTACACATAAAAACATCTCAACTAAGCTCAGATCACATTCCTCAGCAAATGTCAAAGAAGCCTTCTTGGAATAAGCCTAAATAGTGAGATACCATTTGCCCATACCACAAAAATTTGAGATTAACTGTCTGCTTATCAAAAAGCTTGATGTGTCTATTTTGTCTCTAGGGCCACCTAAGTTATTATAATCCCCTCATATGAGAAAATCAAATATGAATTTTTGATACAACAAAAATATTGCAGTAATAATGACATAGCCTCTTAAAAAGATCAATGCTCTATATTGTAGGAGGTCAAAATTGAAGCAAGGATATAACAATAAAAACAACAACTGACAAAGCTTTATTACATTGAAACTCTCAAGCACATATGAAACATACTTAATCCGTAAATAAGAAGAGTAACCCTCAGTATTAATAATTCACATAAAAAATTTCAAAAGTGAATCTTAATCAAGGTACACGAATTCTGTGAATTATGAAATATAAATTAATATTTACCTAAGATGAATATATCTTGTCTTAATAAAAATTCAGGATTGAAAAATATTTTTATTCAAATTTTATCTCACATTAAATTTCATCTTAATTTTTATTTATCTGTAATATTCTGTCATATTTGTCATCACCCAAATATGTGAGATATGTGGTATTCTCATAAAATTATCTTGTTTTTCTTCTGACCAAGTAGCGCACATTTAAAAAATACTCTTAGCTCTCTTGACCAATAGAAAGTCATTTTGCTGATTAGTCTATTCCCAATTTATTCTTTTAAAACATCATATTGAAATAACCTTTTGAAATATATCATAGAATAATCATAAGTCAGCTTATGTTACTACTGTTTGATTATAGCATTAAAAATAGACCATTTTTTAAAAACTTTATTTTATTGAATCACTGTGAGTTAGATCCTTACATTAGCCACTATTTTATTTGAACTATTTGCAATTTGCCTTTGTAAGACTAAAATAAAATCTATATTGCATCCTTGGCTATCAAGCTCTAAAAGATATCATGATCACTTTCTCCCAAGATTCCTATCATTTCCACTTCACCTACTTAATCCTATATATTGTGCATGATTACCACCAGAGTCATAGTTCCCCAATCACTTCTTTGCATACATGGAAGACAAAATTGTCAACTACTATATTAAAACTTGTCATATTAATTAGGGTAGAGACCCTAATTTGAATACTAAGCAGATATTTTGCAAATATTTAGCACATAAATTATAAATATGCCTAATGGCAAAATTTTATAAAATCGGAAGGTACAAGGTTTTATGTGCAATATAATTAGAATTATGTGGGGATAAATCAAGCTATGCAAAAAGCGACCAGGATGCATGGACTCAGTTTTAAGTGACCATAAAGAGACATTTTAAGAGATATTAAAGAGACTTTTAATAGCCAGCATATGCTATTACCTAATACTTGTATCCTGGAAAAGGATTTTGTCAAAGACAATATGTAGAAAAATTACAATGAAAATACTGAAACTTGCTTAAAGAAAACAGCTTAACCACATGAAGATATTTTAGGAGAAGAAGAATAGTAAAGACAAATATAAGGTAAACATTTACTAACTATAGGCTGTACAGATTATTGTAATTACCAGGCTGATGTTCATAGTTCATAGTCTGATCTTCACTGGGAAGATACGAATCCCCTGGCAGTTGAAGAAAGACTAAACAGGTTCTGAAGCATAGTTGACCCCTAAAAGAAAATCACTTTCAAATTTCATCATATCTAAGCGGAGCTTGGAATAAATATCAGGGACATGTGTATAAGAGGGACTTCAGAAAGAAATGAAATCAATTGCTTTCTAAGTGAATACTACTAAACGTACATGCATGATAATATGTTTAGTACTGTCCTAAATGGGTTGAAGTGATAGCACAGTGGGTAGGGCATTTGCCTTGCGCTGCAACCGGCCTGTGTTCGATTCCTCCACTCCTCTTGGAGAGCCCGACAAGCTACCGAGAGTATTCTGCCTGCACGGCAAATCCTGGCAAGCTACCCGTGACATATTTGATATGCCCAAAACAGTAACAACAAGTCTCACAATGGAGACGTTACTGGTGACTGCTGGTGAAAATCGGTGAACAATGGGAGGACAGTGACAGTGACTGTCCTCGATATATTTATTTTTTGTCTTCTGAATCACATATGACAATAATCAGGGTTTACTCCAGGTTCTGCACTCAGGAATTAAATCTGGTGGTGCTTGGGGGCCATATGGGATGCTGATGATCGAACCTGGGTCAGCCACAATCAAGGCAAATGCCCTACCCACTGTACATCACTCCTACCCCTGTCCCAAATATTCTTGATCTCATCTGAGACTGCTTTCATTATCAATGAAATCCAGGTAAACAGCATGGGATAGGACATTCTTCACATTACTTATGTGCATATTTGAGCTCTATTGGTGAAACCAAAAGATAGATATCTCAGGACAATCGAAATATTCCACCAAAGAAGAGTGAAGTTAGGGCTCCATCCGGTTCCCTTTATGTCTCCTAATGAGCTGAGCTGGAGAGTCACAGGGAAGCAGAAGGCAGGCAACCAGAGATTCTCTGGGGCAAGGTCTGTGCTGGAAGTTCAAGATAAGGTACTGTAGTCCCAGGCCTTAAGAATGGCTTCTTGAGATGCCAGCCCAGATGAGGCATTCACCTCATGGTTCACTAGAAAAGACCCTGCAAGTGGACTACTTCTCTTTTTTAGGGTATCTAGAAGTTATAGTCATGTATCATTTAGTGATGTTTCAGACAATGATGAATGATAAGTTGCATAAATGACAAAGATTCCAATATATTATAGTATTTAGCTTTTTTGTATAACTTGTTATAACATCTAAGTTTATATACTTAAACCCTAAGATTTTCATACATGGGGAAAGCACCTAACAGTGCATTCTCAGAATGCGTTCCTCTCATTAACTAAAGCATGACTGAATCATCACCCTATTTTTTAAGTAAGATTTAAAAATGGTCATCTCCAGAAGAAATAAGAGGCAATAGAGATTAATGCAGTTCTCTAAAAATAGTGGCTTTATTTTACATGACTTTATGTTATGCCATGTAGACAAAGATGAAACATACTGACAAAGAATTGTGTCAAAAATAACAAAAATGAAATATAGATAAAATGGACATTCTAAAACTGAAAACATTAAATGAAACTCAGGAGAATAAAACATTAAATGATGAAGTTAATGTAAAATTTGATTTAACATACGCATCATTGAAGATGTCAGAGATAAAAATCCAAACTTAAGCACAAGCAAATAAAATGATATAAACATTTTTGAACATATTAAACATAAGGATTTAATATGTATACATTTGCAGTATGTGATGGAGAGATACGATGAGCTATTATAGAGGATAAAATGGTTGAAAAATGTCAAAGAATAAATTCAAGAGATAGAGAATGACTGTATTATCCATAATAGCAGAAAGATCCAGAACTGACTTAGGAAAAGAAGTGTTGAAAGAAAGAAGATATCAGAGAGTTAAAATAGTTAGAAATATATTGACATAAAATGTGTAACAGTAAAAATAGAATAAAATTACTAAATTTACTCTATTATATCTTGAGACAAGATAATGTAAAGCAAAATGAACAAATAAAGCAAAAATAAGGAAATTATGCAAACTAAAATCAGTATAATAGGAAGGGTAAAGTTAAAGGAGAAAGCTGTGGCATCTAAAAACACATCTTTTGCAAGATTCCTCAAATTAAAAAATCTGTTGTCCAGTTGATATAAGAAAGGAGGTTCAGGGGAAGAAGGTATATTTCTAATACCAGAAAAGAGAGCAAAAATCTTTCCTGGTCCAATAACACTAAGAGGATAATAAGAAAATAATGCCACACAATAAACATAAATTTATTTATACATTAGTCTAATTCTTTGAAAATCACAAATTATAAAATCTCAATAAATGTAAATTTTCAATCTGAATATCCTATCTCATTTTAAAAAATCTAGATTTACAATAAATTTTTGGAGGTAGATGATACAGACGGATTCACTAAAGAGGTTTGCCAAATGTTAAAGAAAATAGTACCAAATATAGATGATCCTTTTCATAAACATGAAGAGAGAATCTCTTCTATTCATTATTTGAGTAATTCATTATTTGTTAATACAAAATTCTGGTAAACATATTTCCAGGACAAAAAAAAAAAGACTAATATCGCTCCTCATTTAATTCCACTGCACTGTAGCACTGTCCTTCTGTTGTTCATCAATTTTTTCGAGCGGGCACCAGTAACATCTCACAACAAATTCTGAGATTTTTGTTACTGTTTTTGGCATATTCAATACATCAAGGGTAGCTTGCCAAGCTTTGCCAAGCAGGCGAGATGCTCTCGGTAGCTTGCCGAACCCAGATTGGCCACTTGCAAGGCAAACGCTTTACCCTCTGTGCTATCGCTCCAGGCTACCTCATTACATAGCACTATAGCACTGTCCTCCTGTTCCTCATCAATTTGCTCCAGTGGGCACCAGTAACTTCTCCATTGTGATGCTTGTTGTTACAAGCCTCGTATTTGGCATGTGAAATACGCCATGGGGAGCTTGCCAGTCTCTGCCGTGGGGATGGGATACTCTTGGTAGCTTGCCGAACTCTCTGAGAGAGACAGAGGAATCGAACCCAGCTTGGCCAGGTCATCCGCATGCAAGGCAAAAGCCCTACCTTTGTGCTATCGCTCCAGCCCTCGTTCCATAAGATCTTAACAATATTTTAGCAAATCAGATTGTAATATTTATTTTTAGAGGTTTTCTTTTTGCTTCTATTTTGTTTTGTGTTTTGTTTTGTGTCCTCACCCAGTGGTACTGAGGTGTTGGTCCTGGCTGTGCACTCAGGAATTTCTGCGTGCAGTGCTTTGATGAACATATGGAATGCTGGGGATAAAACTGCATGCAAGATGAGTGCCCTACCTGCTGTACTATAGCTCTGATCCCTGAATTCTAATATTCAATGACCAAGACACTTGGCAGTACATACTGAATAAATATTCAAAATGCAATTAACATGATTTACTTTAGTAATAGGCTAAGTAAGGAAAAGCAAGTGAATATTGTATTGATTTCAGAAAAAGTATATTAATAAATTAAACATTTATTAAGGGGACTACATACATTTTCACAGGAGGAGCAGAGACCAGGTTTCAGGAAGCATGCAGTGTCTCCTTTAAACTTTGGTTTTAACACATGGTGAGTGTGCTATCTTTTTGCATTTGTTTATGATAAAAAGTATTTATCAGCAAATTATATATAGGGAGGGATTTCTGAATCTAAATGATAAATGGACCATTCAATAAATATCTATTCAAAACTTCCCTCAATATCAGGAATAAAGTTAAGGATAAAACAAACAAAAACAAACACTGCCCTCCTGTTGTTCATCAATTTGTTCGAGCGGGCCCAGTAACATCTCCATTTTTTTCTGAGACTTGTTGTTACTGTGTTTGGCATATTGAATACATCACAGGTAGCTTGCCAGGCTATGCTGTGAGGGTGAGATAGATACTCTCGGTAGCTTGCTGGGCTCTCCACGAGGGGCAGAGAAATCGAACCCGGCTTGGCCGGGCTGGCTGTGTGCCAGGCAAATGCCCTACTGATGTGCTATCACTCCAACCCAAAGTTAAGGATACATTTTGTCATATTCTAAACTCATATTAGATATACTACTGGAAGTCTTAATCATTGTAATTAGTAATCCAACAACCATAACACAGATGTCTAAACACATTTTGTCTTCTGAAAAAAATAAATTCTTTATAGTTCCTTTTTATTTGGGGAGGACCATGGTGTGCTTATACCCTGAGATGTTCATTCCTCGCTCTACGCTAAGGGATAGTGACTAGCACTGTTTGTGGAACCATATGTGGTCTTGGAATCTAATGATGGTCAACCTAATGACAAGCAAGTACCTTATCCACTGTACTATCTTTACAGACCCAGGATTTATATTTGTAAGTCTAAAGAAAAATAGAAAAACATGGTTAGTAGAAAGTCTTTCTGGTTTAGCATAGGTAATGAATTTGGTATATCAAAGGCAGGATCCATTAAATAATAACATGAAATGAATATTATTTTTTCCTTGGTTAATGTTGCTCTTAAGAAAACAAAAAGTCATCGGGCAGAAGTGATAGAAAGGGTTTAGGGCATTTGCTTTGCATGTGGCTTGATAATCCTATTGGTCTCAGGCACAAGCATAAATGATCCCTGACTACAGCTAGGAGTGAGCACCACCTGATGTGGCCCAAACACCCTCCCACCCCCCAAAAAACGGAATAAAGAAAAAGAAAAGAAAAAGTCAATAATGCACTAAACTCAAAACCATGCACCTGATAATGGGCCTATATCTAATGTCTTTGCATTTCAATAATGATGGAAGAAAACTATTTTTTTTAATGGATACAATATTTGACTTAAAAAATTGCTGTGACTTCCATACATAGAAAATAAGTATATAAGATTTTTCAGTATCTTATTCAGATTATGCAAATTAAAATTGCAATGAGATAAAACTATATGTCTCTGAATATTGTTAATATAAAAATTACTGTCAATACCAAAGTATGACAAGCATGAAGAATAACAAGAGACATTCATTGCTGATGTGAAGGAGAAAAAAAATTAGTTTCAAACTCAACTCGGCAGTTTCTTGTCAAATTAAACATATGATTCCGAAAGAATATACCTTACTCTCTTAGTATTTTTGTTGAATATAATTTAGTAAAACATGTTTAGAAATGTTTACAATATCTTTACTCATAATTTCCCAAATGGAAGAGTTTTTTAACAGATGGATGAGTATACTGACTGGTACATCTGTACAATGTAATGCTGTTTAAAGATAAACCTGAACATATAAAAATTCATATAAAAGTGAATCATCAATTTATTTTAGTGAGTAAATGAAAACAAAAATCAAGTGAGCATATATTGTGCAATTCCATTTAAATGACATTCTGAAAATAGAAAAACTTTAGTAATGAACAATACTTAAATGGTTATCAGGTGTGTCTGGACAAGTGTAATACTTACCTGAAAAGGAAATATATGGGGGATTTTAAGATGATGGAAATGTTGCAATGTAAACATTGGTATTAGATATATGATGTGGTTAACATCCTTGTAAGGTAAACCACACAATGGAATTTCCATGAAGTTAATAAAAGACAAAATCACCAGATTATCTGAAAACTCTAAAATATAGTACATATTTTTTCCTATTAAAAATAAATCTAACTGCACCCTGAGTGGGGCAGGTGAACCCTGTGCCCACCCAAACAGAACCTCACTAGCTGGAAACCTCCATACTCCAGTTACTTCCATGCTCCCAAACAGACTCCACTGCTCAGACAAGCCTCATTCAGAAATTAATATTTTTGAAAAGCTCAGGCCTGCTATGGGATAGACTTAAGGGGTGGTTGGCAAAATTGAAAATAATGGTGGTGGAAAGGTGCAATGATGGTGGGGTTGGAGTTAGAATATTAAATGCCTGTAACTAAACTGATAATTTAATAAAGTTATAAAAAAAAAAACCCCAACTGCACTGCTAGTATAGCAGTAAACGTTATAGCATCACTTAATTCAAGTGAGAGGGATGAGAGAAGAAACTGAACTGATTGTTCAATATCTACAAGTGTGATAGCATACTATAAGACTAAATAATAAAAAACAATTGTACTTAACTGACTTTAGTAGCTAGGTTTCAATGTTATAGAAAACTGATTGTAATTCTAATATTTTAAAGGAACACCAGAATTGAATAAATTATTCATAGCAGGTGCCAAATTTTTCACTTTTAGAAATAAAGTACAAAAAAATTAAACAAAATATTTTAAAATCTTTTATAGGCTAACTTCAAGAATATATGAATTGGCATAAGGAGGCTCAGGTTTAAAACTTGGAACCAAGTGGGCCTTCAAGAACCAAGAACCATTAAGAATGACCATCAAGAATGACTCTGAGCACAAACATAGGAGCAGCTCCAGATCATCTTTAGGTGGGCACATTAAAAAAAAAAAAAACCTCAGGAGTCTGGGCATAGTATATAGTTGCAAAGAACTACTTATTTTTAGATCCCTGGAACCATGTGTTGTCTTTTAGAACCACTAGCATTATTCCTGACAGCAGAGCCAGGAACAAACCCTGAGTATTGTTAGTGAGTGTACCTCCCACTACCCACCAAACTGGTGTTCAGATGCTGGTTTCAAATTCTATGCACCTGATATAGAAACCAGAACGATTTTATTGAAAATCTCAGGTAAAGCAAATACATGCAAATCCAATATCTAAAAGTGTCAGAAAATAAACAAATAACAAATAGCAAAAATACTAAAATACTAAAAGAATACTAAATAAACAAAAAGACTAAAATACTAAAAAAATACAAAAGACTAAAAATTACTAAAAGAGTAAGGATGAAATCGGTCTTTTAGTATCTGTGGTATGTAGAACAACAGGTATCTGCTTATCTGTGCCATATAGAATAACATGACAAGGAAATGCAAGATACTAAAGGTGAGCAGGTGGGCAAATCTTTGGCCCAGAATATAGAAATTATAAGGCCAGGGAAGGAGAGAAATAGGTATACAGAGTAGGGAAGTAAGAAGAAATGAACAGGAGGTCCAAGGTCTGGGAACATTGATACATCAAGCTCTCGAGGTGTGGTATATGTATATATCTAAACCACAGAATCAATAATACTGTAAGTAAGTGACCAAAACTATAATAATTAAGCTGAATGTTAAAGATGCAATCTAGGGGTTTGGCAGGTAACCAGGAGACATTTATAGAGGGAAATTGAAAGTGATGCTTAATTGGTGTTAGAACATTGTATGCCTGGAACAGTGTTATTGGCACCATTGTAAAATAATGTTCCTGGATTCAAATATATATACATGTGTACACACATATGTATATAACTTATATGTATATGCATTGGACTAGAGCAATAGCACAGCGGGCAGGGCGTTTGCCTTGCATGGAGCCAACCCGGGATTGAATCCTGTGCACCTCTCGGAGAGCCCTGCAAGCTACGGAGAGTATCTCGCCCGCACAGCAAAGCCTGGCAAGCTACTCATGGCATATTTGAGATGCCAAAAGAAACAGTAACAAGAAGTCTCACAACTTGTTGTGAGACGTGACTGGTGTATGCTTGAGCAAATCAATGAACAATGGGAGGACAGTGCTACAGTGCTACAGTATATGCGTATAAATGTATATATATACACACATATATATATAACAGCAGTTCACCCAAGAATTCCAATAACTAAAGTAGCAGTAATTTGAGTCACAAAATAAATACAAAGTGTTGGATTAAAATAGAATTAAAAAATATATGTGAACATACACTGATATGAATTTATGATTGATAACAATTAAATGACAATTAAATAATTATTATGTTACACACTTTTCTGAGAAGAATCTTAATAAATAAACGAAGAAGGAATGAGAGTAATAGAAAAATATCATTAGAAGTCTGTAGCAATAATTACTTCAGGCAAGATCCACTGATGAAAGCTAAAATTAGTGAGTGAAATTTAAAGGAGAGAGAGGAAATTTGCATATCCTTAAAGTGATTATCTGTAATATGTATTAATAACTGAGGTGGTTTTAACATATGTTCACAATTTTTTTGATCCTTCTCTCTCCAGGAGGTGGAGCTTGATTTCTTTCCCTTTTCCTATGAGCTATGCTTAATGTTTTATTTGTAAATTACAACATATAAAAATATAAAAACAGTAACTTTATAATGGTGTAGTATAGCAGAAAGAACCACAACTGAGTGTTCAATATTATCTCCAGGAATAACTCACATCTGTATCATAAAATCCCATATATGATACAATTATATAGGAATATTTCACTGTCATGGTATATTTTATATAAACTGAAAGTCCTAGTCTAATCAAGACAAAAATCAGAAATAAGATATTCTACAAAACACCTGACCTGTATTTTTCAAAAGTATCAAGTCTATGACAGACAAGGAAACAGAAAAAAATATTACAGATTCAAGAGAACTAAAGAGATATGGAAATGCCCTGTGATGTTCTGATCTGGATGCTGCAACAAAGGACATCAATAGCAAAAAGGATGTAATGCAGAAAAACTGCTTGTTATTTTCTATTTAGCATTTTTCCTAGTGTCCCTTAAACATAAAATAATCATTTGGTCCATCTATATCATTAACCAAGAGCTTTGTGATCCCTGAACACAGAACCAAGACAAAGGCCTGAGAAATGTCAGGTGAGCCCCAAAAATAAAAGGTAAAATAGAACAAAAGAAATGTTGTGAGTGACCTTAGTAAAAGTGAAGAAGTTCATCCTTTCATTCCATCTCATCACTTGGAACAGGACCGTTCCTGTACTCTGGAGCTGAAGGTAATATCAGCAAAGGGAATGAAAGGAATTTAAATGCTTTTTTATTTCTTATAGTTCATCATTTTCTTATTATTTTATAAGAAATATATCTATTAGGCTGTGGATATCTCAAGACAAGATATTTGAGTATGACCTTCCCGGTTCAATTGTTTGCCCTCCATCATATGGTTACTCATCACCACAACTGAATCCTAAGCAGGGCCAGAAATAAGTCCTGAGCACAGTCAGATGTGGTCCCCAAATTAAAAAATAAAAACACCATCTCTTATTTTTGACTCCATTTTCCTTGAACTCAAAACTAGTGTTAAATGGCACAAACTACTTTATAAATATATATAATATGACTGTGTATAGTACACACATTATATATATATATATATATGTATATGTATATATCCCGCACGGCAGAGCCTGGCAAGCTCCCTGTGACATATTCAACATACCAAAAACAGTAACAATAAGTCTCAAAATGAAGACATTACTGGTGCCTGCTCGAGAAAATTGATGAACAACAGGAGGACAATGCTACAGTGCATGTATATATATGTGTATATATTTATATACTATTTTAATAAGAATAGTATATGTAATATTCTTATTAAAATAGTGTCCTTAAAATAAGTACTGTGAGATTTGATTCTTGGATGAGAGAGATAAGTTGGGGGTTAGATTACATTGCTTTCAGTTGTACCTCAACAATACTTGTTCACATTGCTCAGTCTAACCCCAGGGGACCCTGGGCACCACTAGATGATTTGGATAATCCCGGACACTAGAGGACCAGATATGTGCACCACCATGTCCTCAGTCTCATTTATTCATCTCAAGAAGGAGGAGTTCGGATACTGGTTTTCAAACTTCCTGGGAGTTACTTGGGAATAGCAGCATTTAAAAATAAACAATAGTTCTGTGAGATTATCAAGTAACAACACTCTATCCACTCAGTAGAGGAGAAAACTCAAAACCATGTTGCATAACAATGATCAAAGCAAACTTAGAAGATTTTTTGATTAATCACTATTCTACCTCCCTAAATATCTTAGACTAAACCTCCAAACTGGCAGAAATGTGAACTTTTGCGGCAAGTATGTAAGCCAGTTTTAGGACTTACATTTATCTCTGAAGTTTTATAATTCTACGTTTTAGTGTGCCTCCGCCCTACTTCTTAAGGTTTTCAAATCCATATAGCAAATATTTAACTCTATAATGAGTTCAGTTAAGAACTAAAATGGCTATTTTAGTCACTTCATATATTGATACAGCGACATGTATTGATTTGTATGCTTTGCTTATCACTATGACATTAATCCTTATTAACGCTAATGCAGCTTACCATAAGTCTAATTAAGATTCACCAGGATAAAAATGAGATTGGGGCAATTCTTGTTTTTGCTTCAACCAGCTTGTCCATTCCCATTTGCTGAACTTTCCTTACTCATCTGTTGAAACCGTTGCTTTTCATTAACTCTACAAAGTAATGTGTCGTTTTAATAGAATGGTGCCTGAGAAAATTAGATTGTATTTTAAAGTTCATTTATGAAAAGAGAGAAAAATGAGCATGAAGGAAATCAAATAGCATTATTAATGTTTTTAATAACAACTACCTTTGGGATTTTTTCTTATTATCTGGGAATTATGTTGGCTCTATGTCTAGATGTGTGAGTACTAATTGGAAACAACATAGTCTTCACAGCTTGTGGAGGTTAAGATCCGAGTAAGTCTTTAGTTCGATGATAAATGATTAGTATATCACATGTGACTGTGATAGTTCCATGCTGTTATTCTGGGAATCACCCACATTTAGATGACACCCACAAATAGACCCACATTTGTGTGTAGTCTATTCACAAGGTGTGTGTTCCTTACAACAAACCAGTAATGATAGAGCACTGGTTGTTTTTTTTCCCTCCTGAATTACAATTTCCAAATATATATGTTCAAAATATTATACTACACCTAATATCAAGTGAAATGAACAGTCTTTTCTTTTATTCCCAGTAATGTCCTATTTAAATTATTTCTACTCATATAAAATATGCATACACGATCACAGAGGAAAGTTGAGCTCCTCAATCTATATTATGCTTCTGAACACTGCAACCCCACCATAAATGTGTTTGATCACCAACAATTATAAGAAAATTGTTTTCCATAAATTACTAAATGTTCGAATTCTTAAGTAAGATGATTCTTTCAAGAGATGTTTAACCACATTTATGAAGAAGCATACAAATGATTCTGAGAATATCTACCCATTTTTTTCTCTAGTTAATTTCCCAAGTCATTGTTTTTATGTGTCAGAATCAGTTTCCCAACTGTTTTAAAATTAACCTTACTTACTTTTTAATAGGGAATAAAACTATATCAAATTGAAATAAGGGTATATAGTAAAGAAATTTATTTACTACTTCCTTTTCCCATGTCCTTCAATTCTATTCTGGGAGTCACTTTCATTGTTACCCGTTTCAATTATGTATGATGTTAGAAATATGAACATAGCCTAGGCACACTATACAAGTGCTAACTAGTTTTATATACTATTTAACATCTTATTATATTATCAAATGATAAGATTATTAAATATTATAGTTTTTTCATAAAAGTTCATGGGGGAAGGTTCTTTCTTCATAAGGCACTTTATGAAATACAAAGTAAGTGTAATTTTAGTTCCTATTCAATGTGAAAATGAAATACTTAAAGAAATACACATGTGTGAAGTTATTCGTAAAAGAAATGAATAGATTATATTTGCTATTTCAAAAAGCACACATGATGTTTCTTTTTAAATGTAAATGGTTACATGTATAATTACATTCTAGAAAGACTCTATCATATATATTCCACCAATAATTTTTAGGAAGACCTACAGTCTGAGCATAGATTGTAGCTCAGTGGTAAAGTGTATGCCATGAATATCTGAGGGCCTATTTTTTTTTCTTCAGCATTAAGAAAACAATACAGGCCTTTTTTCATTCCCCTTCAGGATCTCTGTGAAGGGAAATGATTCCTGCTACTTGACTTGGCCCTGCCTAGCCCCAGCCCTAAGAAAATGAGCAGCACATTGGATATATGTTTGTTAGGAAGCCACATGCAGCAGTCATTATTTCCCCCCAACCCGGCCACATTAAGACCCCTGTGAAGTGTGCAGACACTAAAGATACTTCATGTTTCGTAGAGATCATGTCTAGACATTCTATCTAGTCATTTAGCCACATAACACAGAAAAACACCTCCAGACTGTAAAAATCACCATGGAAAGTAACAAAAAGAACGCTTAAGGAGTGAAGACAGTAGGTTCTAAGACTCACACAGTGACAACTAGCTAGATAACATCTCTAATAAGGGTCTAGAGAGAAATTCTTGAGAATGTTTAAGGAGCTCAAAGTCCCAATGGAACTGACAACCAACAAAAATACAGGAGTATATGAGAGCAGAAGTGAAAAAACTACAAGCAGAAATGACAGAACTAAAGAATTTGGCGAATAAAATGAGAAACTGGAAGTCCTCAGCAACAACAGGGCAGTGAACTGGGGTGATATGCAGAAAACGTCCAAATAATGGCAATTATTAATAAACAGCAGACAAGTGAACTCTGGGATTAGCTCTGGATGAATTACATAACAACGTAAGACTTGTTGGCATCCCAGAGGACCTGGAAGGTAATTCCAATGAAGATGCAGTAGTCAGAGAAATCATCACTGAGTAGTTCCCAGTGTTGGTGAGAACATGCACACAGATTCAAGAGACTTGAAAGATACCAGCAAAAAGATACCTAACTAAAGATACTCCAAAATCAAAATACCCAAACTTTAACAACAGAACTCAGAAATATGACTGTCCAGACTCAACCTGGAGGCAGTGGGGGTATGCAAAGGAATCTGGGAACATTGGTGGAGGGGAAAAGATACTGGTGGCGGGATCAGTGCTTGAAATACTGTATGCCTAAAACTCAATTATGTGTATCTTTTTCAATCATGGTGCTTTAATAAAAAAATAGCATGATTGAAAATTAAAATGAGCAAATAAAATCACAACTCCTTGCCATCTTCAAAAAAAAACAGACACTCCTTAATCAGAACGATGAAAACGGCAAGATCACATACAAAGGAGCATCCTTAATAATTACAGCATATTTATCTATGGACAGTTTATGGGCCTGAAGGCAATGATGGGATATAGTAAAAGAAAACAATTTTTAAAAACCCTCAATGGAATGAACACCTCACTAAGAATAGTTTGCTTAGCCAGCCGGATTTATAGTTTATATATCTATATCATCTATCTATCTATCTATCTTCTATCTAACTATCATCTATCTATCTATCTATCTATCTATCTATCTATCTTCTCTGAATTTCTGTATGCATATTATGAAACATAATGATATGGACCATGATAGAAAATAAGCTGTATCACAAAACATGTCTCCATAAAATCAAGAGGATAAAACTATATTAATTATCTTCTCAAACCATGATTCACTGAAAAGAGAAGTTTATCCAAAGATAAATGGACAAATAACTCAAAAACCTGGAAATTAAACACTAATGAACAACCAGTGGGCCAGAGAGGAAAACAGAGAGAGATTAAAAAATTCAGGAAACAAACAAGAATGAGGACATGAGCTACCAGAACTTGTGGAATGCAACAAAAGTGGTGTTAAGGGAAAAAAATCACTGTCATGCAAACATTCACCAGGAAAGAAGACCCTACATAAAGAAACTAACTTCACAGCACAAGAATGTGGGAAATAATCCAGAAAATAAGCCAAAGAAGGCAGGAGGAAGGAAATAATAAAAATCAGAGCAGAAATTAATATTTCTAAGTTCATTGTAAAATCAATACAATGATTGTTTTTCTGGAGTACAAAAAATGAAAACAGTCCAGAGGATTAATGAAACCAAGAGCTAGTTCTTTGAAAAAAATAGCAAGATTGAATAAATCACTAGCACTGAAAAACATGTAAGAGTTCTTGAATGTCATGGTGATAACTGAATTGGTGATAATCCAATTCATCAGTCAGAATTGCAAAATAATTTGCATTTATCACCACAAATCTTCACAACCGTAGTTTTCGGCCTCAAATACCAAAAGTAACCCTGTTAAGAACTCTGTATTATTAGTTCTTCCAAAGAAAAAAATGTGCTATGGTTTCTATTTTGTAATTTGTCTATTTATGTTTGAGTATATGGTCATTCTTTTCTTCAATTTACTTGACTATTTCTTTTTTTTTTTGGATTTGTTACATGCATAAGAGGACTATTAGTTCTTAGCCTTGAAAGTTTCCCGAATAAAAGTCAAAATTTGCCCCAGTACGACAAAGGGAAAGAGATATCTTGGACTGGGTGTGAAGGGGGATGAGCAAATGGGGGCAGAGAAGCAACAAGCTACTTTAGATTGGTGATAGTGGTTTTAATATAAAGGAGACATGTCTTGAGATGTGCAGGAAAGTATAGCCTAAATGACTATCCAGAATTGACTATATTTGTAAAGACTTCAGTGTGCTTCAATCATATATGCAGTCCAGATGGTCTTAATAACACACTTTCTATAAGAGAGTTTTATATGTGATATTATATGTGTTATAATATGTGTTCTACGTGCTACATAATTATGTATGATGCATTATTATAGTGTGCCATCTACATTATCTGAATTTTTAAAATTTTAAATATGCATATCACCTTTATTAACAATTCCTAGTTATGTAAAAGATAATGAAATAGTATTATTATTCCTAAACATTTAGTAAGTATATATTATCCCATAGAGTGAATGGTAATGTTAAATATAAAACATTTTTTGCTCTTTATCTTCTTCCTGTTAGAATACTCAAATATCTAAATTGCTCCTGATATAGCTTTGTAAAGATGTGATTCAATGAAAAATTTACTCTGTTGCTCCTAAAGTGAACTCCGCCATTTTAATTGGCTATCAAAAATTTGTCATTATTTTTTAGGAAAAGCCTAGAGTAATATATATATATATATCTATTTTATTTTTTTATTTTATAAGTTAGTTCACAGTATTTGATTACATTTAATATTCAAACACCCATTCCACCACCATTACACCTTCATGCGTTCATATAGAAAACCGTGTGAAGATTGTTCTAGTTTGGCAGGAGCCATTAAGACATTCTATAGGATATCACTAACATGTTGTTAAAGTTTTGGTGATGTGAGCTTTGGTATATATATATATATATATATATATATGAAAATATGTATATATGGATATATATATATTTCCCTCTATGATTTATTGTCTACTGTCTGAATCCCATCAAATATGATGTGGTAATTATGGATAATGGATAGTGAGTGTCTTATTATGTGTTCAGGAATATGTTTACTCATATGTAAGGCCCAGCCAAGCATATGGGGAGTGGCCTTGAGTTTGGCGGTGGTTGGGTTGTGGAGGTCGGCTCTTGGGGCTGGGTCCCTTGGAGTGGTAGGGCTCTCACCTGCCCCTCTCTGGGATACCCCCAGTGAAAAGAGCCTGGCAGGACATCTGGTGGCATGGCTATTGGGGCCTCATGTTATTCTCCTTTTTGGGAGAAGCAGCTGTGTTCAGATTGAATGGTGGCCGAACAAATTATATATTTTTAAAAGTATTCAATTCTACACTTTTTATTTTCAAAAATTTCAGAGTGAAAAGAGATTGAGATGAGATTTCAAATAGCAAATAGCTACCAATTTCTCATATTCACTAATCATAAGATTTTGTGACATTTATGCTCTTTCTTTTATATATTATTTTTTGTTTTCCTTTTATTAATTATCGACATATCGAATACTCTCGGTAGCTTGCCGGGCTCTCTGAGAGGGGCGGAGGAATCGAACTCGGGTCGGCCATGTGGGCCGCGTGCGTGTAAGGCGAACGCCCTACCTGCTGTGCTACCGCTCCAGCCAGACACAGTAACAACAAAGTCTCCAATGGAGACGTTACTGGGCCCGCTCGAGCAAATCGACGATCAACGGGAGGGCCTTTACCTTTTATTAATTATTTTTTGTTTTTTTCTTTGGGATGGAGCAATAGCACAGCAGATAGGGTGTTTACCTTGCATGCGGCCAACCCACGTTTGATTCATCCACCCATCTCGGAGAGCCTGGCAAGCTACTGAGAGTATCCCATGGCACGGCAGAGCCTGGAAAGCTCCCTGTGATATATTCGATATGCCAAACACAACAACACTAAGTCTCACAATGGAGAAATTACTAGGCCTACTCAAGCAAATTGATGAAGAATAGGAGGACAGTGCTACAGTGCTACAGTGTTTTTCTTTAATTTATTATTTTTTTGAGTTTTCTTTAGTTTGGAGGATATATCTATTATGTACACTAATGTTAAAAACCAAACAGGAATTGGTCACATCTTATACTATCACTACAATCTCTGTACTGTCTCTAGTCATCCTCTTTTATATCACTGTATCACTGACATCCTGTTGTTCATCAATTTCCTGGAGCAGGTACCAGTAAAATCTCCTTCATCCTAACCTTGATTTTAGAAAGTGCCACATTCGAGGCTCTTTCAGAGTCAGGAGAATGAGACCCATCATTGTCACTGGGTTTTGGCATATTGAATACGCCACGGAGAGTTTGCCAGACTCTGCCGTGTGGGCAGGATACTTTTGATAGCCTGCCAGGTTCTCCAGAGTAAGAACTAGATAGTAAGATGTCTAGTATGCAATAAATATTGCCAGTATTAATAGTTTTAATGCTCCCCAGATGTTCGGAAGAGCCTCACGCATGAAGGAATCTGCAGAGGTACCCAGGTGTGTGGGACTTCGGGCGTAGATCTTCAGGCCTGCTTGGATTAGGACTGAGCCTCCTCCACCCAGACCCCCCCATCTTCCAGTATGTATGCATTACACTCACCAACTGCCCCTGGTGCCATGTAATCCCATCAATGGCCAAGGCCCAGAGACTATAGAACCCAGCTCCTGGAAGAGAACAGCGCAGAGTCTCCTGCCTCCGCGCCTGGCTGCCATCACCTGGGCCCCTTGGAGGAGGGTGGGTTGAGTTTTCCTCCCCACCCCGAGCAGAGCCCCGACAGCTGAAGACCTCCAGTTCCAGCCACAGCCATGCTTAAGCCATACTTTCCTCTTTTGTATTGGAGAATAATTTAAAATAAGTTCTAGGATCACTCTTTGCAGAGCTGTTCTTTATGCTTTAGCTTGCAGTTTTCTACATAAACACACTATTACCCATAAGATATCAAATATTATCCAAAAAATCTAAAATAGTGTCTAAATTCTTATTACTTTAATTGTTAAAAGACAATTTCCATATTTCTTTTTTATGTAAATTTCAGTGTGGGTCCATGGATTTGTATTGGTTGAATTGATTGGCAAATTTGATTTTATTGTTTTGTTTTTAATATTCCTATCTTTCAATCAGGCTTTCAACCACTTTTTCTTCCCCATGATATTGTTATATTTTTAAAAGAATTTTAGCTAGGTGTCTACCAGAATGTTTCATATTCTAAACTAACTGAAATTAGTATTACTTCATTTGAACTTTCAAAGTAATTATTTTTAAAAGACCTCTAGTTATTATATATTTCCCATTTTTATATTAGTAAATGCATAATGCCATTTTTATCTAATACTGATGGTACTTAGATTAAGTACTTTTTAAAAAGAATATTAGTCTGGATGTTAAGCCTATGACCTCACTTTTATAAGGCATACATTTTTTACTTTTGAGCCATGGGAACTCAGATTACCTACTTTAATGTTGAATGTCTCAGTGATCTCAAGAGTAGCAGAATTGATTTCTTTATAATTTAAAAGAAATATACTGATTTTAAGCATCACACTTGTTAGTGTCTTCTCAAACTGCAATGCTTTTCATCATCTAATAATATGTCAAGCCTAAAATAATCATTTTATAGACACAAGAAAGGTTTGTGTTCACAATGATAATTTTTCCAATTTTGTCATTTGTTTTAATGTCAATCTTTAGAAAATTAGAGATCCTTTGCTTATTTTTCCTCATTTTTTCTTTCTTTGATATCACGTGGAATCATAAATGCTTATTGAGATTTATTTAGTGTGTAATAAAAATTGCCAGTATTATTAGTTTTAATGCTTAAATTGTCAGAAATGTAGAAACTGTTTGTCTCTTTTTATATGTTCTGATTAGTTTCTGAGCACTTCCCTTTTGTCTGGCATTTTTCCCAGACCGTATATAGAAATATTAATTTTTCCAAGAGATTCTTGTTTATTCCAGTGATATTTAGAGAAATACATATTGAATATTGATTTATAAATAGGTATATTATCATTTTGTAGTCATCTTGTAATATTTGAATCACCATCTTCTCATAAGCATTCCAATAAAGCCTTTCAATAAAGTATTTCAGTTAATTAAGTAGGTGAAAATATTCTTTAATATGTATTTCTGTTTTGAATTGAGAGCTTTCCTATACTTAAAAATAATTTGTACTTTTTTCTTTTGGGAATATGCTTATATATCATCTATATTTCTGTAGTATTTGTATTTTTCTTCAACATTTTGATACTGATGATAATATTCTGTGTGGTATGCATGTATCTATATGTACTTAAGAGTTATGTAAAATAAAATATCTGAATATTTTCTCATAATAATTCCTTTTTTTCGAGGAGAAAATTAGAACCCACTGCCTACTACCACAAATTATGCAGTTGAGTTTTTCACATTTGGGAAAATTGTGGGGATCGACACATCCAGAGTATAATGGAAAAGTCTTGTCTTGGGAAAATCACTCTTTGTGATCATGGTGTCTCCCCTGCCAGGTAAGTATTCGCTTAGTAATACTTTTCTCTTTCCTCGTGATTTTTTTTAATGCAAAATCTTTTTTAGTAATTTTAAGCAAATTCGTAGCTTTTTTTGTCTGAAGGGTTTTTTTTTTATGTTTGTTTTGCTCTTGCCTTCTTAGGTCACACCTGGTGATGCTCAGGGATCACTCCTGGTTTTGCATTCAGAAATCACTCCCAGTGTTGCTCAGGGGACCATATGGGATGCTGTGGCTCAAACTTGGGTAGTCTACTTGCAAAGCATACGCCCTACCCACTGTACTATTTCTCCTGCCCCAAGTCTAAGTGTTTAATTAAAAATACTTTCACTAAAGCCTATTATAAAATATTCATCTATATCTACTCTATCATAGTATACATTCTAGTCTTAACATTGATTGCATATCCAGGTGAAATGTATTCTTGTTTCTAATATGAATATGTTATTCTGTTTTAAATGTTTATTGGATAGTTGCAGTACTGTTCGAATCACGACGAATCACGACCATCCTGTTATTCGTTGATTGCCTCGAGCAGGCCCCAGTAACATCTCCTTCATCCTAGCCCAGAGATTTTTAAGAAAATGCAATATTCAAGGCTCTTTAGGAGAATGAGACCCATCATTGTTACTGGTATTTGGCATATTGGGTATGCCACGGGGAGTTTGCCAGAATCTGCTGTGTGGGCAGGTTACATTCGGTAGCCTGCCAGTTTGTCCAAAGTAGGAATGAGATAATAAGATGTCAAAATGAGATGTCAGCCCCGATCCAAGTAGGCTTGGAGATCTCAGCCCCGGGACCCGCTTGCCTTGTTCCTCTGCCGGTACCTTCAGGTGTGTGGAGAGTGGTCTCAGCATAGTGGTGGCTGGTCCTGGAGGTCTTCGGCTGCCGGAGCTCTGGTCGGGGCAGGGAGGAAAGCTCAACCCGCTCCCCTCCAAGGGGCCTCGGCCAGGACAGCCAGGCACGGGAGCAGGAGACTGCACTGTTCTCTTCTGGGAGCTGGTTTTTATAGTCTCTGAGTCTTGGCCGTTGATGGGATTACAGGGCACCAGGGGGCCAGTTGGTGGGTGTGACCCCCGCCTACTGGAATTCAGAGGATCTGGGTGGAGGATGCAGTACTGTTAGTAAAAATATTATGATACTCTATATTCCATTGCCGGTTGGGCTGATAGCACAGCGGTAGGGCGTTTGCCTTGCACGCAGCCAACATGGCCGACCCGAGTTCTATTCCTCCGCCCCTCTTGGAGAGCTCGGCAAGGTACCGAGATTCGCCCACACGGCAGAGCCTGGCAAGGCACCCGTGTTATATTCGATATGCCAAACACAGTAACAACAAAATCTCCAATGGAGATGTTACTGGGCCCGCTCGAGCAAATCGATGAACAACAGGAGGGCCTTTACTTACTTACTTACTTACTTACTTACTACATTCCATTACCTCACTTGATCACTTGACATCCTGTTACTCATCGATTAGGACAAACAGGCTCCAGTAATGTCTCCATTTGTCCCTGTCTCAAGCTACTGTAGCCCAATGGTGTCTGCTCACTTCAGGGGCATGAAGAGCCTCAAACCATTTGTTCAGGGTTTTGACGAAGATGTCTGATCATCTCATAGGTGGGTGGCCATGTGTTCTTTTGACGTCCTGTGGAATCCGGTTGTTAACTGCTCTAGTCCAGCGGCCATCTTCAATTCGCATTACGTGTCTAGCCCATCTGATTTTTGATGCCTTGGCAAATGAGACAGCATTCCTGATTGGTGATTGTCAATGGAGGTCGGAACTCTGGATTCCTTCTCTCACTTTAGTGAAACAGGATATTCCAAGCATATCTCTTTCGATTTCTCTTTGGGAGACCTGAATAGTGTTCTCATCCTGTTTTCTAGGGCCCAGGTCTCTGAGGTGCAGGAAGAATGGTGGAGTCCAAGAGATGTATTACAGATTCACCACCAGGATCTCACCATTCTACAAGGAAGTGATCTTTGAGGTAAAGAGAGGGGTTCATCAGGGCAATACATTTTACCAAAAATCTTCAGTGCCACCCTCGAGAACATCATGCAACAACTGGAATGGGAAGGAATGGGAGTGAACATAGACGGTCAGCAACTGCACCACTTCCACTTCGCTGATGATATTGTTCTAATAACACCAAGCATTAGCCAAGTGGCACAAATGCTGGATGACTTTGATCTTGAGTGTGGAATGGTCGTACTGCAGCTGAATCTCAAAAAGACAATGTCCATGAAAAACGGACTAGTTCCTGAAGTTCCGCTCAATGGAGCAAACATCTCTGAAGGCAGAAGTTATGTGTACCTAGGTTGAGAACTCAACATGATGAGCGACCTGGCACCTGAGCTGTACAGGAGAAAGAGAATGGCATGGATCGCCTTCAAGAGCTTTAAAAAAAATAGCTAAGAGGACGAAGAGTCTCCGAATCTGGGCACATCTCTTCGACTCCACCATTCTTCCTGCACTAGTATATATATATATATATATATATATATATATATATATATATATATATACACACACACACATACACATATATATATATGTAGATTAGTAGCACTATCACTGTCAATGTCCTCCCATTGTTCGCCAATTTGCTTGAGAGAGGCCAGTTACGTCTCCATTGTGAGACTTGTTAATGTGTTTAGCATATTGAATATGTCACGGGTTACTTACTAGGCTTTGCCATGCGGATGAGATACTCTCAGTAGCTTGCCAGGCTCTCTGAGAGGGGTGGAGGAATCTAACCTGGGTTGGCCAGGTCAGCCATGTGCAAGGCGAATACCGTACCTGGTATGCTATTGCTTCAGCCCATATTTATTAGTATGTGGGTTTTCCTGTCAATTCATAGAACAGAAATATATTGGTTTAATAACAGGAAACAATATTTTACATGTAATTTGCTGTTTCCTTTTCATTTCTCTTCCTTTTTAGTGTAAGGGGGAGATGGGGTAAGGGGTGGTGGGAGGGATACTGGGTACATCAGTGGTGGAGAATGGACACAGGTGGAGGGATGTGTATTCGATCATTGTATGACTGAAACATAATCATAAAAGTTTGTAAATCTGTAACTATATCTCATGGTGATTCATTAAAAAACTTAAAAAAGCCCCCCGCCGGAGGACAGGGCGGACTCCTCCGCGCGTCCAGCTCTGGGACCGGCCGCCCAGCAGTCCACTGGCCCCCCCATCCAGGTGGGTTGGAGGAGCCCAGCGGAGGCCGGCCCCATCGGTCCCCTCCATCCAGGACCCTGGGAGGGAGTGGCCTGGGACTGGCTAGGGGCGTGGCCTCAAAGAAGGGGGCATGGCCTCCTAAAAGTGGGCGTGTCCTCCTTCCTGGTGGGCAGGTATATCACTCACCCCCACCCCAAGCAATTTGGAACTTCATCCTTTCATCATTTTCATCAACTTGTCACCTAATACCAACCAAAAATTTCTCACCTCTTCTACTACAATTCAACAACATCCCACTCGCCTACTCCATTTCCAACAAAATTCCTGTTTGAAAATAGCTGTACAAGCTCAGTAGTAAATAGCACCTCCTCCAAAAGTTTCATTCAATGTCAGTTATAAAACAAAGATTAATGCCCGATTGAGAAGAAGAACAGACTCAGAAAGGTAGAAGAGGCCCAACTAGCAGCAACAAAGCTGAACGGCTCCTGGCAGTCTCTCCTCACTCAATCAGAATAGTAACAGTGACTGTGAAGGACCAAACCACACTGGTCACAATGGTAAAGCAACGCAAAAGCCCACCAAACTTTCTTATTCACGAGGAGAGCCCAGAAGACACCAACAGTAATACAGCGTTAGACAACCTCTCTGACAAGGAATTCAGAAGGGAGCTACTTAGGATGCTTAGGGAACTAAAAGAAACAATGGAAAGCAATGCCAATAAAAGACAAGAGGATTTGAAGGCAGAAATGAGGAAAATGCAATAGGAAATGTCGGACCTGAAAAACCTGGTAGCCGAATTGAAAACCTCAGTGGAAGGCCTCAGCAGCAGAGTAACAGCGGCTGAGAACAGAATCAGTGAGCTCGAAGATCAAGTTCAAAGACTTGCCAGAAAAGAGCAGAAAATGGAAAAGAGACTCACAGTTCGAGAACAGATGGCAAGAGAAGATTGTGACGAAGCCAAGAGGGGTTACATAAGAATTATTGGAGTCCCAGAGGGACAGGAAGAAAACCTTGATGAAGAAGAAACTGTCAAAGAAATCATTGCTACAACGTTTCCAGAGCTGAAGAAAACTTGTGACCACATTCAGGAGGCCCGAAGGGTACCAGCTAGAAGAAATCCGAATAAAAATACCCTAAGACACATCCTGATCAAAATGACCAAAACCTTAGTCAGAGACAAAATTCTGAAAGCAGCAAGATTGAAGAAAGAAATCTCTTACAAAGGAGAATCCTTAAAATTCACAGCTGATTTTTCTGATGAAACCCTCAGGGCTCGAAAACAGTGGTGGGACATAGTGAAAAAACTCAATGAAATAAATGCCTCTCCAAAAATACTTTACCCAGCGAGACTCTCATTCATAATAGAAGGAACAACACACAGTTTCACAGACAAACAACAGCTCAGGAACTTCATAGACTCAAAACCATGGTTACAAGTACAACTAAATGGGCTACTTTAAGGCAAGACAGGCCCCTCAAATACACAAAATTTCAACAGAACAATGGGACAAAATCCCATAACAATAATCTATCTCAATGTCAATAGGCTAAACGCACCAATTAAAAGACATAGAGTGGCAGGATGGATTCAAAAATTGAACCCAACATTCTGCTGCCTGAAAGAAACACATCTCAATAGTCAAAGCCAACACAGACTCAGAGTCAAAGGCTGGAAAACAATCCTACAGGCAAACAGCTCCCAAAAAAAAGCTGGGGTAGCCATCCTTATATCAGACCACATCGATTTTAGAGTGAAGAGGGTCATAAGAGACAGTGAAGGCCATTTTCTATTGATCAAAGGATCTGTACAACAGGAAGAACTTACAATAATAAATGTATATGCACCTAATGAGAGACCAACAAAGTACTTAAAACAACTACTCATAGATTTGGAAAAAGACATCAATAGCAACACAATACTAGTGGGAGACTTCAACTCTGCTTTGTCACCTCTCGATAGATCAACTAGACTAAGCTTAGCAAGTACATATTTCATCTGAGGGAAACAATGGAAGAAAGGGACTTAGTAGATATATACAGGACACTTCATCCACAAAAATCTGAATACACATTCTTCTCAAGCGTACATGGAACATTCTCCAAGATAGACCACATGCTGAGCCACAAAACATGCCTCCATAAAATTAAGAAGATAGAGATTATATCAACAATCTTCTCAGACCATAATGCGCTGAAATTAGAAGTAAATCACACACAAAAACAGAAAACTAAATCAAACACCTGGAACTTAAACAGTGCGCTATTAAACAACGAGTGGCTTAGACAGGAAATTAAAGAGGAAATCAAAAGATTCCTAGAAATGAATGAAAATGAGGACACGAGTTACCAAAACTTATGGGACACAACAAAAGCGGTCTTAAGAGGAAAGTTTATAGCTCTGCAAGCATTCCTCAGAAAGGAGGAACGAGCCCACATAAATAAACTAACCTCACAGCTTAAGAACTTGGAGAAGTACCAACAAAAGGAGCACAACTCTAACAGGAGGAAAGGAATAATAAAACTCAGAGCAGAGATCAATGAGATGGAAACCCAAAAAACAATCCGAAAGATCAATGAAACCAAGAGCTGGTTCTTTGAGAAAATTAACAAGATCGATAAGCCCCTAGCAAAACTCACAAAGAAAGGGAGAGAGAAAACCCTAATAAACCGAATCAGAAATGAAAACGGGGTCATTACAACAGAAATTACAGAAATTCAAAGGATCCTCAGGGAATACTTTGAAAAGCTTTATGCCACGGAACATCAAAACCTCGAGGAAATGGATAAACTCCTAGACTCCTACAGACTCCCAAGGCTGAACCAAGAAGACCTGGAATACCTGAACAGACCTATCACCATCAAGGAAATTGAAATGGTAATAAAAAGTCTCCCCAAGCACAAAAGCCCTGGCCCGGATGTATTCACCAGTGAATTCTACCAAATCTTTAAAGAAGACTTACTCCCAATCTTCTTTAAGCTTTTCCACATAATTGAAATATCAAACACACTCCCGGACAGTTTCTACGAAGCAAATATCACACTGATACCAAAAGCAGACAGAGATAACACAAAGAAAGAGAACTACAGGCCGATATCCCTGATGAACACAGATGCGAAGATCCTCAACAAACTACTAGCAAATAGAATCCAACTACTCATCAAAAAGATCATACACCATGACCAAGTAGGATTCATCCCAGGGATGCAAGGATGGTTTAACATTCGGAAATCAATCAACATAATCCATCATATCAACAAAAGAAAAGATAAAAAGCATATGATCATATCAATAGATGCAGAGAAAGCATTTGACAAGATCCAGCACCCCTTATGATGAAAACCCTAGCCAAAATGGGTATAGAGGGGACTTTCCTCAACATAGTTACAGCCATCTACCACAAGCCTACAGCAAACATCATCCACAATGGGGAAAAACTGAGAGCCTTCCCTCTAAGATCAGGGACGACACAAGGATGCTCACTCTCTCCACTGCTGTTCAATATAGTACTGGAAGTGCTTGCAACAGCGATTAGGCAAGAAAAAGATATTAAGGGCATTCAGGTAGGAAAGGAAGAAATAAAGCTCTCACTATTCGCAGATGATATGATAGTATATTTAGAGAACCCAATAACCTCCACCAAAAAACTCCTAGAAACAATAGATTTGTATAGTAAAGTTGCAGGCTATAAAATCAATACCCCAAAGTCCATGGCTTTCCTATACGCAAACAGTGAGAGAGAGGAAAGCTACATGAAAAAATCAATCCCGTTCACAATTGTGCCCCAGAAAATCAAGTACCTAGGAATCAGCTTAACTAAGAAAGTAAAGGACCTGTACAAAGAAAACTACAAAACGCTACTTCAGGAAATAAAAGAGGACAGGAGGAAATGGAAAGATATCCCCTGCTCATGGGTCGGGAGACTTAACATTGTCAAAATGGCAATACTACCGAAAGCATTTTATAAATTCAATGCAATCCCTATAAGTATACCCATGACATTATTCAAAGAAATGGAGCAAACACTCCCGAAATTTATATGGAATAATAAGTCCCCACGAATAGCTAAAGCGATTCTTGGGAGGAAAAATGGGAGGAATCAACCTCCCTAACTTCAAACTTTACTACAAAGTGGTAATAATCAAAACAGCATGGTACTGGAACAAAGGCAGAACTGCAGACTAATGGAACAGAGTTGAATACACTGACATCTCCCCTCAATCATATGATCATCTAATCTTTGATAAAGGTGCAAGAAATGTGAAGTGGAGTAAGGAAAGCCTCTTTAACAAGTTGTGCTGGCATCACTGGACGGCTACATGCAAAAAAATGGACTCAGATCTCTGCCTAACACCGTGTACAAAAGTAAGATCAAAATGGATTAAAGACCTCAACATCAGACCAGAAACCATAAGGTACATTGAAGACAAAGTTGGCAAAACCCTCCATGACATTGAGGCTAATGGTATTTTCAAAGATGCCACATCACTGGCTGAGCAAGTGAAAACAGAGATAGATAAATGTGACTATCTTAAACTAAGAAGTTTCTGCACCTCCAAAGAAACAGTGACCAAAATACAAAGACAGTCTACAGAATGGGAAGGAATATTTGCCGAATACACATCTGACAAGGGGTTGATATCAAGGATATACAAAATACTGGTTGAACTCCACAATAAGAAAACATCCAACCCCATCCAAAAATGGGGCAATGAAATGAACAGAAACTTTCTCAAAGAAGAAATCCGAATGGCAAAAAAGCACTTGAGAAAATGCTCTACATCATTAATCATCAGGGAGATGCAGATCAAAACCACAATGAGATACCATCTCACACCTCAGAGACTGGCCCACATTCAAAAGAACAAAAGCAACCGTTGCTGGCGCGGATGTGGCGAGAAAGGGACACTACTTCACTGTTGGTGGGAATGCCGACTGGTTCAGCCCTTTTGGAAAACAGTATGGACATTCCTCAAAAAATTAGAAATTGAGCTCCCATTTGACCCAGCGATACCACTCCTGGGAATATATCCCAGAGAGGCAAAAATGTGTAGCCGAAGTGACATCTGCACTTGTTTGTTCATTGCAGCACTCTTTACAGTATCCAGAAACTGGAAGAAACCTGAGTGCCCAAGAACAGATGACTGGTTAAAGAAACTTTGGTACATCTACACAATGGAGTACTATGTAGCTCTTAGAAAAGATGAAGTCATGAAATTTACATACAAGTGGTACAACATGGAAAGTATCATGCTAAGCGAAATGAGTCAGAAAGATAGGGATAGACATAGAAAGATTGCATTCATCTGGGGGATATAAAATAACAAAATATGAGATTAATACCCAAGAATAGCTGAGATCAACACCAGGAGGATTACTCCATAGTTTAGAGGCCAGCCGGGTATTCTAAGGGAAAGGACAGTTTAGATAGAGAAGGGAGCACCAAATGGAGGGTATTTGGAGGATCCTCCCAGGAGGGCAGATGCAGGTTGAAAGTAGACTGGACTGAATATGTTTGCCACTCAATGCCTCTTTTGCTGAACACAACACCCAAAAGGAGAGAGAGAACAAAAGGGAATGCCCTGCCACAGTGGCAGGGGGGCATAGGGGGGATGGGGGGAGGGATAAAAAAATAAAAGAAAGAAAAAAATTCCAAACTGCTTGCTAGGAAGAAAGAAAAAATATTTAAAAAATAAAAGAAAAGACAAGCATTCTTTGTGAGGGGGCGGGGGGAAGAAAGAAAAACTCTTAAGAACTGTCTGTGACTGACTGAGCCTGGCTGTTCTCCTCAGATTTGTAGCCAATAAATACATTTTAGGATTTGTGAGTTCTTACGAAAACAGCCTGTAGAACAATGTGACTTTAAACGTTTCTTTGCCTAAGATGTTTCGCACTCT
Source organism: Sorex fumeus (assembly GCF_029834395.1). NCBI lineage: Eukaryota > Metazoa > Chordata > Mammalia > Eulipotyphla > Soricidae > Sorex > Sorex fumeus. The sequence continues at coordinate 43,608,620 of NW_026606185.1, read as the reverse complement.
CCTCCCAACACACATTGTTCTTTTACAAATGTGACAAATAGGATCATGTTTTCTTCTTCTCCTCCTTTTACAAGTCAGGCTGCAGAAGTCCAGATGAGAAATTCCTCCAGTCTCTAAAGCTATTTGACTGATTTCTCTTTTTTGTGCTCTTAGAGAACTCCTGGTTCTGTGCTCAGGGGATCTGGGTACCATATGGGTTGTCAGAGATTGAACCCTAGATGGTCTTGTGCAACATAAACACCCTACACTCTATATTATCTTTCCAGTCCAAGAGAACTAAAAATGTTAGTGTAGTTCCATTGCGATACAACGGTGGAAGTGACGTTCTTTCCTATTCCTACACTCTGTGATTAAAAAAATTATGTTCTTTAATATCTCCTCTTGAATATTAAAAGAGAAGACTGAAATATTTAGAAGGACTAATGTAACTCTTAAATTCAAAAAAATTATAAAGATGATCGATTTACTTTGCTCAATAAATTATCCATTCTCCTAATTACTTGAAATTATATATATGTGTATATATATAACATTGAAAATACTACCAAAAATGAAGAAAGAACATATTTATAGATTAATGACTTATCATCATTACCCACTCCTATCTCATTTTGTCAATATATTATACCTTTAACTTGGATAAATTGAGGTGATTATCAATTCTAGTACTGATTGATGTTTCTTTGAAATATTCATTGTATATTATAGATTCTTATAGAAATTAATTTAAGTCCATAATCACACTTACTTCATTATATGTTCCCCATTCACTGACTTGTGAATGGAAGAAAATCGATTAAGACATTTTATATCTCATCACCTTGACTGAACAAAAATAAGCAATAGATTAGTGACCACCTCATGTTTAACTGCAAAGATTGTAATTATTTTCACATGTAAAACAGCAGCAATATATTAATCTGGTCATCCTACATCAAGGAATAATTTTCCTGATATTCTTAAATGTAGAGTGTGGACAATCTTTCTGTCATTCAGGTCAAAAGGCAGAAGGTTATAATTCAATCTCCTTTCTTTTTTTTTAATTTTATTTTTATTATTTAATCTTTTTTTTATTAGTGAAACACCATGAGGTACATTTATAGACTTAGAAATTTTTGTGCTTGGGTTTCACTTATACAATGATCAAGTACCCATCCCTCCACCAGTGCCCATCCTCCCCCAACACGGGTCCTAGCATCCCTCCCACCCCCCATCCCCCCCCTGTCCCACCCTGCCGCTGTGGCAGGGCATTCTTATGGAACTTTCTAACTTCATTAATTCCTATAAAGCTCTGATTTTATAGTCACTAGGACAGTACATTCTCATTTCCTTTTTAGAATTTCACTGCTGTGATCTTTAGTGTTTATGAATTATATGATAATAACTTTCTATATTTTTATTTTAAATAAATTACCACCACCATATTCCTATGTATTCTACCTATTCCCTTGTAAATGCCAAATGGTTACTGTAAAGTAGAGATGTATCCATGCCACATAATCTGTCTTCTGTAAAAGAGTCATCATGGTCAATCTTAAACTGAAAAACAATCAATTAATCAAGTTTTTAGAAAATTGTCTGTCTTTTGTCTCTATATATGCGGTTTCATCTCCTATTGGTGTCCATATAGGCATGCTTTGTTAAGGTAAAAACTATCCATTTTCAATAAAGTAAACATATACTTTATCCACATATACCTATAAAGTTGTAACTTTATATTATACAAAATTCATATGTATACATTCATTACATTATATCTGCTGTTATTGTTTTGTTGTTTAAAATTTATTTAGAATGGGTATTTTTCTGCATATATGGATGGTTAGTTTATATCATGTGTATTTTTGTGGTTTGGGGCAATGTTCATAAAACAGATGGAACCAGATATTGTCTGCAATCAGGTGAGTTCAGATATTATACTTAAGATATAATGGGAGTAAAATTTTGTGGAGACCTGAATTGCTCCTATTATTGTTTGAAGTGTTCATATTATTTATTGATATACATGCTATTCTCTCATATGCTCCAACTGTTCTAGATATTGGCTTTATTTTTATAAATTAACTTGATAAATTATTGAGTGTGAGACTGCCCCTGCTATTCTGTCCCTGGACTCTTGGGGCATTAACAATTCATGCATCTCTTGACCTGCATGCTTCGACTACTATTCCAGCAGCCCTGTGTGGTGTCTGAGGAGGCTTGTCACTCAAGCTGAATTGTATAGTGTTTTTCTGATGTGCAAAATGTTGACCCGTGGGGAGCTTCTGGACTCATTTTCATTAGTGATCTAAACACATTTGGGGAGTAGGGTAGGGGGTGGGCAACTGATTATTTGCTTCTCAGCATGATAAAACCACCCTTATAGTAACTGCCCACTGGTTTAGAAGAAATCAACCTCCTAAGTCTGATTGTTGCTTGTTCAGTATTTCAATGGGAAGGTTTGTACTGCTCTTCAGTTCTTAACAATTGTCAGTAAAGCCAGGTCTCCAGCGACTAATCAGGAGAGACAGAGCCCCGAGGAATATATTTGGCTCTTGATGCTCATTTTGAGACTTCATTTGTACTTACTTTGAGCCATATGTAGTAAAAATGTCAGTTTTTTTAAAAAAATAATGTTAGCTACAACTTTTTGTTGAGTAAATCATTAGGTTTCCTTTAATTATTTAGTATCTATGGACAAGACTTCTAACATATTAGAAATAGGAAACCTGTTTCTCCCCTTGTCTGTATTCAGGATTCATTATCATATTACTTAGAAGCGTACTTTAGGGTTCATCTGAATGGACATATATATATGTTTTTCTATCTAATATATATACATATGTGTGCCTATATGTATATATAAGATAAAGTCTATATAGAAGCATATTTTGGGTCTATCTGGATTATAGCTATATAGTCATAAATCTAATATATTTTTTATACTTGGAGCAGAGTATTTATGAAAGAATTGAAATGAGCAAGAATGATAAATCAGGATTTCCCTTTGGATATTATTAAGACCAGAGTGACGAAGCAGTCACATTTCCAAATGAATGTTTTTGATATTTTCATATTATTTGTAAAGGAGAAAAGTGAGGTTCATTTTTTTATATTCCATAAAAGCAGTGGGATTTTTCTTTGCCACTTTTGACCCATGAATCACTTTTCCACTAAAAGATTTTAAAGGTATACACAACATAATAAAAGAAAACTGTTTGGAGTCCATTGATATGTCAGTCATATTAATTTTGCAGGTAATCTATGGTGTTGTTGGAGATTAGATTTTCAGCCTCGAGCAGGCTGGTTAGCAAATAAAGCAACAACAGAACCCTCATTTAAGTCTTCTCTCAGTTTTCACAGAAATAATCAATGGTCGTGGGTCTCCTGCTGACCTCTGGTAGTGGCACACCATGTAGCACTGTCCTCCCGTTGTTCATCGATTTGCTCAAGCGGGCACCAATAATGTCTCCTTTGTGAGACTTGTTGTTATTGTTTTTGGCATATCAAAGATTGCCATCTGTTGTGTGGGCGGGATAGTCTCTGTAGCTTGCCGGGCTCTTCGAGAGGGACAGAGGAATTGAACCCAGGTCGGCCACGTGCAAGGCAAACACCCTACCTACTGTGCTTTTGCCAAAGTAGAGCTAATATCTAGCTAAAGTTCTCTCAGTCTCCCCTATTCTCTCTTACTATTGCATGGAGAGACACCAAAAAGGTTTATTTCAGTTTTCACTGTTATTTTGAGCTGGGATTTCACTTGCTGGATTTGAAGGAGGGAGCTTATTTCACAAAGATACTGGCAAAAGTAAGGAGAGTATCAACACAATCTATTAGCATATGCAGTTACAGTAAGTGTAACACACTCATAACAGTTCTACTAACTGGGAACAAATCACCTTTTGGGTCTGATTTTTCCATGCATACTTTGTAAGGAAAGCATAAAATGATTTACTCATGACTACATTTTAAGACTTATAGAGTATTCATGAATTAAATATGATTATTATCTACATTCATATTTGTTGTTGTTGTTGTTTTTAAAGCAGGATTAAGAAACTTTCAGTACTTGCCCAAGGTTATACAAGTAGTACACAACAGAGCTGGGATGAAAATTAATGTTAGGCTGATTCAAAATCTACTGTATCATGATGCTTCCCCAGGTAAGATATTGCCAAGGTGCTTTTCAATGCGTCTGGCATCTTCCTGTTCATTTTGGCAATCCCTTTCTTTCCTCTACATTCTTCTCTATTTCCATAATCACTAAATACCCTGTATTCTTGAGCTTTTTCCCAAATAATGTGGGAAAAGCCCAAGAAAATTGAAAATACATTATATTCTCTCCAGGATTATGGATTTTATTTACAAGGACAGGTGTCATCAGTAAATACAATATTTGCAAAGAATAAATGACAATAAATGTAACTAAGATTTGAGATTTTTTTTATTTCTTTTTTTTTCTTTTTGGGTAACACCTGGAGATGCTCAGGGGTTACTCCTGGTTCTGAACTCAGGAATCACTCCTGGCAGTGCTGGGGGATCATATGGGATGCCAGGGATTGAACCTAGGTTGGCCGCATGTAAGGCTAAAACCCTACCCACTGTACTACCGCTCCGACCCCAAGGACTTGAGGTTTCTTTATTTTTAAGATAAACTTTTTGTGTTATGTTTATTTTTACCTAAAATTTATAGCAATATTATGAACATCACCTGGTTTACAATAGTTATATGTGTCAAGTTCAAACAGACACATTTCATAATTTTGTATTGCTTTTACCAATGCAATCCCTAAAATATTGTAAGTGACACAATAACTCAAAATGAAAGTTGTTATAGCATATTAAGTTAAACATTATATGATAAAAGACAAACAATGAGGACTGGAGAGGAAATACAGAGTGTCAAAGGGGGTCAGGTACTTGTCTTCTTGAGACCAGTCCAAGTTCAATGAACAACACTTTCTATGAACCCCTTGCACTTCTAGGAGTAAATCCTTAGAACAGAGCAAGGAGTAGTGCTTGAACATTATCAAGATTATCTCCAGACTCAAAGAAGAAAAAAAATATTTTGGTGAACTGTACTAACTAAGACAGTACACTTTCTCACTGAAAAAGTCACAGGCAATATGTATCATTAAACTTACTAATGAAGAAGTTAGTGACAGAGTCTATATAGCAAACTAGGGCTTTAGAAACTAAGGAACACAAGGTCATAGAATGATCTAAAGTCTCCATAAAATAACTGACTTTTTTTGGCTCTTTGGGTCATACCTGGCTATGCACAGGGGTTATCCCTGGCTCTGCACTCAGGAATTACCCCTGGCAGTGCTCAGGGAACCATAGTGGATGCTGGGAATGGAACCCGATTGACCACATGCAAGGCAAATGCTGTACCTGCTATGCTATTGCTCTAGCCCCGAGTTATTTAAATGTTAATATGGAATTTAATTGGGCCAGAGCAATAGCACAGCGGATAGGGTATTTGCCTTGCATGCAGTCGACCCAGGTTCAATTTCTCTGTCCCTCTCAGAGGTCCTGGCAAGCTACCAAGAGTATCCTGCCCACATGGCAGAGCCTTGATAAGCTCCCTGTGGTGTATTCGATAAGTCAAAAATAGTAACAACAAATCTCACAATGGAGACGTTATTGGTGCCCACTTGAGCAAATCAATGAACAAGAGGACAGTGCTACAGTGCAGTGCTATGGTATTTAATTATAATATTTGATTTGTAGCACTAGAGCACCGTCCTCCTGTTGTTTATCGATTTGTTCTAGTGGGCACCAGTAACTTCTCACAACAAAATGTGATAATTGTTGCTACTCTTTTTGGCATATCAAATACATCATGGGTAGCTTGCCAGGCTTTGCCTTGTGGTGAGATACTCTCAGTAGCTTGCCGAACTCTCTGAGAGGGGCAGAGGAATCAAACCCAGGTTGGCCATGTGCAAGGCAAGTGCCCTACCAGCTGTGCTATCTCACTCCAGATCATTTGATTTGTAAGTCAACATATTTAGAGTTGATTTATAAAAAAAGGAAATATTAAGGTGATAAAATTGAAGTCAGAAATCAGGTAAAAGACTGAGATGAATCTGACATCCAAAGGATTTACAATGAACTAGAGTACTAAAAAACTTGAGATTTGAATTTTCACATTCGGAGATCAAGAATAAGATCTGGAGGATTGTGATCCGAGGTGGGAGAATTAAATTAGAACCATCCCTCTTGTATAAATCCTTTGGATCTAAATTATACCCCTATTTTTTCCAAAATACTTTCTAGACACTGTCCTTGGCTAGTGAGAGCCTTCTCTAAATAAACTATTTATTTTCCCAGCTATGAAAGACTCAGCTAGTTAATACCTGTTGATTATTGCCTCTGCTCAGGAGGGTCCATTTGCCTAAACCCTCTCCCTGGATTGACCATGCCCAAAAGCTAGTCACTGAAACACAAATGCCTGCATTTTCAACTCAAGATAAATCTATATGACCATCTCCTATATAAAAATCACAAGGCAACTGAGTTTTATGCCAAGAATAAGTAGCTTGAATTCTACCTATACCCAATTTGCATAACTTTCCTGCCTTCAACTGATTCTGATTTAAAGAACATACCTCAATAAACTTCTTTCTACAGGATATTGCCTGCAGATTTTTTCTACTAAAAAATTCTATACATTGAGCTTCACAAAGGCATCCACATATTCATTTTAATTTTTGTAGACAATGGAAGTTATAGAAGAAAAAACAGGAACAAGAGGAAGAAAAGAAAAAGGAGAAGAGAAGAAATAGAAAGTATGAAATACAAAAACTCTAGGACATTACATGATACTCTTTTAGGTTTGATTTTATGCTAGCAATTCATTGAGTAAACCTAAACTAATAAAATATTACAGTTGTTTTTTGACTAAAATTTCTTTACTCAAGTAAAACTGGGTAAGAAGCTTGTGTCATCAGAAGCTTGTTTAACATGTCAGTATATATTATATATATATATATATATATATATATATATATAATAACCTCACCACGGAAAGACACAACCAAAATTCTAGTATCACATAAAGAAATAAGGAAAACTATGATTATATTGGACTTCAACAAATTCTTATGTTTCCAGAAAAGAATAATCTTCAAAGAGTACTTCCATTTTCTTTATTCTGATAAAATACCAAGTGCAAAGATGGCTTTGTTCTTATGTAGCACTACACTGTAGCACTGTAGCACTGTTGTTCATCGATTTGCTCAAGCGGGCCCAGTAACATCTCCATTGTGAGACTTGTTACTGTGTTTGCCATATCAAATACGTCACGGGTAGCTTGCCAGGCTTTGCCGTGCAGGCGAGATACTCTCAGTAGTTTGCTGGGCTGTCCAAGAGGGGCAGAGGAATTCAAACTGAGTTGGCTGGGTTTACCGCATGCAAGGCAAACACACTACCCACTGTATTCATATATAAGACATATGTTTATTATTTCTATTAAATCCCATAATAATTCTTTTTTTGAGATTTCTCATTAATGAATATTCTTTCTATTGCAATTTCCTTAATAAATTCATCTCTACTCTATCTGTGTTATTTTACCTTTCACTGATTTTGTGCTATAATTCATGTAATTCATAGAACTCAAGTAGCACATAAATCTTAGTTTTTGACTTCAGAAAATTAGACTGAGTCCAGATAAGTAAACCTCTTGGAATCCAGTTGCTCTCTCCCTACCTAGTAATCTAGAATCTCAACTGTGAACCCAGTTCTTTTTCCTGTTATCATGTGTGCATGAAAGAAAGTAGATTCTTATTCATCTGTTTGTTCATTTGGTTTCTGGTATTAGGATGTTTTAACTTCATTTTCTGATCGTTTGGCTAGCTTTCTATGTAGATTGATGACATTTTAGAGATCTTTTATCTGTTTGGGAAAAGCGAAACCTCGTTTGTCACTTATCTCTTTTTCTATCTGTGTATATAATACCAAATTAAGACCATCTTGCTGTATAGGAAGAATGTATCTGGTGGAATATGCTCACTATTTTATGTTTGGTCATGACAGAAATTTTCAATTCAAGTTATGGACTTTTAGTTTTGTTTTTCTGTATATTATAGTCTATAAATCAGAAAGAACTTTATTTCTCATTATGTGTGCATGCTTTTCTTTCTCTAAAGTATTTTTAAATCCAGTTATATATTTTCTTTTGAAAGAATTCTCATTTATGAAGAAATAAATAAGTATAATATTGTAGATTGTTGCTATATTTTTAGGGAAAAAAGCAAAGAATACTTATACTAGATAGATTTTGCTTATGTTTGGGTGCCACACCCAGCAGTGCTCAGAGATAACTTTTTGATTCTGCAGTCTGGGATCATTCCTTGTGGGTCCTGGGGAACTGTTTGGGATGCTGGGGATTTTAATCCAGTCAGCAGCATACAACACAGGCACTCTACCCTCAAAACATCTCTTCAAATCACTGTCACTGTCACTGTCCTCCCGTTATTCATCGATTTGCTCGAGCGGGCCCAGTAACGTCTCCATTGGAGACTTTGTTGTTACTGTGTTTGGCATATCGAATACGTTACGGGTAGCTTGCCAGGCTCTGCCGGGCGGGCGAGATACTCTCGGTAGCTTGCCGGGATCTCTGAGAGGGGAGGAGGAATCAAACTCGGGTCGGCCAGGTTGGCTGCATGCAAGGCAAATGCCCTACCGCTTGTGCTATCACTCCAGCCCCTCTTCAAATCAAATTAGGTTATTTTTATATCTTTTAAAAGTTTTAAGAATTTATGTTCACATAATTTAAATTAATTTCTGGAAGACAAGAGTAATATAATGTTTTGATTAATAACAGCAATTCTATCTTCCCTGATTTGTCAGTATTAAGTATACAAGCAAAACTTTTATTTAGTTCTTTCTAAACTTACACAAATTTAGTAATTGGATAAAGAAACATTATTTATTTTAGATCTTTGAAAATCTAACATTGTCTAACAATGTTTCAATAATACATATTGAAAAATATGAATTATGAAAACAATAGAACCAAAATTGAATCACTATTGGGATAAAATTTATTTAAGCACATTTATACTTTATACTATGTAAACTTGGGACCGAGAGATAGCATAGCGGGTTTGCCTTGCACGGGGCCGACCTAGGTTTGATTCATTAACCCCACTTGGAGAGCCTGGCAAGCTACCGAGAGTATTCCACCCACGTGGCAAAGCTTTGCAAGCTAACCGTGACATATTTGATATGCCCAAAACAGTAACAACAAGTCTCACAATGGATATGTTACTGGTGCTCGCTTGAGAAAATTGATGAACAATGGGAGGACAGTGCTACAGTGCTATTATGTAAGCTTAGGTATAACTTTTTTCTTAGGGAGGGTGAAATTACATCCAGTGATATTCACAGTTTATTCCCAGCTCTGTGATCAGAAAACACTCAAGGAGGTGCTCTGCATGCCATATGCTATGTTGGAAATCGAATTAGAATTGACCATATGTATGACAAGTGACTCAACTCCTGTGCCATCTTAGATCTTTTGAAAATTATTTTCAGAATATTCATATAGATGAGGACATGAGTTGAATATAAATTGAATTGTGCCATGAATATTTTGTATACACAGAAACATTAATTACTAGGCATAATGTTAAGTTACATATCTAAGTCATTTTTATACTGTGTTTTGGTGTCATAATAAATAGGTTATTTTGTCACTTTGCAATGTTATGTTTAAAGATTTTATATAGACTGAAATAGTAATCATAGTTTTATTAGAAGGTTTTTTAGGGGCTGGAGTGACAGCACAGCGGGTAGGGCATTTGCCTTGTGCGAGGCCCAACCTGGGTTCTATTCCCAGCATCCCATATGGTCCCCCAAGCATGGCCAGGAGTAATTCCTGAGTGTATGAAATGACTATTGTTTTGAAACCAGGAGTAGCCCCTGTGCATCACTGGGTGTGACCCCAAAAGAAAAAAACAAAAAAGGATTTTATTTACTATAGTTAAAACAGGCTAATTTGATGCTTTATTTATCTGAACTTAAAAGATCATTTTCATTAAATGTTATACAATTACAAAGCTACAAATTGACTTTATCTCTATAAAAATTAATAAGTAATTTGCATTATTAGCCTGCTTCTGGGCTGGAGTGATAGCATAGCTGGTAAGGCGTTTGCCTTGTACGCAGCCAACATGGCCGACCCGAGTTCGATTCCTCCGCTCCTATCAGAGAGCCAGGCAAGATCCAAGAGTATCTCGCCCGCACGGTAAAGCCTGACAAGCTACCTGTGACATATTCAATATGCCAAACACAGTAACAACAAAGTCTCACGATGGAGACGTTACTGGGCCCGCTCGAGAAAATTGATGAACAACGGGAGGACAGTGACAGTGGCAGTGACAGCCTGCTTCTAAAAGGGGTTATCAAAATATACTTTACCTTCTGTGTTATATACTTCAAAAACAAATACTCTGTTTTGGCAGAATAACATTCTGTCATTTATTTCTATAGTTAAATAATCAGCATATTATTTAAGAAGCAAGAAATATCTCATTTAAAAGGCACTTAAAATAAGTTACTTTGTTAAAAAAACAATTTAGGCCTAAACAATAGTCATTTGGGTAGTGCACCAGCCTGCATGAAGCAGACAGGGGTTCAATATCCAGGGCTGCCAAGGTCCTCCAAGCCCTCTAGGAGTGATCTTGAACATAGAACCAAAAGGAAGCCCTAAGATTTACTAGGTATGACCCCACATCAAATTAAAAACAAAACAACCAAACATAAAAATATTTTAATGACACTTTGGTTAAAGAAAATATCATTAACCAAAAATCCATGATGCCAAGTGAATCAAGTATTCAAAACTTTTGAAATCTCTCTTTCTCAAATTAAATGCAAAGGGATATATTTTGCACACAAAGCTGTATGTTAGGTTTTCTATCACAAAAACATTTTAATTCTTTTTCCATGTAAATAGAAAGCTACTAGGAAAAAGTGTAAATATTTGGGATGTTACTATAGATAAATCATATGAGACAGCTTATCAAATTTTTGAAAAAAACTACTTTTTCTTCCCTAAGTTAATGTTTTTTGGTAAAATGATATTAATATGAATAGTTCATAAATCGCAAGCGGTCTGAAAAGTTCCTAAAGATTTGTCAATGTCCTCACTAAGCCATGATATCTTTCTATTTATCATTGTGGTGATATACTGCCACATGTCAGACAAGTGTGTAAGTTACCAGTCGTAATTTCAGCTGGCTTTTTTCATATGTTTTATTAATCACATTTTTATATTTCAATATGAAACTTGTTTTCCCAAGATCATTGATTTCCAATGGAAGATTTGTATAATTTATCTACTTAAAAATATATATATATAGATATTTAGAACCTACTTCAGGTTTGATAATATTCTCTTGATATAATTCATCACTTGATATTTTGAAAATCGTCTATACATATTTGTTTTTCCTGTCAAAAACAATTATATATTTATATTAAAGTTTATTTCTTCAACTTTTATGGAAAACCCCTGATTTACAGTATAGGCACTGTTAGAGTTTCATGCATACAATGTTCCATCAATATATCCAGCACCAGAGTGTTCGCTTCTCTCTTCCCATTTTCCTTCCATTCATCCTTTGCCCCGCCACCCTTGATAAGCTCAGTTCTATAGAATAGTTCACAGGTTTTATTGCCTTTGTCTGTTTGTTATTTCCTTATTATTTTTTAAAATTTTGGACCATACCTGGTAGTGTTCAGTGCTCTGTGCTCAGGGATCACTTCTGATAACCTTGGGGTCTGTATGAGATGCCAGAGATTGAAGCCCAGTCAGCTATGTGCAGGACAAGCACCCTACTCACTGTACTATCACTCTGATCCCAGTTTTTGTTTTGTTTTGTTTTAATTCCATGTAAGAGGGAGATCATTCTGTATCTGTCCTTCTCCTTCTAAGTGACTTCACTCAGTATGATTTCCTCTAGGTCCATATGTAGTATATGATAGATTTGAGAGATTTCCTTTAGTTCCATATGTGTTATATGATAGATGAAAACCTTGTTCAGCACAGACAGAGGAACAAAGGCAAATAAAGTAAGAAAATAGGAGAAGTTTATTAGGGTGCACTCGTGGAAGAGGCTCTAGGAACCTCTCTTCAGGCTGGTATAGAGTCGCATGCTGGGAAATACTAAGGAGGGTTTTCAAGTTGTCTTGGGTGGGAAAAAGGGGGGAAAGGAACGAAGACCAGTGGAACCAATGCGCTTGGTCTGGCCTGTTATCTGTTGGGGACGGGTGTGTGAAAGCATGAAATACAGCCTGGTGACTTGCTGTCACCGGGTGGGCCACAAATCCTTTCCTCACACCAGAGGTAGTGTGATCTTTAGTTCTGGAAATGTCATTACTTCATTTGATGGCCGCCAGCCTGAGAAAACCCTTGAAATATTCTTATTGTATTTATAGTTTTCCCTGTTATAGAAACAACCAAGTTCCTATTTTATTTGCATTATTCTCATAATAAACAAAAGTAAAATAACAAAAAAATAATAGGATGTATTTGACAGTAATTAAATATTTATCCAAACAAAGCAGAAATAAAATAACAAAACATTTGGGAAATGTTGACTCCTTTCAGTTCCTGCTTTCATATCTTTCCCCAAAGCACAATCATTTGCATGTCAGTCACATGCAAATGTGATTTATAATCTTATAATTTCTTATAATTTCATTCTACATTTGCTTCTTCCTTGTATGTGTTAGTTAATTGTAATTGTGAGTTAAATAGTACACATTGTTTATGGTAACTTAAACAACAGAAAAAAAAAACTCCTCTGTCTGAATCACCAACTTGCAGCAACAGGGATTCTATGGCGCATTTGTGATTAATGGCCACCCCACTCGTTTGCCAATGTGTCAAAAATCAGATGGGCTGGACGACCGCTGGACTAGACGACCGCTGGACTAGAGCTGTTACTGACTGGATTCAGTAAGGACGACCGCTGGACTAGAGCTGTTACTGACTGGATTCCACAGGATGTCAAAAGACCACGTGGCCGCCCACCTACCAGATGGTCAAACTTCTTCATCAAGATCATGAACGATCGGTTTGAGGCTCTTCGTGTTCCTAGAGTGAACAGACGCCATTGGGCTACACTAGCACACGACAGGGACAAACGGAGACATTACTGGCGCCCACTCGAGCAAATCGACAATTAACGGGAAGTCAAGTGATCAAGTGATCAAGTGGCCACCCCATCCTCCCCAGTTTATGGATGAAGGAATGGATCCACAAGCTGATAACCAGTGGCAACTTTATTCGAATCAATAAAGGTTATTATGGAGAGAATGCGATGACTGGAATGGGAAAGAATGGGAGTCCAGATAGATGGTCGGCAACTACACCACCTCCGCTTTGCTGATGACATTGTTTTAATAACACCAAACATCAGCCAAGCGGCACAAATGCTGGCCGACTTTGACCGTGAGTGTGGAAAGGTAGGACTACAGCTGAATCTTACAAAGACAATGTTTATGAGAAACAGCCTCGTTCCTGACGCCCCATTTGCTCTCAATGGAACGACCATCTCCGAATGCAACAGCTATGTCTACCTAGGTCGAGAGGTCAACATGACAAATGACCTGGCACCCGAGATGCGCAGGAGGAAGAGAGCGGCTTGGAACGCCTTCAAGAACGTAGAAGAAATAGCTAAGAGGACGAAGAACCTCCGGCTCCGGGCACATCTCTTTGATTCCACTGTTCTTCCTGCATTAACATATGCCTCAGAGACCTGGACCCTATGCAAACAAGATGAGAACGCTATTCAGGTCTCCCAAAGAAGAATAGAAAGAGCTATGCTTGGAATATCACGTTTCACTCAAATAAGAGAAAGAATCCGGAGTTCTGACATCCATCGACGATCAAGAATCAGGGACGCTGTCTCATTTGCCAAGGTGTCGAAAATCAGATGGGCTGGTCACGTAATGAGATTTAAAGACGACCGCTGGACTAGAGCTGTTACCGACTGGATTCCACGGGATGTCAAAAGACCGCGTGGCTGCCCACCTCCCAGATGGTCAGACTTCTTCGTGAAGATCATGAACGATCGGTTTGAGGCCCTTCATGTTCCCGGAGCGAACAGATGCCATTGGGCTACACTAGCACGCGACAGGGACAAATGGAGACATTACTGTCGCCCGCTCGAGCAAATCGACGACTAACGGGAAGTTAAGTGATTAAGTGATTAAGTGATGGAGAGAATGTGAAGGGTTGGGTCACCACTTACACATAAGTGTGATGGAACATTAAATAAACAATGAAAGGATGCTTCCATCAGGGAAAATTCTTCTAGAAGAGCCACCCAGGGGCAACATACCATCTAGGAACAGGTCGCTTTCTCCTTTCCTTTACCTATAATTCATTTAAACAATCATAATAACTTTACTTCTTAATGATATTTTTAGTCATTTTCTATAAATACAGTAAGAGATGTAGACATTTATTTATACTCTAGATTAAGCTTAAAATGGTTTATCTGGGATCATGGTAAAAGGCGTTTTTTTCCTGGGAACATCTCACTATGTTTCCCAGGCCGGTATACCATTTCCTAACCCCAATAGCTTCCTTTTTTTATTAGTTTCATACTGCTGTGTTGTATATTCCACAAATGAACACAGTCATTCTATATCTGTCCCTCTCTTTCTGACTGATTTTACTCATCATGATACCCTCCAAGTCCATGCATTTATAGTCAAATTTCTCATTTTTTTCCTACCAGCTGTGTAGTACTCCATTGTTTGGATGTACCATAGTTTCTTTATCCACATGTTTGTTCTTGGTCAGTCAGGTTGTTTCCAGGCTGTTGTGAATAGTGCTGCAATGAACATATAAGTGCAGATGGTGTTTCTGCTGTGTGTTTTTGGATCCCAGGATATATTCCCAGGACTGGTATTACTGGGTCAAATGGGAGCTATAATGTTTTGTTATAATAACTCTGGTAAACTATACGTGTTTATACACACACACATATGTGTGTGTGCATATACATAAATACATATAATACAAAGCCAAAAACTCTTCTTTTTTACTATATTATTAAAAACAGTTTAGATAGTTATGAGAACATTAAAATTCATAGCACTTATAAACAAACTTACTACATCCCACCACCATCAAAGTTTCTTATAAGATCTATTTTCTTGAGGGCTCAGTCAATGTTTTTTAAATTTTTTTATAGATTCTGTGTAATATTGGCATTTTAAAATCCACTTATGCTTTTGTGAATTATGTCAAATATAATTTCAGCTTATTTTTATTTTTTTAACATGGGGCTATACAGCTTTTCCAACATCATTTATTAGAGATATTTTACTTGCTCCAGTTTATGTAATTAGCACCTTTGACATAAATTAACTGTCTATAAATTTGAAGTTTTACTCAGGACATTCTGTTACATTGACCTGTAAGTCTTCCCTTTTTCTTGAACCATAGATATCGCTCAGACTGTTGCCCAAGTCATCTGATAACTGTTTGGGAGGCACCGAAGAATAACAAGAAAATAGCAAATCATGTGCTCAAGTGGATTTGTATTATTGAGGTTCTCTATAAAATATTTATAGATTTTCTATAAATAGAACTTATAACATAAGTTATAAGTTGTATGTGTAAGAGGTCTGACAACCTTTTGTAAATTAGGTGTGGCACAAATGATAATGCTCAAGGTTTACTCCTGGCTCTATGCTCAAAAATCATTCCTGGTGGGACTTCAGGAATCTATTAGGTACTGGGATCAAATCTGAGTTTGCCAGGTGCAAGCACCCTACCCTCTGTATCCTCTGTATTTATTTTTCAACCACTCTCTCTTTCTTTCTCTTCTTTCTTTAATTTTTGCTTTTTGGGTTTTACCCAGTGATACTCCTGGCTCTGCATTCAGGAATTACTCTTGGCAGTGCTGGCTTAGTCTGGGGGACAGTATAGGTTGCGGGGATTGAACCTGGGTTTGCCACGTGCAAGGCAGAACACCCTACCCACTGTACTGTTGCTCTGACCTCTCTTTTTTTTTAATCTAAATCTTGTTTGGCAAATATGTCACTTGCAAAATTCCAAAGATAAAAGATAAGCAGAACTTATTTGTTTATTTATTTATTTGTTTATTTATTTAAGCTTTTTGAGTCACATTCGCTGAGGCATAGGGGTTACTCCTGGCTCCTGTACTCAGGAATCACTCCTGGTGGTGCTCAGTGGACCATATGGGAGGCTGGGAATTGAAGCTGGGTAGGCCACGTGCAAGGCAAATGCCCTACTTGCTGTACTATCATTCCAGCCCCAAGCAGAACACATACAATTTTATCACAAAAAAAAGGATTTTATATAACAAAACTCTTATAGTAAACTAAATGTCACATAGAAAGTGACAAACCATTAAATATAAAGTGGAAAATCAGATAGCCAGATAACTGAACAAGTGATTAGCATAATAAAATGTGAAAGTCAAATACTCATCATTATATGAAATATAAAATTTGCATTAAACCATAGAGATAATATTTTTACATTTTGAGAAATGTCCACATTAATTCGGGAAAGTTTCTCTTGGCAATCCTGTTGGGGACCAATGCTGTTGGGACCAGCTAAATTTATGTATCAGTTCTTTAGGAAGATTTTTTAAAAATATGACACATTTAAACAGGTAGTACAAAAATAAAATTTAGTCATTTATTTTAGAAATGAAAAAGAGTACATCACTACAAACCCTACAGGAACTAAAATGATTATAAGGAAATACTATGAACAAGTGTATGTTAACAAAAGGGGATAAAATAAATACATCTTAGAGGGGATGAATAAACTTTCTTCAGTAGTAAACTGAAATCAATGACAGTCAGTAAGTATTGAGAAATTGTAATTTTAATTGGAAAAAATTAACTCTACTTTCTTGTAGGAATATTAAATTGTGTATCCACTTTAGATGACAACTTTGGAGTTCTTTAAAAATTAATCAAACATTTACCACATAACCCTCGATTCCACTTCTAAGTTTCTGCACAAGAAAATGCAAATACATATCTACTAATTGACTTATAGTTAGGAATTTTTAATGGCATTATTGACAGTAAAAAACTGGAATGGGTGAAGTGTACATGAGGGCATCAATTGATCACTAGAAGAGAATGACATGTGACACCAGCATATGGAGAGATTCTATTCATTAACAAAAAATAGAGTCCGAGATAGGCAACATTTTCCCCTAAAGGACCATATCAAAAAGTGGAAAGGTTGACTTTAGATTTTGCACTTCAAGTCTTCATTACCACTAGTCAGCTCTAGTCTTAGAGCCATAAAGTAACTAGAAATATTATGTAAATAATTGGATGAGTATGACTATAGACAATGTAAATTGATTTGTAAAAGTAGGACATAGGGAGAATTTACCTAGGGGCCATAGTTTGATGATTTCTGTGCTTAGTTTAAAAAAAAACACACAGAAGCCAGAGCAATAGTACAGTGGGTAGTGCACTTGCCTTGCACATTGCCAGTTGGGGTTTCATCCCCAGCACACAAATGGTCTCTGGAGCCTCGTAGGAGTAATCCCTGGGTATAGAGCTAGCACCATGGATGTGGCCTAAAAGATAAAACGTAAAACAAAAAAACAGAATAAAAAGCCAGATAGATTATGTTAAATATCAACAAACCCTGATTCACGGTCACAGTCCTCCCGTTGTTCATCGATTTGCTCGAGCAGGCCCAGTAACATTATGAGACTTATTACTGTGTTTGGCATATCGAATACGTCACGGGTAGCTTGCCAGACTCTGCCATGCGGGCGAGATACTCTCGGTAGCTTGCCGGGATCTCCGAGAGGGGTGGAGGAATCGAACTCAGGTCGGCCATGTTGGCTGCGTGTAAGGCAAACGCCCTACCTGCTGTGCTATCGCTCCAGCCCAACCCTGATTACTGTAGTACAAAATGAAAGCAGCATACCATATATTCTTGGGTGTGTGTGGGAGTAGAGTGGTAGGAGGAGGGGGGCGGTAGGCAGGGTGGCAGGGAGAGTAAGTACATAATTAGGTTGGATATGACCCAGGAGCATGCATGGGTGGCAGATTGTAGCTACCCTGACAGTGATCATATAAGGGAACTCTGCAGACAAAAACAGCAAATGTCAAATTATTATAAATGTAGTCTAATGGATAACTTTCAAAAATGATATATGTATTGTGGAAAATGGCATCCCAATGTCAGAACTGCGCCCTGGGCAAAGTAGTTTAGTCTTTTTGGATTCAGGAACTTTGCACTGAGGAAAGAACAAACTAGAAAACAGAGGGGAAACATGCACTCAAGAAAAGATAAAATAAAACCATTTAGGGTTTTCTACATGTAGAAGTCAACATAGGCAAAAACAGAATAGGAAATTGTTCCAACTTCAAGAGTGTCTGCTGACTGGCTATGTGAAATAACCAGGTCACTGCTTTTAATGTCACTGTCACTGTCACTGTCCTCCTGTTGTTCATTGATTTTCTCCAGCGGGCGCAGTAACCTCTCCATTGTGAGACTTGTTACTATGTTTGGCATATAGAATACGTCACGGATAGCTTGCCAGACTTTGCTGTATGGGAGAGATACTCTCAGTAGCTCTCCAGGCTCTTTGAGGGGGAGGCGAAGGAATCAAACTCGGGTTGGCCATGTTGGCTGCGTGCAAGGCAAACGCTCTACCCATTGTGCTATTGCTCCAGCTGACTTTTAATGCACCCAACTGAATTCTATCTGCTTGCCAACTGTCCTTAATATCTCTGTCAACCTATTCAGCTCTCATGTGTTGGGAACGAAGTTTGAGAGAGAAATGCTGCAATGAGTAAATAGCCAGCCTCTGAGTACATTTACGGCTTCCTGGGTGGCCCCATATATTGGATAGTCTTTGTGTGCTTTTTGTCTCATGTGTTTGTCTCATTCTCTGTGAGCAACCTCTGCTGGAGGTGTCAATCTTACTCACCTTAATATGGTAAATTGTCATAATAAATAAAAAACAAAACACACACATAAGTCAGATAATAAATGTTACTAACTGTATGACTCCATATATAATATGGGGAGATCTATCTGGTGATAAGTATTCACTATGAAGCACTCAAGGGATCTTTATAGATGATGAGAATATTCTCAACATGATTTTGTTAATGGGGAAGGTATGAAAATTTTCTCAAGAAGAACTACAGAGAGCTAATAGACATCAACAAATGTTTTCCACACTTATTTTCAGGGAAGTGCAAATCAAACTGACAACAGATATCACTTTACAATTGTGATAATGACAAGAAATTACCAGAGTTGATAGAATGAGGTGAATAAGAATCTTTACTTATTTTTGTTCAACCTCTATGGAACACACATGGAGACATCTCAAAAATAAAAATAAAAAAGAAAGAAAGAAAAGAAAAGAATAAAGCCTCTCTATATCCAGTTGCTCAACTTTTGCACATACACTAAAGAGCACAAACACATTAATTTGATAAAGGTATTTATACTCCTGTTCATCACAGCACTTTTCACAATAGTGAAGATCTGGAAACAATGCAAAACTCAACAACACATGAGTGGATGAAGAGAATATAATGTATGTGCACAATGGAATGATAGTAAGTTATAAGAAAAGATGATGGTTTTTCACTAATAAAAAAAGAAAAAAAAAGAAAAGATGAAATCTTACAGTTTGCTGAAAACTTGGATGAAGGATTTAGTGGTTATTAGAATGTAAAAGGGAAAACTGCAAACACAGAGTGATCTTATTCATATGTGCAATGTAAAAGAACATAGTAGGAACAAAGAATAGTCATCTTTTACATGCCCTGAGATTCTGTCTAAATAACAGAGTTTGCTGAAAGTCCCTTCTGCCTCAATTGACAATAAAGAAATGTTAAAGGAACTCAAACAAATGAATAAAATGAGGTTCGAATTACCACTAGTCACAGATGGCACTATATTACATAGAGTAAATCCTGAAAACTCAAAAAAATTTTCTAGAGACCAAAAAATCTAGATCATAAAGTGACAGGCAACAAAATCAATACTTAGAAGTCATTTGTATTTCTAATTTCAAATAATGGAGTAGAAGGTATCTATCTATCTATCTATCTATCTATCTATCTATCTATCGATAGATCTATCTATCTATCTATCTAGAGAAGAAGTAAGGGAGGGTGTGATGGGGAGAGAGAGAGAGAGAGAGAGAGAGAGAGAGAGAGAGAAACAGAGAAAGAGACTATCAAATTTGCAACTGTGCCAACTAAAACTAAGTATCTGGGAATTAACAGAAAAAGTGAAAGACATAGAAATAAATAGTAGAAGACACAAAGAAAATGTAAACATGCTCCTTACTAATCTGAAAACAACATTCTTAAAATAACCATCCTGCTCAATGCATTATACAGATTCAATCAGTCTCCATCAAATTCTCATGGATATTATTTTTGGTTTAGGAAACAAGTACTGCTAAAAGTAATAACAAAAATTAACACTTTTTCAAAACCCTACGCAGTCCTGAGATAAAAGAAAATGAATGCAATTTCTTTTCCTGACTTTTATAAAGCTGTACTAATCAAAACTTTGCGATACTAAAATAAAGGCAGATTCTCAGACATATGAAATTGTGTTGAGTCCAGAGGTATATTTACCACAAAAATGGCAGTTGATCTATGACAAAATTAAGTGTATAATATATAAATTATTGACAAAATATCATTTCAAATTATATATATATATATATATATATCACTGTCCTCCCATTGTTCATCGATTTATCGATTTGCTCCAACAGCCACCAGTAATGTCTCCTTTGTGAGACTTGTTACTATGATTGGCATATCGAATACATCATATTTAGCTTGCCAGGCTTTGCCCTGCGGGCACAATACTCTCAATAGCTTTCCAGGCCCTCTAAGAGGGGTGGAGGAATAAAACTGGGATTGGCCCGGGTTAGCTACATACAAGGTAAGTGCCCTACCCGCTGTGCTATTGTTCCAGCCTATATATATATAAAACAAACCAACACGGTCCTCCCGTTTTTCATTGATTTACTCAAGTGGGCCCAGTAACATCTCCATTGTGAGACTTCTTGTTACTGTGTTTGGCATATTGAATACTCTCGGTAGCTTGCCAAGCTCTCCGGGAGGGGTGGAGGAATTGAACCCGGCTTGGCTGGGCTGGCTGCACACAAGGCAAATGCCTTACTGCTGTGCTATGGCTCTCTCTGTGTCTCTCTCTCTCTCTATATATATATATATATGTATATATATATTATATATGTATATATATTATATATATACACACACATATATACATAAATATATTAGATATATCTGTAGCACTGTGGCACTGTCCTCCCAGTGTTCATTGATTTGCTTGAGCAGGCACCAGTAAGGTCTCCATTGTGAGACTTGTAACTATTCTTGGCATATCAAATATGCCATGGAGAGTGTGCCAGGATTTGCCATGCATCATAATGAGATAATTTGGTACATGTAAATTAGTCTTATTTTATAATTAAAATTTCTGAAGTCATTTCTTTTAGATTCTAGTTCATATTTTGACAAAAATAAAATAATACTCAGAACAAATTGCATTCTCACTTCAAATTGCAAACTAGGTTGCATGAAAAACATCAACTCCTTGGAAATTAGAGAGGAACATTTAATAGTAGGTGTATTAGTGCTACATACTGATGGCATCTTTAATTTCTGTTAACCATATTGAAAAAATAATAATAATATCTAAATATTATTGATGTACTAAAAAGTTGGTGAACGTTTTTAGAGAGACATCATGGATTTGATTTTTGTCCTTTTTCATTCAAAAACTTAGTGACAGCTTAGAAGCTAATTCGGTAAATCAACTTCAGTCAAGTTAATAGTATTTATTAAACATGTATGATCTTCAAATACTTCTAAATTCACTGTCACTGTCACTGTCCTCCCATTGTTCATCGATTTTTGGAAAATTTGTCAGTGTGGCATGACATGTAAATGCTCTGTGTGTATATGCACGTGTGTTTCATTTTTTAAATACCTGTCAGCTCCAGTGGTAACACTTTAATTCATCCCTGTTTCCATATTTTAAGTTTCAGAATGATTTAAATATTAGAATATGCCAGAATATGAAAGCAAAATTTTGATGGAAAGTTCAGTACCCATGATAGTTATTCTTTATTATTTATATTGACTGCATTCCATTTATATGTTTGCCTTTGACATTTCTTTAAATTGGGAAAAGTCATTAGTGTGATTTCTTTCTGTGTTGATTTATATAGCTTGTTTTCTCGCTTGGTTCTAGGATACTGACTTCATTTCTCATGACGGATACTACAGACCATTAAGTTTAGCAATCTGTGTCCCAAAAGTTGTGTGCCCAACTCATTTTTTTATTTTACAAGAGGTCCGTTTGCATTTTTTAAAAATGCATTTGTCTTTAAAGAGAAAAGTGGAAAACCAAGAAAACCCACAAATCAATTTCTGAAGAGCTCAGCAATTGTTTCTCCCTCTGAGTATACTCATAGCTATGCAAACAGAATGAGATTTGGGACATATTTGAAGCAATTTCCCATTCTTTACTTCTCATCCCTCTGTACTAAAATCTAAAAATACAAAATGAAAATAAACAAAACAAATTAAATTCAAATAAATGCAAATCATAGGGATGTGTGCAGGTGGTCAAGAGGAAGTATTTAAAATTTATAAAAGAGACCCATGCTTATATAGTGCCAAGCTGAGTTAATTGGAATAAAATGCTGTTACTCATGCTATTCTATTAGTTTGGATTTGAAGTTATTACAGCAGGAGATTAGGTCAGAGTACACTGCAAAGCCAGCCAAATTTCATCTAAGTTGTTTATTTTTACTTCTCTCTTAAACTTGTGTAGGTATATGTATATAAAATCGCTGGCTGCATAAGAGATTTTACATTGATTTTAAATTGCTCTCTTATTTATAACTAAGGGTACTTAGCCTGGATACCCAGAATTGTGTAATTTAACCCTCATTCCTAGCAGTACTTTATAAAGGAAATAAGCTATATTTTTAACTCCCTCACACAAAATGGACACTGTAACTTGACTCTTCTTTTTGTGGTAGTTTTTGAAATGTTAAATCAGCTTAAGTAATTGTTAAAGAAAAATCAAATTTAAAGGGGCAGAAGAGAAAGTGTAGCCTGCCTGGCATATGGTTGACCCAGGTTTGATCCCGCTACCATATACCGTCCCCTAAGTTCTTCCAGGAGTGATCCCTGAGCCAAGAGCCATGATAAAACCATGAGACAAGCCGAATACAGCCCAATAACCCAATAAAAAGAAAAACAAACAATTTTAAAAGCCAATTTTTTTTGGTTTTTGAATTTTAATGTTATCATCAAGTATCCATGGAAAACAGAAAAAAAAAGTCATGAATTTTGCTACTGATGAAATCAAGAGTGAATTTGAACAGAACATTGTCTATATTGGCAAAATTGGGAGGCATTTTTCTAAATTAGAGAATTTTTCCACCTTTTAATACTGATGTAATGTATTACAGAAAAAGATCTTGGATAAAATCTTGGGGACCACTGTAGAGAATGATGTTGGCCACATAAATGCCAATAGTGTCTTGTGATAATTGTCTCATTAATTATATTTTTACTAAAATAAGCATGCACATCTATTTTGATATATATGTTCGTTTCTCAATGTCCATATTAGCTAACTTTTTTTTTGCAGTTTGTTTCTTTTATTACTTTATAGACAGAAAACTGAAGTAAAAATGTTAAGTAATTCTCCTAAATTCATTTTATTAAAAGAGGCAGGATAAAGGTAGATTGTTATTTAAATTATCCTTTACTGTATCACTGTCATCCTGTTCTTCATGGATTTCCTCAAGCAGGTACCAGTAACGTCTCCATTCGTCCTAGCCCTGAGATTTTAGCAAGAGCCACATTGGAGGCTCATTCAGGGTCAGGAAAATGAGACCCATCATTGTTACTGGGTTTTGGCATATTAAATACGCCACAGGGAGCTTGCCAGACTCTGCTGTGAGGGCAGGATACACTCAGTAGCCTGCTGTGTTCTCCAAGAGTAAGAACTAAATAATAAGTCGCATGGCCGCAAATGCAGCCACGTGCTTCTGGGAGCTGGGTTTTATAGTGTCTGGGTCTTGGCCGTTGGTGGGATAACACTGTACCGGGGGGAAGTTGGTGGGTGTAACACCTATCTACTGGAAGATGGGGGACCTGGGTGGAGAAGGCCCAGTTCCGATCCGAGCAGGCTTGGAGATCTCAGCCCTGGGTCCCGCACACCCGCGTTCTTCTGCTGGTTCCTTCATGTGTGAGGCTCATCCGAACGTGTGGAGAGTGATCTTAAGCATGGCTATTGCTGGTTCTGGAGGACTTCAGCTGCCAGGGCTCTGCTCGGTGCGGTAAGGGAAACTCAACCTTATAAAAACAATTATTATGCTAAAAATATTTGAAAAGACTGCATTCCAGTTCTAAAGTTAGCATATAACAGTGTATGCCAACTATGTATGAAATAATATAGGCTGCTTAGATATTTATAACCTCTCAGGTTGATACATTTTTAAGAAAAAATATTCCATAAATATCTAAATTTTAATCTGAGCTCATAAACAAAAGTCACATCACACTATCTATCTCGCTGAAACTTGTCTGATACTGGAAAATAACCTTGACCAGACTGTTCATTCTCCAACCCTAAGGTGCTCATACGCATGCACACACATACACACACACACATACACACACACGCACACACACACACACACCAGTCTAATGCATCTCTTTCTGTTAAATTATGTAACCGGTCATGTCATATTTTCTTGCAAACTTTTTTTGCTCTTGGAACACTGGTGAAGAATATCATCTCATGCTAATTAGCAAACTCTTATCACACAATTCAATTTCTCATTGAAATTAGAGTTCACAAGGACATTGAGAGGAACATTTTATAACGTAGGTCTTCAGACTGCCTTTCCCCAACCACCTTTATCAGTGGGTGAACGAGAGAGCATGTACAAGTCCAGAATCTTGACCTCTGGAAAATCAGAAAGGAAGTCTAGATAATAACAGATTAGTCCAGATCTGAAGATAAGCCATGTGGACTCTGAACTTCCCGTTCTGGTCAACAAAACAATAAGACTCTTTTATGGGTGTTGGGGTCAGTACTTACTGCCGCTCTCTGTAGCTCTTAGTTCCTAGCTCAAACCCATTATATTACATAAATGCCATTATTCATTATACAATTGTGTAGCCCGTCTATGACTGGCTCTGCAGTATTTGACACGGCGACCTATTCTTAAAGTGACTCTTAGGGGTTGACTCCATGCTGTGTTCAGAGAACAGTGCTTTTTCCCTTTATTTGTTAAATTTATTTTAGTCATTAACCTCTAGCTGTAACCTTCTGATCTCCCCCTTTCACTGGTTTCAGCATTTGAGAGAGAAATAATTGACCTGTTGTCTGGAACCATTCTAATAGGAAACCCCACAGTGAAACCTTCTTGGAAGCAATTTCACTAGTTGGACCTAAGTTCTCCTGACCAAAACCTTGCCTTAGTGTTCTCTTCACTGGGGGCCAATCAAATGCCTCAATCTGTTCAGCTGCTTGTCAGGTCATTCCAGTTTTCAACAGACAGGATACATTTTCCATCCTACATCTTGGGTCAGATTTTCTGCTCTTGACCAAATTTTCCAATCTCCACATTTTTTTTGTCATAAAAAATGACAACCTACGCAAAGAGAAATTAAACAATTTGTTAACCATATGCCCTGGAGAAGGGGGGTATCAAAAGGAGGATGTACAGGAGCTGGAGTGGGTCTTATTCTGACTACTTGCAAGTGCATCATTGACAGGAGACCCAGCCTCTGGGTCTGGCAATGGGGGCCAGATTGATAGATTTTCAACCTTAGGAAATGCAAATTCTCTAAAGTAACCAAAAAAGATGGCATTGGGCATGCATAAAATGTCTTTCTCAAAATCGCTGATGGTCAATGGCATCTGTTCTGTTGGAAGAAAGATTAGAAGAGATTTACCTGGCATTAGTGAGGAACTGATAGCTTTATTCTGCAAATATCTGAATCTTATTAAAAAAATGTGGATTTTTCCTATGCTTTGGTCACTTTGTTTAACAGATTAGCAAGAGGGACTAGAAATGATCATTTTCCAGAATTTAAGTACCTGTGTTACCTCGACACTTGTTAGAAAAATTTTAAAATTTTAAACATTTTAGACATTTTTTTTCTGAAAATGGGCTGGAGCAATAGCACAGTGGTAGGGCGTTTGCCTTGAGTGTAGCCAGCCCAGCCAAGCTGGGTTCGATTCCTCCGCCCCTCTTGGAGAGCCAGACAAGCTACCGAGAGTATCTCACCCACACGGCAAAGCCTGGCAAGCTACCCGTGACGTATTCAATATGCCAAACACAGTAACAACAAGTCTCATGATGGAGACACTACTGGGCCTGCTTGAGAAAATCGATGAACAACGGGAGGACAGTGCTACAATGCAGTGCTAAACAGTTTTTGGATCATGTCCAAAAATGCTCATGCTTAATCCTGACTCTGTGCTCAGAGATCACTCCAACCTGGCTGTGCTTGAGGAACCACATGTGGTGTCAGGGATCCAACCTGGGTCAGCTATATGCAAAGGAAGTGCCTTATCCACTATACAATACCTCTAGTCCTAAAAATGCTCACTTGTAAGTATAACCACTGAGCATAAAACTACAGGAGTGCTTATTTTCTGTCATATTTTGGAATAATTTTTTGTATTCTCGCAGGCGGCAAATTTCTGTGTCAATTTAGCCCTGAAAAACTAACTTTAAAATAATTTCTTCTTGATCTATTGTTGATCAGTCTTAAAGCAGTGTCCTAGTCAAACCCAAACTTTCATATTTCCAGAATTCATAGAGGTATCATAGAATGATTGCAAAGTTTGTTCAATATAGTTATGTCTGTCTTTATAGTGTATGTATGTACTATGTCACTGTGTCAATAGTGATGGTGAAATAAAAAAGTTATATATGCTATATTATATAGAATTAATATTCCCCAGTGTTTTTTTAAGTATAGCATCAGCTGTTTTGAGTTTTAAAATAATTGCCTTTCCACCTTATGGATATTCTTGAGTTATTCTTGATAATTTTGGTCATTAATTCAAAGAGCTTCTTCTCACTTCCTTTGGGTTTTAGTTTTTTGAACTATGGCACCAGAATCACAGCTACCTTAAAGGATAGTATGGAGTAGACTATGAAGCTGAGATATCTGTAAGCCATGGAATGGCCTCATCCTTCTTGAATTCAATAAGTATGCAAATATCTTTATTTAGAATGTTGCTTGATCATAGTATTAAAGAACATATAAAACTGAGATTCAGAACAATTGTCAAAACAGTTGTATATTTTTGCAACTTTTAGAACAGAGAGAATATTGTTTATTAAGAAGGAACTGACTACTCATTTAATACTTTTGGCTGAGTAAATATTAAATTATTTTTCTTAGATAAAAACAATAGCTCTACAATTCTAAAATAAGGTTTTTACTTTCTCATGTTATCAGTATTTTATGTCAACTTGTGTCCTCTCTGTGTCTCTATCTATTTACTATCTATCTGTCATCTATCTATCTATCTATCTATCTATCTATCTATCTATCTATCTCTATCTCTATCTCTATCTCTCTGGTTCTTAAGCCATAGTATTGCTAAGGGTGTACTTCTAGCTCTATATTCAGGGATCACTCCTGGCAATGCTGGGGAACCATATGCAGTGTCAGGGATCAAACTGGGATTGACCATATTTAAGTCCGGTGCCTTAACCCCTGTACTCTCCCTCTGGCGCCTCAAGTAGACATCTTAAAGCACACATTGTATATGTTGTTCTTCTCATGATAGGTACACTTAGAGCATCAATCAGTGCATTGTAAGAAGACTACAGGGAGAAATCTATTTTACACAGGGAGTTAAGGGAAGGGAATTTCTGTGAGATGACATTTGAAATGAAACGTGAATATGAGAAGGAATCAGTCAAGTGCAGATCTTGAGAACTCCAGGGAGAGAAAGTGGCAAGGTCAAAGTTGCTGAGTCAGGACCAGTTTTCTCTTGTTAAAAGAAAAAAATCCAGTATCTTGGAAGGGTTTGAATAGGAAATAAGGGAGTGTAGGAGAAAGGGTAAGAACTATAGGGGAAAAGTAACTGGTGTTTTATTCTACAGACTTGATAAAACTGTTAGAGAGTATGCAGAAAAGTGGCATGATTTCATTTAAGGGATTCCTGGTAGCTTGTGGGATGCAGGCAAAGGGATAAATGATACAAAAGTGAGACCAGTTCGGAGCAGAACACAAAAATACAGGCAAGACACTATGATGTGTTAGCTACTTTAATAGCAGTAGAAATAGAGGAGGCCAGATTGAGAACATATTTGGGAGACAGGGTTTCCAGTCCCTCTTGATAGATTAGATGCATTACAACAAAACAAATGAATCGCATCCCTGTGGAATTAGCCCTTTAAAGGTGGACTCTTTAAACCTGAAGAGCCTTAACTCAGATGAATGCATTGCTAATGGCATAATTTTATTCAGGGGCATATTAAGGCAGGTGTCTTTTATAATCCCTTTGAAAAACATCCATAGGTGGATTGAGTGCACTGTTTAATGCTCAGTAACTCACTTAACCAAATCCATCTTTTCCTCATCTGCATGGGGGGAGAAAAGGCTAATTATGCTTGCTAAATGACTGCAATTTGCTGAGAAATAAATAACAAAAAGCCAAGTTCCCCCCAAATTCAAAACAAACACACATAAATAGACAATGAGGGTAGAGAGAACTAATAAGAAAGCAAAAGGTTTACCAAATAGTTGCAGCCTGATTTAGGATCTTATGTATCTTGACCACTGTCTTCTGCCCAGAATCTAAGACCTGGAGGCAGTTTGCCCAGGATGAAAGAATTTAACTTTGTTTGACCTTCCTTCACCTTTAAAACCACCACAATCACAGCAGTGGCACTGTCAGCAGCCATAAAATCTCCTGGCCTGACTCTCTCTTGCCTTTATTTTCCTCCACTTCAGTGGCAGTGAACACAAAGGACAAATCTGTCATTAACTATTTGAAAATGATCAGTTACCCACCGCAGCTGTTCGCTCCCCAGATCACCATCCCAAACGCAGCTGCTCCGTGCTCTAGCCCTCTCTGGCAGCAGGGCCCTTAACCATCCACCCCCAACCGCCTCCGGACTGCCGCAGGAAGTCCAGGACAGGCTGAACCCCAAGCTGGCAGGATAAACTGTGGTTTTCCTCTCCCTGAGGATCTCTACATGTCCTCTTCTCCTGGCCTTAGAGATCCTATCCTGAGACGGGATGAGAGACCTGGACCAGTGATCTCACTTCCCCAGGCCGTAGCTGGTCTGAAGCCTCAGAGATGCTTCAGTCTTCCAAGATCACCAGTCAGTTCCCCCAAAACTCAGGGTAGCATCACTGTTACCTGGGTCTTCTGGCTGCATTTTTAAAACCAAGCAGCTTTGTGCTTTCACTTACTCATTTTCGCCAGCTTCTAAAGGTCAACAACCTGGCAAGCAGAGATTCAGAACTAACAGGTGCAGAGACTCCACTGCCTGCCTCCATGGGACATCGCTCTGTCACTTTTATTTACTAAATCAATCCACCAGTGTCCAGCAGGAGAACAACAGCTAAATGGCCATTAATTGTGGGCTGATGTGCAGATGAAACAAATCTCCAAAGGGACTGTAAACCTTTGTTCCTTCACCTCCCTGTGCTCTTATTGTGGGATTAGCAGTAAATCATTCAGCAGCACCATCTCCTTATTATAAATTTACTATGCAGGGTGTCCCCGTGAGCTAATGCTAACCACTCTCTGTCTCTTCCCTCTCTCTTCCCTCCTCTCGCTGTCACATTCCTTTCTTTCTCCATTTTACTTCTGCCCTCTTCTTTTTTCAGCTTTTCTTTAACCTCTCTCTCTCTCTCTCTCTCTCTCTCTCTCTCTCTCTCTCTCTCTCTCTCTCTCTGTCACACACACACACAGCACAGCATGTAGGGTATTCGCCTTGCATGCAGCCAACCTGGGTTCGATTCCTCTGTCCCTCTTGGAGAGCCAGCAAACTACTGAGAGTATCCCGCCCACATGGCAGAGTATAGCAAGCTCCCCGTTGCGTATTTGATATGCCAAAAAACAGTAACAATAAGTCTCACAATGGAGACATTACTGGTACCCGCTCGAGCAAATTGATGAACAATGCAAGGACAGTGCTACAGTGCATATATATATATATATATATATATATATATATATATATCATCCTTTTATCAGTTACCTCACTGCTTCTGGAAGTACCATTTTCTTCCATGCCAACAGCCATATGCATATCTTCCCATGTAGTATGATTATGACTGTGACTATTAAGGGAGAAGAAAGTCCCAGAAAATATTTTGTTTAAAAAGATTTTTTTCTCTACTATTTTTTGGTGAATATTCTTCAGAAAACCTCTTTAACTCCTCAGAGTTAATTAAATTGTATGAGGGGATTTGAAAATAAGCAATAGACAAAGGAGGAACACAATGAATGTGAACTCTGTCAAAGAGCCTGGGGAATGAACCAATTTTTTTCTATTATCTCTAGGACATGCACAGCAAGAACCATAGCCCCTGTGGACAGACTTGCTGAAGTCTGATTTGAGAGGCACAAGGGAAACAACCCTAAGCCCCAAAATGAATTCCTAAAATTGGTCTTCATAATAAGCACAAAACCATAATGGAGTTCAGCCTTTTTTACATCTCTATAACCAGCACTACCTTTTTTCATGCATCCTTTAAAAATGATGTATATTTTATGATAATCAGTCATCTGTACCTTAACATAATTGTTTGTTTGCACTCAGCAAGTTGAAAGAACATGAGAGCTATAATAGTTTTACTTAAGAAGAAGTGGTTTTAGAGTTTTCTCTCCTCAACAGAAAAAAGGTGAAAGAAAGCAGGGGAAGAGAGGAGTTGGGTGGAAAAATGAGATTTTTCTATACTTCAATTCAGAGCTGAGTTAGCACTCTCAGAGTCAGCTCCAATCGAGTCAATGTCCAGATTCAGGAAAGGATGTAAAGCATACTTGTTTAATGATCACTGTGGTTCATCACATTCAATTGCAGATGCATATGAGACTGCAGTGAATTATTCAGGGTTCATATTCTTATGGCTGCAGAGCAAAACTATCCTTCACTATGTATAATGAAGACTAGAAATCACTGATGAAATCTCCTGGCTCTCCAAAAATCACTAAGTAATTTAATAATAAATAGATTTTTTAAAAATTACAAATTATATGATTAATAATGCTGATAAAACATTTCAAGAGGGAACAGTACAGTTTTAAGACAGAATTCCTAAATCTAGATGTCCTAGGTTTATATACCACATGAGACACTGAGTGATTTGTGGTATATAAACTATGAGTATTTTGAGCATTCATTTGTCTATTCAACAAATACTGTGTTTGAGGTTTCATGTGACTGACTTCCTTAAATAGGTCAGATGTTTAATAATTATTCCACATTTGGATCTATTAAAAACAAAAATCACCACCTTAGTAGGGAAAGTAAAGTCAATTGAGGCCCTCCAGAAGTGTAATGCCATTATTTAAAAAATAGTATTGATTATTTTAAGCTAAGAGAATCAAAATAATTGATTATTTTAAGTTAAGAGTTATTCCTAACGAGTTAAGTATAACTTGTTACAGTTTTCATAGGTAAACTTGTCCCAATCCTTTACCTTCTTCTAATAAAAAAAATGAAAAATTAAAAACCTCTGTTTTCCCCTTTTTAAAAGTCTAGAAGAATGATGTTTGGGACTGTTATTCAGTGTAATCTTATTAATGAACACACCTTCTCTAAGAAAGCTACATATATTTTTACACAGAATAGATGATAAATTCATTCCTTCCATATAATGTGGTCTTGCCTCTTTTTTTTCCTGATGCCTCAAGTATCTTAACACAAATTTTATACACCTAGATAGATAAGTTGATATTAATCTAGACTTTATTACCATGTCCCAACCCACTCTCTTTCTTTCTCTCTCTCCCTCTCTCTCCCTTCTCTCATGTGCATGTGCACACACCCACACACATGCACGCACACAAAGTGTGTGTAGATAGAGTGTATGTTATATTTGACTTTTCTTTGACAAGCCATCTGATGTTTTGTTTACTTGTCTATTCCAAGAAGAACTAGAGGGGTGGAATATTTTTCCCTGTGCGCTAATAGTTTCAGAAGTTTAAAAAAGTAAATGTAAATCAATAATAGTTTTGTCTCAAATATATCAATAAACTAAGGTTAAAAACAATGAAGCATTATGAGATTCTAAGTGATAGGAGAAACCATCAGCTAGAAAAGGTCCTGTTCTACTGGAGAAGGGTGAGTAGTTATGCTGCTGATATCAACCTATTAGAAGTGTATCCAAAAGATTCCTTCACCTTCAGGATGACTGACTAGGACTCACTCACACAAGATGGAAACCAGAGACAATTGACCTGCCTTTGAGGAGTGTCCTAATTTTACTCCCTTGTTTTATTTTTCCTTTGACTGATTTGTTTTGTTCTTTTTGTTCCAATAGCATGGAAAGTTTAATATAACAGAAATGTAAAGGTTAGCAAGTGATGAGCATGGCTCTCCATCAGGCTTCTATTCTTATAGAGTATAGAGTATATACTTCTTCAATAAATTCACTTGTTTGTGAAACAACTGGAGTTTTGGAAATTCCTTTGTGATTCATGCTTGTTCAAGGATCCATTCCTGCCCCAACAAAATCCAACTGGATATGTATGAAGTTGAAGGTATTTCTGGTATACTTGGTTATAAAAATTCTTTAGCTAGACTTTAACAGAGAAGCTCAAAAACAGATGCTATTAATATTGTAAATTAAAAAAATGAGTTCTCTCTGATCTAAGCTCAAAATAGTAATAATTAAGAGCATAATCAATCAAAATCATTAGGACGCCAGTAATTTACTTATTACTAGTATCCAAACAAAAATTAGGTATTTATATGTCTTCAGCACTGCTAGATAAGACTGTTTCTTTCTTCAAGAAGTTTTATCTGAGTACTCAATACTGGAAGTAATATGTCTAAGTGCATTGCATATGAAAAAGAAACCCTAGAATGCTGTCTGGAACCAGGGAAATTCTCTTTTAGCTGGCACCCTTCGGGCTTCTTGAATCTGAATGGCTGTATTGTGGAGCTCTGGGAATTTTTCAGCGATAATTTGTTTAAGCATGATTTTTTCATTGGGATTGTTTCCCTGAGCTTCTGGTAGTCCAATGATTCTAATGTTGTTTCTTCTGGAATCATCTCGTAGGACTCTGATTCGCTCTTGAGCTATTTTAAGGTCTCTCGCCATTGTTTGTTGTTGTCTGTTGGCTTGGTGCAGCTGATGTTCCAAGTCACTGATTCTTTCCTCAGCTGTGGTCTTTCTATTTTTGAGGGCAGTGAGTGAGGATTTGACTTCATCTATGGAATCTGTGATGCATGCCATTTCTGTGCGAAGCTTTCCAATTTCGGCTCTCATTTCTTGCTGTATTTTGTTAATTGTGCAATCAATTGTTTCTTTCATGTCCTCTTTCAGTTTAGCGGATATCTGTGTGACTGTTTCATTGAGTTGATTGAACATCTTGATGACTTCATGTCTGAATTCCTTGTCAGAGAGGTCCCTAAGGTGGCTAGCACCTACTGAGGCTTCTAGACCTATTTCCTCGTGGTCTCCCTGTGGCGGGGATTCGCGTTGTTTCTTCATGTTGTTGTGTATGTGTAGGGGTAATATGTCTTGACTTGAGTGAACTACCCGTGGCCGCGTAAGCGTTGGCCTGACGAAAATTAGGCCACGCCCACTCTTTAAAGCCACGCCCACCTCTAAAGTAGCCACATCCCCACAGATACCTGCTGTCTGTCCAGGAAGTAAAGACTGTGTGGGGGAAAAGGGACTGGCTCAGCTTGGGTGGTGGAATGGGACAGGCAGACAGGCTGAACTCCACGTTTCCTCCCAGCGTTTGGGGAACACCTCCAGAGACTTGCACTCTGGGATCCCAGCCCTGGGTCTGAGAGATAGCGTGAAAACTAACCTGGGAGGGTGGGGGAAGAGAACCGGCTCTGCTGGGGCGGCGGGATGGGACAGGTAGACAGGATGAACTCCACTTTTCCTCCCAGCGTTCAAACCAGGGAAATTCTCAGCAGCAGTATTTAGTGAAGATCTAAACTAAAAGTC
This sequence comes from Sorex fumeus, assembly GCF_029834395.1. Taxonomy (NCBI): domain Eukaryota; kingdom Metazoa; phylum Chordata; class Mammalia; order Eulipotyphla; family Soricidae; genus Sorex; species Sorex fumeus. The sequence continues at coordinate 43,574,387 of NW_026606185.1, read as the reverse complement.
TACAAACAGTGCCTGAGAATTTAGGAAAAGTTTCCACTTCCTGTCAATTTGGGAGCCAATCATTACATTTTTGTCTTCTTCTTAAGAACACCGTCTAAGATGTAAGCCTTACCGGGCTTTTGACAGTGGGAACTTTACTCACACCACATGTAAAATTTTTCTGATAAACTCCACATATTTAAGTCTCTATGCCACAGGACTGTATACTGTACAAGAAGGGAGATATCCACCACATTTTCAACTATCGCCCAATCTGCGTATTGTCTGCCATTTACAAGCTATTCACTCGAATCATCCTGAATAGGATTGTCAGAGCACTAGATGAAGGACAACCATGCGAGCCAGTTCCGAAAAGGATTCAGCAGCACTGACCATATCCACACGATAACCAATCTCATTGAGATTTCTTGGGAGTTCAAGATGCCATTCTGTCTAACGTTCATTGATTTAAAGAAGGCCTTTGATTCTGCTGAGATGGAAGCGGTCATCGAAGTCCTAGCCAATCAGGGCATTCAAACTCAATACATCAGAATCCTCTGTGAGCTGTATTACAGACTCACTACGAGGTTCTCACCATTCTACAAAGAAATGATCATCCATGTCAAGAGAGGAGTACGGCAGGGTGATACTATTTCACCGAAACTCTTCAGTGCCACCCTCAAGAATGTTATGCGACAACTGGAAAGGGAAGGAATGGGAGTGAAGATAGATGGTCGGCAACTACACCACCTTCTCTTTGCTGATGACATCATTCTAATAACACCAAACATCAGCCAAGCGGCACAAACGCTGACTGACTTCAACCATGAGTATGGAAAGGTCGAATTATAGCTGAATCTCACAAAGACAATATTTATGAGAAACAGTCTTGTTCCTGATGTTCCATTCACTCTCAATGGAACAGTCATCTCCAAACACAACAGTTATGTGTACCTAGGTCGAGAAGTCAACATGATGAATGACCCGGCACCTGAGTTGCACAGGAGGAAGAGAGCAGCTTGGAACGCCTTCAAGAGCGTCAAAGAAATAACTAAGAGGACGAAGAACCTCCAGCTCCGAGCACAGCTCTTGGATTCCATGTTCTTCCTGCGTTAACATATGCCTCAGAGACCTGGGCCCTGTGAAAACAGAATGAGAACGCTATTTGGGTCTCCCAAAGAGGAATCAAAAGAGCTATGCTTGGAGTATCACGCTTCACTCAAGTGAGAGAAGGAATCTGGATTTCCAATCTTCGTCAACACACAATAATCAGGGACAATGTCTCATTTGCCAAGGCATCCAAAATCAGATGGGCTGGACACTTAATGAGATTTAGAGACGACTGCTGGACTAGAGCCATTACCAACTGGATTCCACAGGACGTCAAAAGATCATGTGGACGCCCACCTACGAGATAGTCAGACTTTTTCATTAAGACCCTAAATGATCAATTTGAGCCTCTTCATGTTCCTAGAATGAACATATGCCTTTGGGCTAAGCTAGCACGCAACAGAGATGAATGGAGACGTTACTTGTGCTTTCTCGAGCATATCAATGAGTAACGGGATATCAAGTGATCAAGGGATTGAGCATAAGTATTCTTTATACCTTCAATCATTTCAAAAGGATAGTACAGGATAGGAGGAGTCTTTTATGATGGAAATTCTTATGTAATACAGAGCATACCTATCATCTTCACAGGAATAAGCCTAGTTACCTTTTAAAAGTTCAGCTCTAAAGGTCTCTCCTACAATATGTGATCTAGGAGAGAGATAACTTAAGGAAACTCTTTGAGTGAAAGAATCCTGATTATTATTGCTTTCAGATGTTGCCACTTCCAGAGGTGTAGAAAAAAATGCTATTTAATTAGAAAATAAAGCAGAAAGGTATTTTTCTCCTAATGAATGAAAAAGACTAATACTCAGGGAAGTTCTGGATATCTATACCTTGCGCAGAAGGCAAAATTTCCTTATTTAAAATGACTTGAATTTAGGGATGGAGTGATAGCACAGCAGGGTAGGGCGTTTGCCTTGCACGTGGCCAACCTGGGTTCGATTCTCAACATCCCATATGATCCCCCCCATCACCGCCAGGAGTAACTCCTGAGTGCAAAGCCAGAAGTAACCTCTGTACATCTTCGAGTGTGACCCAAAAAGCAAAATAAATAAATAAATAAATAAATAAACATGACTGACCTGAGTTTGATGCCTTTACCCCTCTTGGAGAGCCCGGCAAGCTACCGAGAGTATTTCACTTTCATGGTAAAACCTAGCAAGATACCCGTGACGTATTCGATATGCCAAACACAGTAACAAGTGTCACAATGGAGATGTTACTGTGCCCGCTTGAGCAAATCGATGAACAACGGGAGACAGTGACAGTGACTTGAAATTATGTCTGGATCTGGGCTCTATGTTCACCTTGTTTTACTTGTACTTGGGAATAATGGCCAGTTTGTAGGAGATAGTGAACACATTTACCTTTCTATCCTCATTGATGTGGTTCAGTTTACCATAAAAAAGATATCTAGATTGTTTTATAAAATATTCGTGGTCAAAGTACTATTTCTATTAACCATAATAGGAAATAAAATAATTTATTTTGTGAGCATTGGGGTATTTACAAAATAAATTCAATTTGAGAAATGACTTTTACCAACACTTCTTTTTTTTTAAAAAAAATAAGTGTCCATTGTTACATAATAAGAGTTGCAATATACTTTTTCCTTTTTTTATATATTTTTATAATTTTATTAATTGAATCACCATGAGAGCAGTTACAAAACTTTTGGGTTTATATCTTGGTCATACGATAAAACACCCATACTTTCACCAGTGCCCATTCTCCATCAACAAAAACCGCAGTATACCCCGTTTCCACACCCTCCCCCTACCTATGGGGAAGGTGATTTCCACATTACTCTCTGTCTACTTTGATTACATTCAATAGTTTGACACCAGACCCACCATTATTATTTGGGATTTTACCAGTGGATCTGAGCAACCTTTCATATTCTTCCTGTATTGAGATCCTTATGCTTATTGGAATCTCAGAGTAGCCCTGATGACCTGAAGGAAACATAGATATCAGCAAATCTAGTTATAATGGCTATGATCTTACTGAATTGGACAGAATTAACTATCATTCCCTGTTACATCCAAATCATTCAATAATATATATCAATTAAAAATTCAGATTATATGCTATTTCAGATGTGTGATTAGATAAATCAGATCTTGCTAACATCAGCCACTATCTCTACTATATCTCATAGTCTAGTTCCAATAAAATATTATTATTACTTATTCTTATTTTTTTAAGCTTCTTGGGTCACACCCCGGAATGCTCAGGGAATACTCCTGCATCTAAACTCAGGAATTCCTCCTGGCTGTGCTCAGGGAACCATATGGGATGCTGGGAGTCGAACTCGGGTCGGCCACATTTAAGGCAAATGCCCTATCTGCTGTGCTACCACTCCAGCCCCAATCCAATCAAATATTATTTTATGTATATATATATATATAGTCTGATATATATATATATAGCAAAATGGGTAGGGGGCTTGCTTTGCACACGGTCCTCCTGGGCCGAGCGTGGTTCAATTCCTCTGTCCCTCTTGGAGCCCCCCGGCAAGCTACCAAGAGTATTGCACCCGGCAGAGCCTGGCAAGGTACTCGTGATGTATTCAGTATGCCAAAAATAGTGACAAAAAGTCTCATAATAGAGATGTTACTGGTGTCCACTTGAGCAAATTGATGAACAATGGGAGGACAGTGCAACAGTGCTACATATATATATATATATATATATACATATGCATATATATACATATATATTACTATAAATTATGTTTTCTCGTGGACTTAATTCTAACATATAACACCTAAAAATCTTTTCAATTGTTACAATTCATGTATTTTCAAATATATATGCTTTTGCACAGTATTGTTTCCTCTGATCTAATAAAGCATTCTGTAGATACTTGATTTCTTAGTTAAACAGGTCAATTTTATGTTATCTTAACTCTGAACATATTTATCTCATTTATAATACTCATTATCAAACTCTTATTGCTTTCTTGTATAGTTAATGTTTCTGAGAGTTTGTACAATCAGTTTACCAAATAAATTATGATCACATACTCCAGAATTTTCTATCATTCTCTCCTCTTAAAAGCTTATGTGTTTCATGTCCTCTTATTTATTTCCTTTGGAGTCAGCCAGTTTGAATCTATTGTCTCTCTAAATAGAAAGTGAAAATGAAAGGTTAAAGAAGGTCTTTTATTTCATATATTTATTTTTGGTTCTGGGAGCTTCACCAGGCTGTTCTTTGGGCTTATTCCTAGTTCTGTGCTCAGATCTCACTCCTGATGAAGCTTGGAGGGCCATATAGGATGCCAGGAATTGAACCATGGTTGGCTGTGTGCTAGGCAAGCACCCTATGTGCTGCACTATTGCTCTGTCCCTATAGAATGCTTTTTAAAGATATCACAGTTGTATTGTATTATGGGGGATAATTTCACAGGACATTCATATTTCACAATGAATAATCGGGATTTGTTGAATTTGGTAATTTACACTTAAAGAGATTATATAGGTTATGTAGTCCTACATCCTACTTCAAACTTCCAGTCCATCTCTGAAAAGGCTTTGATACTATATTTGAAAACATATAATGAGGAAACTTATAATGTGTTTCAATAAATTATATGTCATATTAGCCCTTAGAAAATTAGTTTGTTATGACATCAATCAAAATTTTGGCTTATAACCTGCTAAAAATGGAAGACATTAGAATAAATAATAGTTAACATGCATTGAGCTTTAAAATATTTTACAAAAATCAAAATATTGACCTTAGACCCGTTTATTGATGTTTACTTCAGAGTCACTGTATTGCTACAGAGACTGAATGCCTACTCCATTTCTTGCTTCTTTACATCCAAAGGAAAGGGACAAGGGTGTATAATTGTTCTTAAAGCAATTAAGAACCCTGTGAGTTGCTGCTCTGATGCATCAGAAACTCTAACTCACTTTCTCTGGGTAATTAACTTGCCTGTTGAATTTGGGGCATTGACACTTTTTGTTTTCCTAGTTGGTGTCAGTTAATCAACAATTACAGAATGCCTGCTGTGACAGACCCCTGATGTAGGCTCAATGGAATTTTTAACCAACAGCAGTCATGACATTCACTGCCACCGATATCCCTTCTTGAATTTTTTAAAAAGATAAGCAAAGGGAAATATGTGAAATAGCCAAAATTTTCTCATTTTTAATCCTCTTAGAAGAATTTGTACAGTTTCCTACAATGCTCAGTATCTCTTCATGACACATCTTGGGTTTAGTCTGTAGCTATTTAAATAAAATATTATTTAATATACAACTGCATGATTATATTCCACTCTACACATACATATATGACTGAGTGTTCTGAGTGTGTTGGCCTCAGACACCGAATTTTTTATTCAGTAAGAATTGTATCCAACTATATTTATGTTCTTAAATCAATAGTCACAGATCCGATTCATATTGTTGGCAATTTGCTGCCATGTGCAGACAGCCCCCTGCCACTCAATTATATGTAGATCAACTTGCATACCAAGTTTCTAGAGTGAAGGGTTTGTAGCTTTCATCAGAAAATAAACTTTCATTATAAAACAAATAACTTTCATCAGAAAATGTCCATCATGAACAACAAACTGCACAGAAACATGGTAAGGAGGTGTTGAACATGAGAAAATCTATTACCAATAACAGTTTATTAAAGCAACTGTTGCTTGCTTTATTGTAGCTTTATCATTTTTCTCTGTTCCTAAAATTCACAAGAAAGATAGCACACAAAAAAATGCAACAGCAGCAAACTTTCTGCAGAGCTATGGATTTATAGTACCGTGAGAATACTAAAGGAAAAACTTAGTTATTCAAGTATTTAAAACACAAATATCTGGTTGAGGTCAAGTTTGGAGTCACTTTATACTAAACATTGATTAGACTATAATAATTTACATTTTTATTATTCTAATTTTTAAGGAACCAAAAAGGAGGAAAAATATAAAAAATATGCTTAAAGATAGTGATCAAATAGGTCAACTATCAAAACTTTCCTCGATGGATTTTTCCCCCCTCATTTCATTATTTCTGGGGCATGTCAGTTGCTCTAGGGAGAGAGATCGTGCACTGTTGTGAGTTTTCTCGAGGAGAAAGGGAGAAAAAAAGGACAGTTAAAAGGCTTTTGAGTTCAACAAATGTGTCCAGAGAGTCAAATGGAACAGAGGTGAAATCCTAGCTTAAACCCAGGAGGAATAATTTGTTGTTAGCAGCATCTGGAAGGAAGTGTGGCAAGGGCTACAGAACAAATGGAACTAAGTGGGCTTTAAAGAGGTAGGGTGGAAGGCAGGAGGGGGAAGGAAAAAGGCAGGCCTTCAATGAGTTTCGGGATTTAGGAAGGGGACTTAATGGACTGAATAGCCAACATTGCTGAAGAAATGAAAACCTGAGTGAGACACATCAGTAAAAATGCGTGGGTGAGTACATGGGCTGCAACCATAAAAGCAAACTCAAATTAAATACTTTATTATTACTATGTTTGCTCCTACTGGCAATAGGCATTTTCCCCTAAGAACAGAGTATTTTGAAAAATTACATTAATGACGAGACACCCTTAGGAAGACAAATGATGAAGTCCACTTAATTCTTTTCCTGCTTGACTTTTCCAGGTGGTGTTCCAGGATAGAAGGGCAATGAGGGTGGATCTAACCTAAGGGGATCTTTAGTCCTTAACTCAACAGTGATCTCTTTTATCTCAAGATGAGTTAGAAACCCTAGTAGCCTAGTAGACTGTTCATTCAAATATAAGGTCATCCTACCTCAACTACATTGTAGGAACTGTATTTTATTTCCTGGAAAAAGGGTTCATTTAATCCATCAAAACAGAAGTAGATAAATGCTGATATTAAATGGTCTGTGACCAGCATCTCAACCTTGAATATTCTATATCCATCATCCATTGCCCTTCCTTAAGACAAAGGTGTGTTATCCCATTATTGCCATTAGCTGTTTCCAGAGTTTAGTCAAGGCCATGCGGCCCATGTGGATCCTTCAGGAAAGGGATAGGTGTTTGGTTGCCTAGATAGTTTCTAGACAGACAAACAGCAATTATTTCATATCATCCTGGGTAGATGCTCACTTACTCTCCTACAAATAAGACCAAATACAAATAACTAATGAGTAAATTAGGACAAAAATCAGTTTGTTTTGAAGGACTTACTTCCTCTCTTCCAAACTCTGAAGTATTGATTAGCCTTCTCTTTCACATACATCTTCTGCTTACTGTAAAAGGAATCACCAGGATGCTTACTCAGAGCACGAACTAGGCTAACACTAACCTTCCTAATGGTATTTAAGTATCATAGGGTATAAAACCTATAATACCTATCATTAATTGAGAAGATCATAGGACCTCGAGCATGACACTGCCTTATGATCTTGAAGAAAATTTGTTAATACAATATATAGTATTTAAATTTGAGCCAAAATCTAAAGCAGAGGATTCAAAGTTGTTTAACTTGTCACCCAAGAACATACTAAATCTACAAACAGTAATCATTACTCCATAGCACCCCTGGAATCATTACTCCATAGTATGAAGACCAACTGTATGATTCTAGCACACACTCTAATCCCTTTGCCGACTTTGGGAAAAAATGACCCAAAGTATGACTGAGATGTATATTATACATTACATTATTTGTGAAAATAACCCTATTATCATTGTATTCTAGGTTTTATGTAAAGTGTTAATATATTAAGATCTAATGTAAATTTTATCTGAAGAATGTTATGTGACATATACATATATATGTACATGTAGGTACATATATGATTTTTGTTATATTGATAAGTTGCTTATGTGTAGACTCAGTTAGGGACCAAACCCAGGAAAGCACATATATGACAGCTTTTGAGTTTAAGGACTTGAAATTTCATGAACAAAATGAATGCAGGGTCCAAAATCACAAAGACACAATATTGAAATAGAGGTAGGACCATGAGTCTGAAAAAACAGGTAATTAGTAGATTCTCTCTCTCAGAAATGAAGGGTCTTTTCAAGCAGAGAATATAAGATCTGGCAAGTACTTTTGTATTTACTGTGTATTTACTGGGCATACACCTTCCAGAAAATAGTTGTAAGGAAAAAAAGGGGGAACAAAAAAAGGTTTTGGTGTGTAGTTGATTATCCAGGTAATATCTCCTGGTTTGTAAAGCTTCAGTGACATTAGGGTCTGGAAACTCTTTACTACACTCAATCTGATTCAGTTGCTTCTTAAGAAAATATATAGATAGACAGCATAATCTATTTTCATCTTTAGTGTGTCTCTTTAGTGACTATATGAACTTAGAGGAGCTATTTTACACTTTAGAACCTCTGTTTCTTCATATGTAGTACAAGACACAACAATCTCAATTCTATAAAATATTGTAGTGTCAGTACAAAATCCTTAAAATTATAACAGAAGCCTTTTCCCCCAGTGAATTCAGTAGATAAGCATATGATCATTGGGCCCAGGTGTTTTTGTAATTGTGATCAATTAAACAAATACTAAATGTTCAGTGGCCTTAAAAACTCACCCTGCTACCTGTGTGGTAGGTTATCCTGCTAATTGTGATTAAAGAAACCACCCACCCACATAGAAACTTGAGTTTCCTTAGTTATTTCCTTAGTTATTAAGCATTGATATTTGTGGCAATTTAACATTACATGAATGCTCTAGAAAAAGAAAGAATTTAATAGTTATGTATCTTGACATTTGGTGGAAGAATGTGTTGCTTGAGGATGAGGAGGCTCTGACTATGATGTATAACAAATTTAAAATTTACAAGTTTCCCAGGGGTAAGAGATCTACCCAAGATAGGTGATGAAACAAAGAGTTGCTAGTAACCAGAAATGAGAAACCAAGTAAAAGTCACACAAAAAAACTTAAGGTTGAATTCAAGCTGTAGCACTGTAGCACTGTCCTCCCGTTGTTCATCAATTTGCTAGAGCACACCCACTAATGTCTCCATTGTGAGACTTGTTGTTACTGTGTTTGGCATATTGAATATGTCACGAGTAGCTTGCCAGGGTTTGTCTTGCTGTTGAGATATTCTCGGTAGCTTGCCAGGCTCTATGAGAGAGGTGGAAGAATCAAACTCAGATCAGCCTGGTCGGCCACATGCAAGGCCCTATTTGTTGTGCTATCGCTCCAGTTCAAGCTATACTTACCTATTTCAATAAAACTATCTCTTTTATTTATTTATTTATTTATTATTTTTGCTTTTTTGGGTCACATCCTGCGATGCAGAGGGGTTACTCCTGGCTCTTCACTCAGGAATTACCCTTGGTATTGCTCAGGGGACCATATGGGATGCTGGGAATTGAACATGGGTCGGCAACGTGCAAGGCAAACCCCCTATCCACTGTGAAATTGCTCCTGCCCCAAGATTATCTCTTAAATACTATGTATTCCTGAAGTAATTGACTGATTAAGTTTATTGTTATTTCATTCTCCAGATTTCTTTTTTTTCTTACCCTAACCACTTTGAAAACTAAACATTGATTTGGCAAGTGCATATTGAGCACTGAATCTATATTACTTATTCATTTTTTCCATTGTATACAGTATACTTGTCACTGAGGTTGTCATGAAGCAGCCATACACTCTCCAAATTAGTGTTGGTGATATTAACTACTTTAAGATAACACTGTAATGGTAGAAAGCCAGCAAGGAAAATATGTTTCACTGGTACTAAAGAGTATGAACTTTTATTTTTTAACACTTTTTAAAAATATAGATTTTTTTCCTTCTCTAAAACATTAAAGTGCTCTTACCACACACACACACACACACACACACATACACACATACACACACACCTATTATGGAAAAAACACCGGAGAAGCTAGAAGCACAGCAATAACAACATTTCAAAATCAAGCAAATGTAAATTTCTCTATAGAGATATGAATTTACACAAAAAGATACTCCCTTTTATCTATATTAAGAAGACATACATTTCAAAACCCAGATCTAAGTAACTTAAAAATCTACAGTTTAAAATACTAATCCAAACCTATACCCACATTTGAAATTATATACCATTGCAATTAAAGAAAGTTCCATAGAGTTTATAAACAAGGAACAAAGACAATTGAACAAAGGAGATTAACGTATTTTACTACTTTGGGCTGGAGCTGGCACGCTCCTTGTGGTGTATTTAATATGCCCCGAACAGTAACAAGTCTCACAATGGAGACGTTACTGGTACCCATTCGAGTCAATCAATAAACAATGGGAGAACAGTGCTACAGTGCTACTATTTTGACTACTGAAACTGCACTAAAACATCTAGCAGTTTCTTTGAAAGTGTAATTGTTTTCCTTTGTAAGGTATATTTTCAGGGAACCTAGGTCATAAGTAGTATCCTGAAGAAAGTAGATAAAAAAATTATAAATATATTTAACACCAGGACAAAGGCACAACGTGATAATAAAAACTGTAGAATTTAAAGGACATTGAGAAGTGCTAAGTTTGGCTGAAGCAAATAGTAAGAATATGGACACCAGTCGATATACCAGTGGAAGGACACAAGTAAAGGAAGGTAACCCATGCACCTAAAACAGTTAAAATGGAAAGCAAACAATAAAAGAGACATGTTACAAAGACAAATTATAAAGTATAAAACAAAAAAATCAGTATAAAGGGAAAGAAAATAAAAATGGGACAGTTGGTAGTTAAAAGTTGAGATTTTAACGAGTGTAGTAGACTTCTCAGAGAGGTCATTTGAAATTTTAAAAGTTGATTATATGTGTTTGTTTTTTTTCAAAAGTGTCTGTGCTCTGACATTGCGTCTGACTTTGCGTTCAGGAATTACTCTTGGCAGAGCTAGGGACATGGGGCATGGGCATATTCAGGGCCAGGGATCAAATTCCGGTTGGCTTAGTGCAATGCAAGTGCCAAACTGATTGTACTATCTCTCTTGCCACAGATTAGACTTTTATTTTCTCTTTGGTTCAGAAAAGGATAAAAAGGAGGACATATATCTGGGAAATATATATGGAAACAATGTGAAGTATCTATACAGAAGAAAGGGTAATGTCAAAGAATGAGCTACAAATTGGTAGATGTTTAAAAAAAAACAAAGTGAAGATAATGGGGAGTTAAAGAAAAGAGGAAAAGATTTTTCAGGTTAGAGTACGGAACAGCAGTGTGGGCCTATAAAAGGAAACAGAAAAAGGCAGAAGGGAAATAATAATAATAATAAATTCAGTGCATATTTTGATCAGTCCCTCACCTGACAGTTTGAAGATCTATCACCACCATCTTCACTTTGATCATCTTATTTGAATGGAGCTCAGGCTAATGTACTTCTTTTCTGTTTGTTTATTTTTGTTTTGGGACCACACATAGTTGTGCTCAGGCTTAATCCTGGCTCTGCATTCTGCTCTAGATGACTTCTGACAGAACTCTGGAGACCATATGCAGTACCTGGGAATCACGACCCTTTGAAATGCATGCATGGCAAGCACTCTATGTATATACTGTCTTTCCAAATAGCTATTTTTAAGTATTAAAAACACTTAATACTCCTCCATGACCAATAGCTGTGCAAGACTAGTACCTAGATATGTAACATAGAGGTCAATTTACCCTGTTAGTAGAACTCTGGATTCTAATTGTATTTAGAAGAAAAAATTAGATAGAAGTTGAGATAAAACAATATTTGGTTGAGCTGTTATTTTTATTGCATACATCTCATTACCAGTTCCAAACAAATTTCAACATAGTTTTGTTGAGACCTAGTGAGAAGCAAAGATAATGAGAAAAGTAATGGTATGATTCCTATAATTTTATGACAACTGACCATATTTCAGGTGGTTAAATACTTGCTTTATATTTGTTATTATCATATTCAACTTGGTGGTATGGAAAGATGTTTTACTTTTTGAAAATCTTGTAGTTGGTAGGAACATCTCTCTCTGAGCTCATTAGCCTTCAAAAAGCTTGGCGTTATAGTAGTATTATTTAGCGCTTCTCAACTTCAAAGTACTTGGAAAATATTAGCTAATTAGTAATTCAAATTCTTAGGAGATTTTTCTAAGTATGTATTATTATTCTTATTACTTGTCACAAATGGAAGCTAACCATCTACTAACTATTTTTCCTAAGAAAAAGGACAACAGTACTGGAAAAGCCAGTTATGGACACTAAAATAATTTTAGCTTTGACCAGGACTACATGCCCCAACTTCTTTGAAAAATCTTAAGTAATATTATTTAATTATATGAATTATCTATAATTCTATCTATGTCTTTACTTTCAGTTCTTACTAATTGTTTGAGTTTTAACAAGCCTTCATAGAGAAGATTCACCTCTATAAAGTTTCTTGGTGTTTTCATCTTTACCTCTTCTACTTATTAGTTAGGTTTTTACACCACTGTTCTTGAATCCAGTTTTTTAAGCATACGAATGACTCAATGATGAAAAAACTCATTTTGAGAGATACTGTGAATTTTATACTTAACTAACCTGACTCAACCTGAGTCTTAGACTGCATATAAAAACTTGATACAGTATATAAAATTTTTGAAGTTAGTACACTTTTTTTATCATTTTTATTTCTTAAACTATTTGCTGGAGCGATAGCACAACTGTAGGGCTTTTGCCTTGCATGCAACCAACATGGCCGACGCGAGTTCGATTCCTCCGCCCCTCTCGAAGAGCCTGGCAAGCTACTGAGAGTATCTCGCCCGCACGGCAGAGCCTGGCAAGCTACCTGTGATGTATTCGATATGCCAAACACAGTAACAAAAAAGTCTCCAATGGAGACGTTACTGGACCCGCTGGAGCAAATCGATGAACAACGGGAGGACCGTGACCGTGAAACTATTTGCTGAGTTTTGTTTTCATGTCACTCAAAGTTCAAACCTGGTTGAAACAAAATGGCTTTGTTTATATATTTTTTCTTTTTGTGTCACACCCAGCAATTCTCAGGGTTTTTGCTCAGGAATTACTGCTGGTGGTGCTCGAGGTGCCATATGGGATGCTGGGAATCGAACTTGGGTCAGCCGCATGCAAGGCAAACATCCTACCCGCTGTGCTATCTCTCCAGCCCCTGTTTATATTCTTAATATGTTGTCTTTCTTTTAAATTTTCTACTCTCAGTGGGGTTGATCCTTCCTTCCCCAGACGGTCTGCTTGAGTTCACATAAATAAAAAACATTGAATATTTTCATTATGCTTCTCGGTAAGTTTCATCTCTTTCTTCCTTGCTGTCTTCACCCTGGAATGCCCACTCAATATTTATTGCATCGGGATAGATACCATTGAATTGCATTTAATTCAAATGCAATTTAATTACCATCTTTCAGCAGTCAGTTCATATATAGAATTTACTTAAAATTACTTGTCGAGGTAAGCCAGAAGAGAATAGACCTTACTGACATTTTGTAGAAGCTATTAAAAAGTACATAGTTCGTAACAACTATCACTTGAAAGTTTGTCTCTCTCCTGTCCACCACCATATTACATGTTGTGGGGACATCTTCATCCTAGCAGTTGAAAATAAACATAGCCGAATTAAAATGAGAATGTCAAAGAAAACAGAAATTAATAAAAAAAGAAAACAACTTTGCACCAGAAATATCAAAACCAGCATCCAGAAACATAAAACATGTTTAGAAAATGTCTTAGAAGCATTTATCAGAACTAAATTTCTAGAAGGGACATTCTCCAGAATATGGGAGGATGAGACGGAGGTAGAAGTTCTTGTATATATGAGTAGATCTATACATTCTAGTAGTATTTCTACTTTATAACCTTATGCATTATTTTCAATGATAGTTTTTAATATACTACTACTACTACTACTACTACTACTACTACTACTACTACTACTATTGTCTTTTTGTAGGCTGCCCTATTTTGCTTATTTTATCTTGGTTTGTGTGGTCTATTAAATGGAGGTAGGGGTTAATTATTATTTTGTCATCCTCCCTGAGGAACTTTATTCAATCGTGAATGATCAGCAAGCTGGTCTGCTTGATCTAATTGAATATTTGTTGACTAAAGATTCCACTGGACTTGATGATAGAGATTGTAGAATCAGTTCACATATGTATTAAAGGAAACATATGAGGTGGTGGCAGTTGTATCCTTTGTGAACACGATGTCACTTTTCTTTGTTCCTTTTTGTTAGTTTCTCATCTGTTGACAGTCTGTAGACAAACAGAATCAAGTAAATCATAGCAGTCATCTGGCCAGTTTGGTTACATTGTTGGCTTTCTTGTTAACCAAACTGCATTCGTAAGTCTTGAGTGCATTGCATGATCTCTTATACAGCTTTGTTATACTTAATTAGTTCAGTGTCAATTATTGAATGATCTAGGAATGACAAGTTAGAGTAGAGTTTAGTATAATATTTATACTAAATTGACCCAGACAACATTAAACATCAATAATATAAAGATGAATATGCAACTTTGCAGAAAACTACTTCATTTTCTGGAATTTATAATAAAAATAAATTGTTGGAAACGTTCTTTTACTTAGGGTATGTTTTTGAAATTTTTTTATATAAGGTAAAAGTTTTTAAGGATATCTAAGAAAAATTCCCTAATTGTGTAAATAGGGGCTATAACTTGAGTAGTTTATAAATGTAAAGTATAAGAATTAGTCTGTGTAAAAACTTTAAAGAAAAATGATGAGATGGCAATATATTACGTAGGAAATTTAAATAAAAGTCCATTTCTTCTTATGTTTTCCTCCTTGTTTTCATATGATATCCTTTATTTGCTCACACATAAGAGATCAATATCCTTATAGATCTTCTATTGTATTGCTGTTCTATGTACACATGTCTGTTTCTAAATCGGTTGTAAATTATATTCATTCTTTTAATACTAACCTAGAGGCAAAAAAAGATTGCTGTTATTATAGGTTATTATTTCTTCCCAAGAGATGACAGGGGAAGCAGAAACTATTTGGAGCTCCATCTAAATTGCAGTTTCAAGCACATCTGATGTAGTATATGTCTAGAAGTGGCATTTCTAACCTTTTTATCAACTGGGTTCCACGGATCAGAATAAATGATAACAGTAGCTCACCACCCTCTGCTGGACAGATTTGCTACTTGAAAAATGATCAGGGGCCTATTAAGAGAAGCAACACCACCCAGATGGGGAACAGATCAGAGGCAGGTCTCTCCACGGCTGTAGCTCTCTGTGTGAGCGAACATGACCTTGCCTGCCCCTTTCCCTTGGATCACTTGAATGATAGACTTCTTTTCTTTCTCTGAATTGTTACAGCAATGAAGAAGAAGGATTGCAGGGTTTTTTTTACCTACTTATTTTCTTTTTTCTATCTCTCTCTCTCTCTTTTTTTTTTGTAGAAAAGAAACATGGCCCATTTTAACATCCCTGTTATCCGTGTCCACAGAAGCTTATTTGAAAAGCCCTACGGTTTTATAATGAAGACTAGCTTTTTTTACTGCAAGTTTCACTGTCCATAGTGTGCCTGGGGTTCCATTTTCATACTTGCAGTGGCAATACACTTAGTAGCTAATCCCCATTTTCCTTACACTGACTCACCCCTTAGATTTTGCTCATCTTCCCTTTCATGAATCTTACTTTTCATGCTCCTGCTTTTAAGTTCTCTTTTAAATTATAGATCCCCAAGTCTTAATATGAATTCTGTGTTTTCACTAGAACAATCTTTATTTATCCAATCTCACAACCATTTCTCTTTCTTTGAACTGCTGTGTATTATTTTAAGGACTGAGATGCTAATATTATACTATGTCATTTTATTATGGCATGAGAATACCTGGTCTGATTATATTTTATTCTGCATCCTTCATTCTTTTGCTTCTTGTCTATGCATCAAGGTTATCTACTGATGTTATATATGATCTTAATAGTAAGATTTTCTCACATATGTGATAAATATATCTGTATATAATAAATTATATGTGAGTAATATAATCCATTAATATTTTAAAGTGCTATTTGGGGGGAATATGAGACTTGAAAAATATGTGGGTGTGTTTGTGTACGTGTGCATGATAATAGTGCATGATATGTATTTCCCTTTTTGCACATCAATTTATAGTAACTCAGAAAAAAATAGCAGATGATGGACAAAGTGCCCCTTTATTTCACATATACACAGGAGAGCACACACACACACACACACACACACACACAAGCACACATGCAACTGAAGAGAGACAGACTCATTTCTAAACTCTTTTGGAAGCAGTAAAGTAGCAGAAAGCAATCAAACTGACTTATTCACTATTTCTTATTTTGCACTTTAAACAAACAGTAAAATGGAGATTCCTTGACCAGGAAATGTCAAATAAGTAACTTCCAAGGAAGTTAAATGGCAGAAAAGGAATGCATTAGTTTTAATTTCAATGCCACTTTTATAATAACTATCAAACTTCTCAGAGAAAAGTCTTCTTATCAATGATTTTGGAAAAGTTTGTGTGTGTGCCAACACTCTTTGGGTACAAATGCAAGATGCTTTCATCTACTCCTGTTTTAGGCAGGGATTGTTGAAAAATTGCAAATGGTAAGAGATTCAGAAGTAAAGTTGCTTTAACTGTTAAGTGATTTTTATATAGACTGAGGATAAGATTGAAATAAGACTTTTATATTCTTTAAGCATCTTTGTTTTTATGGCCTGTTTACTCATTTTATTAAATAAAAATAATCCAGATAATAATATAGAGTTAACAACTCTATATTTATGTATTACACCATTTTAAAAGATATACATTATAATCCAGTATGGGTCTATAATTATGTATTAAAATTATATAAATCTTATTCTGATTTTAAGAGAAATTTAAACTAAATATTTTCTAGTTCATTAATTTTCCTGGACCTTAGATATTGTATTTCAATGGATAAGCAATACTGAGTAAAAAGGAATACATTATCTTTCACTTCAGTAACATTCAAAATATACAGTAATATTTTACAATTTGGAAAATACATAGCTATTAACTTATTTGACACAAAAAAACTGTGCAACATGTATTAATAGCATCAGTTTTTGAAATGCTGACTCTGAGCTTTGGAAGTTGAAATGTTATCCCAACTGGAAATCAGAAGCAATTTAGTGTTAAAATAATTCATGTCTTAGTTCTAATATGACTGGTATAATCTTTATCTCCATTTCAGAATCAGTTAGATTCAGAATGGCTTCTGTTTCATGCTTGACCAACTCATCAAGTCACATTATCAACAAATTAATTACTTATTTTGTTATTTGAAACACAATTCCCTTCTCTACCCTCATATCTTGGTTTAGATAGATAAGTAAATATGACTTTTTTATATGTACATATATTGCATTATATGTATACATTTAAAATACATAAATGGGCTGTAGCGCGTTTGCCTTGCACATGAGTGACCCAATCGACCTGGGTTCAATTCCTCTGCCCCTCTTGTAGAGCCCGGAAAGCTACTGAGAGTATCTTGCCCATACGGGAAAGCCTGGCAAGCTACCCATTACGTATTCGATATGCCAAACACAGTAACAACAAGTCTCAAAAGGGAGACGTTACTGGGCCTGCTCAAGCAAATCGATGACCAATGGGAGGACAGTGACAGTGATTTAAAATGCGTACATATGTTGAATATATGAAAGCAAACAGAAAGAACTATCATTGGTTCTAAGACCAATCTTAGAACTTTGTATACAGAAGGCTCAATTTGATTTCCAGGAGAGCATGGCCCCATTGCCACCACTGAATGCAAGACCCTGCATTGAGCCGAGAGAAGCCTTTGCACCCCTCTGGAAGGAGCTAGAACAACAAAAGCAAAACAAACTATAAAAATCCTTTATTAAAATTAATCTTTCATACTTTTTCATTTTTTGGTGTCATACCAGGGTGTGGTAATGAGGGACAAGTCCTGGCAGAGATTTGGTACCATAGTATGTGGTGCCAGGAATTGAACCCAGATTGGCTGCATAGAAAAGTGCCTTACGTTCTTTACTGTCTCCCCAGCCCCTAAAGTTTTATTCTTACCAGCTGTTACTCCTGCTACACTATATTTCCCCAAAATGGAAGACATATTTTTTTTACCTTCACTAAGAAAATTTGGTTTTGCAAAACTGATCAAACCTCAAAATTCTAAATGGTTATAGGATTGGACTATTAACACAGTATATGTTAGAAAAAAATAGTTAAATACCTAAAACCTATAACCTTTGTCCCCAAGTGGTATGTAG
Organism: Sorex fumeus; assembly: GCF_029834395.1. Taxonomy (NCBI): domain Eukaryota; kingdom Metazoa; phylum Chordata; class Mammalia; order Eulipotyphla; family Soricidae; genus Sorex; species Sorex fumeus. The sequence goes on along the minus strand of NW_026606185.1, from coordinate 43,556,128 downwards.
GCAACATACACTTGAAAGTTTTTAGGAATGCAGTGTAGTTCTTCCTGAGGTCTAAGTGCAGTTCCCTTATTTTTGCGAAGCTAACTGCATGAAGTCAGTCTCTGGCCTCTGTTATGTACAACACCATTCATCTGTCAAGCTCTTTCATTTGAAAATAATGAGCAGCCAAGAGTTTGAAAAACTAAATCTATTAAGAATATTTATGCAGGAAAACTATCACTAAACACCTCCATTCACTCATGTAATGAGATTGGCATCACGATAAAATTCTTGTCTTGTAAGATAATGATCTTATGGCTTTTTCTGGCTCTTAAACCAAAGATAATTGGGTTAATCTCTGCGGGAAGTCCATCTGTTTCCAGTAAACCATTTTAATTGTGGATGACTTTATTTCAGAAATGTGAAAAAGGTCTTGCCACTCGCTTCCTGATCTTGGGAAATATAAGAAATGATATCAAAATTCAAAATGTAGATTGGTGCAAAATAGGAACACCACAGAGTATTTATTAGTCTGAAAACGTGCAATACTGACAATACATTATATTTGCTTTATTCATTTTGTACTGTCTATTTATATTTGCTACTAATGTCACTATCCGTTGGCAGTAATTTTCATCATTTCTTTCATTAAAGATTTAAATATTAATTATTTGAGATTAATATTTGTGCAGTTATCCTAATAGAAGAATAGAAAAATGTTGCACATAGAATGAAATTATTCAGAGGCCAGATATAAAACTTAGATGACAGATTCGTTTTGCAAACCTTCCATATGTAATAATACCATGCATGTAACATTTTGTTATTATTATATTTTATGTATTCATATGTTCTAACTTTTTATGTGTATGAATCCATTTTGTCTGTCTGATTATTTTTGTAAACTCCATGGAGACTTACTAGATATAAGCTTTAACCTTAGTCCACAATTGTTAGTCATATATTAACAGCTTTAAAATGTTTTAAGTAATTTTTAACAGTGATTCATTGATGCTTGATGTATCTAAGTTACAATTAAGTGCAAAAAATTGCACACTTTTACGTTCACAAAGTAAAATTACTAAAACTGTTGTGTTTGCTGTTTTAAAAATAAGATCTAGGACTAGCCCACAAAGAAATAGCAAGGAGTCACCAAGATAAAATCTTTGACCTCCCTCAATCAATGCATGTTTATTAAGTGTGTGTTATATAGCAAATTCTATTCTGGAAGCAAAATCAGAGATGCATCCTTCATTCTTTACCTTCAGTACAGAATAAGGACTAGTTAGTAATCAGGGTTACAGTGATGAAGCATTTACATCATCTTTTGTGAGCAGCATTGCAAAGGCGAAAGATGTGGCATTTGAAGAGTGGGCCATAAATGGCTTTGATCTGGAAATGGTTAATCAGAAAATATTTATTTGAGATGATTATTGATTAATGAGTAAAATTTGTGGAAGCATATGGTGATCAGGACAGCTTCGTGTGTGACATTCCTGAAATAGAGAGCTTTATGTGGGAACCTTCTTTAAAAGAAGAAAGCAAGGTATGTTTCAGACTGGAGACATTTTAGACACTGTTTTATTCAGAGATGGAAAGTAACTGTATAGGTACATAGAACTTGGACCATCTAGCACTTAAGGCCAAGATAAGGTGTGTGTTCTTTATTCAAAAACTATGAGATGACCACTGAGGGGCTGTTACAATTAATACCTTAACTCATATCATAATCAAACATAAAGATCACAAAAACTCACTTTAGCTATTTGAAATTTTCGTTTCAGTATCATTAGGTACATTAAAAACATTGTATAGCCATCAGCACTATCCCTCTGCACCCATTAGAAACTCACTCTTCATTCCCCACTTCTCCCAGACACTAACTTTGATTCTATTTTCTGTCTCTCTAAATACATCTTGCTAGCTAATGTAAGTGTAATCACACTGTAAAAAATTTACCTTTTATGCCCGATATTTCATTAAATATAATATTTCAAGTTTTATTCTCAGAGTCCAGAAAGTGTTTTAAACAATGAAAGAATATGATAAATTTTATGTTTCTGAAGCTATCTCCTGGGGCCTGTATGGAAAAGATGAAGGGACATCTTTGAGAAGACTGCTGTGAATTTCATGTTGAGAGCTAATGAAGTCTGATGAATATAGACGCATATGGAGAAAGAGAAATCAATGGACTGGGAAGATTTTGTGTCTGTGTTTGAGTGTTTGGAGCTGGGAATTGAATTCAGGATCTCACAAATACAAGTCAAGCACTCTCTCACTGAGACACCTCCCTACATGAATTGAGACTTTACAGAAAAACCTGTTACCTTCCTTATCATCTGTGTGAGTGACATGGGGCATATGCAAAGCACACTAGTGCTAATTTATTAGAGCAATTGCAGAGCTATATACATCTCCATCTGTTTAATGGATATTAACTTAATATAAGCATAGTTTTGATATGCCAAACACAGTAACAACAAAGTCTCCAATGGAGACGTTACTGGGCCCGCTCGAGCAAATCGACGATCAACGGGAGGGCCTTTACCTTTTACCTTTATAAGCATAGTTCTGAAGAGAATATTGGACATAAAGTATGTTAGAGAGACAGAGAGAGAGGATATTATAAAGCATCATGATCAAGTGTTCAATGCTGGGATTTAGACAAAACTCCTAATTGCAATAAAATTTATGATAAGGAAAAAAAATGAGACAAGGTGTAAACAGGGGAAGTTTCTTAAAGAACCTTAGCTAATCCCGAGAATTAGGGTTTTGTTACATGGAGGATAAAGAAGGGTTTATCCTAGGAAACACTCAGCTAGAGCATTAAGTAAAATCCAAATTAGTTCAAGGCCTCAATAAAACTTCAGGAATGAGTAAGAACTTTCTCAAGGAAACACAGGCCATGTTTTCACTTATATTTAGACAATAATAAATAATGCAAGAACAGAAAATCAATTTGGTGAAAGACAATCCTTCTTTTTACTTATCCCCAGTATGTCCTAAAATGGTCGAATTAGCTACTCTTTCTCGCTGAAACGATTCCATGGGGATCAGTGGAAATTTTTTGATTTGGAGCAGCACCTCAAGCTCAAAGTGAAAAAGAGTTGCCATTTTCTAAGTTTGATAATGTATTTGAAAGTCTAGAACAAATAACCAGACAATAAATATTTTCTGTAACATGCTGGAAAACTCAGATCTGACTGTCAAGGAGCTGAATCTACTTTACACTGCTGGGAAAAATGCATTAGTGTCTGGAGCAACTAATATTAGTAGGTGAAGGAGATAAGTAATGAGGCAGAAAAAGAACAAGAAGAAGACTGAATGTACAAAGCAATTCATGGTGAGGCGAGATATTGATTTGAAATTACAGTTGATTACACTGGTAGGGGGCAAGGAAGGCAGTATTTTCTCAGATGTGAACAAGTGACATTTCAAAGCACTTTTTCTGTGTTTGAACTCAGACCTCTCATTGGGCCTCATGTTGGTACAGAGAAAGAAGAGATAGGTAATTGTAGGATATCGGCTTCCTTTTTTTTCTTTAAGAAAATGAAAAAAGGCATTTCATGGTTAAAATCTCCAGAAGCTTAAATAGCATATAAAATAAATATTATCATAAGCTCATAGAATTTTCTTTAATTTTGTCTCCAGTTTTTCTTTAACTTTATTCAACTTCCGTCTTATATTGACTTAGCAATTAGTGAGACATTGCTCTTTGGCTATTTACTATTGCAAATGACTCATTGGATCAGGAAAAGTATGGAGACTACCTCAAGAGAACTAAGCAGGGAATATAAGATTGAAAGTCAAAGAATTATAGTTAATATGTGATTTATCTGGGCACCACATATGGTCGTCTAAGTCCTGCTAGGAGTGATCCCTGAGTGGAAAGTCAGGAATAAGTTTTGAGGACAACAGAGTGTGGCTCAATCCCCACCCTACCCCCCACCACAACCCTCGAGTGAAAAGAATAAGCAAAAGATAGAAATGAGTTGGGTTGTTGCTTTTCTTTGTTTGTTTAATTTTTCCTTTTGTATTTTGTATTTGTTGTTTGTTTGTTTATGTGTTTGATTCAGACTAATATTTATTTCAGAGGTGACCTAGTTAGAAGAATAGAATGACGAACTATGAAGAAAATGCTGATTCTCAAAGAAAATCTACCAAGAGTGACTTTCTGTTATATAGGTATCCAGAGATTCAGTGACGTTTGAGAAATCTAGATCTTTAGTAAGAGCTAGTATTAATAAGTTTGATGCATGGGAAAAGAATAGGTTGGAAGGAGCATTCAAATCAAAGAAGTGGGGGTGGTCATAAGAAAGTCTACAGCTTTCCTTCCTCTATTTCACCCAGATTCCAAGTCTGGACAAGGCAGCTTTTGAATAACCTGATAAAGCTTTAGAGTGATAAAATAAAACCTTGAGAAGAGTACCATACCTGGTAGAAAAACTCCCCTTTCAAAATAGAACTTGATGTCACATAATAGCATTGTACCTACCCGTTCAGTAGCCCTAACAGAAGGCCCCGAGACACTGTGCATACAAGGAGACTTAAGGTATAATAATTGCGCTTAGAATCACTCATAAGGACAAAAATGCATAGAGCTGTGATTTTACCAAAGAAATCACTCCCAATAATCCCCCATAGTTTAAGTCACTAAACTGGATACTAAAGGTGCTATTTTATGGGGACATCTCACAATAAGCAACCCTCTTCTAGGAATCTGTCTTTCATTATTTAGGCACCTGGCCAGTCACAGATGTTAATTTCAAAAAGAGAGAAGCAATGACTTTAGGTAGCGTTGTTTTGTTTGTTGCTGTTTTTTTTTTTAATTTTTATTAGTGAAACACCATGAGGTACCGTTGTAGACTTACAAATTTTGTGCTTGGGTTTCAATTATACAATGATCGAATACCCGTCCCTCCACCAGTGCCCCTTCTCCACCACCACCAGTCCCAGTATCCCTCCCACTTTTTGAGGCATAGTTTAGTCCACCAGAAAACATGGACAATCATGAAAAATTACAATTATTTTCAACTTGAATAGTACCTTTGAACTATCCCAGGTTCTTTAAATAATAATGAGGAGAGGGAGGGCACATGACATCAGCTGAATAAATTAGAATCTTTGCGGTAGGAAGCAGCATTTTTCTTTAATTAGTCAAGTGATTCAAAAGGGCTTTCACAGAGCCTAGGTTAATATATCTTTCAGCATAAACTACAAATGGCACTCATCCTGGGCAGATACCATATAATTTCCATTGTGGATGGGTGAATTTGGTCAGTAATATACATTTCAGATAATCCCTGCTCTTTTTTTTTTTTTGAGGGTGGAGGGTGCACACCTGGCAGTGCTCAGGGATTACTCTTGACTCTGTACTCAGGATCACTCCAGGGGGTGCTCAGGAGACCATATGTGGTGCTGGGGATCAAACCTGGGACAGGCACTTGAAAGGAAATTTCCCTACCATGTGTACTATCACGTCACTGTGTCACAGCCTTCTGATAAATAGTTTAGATGAATTCAGATGCCCTTGGACATCTCCAGTTGGGTTGTAAGTAAAATCTGGAAGATTTTCATCAACCTTAAGATGAACTATTTCTCTAAGTACTTACTTTGGGATTTTGGGATTTTGAAACAGCAAAGAATACTTAAAATTGTCTATGAGGTAGAGTTGGGAGGACCATAATGAGCTCATTAGATCTTCAGATTACATCCTGAGTAAGAGAATGGTTCCTTTCACTATAGAAGTAGTTTCCCTAATATTGTCACATATTTTAGATAAATGATGATTGAAAAACTTGTAGTGCTTAATAAGCAAATCAAATAATCCTAGGGAGCTGTATTTGACAGAACTCTCCTCTACAAATCTATACTTATCACCTACATGTAGGGAACAGAAAAATGTCCTGGAAATGTTACCTGTGTGAATCATGATCATGTGCTAAGAGATATCAGAATCATATTAGAGGTTAAGTCAAATACAGAAAATATGAAAATGTATTTTTCAACTTCAATTTTCAATTTAAAATTTGGAAAAGTTCAACCATTTGATTTATTTGCTAACATATTTATGTGTCTTATCCATTGCATTTGACATATTACATGATCCCAGATCACCTGTAAATAAATATTAACTTTCTATTGGTTGGGGAAAAAATCTTATTATACTTTAAGAACTCTATTTTTAAAAATTCAAAGCTTTTATTGTTACAAATGAGAACATAATACAATTACTATAAATAATTTATCAGTCTTTAGATATCTCTATCCTTATTGCATTTATTATAGTCTAACTGGGTTGGAGCAATAGCACAGTGAGTAGGGAGTTTGCCTTGCCCGCGGCCGACCCGGGTTTGATTCCTCTTCCCCTCTCAGAGAGCTCGGCAATACTGAGAGTATTCTGCCTGCCTGGCAGAGCCTGGCAAGCTCCCTATGGTGTAATTTATACGTTCAAAACAGTAAAAACAAGTCTCACAATGGAGATGTTACTGGTGCCCACTCAAGCAAATCGATGAACAATGGGAGGACAGTGCTACAGTGCTATAGTCTAACTATTCACCTAACAAGGGTTTTGTAATTAATATTCTTGAATATTGAAATGTATTGGTTTTATCATATCTGCATCATACAATATTTTCCTGTCAAGAAAATAGGTTTTTACTCTTTATCTTATTTTTGTTTCTTCAACCACTATTTATATTCCAGGACTAAACCTCATGGCATATCATTTTCAGTTATAATTTTCCTTGTTTGTATATTTTGGCATACTTTGATCACCTTCTCTTCCCAAAACAGTTAGCAAACATTCTCCCACATGCAGAAAACCACTTATTGAGAAAATATTTTATATTTACTGCCCATTGAAATCTAAATCATTATCATTAACCAACTGTTCTAAAGCATGAATAAGTCCAGCACATACATTGAGCAGGAAATACAGTTCCCAACTATGAGTGATAGTCAGTAGCAGAAGATCTTTGAATAAAGGGACATAGGATGATTAGATACCAGACTGATAACCAAGAAGGAGATGGCCTCTCTTTTATTTGTGTCCACAAGTCATTGATCTATATCTAAAGATGATGTTTACTCCGAATTTGGTTTAAGTGATTAGCTGAAAACACAGTCTATCAGTTGAGGTGATTTATCTAATTTAGGATGGCTCCAGAGGTCTGTCAGCAATTTACCAAATAGATAAGTTTTCAACCCAGGGAATAAAATGGATATGAACTTCAATTGTTCATTGTGATATCTATTTATATAGTTATTAGGTGAACTTGATTAAAAGTTTCTACCTGTGTGGTGTGTTATTTGTGTTTTTATTTCTATAATGTTTTATTTAGGATTACTTCTATTACCTTTGTGAAAACTTACATAGATAACTGGGATGAAGAGTTTTGCATACAAATGAGCCTGAGACAATAAAACTCTCACCTCCATTGTTCTCTTCCTCTCACTCTTCTTGTCCTCTCATTGTTGCCCCATTATTTCAACTCTATATGGCTATTTAAATATAGCCATATTTAAATATATAATATATCATACATAATCAGAGCATGGTAAGCTACCATTGGCATATCTGATATGGCACAAACAGTGACAATAATAGGTTTCATCAGTGACCAAAATACAAAGACAGTCTACAGAATGGGAAAGGATATTCACTGAATACACATCAGACAAGGGGTTGATATCCAGGATATACAAAATACTGGTTAAACTCCACAAGAAGAAGACATCCAACCCCATCCAAAAATGGGGCAATGAAATGAACAGAAACTTTCTCAAAGAAGAAATCCGAATGGCAAAAAAGCACATGAGAAAATGCTCTACATCATTAATCATCAGGGAGATGCAGATCAAAACCACAATGAGATACCATCTCACACCTCAGAGACTGGCCCACATTCAAAAGAACAAAAGTAACCGATACTGGCGTGGATGTGGCGAGAAAGGGACACTCCTTCACTGTTGGTGGGAATGTCGACTGGTTCAGCCCTTCTGGAAAACAGTATGGACGATTCTCAAAAAATTAGAAATTGAGCTCCCATTTGATCCAGCAATACCACTCCTGGGAATATATCCCAGAGAGGCAAAAATGTATAGTCGAAGTGACATCTGCACTTGTTTGTTCATTGCAGCACTCTTTACAAAAGCCAGAAACTGGAAGAGACCTGAATGCCCAAGAACAGATGACTGGTTAAAGAAACTTTGGTACATCTACACAATGGAGTACTATGTAGCTGTTAGAAAAGATGAAGTCATGAAATTTACATACAAGTGGTACAATATGGAAAGTATCATGCCAAGCGAAATGAGTCAGAAAGAGAGGGATAGACATAAAAATATTGCATTCATCTGGGGGATATAAAGTAACAAAGTATGAGATTAATACCCAAGAATAGCTGAGATCAGCACCAGGAGGATTACTCCATAACTTAGAGGCCAGCCGGGTATCCTAGAGGAAAGGGCAGCTCAGATAGAGAAGGGAGCACCAAATAAAGGGTGTTTGGAGGATCCTCCCAGGAGGGGAGATGCATGTCGAAAGTAGACTATGGACTGAACATGTTTGCCACTCAATGCCTCTTTTGCAGACCACAACACCCAAAAGGAGAGAGAGAACACAGGGGATTGCCCTGCCACAGAGACAGGGGGGATGGGGGGATGGGGGTGGGAGGGATATTATCCATGGTGGTGGAAAATGGGCACTGGTGGAGGGATGGGTAACTGATCAGTGCATAATCGAAACCCAAGCACAAAAAATTGTAAATCTACAACTGTAAAAAAAAAGTAAATAAATAAAGGGAAAAAATAAATTTAAAAAAAAATAGGTTTCATTTTCATGATGCTGAAAGAGCCTCCAATATGGCAGCACCAGGAAAGATGAGTAAGGAGAGGCTGCTAAAATCTCAGGGATGGGACAAATGAAAATATTACTGGCACCCGCTTGAATAAATCGATGAATAATCGGATGATAGTGATACAGTGACAGTGATATTTCAACTCTTTTGTCCCCAAAAGAAGATATGTAGAAAAATATACACATTTAAACATTCATATATATATATGTATTTTTCACAAAATAAATATTTCTAATATGAACCTTTAATATAAAGGCGTGGGTTCTCTCCTCTCATCTCCTTCCCTCCTCTCTCCTCCCCTCCCGTTTCCTCTCCTCCTCTCCTCTCCTCTCTTCCTCTCCTCTCCTCTCCTCTCCTCTCCTCTCCTCTCCTCTCCTCTCCTCTCCTCTCCTCTCCTCTCCTCTCCTCTCCTCTCCTCTCCTCTCCTCTCCTCTCCTCTCCTCTCCACTCCCCCTCTCCTCTCATCTTCTCTCCTCTCCTCTCCTCTCCTTTTCTCTATGCCCCTCCTAACCTCTTTTTCCTGCCTTCCTCTCCCCTCCTTTACTTTCCCTTTCTTTCCCCTTTCATTCTTTTTCCCATTTTCCCATTTTTAATTTCTTTTTCCATAAGACTAGATTAGTCAGACATCTACTGACTCAGGTACTGAGAGTGCACACACTACTGGACTTGGATGCTATTAACATCATATGAGAGATGTACAAAGACCTTTATCCATACTTCATTAACATAAATAATGTGTGTGTTTGTGTGTGTATGTTTATGTATCTGTGTGCCTGAGAAGGGACTTCCCCAGGCCACTGAGGATGACAAAGGACCAGGAGAACGGAGAAACAGTAACTAGGCCCCAGGCTAGTCAGTAATTCGTTTCTCTCTCCTCCCTGGAATAGTCCCATCTCTCCCTTTAAGGCACATTTATAGTCCTAGTTTTGTTTGTAGTCCTGGTCATCAGAGTTGCATTATCCTAGTCTCCTTGTAGACCTCAAAGTCCTCTCTTTCATTATATCCTCTTTCTCGCCTCTATGTAGTCTCATAGTCCTTTACTTGCAGTCATCATCATCATCTGGTTCTCCTTCTAGTCCCAAAGTCTCCAAAGTCTCAGTTTTTCTCCTTTTCTTCAAAGTCTAATTGTCAACCTTCTCACCCTCAACATCAAACCTTCAGCATCTAATCTTCAGCATTTTCAATATCTTGTCCCCAGAGTCTACTCTTCAATATCTTCAACATTTCCATCCCTCTTACCACTTACAGCATAGTTATATAGAAATCATGAAGGGTGGGGATACAAAGGTGGGGTTGAACATTGTCATTGAACAAAGAGATGTAAAGCCTTATCTTCAGGAGATTAATTCAAGGACAAAATCTCATCTGTAGAATTACTCTAGATGACTATGAGTTCCACTTAAGGGCGAGATTCCATCCAGGGTGTACTGTTTCTATTCTCCTTATCTAGTAATTGATTTAAACAATCATAGTAAATTTATTTCTCATAATATTTCTAGCAATGTCATTTTGTCTGAACACAGTAAGAGATATATTAAGCTTAAAGGGTGGCTCTTTCTGGAGACATCTCGCTATATATCCCAGACCATCGTTAGCCAGGTTAGTCTTTCCTAAGCCCAACAGCATTCTTATTCAGTTACTTCTTTTTAGGTTATGGCAGAGTTTGTCCATGACTGTGCTTCTTAATTTATAGTCAAGTATCATGGTGCTTGGCCTGGCCCATTGCAATGCTAGGGTAGCTCACAGCTTGCCCTGGGTCCATCCAGTCCCTCGTCAGGAACCTGCTCTTGGAGTACTAGGATTTAAGGGTGACCATGGCTTAAGTCAAGTAATTATGGATGCACAGGAGTAAATATTATTTTGGGAGCTGGAGTGATAGCACAGTGGGTAGGGCATTTGCCTTGCATGTGGCCCAACCCAGGTTCAATCCCCAGCATCTCATATGGCCAGGAGTAGTTCCTGAGTGCATGAACCAGAAGTAACCCCTGAGCATCACTGGATGTGACCCAAAAAGCAAAAAAAAAAAATATTTTGGAATCAAAGGCCATGTTACAAAGCATAACATCAACTGTCTTCCTGTGTCTATACAAAAAAAGGTAAAGATAAAGGTAAAGGCCCTCCCGTTGATCGTCGATTTGCTCGAGCGGGCCCAGTAACGTCTCCATTGGAGACTTTGTTGTTACTGTGTCTGGCATATCGAATACTCTCGGTAGCTTGCCGGGCTCTCCGAGAGGGGCGGAGGAATCGAACTCGGGTCGGCCATGTTGGCTGCGTGTAAGGCGAATGCCCTACCCGCTGTGCTATCGGCATTGCTAAATAAACCATGCAAATGATATAAAGGAAAGAGAAAAACAAATTAGGATTATTAGTGCTGATGGAACTGTGTGTGCCACAGGGGTACTGTTGCGGGAGTAGCTTAATAAACCTAAGCTGGAGGAGCAACCTAATGTTATCCAACAGTGACCAAAGGAGTAATCATTACTTATATTCCAGGTATATTTACCCACATATAAAAGCTGTTTTACTACATTTTTTTTTGTCTTGTGGATTTCAGTTGATTGCAATATTCTGAGACCAGATTTAAGCTGGGGGAGAGTCTGCCCTGTGCAGTGGGTAAGTAGCATCAGGGGATATAAAGCATGTCCTAATATCTAAGTACATAGTCCAGGGTATTGGGACTCTGCTCACTTTAATAGTAAAAATTCCATATCAAAATTATTTTACCTGGGGTTATAGTGACAGAACAGCAGATTGGGTGTTTTCCTGCCATGCAGCTGACCCAGGTTTGATTCCCAGCATCCCATATGGTCCCCCGAGCATCGCCAAGAGTAATTCCTGAGTGCAAAGCCAGAAGTAACCCCTTTGCATTCCCGGGTGTGAACTGAAATTCCAAAAAGAAATTATTTTACCTAATGAAATATACATTATATAATTATTTTCATAAAGAACAAAATGTTATTTTGCTTATCTATTTGGCATCTAGAGAACCTGAGGTGTGAATGACTCAATCGTTGGTTTATACTCTTCCTTAACCCCTAAATTAAATTCTAGAAAGATAAAAATAATAAAGGGAATAAAAGTGCTTTATTTAAACCTTACAGAAAATGAAGAATCCTCTCTGTATGCATAGACCTTAGACTAGATATCAGAAAAGGTGTTGTAATCCCTCTGCTTGGGAAAGCAATCTCAATCTAAAAGTTTTGGATTCAAGATTAGGGACTTCAGACTTACACTGAAAGAGTATAGAAGGGTTATTTATTACATATAGCACGAATCTTCCCAAGAAGATAGAGGAAGTGTCCCAAAGCTAGGATAAAAATGATTTGAGTGAGGAACGATATAAGGTTCGGATTGAGTTTATTTATATTTTGAAGTAGGGCTAGAGTGACGGCTTCTCACTCTGAGCAGCCATTTGTGAGATTTGAATGGTCAGTTGGTACAAAAAAAGATAGTAGCTGAACTTTATCAGTCTGCTGAGGTGCAGAGTCAAGATTAAGACTTCAAAGTTGCTTAAATGGGCCAGCGAGACAAAACAGATAGTACAGCAATCACGGTGCTTGCTGCCTTCCATACAGCCCATCCAGTTCTATATGGTAACAAATGGGCCTCTGAGCCCCACTAGGAGTAAACTTAGAAACAACCAGTAGTAATACCTGAGCACAGATAAGTATGGCACAAAATGAAATAATAATAACAACAACAAAAACAACTGTGTATTCTTGAGGCAGCTAGGGAAAACCCCACGACTCTCTCTCGCCACCTGTGTTCGGTGATCTTGGGCTACTTCCCCACCGGGGATGGTGATGCCATAGGCAGAATCTGGAGGGAAGGAGGGCCAAGCTGGTTGGTGAGCATTGGCCATTTATTCCATTCTCCCAAGCCGCCTGTTCCAGTTTCACTAAATCCCTCATTCTGGTCTCACACTGCCCCTCATTCTCGTTTTCTCCTGTCTTTCCCGCTTATTTCCCTATGCTCCATCTCGCTGCCTTGGTCTCTCTCTAGTCTCTCACCAACTCCCCTGCATTGGGTGTAGTCACAACACCCCATCTGGTAGCATAGTCAACATGTCCAAAGCCCTTCCTGATCGCTGCTCAGGTTCAAGGGAGGGAAATATCACCTAGGAGTGTTTCTCCTCTTCTTAGTCCAAATACTTAATTAACATCTTAATTAACATCTTAATTCTACTTCTTAATATTAGTTATTTTGGATGGACACAGTAAGAGATACATTGAGCTTGTAGGGTGGTTCTCCTGGGGACATCTCAGACTACAGTGCTCAGGCCAGTTTAATCTTTTCTAACTCTAGCAAGGTCCTGACCTAGATGTTACTTTTTGGATCATGGCAGAATTTGTCCATGAACATACTCTTAATTTATAGTTAAGTATTATGACACTTTGGTCAGACCCATTTTGATGCCAAGGTAGCTCATTGCTTGCCTTGGGTACATCCAGTCCCTCGTTGGGACCCTGTTTGGGGGGTGCTAGGAATTAAGGGCAACACAGAGGCTTAAATTGGAAGAACAGATTCCCAGGAGTGAATATAATTCAGAGTCAATTAACTCCCAAGTTACAAAAACATAGCATTAACTTTCTTCCTGTGTCTATACAAAAAGGGCATCACTCTGAATTAACTATGCAAAGGATTTGAGGAAAAGAGAAAAACAATATTTACAAGTCAACAGAGTCTGATGAGGAGGCAAAAGTAACTGACAGGTTGGGGGAGCAATCAACAAACCAAAGTTCCCTGCAGCCAGGGAGGAAGAGCAAACCAATGTTATCTTACAAACAACAATGAAAATAACCTGACAAAAGTAAAAATTACAAAATAAGAGTCCAGCTTAAGTACATTCTTAAAATATGTTTGTCACTCTAAAACACAGTCAAATATTTAAAATGATAGGTGAAAAAAAAATAAAAAAAAATATGCTTGTTGACCTTTCATCATATGATTCATTATGGAAATAAGTCTCAGGTAATTGGCAGTATAAGCACTATGTATTCATCTAGAGCTTCCCAGAGTAATCAGTAGACCTGGGGCCCTCCTAGCAATGCTCAGTCAGAGCTGACAGTTCAAGGTAGGTGCTGAAGGTGCTGTGCTGCTGAGGTCATTTCCTGCAGGGATACCGGGGAACTCCTGATGGTGTTCATGGGCTTTTAGATCTGCTTCACGCAACACTAGGGGGACCACACATCGACAGGAATCAAGCTGGGGTAGCTCACAGGTCTTTTCTCTTTATATCTACCAGGCCAAGTAAAAAGTAAGTAGACGATGACTGAATTGTAGACTAGAGTGGTAAAGGAAATAATGCAGATGTAAAGTGAATTAGAATCAAACAAGTCTTGAGACATGGATCGAATGTTACTATCCACAATATAGAAAATTATTCAAGACAAATCCCTTTTCAATCTATGTTGAAACATCTGTTTTGTCCCGTCACAGTCGTAGTCTGTCTGTATCTCTCTCTCTCTCCCTCTCTCTTTCTCCCTCTCTGTATTTATCTTAAATACACATATATTTAAGATCGAAGTATTTACATACAGAACAAAAAAATGTTTTGAGCAAAGTTTATAATAGAATAAACCTCTGTGCACGGAATATTCGCAGAGACAAAGAAAAACATATTTCAACTTTTGAATTGAATTGAGTAGTTATTATTTTTATGATTGCCTCCCTTTTTTCTTCATTCATTTTCCCTTTGCACGTTTGCCGATTCTCAGATAGGTGGAGAGGTTGGCAGTCATAGATGTCCAAACCATAAAGCAGCTTTCCCGAGGGTCAAAGCAAATCACTGCATAAATCAACATACATGAGGATTTCATAGTCTCTCAGCCTCAGGAGGACTTTTGAAAACTGACATGCTAGTGCTTTTCAAGTTGCCTTTGTATAATTTGCAGGTATTCTCAGCCTTACTCCCTCACCACTTCCTACAAAAATGTTAGAAAACTTCAGACGGCAGCTTTTGCCTTTGAAACTTTTGGATATCTTTCCATCCACAGTTTTGTTTTTGAACCTCAACTGCCACAAGCAGCCTTAGAAATGGGATTTCCAGAGTTCTGTGATAGCACACCCCCATCAGACAAAAAAATGGGATTTTTCTGAGGAAGTCTCCTAGAAAGCTGTCCCAGCCCTATTGTGAGAATTTAGAAAAGATTTCGGTGTCTGCCCTCTTCTCAAAAACTGGGTCCGTACCATATGGCCTTAACAAATTGTTGTAAAACAAAACAAAGGAAATGGAGATAAAGAAGTATATTGCCTATCCCCACCCCCAAGGACTTTAGGTAAGCCTACACAATTTCACATGATGTTCTATAGCTCTGGGTGGGTAACTGAACTGCAGGTGATAATTTTATTTAAAATTTTTCTGGCCCAGGTTCAATTCCTCTGCCACTCTCAGAGAGTCAGGCAAGCTACCAAGAGTATCTCGCCCACACGGCAAAGCCTGGAACGCTCGCTACTCGTGACATATTCAATATGCCAAACACAGTAACAACAAGTCTCACGAAGGAGATGTTACTGGGCCCGCTCGAGCAAATCGATGAACAACAGGAGGACAGTGCTACAGTGCTTTCTTGCTCAATTATTTAATCATTTATTTATGGAAAAAAGTGGGTTTCATCATTTAGTCTTTTTTCTTCCCTTTTTGGGTCACACCTAGTGATGCATAGGGCTTACTGCTGGCTCTGCACTCAGGAATTATTCCTGGCTGTGCTCAGGGGACCATATGGTATGCTGGGAATTGAACCTGGGTCAGCTGCGTGCAAGGAAAACTCCCTACCCACTGTGCTATCACTCCAGCCCTCATCATTTAGTCTTTAAGTTTAAAAAGTATATTAAAATTCTAGCTTAGTGCCAGAGAGGTAGTATAGCGATAGGACACTTGTTTTTCGTTTGGCCCACCCTCCACAGAACTACCAGGAGTGATCCCAGAACACACTCCCAGGAGTAATCCCTGAGCACTGCCAGATGTAGCCCCCAAAACGAACTAAATAAATAAGTAAAATGCTTTTTCAGTTCTTCTTTCTTTGATGGTCAGTGAGACAGTGATGAGAATTTAGCAATGGGCTTCAAGGAGATGATGGAGTTCTAAGAGATAATCAAGTTAATATCCTGTTGATAGGAGGCTTCTTAATGTGCTGAGTCCTTGATGAGAAATGCCAACTATATTCCTAGTCTTTTTAAGTGCCTGGAGGAATGGTCCTAAACCTGTTAAAGGCATTTCAATACATATTTATTTACACTAATATTTATTTTTGTATTTTGTATGATTATGCATTGAGTAAAAGACTGTTTACTTTTTCCTGAGTAAATTTCCAAACCTGTATGGAAAATAGAAATGTGAACAGAAAATTATAAACAGGTCAAAGAAATCTATGCCAAATTTAATTCTGTGTGTACGTATATGGAGCAGATGAGTCAAAAATAAAAAAAAAATAAAAAGTGATGTAATATTCAATAATTCTAAAGTGACTGCCAACAAAGAACCTGAAGAAAAACCAATTGCATTGTTCTGTGTTTTATTTCCAATGCAGAGAAATGTGCATATACACATATAAAAACGCGAAAAGGAAGTCAAACAACATATATGTAATCATGAACGTTTTATTAGAAAATAATAATTTTTTATAACATTTTACATTTTTAAATTCCTTTCAAAGACCTAGAGTGCATTTTTACCCCCTCCCACAAGAAAATAACTTAATTGCAGATAATTACACATTATGTTAAAAATTGTATATTTTTATTTTCATTTTTCTGACTTCTTGGTAAATATTTATTTTAATAACCACTTACCTCATTCAGAAAAGATTTTACTGGAACACATACAAAAAAGTAGACCAAGGCATAAGGTACAGATATGAATCAGATCAGCTTTTTGAGGTGTTATTTGGTTAATTTGATTAAGTAACAAGTTTAAAACAAATAATCAACTAGTTGACACTCTAGTGAGAACATCTGAAATAGTTTATAATCAAGTGGCAAAATACACAGGTTATAATTACACAGTGATACTATAAAATATTAAATAAGATGCTACAAGACAAATGATAAATTCAGAGTCCTGATGAGAAGACCACGTACAGATAGAACTATTTAAAATGAATCAAATCTGGGAAAGATTTTTTTAAAAATCCAATATGCAAAAAAGTAATAGTGAGAAGCAGAATTGCTATTATCAGAAATAATAAAAATGGAAAGGGGAAAGGGTTATATAACTTTAATGTGCACAAGTGGAAATAAATCACATTTTGGAGAATATTTTCATGTGTTGCTTAACATCAGGAAATATTCTGGAAAGTGTCAGGTGACATGATTGTTATGTTTTGAGTTGAAAACAATTTGTTTATGCATAAAAAAGTTAATGTCAATGATATGCTTGGTGAAACTAGAAATATCTATAAGTTCTTAAAAGTACATAGTTGATAGTTAATTTTCTGTCTATGTATAAGAAAGAAATCACCAAATGACTATCACTGAGAGTATTTGATATGCCAGACACAGTAACAACAAAGTCTCCAATGGAGACGTTACTGGGCCTGCTCGAGCAAATTTTTTTCATTTCAGATCTTGAAATATTAATAAATGTTTAATCAGGGAAAATTCTGTCACTATATATTTTCTGATCAGTTAAAAGTAATAAAAATATAAAAGACTTCTGCATAAGTCACAATAAATAGACACACAATATAAACAAAGGAAATTAGAGATACAAATGACAAAATGTTGAAAATAGATGAACAGGAAAGCAAAATAAAAATATAAACTGGTTCATGTAGAAAGCAACTTAATTGCTGAATATGAATATATATGCATGCATTTCCTATTACCTGTGTTAACTACAGACTATTATATATATTACTGTTAAATATATAGATAACTTTGAAAATTCATTGTTTTAATAAAACAAATTATCTCAAGAGGTAAAAATTTAGCAATATCAAAATTTTAATTTAAATGTTTTAGGAACTATGATATATAAAGCTGTCCATAACAGGGTTTTAACATACAATGTTCTCATACCAATCTTACGAACAGTGTCAACCTTGGTTCACTATTGTCCTCAGGTTCCTTACCAACCCCTATCTTTACTCCTGAACAGGCACATTTTTAAGTATTGTATTTGTATTTTTAAATATACTCTTGTATTTTTGGTTCCATGCTCCTTGTTGGCTCTATGACATTCTCTCTTTCTGTCTGTCTGTCTGTCTGTCTGTCTCTCCATATATATACATATGCATATATATGGAAATATATATGCATATATGTATATATATATAGTATATATATACATATATGCATATATATACACATCCACACAGACACAGGAATGTGTGTGTCTGCACACACACAAACACACTCATGCATGTACACACAGATACAAACACAGCTGTCTTTTATACTGTATATAATCTGACTTATCTTACCTCAAAATTCCAAATGGTCATGAGGTTAGACTTATTAACCAGTATATGTTAGAAATAAGTTTTTGTTGAATATCTGAACCCTGTAAGCTTCATCCCCAAGTGAAAAGTAGGCAACATTCATTTGAATGTTTTTAGGACCGTAGTATAGTTCTTCCTTCGGGCTAAGTGCAGTTACCTTATTCTTGCGAAGCTAACTGCATGAAGTCAGTCTCTGGCTTCCGTTTTAGGTACACCACCATTCATCTGTCATACTCTTTTATGGAGGGTTTTCTCATGAATTACATTGAATATATCATTCAATTCTCTTTTTGTCTCTATGATTTTATATAAAAGCTCTTTTTTATGATGTTTTCCTTTAATTTGAGATTTTGCCTCTCTTGCTGCAATAAATAATCTGCCTTTCAGTGGTTCTTGCCATTTTGATTTTAATGTGTCTTGGAATGGTTCCATTTGAGTATTTTGTCTGGTAAACTTTATACCTCTTGGTTCTGCATACAGCTCTCTCTCCCATGATTGAGAACATTTTTAGCTATTATTGCTCGTATTAGGCTTTTTCCCTAACTTATAATTTTCCTCTCATGCAAATAGTCTTATGATTTGTTGATGATTAATTTGTCTTTTCTTGTTCAGCTTTTGTTAAGGGAAAATTCACAATTGCAAGTAAACTTTTAAAAAATGCATTGAATGAAATTGTGTTACATTACTGTTGCTGATGTTCTGGGAGGGGCCAGAAAATAGTGGAACTCATTTCCTTATAAAATTCCTGAGGTTGTTTAAATTTTCTGATGTTACATTTTTTCTAAAGAATAGAAATAATACTATTTGTATTGTAAAATCACTGTTCATAAAGTCAGAGTTAAATAAGAAACATCTCTATTAATAAAAGTAATTCTAACTATTTTTATTATTTTCCAAATCAAATATGTGTAAAGGCTATGAATTGATATTTCAGAGCCATGTGGCAATATTATTTTATTTTCTGTCACTGTCACTACTCGGGAAAAAAAACTAATTTTACTATTAATATTCTAATATCACCATAGAATCACTAGAAGATAATTGCAAAGATAAAAATATAATTGTTGAGCAAGCTACATATATATATAAAAGTATTAAAATATTTCATCATTACCCAATACAATATTTAAAATTATTTTTAAATCTTGCTTTAAATTTAGCTTTCCAATTGGTAATTCATTGCTTCATGTGGAGAAGATAAGAAATGAAACAAGAGAATAACAATAGAATGTATGTTAATACAAAGTTTTAAAACTTTTGAGAACACTTTCAAAAATCCTCATTCATGTCATTCAGCCTTAATTAGTGTTAAACCAATCCACATATGAAAATGAAATTAGAAAGTCAGGGGTAAAATGTAAAAGTAAATTGAATAGCAAACAACTTACATTGTGATCTCAAATAAAGGAAAACAGTACAAGAAATGAAGCCACAATTCACAAAAAGAAGATATTTGCTTTCTATTAGCATGTCCAAACTCCTTTTACTTAACTGCAGATCTGAAGGTCTAACATTTGACACTACTGGATTTGCTCATTTCCCCTTTCCATTAGTTTAATTGACTATAGTTAAAAGCAAACATCATTTTTGGAAATAAGTTTGATGAAAATAATTGTCTCATTATATAATTCTATGAATATCTTAATAGCATCCTCAGATGAGAAACAGGATAATATAATGTGACTACAAGGCAGAACAGGGAAAATAGTTTTTTGTGTTAAGAAATATTTAGAATAGATATTTAGGGAAAAAATTAAGCCACATATCCCACAGTTTGAAAGAAACTATGAAAGTGTGTTCTTAGAGACTCGATCATTTTTTGTCTCATGGTATAGCAAAACTTTCTTGATGATAAAATGGACATTTCTGTTACTACACAACCTAAAGATAAAGAACATATTACTAAAATTATTATTCTACAAAAATAGATTAACATTACAACTACGTATTGTTTATAAAACACAACACTATGTCAGGCATGCTGTTTTTTCAAACATCTTTTTAATTGATATGAAAATCTATGAAATGCAAAAACTGAAAGAAATTTTCTATAAAGAAAGAAATATTTGCAATACTATTATAGCTTTTCTAATATAATTTTCTAATCCAAAATTTGTAATCATTTCCAATATTTTCCTGATTCTTTCATAATTTTACCTTATTCAGGAAAACACATATAATTGATATTGAATTTTGAATTTTTGAATTTATAGTTTCAAAGGGTTTATTTTCACATGATAAAGGAATATAAAAATATTTTTTTAATCTTAAAAATATGACAAAGATGGGGCTGTAGCAATAGCACAGCGGGTAGGGCATTTGCTTTGCATGCGGCCAACCCGGGTTCGATTCCCACCATCCCATATGGTCCCCTGAGCACTGCCAGGGGTGATTCCTGAGTGCAGAGCCAGGAGTAACCTCTGTGCATCACTGAGTGTGACTCCCCCAAAAAAAGCAAAAATAAATAAAAAATAAATAAAAGAAATATGACAAAGATATTAGAAAGAAACCCTTGTCCCTTACTTCTAAAAGATAATTGCATTTTAATGTTTTCCTGAAGTTACTCGTTGAATTGTTTTTGTGCATATTGTTACATTGAAATATGAAAATCTGCACAAATGGAATTCACAGAAATTATTTACATATATAGAAGATTTTTTTTTGGTTTACAAGTATGCCATGAACAAAGATAAACTGGAAAGAAGCTTTTAAATGTTCTTCTACACTTGAAACACACACACATATATTATTATTATGTATATGTATATACATATACGTATATATATCCATATCACTGTATCACTGTCATCACTGTTGTCCCGTTGTTTGTGGATTTGCTAGAGCAGGAGCCAGCAACGTCTGTATTCATCCCAGTCCTGAGATTTTAGCAACCTCTCTTTACTTGTCTTTCCCCACAACTGGAGGCTTTTCAAGGTCAGGGGAATGAGATCTGTTATTGTTACTGGTTTTGGCATATCAAATATGCCACGGGGAGATTGCCAATCTCTGCCAATGTGGGCGAAATACTCTCTGTAGCCTGCCAGACTCTCCAAGATATATATATGTATATAATTAATATTATTATTATTAAATATATATATTTCTCTCTATGAAATACTAAACAAAAGCATACAATCGTGAACAAATCTCCACCTCTCTTTTTACAGTAAAGCACAGGCATTAGAGAAAGTGTCTTCTAGCTAACCTAGGTTCTCTGAATTTCTGAATCATCACATGGAAAGGGTCATATTAAAGAGTCAATACGATTATATCTGGATTCCCATGAGGAAGAAATAAAATACCAGATGTGTTACGCCATGCTTCTAGGAGGAGCCTATTTCCACACAGTGAATGAAAGCACTATAATGTTACAGGCATTAACATGAAATATATATATATACACATATATATAATCTGTAATATATGTATTATCTAAATTTAAAAGTGCATGTGAATTTATATATATTATCATAGTTTATTGTGAATATCATAAATGCTACATTTGACTACATGATATCTACTCTCAATTTTTTGCCTAAAATCTTGGTTTATATTTATTTATGTTTGCAGGGCATGTTCAATGGTGCTCAGGCATTATTCCTGTGTCTATGCTCAAGGATCACTTTTGTCAGCACTCAGTAGATTATATATGATATAAAAATTTGAACGAATCAGGGTCACCCAAATGCAAGGCAAGCATTTCTACCTCCCATATATCTCCCCATTCTCAAGTCTTAGTCTGTACAACTCCTTACTATGTGCAGAGAGGGCTAGCTCACATACAACTTTTTAAAAGAAAGAAATGTCTTTTAAACACATGAACTATCAGATTAAACTAGTTCAATTTCCACAATAGATTACATCCATATTTTTGTAAAGCTGGGCCTTCGGTAGCTACTGTCTTCATAAATATTACGTTATAATTAGGGTATCATAGTAAGTAAGAATTATGCTCTAGTTCCTCTAGTTTTCAATGTTAAACACGGTACACAGTGTTCAAGACATGCTAACACACCATTCATAATTGTGGATATTAAGTAATGATATCACTGTAAGAGATAGCTCAAAGTTTTTAATCATAAACAAACACATATATTAAATGTAAGTAATTTGAATATACCTTCTGGTAAACACATATATTTGATGTTTGTGTTGGTAGGAGTTTTGTGGAAACTTTACTGGAGCAAGATGGAAACAGGAAAAATTGGAGATCACTATTTTTTAAAACTTCTATTCGGCAATAATTTTAAACCTTTAAATATGTAACAGGTATCTTATGGACAATCTTCACAGGCTCATCCCGAACCCCCATGCAAGAGACTAGATCTGCTGAAAAACCAAGTACAAGGGACCAGTGATTGAAAACTCCAGGCTTCAAGGAATTCATCAATTATTGGACCACCCCTTCCCATCTCCCTGCCCTTCAGATGTGTTACATTAGGGGTCCTGGTTGTCATACTCACAAACTACCTCTAGGAACCATTTAACGGCATTAATGCCCACGATCCAGAGACTCACAAATGAATCTTGGAATGGAGCAGCCCACCACAGAGACATCTCTGGACCCCAATTATTTAAAATTTTAGAGAGAGACCCTTATAAACATCTGACACTATTCATAACAAGCAATACAAAATACATTATCTAGCATCTGCCTATGGAGCAGGCTTGAGTGATGGTGGGAAAATTCTAAACAAATGGTGGTGGAAAGGTGTAATAGTTGTGGGATTAACGTTGAAAGATTAAATGTAATCAATTTTTATGAAGTTTATGAAAATGAAGTTTTTTAAAAAACTAAGATTTGAGTAAAGCTTTATATGCTCAAAAAACAGGTATCTATAATTCTTTTATTCATGTGAGTTATTTCAGCTGGGTATAAAGTTTTACTTTGTAAATTTTCCCTCATAACTGTGGGTTATTTTCTCTATTTTAAAACAGAGTGAATAGATAAACACATAAATCAAAAGTATCCTTATTTTGAATAATATTTAGTAGTAGACAAATAAATATTAAATCAAAATTTGATAGAATAGCTACTATATTTAAGTAGAGTATTAAAACTTCTATCTGAAATCAGTGCTATTAGTATTGAATTTATAAATTTACTGAAAAACTTGATATTTTTAATGTACAAGTTTTTAAGTCACCAATTTTCATTAATTTCTCAAGTTTCATTAACTTCACCTTATACTACCAGTTTTTCCATTTTTATAGATAATCTATTTCTAAATTTGTGTGCATTTTAATTTTTAAGATCATTTTATTTTATTAAATTCAATTTAATTTCATTAATTGCAGTCTTTGTGAGAAATACAATAAAAGGCATGTGAGTTTTAAATTATTTTATTGATGAGTATGTATGTAGAGAAATGATCCTTATGGTACATTCCCCTAGCAAATTTAAACACAGTTTATCTTCCTATATGGCTGCTAAACAGCAATTCTCTAAAATTGATGTTTTTGGGCAGACTACTTAGTAGAAACAAACACACGAGAAGTTTAAAATATTGCCACAGAGAGAATGAATCCTATAGATACAACCTGCCACAGGAAAATCAGTGTGCTATTGTCCACCATGATCTTAAGACCAATTGTCATTCTTAGGTTCTGGAGAGTTTTTGGTTCTGGCAATGCCTGTGCTACAAAAACTCTGCATGTTGGATTCACTGGTATTCATTTAAATTACTCAGTTGGGCTCCCATGAGCCTGCACTTGAGTTTCAATTTGACTTTCAGGCACCACTGAACCAAAAATAAAAAGCAAAGAACAGCCAAAACTAGAGCATACATTTCATTTTGAGATTGAATTTGGGAATTTAAAAGAGAAATAATCTTGACACAGAAGAATACATAGCATTAATGGGAATTTATGTAAAAGCAAAGAATCTTTTAAGATATGGAGCCCAATGATTTGGTTGATAACATAGTAAAGAAACCAGGTAAATATCAGGTGATTATCACCTGATTTGGTTTTTTTCTGCAAACATTTTGCAGAGCTCTAACTGTGATGTGCATTAGTCACGCTACTGAAGCAGAAAATCAATAAAACGAGGTTCCAAAAATAAAATATTCTTTTGGAATGTTTCTCTGAACTAATTAGCAATGAGTCATTTAAAAGGACTTACCTGTCATTAGGGGGGAAAAGGTATTTACCAAAACCAGTTTCCTGACAAAATATTTTTTTTGAAATTGAGAGAAAAAAAGGACTAATAACCTTTGATTCACAAAGTGACTTTTATTTTGACAATAAATAACCCAGATATCACATTGTGGAATAAGAAACTTAATTATTTTCTGTCATGGTATTTGTCAGAATATACAGAGAAAAAATGATGAATCATAAATAAAAGGTAACTTTTTATCCAGCTATTTAAAAGTTGTTGATTTGAGATCACACACAAATAGGATGAAAACACATCATACTGCTAAGTTTCTAATTTTGTTTGAAGTGTTTACTAAGTTCTCAAATAGATAAAAATATTTTTAATCAGATAATTTTTATACTTCAGATGAAGTACGATTTTTCTCCAAGTATAACTTTTTATCTACCTATTATCTATCTGTCTAATAGGTTGATTTTTATTTCTACGTCTTTAATCATGTATAATTAGTGAACTTATCAATTAAAATGATACTTCAATAATTTTAAAGTAGTGAGACTGTTTTTGCTTTTCCGTTTCAGGAAACTTTTTAAAATTATAAGATTTGTGTATGTGTTAAACCAGTTGAAAAGGATAGAACACACTGATCTCTAAACATACCCAAAAATGAGGCTGGAAAAGTAATATAGTCAGTCAAGCATCTGTCTTGCACATGGCTGACCCAGGCTCAGTCCCTGACAGATCATGCAGTCCCCCAACCTCCTCCAGAAGTGATCTCTGAGCACAAAACTAGGAGTAAGCCATAAGTACCAGTGGATATAGTTCAAGACCATTATATAAATAAATAAATCAAATAAGTAAAACAATAGGAACAATGAGCTATCACCACTAACAAAAGGTACAATAACACGAATACATAATATGTCAGATTGTTTTATTAAAATTTGTATGTAGGGCTAGAGTGACAGTACAGCATGGAGGGTATTTGTCTTGAAGTGGCCAATCGAGGTTTAATCCTAGACATCCCATATGGTACCCCGAATATTGCCAGGAATAATTCCAGAGTGTAGAACCAGGAGTAACTTCTGAGTATCACTGGGTGTGACTCCCCCCAAAATTAATTGTATATATTTTATCTTTCTTGAAAAATAATTGTGACCCTAATAACTGAAAATATGTAGCTTTTCAAAGATAAAATGACAGTGAACAGCAAGCAGACATTGAATTTACAATTATTTAAAAAAGCTAAATACTTCTGAATACTTTTTTTTATGTAGGAGTACTGCTATTTATTCAGTCACTGATTAGGCTGATTGAATTGGGCATGAACTCCACCTTACTTTTTTTTCATTTTTTATAAATTTATTTATTGAATCATCATGAGAGCAGTTACAAAACTTTCGGGTTTAAGTCTCAGTCATACAATGAAATACCCGTACGTTCACCAGTACCCATTTTCCACCATCAAAAACCCCAGTATACCTCCATCCCACACCCTCCCCCCTACTGTTGGGCAGATGATTTCCACATTACTCTCTCTCTCTACTTAGAGTACATTCACTATTTTGACACCAGACCCATTATTATTTGGGATTTTACCCCAACACTCAAATCTGCTGAAAAGGCAACAGTAGACAATTTGTTTTCTATTGCTGGTTATGAATAACATATGATGTCACACAGCTGCAGTAGTGGTCATGCGATTTTGAAATTCTGAAATTCTAACAATTAAATCTGGAGGGGTTTCTACCCAAACCTGCTAAGTTCCGAGATTTTTTTCCTGAGTCTCTGGGATCATGGTTGTTAAGCCTGATTAGAAGCCAGAGACGCTGTTCATGGATGGCAACTTGGGGTCTTGTTGGGATGGGGAGGAAAGGGCTGGCTTCACCCCCATCCTGTGAGGCCCCATGTGTCTTGTCACTGAGGGACCAAACCTGACTGTCCAATGGCCTTTGGAGAATGAAGGCCACCGGGCCGTCAAGGGGAACAGGCCAAAGGAAGGAAGAAAGCAATTCCAAAGGAGTTATCATCCGAACACCTGGAAAGAAGAAGGGAATGCAGACAGATCAAAAAAGGAATATGAATCAAGAATTGGGGACAGGTCAATAATAGAGCATTGTGTGAAAAGACAGACCGTAGTGAAAAATACACAAATTCTAGAACTGTTTTTAATATAATAGTTGTGGATTTGAACTCATCAAATCATCCAACTCATCCAGTTCCTGGAAGAGAACAAAGCAAAATCTCCTACCCCCGTGCCTGACTGTCCTCACCAGGGCCTGACAGCTGAAGACCTCCAGGATCCAGCCAAAGCCATGCTGAGCCCACTCTCCACATGCTTGGATGAGCCTAACATATGAAGGAACTGACAGAGGAACCCAGGTGGGTGGGACCCAGGACCGAGATCTTCAATCCTGCTTGGTTCAGAACTGGGCCTTCTAGTAGCTAGACAGTTACACCCACCAACGGCCAGGATCCAGAGAATATAACACCAAGCTCCTGGAAGAATTCCTCAAGAATAAGACTTCTTCATGAAATTTACATACAAGTGGTACAACATGGAAAGTATCATGCTAAGCGAAATGAGTCAGAAAGAGAGGGATAGACATAGAAAGATTGCATTCATCTGGGGGATATTTCATTTTTTTTTTTCATTTCATCATCCTGTTATTCGTCGATTGCCTCGAGCAGGCCCCAGTAACGTCTCTTTCATCCTAGCCCTGAGATTATATTCAAGGCTATTTAGGAGAATGAGACCCATCATTGTTACTGGTATCTGGCATATTTGGTACGCCACGGGGAGTTTGCCAGACTCTGCCCTGTGGGCAGGCTACATTCGATAGCCTGCAAGTTTGTCCAAAGTAGTAATGAGACAATAAGATGTCATAAAAAAAAGTTCTAATAAGATGTTGCGCGGCCGCAAATGCGGCCGCGTGGTTCCGGAGTCTGGATTTTATAGTCTCTGAGTCTTGGCCGCTGATGGGATTACACGGCGCCAGGGGGCCAGGTGGTGGGTGTGACCCCCGCCTACTGGAATTTGGAGGATCTGGGTGGAAGATGCTCGACTCCAATTCGAGTAGGCTTGGAGGTCTCGGCCCTGGAACCCGCGTGGCTTTGTCCCTCTGCCAGTACCTTCATGTGTGCGGAGAATGGTCTCAGCATGGTGGTGGCTGGTCCTGGAGGTCTTCGACTGCCGGAGCCCTGGTCGGGGCGGGGAGGAAAGCTCAACCCGCTCCCCTCCAAGGGGCTCCGGGAAGGAACACCCAGGCGCGGGGGCAGAAGACTGCACTGTTCTTGTCTGGAATCTGGATTTTATAGTCTCTGAGTCTTGGCCGCTGATGGGATTCCACGGCGCCAGTGGGCCAGGTGGTGGGTGTGACCCCCGCCTACTGGAATTTGGAGGATCTGGGTGGAAGATGCTCGACTCCAATTCGAGTAGGCTTGGAAGTCTCGGCCCCGGAAATGAGTCAGAAAGAGAGGGATAGACATAGAAAGATTGCATTCATCTGGGGGATATAAAGTAACAAAATATGAGATTAATACACAAGAATAGCTGAGATCAGCACCAGGAGGATTATTCCATAGCTTAGAGACCAACCGGGCATTCTAGGGGAAAGGGCAGCTCAGATAGAGAAAAGAGCACCAAATAAAGGGTGTTTGGAGGATCCTCCCAGGAAGGGAGATGCATGTTGAAAGTAGACTATGGACTGAATGTGTTTTCCACTAAATGCCTCTTTTGCAGACCACAACACCCAAAAGGAGAGAGAGAACAAAAGGGAATGCCCTACCACAGAGGCAGGGTGGTATGGGGGGGATGGGGGTGGGGGGATATTATCCATGGTGGTGGAAAATGGG
Organism: Sorex fumeus; assembly: GCF_029834395.1. Classification (NCBI taxonomy): domain Eukaryota; kingdom Metazoa; phylum Chordata; class Mammalia; order Eulipotyphla; family Soricidae; genus Sorex; species Sorex fumeus. The sequence goes on along the minus strand of NW_026606185.1, from coordinate 43,527,893 downwards.
CACTGGTGGAGGGATGAGTATTTGATCGTTGTATAATCAAAACCCAAGCACAAAAAATTGTAAATCTACAACTGTACCTCATGGTGTTTCACTAATAAAATTTTAAAAAAAAGAATAAGACTTCTTATTCTCTAGTTCTCGCTCTCAGGGAACCCTGCAGGCTACTGAGAGTATCATACCAGCACATATGACTGAATAGGAACACCTGTAAAGTTTGCGTTTTCAGGCTACCGAAATATGCCACCCACATGAAAGAGCCTGGCAAGCTATCCATGGTGTATTCAACATGCCAAATCCAGTAAATACAATGGGTCTCATTCCCATGACACTGAATACAGCTGCATTGAGAAGGATATGGAAGGAGAGGCTGATAAAATCTCAAGACCGAACTAGGGTACCAAAACAAAGAAAGACAGAAATGACTGTCTGTACTTTCAATGCATGTATGCTGTATGCTGGCATATGATGCATCCATCGAGGACCTGATGGTACAAGCGTGAAAGATGAAGTACAACATCATTGGTCTGACTCAGACGAGAAGGCATCAATCACATCACGCTGTTTTTGACTCTGGAGAAGAACTGCTCCTTGGAACATGAGACAAAAGAGGCTTTGGTGGTGTTGGTGTCCTTGTCAACACGAACTTAGCCATGTGCATTGATTCATTCGAATGCCTAACAACCTGAATCGGATGATTACACTTGAATAGATATGGCTCACTGCCAGCAGTTTCTATCTCTGTTGTCTACGCACCAACATCCAATTATAATGAAGGAGAAATTGAGAAGTTCTACATGGAGCAGGAGAATTCTACAAAGAAGACCACACCTTCTACAAGATCATTGTCGGTGATTTTTAATGCCAAGATTGGACCGAGAAGATCAGCCGAATAATTCCACATCAGGACCCATGGCCTAGAAGGGAACGAACATGGTGACAGACTGTCTTGAGTTCATCATGTCGACCAAGACCATCCATGGCAACTCACAGTTCCAGAAGGCCAAATCTAAATGTTAGACAGGGGAGTCTCCCGGTGGATGATTCCACAACGAAATTGACCACATTGTATTCAATCGACGGTTTTGCCTGACCAATGTCGCTGTTCTCCCAAAATTCCAAACAGGATCGGACCACCATATCCTTCATGCAAAATTCTACTTCACAGAACGGGGAGAAAGGAAGTCAAAGTTTAAGAAGACAACTCCCAAAACGACCACCAACTGGGAGCTCTTTGGCACTATTGCAGCAACATGGGAAGATGCCATTGTTGACAACATTGACGATCGACTGGTTCAGCACTTTCATGTTTGTTCGAGGAACGCCAAGAGAGAGATAACCACAAAATATGCCTGTCTTCGAAAACTCTTGAGCTTATTTGCCAACATGGCTTGGCACATGCTTCAGGCAACCACAAGTGAATGTCCGAGCTTGAAGAGCAGTGCAGAGAATCGATAAAGAAAGACCTCAAATAGAGAAGAGCAGCAGTGTTGGTAGATGCTGCAGAAGCCGGGAAAAGCATTCATAAATCCCGACTGTCCACCAACTACAAGACCAAGATAACTGCCCTCCAACGTCCTAATGGATCTATCACATCTTCCAGAAGGGCGATGGAGAAGATTATTCATGACTTCTACTCAGATCTCTTCGATAGCCATGTCCACCTGCCGACATAACAAATTCCACAGGATGGATATGTTGTTCCCAATGTTCTCCCTTCCGAAATCTGATATGCCATCTTGTCTGTAAAGAAACAAAGAGTACCTGTCCCAGACAAGGTCAGACCTGAACACCTGAAGAACCTACCATCAGTACTCATCAATACACTGGCTCGGCTCTTCACATGCTACCGGTCTGAATGCAAGGTTCCGTCCCAATGGAAAACCAGCAGGACAGTACTACTCTACAAGAAGGGATACATCCACGACATTGGCAACTATCGCCTGATCTGCCTATTGTCTGTCATCTATAAGCTGTTCACTTGAGTCATCCTGAATAGGATTGACAGAACATTAGATGAAGGACAACTATGCGAGCAAGCCGGGTTCTGAAAAGGATTCACTACCATCGACCATATACACATGATGACCAAGCTCATTGAGGTTTCTTGGGAGTTCAAGATGCCACTCTGTCTAACATTAATTGATTTAAAGAAGGCCTTTGATTCTGTTGAGAAGGAAGCAGTCATCGAAACCCTAGCCAATCAGGGTGTTCAAACTCAATAAATCAGGATCCTCAGTGAGCTGTATTATGGATTCACTGCCAGGATCTCACCATTCTACAAAGAAGTGATTATCAATGTAGAGAGGGTTTCAACAGAGTGATACTATTTCAACGAAATACTTCAGTACCACCCTTGAGAATGTCATGCAACGAATGGAATGGGAAGGAATGGGAGTGAAGATAGATGGTCAGCAACTACACCACCTCCACTTTGCTGATGACATCATTCTAATAACACCAAACATCAGCCAAGCAGCACAAATGCTGACCAACTTCGACTGTGAGTGTGGAAAGGTCAAATTACAGCTGAATCTCACAAAGACAATGTTCATGAGAAACAGTCTTGTTCCTGACGTTCCATTCGCTCTTAACTGAACGACCATCTCCAAATACAGCTGTTATGTGTACCTTGGTCGAGAAGTCAACTAGACAAATGACCTGGCACCTGGCACCTGGCACAAGAGCATCAAAGAAATAACTAAGAGGATGAAGAACCTCCAGCTCTGAGCACAGCTCTTGGATTCCATGTTTTTCCTGCGTTACCATATGCCTCAGAGACCTGAGCCTTACAAAAACAGGATGAGAACGCTATTCATGTTTCTCAAAGAGGAATCGTAAGAGCTATGCTTGGAGTATCATGCTTCACTCAAATGAAAGAAAGAATCCTAAGTCCCAACCTTCATCAACACTCAAGAATAAGGGACGCTGTCTCGTTTGCCAAGGCATCGAAAATCAGATGGGCTGGACATGTAATGAGATTTGGAGACTACCGATGGAGTAGAGCCATTACCAACTGGATTCCACGGGACATCAAAAGATCACATGGCCGCCCACCTATGAGATGGTCAGACTTTTTTGTCAAGACCCTGAAGGATTGGTTTTAGGCTTTTCATGTTCCTAGAACGAGCAGATGCCATTGGGCTATGCTAGCATGCAACAGTGAAGAATGGAGACGTTACTGGTGCCTGCTCAAGCAAATCAATGAGTAACGGGATATCAAATTATATATATATATATATATATATATATATATATATAAAATGTGTTGAAACCATACAATGAAGAGGGCCATTGACCTGTTCAGGTATGTTTACTGGACACCATTTTATAGGTCAGCTTCTTTTTTAATGAAGTAGAAATATTTAAAATAATATTTTAATTGACTAAAATTGAGAATAACATTAAATATTTATGACCTCATTTCACTGAACAAATTTCAGCAAAAATAAGAGGATGTAGATAGGAAAACAGACAGACTAATGTTATGAGGGAAGGGGAGAATGAATATATAAAGCAATTATATCAGACTTAGGGTCAGAACATGAATTGAAAAAGCAAAACTACATGAAATTTATTTGATTTTTAACTTAGAATAGAAATTTATAGAAGCTTGTTTGAAAAATATTTTAAGCTTTTCCAATATTACTGAACACACACACACAAACACACACACACCTCTCACAGACAATACTTTCTTAATAAATAATTGACTCATAAAGAAAATATAGTCCATTTACAAATGGTAACATATGCATTATGGAAAGGCGCCAATGTTAAATCTCTCCTTATTTAATATTTTACTGAATTAGAAATACATGTAATTGTGTACCATTATTAAATTAGGGTGATTATGATCTCACAGAGACTAGATAATTTTTTCTGCTTGCAAATCTAAGCTTTCTTTGCTCTTTTCTTTCTTACAATGTGTGGTTTCATTTTTAACTGACTGTTTCGGTTGAGATAAACAGGCAAAGTTCTATGGAAGAAGGAGTTCAGAAAACTAAATCAGGGGAGAATAACATCTGTGGGCAATCCATTTCCCTGTTGATAGGTGGTAATCTAACAATTATGTGGTTATCCTCAATATTTTCCTGTATAAAATGATCTAAGGAGTACTTTTATTCTAAATATACACATATCAATTTTATGAAAAACTATGTAAATAAATATCCAGTCATATTTAATATTGTGTCAAGAAAAGAATGTGCTGGCCAATACGATTGCATTCCTCCCCTCCCATAATTTAAAATATTTAATTCGGCAATAATTTCTCACATAGGGAAACTATAGCTCAGAGAAAGAAACCCAATCAAGTAAGTAAGTATAATAGTTAACAGAAACAAGTTAACAGGATCAAATTCAGCCTAATTTGAGGCCAGTAATCTTGGCACTTACCCTTTTAATCTTTGGATTTGACTTCTCTCCCCCCACCCCGCCCCAATTTTATACAAAAAGCTTACAGTGGTAGAAACATTATATTCCTTTAACTTCGACCTTGTAAAGTCACAGGAAAAAATATTTTACATTCTAGTTTTCTCTTATTTGCCTATAAACTGTAAACTGTAACTACTTGAATGTTCTAACAGGTTAAAATCACTGCTAGAAAACATCTAATGATTTTATTTTTCCTTTCAAAGTCTTGCGTCTGCAAATCTTATATCATTGTGAAATTATCTTTATTTTATAAAGATCCTTAAGCAAATCTTAAAAGTTACCTGAAAACCTCTTTTACTTATAAATACATTTTATCAAAAATATCGTATTCTGTTTTTATGAAGTTTTTTTTATCCATCATATTTCCATAACCACCACTGAATTCTAACCTTGTTACCTATTCACTTGTGTAGTGAAAATATTTTGATACATTTTAATGGATATGTTTTTCAATGTCAGTAATTTCTTTTCATGTGCAATTTTCCCTCCTAATATCTCCATCTTTTAAACAAATGTTATTATCCATGGCTGTAGGAAAGACAGGCTACTACAGAACATCACAAAAATAAATGGCCAAGAAAGTTAATTTATGTCTGTTGAGCTTTAAAGCCCCAAATATGAGGATAAATAATAAATTTTAAAGAATATCCGTTAAGCGAGATGATTTTATTTTATTTCTGCCCCTGAGGAAATACACTTACTTTTCTGGAATAGGTAAGAAGTCATGATTCAAAGATAAGACACAGAACCCTTATTTCAATATGATGATGTCCTCTCTTAGTAGACACAGATGAATACTATAAATGTTGAAAAATATACAATTGTAATTCATTGATGATTGAAAGTGAACACCAGTAGACTGAGTTTGGTGATAACAGAAATTTTGAAGAAAACAACAATTTTGTGTGCATACCATTGTTGCATATTTCATGTAAGAACAGACCTCAGCTATGGAGCAGTGTGTCCTAAGTTGGATAAAATGCTCAAAATAAACATGATGACTTAATGATTTTAAGATACTGGGTCAAGAATAAGATCTAACTTACCTGGCAAGTAGGACTGGACAATGATTTTAAAGGAGTAAAGTAGAAATGTATAGCCCTGATGTCTGCATATATGCTCTTTCCATGTATTCAGCAAATTCCCTCCTTACAAGTGAGTAATATAAATTCAAAAAAACCTTTCCAATTACATAAATAATGTGGTATAGATTTGGATGCCCATAGTAAGTCAAGTAGATATCATTGTTTCAGCTAACTTGCTAAAAAAATAATAAGCATCTCTGTTTTGAAATGTTGATAGCAACACACAAAAAAAGTAAATTAAGTTTCTTAAACCCAATATATTAAACCCAACATAATACCCCAAATCATCCAAAATTAACACATTGGGAACAAAAAAATATTCAGAATTTTTAGAGCAGAGACAATTATCAGAGAAAAACTATAAAAAAATGACAGGATTGTCATTAAATGAGGCAAGCCATGATTTAAAAAGTTAAATTGGATAAAGGAAAATATACTCCAGTGAATGAAACATGTAGGCAATGTAAATTAAGAAAAAAAATTTTAAATAAGAAAAATATCCTCAAAACTTCTCATATTTTTTATAAACATAAATGTCAACAATAAAAAAGATAAGTGAAATTCAGATATGGTGAAGCTAAAGTCAAAAGTAGGAACAATATAATCAAATGAGTGAAAAGCAACAATAAACACATCACTTAAAAATCAGCTGGGAAGAAAATGATTTCTTAAGGATAAGGTTGACTGTGACTATAGAAATCTGACTCTAAGTTTCTCATTTGAAACTATGAAGACCAGGAAAACAGTGAAATATTAATATTAACATTCTAAGAGGAAAAAAATGTCAGTTACAAATTTTCTATCCAGAGTAAATAAGCCTCAATAATAGATGCAAAAATGTATTTATTAATAAAATAGGGCTAAGATAGTCTTTGTGGCAGCCAACTGACCAGGAAGAAATGCTAAAAGATATTCTTCATGGTAAATGAAAATAATTACAGAAGTAAATTTGGTTCTCCAAGTAGAAAAAAAAAAAGAAATCGGAATGTATATGAATTAGCTTTATGCACGTGTCGGTTGTATCTTATCATATCATTCTTAAAGTAATATTGTTGGAGGACTCCCAAAAGGTGAACATGGAGTTTAGGTGACACTCCTGGGTATAATGTAGTTGCAGGCTGAACAATTCATTGCCAGGACCCCGAAATACTATATTGCTCCAGCTCAATGGTACTGGGTACCACCAAGATGAGCACATCAGTTCTGGGACACATGGAGTCATGAATCAGACTCTGGGCCTTATACATTTAAGGTATGCTTGCTTAACTCTACAGCTATTTCCCCAAGGATGTTCATATCTAGGAAATAATAACTACAAAATATTTCACCTAGTATCACTTTTGTATATATGCATATAAATATATTTGTTACGTTATATAGAGGGGATGACATATATTATAAACATAGCATACACAATATGGAGTGTGCTCATTTTTTCAAATAAATATTCTTGTTGCATTTAAAAAATAATGAAATACCAACTCTTGTCTGGGAAATGTTAAGAATGTATATTGCAACCTTTTCAACAATCACTTAAAAATTATGAATTAAAAATACAATTGTTGCATTAAAATAAAGACATAAAAATATTCTAAATGAAGCCTGAATAGAGTATAAAAGTATATGTCATAAAACAAGTAAAATGAATTTAAAAACAAAACAAAATAATGAACTTTAACATAGAATTAAATAAACCATTTAACAGTCCAACTAAAATATAGAGAATAGAAGTTGGCAGCTCCAACTTTAAAGGGTTTAATTAAGAGACAAAATAGAGTAGAAAGAGTGATTTTTTCATAGGGACTGGATAGAACTTCTCATAATAAAAATCTAATTAGTATTTCTTTGATGACAAAATTCACTAAAAGTCACACAACAATACCTTTGAACTCCATCAACCCCTTTGTTATATTCTGCAATATAGTACTAAAAATTATCATGCAGGCAATTGGCTTAGAAAAATGCTTATGTAGGCTAAGTGCAATAATAATCAATGACTCAATTCTGGATTTGGACACTTTGGTCTTTCTGAATTTACTTTCTATTAATTGGTGAAATAACAGCTTAAGATTTCAGAAGATTGCCAGCATTAGGGAGAGAGGGGGAATGATGGGATTAACCATTTGTGATATTAAGATATTGGTGCAGGTCACTTTGATGGTAGTAAGGTATGATGAATATACAAAATCATAAACTCAATGCTATTATGTATAATTTACCTAAACTATAATAAGAAAAAGCCCTTTTAATTCAATATGGTATTGTTCAATGGGTTTAATGACTCAGTAAATAAAAATGTTATGTAAATATGTGTCACCATTTTTTACCACTGCCACTATCACCTGTTATACTTATATTCATTCTTTATATCATCTATAACATTTTCTTTATATAGGACTATTATCAATGTCACTAGGAGTTTCTGCACACTTACAAAGTTTTCAGATTCAAAAATGATTAGTATGAGTGCCAGAGAGATAGTATAGCTGATCGGATGTTTGCCTAACATGTGGCCATACAGGTTCAATCCCCTGTACAAGATAAGGTCCTTATAGCCAGAATTAATCCCTGAGTGCGGAGTCAAGAGTAATTGCCAAAATACCAAAAAACAATGAACAAAATCTATTAGTCTAAATTTTTGCTCTTAGTTTCTGTAATATTATTTTTCCATATAGAATAGCTCCCTTTTGTTGAACAAGTTTAATAGCTGTGGATTTGTTGTGATTCATAATAAATTTTATTTTCTCTTCAACATGCACCTGAAGTAAGTCATTGAGTTTTTGATTGATGCACATGTAATCTTCAATTCGATGTTTTTCTCTGTTAGCTTACTTCTCATGACCCTCTTCTCCCTCACTATCTTGCAATACAAATTTAACCTACTGTTGTTCAAAACTAACTGAATGAGTTTTCATTTATTTAACCACAAATAAACCACTATACCATAAATGAATCATCCATTTTCTGGAAAAGTTTACCACTAAATATAGCTAAGCCATATATTTTTATTCCACATGTGCTTCTTTATATCTGTTTATAATCTTTGTCACATCTTTCATCCAAACAAAAATGGAGGTCATTTGAAGATTATAAAACAACTTTTTGAATTGCCTCTAATCATTAACAAAACAGCAAACAGATTCTGGTGAAGGTTCTCATTACCAAATTATTGCTAACAAATTAGATAAGAACTAACTCTCATCTCTGAAAAATCTCAATACAACATAAGATCTATTATTCAATTATATACAACGGTGCAAGGAAACTATGCAGTCAGAAATAGGCAAACTTCAGTAGAAATGGCTATTCTTTTGCCCTTGCTAAGTATGGTTTAATGTCTCCAATAGCTGATTAAAATTCCTGTTTTTCTCAAAAGTATCTATACCTATTCTTCATGCTTGCATTTTGTTGTTTAATAGAAAATGTGTAAGATGTTATATTGAACGGGACTCATTGGGTTTTATTTGTGTAATTATTTATTAATTTGAAGCAATGTATTTGAAAGATCACTTTTGGATTAGGCAAGATGATTTAGCATGTGATGTATTTTCCTTACATATGTCTGATCTGCGTCTCCGAAAAGTCCCCCAAGTACTGTTAGGAGTAATTGCTGAGCTCAGAGCCAGGAGTAAACCCTGAACACTGTGGAGTATGGCATAAACTACAGTAACAACATCAAAGTTAATGGAAAATTTAATTTAAATATATCTGTTATTTTCGTCGATTGCCTCGAGCAGGCCCCAGTAACATCTCCTTCGTCCAAGCCCTGAGATTTTTTAAAAAAGTGCCACATTCAAGGCTCTTTCAGAGTTAGGAGAATGAGACCCATCATTGTTACTGGTATTTGGCATATTGGGTACGCCACGGGGAGTTTGCCAGACTCTGCATTGTGGGCAGGTTACATTCGGCAGCCTGCCAGTTTGTCCAAAGTAGGAATGAGATAATAAGATGTCATAATAAGATGTAGGTTCCGGGAGCTGGTTTTATAGTCTCTGAGTCTTGGCCGCTGATGGGATTACACGGTGCCAGGGGGCCAGTTGGTGGGTGTGACCCCTGCCTACTGGAATTTGGATGATCTCGGTGGAGGATGCTCAGCCCCGATCCGAGTAGGCTTGGAGATCTCAGCCCCGGGACCCACGTGCCTTTGTGCCTCTGCCTGTACCTTCATGTGTGTGGAGAGTGGTCTCAGCATGGTGGTGGTTGGTTCAGGTCTGCCCTTGATAGTTGGAACTGCATGACATAAAGTTTAGTTCAAAGATATTTTATCTTACAATGTTGTCCATGCATTATAATAAAATTATTCTTATGTAAAAACTTAATATATAATTAAAGTAAGTAAAAAGTAAAGGCCCTCTCTGTTGTTCATCGATTTGCTCGAGCGGGCCCAGTAACGTCTCCATTGGAGATTTTGTTGTTACTGTGTTTGGCATATCGAATACATCACAGGTGGCTTGCCAGGCTCTGCCGTGCGGACGAGATACTCTCGGTAGCTTGTTATTTTGTTAAAATTATGGAAATACATGGTTACATTTAAATGGGGAAACTGATACTAGTTTGGGTTATAGTAGGCTGGAATTATAATATTTAATCTTTTATATTTTTGGTCTTTTAATCAGTACTGCTAGGGGGTTATTCCTTGCTCTATGTTCAGGGATCACTTCAGTGACGCTTGGGGGACCTTATGTTGTGATAAGATTGAATCCAGAACAGCAGCATTCAAAGATAGTGTCTTACTCACTGTTCAATCTTTTTGCCTCATGTTCGTATCTAATTTTATTTCTGTCTACACCTATTTTTGAAATAGAAGAAATAAATTATCTCCTTCTACTCCATGGGCTGAAGCGACAGCACAGCAGGTAGGGCATTTGTCTTGCACACGGCCGACCAGGATTTGATTCCTCTGTCCCTCTCGGAGAGCCTGGGAAGCTAGAGAGAATATCCTAATCACAGGTCAGAGTCTGGCAAGCTCCCCGTGGTGTATTCAAATGCCAAAAACAGTAACAACAAGTTTCACAATGGAGACGTTTCTGGTGACCACTGGAAAAAAATTGATGAACAACGGGAGGACAGTGCTACAGTGCTTCTAATCCATACTGACTGCTAATGTCGGAATTGGTAAAGCAAAGTTACCCTGAGTTCTGAAGCATAATAAGCCAAAGGACCCACTGTACTATGGCTCAGACCCCTACACTGCTTCATTTTAAACTATGGAAAGATTTTATGTTTGCATTTCTACCTCAACCACAATTACAAAGAAAGTTATTAGTACTTCCTGCAAGATGAACATACATTTCAAAGATGCTTTTAAAATACACCAAGGAGAACTTTTAAATATCTTTAACACTGATCAGAAGCTACAGACCTATAAAAATAAACTCAGAGAGGCCAATTATATATTTTGGTGAGAGGAGAAGAGAAAGGAGGAGGGTGTAGTGAGAGAATCCTTCTTATGATCCTTTCTAAATCAAACACGATTTGGGGGAAAGGGGACATGCGTAGTGGTGCTCTGGGCATTATTCCCCTGATTCTGGACTCAGGGATCACTCTTAGCAGGGATTTAGGGACTGTATGGGGTGGTGGGGATTGAGCTGGATCAGGCAAGTGCAAGGTAAGCACACTACATGTTGTACTATTTCTCCTGCCATCTGAACACTAATCTTATTTAGTTCTTTTGTGATTCAGTACATAGTTTCTTTATGATGTTGTCTCTGGTATGTACATTTAATACAAGTATCCCTCAGAAGGTTCAGCAGAGTACCAAGTCCCTGGATTTGTGAGTCTAACTGTAATTCCTTTTTGTGACATAATTAACATCTCTATCTTTTTCCTCATACTATTAAACTGAGACCCAATTAGGAGAACTTTTTCCCCTTAATACAAAAGGTTCAACAACCTAGATTCAGACTAAACGCTGATGGCATTTCTTTAGCATTATCTAACTAGTGCAAAAATAGAATTTTCTTCTCACATAGGTGTTAGGAGAATTAATTAATGTTTATGAGGCACCTCATATCCTTGCATGAAAGAGCCCAGAAGAATTCTCTTATTTGAATGTTGTTTTATTGCATCATCTAATCCTGTGGTGAAACCGGAGGATAAAAATATCTCTGTCAAGTACAGTAACCAGATTTAACTCTTGAGGTGGTGTAATTTGAGTGTCTCCTCATTTAAATTTGATAGTAAAAAAACCCAATTAATTGCTCAAATGATAGGATAAATGATTAGTAAAGTCCAAGACTCTAATCCTAGAGAAATTACTTATTAACCATAAATGTCATACCCCAAAGAATAAAGCCAAACCAAAGATCTTAAGAGTTGATCTCAGCATTAGAAATAAGGAAACACATGATGTTAGTATATTTGAAATGGTTGAGAATGACAGTTAATTCATGGGATCAAACTGGGTATCAGCTGCATATAAGGCAAAGGCCTTAACCCTATATAATTTTTTTTAAATTAACTTGAGTTCTCTTGCAACAAATTTAGATCACATTGTATATTAACAATATCAAATAAACATATTAAAACTTAACATTAATCTCCCCAAAGATTGTTCTGATTACTCGGTTGGTCTTTCTGTAAAAATCATCAAGTTCACAGATAATGTCTCAACTAATTAATTTTTTGTTCTGAACACAAGAAGAATTATGTAATTTATCTCTACTTTGAAAGTTGACTTTATTTCTCCAAAACAAGAGAGCATGCACAAATTGTCCAAAAGGGAGAACCCAGACAATTAATTTTGAGGATTGGACCATGCTTGAGGCTTCTCTCGACCAACTTTATATTATTTCTTGAGTTTGAGTCAGGTCCACTGGTAATGTAGGACTTTATGGTGATTGATCTACTAATAGTAGATTGATCTACTAATAGTAAATCAATTTGGTTCTATGGGTAAATGTGAAACACAACAATAACTGTTAAGTGTTTAAACTCCTTATTCACTATCCAACCCTGAGTGGAATGTTAGGAATTGAAGTTGCCAGGAATTTCAAAAGATTTTTTTTTGTCCTTGCCCTTGACTTCAAGTTTTTGACACAATGATGGCAAAGTTGATGTCTCCTGCTGAGAAGAATTCTTGGACCTGATAATCATAAGTAATAACAAAATTTTATTCAGTAGTACAATATAAATCACTTGTATCACTTGTCATCCCGTTGCTCATCAATTTGCTGTAGCAGACACCAGTAATGTCTCCATTCGTCTCTGTCGTGTGCTAGTGTAGCCCAATGATGTCTGCTCACTCCAGGAACATGAAAGAACATCAAACCATTCTTGCAGGTTCTTAACAAAGTCTGACCATCTCATAGGGGTGCAGCCAGATGTTCTTTTGACGTCCCGTGGAATCCAGTTGGCAATGGCTTTAGTCCAGTGGTCGTCTCCAAATCTTATTTGTCACCGTGCAGATAATAGTAATAAAAATTGATAATGATACTAACTGTTAAAAGATAAAAGATAAAGGCCCTCCCGTTGTTCATCGATTTGTTAGAGTGGGCCCAGTAACATCTCCATTGGAGATTTTGTTGTTACTGTGTTTGGCATATCGAATACATCACGGTTGGCTTGCCAGGCTCTGCCATGCAGGCAAGATACTCTCAGTAGCTTGCCGGGCTCTCCGAGAGGGGTGGAGGAATCGAACTCGGGTCGGCCATGTTGGCTGCGTGCAAGGCAAACGCCCTACCGCTGTAACATCTATTTTATTCATTTATTTATATTTTTGGCTTTCTTGCAATACCAGGCTGTGCCAGGACTTATTCCTGGTTCTGTAACTGTGGTATCACTCCTGACAATACTAGGGGACTCTACGGGTGCTCAGGAACTAACCCTGGTCTGTTTTGTGCAAGGGAAGCAACTTAGCAGCTGTAATATTATTCTGGCTCTGAACTGAAGAACATTACATTATTGCTGAAGGTAAAATAATATAAAAATAAGACTGTGGTAATTTCTTTATATTGCTAATCTTCATTTAGTTGTCATAATAACCTTAGAAGTAGATGCTATTACTAATATTCCTTTCCACAGAAATAAATGAAGGAATAGAAAATTGACAAAATGAAAAGTGGTAGAGGCTGATCTTAACTCAAGGCATTGATTTTCAGAGTGCCTTTAGTTAAAGAGCTTTGCTATGAAGAATCCTAAAGGTCTATTTGTTGATTAACCTCTGAGTGAGGAAATACACCCACTTTGTAAAGAGATAACTTGAGAAGTACAGTTTGACAATATGTGGCATAACACATTGCATGCTTTGCTTTCCTTTAGTCTGTGGTGTACCTCTCTGCATTTGAAAAATCTCAGTCCCCACAAAGTAGGAGCATGGCTGTCCGCCAAATGACAACTTTAGGAATAACAGCGGGACAGACTGTGAGCCCGCAGACAAAGGAGGACTGTTCATGCTTGTTCTCTATTTGGTCCTGTTCCATCTTAGCCAGACACAATTGTGTCCTTGGATCTCCATCTGAAGAACTCACAGTTGGCGTTCTGTTATTGAGTGTCTGGAGAAGTTTGGTTATCTCTCCACAAGGAATCCTAGGGCTAGACTCATGACCTTGTCACAAAGACTAAGCCTCGTACTTACCCTGAAAGAAAATAAACAGATGTGTCTCCCCTGGTTAAATGGGGTGTAAAACAGCACTTAGGCTTGTCACTGCTCCTCCTAGTATTCATCAGCATCTCACTACAAATAGTGGGCTCCCAACTCAAGCAGCTGCCGTCAGGGTAGGTGGTGACAGGCTCTTGGATAGCTCGACGTGCTTTCAGATGCCGAGTAGTTTTGGTGCCGACATGAGTAACCTGTGGGGGAATTTAGCCATGGTGCTTCTCTTTTCAGGATAATGAGTCAGAAGGAAGGGTCCACCCACATCCGCTGACATCTAACTACAAGGGGCTGGCAATAAGGTTATATTTATAAAATAAAGATTCTCTGAAGATATATGGAAAAAAACGTGTCTACTTCATATCGCTAATGATCCCACAATGATGAATCAAACTGAGGAATGCTTCTTTGGAGATTGCTGGATAGATAGTTAGCAACTCCATCAAAAGGTGATCAGTAGAATGGGCTGTTTGACCTCGTTGTCTCACTCCTTGGCTTTTTTCCTATAAGATTCAGAATAGATTGGGGAAGATTATCCATTGACTCCGCTTTAGGTAGAAGCCTCGCTGTGCCCAAGGTGATTCTGTCTCACTCCTTGAAAGACATCAACAGTCTGAGTGAAGAGAGATGGCATCTTCCTTTTAGTCCACTAAGGTTTTGTGACATACACTGTAGAAGACAAAGCAAAGTCCAGGGGGAAATATGCAGAATACATTCAATGACAGAAAACACTAAACAGTTCTCAAAATCCTTAGACTTACACTTGCTAGTCCTTATACAAATTAAGTCAAGCCAAAAATTTTTGTTTGTTTTGTTTTGGGGACCACACCTGGAAGTATTCAGGCCTTACTCAGGATGCTGAGCTCAGGGATCATTTCTGGTAGTGCTTGGGGTACCGAATATGATGCCAGGTCAGGCCATATCCAGGGCAAGAACCTTAACTATATCACCAGTACAATGGAATCTTAAAAAAAAAAATCTCATCTGTAAACATAATAGCACCTACCTCATTTGGTGACTGTGAAGATTAAGTGGAACAATCTAGAAAAATGTTTAACCAAGCATCTGGAACATTGAACATACTCAACGATATTAGATATTATTGGCATAACTATTACTATTATTATTTCTCCTTAGAAAAATTGTAGTCATTATTATCCTGTAATACTAGAGAGAAAATATTGCTTGAATAACTTATCAGTTCTGTTATTTAAAAATAAGATTCAAGTAGTATCAAAACATCTTAGATAATTTTCTTTATCTAAACCTGCATATTTATTTTCAAGACACAAAAAATTTAATTATGTGTATTATTTATATATTCTATTTCAGATAAAGATGATAAAATAGTTATATACAGACTCTGTGTAATTGTCACAATATGATGGAAAGTAAAAATTCCCTCATTTCAACTTATCCTATTAATTACTTTCCTTGCAATGATCACTTGTTAATATAATAAAAAGCATTAACAAGACTCTGAATGTAATTGAAATACCTTCTTAATCTTACTGCTAAGGCCTTAGTTCATATTTTCAACATTTTTAGAATACAGTGTTGTAGAAGCTGAAGCTTTCCCATATATAAACTCTTTTAAAACTTCATTGCCACCTCTACATAAATCTATACTCCTAGAGCACATAGGACAAGAGTCACACACCCTAGAACAGGTTATTATAGCTGTCTTTGTATCTTTGTCCCACTCTGTTTTCTTTGAATGAAACAAATGAAAGTGGAAAGCAAATTCCATCAAATTATAGTAGTTTCCCAAGACTGTAGGTAGCTGGGCTTATGTAAATCCACAGCCTTATGCTTAAATTAAATTACATCTTTTAAGTCATAAATTTCTACCCACTAGAAGTTTTTGGATAATAACTTACTTTCTTAAACTGTTTAAATTAATTTGAACATAAAATGAAATGAAAGATACAAAGGAATTATATACCAATAACTTTGAAGAGGGAAATAATCAAGATTTCACTATTGTTTCCACATATAAACCACCTGTTCAACAGCAGAATGTCAGTGCCAGGCATGCCTTCCTTCCAAAATACAGAACAGATGCAGGAGGACACCTTGGGAACCATACATTAAAAAGTGTGGCTGAAGAACTATTTTCACACCTCCCCCAGCCCTGTCTTCACCTGTTTATGCAGGAAACAGACCTGTGGATTTTAGTTCATCTGGTTCCTTGCCAGTGGATTCCCAGTGGCTCCAGACAACTGCTTTCTCATTTGAAGTTCTGTTCTTTTCCTCCTGGTTTTTGGTTGACAGTTGCTCCATTTGGACGGCTGGCAACATGTCAGAGGCCTCTTTACTACAGGTTGCCTCCATTTAAAAATAAGTTGCAAAAGAATAGATTTCTAGAAATGGGAATGCAAAAAAGGCAACAATTCTTGAAATAAGAGGAAGACTACAATGTATTCACCTTGTTAAAGGCAAGCGGACATTTGGGACTCCCTTAATGTCTACCTATTGCCATGGCTCTTTGAATGCAGGGAAGGGACACTTAAGTCTATAAATTCTAGGCATATGTGCCTGTCCATCAATTAACAAAACCACACAGTGTAACAATATCTAAACAATGTCCTGTAACTAATGATTTTCCTAAGATACACTTAGCCAGGCAATCAAATGCCCCAGCAACCTTAGGTTAAATGAGTTAAGTTATGGTATTAGTTATGTTGAAGTCTAATAATTAAATGATAATTATCCCTAGCTGCCTGTGAGGCAAAACATTCAGATTTTATATTTATAGATTAGCGTTAATGAAGGTCAATAATCAATAGCAAAATTTAAAAAAAAAACAAATTCTACATTTCTAACCCTACTGTCTTCTGTGACATCTGGAACATTACAGCTGCTTTCCCTGGGGTCTGACAATTAGCTCCACAGAGGGTCTGCTTTTCTGCTTTGGGAATTTTATTTCAGACAGGCTAGTGCAGGTGATGTGAACTTAGCTGGAAAAATAGCTACTTTTAACTTTATAGGCTCTCTTTGAATAAAAGCATCCCAAATGATAAGACATCTGTGTTTCCTTACCCTCTTATGCTATCCCAGTGGAGTTAGAATATCACCAAGGAAACAAAATATTTTTACCAAGTATTTATATACAATGATCTAGATGTGTGTAGCTCTGAACTATATACTATATATAGTTTTTTGTATATATACTAAAGCTTTTACTGACAAGGCACATTTGAAAGATGGAAGAGAGAGGACACTTTTGTATGAAAGACTCGATTTATACTTAGTGTTAATGTATAAAGATCTAACTTGAAGTGTCAATAGCTTTTACTGACAAGATCAGAAATCTACATAGCACTTTTAATGCTAGAACCCAATTTGATACTGTTCAAGTGCTCTTATTTTCTGAATCATATGAATATGTCACTGTCACTATCACTGTCCTCCTCTTGTTCATCGATTTTCTCGAGCGACCTCAGTAATGTCTCCGTTGTGAGACTTGTTGATACTGTTTTTAGCATATCGAATGCTTCACAGGTAGCTTGCCAAGCTTTGCCATACGAGCGAGATATTCTTGGTAGCTTGCCAGACTCTCTGAGAGGGACGGAGGAATCAAACCCGGGTCAGCCCAGTCGGCCGCGTGCAAGGCAAACACCCTACCTACTGAGCTATCACTCCAGCCCATATGAATATGTAGCTAAGAGAAAGGAGTTTGGAAAGTTATACTAATATTGACATTTTAAAAATTATTTGGAGCAGTTTTCCCCAATTTGAAATTATCTCTTGATCACTTGAAATCCTGTTACTCATCAATTTGCTCAAGCAGGTGCCAGTAACGTCTCCATTTGTTCCTGTCATGTTCTAGGGTAGCCCAACGGTGTCTGCTCGCTCCAGGAACATGAAGAGCCTCAAACCATTCTTTCACAGTCTTGATGAAAATATCTGAGCATCTCGTAGTTGTACAGCCACGTGATCTTTTGATGTCCTGAGGAATCCAGTCAGTAACGGCTCTAGTCCAGCGGCCATCTCCAAATCGCATTATGTGTCCAACGCATCTGATTTTTGATGCCTTGGCAAACAAGACAGTGTCCCTGATTCTCGATCATCAACGGAGGTTGGAAGTCCAGATTCCTTCTCTCACTTAGAGAGCATAGCTCTTTCGATTCCTCTTTGGGAGACCCAAGTAGAGTTCTCATACTGTTTTCTTAGGGCCCAGGTCTCTGAAGCATATGTTAATGCAGGAAGAATGATGTACTAGAAGAGATGTGCCCAGAGCAGGAGGTTCTTCATCCTCTTAGCTATTTCTTTAATGCTCTTGAAGGTGTTCCATGCCGCTCTCTTCTTCCTGTACAGCTCAGGTGCCAGGTCATTTGTCATGTTGAGTTCTCGACCTAGGTACACGTAACTACTGCATTCAGAAATGTCCATTCCATTGAGAGCGAATGGAATGTCAGGAACAAGTTTGTTTCTCATGAACATTGTCTTCATGAGATTCAGCTGCAGTCTGTCCTTTCCACATTTACGATCGAACTCAGCCAACATTTGTGCTGCTTGGCTAATGTATACTGGCTCAGCTCTTCACTTGCTACCTGTCTGAATGCAAAGCTATGTCTCAGTGGAAAACCAGCAGAACTGTTCTACTGTACAAGAAGGGAGACATCCACGACATTGGCAATTATTGCCCAATCTGCCTGTTGTCCATAGTCTACAAACTGTTCACTCGAGTCATCCTGAATAGGATTAGTAGAACACTAGATGAAGGAAAACCATGCAAGCAATCCAGGGTTTGAAAAGGATTCAGCACGATTGATCATATCCACATAGTATCCAAGCTCTTTGAGGTTTCTCGGGAATTCAATGTTCTGTCTAACATTCATTGATTTAAAGAAGGCCTTTGATTCTGTTGAGACAGAAGTGGTCATCGAAGCCCTAGCCAAACGGTGTTCAAACTCAATACATCTGGATCCTCTGTGGGCTGTATTATAGATTCACTACCAGAATCTCACCATTCTACAAGGAAATGATCATTGATATCAAGAGAAGGGATTCACCAAAACTCTTCAATGCCACCGTCCAGAACATCATGTGAGGACTGGAATGGGAAGAAATGGGAGCGAAGATAGATGGTTGGCAACTACACCACCTCCACTTCACTGATGACATTGTTCTAATTTGAAATCATTCTGTATTTAAAGCTTTACATATTCCCTAATCATTGATATCAACCCTAAGTTCAAATAATATTGATATTCTTTTTTCATGGATATATTGAAGGAAATGGAAGGTCCTGGTTACAATTAAATGTGAATATCTTTACGACATGTTGAATGCCTACACTCAGATCAGTACTTAAAGAATAATTATCTTGGTTATATGTATACAGATTTTGTTTTCTGCAAAAGACCAGGAAATAAATATTTTATACTTTCCAGGCCACATAGCCATTAACTGTTTTCTGTGGTTTGCTGCTCATTGTTTTATACTCTTTCCTGCAGTAAGTAGTCAATCCAACTGGTTAGAGAGGTAGAAAATGAGATAATCAAACACAAAAACATAAAAAAAATCAACAATGGAAAGTAAGTTATACAAAATCTTAAAGGAACAAAGAAGCGCTGGAAAATGATAATTTGGTTTTAGATAAGACAAAAATAGAATAATTGCTGCATATTTAGCTTCTGTAGTTTTAAATGTAATATCATTGCAGATTTTTCTCTTTTACATATATTTTCTTTCCTGTGACTAAGTATCTTTCTGTTTGAAAGGATATATTTTTATTTAAAGGAGATATAAGGGAAGATCTAAAAGAGAGATGTGGAAAATTAAAGGACTTCTGAAATGTCTGTCATAATTAACTAGATAGGAACGTACAGTAGTATGATTTTTGTAGATAACAGCCATCTTCTTTACCCATCCCAGATCAGGGTGGTGAGTTTAATAGTTCTATAATTGTAATTGTGTTGTTTAAGAAAGACATGTATCACAACTCTTAGAAATACTTTAGCTTTCCCTTCATTATGGAAAAATAAGGAGCTCTTTTCAGACTAAAAATCAAACGTATAACTCCAAATATTGTGGTCAGGCACATTTATTTTTGATAAAAATGAATGTCAATTTAATTGCAAATGAGGCACTCTCCTTAGACGCATGGCAAATTACAATCCTGGCCCTCAGTGCTGAAAGTTTGGTTTTTTTTTGTGCTGGATTTTCCTGACCTGGTTTAGAAAATAATGTTCTGAGTTTCACCCAGCAATATTTAAAAAGGCATCCTGTGCAGATGGTTTTATGGAGATGTGAATGAAAATGAGTTGAAGACGTCTCAAAGCAGCTGTAGTCTCTCATTCAGAGCAACCAAAGACATCAGAGGCGCCACATGAAAACAGAGGACTTGGCCATCTTCCCCAGTAGAGAACTAAGCTACCTATCAATGAAAATACTTCTTTTATAAATGTGATCAAGATGATTCCCTTAGGGTCAAAGTTGAAGCGGTTTAGTGCAGAGATTAAAATTTACCCTCTGTGCATCTATATTTAATCTGACTATAAAAGATTAAGAAGACTTTAGATTCCTGTGAACTGACTCATTCTTATTCTCTCTCTCTCTCTTTCTCTCTCTCTTTCTCTCTGTGAGCACTGAATTTATCATTTAAATGTTAAAAAGGGAAACCAGATGCTATAGTTATTAACTTTTGGAATCAACTATAATCTTCCTATTAAATTCTTCCATCCAGGTACGGGCAATTATTTGCTTGATCTAAAGGTGCAGAAAATGCAGGCACACAGGGTTTCAGAAAGTCCAGTTTAATAAGACAGGTGGGTAACTAATAATGTGGAAAATTACCTGCAGATTGAGGATATTGGGAATGACTAATGGCCAAAACTAAGCGAGTAAATTAGTTGCAAAATGATACCATTTGCAGTAGTCCTGTGAATAGGGGACGGGAAGGCACAGTGGCATGTGGCAATGAACAGAGCTGAGCAGAGTTTGAATGGGGCCCAGACTCAGGAAAGCATGTCATCAACTTATGCCTCCCCCCCACCCCCAACTCCTGCCTTGCAGTTGCCTTAGGCTTTCAGTTATTTATTTATTTCCTTTCATCTGTGCCGGGGATGTAAGGTTTAATGGTGCTGGCTCTAGAGTCTAGTTAACTTTGCGAAGTCCAAGACAAAGTCACCGCAGAGGTCAATGCATTGGTTAAAAAACTTCAATTGGCTTTACAAACCCAGTAGATTTTAGATAAACATCAGTGCTCAGTATTTTAGGGAAGCCCACTGAGCAGACTCTGAAAAGTAAAATATTTAAGTTTTATTGTTATTAACTGGTAATATGTTGGCATTATCTCCCTAGACAAGATTGTTGAGGAAATATAATATGAAAAAACTTATGTTTAAGGATATTTTGGTATGACAGGTGGTTTGAATGCAGGGATTGTCTTATAACTGTAAGATTTGTTTTATGTGTTGGTGTTTCTATTTTCCTTGAAGATATATTAGTTAGTCAATAGTATGTCAACTCCTTTGATGTCTTAAGATAAATAGACGCAAATATTATTGATATCAAATTAATTTTAGAATAGAGTTGCAAAACTACCTATATTTTCTTCTCTCAGTACCTCTTTGAAATACCATCAACTACTAGCACTTCAAAGCTGTTGACACAAAAAAATCTCAGTCCATTATCTAAACTTGCCTCAGTGACAATTGAGGCAACTTTAGTCAATAAAATATTATTATTGTTGTCTGATTTATAAGCTCTGTAAATACAATATGTTCTTCTCATAACTAATCTTCTTGCTGCTGAGGTGGTAATAATCTGGAGTGAACACTAATTGACTACTTAATCCATTTTGCTAGTACATAATAACTGACAGCTTACAAGGGTCTGCCCATGGGTATAGGAGGAGATCTTATACAGGAACCAGGAGAAAAGCAAACCAAACTCTGTTCTCTAAATGTTCATAAGTTTAAATGATGAATTGTATAAGAAGTGTGTCATCTAATGTCACCTTCCAGAATTGTTGCTTTTTAACATATATTTGAACAGGTATCAACTCTTTTTCCATAGGGGAAAAAAAATTGAAATACAAAATTTCCTTCTTTCAATCCAGACTATAAAAAGAAATAAGTACTTTATGTTAACAAGAATTAAGACTTAGTGGCCACTAACTACCTTACTCTCTCCACATTAGTTGCTCTATCTCTTCATAAAAATAATCACATAATTCCTTAAATATGTTGATATTTATCAAAAAAAGCATTTAATGACTTTTTTTCCAAAAGCACAAAAGATCTCATACAACTGTTTTGAACAGCACACATTAAGTTCCTTTATAGTTTGTTCTTTCACAATGATTGATGAGGCTGAGTGGCAGGAGCGATAGCACAGTGGGTAGGGCGTTCGCCTTACAAGCGGCCAACATGGCCGACCCGAGTTCGATTCCTCCGCCCCTCTCGGAGAGCCCGGCAAGCTACCAAGAGTATTCGATATGCCAGACACAGTAACATTTCTGATATACTTGATATATTTAGTTAAATTATCACATTAGTCATTATCTTACAGGACACATTCTGAATCTTTGGTAGCATCTTCATTCCATTTCAATGAGCATTAGTTAAAATAATACTGTAAATTCATGAGCAGTTAAAAAAAAGAATCTAATGTCTTTAAAAATGTTCTCATTAGATCATCTATTTATTGTGCAAAGAATTATATTATGCATATAGTATATATACTTGCTTATACACAATATGCATATGAAGATGTAAAATGTGGGTTACATTTGTAAAATGTCTTTATTTGTTAAAATATTTTTCATCTGTCATCTAGTTTGTCAAATTCCTTTATTCCAAAGTTGAATTTATAATTTCTATTCAAAACAATAATTTTCCGAGATTTTTGTCCTCATTTTTCATACTAAAATCCTAGAAATCATCCTACTTACTTATTAAATTATATTTATTCTACTTATACAATCAATGTCTCTTATACCTGAAACCTTGTTTTCATTTCTATTTCTATCATCTATTACTATGAAATTTTCCTGTAACTTCTCAAATACTTCTTGAATCCTTAAAAACATTATTTTAATATTTCAGAATTTATATCAGACAGGGGATTGTTTTCTGTTCTAAGCCATTGTGTCCTCACTGTCTGCAAAGTAAAGTTTATATTACCAATCAATCACTTAGAGTATCAGAATCAGCCTTTCAGGAATTAACCTTCTGTTATCCTCTATCTGTACCATCTGATTCAAGATTGAAGCTGATTTCTTTTAAAGATAGATGTGCTCTTTTCTCCCTCCCTTTACTTACCTCCAATGGTGTGATTTTTTTTTCCTGAAGAACTAGAGGTTAGCACTAAAAATGGCCTCTTTCTCTACCTGACATTGGCTGTTCTAAACATGTATATGAATCATTCCTCCAATTCTAGTAAGTAAGACAGGGTCAGAAGGTGGCAGTGTCTTGAATTGGCTGCCGCTCTTATAACTTTGGTTGATATTGTAAGCCAAATAGAACTAAGGAAAATATAATCAGTTGCAATGACAAGTATTCTGCAAAGGAAATGGAGGACAGAATTCTGCCAATTTCTTTGCTTTTTCCATCTTAGTCTCAACCCTGACAAAAAGAGAATATTTTGCACAAGAAGCCAGTAGATTACATTATGGCAAGAAATCAATTTTTGACTCATAATATGTTTTGTTTGCCTTGAAGAACGTGATGTTTAGGGATGAATACTGTCCTCTGGTTCTAATACAACAAATCTGACATGCCCGGGTTCTTAAATTTCAGCACTGATTTTTAAAATGAGTTGACTATTTACTTTTCAAGAAAACCTCAAAAATTTAGGAAATTTGTTTATTATGGCAATTAATTAAATAGCAGGATAAATATGAATCTCAGAGAAGCTAGTATGTTGGCCAGCAATGTAGCATATTGCTCAGATACATTCAGTTTAATTTGGCTTCATGGAGCTGGAGAGGTGGCATAGAAGGCAAAACTTTGTATGCTGCAACCTGGATTTGTTACCCAGCAACATATGTGAAGCACTTCCAGTGGTTCCTGAGCACAAAAAAAGGAGTAAACCCTGAGCACAGCCAAAACAAATGAAAGAGAGAAAGAGACAAGGGGAGGAGAAAAAGAGAAAAGGAACAAAATGAAAGGAAAAAAATAGTTTCATGATATAACACTAAGAGGGAACTTGAATATTTCTTCCGGTCTGGGAAGATTAGATCTTTGTTACCTCTTGTCTTTTACTTCTTAGTTGTACACTATAGTTGAGCTGCTTTATCTGCCTACACACTGTTTTCCTAGTCTCAGGAACAAAAACAAAGATATATTTGGGATCTCCTGAAGTATTCATAATCAGAGAAGTCAGCATTTTAAATCTTTAACATACTTGCCTTTTATATATGCACATTCCCTGAACCCATCTGATATGAACCAAGAAACAAAAATAAAAGCCGCTCATTTGTTAAGCAGACACACGGACAGGGAATGTGGCCGTGAATGTGCATTTCTTGAAACACTTGCTGTAATTCCCTGAAGTCCTATAACCTTCCCTGACATCAGTGAAAATTATTAGTTTTGTGCTCCACTGTCGTGTATCATGGTTACCTTTAATTGAAATGGAGGTGTTCCGAATACCACAATCAGTTAAGAATCTTGCCAAGTGCCTCATTTGGATAATTTATAGTAGGATTCGAGGCTGATGAGTTCAGAGCCCATGAGTCTCCAGAGTCCTTAATCTTTGATCATATTTTGTGGTAGGACAATGCTTGATGAGAGTGGAGTTTGAAGATAACTGCTCCCTGCAAATGTATTTATCAAATACCAATGTTCCCAGCAAAGTGATTCGAGATGGGGATTACCTATCACTGGAAATAAACCACAAGGAGTATCTTAATTTGAAAAAAGTGCAGGCTTGATACTTTTTACTAAATTCCGGATATTGAATAAAATGTACTACAGCTCTCAAGTTTAAATGACTTTTTTCATCAAGTGAGAAAGGAGGGAAAGAACTAAGAAATAAATGAAAGAATTAACATATTTGGAAAAACTCTTCTAAGAAGTGGCAATGATAATAATAAAAAAAATGAAGTAAAGAAAAAATCACTTTAGACCATTTGAGGGATTTATTCAAGTTTAGTGTTCCATGTGCCATCCCATGAATCTTAAATTTGGAGCACAGTAAATTGATAACACAATCAATTTGGATGCAAAAATAAATACATTATTCAAAATTATTGATTTACTTTTGCATGGAAGGATTCTGAAGAAGTGCTTCGGTGGTTTGGGAGACATTCTCACCGATACTTGACCATGGATGGGATGCTGCTCAGACCCAAAACTTTCTGAGAGGCAATTAAAATTTCATACTTTATTATACATCATTATTTCAAGATCTAGTGTATATAAAATGTTTTACTAATGCTCATATCTGGTTTGATTCACAATCCCGGTTTTCATTTTATTACTATTGAAACCTTAAGAACCATGAGCATAAACACTTTTTAACTTAATTAGAGTTCCTTAAACAATAGTTTCTCCATGTTTCCTCTGGCCTTTTTTTCTTGTTTTACCCTTCTTGAGGTCAGGAATTTTTTGTTGTTTTAGAGACATGACTGTACATAAAGCATCAGCTAGATACTGTTAATGTTTAGGCACTAGGAATGTCACTGTCACTGCCACTGTCCTCCCATTGTTCATCGATTTGCTCAAGCAGGCACCAGTAAAGTCTCACAACGAATTGTGAGACGTTGTTACTGTTTTTGGCATATGTAGTTTAATTTGTACAATGTATGACACAATCATTCAATAGTATAAATGCTTATTCACTTATTTAACACATTTCCTCAGTTTCCATTATATGTCAAATATCTAGTAAGACATAGTTATTAGAGGCACACAGAATAAAGTTGAGCAAAGGAGAAATATGCCTTTCCTTTCATCAAATTTGATAAGAGCTAATGAAAAAGCAATATAAAGAGGAAATACTATTTTAGTTTAGAGGTCAATGACCTGCTGTAATTTTTTTTATTTCATTTTTAATTAATTATTTATATTGAATCACCGTGAGATACAGTTACAAAGATTTCATAATTGAGTTTCAGTTTTACACTGACCGAACACCCATCTCTCCACCAGCCACATTTTCCACTACCAATGTCTCTATTATTCCTTTTGCAACCTCAACACCACCCCACCACCTGTCTCTATGGCAGGCACCTTCTTTCTTACTTTCGCTTTACTTTGGGGCATCATGGTTTGTAATACAGATACTCAGAGGCCCTGATGGAAATTCTTAACCTTTGATGAAGATGGTGATGTCCAAAATGCTTGAGTATAATGATAATGAATCTGGCATGTATATCTCATTGAGGATATATGAGTATCAAGCATTAATGAGTTCCTTTCTGTATATTAATCCATGCCAGGCTCTGCTGTGCAGGCGGGATATTCTTGTTAGATTGCCAGGATCTCCAAGAAAGATGGAGGAATGGAAACCAGGTTGGCCACGTGCAAGGCAAAAGCCCTACCCACTGTGCTATTGCTACAGCCCAGAAGAGTCTGGCAAGCTCCCTGTGGCATATTTGATATGACAAAAACAGTAACAATAAGTCTCACAATGGAGACATTACTGATGCCCGCTCAAGCAAATCGATGAACAATGGGAGTAGAGTGGTACATTGCTGCATATTAATCCATATAATTCATATAATAACCATGAGACTTGTTTAAATCATTATACTCACACTTCACTTATAGAGATTAAAGTATAAAATGTTCATAATATAGTTCAGTGGGTAAGGCTCTTGCCTTACATGCAGTTGCATGAGTTCAATTCTTAGTTCCCCAGTTTCCTGAGCACCACCAGGAGTAATCCTTGAGCACAGTCAGGTGTAAGCTCTGAGTACAGCTGGGTGTGTCCCCCTCAAAAAAAGAATTCATAAATTATAACTACCAAATAGTACAACTGAAATGTTTATACTTTCTACTTGATTCTCAAAAAAATGTCTACCGTCATGATATGCTATCAAACACAACTAACAGGAAAATAATAAGAATACAAGATTAAAAATAATCTGAGGACTGGAATGAGAGTGCAGCAGGTAATATGCTTGATTTATATACAGCCAACCTGGATTTCGTTCCTGGCATCCCATATGGTACCCTGAGCACTGGGAGTAGAGACTCCTGAGTGCAGAGTCAGGAGCAAACTCTGAACACCAGGAGGTAATCTCAAAACAAACAAAACCATCTGAAATTGTAATCAGTGGAAGTAAAAAAAATTAGAAGAATGAGTGATAATGTCCAATTTTTCATTGTTGCTTAAAAGTTGAGGATGTTGACAAATAAAATTTGTTTTAGTGCCATATATGTCTCCACAAACAACCTGTAGTATTCTGAAAGTGTTGTATTCCAATCTGTAACTCAAGTTCTACCTAATAGGTATATGTTTTATACTCCAAGTCTCTTAATCTATTTATAAAATTAGAAAGCAAGAGAAAACATTTAAATGTATGATCTGTGAAGTTTTTCCTTATTTAAAATTCTGTTTTAACACATAAATGAATTATGATGGAGAAAAATAAAGTAAAATATTAAGACTGATATTCACTGAAATGCTTCTTAAAAGATCCTACTATAATCTTTGTTATTTAACAATAGAACTACACTGTAGCACTGTCATCAATTTTCTTGAGCAGGCACCAGTAATGTCTTCACTGTGAGACTTGTTACTGTTTTTGGCATATCGAATAGACCATGGGGAGCTTGCCAGGTTTTGCCGTGTGGGCACTATACTGTAGGTAGCTTGCCGGGCTCTCTTGGAGAGACAGAAGAATCAAACCCAGGTCATCCTCGTGCAGGGTAAACGCTCTATCCGCTATGCTATTGCTCCAAGCCTTATTTAGCAATAACCTAAATTATACCTAAAATAGATGAAAGTGGTTGAGTGTTTGATTGGAAAACTATGAAAAACACAAACTACAGGTATCTACAAACGCATCCATTCTTTCAGTGATAAGGAAGAAAACAGACTGGAAAATAAAATGTCACATACGTACTGGACTCAGAAAAACTGCATAGCTTGTAGGTGTTTTGTGAATACAACACTTGTGAAAGTGAGGGGGGTGCTAAGAATTATTTTTAATAAATTGTGATAAATGTAAGCTTCCACAACTTTTAGAAATATCAGAAATTTTAAACTGTTTGCTGTGAAGAGTGTTAGAAATAATAGCCGTAAAGCAATCTATTGTTTTAAATGAAATTGTATAATACATTAAGAAATAATGCACAATATTGTCAATTATTCACAAGATATGTGGTATTATACCACACACAGTTCATTGTGCCTACTTTTCCTAATCTTTATTAAGAGATAGCAACAGATATGTGGTTGAATAATTTTAAAGTAATTGTGAAATTAAATCATATATACAGATTTTTTTACCTGCTTCATTTTATTTGGTGTTGAAAATTATGGACTTTCAGTATTTTCATGTGATTTAAAGAATCAGACAAATAACATTTAATGTAGAGTTAGAGAGTCTGATAAAGTAACACTTTTCTAAAGGAAGTACATGAGCCCTTGAGAATTGAGATTGAATAGTTATTTTTTAAAGTGGTGCTTTAAAAAAGAATTTTTAATATAACTAATTTATAAATAATCTAGCACAGCGGTAGGGCATTTGCCTTGCATGCAGGCAGCCCGGCCGAGCCGGGTTCGATTCCTCCGCCCCTCTCGGAGAGCCCGGCAAGCTACCAAGAGTATCTCGCCCACATGTCAAAGCCTGGCAAGCTCACCATGATGTATTCGATATGCCAAACACAGTAACAAGTCTCAAAATGGAGACAATACTGGGCCCGCTCAAGCAAAATC
The DNA here is from genome assembly GCF_029834395.1 of Sorex fumeus. Lineage (NCBI taxonomy): Eukaryota > Metazoa > Chordata > Mammalia > Eulipotyphla > Soricidae > Sorex > Sorex fumeus. Next base: position 43,498,937 of record NW_026606185.1, on the reverse strand, counting down.
GATGAGCAATGGGAGGGCAGTGTTTGTATTTTTCTTTAAGTCACTGTGATTTACAAAACTGTTTATAGTAGAGTTTCAGACATACATTGCTTAAACACCAATCTCACCTTCATTGTCACCTTCCCACCAACAATGCTTCCCGTGTTCCCCTCCATCCTCCCAGTCCGAAGGCATATTTTTAATTTTGATTATTGTAATTTGTATCTCCTGCTTGTAGTGTTGTTGGCCCTGTGTATTAGACATATACACATGAAATGGGGTCTTAAAGTGATCAGTTAGAATGTCTTATGTATAGGGGGATATTAAGATTGATTCATAGAAATGCATGTGTTACTTATGAATAATGAAAAACATACCATCCTTAGGGAAAATACCCATGAAAATTTGGGTTAAGAATTGGATGAGGTTGTGGGGTTAAGATAAAAGAAAAAATGAAGTAAAGCATTTTCAAGAGGTAGTATACTATTTTAGCAATAGGTTTTGGTGGGTGACTATGTGTAAAAAATCGATTTGCCACTTTTTTTTTTTTTTTTGCTTTTTGAGTCATACCTGGCAATGCACAGGGTTTACTCCTGGCTCTACACTCAGGAGTTACCCCTGGCAGTGCTCAGGGGACAATATGGGATGCTGGGTATCTAACCTGGGTTGGCCGCTTGCAAAGCAAATGCTCTGCCCTCTGTGCTATTGCTCCAGCCCCTGAGTTGCCACTTTCTGAAGTCTTTCATATCACTATTTTTATGGAATATTAGTGAAAAGAACTCAGTTGACAGTGCAGATGAGCAAAGAACTGAATTTAAAAACTGAGGGCTGGTGAGATAGTACAGTGAGTGCTATGCTTGCCTGACATATAAACTGCCCGGGTTTGTTCTTGGTACCTCATTAATTTATTTCTAAAAAGTAGCAAATATCTAACTGTATTGATACAATAATCTTAGGAAGTCCATACACTAATACACATCCAAATATACACCTGAGATTCCTGACTGAATAAAAATAAGCTTTGTTTGAATTCCAGCTTGAAAACCCGATTGAATTCTAAAAAGGGAAGTTTTGTCTGAATTCTAGCTATATAAATGATTTTTAGAATCTATATGGACAGATTTTTATAAAAGGCTCAGATACTGTTGATATGTTGAGAAAAAAATACCTTTTGTTTTGTTTAGTACAAAAAGCAGAGAGAACAAATATTAATTGTAATTACATAGCTTATTTCCCTCTAGTGAGAAGAAATCAGATGCTCACAGGAGTCTTGTTTCATTGGATCCTGAAAAGTCAGAGTACTTTGCAAAATTCACTTTTGCTTCTTCAGTGGATTATTCATTGTTCAATCACGGTAAAATTTTCCTCATAGGGATTACCTTTTATTTCTTTTGTAAATTACAAAGTTAAATATGTAAATTTTCCTATGCGTTGTGTGACTCAACCACTATCTAGCTAAGGGAACTAGGATATATACAAAAAAGGGATGAATTTCTTCAGTTCCAAAGGGATAAAATTTATTATTTGGTTTTTAATATCAGCACCAGAGTGTGGTCCCAATGCAGTGATTTCTTCAAATAACTGACCCTTTGGGAAATGATGGTCATGAAACTAATTTACAAATGTGTGAGATAAATATTAAAGTGGAAACAGAAGGTTTTAACCTCCTGCAGGTTCTTAAAAAGTTGGAGTAAATATTTACCTTGACTTTTCTGCCATGGAATTACTTTGTGAATCTTACCATGAAGAATATGACTTCTTTCCAGCTATTCTCAATAGCGTTTCTCTCAGGGTAATCATTGCCTTTTCTTTTTCGCATTCTAATGTTATATTGAAAATGCTGTAAGTGTGTTGACATACTGTTGTGAATTCCAAAACATACTTATGCCAAGAAATAAAAGACATCCTCTTTCTCTATGGCTTACACCATTCTGACTTAGGAAGTTGGTCAATGGAAATCTTTATAAAGTTTTAATTTGAAAACATACATACAAATTGTAGGGATTTGTGAGAGAAGGGTTGTGAAAGACTCTTTAAAAAAAATTATGTGTTTTTTTATATGAAACTGTAGTATAGCAACCCCATCAACCAGAAAGTGAAAAAGTTTAAGGTTTATAGACTTCTTTGCAAGTTGGTAGATGAAATTTTCCACTGAACGAATTGACTATCTTGGTCCTTTTAACCTACCTTCCAAATTCTGAGGTGCAGCTAAATGTAAAGTGCTCACTGAATGTCTTTGGATAGACAATAGATGTGGTTTGTGTAGAAAGGATCTTACTATTTTTCCTTTTTTTGTGACACTATATTAAGGTTGAGATTCATGATCCTTGTCCTTTTCCTATAACTCATTTGCATTTTCTTTATTGCAAGAAAGTTCCCCTTCCCCATTTTGTAAATTTTATGTGACAAAAACCTGAATGTTTTCCTGATAATATCCTTAAAATATATAGAGAAAGAAATGCTGTTTTATTTTTACACTCTCTAATTCATCTATACAAGTCTAGTTTTCACTTGGGGAGCTCCAAATTAAGAGAAACAGTGACGAATTGTTTGCTCTGATATCTTTGTCTTTAGAGGAATGTTTGGCATTTCCACTAAGATTTTTATCCCAACTATAGAATCCCATGTGAACACAGTGGCTATATTTAAAAAGCTGATGAACGTTCTTGCAAAATTTAGGTGCAATGTATTTTTATGACTTTAAAGAAGAAATTAAATAGGGAAGAGAAGGAGAAGAAAATTGGTTATTTGGGTACCAAATACATACCAAGTCCTTTATATTTCCTCATTATACCTTACAGATAGAGAAGTGGGTGGTAGGTCTCTCTCTCTCTGTTTCTCTCTCTCTCTCTCTTTCTCTCCCTCTCTATCTTTGTCACACACAACCACACACAATCACACACACTCACACACACACTTGTGTGTTCACTCTCTCTGCAGAGGAGAAAACTTGTATACCTTTATAAAATCATTAGTCTATTAGGAGGTCAAAATAGACACAGTTTTTGGTGACTCCTATTTTTATAGATTTGCTAAAACTCATAGATACATAGATACTCATAGAAAATTCTGTAAGTATAACATGCTAAAGAACAGCAGAATTATGTGATATGGATATTACATTGATGTTTTTCATAATGAAATGGTGGCGTGCTTAGATTAACTGGAGCTTGCTTTCTAGGCAGATATATTTTGACGCCATCACTAAACCAAATAAGCAAATTCTGTAAAAACACACAAAAGTAGACACATACATAAATTACCCTTTGTGTGGGAAGCAAGGGGAGCATGGGGGAATCTTTGCACACTCCAATGCCACCTGTGACCATGAAAGAACTATTCTGAAGAAGGATAGAGGAAATAAGATTAGACTGTGGAATGCGAATAAAGATGGTAGGAGTGGGAATCTTATGGCTAGAGAAGCAAAGGCTGCTTTGGAAAGTGGGAGAGAGGGAGCAATATAAAAACAAAACCACAATGGAAGGGATTGAAATAAAATGAAGCTCCTCCATTATTTTGAGTCCCATAAGGAGCATGCAAAACAACAACTTGCTGTCAGAATGAAACTTTGAGTGTTCCCATCAGAACTAAGATACATTAAACAGGAGCAGCTCGCGTGGTATTATGCCGCTGTCATTTCTTGGTAAATCCGTGTCATTAGCATTGATTTCTTGAGGAGAGATTAAAAGAGGTTTAGTTAGGAGAGTAAGGCAGAAGTGGATATTATCCAAGCCAATGCAGCTCTGGGTCTCAAAGATGACATTTTCCTCTCTGCTTCATTAACTTGCAGAGCTTGTTGAGCTTTGGCTGTTTCTAATTAATTCTTTTACTGGCTTTTTTGAATGTGTATCATAGCTGGAAAACCATATAAAATGAAAAAATCTCTCTAAGGTTTTACCCTTTTAATTATTATTTTTATTACTTAAATGAAGCTCCAGAATTGCAAATGTTGACATTTTGGTTTATTCTAGTCATTAGAGTTTTCAAAGAGGGGAGGTAGGAAAAAAAAAGACAAAAAGAGGAGGAGGGAAGGGGGGTGGAAAGGATGAAGAGTCGTGAGAGAGATATGGTGAGGTTGGCTCTCCATTGTTGAGATAAACATTGACAAGAGAAACACAGTTTGTCAAAAAAAGACCTCCATGATGGTTTTTCCCTTATAAAAAATAACAGGAAATTAAAAATTATTAGAGGTAATTCCTAGTGATCTCTTATAACAGCCAGTATTCATATACATAAGGCTCAGTACTTTCAATTCCATTTGCTTTTATTTCAGCAAATAGTTTCTAGTAAATATAGTATATTGCACTTGGTGTGTTTCCATTTGGATAAAGGAAATAAGGAGAATGACTTTGGGGAAAAGAAAAACTTCAAGCAAAACAGATTAGTTAAGTGAATTTGCTTTGGTGATTCAGAGAACATTTTCTCAGAAAGCCAGCTCTGTCAAGCTTAATAAGTTAGTTTTGCCCAACATTAATTGAACACCTATGTGAAAAATGCTTTGTGAGATGTGTATAAATGTTGAATGATGTGTATTGAAGTTGTGTTTTAAAAAAGTCCAGGGAAATTTACCTGCTAGTGTTTTTCACCGCATTTTTAATAGAAGACATATTTAAATAACAAAATATAATACTGCTATTAACAATAGTTTCCCTCTCCTAGATTGAAAATAGGCCCATAGAAAATGTGTTTTATGCATGGTGTTTTCATTCCCAAGTCACTCACAAGAGCTAATTTAAGTCACAATGTAGTTGAACTACAGTAATGTCGTAATAACTCTATGGAAACTAAATCCAAAGCATAACCCTGCTTCTATGGGATAACAAGGTTGGAATTTAAATTTGCATTTCCACTGGAGTGGAGAGAGGTAACTTCACTCCAAGTGTTTCCGGGTTTCTTTGCTTTTGTTTGTTTGGGAGGTTGGTTTAAGGGCCACACCCTGTGATGCTCAGGGGTTACTGTTCCCCACATAAAGAATCCCTCCTGACAGTGCTTGGGGGCTTTATTATATGCAAGACATCAAACCCATGTGCCTGTACTCAAGGGAAGCATCTTCCCTTCTGTACTATTTCTCTGGCTCCAGCCTTCTTTGTTTTTAAATTAGAGCTTCAATGTGGCAAGTTTTCTTGATTTGTAGAAATAGATATTGATGTATTATGGGAAAGTAACAAAGTAAGAAACTGGGAAATCTTAAGATTTTGGTCTATATTAATGTTTTAGGATCTACCTTGCTAACCTTTGATGAAAAGTTGGATTTGAATTGTGTACCCCAAGGTTGAAAATAGTTCCCCTTTTTGTTGTCCCTAAGGATGGATTTTTACATTTCTTTTATCACCCCCCGAAAGAATTTCATCCTTTTTTTTAAGAATCCTTAGAGAATGTTTGCACATCTGGCAGTTTTCAGGTTTTACTATTGGCCCTGTACTCAGGGATCACTCCTGGTGGGGCTTAAGGAACCATATGGTGTACTAAAGACTGAACCTGAGTTGACGGCAGACAAGGCAAATGTCATACCTAGTGTATTACTGCTTCAAGCCCCTGCTATGCCACTTCTATTCACCAAAAGAGAGGTTTGAGAGGATTATAAGATAATATAAAAAATAGCATTACCATGTTAATTGTTGCATGACATGTGCCAAGTACTGTGTTAAGTACCCCACATGTTCTAACACATTACATTTTCACATATTACCCAGTGTGTACACATGACACAACTGAGGCATTTGGCAAGATCAAAGGCATTCTTAGTAATATGGTGAGTAATGACAATTTCCCAAAAAAGGATATGTCCCAAGAATACTGCTGAGATCACCGTTTCTGCGACGAGCATGCTTCAAAACTATGGAGCTAAGCACTAACCTTGATAAGAAGATCTATTATTGATTCAGATTCTCTTTTTTCCTCTTCCCAACCATGTTCAGTTCATTCCCTACAAGTTTAAATCAACACTAGAATTTAGCAAGTTTAAGTAAATGGATGCATTTCAGAATAGTACGTCAGTATATGAAAAATGACTTCACTCTTATTTATTTTCATAACTTAACTTCAGTTCCAAATTTGATTCCCCATTCCACTAGGATTAGGGAATCTCTAAATTAACTGTTCTTTAAAATTTACTAAAATAGTAAGAGATGCTATGATTCTAATCTTTAGAGAGATGCTGATATCCATCATCATTATGCATGTGATACAAAAAATACATACAAAATTCCCAGATAGAATTTCTCTTGGGTTCCCAGGTTCTATGCTCATCTGATCTATTTTTGAGATAGGGAATTTAGTTTAGTCATCAAAGGTCCAGTTCTAGGTCTACATAATCTGTCATCATTCCTAGTGAAAGATAATTATGTTAGCCATTTTAGATGCCTGAATTCAGGGACCAGATTTTATTTTCTTTGGAACTTCCAGATATTTTTACCTTATTTCTAACACAAATGGGGAAAACTTCCTATAGTAGAACAGAAAATAACTTTAAAATAGCTTTACTGTTCGGTGCTTAGACTTCTCTAAGAAAAAAGGAAATAAATATTTGAAAACTGTTAAATAAGAACAATCTTTTTTTTTATTTTGAGCCTGGTTATAACTCAATAATGCAAAGAAGGACTGGAACGATAGCACAGCGAGTAGGGCATTTGCCTTGCACGCGCCTGACCCAAGTTCAATTCCTCCGTCCCTCTCGGAGAGCCCAACAAGTTACCAAGAGTATCCTACCCACAGCAAGCTACCAAGAGTATCCCACTTGCAGGCAGAACCTGCAAGCTCCCTATCGCATATTCAGTGTGTCAAAAAAGTAACAACAAGTCACAATGGAGACATTATTGGGGGGAGGCCAGTGTTACAGTGCTACTAAGGTGCAGACCTTTCATGCAGCTGGCCCTGTTTTAAACCTCAGCATCATGTGCTTTCCCCAGCTTCATTGGTTGCATCCTTGAAGAATCACAGAACAGTGTCACTTGGATAATCCCTGATCCTGCAGGGCTGCAGCAGTGACTTTGAGCCAGTGCAATACCCTATCTTCAAGTGTGCACATTGAGCTACACCAGCTGGGTGGGCTGAGATTTGCCTGTAGTGACAATTAAAACCTCTGAAACCAGATGGGAGGATCATGACCCTTCAAAAAAAGAAAAAAAAGAGAGAGAGAGAACAAGAACACAAGATTTATACTCTCAGGTTCTTTTTCTTCATTCTATATCTGGAGTTTTGTGCTTTATCTTAACAATTTAGACCCATCATCTAACATTGGCATGGAAGTAGCCAATTGGCTCAGGTGGGAATTATAACGTGTACACGTTGTACTCTCTTCAGTTAGAGAATTTATAAGTGCGAGGAAATACTTAAAAAAGCAAAATATTATCTCTATATTTTTTGGCTTGATCACCAACGTTACCCTTCCTTTAATTCCAGACATAAGCCACTGGATATATTTCCCTGCCTGCACTCTGCTCTTCTTTCTCCTTTCTGTGAAATTAGTCCTGGGGAAACCAGAGCCAGGACTCCAAGTGTCTAGATGACCCAGTGAGAAGCAGGTCCAGTTTGTACTGGGTGTGGGTTTAGAGTATTTGCTGTGGTTTTACACGATGTAGATCGATTTTCCACAGTTACAGAATGGGCTAATTAGAAAATATATAAATCCTGTCCTTGGGCTGGAGCGATAGCACAGTGGGTAAGGCGTTTGCCTTGCAAGCGGCCAACAAGGCTGACCCGAGTTCGATTCCTCGGTCCCTCTCGGAGAGCCCAGCAAGCTACTGAGAGTATCTTGCCCGCATGGCAAAGCCTGGCAAGCTATCCTTGACTCATTCAATATGCCAAACACAGTAACAATTGTCACAATGGAGATGTTACTGGGCCCGCTCGAGCAAATCGATGAACAACGGGAGGACGGTGACAGTAAATCCTGTCCTTTAAGATGTTGGGCTTCATTGTTTCACTCACCTTTACTTCAACCCAGGGGTACTAAGCTTCAACTTAGATCTGCCCCTTCCTGTGATTTTTGTATACTTTTTCTCTAGCACCTACAGTTTTATAGATCTCTCTTATTTATAAATTTTTTCCCAACGAAATATATTCAATGATTGCATGAGGTTTGGCAAAAATGAAAGAATTTTCAGCTTCAGTCAAAATTTTTTCTTTCCAATAGATCTTGACGTTTGGCTTCATTATGTTCCATCAATGTGTTTGTATTTTTATTTAGTCTTCTTTTGCCTCTACTGGGAAACAGAGCAGAATTCAAAAGGAGGATGAGTCTGTTTGCACTTGGATTTGTCCTTACATAACCATCAGGTGTTCTGGCAAAAAATGATACTGAGTTTGAAGGTATGCCGGAGTGCAGTCATCTGGAAAAAAGTAAATTGAAAATTTTAGGCAGTCTGTTATTTTATCCATTTTTTTAGTAAAATTTCCTTGACTTTCATAAAGATCATAGTGAATGAGTGCAGAAATTATTCATTGTTTATGAAGGCTTGAACTTTGGAGGAGGGAAGAGAGAAGGCAGAGTGTGGGTGGAATTTGCTGGTGAATAAAACTTCTTCCATGCAGGTGGCTAAACCTTGACTAACTGCCAAAGTACTTAACAGCAGCCACCATAGCTCAAGGCACTGTTCCATGCCTTTAATTTTTTCCAGACTGAAATATCTTGAGTAAGAGAAGCTGCCAACAACTGCCATCGAGGGAGGGTTGTATAAATGACAGAAAGAGAGGTAGAGTAAGAGCCGGCGCCAGGTGAGACGATAGGTGGGCCTTCTGGTGATGGAGATGCAGCGAGGCACAAGGTGAATTGGGGTAGCTGCGAAATTGGAAGTGTCTCAGGAAGCTGTGAATGAGCTCTTTAATTTTCACAGAGGTTACATAAGGAGTAGATGGCAGCGTCATCTTACGAACAGGTTCATTCCTCCTTAGTTTATGCATATGATCCTGCTGTCTACCATATAGTTATAAAAATTCAAGACTTATTGAAAATATGGAATAGAATCCAGTAGGAGTCACATTGCAATAAAAGGTTATATATCGGCTGAATTCATCGAGGTCACAAGGTTGTCGTAACAATGGGAACACTGACTCTGGAGATATGAACTTTGTTCGTCTCTGCCCTGTCTTGTCATGGTGTTTTTCACAGGCCAACTAGTTTCTCCAGATCTTTTTGTTTTCATCTGTTGAATAAATTTAACAATAAAAGTCACTGTATATACTTTTTTGTTTCATTTTTGGGACACACCTGGCAGTGTCCTAGGTTTAGTTCTGGCTCTACACTGAGGGATCATACCTGGTGCGATCTGGGGATTAAACCCAATGATTGGGCTGGCGTGATAGCACCACGGCTAGGGTGTTTGTCTTGCCCTGGAGGGACCCGGGTTTGATTTCCAGTCTCCCATATAGTTCCTGGAGCTCTGCCAGAAGTAATTTCTGAATTAGAAGTTGGCATAAGCCAGGAGTGCCAGGAGTAACCGCTGTGCATCGGTGTGACCTAAAGAGGAAAAAAAAAATCATCCCCATGCTACTATCTCTCCAACCCATATTTTTGTATAAAATTTAATTCAATTTCTGGGACTATCAAGGGACTTTCAAACTGGTAGCTATTCAGGGGAGATGAAAGGATGATTGTGTTTAATATGATAAAAAAAATACAAAACACAGAAAAGCAATAATTGTGCCTGAAAATCCAGTATCAGTGAGATCATCTGTCCATGTGTGCAGTGAGATGTTACAAAATAAACACACAACTCTTAACATTAAGGTTATTAAGAAATTTATTTTTCAATGCAAGAATTATATTATTTTTGCCTGTGAATGTGCCATGACAAAAATAAAACATGAAACAGGACATAAGAGCTTTGAAAGCATTTGCTAGGACTTCCAACTATATATTTTTTAGTACCTGAAAGGTCTCCATAGTACTTGGAAGGCTATTTGTCAGGAATTAAATTTCCTCAGGTCTCCTTTCTCTTTTTTACTTTATCTGTGCTCTCAGGTGGCTTTGGAACAGAGCCAAAGCTGTTGCTGGACCAGAGATTCTTTCAAAAAGAAAATAGTCAAGATCTTCTGTTGGAAGACTGAGAATATAATGCAGACCAGACATAATGTCACCAGTGTAGTCTGCTGTGGGTTTTTCGGGAAAGCATTCATCCATAGAATAAACTTTGCTTACTTTTCAAAAAATTGCTTTTTTTGTGGGACAAATATTTTCTTCCCATCATCATATTCTAGTAGCTTATATTTATTCTAGAGAATAGGTAAAGGATATTCAAATATTATTTAAGGTCAGGTTTGAGAGATTCTGGTAAAAACAGCTCTGGCAGCATAAAGGTGCCTATTTTGAAGCTGTACCATCAACATCTCACCATAATTTGGTCAACTGTTAAACCTAAATTAAAAGATGAAATAGGAAATCTATAACATTATTTTATTTTACATTTTAATTTTATTTTAAATAATTAATATAGAGTTCTATCAGGAAGGAGAGAATATGAAAGTATGCCACATTAAAGAAATCACTGTTTCTAGAATTTTAGAAAATTGATCAAAATTCTAAACTGTGACTCACTATCTTTGAATTACATTATTATCATTTTGCTTGTTGGGTTTTAGTTTGTAAAATCAGTGGAGATAAATAAAGTTGTCTATGATCCTTTACAAATCTAAATTTTAAAAGTTCCTAGAGTTAAGAATTAAGTTATTTGGTACAATATTTTAAATTTTTCTCATCACATAGTACAATATAGATATAAATGATAGAATATAAAACTTTAGATTTTATAAAAATAGTCTGTATATGTAGGCGAAAAGGTGGGCTTTACATTCTATCTTTAATTAACACACAAAGGTCTTTTGGGGAAAGATAAATATAAAACACTAGAAAATGTATACATTGCAAGAAGAGTCTCATTCTTTCACCAGCCTGGCTTCAAATTACTTCCAGAGATAGGGCACTATCATAATTTCTGCCTTGGAGACTTAATTTTATAGATCAAAAAGTTAACATGTTTCCTTATTATTTGGATAAGTGTTTGACTTCATTTTTACTATTAGTTATTTAGGTATCAATTAATTCATTGATTTTTGTTTTGTTTTGCAGCCACCCGGTTATGCTTAGGAGCTATTCCTGACAATTTGCTCAGAAGTGACCCTGGGGTGCTAAGGATTCCATTGAATGCCAGGCAACAACATACCTCCTTATCTCTCTAGTCCACAATCTGACTCTAAAGTTGAAAGAAACCATCATTTATTTTAAGAATAAAAATGTAATACTATTTTGAAAGATTCTTTGCTTAAAGTCATATATATGAGATATTTTGTAACTTTATGATTAAAATTTCCCTTTGCTATATATGTGTTTTCTCTTTCCAACATAACCTACCAAGGACACTCTATATATAATCAATAATAATTTAAGAACCTGTCTTCTTTGACCTCACTCATTAGCATTGTCTCTTGCACAGAAAAATTACCATCATATCATATGATAACAGGTTTTTCTTTTCACACTTTCAACCAATGACGTGTATTTCATTATTTCTTATATCTGACTGCTGTTGTTTTTGTTGTTATTGCCAGTTTTTGTTTGGTTTGGGGACCACAGCTGGCTGAACTCAAGTCTAAACCTGATTCTGTGCTCAGGTATTACTCCTAGTGTAGTCTGGGAACCGTAGGAGGAGTGGGAGATCAAATCCAGGTTAGCTACAACAAGGCAAGCTCCCTACCCACTGTACTATCTCTCTGGCCCCTCCTGACTGGTATTTTCTTTCATGTCTTCCTTTGGTTCTTGTCACCCTAAATTACCAAGAATATGAATTTCATGAGAATATTTGTGGTTTGGTGTTTTTACATCTCACTCTTTCCAACCTCCTCATCTAGACCACTTTTCCACTTATTACAAAATAGTCAAGTAATTAATACTTTATGACATTAATTTAATTTATATTCTAAATACTGATGTATTCTGTCACTCGTTTCTAATATTTTTGATGCATTTTATGAAGTCTATGTTTTTAAATATTTTTAGAGTGTTTGTGTGCACTGTACCCTTTTGTTTTATTGATAAATCTCAAAGCAAGTGTAATAGTCCTATATTTTCCCATAAATCAAAACCAGGCTATGAAGCTATATTTAGGTATTTCATTTTTGTATAGCTCTGTCTGAGACATCTTTAAACATCATAAAACTTTAGTATTCATTTTGACATGTATTTATTATATTATCCAGGTTATTATATTGGATGGGCTGGAGCGATAGCACAGAGGGTAGGGCGTTTGCCTTACAAGCGGCCAACATGGCCGACCCGAGTTCGATTCCTCCACCCTTCTCGGAGAGCCCAACAAGCTACCGAGAGTATTCGATATGCCAGACACAGTAACAACAGAGTCTCCAATGGAGACGTTACTGGGCCCGCTCGAGCAAATCGACGATCAACGGGAGGGCCTTTACCTTTACCTTTTTATTATATTGGATATATTATATTATATTATATTATATTATATTGTATTATAGAATGTATGATGATATCTATCTTCAGGAAGTGTAGAGTTTAGCTTGGGATTTTCTTTTTACTAATTCTAAATGATTTTGTATATGTTTATAAAAATGAGTATAGAAGGTTTGAAATGATCAAATGTGACTTTTCCTAGAATGAAATTGACAATAACAGTGGGTGTGTGATCAAAGGGACCTAGTGTAAATTACTCTGTACCACTTTAGAATAATAGATTCTGTCTGTAAGTTTATGTTTTCTTTCTATTTATGTATTTGGTTTGTAATCTAGAGCTAGTTCAATTAAGAACCACTGATAGGTTCGTGAAGAAATGTAGTAAAGGCTCAGGTAGAAAGCAGAAAGGTACACTGGACAATCAGCACTAATTTGCTGTTTATATGAAGGGCTCATTTTTGAAGTGGATTTTTCAAGCCCTTGTCACATTTCTTGATCTGACTTCAGTGGAAAACATCACTGTATCACTGTTATCCTGTTGTTCATCAATTGCCTCAAGCAGGCCCCAGTAACATCTCCTTCGTCCTAGCCCTGAGATTTTCCAAAAGTGCCACATCCGAGGCTCTTTCAGGGTCAGGAGAATGAGACCCGTCATTGTTACTGGTTTTGGGCATATTGAATACACCAGAGGGAGTTTGCTAGACTCTGCCGTGTGGGCAGGATACTTTTGGTAGCCTGCCAGTTTCTCCAGAGTAAGAACTAGATGATGAGCTGTCCGGGAGCATGGTTTTATAATCTCTGGGTCTTGGCTGTTGATGGGATTACACGGTGCCAGGGGCAGTTGTTGGGTGTAAAGCCTACATACTGGAAGATGGGGGATCTGGGTTGAGGAGGCCCAGTCCAATCTGAGCAGGCTTGGAGATCTACACCCAGGGCCCCGCACACCTGGGTTCCTCTGCCGGTTCCTTCATGAGGCTGGTCTGAATGTGTGGAGGGTGGTCTTAATCATGGCTGTGGCTGGAACTGGAGGTCTTCAGCTGCTGGGACTCTGCTTGGGGTAGGGAGGGAAATTCAACCTACCCTCCTCCAAGGGGCCCTGATGAGGACAGCCAGGTGTGGAGGCAGGAGACTCTGGAAAACATATGAACCAATATAAGAGAGACATTCCAACAATTATAGTTCTGATTAAAATATAATTACTTAAAATGTTGATCTATTTCATTTGGAATGGTTTATTTACTTGTCTATATATTTGACTGTTAGGGAGTTAGAGATAGCCATTGGTCTTGGGGTGTGGGTTGACTACTGAGTCGCTCTGAGGTCCATATGTTGCTAAGTATCAAAACTGGAACTCCTGCATGCAAACTCTAGGTTCTGACTCTTTGAACCATCTCTCTACTCTAGACTTTGACATGGTTTATTAATAGGTGGAAAATATATCTGACTTTTTTTGTATTTTTGGGTATGTTATTAATTCAATGAATTTTTCTCAAAAGTCAACTCCTCAGAGGGTTCTTCCCTTACAATCCCGTTTAAAAACACATTATTACCTGCTATTGCCCATTATCTTGCTTTTGTTTTCTTTTCTGTAATAGCATTTATTTCTACCTTATGTGTCAATTTATTTCATTTTTCTTCACTAGAATATGTGATCCATAAGAACAAGTACTTTCTTTTTTGTGTACGATTATACCCATCACATAGCAACTACTTGTGAATAAATGCAAAAAGGAGATGTGAAGTCCCAGATATGCTCAGATATGGAAGAGATCATAGGGATGTTTCAGAGTAAGTAGCAAGAAGACATTTGGTCATAAGCAGGAATTCGAAATGTTAGAGATTTTATGAATAGAGATGGAGAGAAAAAGTAGAAGAACCACTTAATTTAGAAAAATAGAATCAATCACTTTTCATAAAAAAGAAAGTGCATGGTATACCAAGAAGTTGAGTTAATTTGAGTGGAAAACACATAAATATATATATAATGTATATATATAATATATATATATAATGTACATCGCACTGAGTTGCTTTTAGACACTTTCTATCTCTTTCCTCTTTCCTTGGTATGGTCATTGTCCTCAAGGTAGACTCACCTTCTGACACGGTGCCTTTATAGTCTTATTTCATACTGAATAGTACGGTTTTGTATTGTCAGTAGGATTGTGTGTGGAAATAATGTTATATGACTTCTGAATGTAGGTGACACCTTGCCTTCTTGAATAATTCAGCCTGGGTTAATTCAACCACTTTGTTGTACCACTTCTCTAAGAGATCCATAGAGGTGAGGAACTGAGACTTCCTTGACAACAGTCAATTAAAGAAGACATCTTGGAAGTCTATCCTTTATCCCTATTTTAGTTTTCAAATGTTTCCAGTCCCAGTAGTTATTTCAGTAGTATCATCTTGAAACAATCTAGGGTTAAACCCACCCAGTAAAGTAGCTTCAAAATCTCTAACCTATAGGTTATAAGACAACAATTTATTATGATTGTTTTAGACTACATTTAAAAATGTAGTCTAAATGTCCTCACTGGGACCCCTTTGAGGAGGGCGGGTTGAGTTTCCCTCTGCCCTGAGCAGAGCCCCGGCAGCTGAAGACCTCCGGGACCCAGCCACAGCCACGCTGAGACCACTCTCCACTCGCTAATATGGGACTGGCAGAGTAATCTAGGTGTGTAGGACCTGGGGCTGAAATCTCCAAGCCTGCTCGGTTCGGAACTGGGCCTTCTCCACCCAGATCCCCCATCTTCCAGTAGCTAGACAGTTACACCCAACAACTGCCATGTATCCCCATCAACAGCCAAGATATAGAGACTATAAAACCAAGCTCCAAACACGTGGCATACTCGATATGTCAAACATAGTAACAATGACGGTCTCATTCCCCTGATACTAAAAGAGCCCCCAGTATGCCATCAGGCTACACTAGCATGTGACAGGGATGAATGGAGATGTTATTGATGACCACTCGAGCAAATCGTTGAACAACAAGGTGATAGTGATAGTGATAATGACATTTAAAAATTTTATTTTTACTAAGCAATATATTCTGCCTAACTGCTTTCCTTATTAATGTTCTCTTCTAATTCTAGTCTATCTTTTCTGGATAATCTCACTTTATTTTTTTTAACTTTTTCCTCACTTTCTACACCTCTTCGGAGAGCCCGGCAAGCTACCGAGAGTATTCGATATGCCAGACACAGTAACAACAAAGTCTCCAATGGAGACGTTACTGGGCCCGCTCGAGCAAATCGATGATCAACGGGAGGGCCTTTACTTTACTTTACTTTACTTTCTACACCTCTGATATCTCAGGAATTTTTATGTTTCCATTTATAAAATGCTTTAGAGAGATATTCCACTCCCACAACACTAATTTTAACATTATTTTGATATTTTCCAAAACTTTTTTATTCAAGGTGTAAATTTGAATTTATAAACTATATATTCATATTCCTTCAGATTATGTTTACTGGATAAGTCACCAATGTGTGTACATTCATTCTCAGCTGTAACCTTTACTGTTAAACAGATTTCTAAATAGTATTCCTTATCTGTCAAATAAATTAGATAATTGGCAGCAGTTTTTATAATTTATATGCATATATGTATATATTCACGCATAATTAATGTTATTTTAATCATTTCTTTATTTTATATTTTATATTTTATTGTTTCTATATCTAATATCTATGTCTAATTTTCTATTCTCATGATCACTAAAATATTTCAAATCTTTATACTTCTAAATACTTCTAATTTATATTATTAACCTATTTGTGACTTCTACTGGTTTTTCTTTTATAGTCTATTTCACTGATAGAATATATATATATATACTAAAGCTCATTTTTTCCCCGCCTAAACATCTGTCATAATATTTATGCTAAACTCCCAAACTGTTATCTAAAATAATAGCCCCTGAGCACAGGATGAGGTGGTTCAACTGTTTTGCTCCTCCCTCAATGGAAATAGAGTGATGATATTTGATTTATTTTTGTAATAAAATGAGGGTCACACCCAGCAATACTGGGGTCCACCTCTAGCTGCTCTGTTATAGGGACCACTCAGCTGGTGATTGATGGATAGTGTGGTTCTGAGGATCATTCTATGCCTCCTATGTGACACCCAGGTGTGATGGGGTAATTGGTGGACAATTTGATGTAGGGTGTATTGTAGCTGAGCTATATCTCAGTCCTTAGTTTAATAATCCTGACCTAGTATTATGTTACATGTCAGTCTACCTGACTTCTAGAACAATTGGAATGTCTACAAATACTATAGAAAAGTATAAACAACACTAAAAATAAAGTGTTGAATATAAAATGATTAAAATATTTGCTCGAGCGGGCCCAGTAACGTCTCCATTGGAGACTTTGTTGTTACTGTGTCTGGCATATCGAATACTCTCGGTAGCTTGCCGGGCTCTCCGAGAGGGGCGGAGGAATCGAACTCGGGTCAGCCATGCTGGCCGCTTATAAGGCGAACGCCCTACCGCTGTGCTATCGCTCTATTTTAGCTGCATTTATTATGGTAATAACTTCACACTATATTTTAATAAAACTCTTCATTCTGTATGCCTTAAGTCTCTATGGTGATGTATATCAACTACTTCTCCAAAACTGGAGAAAAATATTTCATTCTAGCTAAAGATACAGTACAGAGGTTAAGGCACTTCCCATGAGGAGTCAGAGAGATGTGTACAGCAGGTAAGGCATGTATCTTGCATGTTGACTAGCCAGGTTCAATATCCAGTGAACCAAATGGTCCCCAGATGCCTTCCAGAAGAGCGTTTTGAGCACAGACTCAGGAATAACCCCTGAACACCTCCCAAAATACAGTTAGTTATGAGATTAAAGTGAAGATCAAAATTTAACTAAATCTGCTTCTGAAGTTTGATTATTTAGGCACTCATTTTGTTGTCTATTACTCCAATAACTTTACTATTCCCAAATCTGGTATGGTGTTGCCTTAATCCATATCACATTGAAAATCATTAGTAATGACATTAATGGATCTAATTAATATTCATTGATATGATGCATTGCAATTAAAATGATATGATGCATTTTCTGTCATAGCCAGGTCAAAAAGAGAAAATTTGTATACCTTTGTGTAGAAAATCAGGAAAACTCAAATTAATAAAGATTTTAAAGTCTCATCACTTCCAAATATATTAAGGTCATGCAAGTCAAAAAGAAATAGGTGTCAATTGCAATTCTAAAAGGTTTCAATGCATGTTTAGCAATCATTCAACAATTACATGAGCTGTATCTTCCAGTTTTATATTTCATTTTATTAAGAATTAAATAGTAACCAACATATAAATTTCAATTCAATAGCCTTTAAGGGGGCTGGAGTGATAGCACAGTGGTAGGGCGTTTGCCTTGTGCACAGCCAGCCCAACCAAGCCAGGTTTGATTCTTTGATTCTTCTGCCTCTCTGGGAGAGCCCGGCAAGCTACCAAGAGTATCTCACCCGCTGGGCAAAGTCTGGCAAGCTCCCGTGATATATGCAATATGCCAAAAACAGTAACAACAAGTCTCACAATGGAGACGTTACTGAGCTCACTAGAGCAAATCAATGAACAATGGGAGGACAGTGCAGTGCTACAGCCTTTAAGGACATTTTAAATGATTAGCTTAGGCAGCGAGATGGCAGTGTCAAAGGTTGTTTCTCTTTATTTTTCAACATTTGAGCAATTATCTTCCCAAATTTTTGTAGTAGTGGAAAGATGGTATTTTCTTAGACAATGAAGAATGGTGTATTTTATAAAATATCCACTTTAAACATAAAAATCCAATTCAATAAATGTTATAGGTTATTCTATTTAGTTTTTCCTACCACCTGTAGTATATTACATACATTGTAATGGCAAGGAATTAAGCTTAGAATAGTTTGTGAATTAAAAAATTCAGAAGTAATCTAGTTGTTCCTCACTAAGGGATTTAATCTCTAAAATGTGATATATGAAAATAAAATCAGGAAAGTGGAATGTGAACTTTTCAAATGGAAAAACTTCCAAGGCTAAAGAACTAAAATGGGAAAATATAGATGCTTATCTTCATAAATCTCTGACATAACATTTTACAAGGGCTGGAGTGATAGCACGGTGGTAGGGTGTTTGCCTTGTGCGCAGCCGGCCCGGCAGAGCCAGGTTTGTTTCCTCCGCCCCTCTCAGAGAGCCCAGCAAGATAGAGAAAGTATTTCACCCACACAGCAAAGCCTGACAAGCCATCCATGATGTATTCAATATGCCAATCACAGTAACAACAAGTCTCACAATGGAGATGTTACTGGGCCAGATTGAGCAAATCGATGAAAAATCGGAGGATAGTGCTATAGTGCTATAACATTTTATATAATTATAAATGTAGACAATAAATGACATTTCTATTATCAATATGTTGGTTCAGTCACTAACATAAATTGTATTAATTTTAATATATATTAAAGTTGCCTAAAGATATCACAAAATGTTTCATATGCTAATCTCTATATAAAGGATAGCAGTTATTATACTAACAACTGAATTGTATTATTTAATATACTAATGCATTGATTAATATTTAACAGTTATTAGTTTTCAAACTCATGCAAATGTGCACATATTCTATACATATAATATTGTATATATATATTTGATATAAATATCATGTAATAAATAAAATAATAAAATAAATAAAAAACGTGCATAATCTCCATGTATATACTGAGTCTATATGTATAATATTTCATACTCAAAAAATGCTCTACATTGTTTTTAAAACTAACAGAATAGAATATTTCCTGACTAGTTTTAACTGTTAATTTTAGCCTATATAATCCAGCAATTGTAATGTACAACATTTTGTATCCTAAACAGTGACCGTATAACTCCCAACTAAAGTTCTCACAGCAGAAATTAAGGCAGAGTATATGATCATCTGACTGCTGCAGCTAAAACTATATATTATAAAAATGTGCAATACTATTATAAATAATATAAATCAGATAAATTGGCATATAAAATATACATGTGGAAAGCATATACATACATTTGAATTTAAAAATAGTGTTGTAAGTGTTAAGTCCAGATACTCAAAAAGGAGGGAAAACACAAATAAAAATAAAAACTATATATTAAAAGAAAAGAGGATGCTTATATTAAGAAAAATTGAACACAAAAATTATATTTTTTAAAGGAATAATTTAAGAGGATAGTTAAATTAAGAAAAAGTAGACAAAAAGTTTGGTTGTTGAAGAGAGTAGAGAAGTAGCAGGAGAACGGTTTTATCAGGTGAGTTCATTGCTTGCCACTTTTATTTAAACTTTATCATTTTCCAGATTGGAAAGGTGAATTTTTAATTATCTCCTTTTCATCAGTCAAGGCTCAATCTCTCTAAACAATCTTTGGGTAATGATCATATCCCCACTTTGATCAACTTCTGGGAAATTGCAGAGCCAAATATTAAATAGGTGCTTATGAAATTCTACTCAACCACCTGTTCTCTTGACCTCTGGCTGATCCAGTTAACAAAGACCAGTGTACTTCAATTACTGAATGTGATACCAAATATAATCAATGCTAATTAACATTAGGCATTTTTTCTCTCACTCTTGCTATCTTATTTTCTTAAACTAATTTTCTTGTATAATTTATATTACAAAATAAAAGATCACAGAGAAGGTAACATTTCATTTGGAAAAATATGAATATAATAAGAATTATATTAATATATATAATTACAAACTTCCTGTCTCTTTATATTCATATTTATATGATTTCCACATATTTATTTGTTTAGTGTAAAAATAATGTGCAGTTTTGTTTTCTCTTATTTTGTTAAAAATTTCAAATTTGTTCTAATAAGAATCTCTTGTTCTTTCAGTTAAGAACTATAGATCCCAGAATCTGTTTCATAAATATGAAATTAGAAAATTAGAGTCAATGGCAAAACCTAGGTATTTGTAGTTTTTACAAGTTCTCCAGATGACTTAGAATTCAAGGATGGACTTAGCAGTCTGTATTTGTTGATTTGTTTTTCTTGACCACACACAACTGTGCCCAAGGTTCACTCCAGGCTCTTTTTTAAGGCATCAGTCCCGGAAGTTTTAAGGGATCATTTTATAGTGGGTGGAACCTGGATTTACTGCATGTAAGAAAAATAGGAAAATGCCATGATCCCTGTATTATTTTCCTGGCCACAATTGTTTGTATTTTACAACTTCGTGAGCCGTTTCTGATATAGACAAATACAAATATAAAAGATCATAAGTATAAATTTATAGGCTTTGCTTTTAGGATCTATTTAGTTTGTGCTGTAAGTGTTTGTGCATTATTTCCCAACAAAAAGAATTCTGTATGAAGTAGGTATAAAGTGTGCTGTTACATAAATTCAGATTCAAGAGTTATCCTTTACTTGCTATCAATTTCTATCTTAAACTAATTCCGCTTTTTTTCTTTTTTCTTTTCCACTTGTTTTCTTTTATTTTTCCTTAAAAAAGTACAGTTTTATTTTCTGGGAATATATATTCCTGCAAACAAGAAAAAGGTCATCTTTCCTTGGTGAAGACAAAATATTTCAGAACTGAAGAAGGTAAATTCTAGTCAGAAGGTTTCTGCTACATGATCCAGGTCTGCAATATAATAAAAAATTGGGTAAATTATTTACCTAGTTTGTGGCAATGGATGGCTTTTTTGCATTGGTACAATCAGATTAATGACACTAAGAAATTAGAATAAAGATTAAATACTTGATTCATAGGTATTAAGCCATATTGTTGTCAGTGGTCTATTCAACTCCCACTGGCAGAGTAGAGTTCCCAGGTGGCTTATGTGAAGCCTGGAGAAGAGAGAACCAACCTTAAGAAGGAAACCTACAGCTTTTGTCAATCAACCTTGATCATCTGGGGAAGTGCCTGGGGAAATTAGGACTGTTGAGAATCTGTGGTGAGCGCTTGCCCAGCACAGACCTTCATGCCCCACCCACCCCAGAAGGCAGCTGTCAAGTTGGGCTTGAAGTCCTCTTGTTCTGCCCAGCCTGGGGGAGGACTTAAGTTCAAGGGTTGCTCATTGACCCAGGCTAGAGCAAGGAATCGCTCTTTGCAGAAAAGAAAGTCCTAAGTCTCACCTAGACTTTTCAGGACTTTAACTTTCCCTCACAGGAAAGAGTTTCAGGAGATAATCAGTGAATTCAACCAAATATTAGGGGAAATAAAAAGGGGAGGAAAGTGGTAGACTTAGACACAAGCTCAAGAGAGAAAATGGGCTTCTGCAGAATGGAATAAGCCAGCATACATCCAAGCATGTATGTGTAGGCTAATTCATCCAAATGATAAAATGGGCTCTTACACATCAATGGTAAAATGGGTCCACATATCAAGAAAGGAAATCGGAGGGGTGGGAGATGGGATGTGTGCACCTTTTTCTCTGTTAAATTTGTTTTTATGCAGATTTTCCATATTGTCAACCCCAGTCTGTAGCTAGGGTGGCTGTCAAGGGCAGAGGTTGGAAAAGCCAATAACCTTCTTTTGATATTCTTATATTCTTGGTATGACCGTTGTCCCAGTGGGAAGTTCCCAGGGTGTCCAACCCATTCCAGTCTCAAGAACCTCAAGAACTTGGCCTAGAATTCAGAAACTCAATCATTCTGACGTCTAAAATCAGTCTTTTGTGTCAAAAGCTTCCAGGCCTTCCTTCAGGCTGGTGTAGATTTTTAGACACTGTTTTCCCAACAGGTATTACCAAGACCTCCTATTTACTGGTGTGTAATGTTATGATTGCTTAATAACAAATCATATAGCATTATCCTGTCACTTATCTTCCTTTGTCTGTGACATAAATGTTTGAGATTTTGCTTTGTTAAATTTCTATATTTACTTCCTACTCCTTAAAACTACATTTCAAGTGTGGCATCTCGGCAAAAATTTCTAGTTCTTAAAAAGAAGTATTTTTCTCTTTACAGCAGCTATTTTAGCTTTGCTGTAGTTATTAGAAAGACAAATAGTTAATGCCACATTTCCTCATAATATATGTATTAGATTGACTTGTGCAACAAATAAAAAAATACACAAATAGAAAATGTGTGTATTTGTGTGTTTATAGAAGAATTCATTGTTCACTCATGAGTATCAAATTATCTCTCAATTTAGTAGCTTAAAACAGCATAAAATTTAGGGCCAGGGTTTATATAGATAGTGGGTGAGGGGCCAACCTGGGTTCAGTTCCTGGCACCCCGCATGGTCCCTGGAGCACTTCCATTAGTGATCCTAGAGCATAGAAACAGGAATAAGCCTAGGTGTGACCTAAAAATAAACAACAACAAAATGAAAACAATATACATTATCTCACCATTTTTGAGGGTTAGAAATTTTAACGCTGATTAGTCAGGTCCTTTGCTTTCAGGTCAGTCACAAAATTGCATTCAAGATTGTGAGTGGAACTGCAGAGCCATCAAAAATAAACTTGGGCTCATTTCTCAGCTCATTTCTGTGGTTGCTGGCAGGATTCAGTTTCTTCTTGCCTATTGGATGGAGCACTTCAGTTCCTTAGTGGTTATCGTACTCAAAGAGTTCTCAGTTTCTCACCTTACATGACTAATCATTTTGCTTCACCAGAAGAAGCAAGGAAAAACAAATATAGAGAACAAGCAGAATGAAATCAGTCTTAACACTAGTCATAGCCACTTGGATTTGTCCAGTCAATATGCAAGGGAAGGAAATAACCAAAGTTGTGATACCAGTAATTTGTATTCATATGAGCCTTATCAGAAGTTTTTAAAGACTTTAAGTAACCAGGGAGTGCCTAATAAGTACCTTGCCCCTAAGCATTCTCAAACTGTAGGCTGAGCCTGGAAACCAAACTACTGGATCATGTACAGTTTCTTATTTAACTGACTTAAGGTGAAACATTAAAGAAGACTGCGTTATTTTTTTAAAAGAAGCAAAATGAAGAAATTAGTTTAGCAGCAATTGATAAAATTTATTGTGCCTGCACCAAAAATAAATAAATAAATAAATCTCAAGAAAGGAGCACTCAAGTCAAATCAGTGGTAAGGTTTTGAGAAAGTGGTTTATAATTTTTTAAATAATAGCACAGGGCATCTGGATTAGGGGGCCCTGTTAATGAGTTTTGGGGAAACTGTGAAAACAAATTGCCTAGCTATGAAGTAGACTAAAGGCATGAAGAGCACATCCCTTGAGATGCAAATCCTCAGATCTTTGGAGATGGAAAAACTGTTGCCCTACCCCAACTAGAGTATAAGGTAAAGGTAAAGGCCCTCCCGTTGATCGTCGATTTGCTCGAGCGGGCCCAGTAACGTCTCCATTGGAGACTTTGTTGTTACTGTGTTTGGCATATCGAATACTCTCGGTAGCTTGCCGGGCTCTCCGAGAGGGGCGGAGGAATCGAACTCGGGTCGGCCATGTTGGCCGCTTGTAAGGCGAACACCCTACCGCTGTGCTATCGCTCCAGAGGAGTATACTCCTTAACAAAAAGGATCATCTACTGGGATTGTAAAGGTCTTGATGAGAATATGAAAGGAACTTCCAGGCCAGTGCTTTCCCTGAAACTATGTCCAGATTAAATTTTTGGTTTGTAGAAAACTAAAGAGCAAGATAATTTTGTTCATTTGGGGGCCACAGCCTGCCAGTTCTTGGGGGTTTACTACTGGCTTTGCCCTCAGAGATCACTCCTAGTGGGCTTGGAAGTGAATCTTTATAAGGGTGGTGAAGGTTGAACCCAGGAGGGCAAGATAATTTGTAAAATTGTACATAAACACCCAAAAAGCCATTGGAGGATTATTTTTCACCCTGGATAAATCCAAGTTCTCTTTTGAAAAGGTGCGTCTCTTTTAATAAAAATTATTTGCTTCATTATTTAGCCTCCTCCTGGATATATTTTCAAGTTTCCATGCCCTCTAGAATCAGACTTCACCAGTCCTGACTCAAGCCAGAATTTGCCTCAGTGGCCAAAATAACTTAAGCAGAAAGATGAAAGCACTGTTTTGCTTTTATTTTGCTTGTTGAAGCTTTCTCTATTGCTTTCCACATTATCAAGTCACCCTTAAACCACCAGAGATGTTTTGTTTATCTCATCGATTTGTGAAAATAGTAACTTTTTTTTTTATTTTCAGAGGCATAAACAAGAAGTAATTCAGTTAGTCTTTCTTGTCTCATGAAATAAACCAAATTAGACTTTGCTTGTATGACTCAACAGGCTTTGTTTGCTGAGAGACTTTTCAAGAACAGTCTCCATTTTATTTTGTTTCCATTTATTTTTGTCAATATCCTTTTTTTGTTTTTTCCAATTTTCATTGAGATGACATGATTTACAGTGTTATTAAAGATGCATATGGTGTTTTAGTTTAATACCCACAGGAATGCAGTTTCTGTTACTTTGAAACCAAACTTTGAGAAACTGTACAAGAGCATTTGCGATATTTCTGAAACACACATGAAGGTTTCCTCTGCAGGAAAATGTTTTCTTTACTAACTCCTTTATAGGATAGCTAATTGGGATACCTGGATTTTCAAATATATTCAAAAACCATAATCAACCCTTTTCTAGATTTCTTAGAAAAGTGACATTTAAGATGGACATTGAAAAACAAAAAGATTTTGAGAAAAATAAAAAATTAGTAAGTGACCTAATAAAAATTCCTCTTTTCTTGTCCATTGCAGAACATTCTTCACCTTCACATAAAAAAAAATCTAAAAGACCAATTAACACCCTGGAAAGCACTTTGGAATTGCTTTCTAAACTTGGTGTAATGAAAACAAATGGACATTTTGATTAAATAGATATCATTAGGATGACATGTTATGATCTCAACCCCTGGTTTAATGATCTAATTAAGGCCAAGAAAAATTCATTATGGACTTTCAGATCAAATAATTCATTTTACAGAGCCAAGGCAAAAGACTGTTTGCTCAGACTAGGAAGACTGTTCCAGATGAATGAAGAAGAGAAATTCAACCCCAAGAAGCTTATAACTGTATTTTGAAGAGAAAGTAGGTAAAGACAAAGAAACTGTAAGTGGAAGTACAAGGTAAGGCAAGGAAAATGATCTTGTGCCTGAAGGTACTGATGTCTCTGGTCTTTCTTTGATCTTTTATACATATCTTATCCATCACAACTGGAAAGAGTCAAATAATAAAGCAGATAAAGTGGATAACCCCACCTCAGATCTTATGGTGTATCTCAAGAATGGTATCTAAGAAAAAAGTTAAATAAAACTGGAAATCAGAAACAAGGCAGATACAATAAAAAGGATGAACTGCTAGTAGTCAGGCCAATAGTGGTAAGAAAGAGTAAGATAATCACATGGTAATTGTGATGGTTAACTTTTTCTCTACTCCACTGGTAAAAGAATGCCCAATTAGTAAAATACTATTTATAGATGTCTTTGAAAAGGATATGTCTTTAAATATGTATGCTGAGATAAATAAAATTGTCCTCACAAATATGAATGAGCATAGATCAGTTGAATAAATGAAATAGCATGCTCTTGGGTAATTCCAAATAGTACTGAGGGTAAGATGCTTGCATTCAAAAACACAGGTTGAATTTCTGATCTCATATATGGTCCTCAAGCACCACTAAGAGTGATCTCTGAACATAGAAACAGAAGTCAGCACTGAATATCTATTTTGTGGCACTTGAAAAAAAACAACAAAATAAAAATGGTGTTAAACAAATTTCACTCTCTGTTTTTGTGAGATGGTCAGTTTCTCTCATAATCAGTTCCCCTATGATCAGAAATCAGAGTTCTTATTTCAGATCATTCAATTCCAGAACTTCAGCTTAGGATGGAATTTACAGAACAGTGTTCCAGATATTAATATTTTGGACTTGGCAGAATTATACGACCAGCTTCTTGTTTCTGATGATATAGTCTGTTTGCAAAGAGCATACCTTAGGATTATCAACCTCTATAACAGATGATAAAATTCTCATAATAGTCTTCTGTTATGTATAAAAATATAGCATACCTACATACACACATATACGTGTATGTATATGTGCACACATACATACAAACACATATATGCATACATGCTATACATATATAACATGCTATATATACACATGTGTATATATGTATATATACATATATGTGTGTTAGGTATGTACATGAAACAAAATCATTCTATTGTTTTTGTTTCCTGACAGAATTTTGATATATGAATCAAACTATGAAGAGATTAGAGAAATAAAAGGAACTATAATTAAATTACAGTACAATTATGAGACTATTAAATAAAACCTATCCTTAGAGAAAGTTTTTTTTTTCTTTTTGGGTCACGCCCAGCAATGCTCAGGGGATACTCCTGGCTCTGTGCTCAGGAATTATACCTAGCGGTGCTTCGGGGACCATATAGGATTCTGGGAATCGAATCTCGGTTGGCCATGTGCAAGGCAAATGCCCTATCTTCTGTGCTATTGCTCCAGCCCCTTCTTAGAAAGTTTTGCTCTCCCCAAACCCAGTGAATGTTATTGGAAACTGTAATATAAAGATGCATTCTACTCACAATTTTTTAATTACTTTTTGGTTGAAATATTACTTAAATATCTGAGAGGTAAAATTTATAAGCCTGTCATTGTCACTGTCACTGTCCTCCCATTGTTCATCGATTTGTTCAAGCAGGCCCAGTAACGTCTCCATTGGAGACTTTGTTGTTACTGTGTTTGGCATATCAAATATGTCACAGGTAGCTTGCCAGGCTTTGCTATGAGGGCGAGATACTCTCGGTAGCTTGCCTGGTTCTCCAAGAGGGGTGGAGCGATAACACAGCGGGTAGGGTGTTTGCCTTGCACGTAGCCAACATATAAGCCTATATACTACTAAAATTATTTTACTTGGAAGCATCTAAATACATTTACATAAAATTTTTTTTAAAAAATTACATTCCCTGTGGCTTTTTCATTGGCAGACTATCAGCTGTGTTTTACCAGGGGACACTTAAGAGAATGTCACAGTTCTCTTTGTTGTCTCTCTCGACACAATACTTAAAACCGACTAGTTTCAACTTTTCCTTATCTTCTTAATGTCAATTGCATAAAATGTTAGGACCTCAGTAGCATAAGTAGGGGGTGAATATATAATTGGGTAGGAAGAGGATTGGTGAAATTATGCTAGTTACTCATCTCCCCTTAAATTAGAGATCATCTTTAAGGACATGAAAGTTTTGCCGCTCTTATAAGAATATTAATATCTGAGATGGCTTAACACAGAGAATAAAATTGAAATGGAAAATCATGAGCAAACTTGTTATCAATAATGCTGCAATAGGCCATTTTATGGCTATAAACAATAGATTTGTTGGTAGACTAGATAAAGTCAAATATTAGGGAACTATGATAATAGATAGAATGATAAAATCTTGATTCTTAGTAGAAAGTACAGGAAAACTAGAATAAGAACTAAATAAAAATAGTTGACCATCCTGGCAGGCAAGAATCTGAAGGGGTTAACTTATATACTTGCAAATGTCAGTGTTGTAGCCTGGCACACTGGACTCATTCTAGAATTCACTGTTTAGAAAACTGAGCTTGCTGATAACTTTTTTTGGTCCATTTCCCATTAGTTAAGATGGAAAAAGCATCCATCAGTATAGCTATCAGTATGGGGAAGTTAGGGAGTTACAGGACAAATTACCACTCTTTAGAGGCTATTGCCTCTGCTTCTATCTGCCGATTGGGGCTGCAGCTGTACTAGAAGAGACAGTCCCATGTGTTGTGCAATTACTTCTTCAGTCACCTAGATACAGCCTTGTTACCACTTTTTTTCACAGTCAGGATAGAGAAGGATCTTTCGTCTTTCTTAAAGACTGAACTTCAAACAATATCCCCACAAGGATTTGTGGGAGAGTAGATAAAGCCTGGTTCCCGAACCCTCTCAAAAATTGAGTCCAAAGGTATAATCCTTTTAGACGATGTGTGAGAGGAGACTTTGTTCCTCATCTGTGAACAATAAAAAACCATCTGCCTCGTGATGTTATGCAGATGATAAAAGGTGAAAAATACCTGGATATCAAGAAGAATTCAGTGTGAGTTCCTTCTACTCACCTTATGTCCTTTTCATTCACTTGTTTAGGATTTTATAAGCTTTCAGCTTATATATCTACTCCTTTTTTTTTTAAGACTCTTTCAAACAATTGTATCTTGATGCCTTTGACACTTGCTTCTGAGTTTATTTTACTCCAGTCCAGCCAAATTTGTATCTATTTATTGTGGCTTCAGGGTGGAAATTTTTTAGTTCACTGAAGGATGCCCTTATTAACCCAGATTTTTGAATATCTCAAGTTAATGAGCTGCTTGGTAAAAATTTTACTTAAAAGTCATAAGACTGAAAGTTATCATATTGCTGGCAATTTGTATACTCCTTAAACATTTTTAAAATACCTTCACAAAAGTAGCATAAATTTTCATTTTGTCCTTTTCATCTGAGAATTAATAGAAATCAGGACTCTATTAATAAGCAAGCACATGAGTTTTTGTAGTTTATCATTTGTCTTGTCATGAGTATTTTATTGTTTTGAGTACGAATATTTTATTTTACTTTGTGGCTTTAGATTTTGCATAATTATTTTTGCAAAGGATACTAATTAAAATATCTTAAAGATGAGGATGTCATGAATAATACCTATTTTCTGTTATTATCCAATAATACAAAGGCGCAGAATCTTTGCAACTAGAATGCTCTTCTCCCATTATTTAAAAATAATAGTATTGATTTTTCACGAATATATAATTTCTGAGTAGAAACATTTTTAAAAACATTTAGGTCCATGTGGAAGCATAGACAATGCTGAATATGGAAAGCAGGACTCACAAATTATTTTTTAATAAGAAAGCAAAAGTAGTTTGAGAGTCTTGTTTGGTACTTTGAGCATATTGACATGAGAATGTCAAATAATCAAACACCTTACGTGTGGGGGAAGTTTAAGAAATCAGTATTAGATTAGCAAGGGGTATATAAAAATCTAATGCAAAAGGTTGTTGTACTTTATCTACCAAAGAGACTAGTTTCTTGGGATGAAAGGCCACATCCAGTGGTGTTTAGGAGCCAATTTGGCTCTGTTTTCTGAGGACCATGGATTGACAGAGATACAATTAGCAGAATTCTAGGGAAGTACCATACACCTTGTATGTATCTCTCTGGTTTCTCTCCAGTTTCCATTGTACTTGTTCATTTGTGTGTAACATTTTGCAATCTTATTCTGTTATTTCAATATTTACTACCATAGTCAAGCAAGATAGAGCAATCTGATCTGCCACCGATAATTTTTCTGCCGGCCCTTTACAACCACAAAAGTTTGTTCCAATCCCTGATGACACATTCTTATCCTTGAAAACCTTTAATTGACCTTCTATATTTATGATTCATTCTGATAAGATTAATTTAAATAGCATTAAATTTGATACATCTGACTTATTGCCATTCAATATATAACCATTAAAAGGTGTGAATAAGATAGTTCACATTCTTTCTGTAGTAAGTACTGTTTTTGAAATGTGAGTTTTATTTTATGCTGACAGTATGTATAAATTTGGATTGGTGACATTTTATGCATTCAGTGATCATGGGTGTCTTGTGGCTACTGTATCAGACAATGACATCTAGGGGAAGAATATTTGTTCTTGAATCTTTGATGTCATTGAGAATAAATATTTAAGATTAAATGAATTATTTTTTAAATGTAGAGTTTATTGGATACTGATAGACATACTTAATATTCACTGTTAAAAGAATAGTTAAATAAAAATTTGTGCAATAATTCGAAAGGATACTGTTGACACTATGTTACAAAAAACTGACAAAATCACCTAATTGTAGAATGATCCATAATTTACCTTTTACTGGGATTGAGGGATTTCTTGTAAGGATAAACTTGCATTATTAATTTATTGGGAACCCTAATTAAATAGAAAGATCCTTATAGATGAAGTAATAAGAAAACCCTTTGAACTATCTTTCTGTACCACCTGACCCCCAAAAGTCTTCCCCCACCTTTTTTATAGTGTTTGGACTCAAACTCATGCCTCCACTTAATGCCCTCTGCAAAGGCTATATTACTGACCTATATAAAAATTCAGAGTTTTTATATTCTTTTGCTGGAATGATAGCGCAGTGGGTAGGGTAGTTGCCTCTCATGCCACCGACCCGACCAACCCAGGTTTGATTCCTCCGCCCCTCTCAGAGATCCCAGTAAGCTACCAAGAGTATCTTGCCCTCAGGGCGAAGCCTGGCAAGCTATCCGCAATATTCGATATGCCAAACACAGTAACAAGAAGTCTCACAATGGAGACCTTACTGGGCCTGCTCAAGCAAATGGATGAACAACGGGAGTACAGTGCAATACAGTGATACAGTGCTATGTTCTTTTAAAAATAGTTTGATAGTTATAAATAGCTGGTCATGAGGGTACATATGAGTTTATATGCGGAAGTCATGTACAGATTATATGTGCAACATATAGAACACATGAAATAGAATAGCTGTTGAGGTCTCAACAGTCAGCCTGAGACTTTGACCAACCCCCCTGCCCCTGATAGCAAGAAGCGGCCCTGTTATCGGGGGCTCAGGGGCTGCCCCAGCATTCCACACATGTAGGCTTTCTGGTTGAGGAGGCAATGGGATGAGGGGTGTTACAGTTGATATTTGGCTGAGCTGATTAACCCAGCCCTGAGATTGGGGAATACAAATCATTTACTCCCATCTGTACTGAGCTCCATGAGATAAATACGATACATGCATGGAATGTCCCCCAATTGTGTGTGCATAAAAAACCCTGTGTAAGAGTCAGTAAACGGAGAACTGCTTGAG
Source organism: Sorex fumeus (assembly GCF_029834395.1). Lineage (NCBI taxonomy): Eukaryota > Metazoa > Chordata > Mammalia > Eulipotyphla > Soricidae > Sorex > Sorex fumeus. Next base: position 43,467,731 of record NW_026606185.1, on the reverse strand, counting down.
CACCAGTCTCACCAGCTTTGCTGGGTTTCTTTCTCGAGGATGGCGGTTGGCGGCAGGAATCCCCCGGTAAGCGGGGGTCCAGGGCAAAGGCTTCTCCTCTTCCCACTCCCTCTCACATAGGAAGTAAGTCTGGCGACTTCGGAGGATCATACTCCAGTGTGCCGGGGTCAACTGGCCAGGACCCCTACGAATAGTGATGATATTTACAAAAAGCACTTCAGAAATCAAGTAGATTATTGTTTTAATTGTAAGTTTTTACATTGCACCAATAAAATTGATATTTACAAAGCAGTCATAGAATAGGAGAGAACTTAGAGCTTTCTAATTTTTACATTGCAAATTTATAAGTGGGACTAGGTAATCCTGGCTAACTCTAAAATTTCAACACTAGTAAAAAAATGAAGTGCAGTTTTTTTTTTAATAACTACTGAAAATAAAGAGTAATTTCAGTCTTCAGCATGGTTTACTAAGCACATTTATTGATATAAGAATAAACATGACCTGAATGATAGGTGGATTCGGTCTACATAATGGAAGAATGTAGTAATTTCAAGCAAGTTAAAAATAGTATTCTCAACAAGGCATAATGACAAAACTGTCTAACATTTAAATTCTAATTTGTAATTTTATGGGTCACACCCACACTGTAGTTCTAGGTACTACTCCCAGCTCTGTGTTCAAGGATACATGTGATGCTAGAAATAGAATCCAACTGGGGCCAAATACCCTTTAAATTATTTCTTTGCACAACTTGTTCCCCCAAATCTTTAAAATTTATTTTGTAGTGTTAGGACTCAAACTCAAGCCCTAACTTAATGCACAGCAAACAATCTATTACTGAGCTGTCACTTCAGCATTTTAGATTACGTTTAGAAAAACTTTTAGTCATAAGACTATTTTTTAAAATATCGTCCTTCTTATATTATTGTTTTGTATTAATTAAAATATTTCACATATACCAAAAATAGCTTGGAAGTTGATGCTAATAGTTTAAGAAACATCCATTTGTTTCTATTGAGCATGTAACATTGTATTTATTTCACTTGTATAAAAGTTATAGTTATAAAATGTGTATACATATAATAAAATGAAAACAACAAATATATTTAGCATTTAGTTCAGAGATTAGGGTTTACTTAAGGCATGAACCTGACTAGAATTTAATTCCCCAAAACCACTTGACTTCTCAAACTTCTCCAAGTATATACCTGAAACTTTCTAACCACCGTACCATGTGACAGGGAGGTACCACAAAAAAAATTGGGTGAACAGAGTGGCTCCCAGACTCTTTGAGAAACTTAGGAACTTACTCCCCTCACACAAAAACTATATACTGATCAGCTATCTTACAATTGGATAAAATGTAATAATGTATTATTAACTATACTCATGACTGTAGCAGGGCTGGAGCGATAGCACAGCGGGTAGGGCGTTCGACTTACAAGCGGCCAACATGGCTGACCCGAGTTCGATTCCTCCGCCCCTCTTGGAGAGCCTGGCAAGCTACCGAGAGTATTCGAAATGCCAAACACAGTAACAACAAAGTCTCCAATGGAGACGTTACAGGGCCCGCTCAAGCAAATCGACGATCAACGGGAGGGCCTTTTATGACTGTAGCATTATAACCTTGTGATTTATTTTATGATTGCAAGTTTATACCTTTAGAATGACCTCAACCATTTTGCCCTTCCACACCCAATATTTCCACCTCTATCAACTAATATATATACTCCATATCAATAACTAAACTCACGTTTTTCAAATTTTAGAATCCATGTAATAATATATATTTAGACTATCAGGGGCTGGAGCGATAGCACAGTGGTAGGGCGTTTGCATTGCACGCATCCAACATGGCCGACCCGAGTTCGATTCCTCCGCCCCTCTCAGAGAGCCTGGCAAGCTACCGAGAGTATCTCGCCCGCACTGCAGAGCCTGGCAAGCCACCTGTGATGTATTCGATATGCCAAACACAGTAACAACAAAATCTCCAATGGAGATGTTACTGGGCCCACTCGAGTAAATCGATGAGCAACAGGAGGGCCTTTACTTTATGAATAAGAAAAGTACCATATCATATCTACCTTGTCATAAGTGCATGCCAAGCTATCTGTTTATGAATGTTGTTTTATATCTTCCTTTTTATGTTGGACTCATTTTATTTCCTTCAAACACCTAAAAATTCTGAGTTAATATTATAATATTTCATTAGTTATTTCAAGCGATGCTCTCTTTACTTGTCTATTTATGACCTCAGAAGTTAAGCTTTCAGATATTCACCACTGAGTACAAAGTTAACTATGGTCTTGTTCTTTTTTATCCTTATCACTTATCACTTATCACTTAACTTCCCGTTAGTCATTGATTTGCTTGAGCGGGCGCCAGTAACGTATCCATTTGGCCCTGTCGCGTGCTAGTGTAGCCCAATGGCATCTGTTCGCTCCGGGAACATGAAGGGCCTCAAGCCAATCATTCATGATCTTGATGAAGAAGTCTGACCATCTGGAAGGTGGGCGGCCACGCGGTCTTTTGACATCCCCTGGAATCCAGTCGGTAACAGCTCTAGTCGAGCGGTTGTCTTTAAATCTCATTACGTGACCAGCCCATCTGATTTTCGACAACTTGGCAAATGAGACAGCGTCCCTGATTCTTGATTGTATAGGGATGTCAGAACTCCGAATTCTTTCTCTCATTTGAGTGAAACGTGATATTCCAAGCATACCTCTTTCTATTCTTCTTTGGGAGACCTGAATAGCGTTCTCATCTTGTTTGCGTAGGGCCCAGGTCTCTGAGGCATATGTTAATGCAGGAAGAACAGTAGAATCAAAGAGATGTGCCCGGAGCCAGAGGTTCTTCGTCCTCTTAGCTGTTTCTTCGACGTTCTTGAAGGCATTCCAAGCCGCTCTCTTCCTCCTGCGCAGCTCGGGTGCCAGGGCATTTGTCATGTTGACCTCTCGACCTAGGTACACATAGCTGTTGCATTCAGAGATGGTTGTACCATTGAGAGCGAATGGGGCGTCAGGAACAAGGCTGTTTCTCATAAACATTGTCTTCGTAAGATTCAGCTGTAGTCCTGCCTTTCCACACTCACGGTCAAAGTCGGCCAGCATTTGTGCCGCTTGGCTGATGTTTGGTGTTATTAAAACAATGTCATCAGCAAAGCAGAGGTGGTGTAGTTGCTGACCATCTATCTTCACTCCCATTCCTTCCCATTCCAGTCGTCGCATAATGTTCTCGAGGGTGGCAATGAAGAGTTTCGGTGAAATGGTATCACCCTGCCGCATCCCTCTCTTGACATCAACGATCACTTCTTTGTAGAATGGTGAGATCCTGGTAGTGAATCCGCAATACACCTCACGGAGGATCCTGATGTATTGGGCTTGAATGCCCTGATTGGCTAGGGCTTCAATGACCGCTTCCGTCTCAACAGAATCAAAGGCCTTCTTTAAATCAATGAACGTTAAACAGAGCGGCATCTTGAACTCCCGAGAAACCTCAATGAGCTTGGTTATCGTGTGGATATGGTCGATGGTGCTGAATCCTTTGCGGAACCTGGCTTGCTCGCATGGTTGTCCTTCATCTAGTGTTCTGCCAATCCTATTTAGGATGACTCGAGTGAACAACTTGTAGGTGACAGACAATAGGCAGATCTGGCGATAGTTGCCAATGTCATGGATGTCTCCCTTCTTGAACAGTAGTATGGTCCTGCTGGTTTTCCATTGGGACGGAACCTTGCATTCAGACAGGTAGCGAGTGAAGACCTGAGCCAGTGTATTGATGAGTACTGACGGAAGTTCTTCAGGTGTTCAGGTCTGACCTTGTCTGGGCCGGGTGCTGTTTGTTTCTTTACCGATGAAATGGCATGTCGGATTTCAAAAGGGAGAACGTTGGGAACGACATATCCATCCTGTGGAATTTGGTATGTCAGCAAGTGGACATGGCTATCGAAGAGATTTGAGTAGAAATCATGGATAATCTTCTCCATTGCTGTTCTGGAGGATGTGATGGATCCACCAGTCATCTTGGTCTTATAGTTGGCGAAGGACAGGCGGGCGTTACGAATACTTTTCCCGGCTTCTGCCGCATCTACCAGTACTTCTGCTCTTCTCTCTTTGAGGTCTTCCTTGATCGCATCTCTGCACTGCTTTGCGAGCTCGGACGTTAGCTTGCGGTTGCCTGAGGCATGCGCCAAACCACGCTGGCGAATTAGCTCAAGAGTTTTCGAAGATAGGCGATTTTTTGTGGCTATCTCTCTCTTGGAGTTCCTCGCACATTCATGGAGGTGCTGAACCAGTCGATCGTATTCCTCGTCAATGTTGTCAACAATGGCATCGTCCCATGTTGCCGCAATAGGATATTCCTTATCAGCAAATCACTTTTTAAAAGTAGTTCATGGTGTATACTGAAAATTTTCATATGGAAAAACAATGCAAGGGAATGGAAGACATAAAATGTTGACAAACCTTTGGTTCTAGTTTACAGAACCAAAAATACCAAGTTATGGGAGAAATGAGGCAGTGGGGCAGGAGGAAGTGAGTTGGACTAGATGTTATATAAGAATGGTAGGGCTTGGGTCACTCTGATGCTGATGCAGTGACCTAAAACATAGGAGATAAACTTTTTAAAGTAGATTTTTCCAAAAGAGTATTGAAAGAAGGGTGGGAAGGTACATTGATACGTCCGGATGCTGACATTGGCAGTTAGTGTGATATCAGAATGGCATATTCCTGAAGTACTGGAATAATAGCACCACGGGTAGGGCATTTGCCTTTCATGCAGCCAACCCAGGTTTGAGTCCTCTGCCCCTCTCGGAGAGCCCAGCAAACTACAGAGACTATCTTGCCCATACGACAAAGCCTGGCAAGCTACCCATGACGTATTCGATATGCCAAAATCAGTAACAACAAGTCTCATAATGTGTTGAAAGACGTTACTGGTGCCCGCTTGAGCAAATGGATGAACAACAGGAGGACAGTGCTACAGTCTATATTCCCGGAATTCTATTATTAGTGGTATTGTAAATCATGGTGCATAAAGAAATGGGAAAATGTCTTCATATGATGTAAACACTAACAAATAGTTTGTGATGCTAGTGATTACTATAGTTTTGTGATATAGTACAGAGTGGAATCTTACATCTTATCATGCATATTTGAAAAGATGAATTCTCCCAACATGTATTTTTGATGGAAGAGCAGCTAAATACAGGTATCTCTACAATTCTTTGGGGGAAAAATATTTTTTTCTTCATTTATCTGTGATCATGTGGTTTGATTTCATATAATCACACACATTCATTCAGGAATTGTATGACTTTACTTATCCATACATTGATCAAGCACTACATAGCAGATGTTGTACAAGATGTAGGAATGCAAGGATGTTAAGACCATTTATATAAGTTTTTACAACTGTATAGATTTTCAGTAAGTAAGGGATTTGAGCAAAAGTATTTTAACTTTAATTTTTTTCTGTTGGAATTTAGGTAACATAGGTACAATAGTTTTATGGTTTTGATTTAAAAGACCCCTGTACCTTCCCAACACCAGAGTACCTGAGACCCTCCACGACTTTCCTTGTGTCACTTCTTTTCTGCTTCCCCAACCATCACTCTCTCCCACTGACTGCTTGATAATTTTAGTTTTGTAATGAAAGACCAAGGCTTTGTCATTATTTGATATTGACTAGTCCCTTATTTTGTTTCTCTTTGTACCAGATATTACTGACATCATACAACATAATAAGTCACCTTCTGACTTATTTCACTTCATAGGATATCATTCATTCAGTTCTATCCAAGAGCCATAAACATTTATGCTTTCTCATAGTGAATATTAATCTTTATCCATTCATCTCTTATTGGACATATGGGTTATTTACATACTCTGACTATTATACCAGCATTGCAGTGAACACAGGTGTTCACTGCATATACATACATACATACATAAACATATACACAGGTATATATATTTGTATATAGTGAATGAAGGTTTTTGGGTATAGCTGCCAAGTAGCAGAATCATTAAATCATATGAGAGCTCTATTTTTATTTTTATAGGAGTTTCCAAACTGTTTTCTTCAGAAGCTAAACCAGGCATTTTCACCAACAGTGAGTTTTCTTTATAATACTGAACAAAGTATGATATGATATGATATTATATGATATAATATGATATAGCATGGCATATTATAAGTATTATATAATATTCAGGCATGCATTATTAAAATTCAATATGTGCTTATACTACATGAACTTCACCACTGAAACACTAACATTATCCTTTGCCATGCAATTTACTCATTTTATATAATTTTTTCACTCCTTTCCTCTTTCCTTCTAGTAACTACTAATTGATCTTATAAGGTAAAGGTAAAGGCCCTCCCGTTGATCGTCGATTTGCTCGAGCGGGCCCAGTAACGTCTCCATTGGAGACTTTGTTGTTATAATGTGAAATTTCTATTCTTTAATTTAGTTCATCTCTTTGCTTTATATACATGTGTTTATGTGTATCATACAAATGAAGTATACTTATATTAGCAAATAATATTAGAAATTTAATCAAATAAATGCATGTATGTAATATAAATTTCCCACCTTGATATAGGAATGTTAAAATTTTAGTTTTTTACTTATCCTGTTACCAATTTAGCTTTGAAAAAGAGCATAAAATAATATGGCCATGATATCTCCTCACCAATAACATAGCATTCTTATAAATTATCCATTCCTACCCAGAAAATTGATCCTATTTCTAAATCTGTATGAAGACTTATCTGAGTGGAGTGGAAGAAAACATCTAGGGAAAACTGGTCTATTATGTGGCTCTTATCATCAGATTCTATATTCTTTTAAGTTTCTGTTGAATCCAAGACAGGGTTCAGTTCACCACATAAGGGGATTATTAAAGGAGTAGTTGAGAATAAAATATTTGTGCTTTATTATGTTGAAATTTTAGAGAAAGTTTGTAGGAGGAGAGAAGACAGAAACAGAAGGGAAGGTATTCGTAAAGCATGTTTGTACAAAACTCAATTTCTGCTGTTTAAAATGCCTCCTGGCCAGAGTCATTTATCAGTTTGAGCATAAAAAGAAAGAGGTAGTTAAGTCTGCAGTTAGGAGAAAATGAAAACCTGATACTGGACACAGTTATTATAGTGTTGTTGTTACCTGTAGCCATTAAATGTTGTTATTAATAAATTTAAGTGGGATGTGGAAATAATGGTTGCCAGAGAACTTGATTTTAATGAAGAACTTCCCACAACATGAGTTTAGGACTGAATCTGTTGGTTCATATTGCCATTATCTCTAGTTGACAAAGTCAAACTTCATAAATGGACATACCAGATGTGTTCAGGTATACTTAGGTTTTTGTCTTACTACAGTAAGACAAATAAAGAAAATTTTTAACGTTCATAAGCAATCACTTACTCTACATTTCAAATGTCTGTAGAACAAATGAATTGGTCTTTGTTTTCTAGAGAAAAAAGTTGACCTTAAGAAACTGGGATTTGAAAATCCGGAAGTGCTATATTTCCTTCCTATCTAGGTGATGCTGTTTATTCCTGGTCCAAAAACGTTTATCCACCTATTTATTTCCTGCTTTAAGATGGATGAGGAGATGGTTTTAAAGTAGGCTGTGTAATATGATGACAGGCTGGGCAGTGAATCCACTTCTCTCACTGCCTGTGTAGAAGAGGTTGATTTTGATGAGCCTGCCAAATAACATAGACACTTCTCCTCCTCTAAACATCTGTGGGTGATCCATTCCCCCCAAATGACAGTATCTATCTTCCTACTCACTGGTTGGAGAGCTAGTGTGCCAGATTCTCACAGCTGTGGGGGCCCAGATGACTATCCATCTTCCACCACATGCCAGTTGTTTGAATTGAGATAGGTTGGAAAAGTCAATTCTAGGAATAAAACTTTATCTCACAGTTATTCTTCTGCGTGTTCATTTCTGCATTTCATTCAACATCAACACATAAAAAGGGCTTCTGGATGAGAAGTGTCTTCCATTAGTTAATGACCTTGCCTTTGGGACCTCATCCTACCAGCTTTTAACAACATGACTAAGTCACTTGGGCTGAGAGCTTTGATGAGCATTCACTGCCCCAAATAAAGGTAATACTCATTTTCTAATGCATTTTGGCAGCTAGACATTTTGAAAATTATAGTTATCTGTCATAAAAGTGTTCTAAACTTCCACATACGCGAATTCTGTTAGTTATTAGAAAATTTTTAAACAGTAAAAAGATCTTAAATGTTCATTCATTAATATATTTTAGGTATTTCCAATTCTGTGTTGTACTCCACATACTCATGATTAAAATATTAGAATAAGTGCATTCTAGATTTATTTAAGAAAATATATTTTAACACATGCAAGGGTGGAGATGTTGTGTTTATCTTTGGATATTAGATATTGAACATGAATATGTATGTGAAAATATAGACTTGTACACACAAATGTAAAATCATACTTATGTAGGAAAATTAAGTCATATAACAGCAATGAATCGGATACCATTTCAATAAATAACTATAATGAATATTCAAATTTTATGATCTGTAGATATCAATGATAACATCATTGTATCTTCTTTATATCATAGGTAAATGGATTCAGAGAGCAAATAATTAGGTTCTGAAGTGATTTTAATACCTTTAGTGATGCCTGACTTCATAAGATTGACAAATTATTTCATTGAATTTCCCTCAATTAACAAGTTCTTTGAGAAAATTGATGGATTACACCCAATGAAGGCCAATTACCTTTCTACCCAACAAATGATCCTCTGTGAAGTCAAGAGTGATTTTTGATTTACATAGTGGATAAGGTTTCTCTGGTTCATAGCTCATATTATCTACAAATGGGTCACTGATGTCTAGTGCACATTATTAATAGAATAAAATATAATACAGCTTATAATAAAATAAGACTCCACTTCAGGCTGTGGGGTGGGTGAGAGCCCTCCCCACCCCAAGGGACCCCACCCCGGCAGTCAACCTCCACTGCCCAACCACTACCACATTCCAGAACGCTTTCCAGACTGCGCGGCTGCTTTGCAGCCGTGCAACACATTATAAGACACTTCGTACCCATTTATGCCTCTTGGAGAGCCTGACAAGCAACCGAGAGTAACCCGCCCACACTGGCAGAGCCTGGCAAGCTCCCTGTGGCATATTCAATATGCCAAATACAGTAACAACAATAGGTCTCATTCCCCTGACCCTGAAAGAGCCTCTTCGCATTGGGAAAAGATGATTAAGAAGAGGCTGCTAAAATCTTCAGGCTGGGAGGAATAGAAACGTTACTGGCACCCACTCAAGTAATTCAATGACCAATGGGATGATAGTGACAGTGATAGTGATAATAAAATAAGCATTTGTATTCTGATAAGATTTTAAACAATTAAATGAGCTATTATGTGTATGTGCTTAATATAGTTCCTGGCATGGAGTAAAATTTCAGTGAATTTTGTCATGTTTTAATAATGTAAAACACAATATTAGGAAGCTGGAGAGATATTACAGCAGGTAGATTCCTTGCCTTGCATGATATTAACGTTGGTTTTATCCTTTGCATTCCATATGGTACCCTGAACACTGTCAGGGGAAATTCGCTGAACATTGCTGGATTTAGTGTGGTCCCCAAACAACAAAAGAAAACAAAATACCATAATGTCCATATCAACCACGCCAGATTAAATATATGCCTTTTATTTTTCTTAGTGAAAAAGATCAAATCAAATTATTTTCTTTCTTTGTCCTAGTGAAAATGTTGAACAGAGGGATTGAGAAATAAGTGCGCTCCACAGAATGTACTGATCAAATGATTCTAAGTCCCAGGGATTCCTGTGGGAGTGTAAATGACATAAAGGCTAGATATCATAAGATGTAGAACTTGGTAAATTAGTGGTTTCTGGACAGGGGAGATAAAAACAAAACTGTAAGGTGCATGCCTAACGTTTGCCTAACTCCAATACATTACTTGACATATTATGGTCTGTTGAACATCACAGACACACTGAGTGTACCTGAAGGTTCCTAAGCACCATCAAGTTTGGCAATGGATGACCCCAAGTTCTTCTGCCTCAGTTGCCTGGGTAATTATAGGTACATCAAGGCTCAATCAATGCCACATCATTCTTGGATTCTACCATAGAAAAGCCCAGCCAGTTTGGCCAAGAATTGTCAGGAGTACCCCCTGAGGTGCCTGAACACTGCTTAGAAATACCCATCTCGCCATGAAAAAAAAAGAAGATACAGGCCTCTTCTTCTCTGTCTCCAATGCTGTGCCAGTCTTATTCCACTCCCAGGTCAGTTTATCCACTAATATTCAAGCCTGGGACTTGGTTTTCTGCATGCAAGTGCCCCAGGTGTCGTCTAGGACCCTGGGACAAAAGCAGCCCTGATCCCCTTCCTCTTCATCCCCAACGCTATGCCAGTATTCTTTCCCTCCCAGCTAGTACCCCCCCAACCAGGTTCCCATGAGGCGTGGCTTCTTCGGAAGTAGGCGTGGCTTCTGTAGAAGTGGGCATGGCCTAAATCTGGGCCTGCCAATGCTCTCGTGGCCGCAGGTAATTTAGTTATACTAAGAAATCTAGTGTAACATCACAGTTCCCATACCTACAAATCAACATGAAGAAACAATGGAAATTCCCACCACATGGGGAGGACGAAGAAAAGAATCCAGAAGCCTCAGTAGGTGCTACTCACATAATGGAGGTCTATGAGAAAGAATTCAGATATGAAGTCATGAAAATATTAAATGAACTTAATGAAACAGACAGATATCCAATAAATTAAAGGAGGCCATTAAAGAAACAATGGATTGAACAATCAAGACAATCCAGGAAGAAATGAGAGCAGAAACAGGAAAGCTATGCGCAGAAATGTCACGAATAAAAGATTCCATAGATGAAATAAAAAACTCAGTCTGTGCCCTCAACAGTATAATGACCACAGCTGAAGACCAAATAAGTGAGCTGGAAGATCAGCTGCACCAAGCTAACAGGCAACAACAAACAATGGCAAGAGACCGCAAAACAGCTTTAGAGCAAATCAGAATCCTAGGAGATGATTCCAAGAGGAACAATATTAGAATCATTGGAGAACCAGAAGCTCAGGGAAACAATCCCAATGAAAAAGCCACGGTTAAAAAAATCATTGCTGAAAAATTCCCAGAGCTCGGCAATGCAGCCATTCAGATTCAAGGGCCAGAAGGGTGCCAGCTGAAAGAGACCCTAACAAAAACACTCCAAAACATATCATAGTTAGAATGATCTATGCTGCCGATAGAGACACAATACTGCAAGCAGCAAGGTCAAAGAAGGAAATCACATACAAAGGAGCACCCCTTAGATTCATAAAAGATCTATCAGAAGAAATCCTCCGAGCCCAAAGGCAATGGTGGGATATAGTGAAAAAAAAAAAACTCACTGTAATGAATGCTTCACTAAGAATACTCTATCTGGCTAAACTCTCACTCAAACTTAAAGAAACAGCACACTATGTTCTAGATAAACAGCTGCTCAGGAACTTCATAGACTCAAAACCAAACCTAAAAGAAGGGCTAAAGGGGCTACTATGAGACAAGACAAACCCCACAAGCACAATAAAGCCTTACAGAAAGATGACACAAAACCCCATAACAATAATCATTCTCAACATCAACGGTCTAAATTCACCAATTAAGAGACACAGAGTGGCAAAATGGATTCAGAGAGAACCAAATATTCTGATGCCTACAAGAAACTCATCTCAACAGTCAGAGCAAACACAGACTCAAAGTTAAAAGATGGAAAACAGTCCTGCAAGCAAACAGCTCCCTCAAAAAAGCTGGTGTGGCCATACTAGTATCCGACAACATTAATTTCAGGTTGAAAAAGATTAGAAGGGACAGCAAAGGCTATTTTCTATTAATCAAGGGATACATACAACAGGAAGAAATCACACTCTTAAATGTATATGAACCTAATGAGGGATCAGCTAAATATTTAAAGTAACTGCTAACAGATTTTAAGGAGGACATTGCTACCAACACAATAGTAAATGGAAACTTTAACATCACTTTATCACTTCTGGATATATCAACAAGAACAAAACACAGCAAGGAAACATTGGCTTTGAAAGAAGAAATAGAAGAGAAAGGGTTTATAGACCTAAACAGGGTTTTACACCCCCAAAAGAAAGAACACAAATTCATCTCCAGTGCACACAAAACTTTTTCCCAAATAGACCAGGTGCTAGGACACAAAACATACCTCAATAAAATCAGGAAGATAGAAATAATATCAACAATCTTTTCAGACCACGAGGCACTGAGAATAGAAGTGAATATCTCTCTCTCTCTCTCTCTCTCTCTCTCTCTCTCTCTCTCACACACACACACACACACACACACACACACACACGCACACACACAAACACGGAGAACCGAATCAAACACCTGGAAGTTTAAAAACTCAATGTTAAACAACGAGTGGTTCAGGAAGGAAGTCAAGGATGAAATCAAATGATACCTGGAATCAAATGAGAATGAAGACACGAGATACCAGAACCTATGGAATGCAGCTAAAGCCGTGTTAAGGAGAAAGTTTATAGCTCTGAAAGCATTTCTCAGAAAGGAAGAAAGGGTCCACATAAACAACTTAACTTCACAGCTCAAGATCTTAGAAAAGGATCAACAAAAGGAGCCCAAATCAGGCGGAAGGAAAGAGATCATAAAACTTAGAGCAGAAATTAATGCCATGGAAACCAAAAAAAAAAAAAAACAGTCTGAAAGATCAATGAAACCAAGAGCTGGTTCTTTGAGAAAATAAATGAGTTAGATAAACTATTAGCAATACTCACAAAGAAAGAGAGAGAACCCTAATAAATCGAATCAGAAATGAGAAGGGGGTATTACAACAGAAACAAAAGAAATTCAAAAGATCATCAGAAACTACTTTGAAAGTCTGTATGCCACGAAACAAGAGAACCTAAAAAATAATGGATAAATTCCTGAATTCCTATAATCTCCCAAGGCTGAATTAAGAAGATCTAGAGTACCTGAATAGACCTACTAACACCAAGGAAATTGAAACTGTAATTAGAAGTCTTCCCAAAAACAAAAGCCCAGGTCCAGATGGATTCACTAATGAATTTTTGCAAACATTTGAAGAGGACCTATTTCCAGTTCATCTCAAGCTATTCCAGGAAATTGAAGAAACAGAAACTCTCCCAAACAGTTTCTATGTAGCCCATATCTCTCTAATACCAAAAGGAAACAAAGACACCACAATAAAAGAAAACTACAGGCCAATATCCCTAATGAACACGGATGTGAAGATTCTCAACAAAATACTAGCAAATAGAATTCAACAACTCATTAAAAGATCATAACCATGACCAAGAAGGATTCATCCCGGGTATGAAAGAATGGTTTAACATTCAGAAATCAATCAGAGTAATCAATTATATCAACAAAATAAAATATAAAAAACATATGATAATATGAATAGAGGGGCTGGAGCGATAGCACAGCGGTAGGGCGTTTGCCTTGCACGCAGCCAACATGGCCAACCCGAGTTCGATTCCTCCGCCCCTCTCGGAGAGCCCGGCAAGCTACCGAGAGTATCTCGCCCGCACAGCAGAGCCTGGCAAGCTCCCCGTGACGTATTCGATATGCCAGACACAGTAACAACAAAGTCTCCAATGGAGACGTTACTGGGCCCGCTCGAGCAAATCGACGAACAACGGGAGGGCCTTTACCTTTTTTAATATGAATAGATGCAGAGAAAACATTTGACAAGATGCAGCACGCGTTTATGATGAAACCCCTCTCCAAAATGCATATAGAGGGGAATTTCCTCAATATAGTTAAAGCCATCTACTACAAGCCTACAACAAGCATCATCCTTAATGGGGAAAAATTGAGAGCTTTCCCCCTAAGATCAGGGACGAGACAAGCATGCCCACTCTCTCCACTGCTGTACAATATAGTACTGGAAGTACTTGCAATAGCGATTAGGAAGAAAAAGATATTAAGGGCATTCAGGTAGGAAAGGAAGAAATCAAGCTCTCACTATTCACAGATGATATACTATACTTAGAGAATCCTAAAACCTGTACCAAGAAACTCTTAGAAACAATAGTCTTGTACAGTAAAGTTGCAGGCTATAAAATCAATACCCAAAAGTCCATGGTTTTCCTATATGCAAATAGTGAGAGAGAAGAAAATGACATGAAAAAAAAATCCCATTCACAATTGTGCCCCAGAAAATCAAGTACATAGGAATCAGCTTAACTGAGGAAGTAAAGGACCTCTTCCTTCCTTCCTTCCTTCCTTCCTTCCTTCCTTCCTTCCTTCCTTCCTTCCTTCCTTCTCTTTTCTATGAAAATTATGAGGAATGTGTACATGTTGTTAAAGACCGGAGATAGGAGACAGGCTCACAAGGAGCTGCTTAAGAGAGAAGTGAACTACCATTTGAAGAAGGTGGGAGACATAGTAGTAAAGGCCCTTCTTTTCATAAAAAGATCATTGGTATGCTGATTAACTTTGTTATAAGACAAGAAAAACTAATTTGGCTGTTTAGCTTTTTTTAATAGCTTTCCTATAAAAATATTTGATTGGACAGATGATCATGTTGTATGTCTCAGGGACAATCTAGCTAGAAACTGTTACTTTTCAACGAATCACAAAATATACATATATTTAAAAAAAGCCTTCATTCCTCACATCATTTGATTTCTTTTGCCTATTTGGAATAGTAACTACATATTTTAATCTGTTTAAACTGCCTTTCCACACAAAAAAGACTGAATAGAAGATTTAAACACTTAGAAAGAATTAGAAAATACCATTGAGCAAAACTGTGCTCATTATCTAACCTAAAGAAAAGAACTTTGGAAAAAAATCACAAATGGAAAGACTTTGAAGGATCTACTTGTTATCTTTTCCACTCTGGTGATTTTTAGACTTCCTCACCAAATTGAAACACCATTTCTGAACAATAAAGTAATACATTTTTGACACCACAAAAGAGTGCTTTTAAGGCATAAAAATGCATTTGCCTTATGTAATCAAAAACAAAACCTCTATAAATTATCATGCAATGAACAGCCTAATTTCTTCTATTGAATGTATTTAAATGATATGTGCTGATTAAGCTTTTAAGTCATTTGTGCTGTCTAGTGAAAGCTTTTTGAATATCCTTTAACTCATATTAAGCGTCCTAGTGGTGGCTCTCAAATAAAAAGAGAAAAGGAAAATGAATCCTATCCGTGTTCCTTTATAAATTTTAATAAACGTTGCTGCACGTTTCTAATACTTTTCTTCACACAGAATGCCAAATATCTCAATTTTTTCAATAAAATATCCAAAAAACAAATTTACACATTAAAATGTAAAGCAACTCATCAATGCAAGCAGTGTTTTCCATATGATAATGTTTTCTCTTTTTCATAAAAACTCTTCATAGTCATTTCAGCTTTCCAAATAAGTAATCTTTGATGAGAGTTTTCAAAGAATCCCTCTTTCCTTTGATAACGTCTACACTACTGAAACTGTCAGAATTTTCTATACATATATATCTGAAAAGATTATTAAATGATTGATTTTATACCTGATATAAACATTCATTCTTCACTTTTGCCTAATTGAATATTTCTTATCTTTTAAATCTTAGCTCAGTTTTACCACAACTCAGATTTCCCAGTTGTTCTACTGAATGTGGGATTTTTATTATTTTGCCTCAGAGTTTTCTTTGTTTTCCTTCCTGGTAACTTTCATACACCAACACGTGTTCTCTGAGCGTATTTGTCGTATCTGTGCAGACTATAACTTCTACAATGGCAGTTTCATAATTGTGGTTACATGCTACTACTTGAAACTAGTTAAGAACAAAAAAATAAATAACAAGAACTAATTTCTACAGTCAAAATATTAAGAATAAGATTGGCCTATAATTTGAATAACAAAAAAGCAAATACTGATTTCAAAAATGAATTTCTACAAATAAAAATTTTAATACAATGAAGCACATTTCTGAATTCTACTGAGATAAGGTGCAGAAATTCAAAGTGAACTTTTTTTAAATAAATGAAGTTAAATGGAAGAAAATGAGATTAATTGATACGCTATAGTATTTTTTTTTAATTTGTTTGTTTAGGAGCGCATTTCAGAGATTCATCATACTTTCTGTGCTCTAACTTTGAAATATAAACAGGACTAGAAAATAGAGTTGGGGTCAAAACTATTTATTTAATATTAACATAATAATCACTATGCTAGATCAAAGATTATAATTCAACTAATACAACATGAAGTAATTCATTATGATAATTATAAAATTTGAAAAATATCTATGCCTTAAAATTGGTACTGTTATGAAAAATTAGGATTATAGATTAATGCTTAAAATGTGTTTATTTAAAGTCTAGCTTTAGCAAATAAGACAAGTCAATCTGGAATTAAATTATGTCTTCTAGAAGGGTATATTATTGCCAAAGAAAATAAAGATATAATAAAATTAATAGGTGATTTGTGTTATGAAATATGGATGTGAGTAATGTGTATTTCTAGGTGAAAATTCACTTTTTAGCACTTTAAATTTTTACTTGAAGTGTATCATTGCATTGTATTATGGTATTTATTTAAAATTTAATAAACCTCCCCCCCCCTTCCTTCTTTTTTCTCTCATAACAGGAATCAAGTCACCTAGAGTCTTGGTCCTCTGTGTAGGAGGGGAAGGGAGAGGCTAGTATAGTTTGAAAATAAGTGTTAGAAAAAAAGTGTATTCAAATGAACCTTTAAAAGCAATTCTAGAACAAACCTAGGATAAATTTAAAAAACTATAGGTGCTATAAATTTTCCTAGATGTTACCTAAGTGTTCATGCAGATAGATAATGTTGGTAGAGATATAGCCAGTGAAGGCAAGTCTGAGGATGAGAGAATTAGGACTGGTTATTAGGAAGTAGTGAAAAACTATCTTTGTTATAGAGTGCAAAAAACCTTGAAGAACTGTTTCTGTGTCCCAGTACATCATGGAGGTAGATTCCGTGGGTAATGAAGTTGGATTTTTGACAGGAAATAACTGAGAAACATAATGGTGTTACCTTATTTCTCTCAATTATTGCAATGAGGTGAACTAAAAAATGAATGATTAATTTTTTTAAAAAAAGAAACAGAATTTTTAAATGTGATAAGCTTTTCTGTCTCTAGTGAGAACAAATGAGAACATTGTAGCAGGAGAGAATACACAAAGCTTGGTAAGAACAGGATGGCTTCAGAGGAGGCACAGAAAGATTTAGTTGTTTGGGTGAATTTTCTGAATTAACTTTATAATGCCTATTTTTTTGTCATATGCCAATAGCGATTTTTTTCGTGGTTAATCTTGTGGTCTGCTAAAGACTTATTAGAGATTTCCATGAATATGTGAAATAGAAATCTTTAACTTTTCCTAAGAGTTTCTCTGCCTAAGACACTATTTCCTTAACACAGAGCTGCAAAACAAGGAGGGTTAAGAGCATGGAATTACTCAGTTCTTTCCTTAACATGCATTTTCTGGATATGTGTATAGACCTACCCTGAATATGCATGTGTCTGGCCTTCCAGATGATGAAAAATATACTATAGTTGTCGTAGCGAAGGTGGTGGTACAATTGAACGTAGGTCTAGAGTCTAGTGCCTTACAAAATTGAGGTGTGCTATAGCACTGAGCTATTTCACTTGCCCAGAATATCCTTTTCAAAGTATATCAGTTCCCTGTAGATTTTAATAAATGCACACAGAAGAGGCATTTGATACAGAAAGGGTCTTCAGATTAAAGACAAGCTAGCCAGCACAGTTTTAAAGGAAACTTACAGGTAAAATCATACTAACTTTCCAGAAGGTAAAGGTAAAGGTAAAGGCCCTCCCGTTGATCGTCGATTTGCTCGAGCGGGCCCAGTAACGTCTCCATTGGAGACTTTGTTGTTACTGTGTCTGGCATATCGAATACTCTCGGTAGCTTGCCGGGCTCTCCGAGAGGGGCGGAGGAATCGAACTCGGGTCGGCCATGTTGGCCGCGTGTAAGGCGAACGCCCTAACCGCTGTGCTATCGCTCCAGCAACTTTCCAGAAATTAAACTTTAAAGGGGTTCCAGTGCCTTTCTAATCCTTGGTTTTTGCTAGGATGCTGTTTTTTTGCCATGATTGCAGATTATTGATTTTCAAAGCTAAAATGAGCTGTATAGAGGTAGAGGACTAGGAAAATAGGCAAGTTTATTTTTCCTAACAAAAATCAGGAACAATTTTGAACTGTGTTCCACAAATTGCTGTAGGCCCTTGGTAGAATTGAAGAATTCTGAGAAGTTAATTTTGATATTTTTTTTGACTTCTCATATTACAGAGGAGAGGCTTTTTGGAAGTCTTTAATTCACCTCTTTTCTGGCCATATACCCTATTTATTTTAAAAATAAATATTCATATAAACTTTTATATTGACAGACTACACTTAGAGTGTCAAATTGGTAATGTATAATCATTTTAAAGTTTTAGCGCTTTACTAGTTTTTTCCATATATTAAAAGAATGGAAAATGAATTTCCAAAATATTGTTATCAAATTCTTTATACATAATACTCCTCATTAGCAAAATGCCCTTACTTTGGATTTCCTTATGTTTATAACATTTATTATGTGTGAATAGCCACGTGTTGATATTCTCATTGACTTTTACAGAACCAATGAAACATACCCTTCCCTAAGGAAAATGTAAGCCAATTTTCTGCACAGAATGTTGCAACAAAAAGTAGGCACTATCTAAAGGTGAGTCGAAACTTATAAAAATAAACTAAAGGCGAGTGAGCAGGACGAACTAGAAATTAGACTACATCCACAGACAGCAACTTTTGGAGTTGCAAAAGTAAAAAAAAAAAAATAACCAGACTCCAGGACAAAAACCCTAAAAACTCTTAAGATCATAGGAGTTTTATTGCTTTCTCTTTTTAATAAATAAAAAAATGCAATAACTGTGTTCATTGGTGGAAGCTTTATAGCTCTACTATGGTTAGGGGGTGCTTCCTCTCTCTTTTTTCTTTCTTTTTTTTTGTTCAGAAAATATGAACTTAGGAAAAGCCAATTTCATGTGCTGTTAATTTAATTCTCAACAATAAAAGCTTACTTCCACTGATGGAAAATGAAATTACCCTTTCTATACCCTTTTTATCTGTCAATTAAAC
The DNA here is from genome assembly GCF_029834395.1 of Sorex fumeus. Classification (NCBI taxonomy): domain Eukaryota; kingdom Metazoa; phylum Chordata; class Mammalia; order Eulipotyphla; family Soricidae; genus Sorex; species Sorex fumeus. The sequence continues at coordinate 43,448,525 of NW_026606185.1, read as the reverse complement.
GCTGCTTTTCTTACCCCAAAATATACCATAGTCTTTATTTGGAATATATCCCCATTTCATGGCAAAATTAAAGATAGATGGAAAGTAATTCACTGCAGTAAAGCTAGCAAAACCTACGACTTGAGCTGTTGTCACTTAGGTTGTTGGGACAATGATCCTGATAGCCATCCTATCAAGATCTTTTCCTTTGATGATATTATAAAGAAGTGTTTGAGGTTACTTCTATAATTATTGGGGTATGTAGAGGTATGATCTTTTCTTCACAGTCATGTTTAGTAAAAACAAACTAGTTTTAGGTAGCGAATATCACTTGTGCTCTGTCTTCTTTACTATTATTTTCATTCAAAACCCAGGAAGCTGAGATTGCAAAATAATAAAAGAAAGTGATATGTAAAAGATAACACTATTTAGGAATTATTTATTTTCTACTTGAAAGCTGGGCAAACCATTTCAAAATACTCTAATCATGGATATAGATAATCTCTCTCTAAATAAATATCCATATATTATTATATTTGAACTTCTACGGATTTTTTTATTCTCTCTTTGTAGCATACATTTAGGGATATATGTATTTTATGTTCAAAACTGAATATAGACAACCACTTTCTAAAAATATAACTAGAAAATGAACTTCAGAAAAGTAGGATATTTATGCTGAACAATTATCTTGGAGGAATCTGGAATGTTGACCATACTTGCATTAAAAGGAAAAGTCAGATGCATCTTTAAAAATAATTTCTCACAAAATTTTAATAATATCACATGTAATGGAATTATCAAAATTTGTTTATCTTGTCATTTAAGGTAGTATGAATAATAATCCAAAAAATTCTTGTAACAAACAAAAGTCTATAGAGCAATCTAAATTTTTAGTATGGAAGGAGTTATTTTTTTATCAATTGCTAACAAATATAATACAATAATATATAGAACTACTGTATATTAGTGCTTTTTTTCTCCTGGAATATAAGGATGATTTAATAATAGAAAATAAATTTATAAATGCAACTCGTACACAAAATCTAAGGGAAACTAAAATTATAGATGCCAAAAAACTAATCTTATGACATATATCTATATTTCTCATTTAAAAGTAAAATAGATCAATAAGAAAAATAGTACCCGGAAGAAAAGAGGAATAATATAAATGCATGTTTGTTTTCATAGTTTAATTGTGTTTTTAATGGTTTAAAAATAATTTACATGAAAAACTGTTGTTTTCATTATATTAAGGAATTGAACAGAAGTCGTCCACCAAAGCTATGTTTTAGTGTGTTTTAATTTGTTATAAAATAGTTATTTTTCATTTAATCAATAAAATTGCATATGTGTTAGGTGCCAAGTAATGAATATTAACAATGGATTTGGGCTACAACCTTTGTTCTTACAGAATTATTTTGTCTAGAAGGAGTAACAAAAATATAAATAAAAAATATAGGTGTGGGATTATAGGTGCTCTGGAGAAAACCAAAGAAGTAAAAGTAATATTGCAATTTTTTTTAATGAATATAAAGGTATTACTTAACCTAGTGTCTGTTCCTGGAATTCTGTCACTGTCACTATTCTCCCATTGTTCATTAATTTGCTCAAGAGGGCCCAGTAACGTCTCCATTGTGACACTTGTTACTGTGTTTGGTATATCAAATACATCACAGGTTGCTTGCCAAGCTTTACTGTGCAGGATTCTAACACACAAAATCTTCCATCAGAAATATAGTGTCACCAATAAAGTAAATTTCCATTAAAAAGTGAAGAATTGGGTCTGTAGAAATAGTAAAGTGGGAAGGGGGCTTGCCTTGCATGCCACCGATCCAAGTGTGATCCCTGGCTTTCAGCTTGGTCCCTCAAACACCACCAGGAGTAATTCTTGAATGCAGAGTTAGGAGTAACCCATGAACATTGCAGGTATGGCACCCAAAACCTCCTCCACCCATCAAAAATAATTTTTTGATATTAAGAATTGCAAGACATCCTCAAGGTGATTATCCTATCATAATATGAACAGAATGATTTTTAACTTATTGATTGAGGAGAAAATTTCACAGTTTGTTAAGAAAAATGAAGCTTGAAGACTCAATTTTTATTCTAAAAAATGACAAAAGTTCAGCATTTTTACCTATATTGATCTATGTCTGCATACATAAATGTATCTATACAAATTATATGAGAAACAGGAAAATATATAATAGCAAACTACAGTGGTTACCTGTCATATGGAGAAAAATGACTGTGAAGGAAAGCAAAACATAAAGCCAATTAATCTAGATAATGATGGCATATAATATTATGTTTATGGGCTTTATGAGAATGTGTGAAAGGATCGTTATGAAAATGTTTATGGTAACTGTATCAGTGTGGTAGAATTTTAGAGGGGTTTTACTCACAACCTATTAACTGTATAATCAGCATCATTATCTGTGGAGATGATGGAAATGAGATTCTGTGCTTATTATTTAAGACAATTTTGTGCTTCGTCCTTGCTATGAACAGCTAGCCAAAGAAAGAGTTTATGCCACCCAGGAAATACTACAATAAGCGTGCATATTTTTTTTCCTAAATTAAATATGAAGCAGCATTTGAGTTTGGAATCTCAAATAGAAATATAAGTATTTTCTTTCATTTTATTGTTATGATAATATGAGTTTATATATAGGAGTGTTTATGCTATGAGGGTACAGTTTCACAACTATTCAAAGTATATATAAGTATATCAAAACCACTACCAATCACTGTCCATCATACACCATAATACTTCCCCAATTTGGTCTTCTACACAACACTCTCACCCCTACCCCATAGTCCAATGATATGTTTCTATCTTTTTTCCCCTGTTCATTTCTTTTGATTGTCTATAAAACATATAGACAAATGGCAGACATCGCCTGATATTTGTCTTTTTCTTATTTGGAGAAGGGGTGATAGTGGGCTACACTCAGTTGTGCTCTAGGTTCTGTACCAGTGATCATTACCAGTGATTCTCAGGCGTGATATGGGGTGCTGGGGATCAAACCCAGATTTGCTGCATGCAAGACAAAACCTAATCTTTCATGTATCATCTCTCCTGCCTCTTGTCTAATTCTGACTTGTTTTATTTATGATACCCTTTAGTTTCATGTTGCTGCCAAAGGCAAGAGTTCATATTATCTTGCATGCAAGTGGTATTTGACTATGTAAATGTGTTAACTTTTCTTTACCAATTTTTATCTCACTGAACACTTGGTTGTTTCCAGAGTATACTGCTATGAGCAGAAATATGCATTTATATTTTCATGTTAGTTTGTTTTGTATTCTAGGAAAGATAGCTGGGAGCAGAATTATTGACTTATATTGTAATCCAATTTTTAACATTTTGAAGAATCTCCACGCATTTTTAATACAGGTTGCAACTATTTACTTTTCCACTACTAGAGAATGAGGGTTCCTATTTCTCCACATTCCCAATAAAACTTGTGTCCCATGTCTTTTGATGTAGGTAAGAGGAATGTGCTTTGTCCACATTTGATATCCAAGCTTTCTCCATCACCTATCAAGACCAAATTAACCAGAATAGCTCTTTAGGATGAAAAATCAACTTGCCTTTGCATCCCTTTAAGGCATTCCAAGCATGAATTTCAGTTACAGGATTTGTTACTCCAGAAATAGCCAAAGTAAATCATGCTGCTTAAAATGAAAAATGTAGCTTGCGCACTACCATTCCTCTCCCTGCTTCACCCTCAGTTCAAATTTTTTTCCCCTCATCAAAATGCAAAATACAGTTTGAAAAATTAAGTGAGGTGCTGGGTGTTTATCAAGAAGTTTATTTGTATTGTCAGCATTCAGGTCCATTAAGCAGTTGGCCTAGTCTGAGCCGACCCCTCGGTATAATGGATTTCCCATCACCTTGAGAGTGGACAGGAATGGACCTGCTGTGTCCTGCAGGGATAGCTCCATGAATGACCATCAAGATCCCAAATCTTTATATGTAGATAATTTCCAATTTGTGAATAAGAATGGTGCAGAACAGTTTGGTAAATCAAAACAAACAAATAGAACATATTGTTCGTTCTTTTAATTTTCCAGTTCACCTTCAATGTTTGAGAAGGATTTATGAAAATTCTTTTTCAAGTTTTGCTCCAAGGATTGTTTTTATTTGTATAAAATTTAAATTTTTATATGAATCCTTATTGAGAAAAAAAATGGGATTTTCCACAATTCAGTATGATGTATCACAGTAGAGTACAATATAGTGTATTTGGGTACATAATGGAAAAAAATTAACAAGAAAACTATTATTTATTTCCACTTTATGCAATGGGACTATTTGTTAGGGCCAGTGGACTGTGAGAAAAGTATCTTAGTAAGTATCTAAGGAGAATAGCTGAATAATGATGATGCCTTTAGAATAATTATAACCAAACTTTCTTAAAAGTGTAATTTATTGAGTTCACTGTGGGCCCTGTGCATAAATATGAGCATTTATATATAGTTTGCCCCAAGTGTTCCATTTTCCTTCTGTATTGTGATGATGTCAGTGCAGGTTTTCATTAACTTCATCATGAGTGGCAGTCTTCATCATAGTCTGGCCACTCATCAGTTCATTGTGAAATATAGGTGAAAAAAAAAAACAAACTATACACATACACATTCATACACACATATTTGGGAATGGTTGACATGTTAGTATTAGTTTTAACTCTTAAACATGATATCTTTTAAAGTTTGAATAAATGCATAAACCGTTGATGGAAAACAATTTTGAAGAATCTCCTGCACAAACAAAAAGAAATGTGGGCAACTTAAAACTCAACTGATGGCACTGGAAAGGCAGACAGTATTAAAGAACCCTCAATATAGTTATTCTGCAACTGATGGGCAGCAAGAAGTATTTTAATGAGGAGGATTTTATGGGGATTTTAATGGAAAGAAGTAACAGAAGGTAGAAGTCACATCTATTGATAGGTCTGGGGAGGTAGTGTAAAGGAATAAAGGGCATACTTTGCTTGCTGAAGTTGTAGCGTTCAATCCCTGATGCTGTATGGCCCTCATTTGTGTTGGATGTAACCCTGCTAGCCCCTCACTCCACAGATAGCCCTGAGTAACTTCACTTTTTTTGACTGAGCATTGAACAAGATGACATGATTTGTCAATTATGCCCAGGTATAGCCCCTAGAGCTCCCTGGGCATTGAGTCTTACCCTCCAAAAGGGTCAACTGCAATAATAAAGATAAATAATAATATCAGGGATTGGAGAGTTAGTGAAGTGGTAGGGAACTGCATGTTGCTGAGCCAGGTTCTATATGCTCTCCTGTGGACCCTGCCAGAAGTGATTCATTTTTTGGTGGGGGGGTCACACCCAGCGATACTCAGGGGTTATTCCTGGTTCTGCACTCAGGAATTACTCCTGGCAGTGCTTGGGGGACCATATGGGATGCCGGGGATCAAACCCAGGTCAGCCATGTGCAAGGCAAATGCCCTACCCGCTGTGCTATCGCTATGGCCCCCAGAAGTGATTCTTAAATGCAAATCAGGAAAGATCCCTGAACACCAGTGAGTGTGTCCCTCCTCCCTCAAATAATGGATGAGGTTATGCTTACTGAGAATATATCTCACTTTTATAAATATGAAGCCATTCTACATCATAGAGCCATCTCTGGACAGTTTGATCTACACAATGCAATTCCAGTAGGTGCTCTTGATTTATACGCAATGCACTTACACTTGCATAAACTCATTTACAGTGTTGTAAACATTATTCCCACTTAGTATCATATATATTGCTTTCATGTAAATTTAAGTTATAATTTTAGTGGACATAATTATATAAATTGTATCTCCCTTTTTAAACAGTGTAATGATAGAGCAATCTAATTCAGAAAATTAGTGCAGGGGTTTGGAAGAAAAAACTTTAGGACATATTTCTGAAGCATGTTGGTTGAAGAGCGACTGAAAAGAAACTCAAGATGGGAACAATAATTTGTCAGTAGAATTAAGGTGTTTTCACACAGGATGTGATATCACAAATCCGCTTACTTTTCTCTTTGCTAAATATAAAATTCATAATATTTTGTTTTATGTTCAACACTCCAAGAATAAATAGTCTTCTAAAAGAGCAGACACAACTCTTAACAAGGGCAGAACAGGAACTCTGGGTTGAATTAACCTTGGGAATAACCTAAAAAATAAACCATGTACTCAAATTTTACACACATCTTTTTCAGTGTAGTATCTACATACTGAACATCTATCTGATAATATGTTCAAATGTCATCTCTAATGCTATCATGACTAAGGTATGATATAAAAATTAAAAGCTTGTTCAGTTAATAGATATTGTAATAAGTTCTCTGTAGATGTGATTGTAAGATAAAGTAAACTAGACAGTTTCAAAGTGGAGAACAAAACCAGTTAAAGTGAGATTGGTTAGCCTCCTCTGGGATTTGTGGTTCTGTTTGGAGAATATAAACTGAGAATGATTCCCTTAACTCTTTGACCTGAATTTTATTTTAATTTTCATATAAAACATGAATTATCTTATGGCTACATTAAAAACTAAAAATTTTTTTTTTTAAAAAAGAGCATCACATCTTACTTTCTTACCTAACAATTATTTAGTGCCATTTTTAAAATACAAAGACTACACTTTTGGGAATTGGAGTTTACAGTTCTGCTGATGGGGTCTAGAAATTTCATTCTGCTTTTTGTTTTGCTTAAATAAGCACTTGAGTTGACACTGAGGTTAGTTTCAGACTACACTCTCACATTCTGAGAAATACTTCTTGAGAACAAAAATTATATAGTTGTAGGATATATATATATATATATATATATATATATATATATATATATATATATATATATATGGGCTGGAGTGATAGCACAGCGGTAGGGTGCTTGCCTTGCACTCAGCCAGCCTGGCCGAGCCGGGTTCAATTCTTCCACCCCTCTTGGAGAGCCCAGCAAGCTACGGAGAATATCTTGCCTGCATGGCAAAGCTTGGCAAGCTACCCCTGATGTATTCAATATGCCAAACACAGTAACACGTCTCACAATGGAAATGTTACTGGGCCCACTTGAGCAAATTGATGAACAATGGGAGGAGGCTGTGATACATATGTATATATATATTCATTATTTTAAACATTATATTTCTTTTATCTGAAGTAGGTTTTTTTTCTTCCCTACTTCTCTGGATATATAAGATCTTTCCTTTGGTCACACTAAATTCAGTATCTATCCATATTGAATTTTTTCAATATGGGAAATCTGTCTCTGACAATTGTGTGTGGTAAATGTAAAGAAATTGGTATTGTAAGTATTGCTGATTAAAACTAAACCTATGCCATTTAAAAATAATTTTTCTAGATTCTCATATTCACATTTCATATTGCTATAATGTTTTTTGAGAAAAACCACATTTTTGTTTAGCTAAAGATTTTTCTAAGTCAGTGGACATAAGGCCTTTGCATTGCCCTGTGCACTGTCCTCTAGTTGTTCATCGATTTGCTCGAGCGGGTCCAGTAATGTCTCCGTCATGAGAGTTGTTGTTACTGTGTTTGGCATATTGAATATGTCATGGGTAGCTTGCCAGGCTTTGCCATGCGGATGAGATAACCTCGGTAGCTTTCCGGGCTCTCACATAATTATAAAATAAACATTAAACAAATATCTTGTATTTTGAAACATGTAAATCCCTTAGATGCTTTTATTTGAAGTTGCTGAAAGGCAAATATTTTTTGTAGGTATGTTTAAAAATCTCCACTTAGTGCTATGTTTCTGAGTAGAATGGATTGGAATCCATTACCTTTGATTATATAGCTTCTGTGTTTCTATCTGAAAAATGGGTTTTCACAGTCCATTTATTTTATATGGGATTTTCAAGGACATTTAAATAGAGCCATGTAAAAATGCCAAGAATTTCTAGTAAGCCTAGAAAAGTAACAAATGATCATTTCTTTTTTAGTCAGTGTAAATCTTAAGCTTAAATTTATTCTTGCTCACTCTGCCCACCTTCTTTTGCTTTATTATGTCCACATGTGTGAGTTGGGAGAAATACATAAAGTGGACTGTTCATTAGGAAAAGAAAACTGCAACCCTTAAATCATGAATTTATGCAATTTTTAACTGTTTTTAACAAGCACAAAATGGTTCATGGGAATTATGCAAGTATAGATCATTTTAATTTGAATCATTGTGGAATCATAAAAGACTCAGTTCTTTAATTTTGTGCCTTCAAGTCAGCTACTTTGATTAAAAAATAATAAAGCATGAGAGCCGTAGGGTCCTCACAGGTTCTCAGTGCTATCGTGGCTCCCTGATCTTCCGTGCTAATTCTCCTCATTAATATTAATAAAAGGCTGATAGGCCATTGCAAAGCATGATACGAAAAGCAGGCAATTAATTGCTTGTAGTATTTTTATGCTTATTTTGCACAATGAAAATAATGCCTCGGGACTAACTATCAGCTAATCAATAATATCAACTCTGTTGAAAATGAGCACCTTCAGTTTCTTTTTCATAAATCTCCCTTAAGTCTGAAAAACGGGAAAATCCAATGAATGTTCTTGAAAGTAAGAGAGCAGGGAAGAAAGTGCTTTATGTTAGTGCTTTTCTACTTGGGTATTTCATATTCTTTTAAACAATACATTCTTGGAACTTGTTTTCCCTCTCTATAGGTTAAATGAAAAATGAGCAGATAAGAACATATTACTGTTTATATAGCAATAAGGGTATTATAAGTCTCATATTTTGACATATTTAATACATTATTTATTATTTTTATTTACTATCTTTAAAAATAATTTACTTTCCTAGAGTTTTTTCTTAATTTATTTGAGAAAATGTGTTTAAAAATTATATTCATGTTATCTATCAAAGACTAAAGAATGCTTATCATTTTGATGTTACTAAATTACTTGTGGAAAGTATAAGTTTACTAAAATCTTATCCAAAAATTCATGTTAAATATATGAAGTTAGATGTTTAACTTTGTTTCTGACCTTATTCGGTTTCTGTTACAGCACCCTTTTATTTTGGAAGCTAGTGTTCCATGCCAGAGCACAAAAAACCTATCATTAGCTGTTTAACAAACCTAGTTTTCTATATATATTTTTTTTTCTAACTAATCATACATATATATGTATGTTATATATATGCATACATTGATCTAGGAGAAATACATTAAATAAACTATTTTATGAAAATAACTAAATTATTTTAGGAAAATAACTAAATTATTTTATGAAAATAACTCTAAAATAGCACTGTCATCCCCTTGTTCATTGATTTGCTCGAGCGGGCACCAGTAATGTCTCTATTGTGAGACTTGTTACTGTTTTTGGCATATCGAATATGCCATGGGGAACTTGCCAGGCTCTGCCGTGTGGACAGGATATTCTTGGTAGCTTGCAGAGCTCTCTGAGAGGAACAAAGGAATCAAACCTGGGTTTGCTGTGTGCAAGGCAAATGTGTTACCCACTGTGCTATCACTCCAGCCCAACTCTAAAATAATAGCTTTAAATATCTATGAATTATTTTGTATAAAAAATAACAAATAGCAACAGATAATGTTTGTACAAATAGCATGGTGTTGAAAATAACTTGGCTCAAAATTCTAACAAGAAATCAGTAATGAAATTAAAATTAAAATTCAATAAAATATTATTCTAGCAGATGATTTATTTAAGAAAGTCCTATGTCAATTATGGTATTAAATGAGTAGAATCTCTATGTAAATGGTGAAGCATTAACAAAAAATTAAATCCAGTATGAGAACTCAACTGACAACAGAGATTGCAGTTGACTTTGTACAAATTAACATCTGTCGTTAGCCAAATAAATAAATAAAGCTGAAAAGCAAAAATGAATTATACTAAGAAGCACAGTTTTGGAAAGGCTTGGGGACTACCAGAAATATCAGTTTTTCCCTTATCAAAATGTCTTATGTTTATAAAATTCTCATCCAAATAGTGCATTTTTCTTTAAAGCATGGTGCTTCTAAGATGTTACCACCAGGTAATTTATGGTTTTGCAGACTTTCAGCTTTGTGCCGCTCTAGAGTCTTAGAGATAAATTGTTTTGAATTAGACAGTGGACTCTGATCTGTTACAAAAGCATAACTTAATTATTACACAATCGTTTTAATAAAAATATTAAAAAGTAGAAAATAGCAATAGAGAAATTTTCATATTCATTCTTTCCTACAACCACTTTAAAAATAACAGTTCATTTTCCCACAAATTTGGGATGCTTCATGCTTTAAAAAAAGCATAAATAAAAATGCATATATATTTACTATGCAAAACAGAAATTATATATAATAATATGTATTTGCATATTATATATATATATATATCATGGCAGATCTTGGCAAGCTGTCCGTGATGTATTTGATATGCCAAAAACAGTAACAATAATGGGTCTCACTCCCCTGATGCTGAAATAACCCCAATACACCATTCGACTATGCTAACACATGACAGGGATGAATGGAGACATTACTGGCACCAGGTCAAGCAAATCAATGAACAATGGGATGACAAATTATACAAGTGATATATATACACACACATATATACACACACACTATATATATATATATACATACATACATACATATATATATATAAAATCAACGGCCATGATCCAGAGACTCAGAAATAAAATTCCTGGAAGAGAGCAGCATAGAATGAACAGATGAACAGACCGCAGGGCCAAGCTGTCTTCACCGGGGCAACTCTGTGGGGGAAGTGTTGAGTTTCCCCCCCACCCCAACAGTGCCCCGGCAGCTGTAAACCTCCAGATCTTAATTGCAACCATGGTCACAGTTGCTCTTTACAGGCTCGGACGAGCCTCATGCATGAAAGAATGTGCTGTATAATTGTATTCTGGATATGATTTCTGGAGCTCTTATACACTACACCACTGATGTACCAAGAATAGCATGCAACATTTGATTGGGTTTAACAAACATGTTAGTAATGTCTTATACAAGGTCTTAATGGCTTTATACTGCACATTTTCCTCTAAGGAAACTTTACTGGACAACTTTTAGCAGATTATTCATAATAAGCAATACAAAATTTAAATATATATACATATATATTTGAAAATAAAAATCCTTGCCTATAAGCATAAAAATAGTTCTTGAGAAAAGGTTGTCATTGAATGTTTCATTATTTCTCTAAATTTTTAAAGATATAATCTAATTTCTAAGTTTCTTAGAAACTAAAGTGAAATGGGAAATTCATTATGATGCATAACTTTAATTAGTACAGTTTGCAAATTAGTCCCCAGAAATAAATTCTTTTAGAAACCGAATTCAACTTTCTTAGAATGTACTCTCTCAGAATGAATTTCTGAAGAGTTACAAAACATCTTTGTTATAGATTGAAACAACTTTACTGAAAGTGATTGTGAATTCCATATTATTTAAATCTAATATTTTATAAACACTTTAACTGAGTATAAGATATAGATATTTTTTAACTCGTCATATATCATAAGGAAACCACAGGGTACAGGTCTTAATTATATTCCACATTAGCTCTTTTTGTTAATTTATTTGGTTTTGGGGCCACACACTGCAATGCTCACGAGTTACTCCAGGCTCTGTGATCAAGAATCACTCCAGACAGGGCAAGAGAACCAGATGAGATGCCTATGATCAAACTTTTATTGGCCTTTTGCAAAGCAAATGACCTATTGCTTGTGACCCTTAATTCATGGTAACTTCAGATCTTTGGTCTCAAATCTTGACAGTGCAGTTCAGTTTTCCCCTTCTACACAGCCTATTCCGATGAACAAATATCACACACTTTTTTTTAAATTTGTACCCATTACTTTGTTGCATTTTTTAAATCCATTTTCTAGACAACCTCAATTCAGTTTTTACAGGAATTTGTATTGTTAGTAGTAGTATTGCTATTATTATTAATCATCTTTCTTCTTTCTGGCTAATAATTTCAGTAAAGTCCATGACTAAACTTATCTGCCATAAAACTGTTAGCCAGCACATCTGTTCTTGTTTCAGACTTTTCCATTTGACACCATGATCTAGTGTATAGGCCTTCTTGGCAAACATACACAGTTTCTCTGTGGAAGGAATCATTGCTTAAGAAGAAATTTTAGCATACATATTAACAGTCTAGAATTCAAAATGAATTGTATTTGTTCTCATGCTTCACTTTATCTTATCTTTAAAAATGTCTATTGGTTATTCAATTTCAAGTTGAAAAAATAGTTTATGTTATTACATATCACATCATCTATATAATATACAAATATTATAGGATTATTGTTTTAAATTATCTCTTAAAGTGGATATTAATACAACCGGAATATGCTACATCATCGAGTTGAAAATATTTACAAAAAGTAAGATTCTTATTTATGTCATAAGGTAGTTAGTAAATAATATTTTCAGATCAAATATTTCTTCAGATTAAATTTTTGTCATTGAATTGCTGCTCCTCTCTTACTAAAATAGTTCCCGTAAAACATTTTAATTATTGATGTTATTTCTGACATTTTGTTTATTATTTTTGGAGCATCTCATATTGGTCTCTTACAAAAATTTTAAATATTTAAAATGAGGACACCAGCTTTAAGATGGATTTAGAATACTCTTGGTGGATAAATCAGGGCCAGCCTATATCAGGGATGCTTCCTCTGTATGGAAATTATTGTCTTATACTACTATTGGAATTGTACAGTAGGTGCCATGATATATTACCATTAACTTTTATACTTCAGATATATAAGTTAATGAATCTACAATCTCCAAAGTACCCAAGGCCCTACATGTTTCATTAATTTTTAAATAAAGTTAAATAGAAATTTTAAGACATTTAATAATATTGACTACTCAAAATGTTGTATTACTTGATTACTGACATCCAGTTACTCATTAATTTGCTCGAGTGGATGCCAGTAACATCTCCATTCTTTCTGTGTTGCGTGCTAAGGTAGCCCAATGGCATCTGCTCATTCTAGGAACACGAAGAGCCTCAAACCGTTAGTTCAGGGTCTTGACGAAGAATTCTGACCATCTCATAGGTGGGCGGCCCAGTGATCTTTTTACGCCCCATGGAATCCAGTTGGTAATGGCTCTAGTTCAGTGGTTGTCTCCAAATCTCATTACGTGTCCAGCCCATCTGATTTTCGACACCTTGGCAAACGAAACAGCATCCCTGATTCTTGACCGCCGACAAAGATCAGAACTCCGGATTCTTTCTCTCATTTCAGTGAAGCGTGATACTCCAAGCATAGCTCTTTTGATTTCTCTTTGGGAGACCCGAATACTGTTCTCATCTGTTTTCCTAAGGCCCAGGTCTCTGAGGTGTATGTTAATGCAGGAAGAACAGTGGAATTGAAGAGATGTGCCCAGAGCCGGAGGTTCTTTGTCCTCTTAGCTATTTCTTCAACATTCTTGAAGGTGTTCCAAGCTGCTCTCTTTCTCCTGCGCAACTCAGGTGCTAGGTCATTCGTCATGTTGACTTCTCAACCTAAGTACACATGTTGCATTTGGAGATGGTCATCCCATTGAGAGTTAATGGAACATCAGGAACAAGACTGTTTCTCATAAACATTGTCTTTGTTAGATTCAGCTGTAGTCGACCTTTCTACACTCATGGTTGAAGTCGGCCAGCATTTGTGCCGCTTGGCTGGTGTTCGGTGTTATAAGAACAATGTCATCAGTGAAGCGGAGGTGGTATAGTTGCTGACTGTCTATATTCACTCCCATTCCTTCCCATTCCAGTCATTGCATGATGTTCTCAAGGGTGGCACTGAAGACTTTCGGTGAAATAGTATCAACTTGCCGAACCCCTCTCTTGACAGGGATGATCACTTCCTTGTAGAATGGAGAGATCCTGGTAGTGAATCCATAATACAGCTCACAGAGGATCCTGATGTATTGACTTTGAACGCCCTGTTTTTCTAGGGTCTTGACCACTTCAGTCTCAACAGAATCAAAGGCCTTCTTTAAATCAATGAACGTTAGACAGAGTGGCATCTTGAACTCTCAAGAAACCTCAGTGAGCTTGGTTATCGTGTGGATATTGTCGATTGTGCTGAATCTTTTGCGGAACCTGGCTTGCAACAAAATGTTGTACATTCATATTATTTCTTTGTGAAATGTCTTATCAAAATTGTGTTGATAGCATTATTAGTTTTATCTTTCGAAGGAAGATGTGTATAAACTTTACTATGATGATATGTTATAATAGTCTTATCTGCCTGAATTTGAGTACCATAAGGCTAAAGGTGCTCATTTCATCAAGCATTGCACTGTCACTGTCCTCCCATTGTTCATCGATTTGCAAGAGATGGGCCCAGTAATGTCTCCATTGTGAGACTTGTTACTGTGTTTGGCATATTGAATATGTCACGGGTAGCTTGCCAGGCTATGTCATCTCTCAAGGGTGAGATACTCTCAGTAACTTGCCGCGCTCTCAAAGAGGGGTGAAGGAATTGAACCCAGCTTGGCCAGGCCAGCCGTGCGCATGGCAAACACCCTATCACTGTGTTATGGCTCCAGCCAATACTATCACTATCAGTTCTAAAAGTTTCTTGGAATCTTACATGGGAAAATGACATCGAGTGGGATAAAGACAACAAGAAGGGAACCTAGAGGCAGTGGTGGAGAAATACTGGCACTCTGGTGGCAGGTGTACTACAGTAATGTGATATGCCTAAAACATCCAAAGAATAATAGAGATTGTATATATTACTAGAACACCTTATTTCTGGACAATGCATAGCAGTAAATTATTATTATGCATATCACATCTACAATGCACACAATAAATTATGTATTCTTGAGGTGTTAAAACTTAAAAATAAAAAGGACATACTCCACTTTCTTTTCTGCTGTCCAAAATTATTAACGTAAGTAATGAGAATAAGTTTGTAAGAGCATCATCCATTTCAGGAAATGATATATAAAAAAAAAACACTGGGGATTAGATATCAAAATTTTCAACTTGGGGCTGGAGCAATAGCACAGCGGGTAGGGCGTTTGCCTTGCATGCGGCCGACCTGGGTTCGATTCCCAGCATCCCATATAGTCCCCTGAGCACCGCCAGGAGTGATTCCTGAGTGCAGAGCAAGGGGTAACACCTGTGCATCGCTGGGTGTGACCCTCCCAAAAAATTTTTTTTTCAACTCTTACAGTCCAGGAGAGAGTTGATGTCTTAGGGAAATCACTTTACCCTACTGACTCAACATCCTTACTTGCCTGCTTCTATCTTTCTGTTTGTTTCTGGATCACACCTGATGAGCTTAGCCTTTACTCCTGGGTTTTCACTCAGGGGACCATAATGGGATGCCAGGATCAAACCCGGGCTGACCATGTGAAAGGCAAGTTGCCCTACCCGTGGTACTAACATGCTAGCCTAAAAATTATGTCTTTATAGAAGACTATTCAAAGGATTGGCTATAAAAATATTATGAAAACAGCAAAAGAAAAGGTCAAGGTACTCAAACTGAATGTAGACCCATTAAAATTACTTCCTATTCTGATTGTGGAGCAGAAGACAGAGAGGGAACAAGAAGTACAGCATATGACTGTATAAATCATCAAGCATATGACTACATAAATTATTTGGGCGTGGCCAGGGGGTGGTCCCGACGGCACTTCCCCAGGCCTCCCAGGTTCGCCCACCCAGGGCGACCCAGGTCATGGGGAGACTATGGAGGAAACGAGGGCCAAGGTGGTTGATTGATCAAATGCTGTTTATTCCATTCTCCCCACACGCCTGCCCCAGTGTCTCTGAGCCTCCCATTCTAGTCTCATACTCCCCTCATTCCTGTCTCCTGTCTCTCCTGCTCATCTCTCCACACTCCATCTCACAGCCTGGGTTCTCTCTCTCTCCACATGCTTGGTCCTGTATTCTTCTACATTCTTCTCTCTCTGTTCCCCTTGCGAGTCTCTCCGCGGTCCATCTTGCTGCCCTACTCTTTCTCTCATCTCTCTACAGCAATCTTTGTCTCTCCAAGTCCCCAGCACTCTGGGCTGACACTGCACTCAGTCTGGTAGCCAAATCAAGATAAGAAAGCCCTTCCTGAAGGCCCACCAAGTTTAAAAGAACACCACCTGAAAGTTCTTCCAAAGCCCTTCCTGGCTGCGCAAGGGCAAAATACCTCCTAAGGTGGTATTTTCTCATTTTCTCAATCCAATAACTCTATGAACATCTCTATACTATTTTTGTATGGACACAGTAAGAGATATTGAGGCTTGTCGGGCAGCTCTCCTGGGAACATCTTGCCACAGACTCAGACTACAGAGCTCAGGCCAGATTCATCATTCCTAACCCTAGCAGGGTCCAAATCTAGTTATTACTTTTTGGATCATAATAGCATTTGTCCATGACCAAGCTCTAAACTTATAGTTAAGCATTGTGGCACTTTGGCCAGGCCCATCTCAATGCCAATGTAGTACATAGCTTACCGCTTGCCCTGGATCCATCCAGTCAGTCCCTCGTTGGGACCCTGCTTTTGGGGGTGCTAGGAAGAAAGGGTAGCTGAGGCTTAGGTGAAAGAACAGTTGCCCAGGAGAAAAATACCACTGAGAGTCATATAACAAAAGCAAAGCATATACTGTTCTTGTGTTCATACAAAAAGGACATTGCTCTGAATATACTGTGCAAAGGACATAGGGGGAAGAGTAAAACGATATTTACAAGTCAATAGAGCACAAAGAAAGAGGTTACAAATAAATACAGAGGAATGGGAGCACTATGATGGGAGCGACCCAATATACCTAAACTACCTAAAGCAATGCAGGAAGGACAAAACAGTGTTATCCTACATATGAGCTATAAGTTTCCTTGATAGAGCTAAGTTGCTTCAGGAACAGGACAATCACAGACCAATGAAATTGAGGAAAGACAGGATGGCAAAGGACACTTGTTTCTTTTATCTTTAATAATTACTATGATTGTGGAGCAATAGCACAGTGGGTAGGCATTTGCCTTGCACATGGTTCTATTCCTCCATCCCTCTCGGAGAGCCCAGCAAGCTACTGAGAGTATCTCGCGAATACGGCAGAGCCTGGCAAGCTCTCCGATATGCCAAAAACAGTAACACCAAGTCTCACAATGGAGATGTTACTGGTGCCTGCTCAAACAAATCAATGAGCAACAGGAGGACAGTACTACAGTGCTGCAATGTCTATAAATTATGTTTCATTAGTCTGTTTTTTCAGCATGGTTGTGGCTGGTTCTGGAGGTCTTCGGCTGCCGGAGCCCTGTTTGAAGTGGGGAGGAAAACTCAACCCGCTCCCCTCCAAGGGGCCCCGGCAAGGAAAGCCAGGCGCGGGAGCAGGAGACTCAGCACACATGAAGGTACTGGCAGAGGGACAAAGTCACGCGGGTTCCGGGGCCGAGATCTCCAAGTCTACTCGAATTGGGGCTGGGCATCCTCCACCCAGATCCTCCAAATTCCAGTAGGTGGGGGTCACACCCACCAACTGGCCCCCTGGTGCTGTGTAATCCCATTAATGGCCAAGATTCAGAGACTATAAAACCCAGCTCCCGGAAGAGAACAGCACAGAGACATCTTATCATCTCATTCCTACTTTAGACAAACTGGCAGGCTACCGAATGTAACCTGCCCACACGGCAGAGTTTGGCAAACTCCCTGTGGCGTACCCAATATGCCAAATACCAATAACAATGAAGGGTCTCATTCTCCTAACTCTGAAATAGCCTTGAATATGGCACTTTAAAAAAAAAAATCTCAGGGCTAGGACGAAGAGACGTTACTGGGGCCTGCTCGAGGCAAATGACGAATAACAGGATGGTTGTGATTGTGATTGTGAGTCTGTTTTAATGTCTAAGATTTAAAATCCATTTTCTGGTGGGGCTTGAGCAATAGTACAGCAGGTAGGGTGTTTGCCTTGCATGTGGCTGACAGGGTTTTGATCTTTTTTATCCCATGGGGCCTCCTGAACACTGCCAGGACTAATTCCTCAGTACAAAGCCATGAGTAACCCTTGAGCATCACCAGGTGTGACCCCAAAACAAATCTATCTTCTTGAGCCACTGTAATAGTTCAGAAGGCAAGGTGCCAAATTTGACCTTGAACACCCCTATAGACCCGTGAGCACCACCAGGAGTAATCCTGAGTGCAGAGCCAGGAGTAAGCCCTGAGCACCACTGGGTGTTGCCAATAATAAAATGATAATGATAATTATAAGAATAATAATAGTAAAAAATAATAAAAAATATCCTTAATGCATAGGGAAATAAGACCAGAAAATTCTAAATGAAAATATTTAGAGCAATTGATTTTCAGATGTGTATATCTTATCCTTCTCATGAATGTGAGGCTGGAGCGATAGCACAGCAGTAGGGTGTTTGCCTTGCATGCAGCCAACATGGCTGACCCAAGTTCGATTCCTCCGCCCCTCTCGGAGAGCCCGGCAAGCTACCGAGAGTATCTCGCCCGCACGGCAGAGCCTGGCAAGCTTCCCGTGACGTATTCGATATGCCAAACACAGTAACAACAAAGTCTCCAATGGAGACGTTACTGGGCCTGCTCGAGCAAATCGATGAACAACGGGAGGACAGTGACAGTGACTCACGAATGTCATTACCTAAGAATTAGCCCTTGGTGAGTCCCTGAGTGAGAGCAGACAGTATATAATTTAAGTCAATTCTGCCTACCACACAACAAACACATAAACAAGGATGCTATGTGTTTAGATGCCTTACACAAAATTTGCATACTTTTTATTGTTTTAATGTTGTTGCCTGGTATGAAATCCAGGACATCACATAAACAAGGCAACTGTTCTGGATAAAATGCACAATATATCTAAATCCACTATCTTTTGGAAGTTTTTAACTCAAAAATACTTCTTTCTTACATCTCAAATATGGACATGTCAAATTCTCCAATGCATGCATATTTAATTTAACCTCTATGCTTCCAGATTTTCCTATTAAATATGTTGACTACCGAAAAAAAAACAATGCTGTTTGGAAGGAACACCTTTGTTACTTACTGTTGGTCTCCTAAAGTTTCTTCATAGACAGATATCCCTAGGGTATCATGAGACAGTACGGGCAAGTAAAAGATTGAAAAGAGAATTAAAGAAAATTAATTATAAAGTGAAATGAAGGGACAAATAAATACATATAAATACACTTAAACCATAAGAAAGTCTCAAATGTCTTAGGGTTATTCTGTACATAAACAAAAATAGGAGACTTTTTCATAATTAAGAGTTGGACGGGTTAGGTTTTGAGAATGCAATAATACTGTGATGTGGTGTGCTGAGGGAGAGAGAGGGAGAGGAAGGAGAGGACAGCAGGCAGCAGAAGGGAAGAGGAGAATCTTAGATTCCAAACAAAGGGAAAAATGCTTATATTTCAAGAAAAAGTTCCATTGCTTTAACCCTATTCCCTTCTGTGACATTTGAGTGGAAAGGTCTTTTTAATTTTTGCTTAGCGTGAGTTTTCCAACATGAGGGTTTTACTTCAGTGCTGTCCTCCCCAAGACATCCACATCTTCAACTTAACCTTGAGATCTTTCAGGTGACAATAGTACAACTTTGGCATCCATAAAATAAAACCTATACGTGACTACACAGTTAACTCATATTACAGTTTGGCAATGTCAAGTACTAAAATGTTGTGAAGAAAAAAATCTCCGTATATCACATATCTATCAGAAGAGGCTGTATTTTACGCTTTGTTTTTATACTCATGAATGGTCCTTTTAGGAAAATAGAGCTAATTTTTTAATCAGTAAGATGTCTAAATATTGAAAGATTTTTAAGAAGTATTTTTTCAAAAGTTGTGATTTTCTTTCTAACAAACCTTAACACTTTAAGTGTTAATGAAATATTTAGTGAAAAACTATTTTACTATTAAATTAACAGTAGTGATGAATTATTTTCAGATTGCAGTGAATAAAATACCATAACAAAATTATGTTTCCCCACTGACAATGCACTGTCATTAATTGTGACTTAATGTTATCCCCAACTTCTAATACTTTAGTGAAAAATTCTTAATCCAAGAAGCTTAATTGTTGATTAATGTTTGTGTGTTACATATAAACTATAATATAATATGTATTAGAGAGTAGCTATAGGAACGATATCAACAAATACTGCCACTACATTAAAAAAAACATACTCAGCTTACATAAAAAAATAAGTCTAAACATGTTATGCAACCTATCTATCTGTAGGTAATTCTACTAGGTATATAATATCTACTAGCTATTCTGTTTATTTTCAAAGAGCAACAGATTATGCTCTTTACTATGAAGCTATTTCAGTGTCTTGTAACTATTGTGGGTTCACAGGAAAGATACTTGAGACTCTTTTCTCAAAATTCAATGGGAAAAGAATGCGGCGTAAAGGGCCAGAGTCAATTGATGGACACTTCTTTATTGGAATAATCTATCAGAGCCTACAGTTTTTTTTGAAAAGGTAGAATTACATCAGCATATTCAAATGGAAACAGGACATGATCCATTTGTTTGCACACATGCATAAAATCCTCTTAGTGAATAATTTAAATATATAAAAATAGGTTTAAAATTACAATAACATTTGTTTAAAAAGACAGATAATTGGTTTATTAAGATTACGCAATATTTAACAGGTGGCATAAGATTGCAGGTTGATTCAAGGAAGACTCATAAAATGTTCAAATTTAATATTTTTTTTGTTAAATTTATTCATTGAATCACCGTGAGAAAAGTTACAAAGCTTTCAGGTTTAAATCTCAGTCATACAATAATCAAGCATCCATCCCTTCACCAGTAATTATTTTTCACCACCAAGAACCCCGATATACCCCCCCAACCCTCCCAATGCCTGTGAGGCAGATGATTTCTACTCGACTCTCTCTCTACTTTGATTACATTCATTAATTCGACAAAACATGAACCATTATTGTTTGGAATTCCCCTCCAACAATCAAAACTGCTGAAAAGGCATTGTGAAATAATTTGTTTTCTATTAGTGGTTATGAAAACCATACGATGTTGTGCGGCCACAATAGCAGCTGCACAATTTTGGATTTCTGATATTTTACTAAATAATTCTGGAGGGATTTCTGGCAAGAGCCAGATAATTATGAGATTGGTTTGTGTGCCTCTGGTGCCATGGCCGTGCTGGAGAGCTGTTCATGGGGGGCAATTCATGGCCTCGGTAGGGCATGAAGCTCAAATTTAATATATTTTAGAAAAAATAATTAGAACTAATTTGTGAGACTTCTTGTCTGTATAGAAGATAGAAGATATACATCATTAGTGATAGCACAGTGTTAGGATGTTTGCCTTGCATGCAGCCAACATGGCCGACCCGAGTTGTACTATGAATGAAGAATTATTGATCTATAAATAACCTAAGCAAATTTATCATGTTCTTTCGGATAAGATGTAAAAGAGGACTAACAGACTGCTTGAAATGATTCCTGAGGCAACCAGGGATGTAGTTTACCAGTAGAGGACTTGTTTTATATGTGGGATGCTCTAGGTTCAATCCTGATACTATAACAAAAGAAAAAATAAAGGTTATCCTCCTTTGACAGTGAATGATGACTGTGAAATAATGATAAAGTGTCCAGCATTAGAAATCATTCTATTTTTCTGATTAAAATAATCTACTTAAGAATATTTTAAGGAAGAATAATAGCAAATTAATTAAAAGGAGAAAAGATTCCCTTTTTAGGCAATTATAATATAATATA
Organism: Sorex fumeus; assembly: GCF_029834395.1. Taxonomy (NCBI): domain Eukaryota; kingdom Metazoa; phylum Chordata; class Mammalia; order Eulipotyphla; family Soricidae; genus Sorex; species Sorex fumeus. The sequence continues at coordinate 43,426,833 of NW_026606185.1, read as the reverse complement.
AGCAAATGTTTATTTTATTCTTTTATGAGTGAGACCATATTTGAGTCAAAGAATAAGTAATACATTTTTAAAGAAATTGTAGAGCTATAATTGTTGGCCAAGAGAGAAAGGCAAAACGTGATATCAAATTTATTTGAACAACTATTTTGCTGGTTTCTTTCTACACATAGAGCCCCCTAATACAGTGACAATCATATTGAATGAATGTTCATTTAATATTATTGAAAGAAAATGTATAAATGGAATCCTAATTGTAACAGTCTTTTGAATAAGTAATACTAAGTGTAAACTTGGTCTTCCTCCAATTTTTATTCTAAATCCTAGAATTACATGAAATCTGAAGAAAGCTCACTGATTAGGAAGTAAATTTTGTGATCATATTCCCTCTACACCTCCTAGCCCTTCTTAATTCTGCTAGATACTATGCTATCACAAAGAAATATATTTAATTAAGTACCTTCTTCACATGGTATGCAGCTAGTCAACGTGTGATAAACATGTGTGTTTCAATTTAAAGTGGGGACACTGTTTCAGAGAATTCATTGATCTTATTGCAGTTTGTATTCTTTTTTTTTTTCTGAGAAGAATCATTCAAATAAAACTGAGTGTTTGAAGGTGTCAATGCTTTGATGTTTCAAAGCCTCAATTATTCAGGTACCACAGAGCTGAGCATTGTATGTCTGCCAATGTCACATTTAAAAAAGCTCAGATGGCTAAGATGCCATGTTCTGTTCAAGTCATCTGATATTTGAAATTAAGAGAAGAGCCCTTTCATTTCAGCAACTCCTAAGGCTCTCCCAGTCTTCATGCTGTTGCTTTGAAACTCAGCATTCATTAAATGCTTGCTTGCTATTTGAATACATTGTTAACGGAATGGACAGCTTCTGAGGTTGAAAGTTCAATTTATACTCTAGGGCAAGGGGGAAACTTTTGATATCTCTGATTGAGATTGGTTATTGAATCAAGGACTTGGTTTGGAGCCCGAAATGTTTTAGTCAAATTATCTGAGAGAAGTGAATAAAACGCTTTTATCTAGTGAAGCATCTGCCTATGCTCTGACCATGCTTCAGAGAAGGTATTCAGAGAATATGATTTCTCTTTTTAGATAAGTTTAAGAAACTTTCCAAGAAATCAAACATAAAAGCTGTGATTTTCTACCATAAATCACTGCTTCATATTTTTTCCCTGAGATGTAAAAATAAGGGTCTGAAAACACAAACCAAATTACTAGGATAATAATTACCTTTTGCTTGTCAAACAAATACTTGAATTTAAATTCCTAATGTAATTGACTTTAGAACATAGGTTTTCCCTGTCTTAATGTATCTGTCATTTACCTAGTACTGACATTGCCTACCAATGACTTCTGACATGAAAAATCCTTATGACAATAAAAATTAATTTAAGATATTTGGATGCTATAATGCATAAAGCACAAAAGGTATTATAAATAATTTTTGACAAATAAACTTCTAACTTCTCCCTTTGACATAAGCCCTATGCAATATCCATCTTCTTCTTATTATCTTATCCATTATTCTCTAATAATTCTTCTAAAGCATCCTTTGCTGCAATGTCTAAATAAAACATTCAAGCTACTTTTCAATGTCCTTTAAACAACATTTTGTTTTTTTCTGTTAGTTTTATCCTTTTATGATTTACTAGACTAACTTTCCTATTTTCTTTCATTCTTTCTTTTTTTATACTATTCCAACTCAGAACGATTTCTCCAACTTCACATTTATATTACTTACCATCTGCCCCATTTCTCTGCCATTAAGGTATACATTGCCTTGTGACATCTGTTCTATTTTTGTCTGATATGGCAATTGACCTTTTTATGTACATATCTTGTCTTCTTAACTAGATGGAATGCTCCTTGAGGACAGGGTCATGAATTGAGCCATAGATTTTTACACCTAAAATAAACTTTAGAGATCAAATAGTCCAACATTTCATTTTATAATTGAGAAGAAGAGAGGCTGGTAGAAGTTAAATAACTGATTTAAGGTCAAACGATAATTTAGTAAGAAAGCCGGAAAGAGTTTCTGCTCCACTGTAACTTTCATAACACGTTAGAGCTGAAGCAGGCATTAGTACTCCAACTTTCTCAATTTATAGAGTGAAAAAATGCAGCCTGGATAAGTTGTGAAATGTCATATATTGAGGTAATTCTAATTGTCCTTGGGCTACAACTCAGGTGGCTTGACTATTGGCACAATGTTTTCTCTGTTGACCTGAATGTCCTACAATTTTCCGTGTTCTGCAAAGTTCTGTGTAAAGAGAAAATATATATTATATCTTCTTAGCATTTTTGCATAAAATAGAAATGTCTCCAAGTTCGAATTCTAAAATCTGATATTGTGATAAAAATTAAGTAATATCAGACTTTAAGTTTTGCCTCTTCTTATTATACTTTTTCTGCCCCATTTTGTACAGTAAAGGATAGAGTAATACCTCCTTTCTAGAGATTAGTGGTGGTGGTGGTGGTGGTGTGTGTGTGGGGTGGGGATTAAATGCCTCCTTTCCTATAAGGCTTTTTTGGAGTTGTTTCTTCATTTTTATCTTTTGAAATCTTCACTTTTTTTTTATTACCCACAGAACTTTAGGAAAGGAAGAAGGCGAGGAAGAGAGGGAGGGAGGGAGGGAGGGAGGGAGGGAAGGAGGAAGAGAGGGAAGAAATTCCTTGTACAGTGAAATCCATGGGAATATCTCAGTTGTAAATATTGTGTAAATCTTCATTCTCTACCCTATAAATTGAGAGATCTGGATGTCTGACTCAAATCTAATATGTTATGGAAGTTACAGTGGAACAGACCATAAAGAACAGAGCTTTTTAGCAATCTTAAGCCTTAGTTATTATGTTCGTGTTTTATTTTTTTGAGTTTTTTTTTTTTCAGACGAGCCTCAAACAAGAAGGAACCTGCAGAGGAACCCAGGTGTGCGGGACCTGGGGCGTAGATCTCCAAGCCTGCTTGGATTGGGACTGGGGCCTCCTCCATCCAGATCCCCCATCTTCCAGTATGTTGGTGTTATACCCACCAACTGCCCCAGTGCTGTGTAATCCCATCAACGGCCAAGACCCAGAGACTATAAAACCCTGCTCCCGGAAGTGCGCAGCTGCAGATGACATCTTATCATCTAGTTCTTACTCTGGAGAACCTGGCACCAAATTCCCCGTCACAGATCACAGATCATCCTGTTATTCGTCGATTGTCTCGAGCAGGCCCCAGTAACGTCTCCTTCATCCTAGCCCTGAGATTATATTCAAGGCTCTTTAGGAGAAAGAGACACATCATTGTTACTGGTATTTGGCATATTGGGTACGCCACAGGGAGTTTGCCAGACTCTGCCGTGTGGGCAGGCTACATTCGGTAGCCTGCCAGTTTGTCTAAGTAGGAATGAGATGTTATCATAAGATGTCGCGCGGCCGCATTCGCGGTTCCAGGAGCTGGTTTTTATAATCTCAGAGTCTTGGCCGCTGATGGGATTACATGGCGCCAGGGGGCCAGTTGGTGGGTGTGACCCCCGCCTACTGGAATTTGGAGGATCTGGGTGGAGGATGCTCGACCCCAATCTGAGTAGGCTTGGAGATCTCGGCCCCAGAACCCACGTGGCTTTGTCCCTCTGCCAGTACCTTCAGGTGTGCGGAGAGTGGTCTCAGCATGGTGGTGGCTGGTCCTGGAGGTCTTCGTGGTGTATTCAATATGCCAAAAACCAGTAACAATGATGAGTCTCATTCTCCTGACCCTGAAAGAGCCTTGAATGTGGCACTTTTTAAAATCTCAGGGCTAGACGAAGGAGACATTTTGGGGCCTGCTCCAAGCAATTGATGAACAACAGGATGATAGTGATACAGTGATTTTTTAAAATTTTATTGAATCACCGTGAGATAGTTACAAGCTTTTATATGTTGGTATTCTTAAAAAAATAACTTATGCAGAAATATGCTACTTTATGCTTTAATTGCCTCTGTTCAAAATAGACACTGCCTTTCTTTGTAATTTTGTTTTGAACATAGGTGTTTTTAATGTAATCATCAAAATTCTACAATAGTATTGAAGTCTTTATTTTAAAGTTGCAAATCCATTATATAAACACAAATCCCTTCACATATGTTTCAAGATTCCTCTACCACTGTCCCACATACCCTTAACATAGACCCCCTCAATTCTCAGGTCTAGTGATCCTGTCTTAGGTTTGTATGCTTTGGGGATTGTCCTAAATGATGTGAATATGATTCTAGTTTTATCAGTTTAGGTAAAACATTAATGAGCAATATTTTTGCCGAAACTTAATTTTCTATTGCTCCCAATGCTGTGAAACTATGAACATGTTAAAGGTTATTAAAAATAGCTATAGATATGCTTCATAGGTTAAAGACCTGATGAAGATTTATCTTGTTCAATTCAGTTTACTTAGTATCTTAGGAAAGAGCTATTTGAAATAAACTTTCAGCTCAAAACTATTAAAGGATCTCTGGAGATCACACTTAGTTGTATTTCTGTACAATTAATTACTTCAACTTGGCAGTGAAATCCTCATAGCCACTGAAAAATTCCCTAATCTGTGGCCCATAATACAAAATCATGACCTGCCATTCCAAAAGATAATTTAACACTAAGATTTAAATTCCTCACCATGAAAATACAGATTATATAAGGAATAGTAAATATGTTTTGTAAATGCAATTTTATTACAATTTATTGAATCCATGATTCTGTGTACATTAAGGCTTATTTGTCTAAAATATGGACTCTGCACATGTACTCTAAAAATAATTTAAACTGAGAAAGATATGTTTGTGATTTATTGTATTCCCTATATAAAAATCTTATTTAATTAAAAAATGCATCAGATCACTATGTGTTTAAATTATTTATTCACTGTAATTTTAGAAGTAAATGTTAGAAGGTGGGAGAATAATATAACTAGCAAGGCAACTAGAGACGTTTAATTCTCCTGGTTTTTAAAAACTATTCATGTCTTTGATGGCCTATGAAATCATGGTGTTCTATCAATTATGATCTCAAAAGATTTCTGAAACATTTTTTAAGCAAGAAGTAAGTAAATTATGGGTTTGTCTTTTAAAATGTGTTTTATTATGTCATTACTTCAAATAATGTCAGTAACTCAGTACCAGTTTGAATGGTTATGGAACATTTGTAATTCAAGGGGGTGTGATTATCATTGTATATTCTGGTATAAAAAAAGACTTTAGCCAGATTACTTTTTATCGGCTCATGAATTTAGATGCAGTTCTTTTAGTTCCATAATGTAGCTGTCTAGGGGTAGATATATGCAACTCTCCAGATTGGCTGCCATTGAAAACTTGTACTCTGAAACTTGATAATTCAGGGTGGAGAGGGATTGCTGCTCTCCTGAGGAAAACATTTTGAAGGGAATAGCTACAACAATGACAAAAAATGAGATTTGTGTTAGCTGTTTCCCAGGTGATGCTTTTGTTTTCCATCTATACATATAACAGAGGGGGAAAAAGAAAGCTGTCCACTTTAGACTCATTTCTAATCTCAGTCTGTGTATGATAAATGTCAATTCTTCCAATCATCCAAGAAAATAAGGCCACCCTGACATCAAGTCATTTTCTTAACTGCTGAATTTGTTCTCACCATTTAATGTGGTTTTATTAACAATATATGGTCTCAGCAATTTTCAGCCCATCAAATGATGAAGAATGAAGTATTCTCCCTTCATTAATGATCACTTAGGACAATGATTCTTAATCTTAAAAGGCTAGAACAGTCACCCTGTATACACTTTAAAACAAAAAATGTTCATGCATAAGAGAAGGCAGTGCTTTTTATTACTAACTTATCCTAAACCCCTGAACAATAGCAAAATACTCATTGGATTGAGTGTGATCAGATTTATACCCCATACCGCAAACTTACATCTGTCTATATCAGAAGTTTCAAGCAGTATTCTTAACAAAAAGTGATGCAAAGCTTGTAAATTAGTTATCTGACATGTGGGAAATGTTGATGCTTTAAACTCACACAGTGCTATGTAAAAAGAAATGTAGAATAGAACAACCTTACAAAAAAAGAGTAGACTTTTTTGAAAATATTACATCACATAATTTAAATCAGACCTTGAAAATCCCTGAGCCCTCTTTGGCAGTCTTTCCCCACTCTTTCCTCTGCTATATGAATTTAGAAACCCAGTATTCTAAATCTAAGTCAGACAGATGAAAGAGGAACTCCAGGATGAATCAGGTCTGCTATTCATACTTACGGACACAGGCATTTGCAGGATAATACTGGTCCAGAAATACAAATGCGAGAACTAAGGTTAGAGGAGAAAGACTGATATTATAAAGGAAATGGAAGCAACATGTCTTGTAAAGAGGAAAGCAAATTCCATTTGGTATAGTAGGGAGAAGGGGATTATTCTTCAGTTCTCTTTTGTTTTAGTGAATGAATGAAACTGATAAAAACACAGATAACAAAACTAGGACTATAGATAAGTGATAGAGTATATATTTTGAATGTATAAATCTCAGAGTTGGTCCCTGGCATCATTTAAAAATAATCAAAAAGACCACTGATAACAGGAGAAGAGATGTTTATGGAGAGAATATGCCTATTGGTTGGTACAAAAATAAAGTGCAACCCATAGAAATGGATAGACATAAATGTGTATATACATAATATTTGAACAAAAAATTTAGTTCTGTGATTTGGCGAGCCTGGATATCGGTTTGGGAAGGATGATAGGATGTGTATAGTAACAAGGGTGGCTCTGTAAGCAAACTGAAGACATCCCAGGTGAAAAAATAAAATTGCCTATCAGTCATTCTTGTACTCAGTCAGTAGAGGAGAATATCTTTCTAAATAGGCTGAGTAAATGTGTACTAAATCTTTCCAGCATTACTATAAAATGTATCAAGTCTGAGAGAAAACTAATTCTACTGGACTTATCACTTTTACAGGATGATCTATCAAATTGGTCATACCACCAATGAAAATGTGTCAAAGAATTGAAAGTGAAATTTGAAGAGTCAAATAGAATGCATATTTGTGAGGTAATGTTTTTATTTTCTTAAACATGTAGAAAATCAGGGGCAGGAGAAAGAGGGTTAAGGTGCTTGCTTTGCATATTGCTTTGCATACAGACAACCCTTGTTCTATACCAAGCATCATATATTGTCCTCTGAGCATGACCAGGAGTGAGCCTTTGAATGCAGAGGCAAGAGTGAGCCCTAAACACCACTAAATGTAACCTCTGTTTCCACCAGCACCTCCCCCAACACCAACACCATACACACACACACACACAACACACACAGACACAACTCAGAAAGAAAAACTTTCTTTCTGAGAAAGAAACTCAGGAAGAAAATATGACAATTATTTATCCTTTAATTTGGATTGGTTATGATCCTAGATGTGAAATAGGAACTACTCTTAAGTCACGTACAGTAAATGACAACGATCTTAAAAGCGAGTGGAAAAAGTGTCTTAATGGTAGTTGTCTACTTTGGCTCTGTTTTTACCTATATTTGGAATAGAGTGAAAAGATTAGAGAACCATGTCTGCATAGAGATTTCAGTCATAAGGCTCTAATAAAAGAAGTTAAACTCCTAGAACAAGAAGGGCAATTGCCCAGTTCTATTATTCACCTACATAAATCTGCATGCTGGTTGTATTCATTGTAAAGCACGACATTCATTTACAGTCTACAATATTCATTATCTCAACTATATTTAATAGGATATTTGCCATGGTAACAGAAAATCATAAATTCTTGTCTAGGAATATATGTTATTGGTCACCCATGTGTCAGGGACTAAGTTAGGACACAAAACAGAGATTTGAATTTACCACCACATTTTCTAATATTTGAGTTGACAGTGCATCTCAGCACACAGCTCTCCAATTTTCTCAAGAGAATGAGAGCATAAAGTCATTAAATCAAAGGAAAAGTAACAGCATGAAGTATTTTTTACTGAACTGTTTGTACTTTGAAGGAGGACAAAGGAGAAAGGTAATGAATAATTGAAAGATGAAATAGATAGATTTTAGATATTATAAGACATTAATAGAAAGAGTTCTTCAAAATGTCTCTGAAATGACCACTAGTTCCTTACTTTATAGTAAGGAACTTAATAGAAATTTGAGATGGATTATGAGTAATAAGATTGAATTTTAATAAAAACATGGCTTTACTGATCTACAGATTAATTTCATCAAACTGAAAATAATGTTAATTTAAGAGCTATTCTCCAGACAGCATGGTGGTTGTTGGTCCTGGAGGTCTTCGGCTGCTGGAGCCCTGGTTGGGGCGGGGAGGAAAGCTCGACCCGCTCCCCTCCACGGGGTCCCAGTGAGAACAGCCAGGAACAGGGGCAGGAGACTGCACGGTTATCTTCCAGGAGCTGGTTTTTATAGTCTCTGAGTCTTGGCCGTTGATGGGATTACACAGCGCCAGGGGGCCAGTTGGTGGGTGTGACCCCCGCCTACTGGAATTTGGAGGATCTGGGTGGAGGATGCTCGACCCCAATCCGAGTAGGCTTGGAGATCTCGGCCCTGGAACCCGCGTGGCTTTGTCCCTCTGCCAGTACCTTCATGTGTGCGGAGAGTGGTCTTAGAGACTATAAAAACCAGCTCCCAGAAGAGAACAGTGCATTCTCCTGCCCTTGCGGCCGCACGACATCTTATTATGACATCTTGTTATCTAACTCCTACTTTGGACAAACTGGCAGGCTACCAAATGTAGCCTGCCCACATGGCAGAGTCTGGCAAACTCCCCGTGGCATACCCAATATGCCAAATACCAGTAACAATGATGGGTCTCATTCTCCTAAAGAGCCTTGAATATAATCTCAGGGCTAGGATGAAAGAGACGTTACTGGAGCCTGCTCGAAGCAATCGACGAATAACAGGATGATTTGTGATTTGTGATTCTCCAGACATTTAGAAACCTTGATTTATTATATTAAAATTTCTCTTTACTAAGATTTCCCTTTCAGTGCCTTAAGATAATAGAAAACCTTATGTTTATTTTTAAAACAAACAGAGAATTTTCCTTAATATAAACATTATAAAAATATTCTAACACATTTTTCAAGGAATTTTCCTAGGTGAAAACTTGTAGGAAATATTCAAATTTATTTATACAGTAGAAGAATATTCTCACTATAGTAGTATGTCGCATGTTCGGAGCTAATTCACCATCGTGTCTGGGCACGAGTCTCAGGCAACTGCAAGTGAACATTGGAACTCACAAAGCAGTGCAGAGAAGCGATAAGGGTCTTCCTTTATCCTTAAAGAGAGAAGAGCAGTAGTACTGGCCCATGCTGCAGAAGCCAGGTAAAGCATTTGCAATGCCCGCCTGTCTTTCCCCAAATACAAGACCAAGATGGCTGCCCTCCGATGTCCTGATGGATCTACCACATCTTCCAGAAGGGCAATGGAGAAGATTATTCATGACTTCTTCTCAGATCTCTTCAATAGCCATGTCCTCCTGCCCACATACCAAATTTTGCAGGTTGGATATGTTGTTCCAATGTTCTCTCTTCTGAAATCCGACATGCTATTTTATCGGTAAAGAAGCGAACAGCACCCGGCCCAGACAAGGTCAGACCCAAACACCTGAAGAACCTGCTGTCAGTACTCTTCAATACACTGGCTCGGCTCTTCACACGCTACCTGTCTGAATGCAAGGTTTCATCCCAGTGGAAAACCAGCAGGGCTGTTCTACTGTACAAGAAGTGAGACACCCACGACACTGACAACTATCGCCTGGTCTGCCTCTTGTCCATTGTCTATAAGCTGTTCACTCGAGTCATCCTGAATAGAATTAGCAGAACACTAAGTGAAGGAAAACTATGCAAGCAAGCCAGGTTCCGAAAAGGATTCAGCATGATCAACCATATCAACATGGTAACAAAGCTCATGAGGTTTCTCAGGAGTTCAAGATGCTGCTCTGTCTAATATTCATCAATTTAAAGCAGGCCTTTGATTCTGTTGAGACTGAAGCATCCATTGAAGATCTAGCCAAACAGGGCATTCAAACTCAATACATCTGGATCCACTGTGAGCTGTATTATAGATTTACTACCAGGATCTCACTATTCTACAAGGAAGTGATCATTGACATCAAGAGAAGGGTTCAGCAGGGTGATACCATTTCACTGAAACTCTTCAGTGCCACCCTTGAGAATGTCATGCAACGACTGGAATGGGAAGGAATGGAATGAATATAGATGGTCGGCAACTACACCACCTCCGCTTCGATGATGACATCGTTCTAATAACAACAAGCATTAGACAATCGGCACAAATTTTGCCTGACTTCAACCATTAGTGTGGAAAGGTCGAACTGCAGGTGAATCTCATGAAGACAATGTTCATGCGAAACAGACTCGTTCCTGATGTGCCATTGCTCTCAATGGAACGAACATCTCCAAATGTATCAGTTACGTGTACCTAGGTTGAGAAGTCAATATGACGAATGACATGGCACCTGAGTTGCACAGGAGGAAGAGAGCAGCATGGAACGCCTTCAAGAGCATTGAAGAAGTTGTTAAGAGGATGAAGAACATTCGGCTCTGGGCACATCTTTACTACTCCACGGTTCTTCCTGCATTAACATATGCCTCAGAGACCTGGGCCCTATGAAAACAGAATGAGAACACTATCCGGTCACCCAAAGTGGAATTGAAAGAGCTAATCTTGGAGCATCATACTTTTCTCTAGTGAGAGAAGGAATCTGCAGTTCCAACCTCCATCGACGGTTGAGAATCAGGGATGATGTCTCGTTTGCCAAGGAATCAATATCAGATGGGCTGGACACGTAATGTGATTTGGAGATGACTGCTAGACTAGAGCTGTTACCTATTGGATTCCACGGGACAGCAAAAGATCGCATGGCCTCCTACCTATGAGATGGTCAGACTTCATCAAGACCCTGAACAAATGGTTTGAGGATCTTCGTGTTCCTGGAGTAAGCAGACAACATTGGGCTACACTAGCATGTTACAGGGACAAATGGGGACGTTACTAGTGCCCACTCAAACAAATGGATGAGTAATGGGATGTCAAGTGATCAAGGGATCAAGGGAAAATAGTGTGTCAAGTAGTCCACACAGGAATAATTGCTAACAGGCATTAGTTTTTATACAAAAAACAATTAATATACATTCTACAGGACTCAGAAGAAGTGAATATATTGTATGTACAGTTGTTCAAAATCTGCAGCATTAATAAACTTGAAAACTAAGTTTAAATTGGGGATTCTCAGAGTCCCTATCTATCATTTCGAATATTGGGCTCTGATTGTTCTCAGTACTCATTCTTTTTCTGCAATTATCCTTTTCCTGTGCAAGCCTTTCTCAGGCTATGAAGCCACTTGTCAACTCTGTGGTTGATAGTCATGTAGTATAGAATCTCTGCAAACAGTGGTCAGTGCACATGCTGTCAAAACATCATGCTGGAGAGGGGATGTGGAAAAGATAGCAGATGTGGAAGACAAATCAGCATCCTATGATAAACTGCATCTAAGATTTGCAACCTTGAGATAATTTCCATAGAATGAAAGATGTGTTCAGACTCCCAGGGAACTTATATTAGTTATTAATGTTACGGCTACTATTTACTTTTCACTTACAGAATTTACAAGAGCAGAAAGTTAATTAATGTTAGAGAATAAAAGTCAAAGTTAAGACAATTTTTTCATTGTTTCTGCCTATTAACTACATTAAAATTAATCTTGTAACTAAAAACAATATGTTGGGGTGTTCTCCAGGCCTCTGTTCAGCATGTTCCCTCATCCAGCAAGGGGCTGCCACTCAGGGTGCTGAGGACAGGGTCAAGCTTCCCTCTGGCAAAGGGGTCGGGTCCAAGGAAAAGAGCAAACCTTGCCACCGCCTCCTCCAAGGAAAGAGAAATATGCACACTAGCACAGTGGAGTGGGGATCCTATATAGCAGTTCCACTTTAATGAAAGACATCAAGCCTTTATATAGGTTGAGGAGGGTGGTAAGAGAGTGCAACTGGCCATACACAGGGTCATCAGAACAAACATGTTTTCTATTGATAGGGTCACACCTTCACCACACATTTGCCAGAAACATCCTGTCCCGCCTGTCCCCAGGTAACATTAGCCTGTTGCAAGAGGTTTCCCTTCAAAGTAGACCAAAAGGTGTTGCTGACTCCAGGGTTTAGTGCTACACTTCAAAGCAGACCAAAATCAAAGCAGACCAAAAGGGGCTTTTATCTCAACATCAAGTTTTTTGTTTTGTTTTGTTTTTTTTTGCTTTCAAATATTCTAGTTCTAGACCATCTATTTGGCCTCACAACTTATCCTATTATATATTTTTTTCTTTTTCCTTTCTTTCTTTGGCTTTTTAGGTCATACCCGGAGGTACTCAGAGGTTCATCCTGACTCTGCACTCAGGAATTTCTCCTGGTGGTGCTTATGGGACCATATAGGATGCCAGGGAATGAATCAGGCCTGATTGTGTTCAAGGCAAACACCCTACCCATTTTAGTATGACTCTGGTCTCTATCCTATTATTTTTTCATATGCCAAATCAACTTTTTACTTGATAATTCACTTAATAATGAAATTTAGGTGGCCGGAGAAATAGTAGAGCAGGTAAAATGATCATCTTGCAAGTGGCTGATCTGGGTTCGAGTTCTAGCACCCCTAATATTATTCAGAGTCCCATCAAGTATAATTCCTGAGCACAAATCGATGTAGCCCAGCACTTCCACTCCCACAAAAGAACAAAATTCAGTATTTAAATTTAAAAAACCTTAGATATAAATGAAAAAAACCTTAGATATAAGTGAATAATTTACTTTTCTGTTCCATGCACACTTATCGTATCACTTATCTTGACTTACAACTTGTACAAATTTGACCTCCACATTTTGAGCTCTGATGTTTAATGCAGATTTAATATTCTTACTCCGTACACTACTTACCAAACTCAACCCACTTAAATCAACCAAATTTTACATACCAAGGAAACATTTCTTCTTTTATGTAAAAATGTATTAATCTTATGCTCTACCCTCATTGAAATGTATTTATATTGATATAGATGATTTCTCTATATCTTGAGTTATTATAATTACTGAATAGTAATGTCTTCAAAGACATGTCTCATATATGTTTAGAGAATATTCTATTACAGTCTCAGAAATAGTATAAATAATTGCTTAATAGTTGATAATATGTATAAAAACATTTTTAATATTGGTTGCTATGGTAATGGGTACAGGTGCTTAAGTAAACATATTTTTTGGAGTACGTGTATCTTATTTTTTTACTGCCTTCCTTCCCTTTAAATTTTATTGGGATGACAAAGTGTCACACAATGCCTCACAGTTGTGCTTCCACTTATGTTTTCTGTTGTGGTGCTTGTAGGGATTTTACTTGTATGCTTGCACACACCAGCTTGTGGTGTAGCCAGGGATTGCTTGTGGTCCAAAGACTCAGCTGCCAGAAAAAAAGCACTGAGATATTAGGACTGCACTCAACACAAGCCACTGGTACTTAAATGTCTGACCTTAGGCTTCCAAGACTTGTTCTTTAACCTTGAAGATGCCAAAAGATTCTTCAGTCTTAGAACATACCTGCTGTCCAGTTTCAGTGCAGATATCCTGGAGTTTTGTAGTTTGTGGAAAAATGTACTGGATTTTATGGTACTTTCTCTAGCTTAAGTGTCATTTATCACTGGATTCAACCTTATTTAAAGGAAAACCACTATAAACTGAAATCCAGCCTGTCACTCTGATACAAACTTCACATAGCTTTATCCTTGACAGGAAACATCAACAAGCTCCATGAAGTAATTGGCACTGACTATCAATCACTGCCGAGATAAGTGAAGGAGGGAGGGGGGTGCTTTATGTATCTGTAATGTGTCAATGAGTGCATGTGTGTGTGTGTGTGTGTGTGTGTGTGTGTGTTTCTTTATTGTATATCTAGTGGAGAGAGAACATGGCTACCTCACAAGACTTTGTGTGAAATGTCTTGCCTGTACTATGAATATAATTGACTTCCATGCATTATACACATTTATTCCTTTAAATTGTTGATGTGCTTAGCCAAAGATAGCATATATTAAATAATATAATTAGGTTTTGGACAAGAAAGTAGTTGCTTTATTGATAATGTTCTGAGAATATGTTTTTCAATAAAGCAAAAAGTAAGTAATACATACTTTTGGGGGGTGCAGATATTATTTTGCACTGAGATTCCTTACATCAATTCAAATTAGGTATAAAACAATAATATGACATTTTTTCTATTTATTATCTCCCATTTAGTTTATTTTTTCAAATTTCCTTGGTATAATTTTATTATATTTCTATAAGGACATTTCCTTCCACATATTTATTGTAGAAAGTTTAGGGTTATTTTAAAGTTAGCGGGGGCTGGATTGATAGCACAGTGGGTAGGGCATTTGCCTTGCATGCGGCTGACCTGGGTTCGATTCCCAGCATCCCATATGGTCCCCTGAGCACTGTCAGGAGCAATTCCTGAGTTCAGACCTAGGAGTAACCTTTGTGCATTGCCGGTGTGACCCAAAAAGCAAAAAAATCCAACAACAACAACAACTACAAAAAATAAATAAATAAAAATAAAGTTAGGGATATTTTAGAATTATGGTTACCATTTGGATTATATTGATGTTTATGTCATGGGAGATTTCAAAAGTTTTTTAAAAAGGATAAGGGTGAATTATAATGTTTGTTTTGAAACCTCAGACAAGAAAAGAGTATGTTTTATGTCTCTTGATTGAATTAGGGTTAGGGTTAGGGTTAGGTGTAGGGCTTGGGTTAGAGGTTGGGTGATGATTAGGAGTTGAGAACTAAAGTTAATATTGTGGTGAATGTATAGTTTTAAAAAACTGATATGAGTACGATTATGTTAGAGCATTATTTGTGCCTCTTGATTTAATTTCAGGACTATGGATAGGGTTAGGCATAGGGAAAGGTTGAAGATTAGGTCATGGTAGCTACTGAGAATTAAATTAAAACATTGCTGAAGTTTTATTGTTCATTATTAAAACTCAACACTTGTCAAATACATGTTATATTGATTTTCTAACTAGAAGAACGGTTCTATTGTTCTTCATAGTATTGTTAATTTTCCCAATTTTCAACCCCCATTCCCTTTTGGTTAACACTAGTTTGTCTAATAGTCTACATTTATTATGTTTTCTTTAGTTACTCCATTTGCCTTCTTCCTCATATTTTATAAAATGCTTATTAGTGAACTAAATTGTGTTTGCTGCTTGCCTTCTCCATCTGTCTTAGTTCACAAACCATAGTGTCTTCTAAATAGATCCATATTGTTTTAAGTGCCAGACTTTTTTTTAAAATTCTTTTTAAAATGACTGAGTGGTATTCCAATTACCCTATACTTGTCTATATATTACAACTTATATTACTACAGAGAATCATCTGCTGATGGACACTTTTCCTCTTTTTATTAAATTTATTTGCTATTGTAAATAATAATGCCTATGTAACATAAATTGCTTCAGTTTACGGTGTATAAATAATCACTTAATCACTTAACTTCCTGTTACTCCTCGATTTGCTCGAGCGGGCGCCAGTAACATCTCCATTTGTCCCTGTCACGTGCTAGTGTAGCCCAATGGCATCTGTTCGCTCTGGGATCATGAAGAGCCTCAAACCGATCATTCATGATCTTCACGAAGAAGTCTGATCATCTGGTAGGTGGGCGGCCACATGGTCTTTTGACATCCCGTGGAATCCAGTCAATAACAGCTCTAGTCCAGCGGTCGTCTTTAAATCTCATTACGTGACCAGCCCATCTGATTTTTGATACCTTGGCAAATGAGACAGCATCCCTGATTCTTGATCATCGATAGTTGTCGAGACTCCGGATTTTTCCTCTCATTTGAGTGAAACGTGATATTCCGAGCATAGCTCTTTCTATTCTTCTTTGGGAGACCTGAATAGCATTCTCATTCTGTTTGCGTAGGGCCAAGGTCTCTGAGGCATATGTTAATGCAGGAAGAACAGTGGAATCAAAGAGATGTGCCCGGAGCCGGAGGTTCTTCGTCCTCTTTTAGCTATTTCTTCGACGTACTTGAAGGCATTCCAAGCCGCTCTCTTCCTCCTGCGCAGCTCGGGTGCCAGGTCATTTGTCATGTTGACTTCTCGACCTAGATACACATAGCTGTTGCATTCGGAGATGGTCGTTCCATTGAGAACGAATGGGGCATCAGGAACGAGGCTGTTTCTCATAAACATTGTCTTCGTAAGATTCAGCTGTAGTCCTGCCTTTCCACACTCACGGTCAAAGTCGGTCAGCATTTGTGCCACTTGGCTGATGTTTGGTGTTATTAAAACAGTGTCATCAGCAAAGCGGAGGTGGTGTAGTTGCCGACCATCTATATTCACTCCCATTCCTTCCCATTCCAGTCGTCGCATGATGTTCTCGAGGGTGGCACTGAAGAGTTTCGGTGAAATGGTATCACCCTGCCGAACCCCTCTCCTGACATCAACGATCACTTCTGTGTAGAATGGTGAGATCCTGGTAGTGAATCCACAATACAGTTCACGGAGGATCTTGATGTATTGGGCTTGAATGCCCTGATTGGCTAGGGCTTCAATGACCGCTTCTGTCTCAACAGAATCAAAGGCCTTCTTTAAATCAATGAACGTTAAACAGAGAGGCATCTTGAACTCTCAAGAAACCTCAATGAGCTTGGTTATTGTGTGGATATGGTTGATGGTGCTGAATCTTTTGCGGAACCCGGCTTGCTCACATGGTTGTCCTTCATCTAGTGTTCTGCCAATCCTATTTAGGATGACTCAAGTGAAAAACTTGTAGATGACAGACAATAGGCAGATAGGGCGATAGTTGCCAATGTCATGGATGTCTCCCTTCTTGAACAGTAGTATGGTCCTGCTGGTTTTCCATTGGGACGGAACCTTGCATTCAGACAGGTAGTGTGTGAAGAGCCGAGCCAGTGTATTGATGAGTACTGATGGCAGGTTCTTCAGGTGTTCAGGTCTGACCTTTTCTGGGCTGGGTGCTGTTTGTTTCTTTACCGACGAAATGGCGTGTCGGATTTCGGAAGGGAGAATGTTGGGAACGACATATCCATCCTGTGGAATTTGGTATGTCGGCAAGTGGACATGGCTATCGAAGATATTTGAGTAGAAGTCATGGATAATCTTCTCCATTGCCGTTCTGGAGGATGTGATAGATCCATCAGGACGTCGGAGGGCAGTCATCTTGGTCTTGTAGTTGGCGAAGGACAGGTGGGCGTTACAAATACTTTTCTCAGCTTCTGCCGCATCTACCAGTACTTCTGCTCTTCTCTCTTTGAGGTCTTTCTTGATTGCATCTCTGCACTGCTTTGTGAGCTAGGATGTTAGCTTGCAGTTGCCTGAGGCATGCGCCAAACCACGCTGGCGAATTAAATCAAGAGTTTTCAAAGACAGGCGTTTTTTTGTGGCTATCTCTCTCTTGGCGTTCCTCGCACATTTATGGAGGTGCTGAAGCAGTGGATCGTATTCCTCGTCATTGTTGTCAACAGTGGCATCTTCCCATGTTGCCGCAATAGTGCCAAAGAGTTCCCAGTTGGTGGTCGTTCTGGGACTTCTCTTTTTGAACTTTGCAGCCCTTTCTCCCCGCTCTGAGAAGTAGAATTTTGCACGAAGGAGAGGGTGGTCCGATCCCGTTCGAAATTTTGGGAGAACAGCAACATCGGTCAGGCAAAACCATCGATTGAATATGATGTGGTCTATTTCGTTGTGGAATCGTCCACCAGGAGACTCCCATGTCCAACGTTTAGATTCTGCCTTCTGGAACTGTGAGTTACCATGGATGGTCTTGGTCGACATGATGAACTCAGACAGTCTCTCACCCTCTTCGTTCCATTCTAGGCCATGGGTCCCGATGTAAAGTTCTTCAGCTGATCTTCTCGGTCCTATCTTGGCATTAAAATCACCCACAATGATCTTGTAGAAGGTGTGGTCTTCTTTATAGAACTTCTCCAGCTCCATGTAGAACTTCTCGATTTCTCTTTCATCATAATGAGATGTTGGTGCGTAGACAACGAAGATAGAAACTGCAGGCAGTGAGCCACATCTATTCAAATGTAAACGTCAGATTCGGGTTGTTAGGCATTCAAATGAATCAATGCTCTTGGCCAAGTTTGTGTTGACAAGGACACCGACTGCCTCCGACAACTCTTTTATCACATGTTCCGAGTAACAATTCTTCTCCAGTGTCGAAAACGGCATGGTGAGATTCGTGCCTTCTTGTCTCGATCAGACCAATGATGTCGTACTTGATCATTCACGCTTGTACCATCAGGTCCTCGATGGATGCATCTGATGCTAGAGTATGTGCATTGAAAGTACAGACTGTCATTTTTGTCTTCCTTCATTGTGGCAGCCTAGTTCGGCCTTGAGATTTTGTCGGCCTCTCCTTTCTCATCCTTCTCAGTGCTGCCATGTTAGTGAAGCCTTCAAGGTCAGGCGAATGAGACCAGTTGTAGTTACTTGTTTTGGCATATCGAATACACAACGGATAGCTTGTCAGGCTCTTCTGTGCAGGCCAAATACTCTCGGTAGCTTGCCAGTCTTTCTGAGAGGGATAGAGGCTTTTGGGGCGACCTCTAATCACCCTTGTAGGTGTTACCATATTTCAACCCTATTACATATGGTACGACAATTCCTGAACATGGATATTTAGTGTCTTATGATGTGTCGCGCTGCTGCAAAGTTCCGGAAAGTGTCCTGAACTGTGACGATGGCTGGGTAGTGGAGGTAGTGTCGATACATATATATAGTGTGTATACATATATATATATATATATTATTTTTATTGAATCACCATGAGATAGTTACCAGTTTTCATGTTTGGGCTACAATCACACAATGATCAAACACCCATCCCTCCACCAGTGCAGATTCCTCACCACCAATATCCCCGGTATAACCCCCCTTTCCCACCCTCCCCCAGCTTCCATGTCAGACATTATTTCCTATTTGGAGAGTATATCTATATATATATATATACATATATATATATATATATATTTAGGTAAATACTGAGAAATAGATGGAATAGAATGAATGCTTTGGTTTCGTGTGTGTGATATCTATATAGATTATCACAAAAAAATGTACCAATGTATGATTCCATCAGAATAATAGAATTCCTGTCTTTTTATATCCTTCCCAATACCTGTTTTTGTCTTGTAGGAAATAACCTTTCTCATGTACAATATTATATCTCACTGCCTTAATTTGCTTTTTCCCAATGTAGAAAAATAATGAATTCATCTTACTGTGCTTAATGCCTTTTTGTATTTCTACTTTGCAATGATTATCTTTATCTTTTAAAATTTTAAATGTTTAATAATATTTACATTTAATTGGGTTGCTTGCATTTTGCCTATTAATTCTTTCTATATTTGTAATACTCCTTATAAGTATATAATATACACATTTTTCCATCACACACATATATTTGTTTACTTTGATGGTAAATTTTTTCATTGTTTAGCAAATTTTATTTTGATATTTTTCTGTTGTTTAAGGATTTTGTGACCATTTTTCTTTTTTGTGGGGAGGAGGCACAGTCAGCAATGCCCAGGTCTTATTCCTGGCTCTATTCTCAGGTATCACTTCCGGAAGGCTCAGGGGAACTTATGGAGTGCCTGGGTTCAACCTTTTAACCTGTGTAAACCTGGTGCAATGCGAATGCAATAACTTCTGCTCCAATTCTATCCTTTACCATTTTATATAGGCCTTAAATGTCTTGAATTCTATATGTGTAGATATATTTCTAAATTCTTAATTTTATTAAATTAGCTTAATTTTATTATATTTATTATAGATGTGTCAGTGGTGTCAGTGTCCTTGTCAACATGAACTTGGCCATGACCATTGATTCATTCGAATGCCTAACAACCCTAATCAGATGATTACTCTTCAAAAGATGTGGTTCACTGCCAGCAGTTTCTGTCTTCATTGTCTATGCACCAACACCCAATTATGATGAAGGAGAAATTGAGAAGTTCTACATGGAGCTGGAGAAGTTCTATAAAGAAGACCACACCTTCTACATAATTGTCAGTAATTTAATGCCAAGATAGGACCGAGAAGATCAGCTGGAGAGCTCGATATCGGGACCCAAGGCCTAGAATGGAACGAAGAGGGTGAGAGACTGTCTGAGTTCATCATATCGACCAAGACCATCCATGGTAACTCACAGTTCCAGAAAGCCGAATCTAAACCATGGACATGGGAGTCTCCTGGTGGACAGTTCCACAATGAAATTGACCACATGGGAAGATGCCATCATTGACAACACTGATGAGGAATACGATCGACTGGTTCAGCACCTCCATGATTGTGCAAGGAACGCCAAGAGAGAGATAGCCCCCCAAAACACCTGTCTTTGAAAACTCTTGAACTTATTCGCCAATGTGGCTTGGCCCATGCCTCAGGCAACCACAAATGAATGTCCGAGCTCAAAAAGCAGTGCAGAGAAGCAATCAAGGTAGACCTCAAATAGAGAGGAGCAGCAGTGCTGATAGATGTGGCAGAAGCCAGGAAAAGCATTCGCAATGGCCACCTGTCCTTCACCAACTACACAACCAAGATGACTGCCCTCCAACATCCTGATGGATTTTTACATCTTCCAGAAGGGCAATGAAGAAGATTATCCATGATTTCTACTCAGATCTCTTTGATAGCCACATCCACCTGCCCACATACTAATATCTGCAGGATGGATATGTCAATCCCAACATTATCTCTTCCAAAATCCAACAAACCATTTTGTTGGTAAAGAAAGGAACAGCACCTGTCCCAAACAAGGTCAGACCTGAACACCTGAAGAACCTGCCATCAGTAGTCATCAATACACTGGCTCACCTCTTCACACACTACCTGTCGGAATGCAAGTTTCCATCCCAATGGAAAACCAGCAGGACTGTACTATTGTACAAGAAGGGAGACATCCACAACATTGGCAGCTATCGCCCGATCTGCCTATTGTCTGTCATCTACAAACTGTTCACTTGAGTCATCCCGAATAGGATTGGCAGAACACTAGATGAAGGACAACCATGCAAGCAAGCTGGTTCCTCAAAGGATTCAGCACCATCAACCATATCCACAGGATAACCAAGCTCATTCAGGTTTCTCAGCAGTTCAAGATGCCACTCTGTCTAATGTTCATTGATTTCTAGAGGAATTTTGCTTCTGTTGAGACTGAAGCAGTCAAGGAAGCCCTAGCCAAATAGGGTGTTCAAACTAAATACATCAGGATGCGCCATGACCTGTATTGCAGATTCACTACCAGGATCTCACCATTCTACAGGGAGATGATCACTGACATCAAGATAGGGGTTTGGCAGGTGATACCATTTCACCGAAACTCTTCAGCGCCACCCTTGAGAACTTCATGCGATGACTGACTGAAATGGGAAGGAATGGGAGTGAAGATAGACTGTCGACAACTATACCACCTCTGCTTTCCGGATAACGTTATTCTAATAACATCAAACATTAGCCAAGTGGCACAAATGCTGGCTGACTTTGACCGTGAGTGTGGAAAGGTTGAACTACAGCTGAATTTTACGAAGACAATGTTTATGAGAAACAGCCTCATTCCTGACGCTCCGTTCGCTCTCATGGGAATGACCATCACTGAATGCAACAGTTATGTGTACCTAGGTCGAGAAGTCAACATGATGAATGACCTGGCACCTGAGTTGCGCAGGCGAAAGAGAGCAGCTAGGAACACCTTCCAGAGAGTTGAAGAAATAACTAAGAGTACGAAGAACCTCCAGCTCCGGGCTCATCTCTTGGATTCCACTGTTCTTCCTGAATTAACATAGGCCTCAGAGACCTGTGAACTACGTTAGAAGGATATGGACACAATTCAGGTCTCCCAAAGAGGAATCGAAAGAGCTATACTTGGAGTATCATGTTTCACTCAAATGAGAGAAAGAATCAGGAGTTCTGACCTCCGTCAATGGTCAAGAATCAGGGATGCTGTCTTGTTTGCCAAAGCATCAAAAATCAGATGGGCTGGACACATAATGAGATTTGGAGACAACCGCCAGATGAGAGCCATTACCTACTGGATTCCACTGGATGTCAAAAGACCGCGTGGCCACCCACCTACGAGATTGTCAGACTTCTTCATCAAGACCCTGAATGATCGGTTTGAGGCTCTTCATGTTCCTAGAATGAGCAGACGCCATTGGGCTACAGTAGCATGTGACAGGGACACATGGAGACGTTACTTGCTCCCGCTCGAGCAAATTGATGAGTAAAGGGATGTCAAGTGATCAGTTGATTATATTTGCTTATGCTTATTTTATTTCAATATCAATAAGTTTTAATATCCTTTATTTCATAATTTTATTTGAAGTCAGAAAGTAATAACTCCAGTTATATTCTTTTTTCTCGTTGGTTTTCCTAGTTAGTATATTTTTGCAGTCCAAAGTATGTTTTTTGAGGATTTTTTTTAGTTTTCTTTATTGTTGTTCTAGTTTTATAAATAATGTTACATATAAATAGTTCATTAAGTATTATTCTTCTTTATGCAAAATACTCATTTTAACAATATAACTTCTTCCAAACCATGAGCTGTTCATCTTTCCATCCTCTGTCTCTTTCAATAGCGTTTTATAGTTTCAGTGTATGCTTCTTTTACTTATTTGTCAAATTTATTCATCAGTATTATTTTTATTCATTCATTTATTTACATATTATTATCACCCCCTTTTTATTGATTCTCCATGAGGTACAGTTACAAAGCTTTCATGTTTGAGCTTCGGTCATACAATCATCAAACACCCATCTCTTCACCAGTGCACATTTTCCACCACCAAAGTCCCCAATATTTCTGCTCACTCCACTCATTTCGACCCTTCCCCTGCCTGTGTGGCTGACAATTTTCCCCATACTCTCTCTCTACTTTGTTTATATTCGATATTTTGACACCAGTCCCATTACCACTCAAGTCTGCCGAAAAAGCAATATTAGACTATTTGTTTTGTATTGCTTGTTATAAATAGAATATAATGTCCAGCAAATTCTGTATTGTTCTCTTCGAGAGGATTTAGTTTATAGTCTCTGGGTCTTGACCATTTATCAGATTACATGACACCGGATGCAGTTTGTGTGGATGTGATTGCCAAGGTACCGGAAAACTGAGTACCTGGGGAGAGGAGGCCCAGACCCTGTCCAATCAGGCTTGGAGATCTCAGTCACGGGTTCCCACTTACCTCTGCATCACCTGCCCTAAATGTGTATTTTGATCTCTTTCGAGATCTATGGGTCTCTGAAATAAGGGCAATAAATGAACTTACATAGCTGGGCCGGAGGTAGTTTATGGGTGTGTCTCCCACATGTCGAACTTTTGGCCTTTTAATTTCTTGGTAAACTTGGCCCCAAGTTGTTGAGGTCTAGCCAAAGGCATAGCAGCAATTTGGGGGTATCTTGAAGTCTGATGGCACCATCAGGCTGCTGATGCATTTGCCCCACAGGTACAGGTTGACCCGCTGGCGACACCATACCACAATAGATATTATTTTTAATGTAACTGTAAGTGTTTTATCCTCATTACCTTAAATATTTATTAGTATACAAAAATGATTGGATTTTGTATAGTACGTTTTTGGTTTGCTATGTTTCCATATTCAGTTAAGTATATATTTCGAAAAAAAATATTTGTGCAGCATGGTTTACAAAACTTTACTGGTAGGATATAAAACATAAAGTATTTTAAGTATGCTAGTACCTCTAGAGTGTATATCTCGTTCACCATCATTGTCCCATTCTCTCCACTTCGTCCTGCCCCACCCGACCCCAACACCCCCTATGGTAAGCTTCTTTCTAAAGAACAATTCTCAGTGTCTATGTTTTTGGGGATTTGCTATCCACCTACTAAGTTTCTTTATATCCCATATATGACAGAGAATTCTGTGTCTGACTCTTTCCTTCTGAACAACTTTATCCAGCACAACATTCTCCAGATTGTTTCACATAGCAGCAAAATTCATGATTCCATCCTTTCTTGAAGTGAAATCGTATTTCATTGTGGTATGTGTCAGAGTTATTTTATCCAAAACTGTCTTTTCTGAATAGCTTTTAGGTTCTTGAGTAGGTGCCAAGAAGTGAAAATGCTGGGTCATATAGAATCTAAGTTTCTAATTCTTTGAATCACATCCATATTCTTTTCAAATATATTTATCGTGGAAATGTCAACTGAAGAAAAAGGAAAAAAAAGATTTAAGTACATGAGTTAAGACTTGTCTTGGATGTTACTGACTCAGGTTCATTTCCTTGCACCACAAATAGTCTCCCAAGAACTGCTAGGGGTGTTCTTGGAGCACAAAATCAAAAGTAAGCCCTGAACACTATTGGTATGGCCACCCTTCTCCCCTCTTCAACCCCTGTCTCACCAATAACATCACTAATACACTTTGTCCCTCTAAAAATTTTCACTTTCTTAGGTTCCGGTGTCAGTGGATTGCCACCATTGATTTAAGGATTTACTAATCTGAAGGTTATATACATTAAAAATTACTGACTTACATCACATTGGAATCAAAATCTGACACAGATTACAGAAAGATGCAGATGTTCTTAATTATTCAAATGTGCTTGGCCTTTAGCAATAGTACTGCAGGTAGAAAGCTAGCCTTGCATCAGAGCAAGCCTGTTCAATCCCTGGTTTAGTTCCTGCCTCCCACTGTAATTCCAAAAGTGCCGTGCCAAAAGTGATACCTGGGCACAGAGCCAGAAGAAAGCCCTGAACAGCACTAGGTATAGCTGGAAATAGCAAGAAAACACACAAACAAAAATCCAAATGTGCTTAACCAAGGTCAGAAAGGTCGTACAGGGGTTAAGACATGTGATTTCATTTTGCAGTTGAGTCTAGGGCACCATATATGGCACCCAAGACCAGGCATGAACCCCTGAACATAGTCAGGCATAGTCCCTGGGCATGGCGTGTATGACCCCATCTTTCAATAAAATACCTAAATGTGCTAAACCATATGTAATAAAATGCAATGCAAAATAAATTTTAGTGAGATTATCTCTATAAATATGGAGAACACATGGGGGGAAAAAAGCTCAATACTGATTCTTGCTCATAGTGCTAAATACACTCTACACAAGGGTATGATTTTTCTTGTATATGAGTCTAGGGCAACTTAAATAAAAAAAATACAAAATTTAAAACAAAAAGACAAGACAAAACACTAAGACAAAAAGTCTTAGTGGTACCTAAGAGTGAAGTATAGTAAGGCCATTTATTATCAGTCTATTCAAATTGCATTAAAGGACCTACCTGTGGCAATAATATTAAATAAGAAACAAATATAAAGAATAGAAATAGTCTTATAGGATATCAATGACTACCCTTTGACATTCTTACTTATAATAAATTTAGTGTGTGTTAAGTTTTTTGTTTGTTTGTTAACTTAAGCCAATTAATGAGAATACAGAATTTCCTGGGTTTTGAATTTATCTCTTAACATTTTTCTTTAAGTCAGAACATTTAAGTTTTTTTGCTAGGGTCAAATTTGAATTATTTATTTTGTATTTAAGACAAAAGTATAAACTTTGTTTTTGAAGAAAGGAATGAAATCTAGAAGAGATTATTATACTGTAATTTTCTGTGGCAATAAACACATTTTCCTCACATTTAATTATTTTTCCCCTAGGGTCTTTAGTTCTAAATGATAGTCATATCAGATTCTAAAACTGTAACTTGCATCACTGAGTAGGTATTGATGCTTAAATTCATATATGTCTTGGACCAGATCTCAAGTCACTGTTTTCCTGGGTGTTAATGGAATATATACTAGCACCTGAAAATTTTTATTAAATTTATATTTTACTTTTTCACACAACATCAACAATGTTTTAATTATTTTACATATAATTAATGATTATCATGATGCTAATAGTGGAGATTTTAAATTTATTTTGTGCCATATTGCAAATGAGAAAATTTTGTTATAATTTTGACATTTTTATGTTTAATGACATGGAAATAATCGCAATATATTGAGTTAATAAGAGGGATAAAAAAGTTTTCTTGCAGCATATGACAGTTATATAGATGAATAATTAAAAAAAATGATAAGTTTTATTTCAGTATTATTGAGTATAGAATGCATTTGTAGTTGGATAGAAAAAGTTATTGAGATTTAAAGAAGCAAATTTAGAAATTATGCAATAAAATTTTAGAAAAATAGAAATAATTCTTCATTTTCTTCTGAGTGATTCTGCAAACAAAGTAAATGCATAAAGAACTTTATGAAACCATAGGCATAAAAAAATAATTTTTAAATTTTCTGGTATTGAGATTCACGATGTCAACATCAATAAATTAATTTTCTCTTTATGTGAGTGAAATGATGAACCTGGGGAAATTCCAAAACTTGACAATTCTAGGGAGTTAAAGGAGTAATCTAAGATTTACAGTCTGAAGTTACTATCATTTTTGTTATTAAAAATATTAAGAACTAATAGGCTCTACATGGTAGGAATATTACTGTTGAATAAGTTGGCATTTGTCATTACCATCTCACTCTCAAATGTCAAAAAATGATTAGTCTAGGAAACTTGGCTCTGGTGCAGTGATATTTGATATCTGCATTTCAGTGGAGATTAAGTTTGCATCTAACTGATCGAAAGAGAGATTTAGAAAAGAGGGAATGATAAATTATTATATATGTATAATATACATTGAAGAGAATAATGTAATAGGATATTAAAACTATTGTTATAACTAATTATCTACTGATTTTCACAGATTTTATGATATTACTTGTCACATACAAAAATGGTTAAATAATTCAAAACTTGATGAAGATGAAAAGGATGGAGACACAGTGTTCAGAATATATAACTACAGATTTTTATTATTCATATATTATAACTATTCATCTAGTAAGAAAAATAAAACAAGATAAGTATAGATAGGAAGTATGGAAAATATAAATGAGACATAAAACTTACTTTTCATACATACCTGCTTCAAAGTCATAGAATTACATTTTTATAAGCAGCTGTATTTTCTTTTTTTGTACTATTTCCCCAATAATTGAAATAGAAAATTTCAATGTATAATAATTACTGACAAAATTCTAAAAAATATGTCATTTGCATAAGCTGAACTCTTTATATAAATATAATGAAAACAAATATATTCGTTTATAATTACAGCAGTAGGGCGTTTGCCTTGCACGCAGCCAACATGGCCGACCCGAGTTCGAATCCTCCGCCCCTCTCGGAGAGCCCAGCAAGCTACCGAGAGTATCTCACCCACACGGCAGAGCCTGGCAAGCTCCCCGTGACGTATTCGATATTCCAAACACAGTAAAAACAAAGTCTCCAATGGAGACGTTACTGGGCCCGCTTGAGCAAATCGATGATCAATGGGAGAGCCTTTACTTTTACTTTACTTTTATTAAAAATAACACTGGGTGAGGTGAGATGCTGAAAGAGGATGAAACTCTTCTTTTGCATTGATATATTTAAAATTACCTAATTTTAATATTAAGCTCTCCATATAAAAATTTCACATCTTGCATTTAATAAATGTTGTGCTTTTGACCAGCACTTTCCATTACTCAGTAGCAAGAGAAGTTCAAGAAATCTCTTTTACGCATGCTATTATTTTCTGATGTAGAGGTGTATATACACTTTCCCATGTTTCATAACCCCTCAGATCACTGGATCATGTGTCACTTGCATTTTAATTTATATTATATTTAAAAATTTTTAATACAACTGTATATTTCACATTATCTTAAAATGTACACTACAACACCATAACAGATTATTATTATCATCCCTATCATTGGCACTCCTCCTTTATGGTTCCTCTCTCATCTTCCACCTTTGTCAACCTGAGGCATGTCCAAGTCATAGATATGTTTTTGTTTATGTTTGGTCTCTTCCTGTGCTGTGTTTCTTTTTATACTTTACAAAAATTATAAAATATCTGATATAAAATACAAAAAATCAGAAAATATCTGTTATCTGAATTTCCTCTTTTGCCTTATCACACTTAAGCATGAAACCCTATTTCTTTTTACCTTTTGTTCCTTATAGCATACTAATAGTTTACTGTTTATATATAAATAATTTTAGTTCATTTGTTTCTTTTTTGTGTGGGCTACTTTCAGCTGTTCTCAGGACTCTGCACACAGGGATCACTCCTGGTAAGGCTCAGGGGACTGACCATATGTGGTGCTGGATATCAAACCTGGGTTGACCATATGCAAGGCAAGTGCCTTTTCAGTGTATTATCTTTCTGGTTTCAGTAACATAGTTTTAAAATCTATTTACCTGTCATTGGTGGTTTAAGTTATTTCCTTTTTTATGAGGGGGGTGGGGTTTCTTGACGGGGTTGATCCACAACAGGGCTTACTCCTGGATCTATACTCAGGGACTACTCCTACACCTGGCAATTTCAGGAGACGATGTATGGTGCCAGAGATCAAACCCGGAATGGCTACCCACGTGTAAGGCAAGTACTATACTCACTGTACTATCACTCTGACCTTTTTTTTTCCTTAGAGTGATTATATTCTGCATTATATTCTATGTACTATATTCAATGAACTTAATTTGGCATTATTTTGTTTTCAATCAGCTCTCTTCTTTTTTTTTTAATTTTTGGGATTGATAGCTATGAATTGAATTCATTGTTCCTAAGGTAGCATTATTGAGTTACTGACTCATAATATTACATTAATAATTTGAGAGATTTTAATGCTATTTTTCATATTGGCTGAAAAATTTATATTCCCACCATCTCTGTGTGATATTCCTCCTTTTTTCTTACTATACTAATATTGTTTTTGCTCTTTTTGATATAGAAAACTCTTATAAGTATGAGGTGACATCTCCAAGAAGAAAAGAAGAAAGAAAAATCACTACAATAAATGGTGCTAGAAAACTGAATAACCATACAGAAATGATCTAAAGTATCATTATCTCAAAATGTTAATTTAAAATGGATCAACAATTTTGATATGTAATACCTGGAACAACAAAATGTATTCAGGAGAACAGACAAAAAACTGAGAAATAGCCATTCATGGTGTACTTGGAGATTTCAACTCCAAGTCAAGAAAAGAAAAGTACAAATAAGCAAAGAGATTATTTCAAGAAATAAACCTTCTGCAATAAGAAGGCAAAATTTTAAAAAGCTATCTTGCTAAGCTGAATTGAACATTCAAATAATGTTTTATAAGCTTAAGTATAATATCGAAGACATATATGTCACAATAATTAAAAAAACAAGTCCACTAAAATATTGGGAGTATAGCTAAATAGACACTTCATCAAAAAAAAAGATGGTCAATAGGCACATTACAGAATCTCATTGCAATTTATTATCATGGAACTGTTAATCTATGTACTAATTTGTAGTGGTTTTTTTATGTTGTTTAATTTACTTCAGAACCAATTCCTTAAATTAGAATATTGATATATCTAGATTCTATTGTATCAGTAATTTTAAAAGTAGACAAAATGCTTTTATGTATCAGCATTTGGTTCATCCTGAGCATTACAGTCCAATTTACATTCTTTGTACACCCATGTACAGCATAGCTCATTATTCACCTAACAGAATGTGAAATTTTATCTTTCCACTTCTTTGATTTCATTGTTTTCTCCTTAATTTTTTTGTTGTTATTTCTGTCCATCTGCTTAGGTTCTCATCCTTGAAAAGCCAAATGAAAATGACCTGGACTTAGAGCTGAGAAAATAGTACAGTGGTTAGAGGACTTGTCTTGCATATAACTGAGTTCTATTCCCAACATCCAATATGATCTTCCAACCCCCAGCAGGAGTAAACCATGAGCACTACTGGGTGTTGCCCCAAATAAAACAAAACAAAAAAAAAGAGAAAATGGCATGAGCTTTGCTGAAGTCTCATGATGCTACAAAATTA
Organism: Sorex fumeus; assembly: GCF_029834395.1. Taxonomy (NCBI): domain Eukaryota; kingdom Metazoa; phylum Chordata; class Mammalia; order Eulipotyphla; family Soricidae; genus Sorex; species Sorex fumeus. Next base: position 43,396,855 of record NW_026606185.1, on the reverse strand, counting down.
AATTTCTTCGTACTTTTTTTAAAAAAATTAACTCTCAGATCTGATGAGCTCAAGATCCAAGTTAATGTTCAGAAAACAACTGCAGCCACAAAACTCAGATGTTTTCATTTCAAGAATTTCACATGACAAAATGGCATTTGAAAACAAATAACATATACAGACTTGTTGGAAACGGTGTGAAGGAGAAGATCAGGTGGACATTAGTGTGACAAGTAATGCCAGAGCATTGTGTACAACAAAAAGTCCACTGTACTCATCTACTGGAAAATTTTTAATTTCTGCTTTTGTTATCAAACTTCTTAATTCTGTTTCCAAACTCCCTCACTTAATCACTGAGAATCTATCTCAGTGTGGTCTTTTTTCCTAGAGTTTCCTATATCTTGAAAAATATGTATCTTTGTATGGTAGTTCTTTGTTTCTGTCTTTTTCACCAGACCTCTTTACCTGCATTAATGTTGCTAGTATTTCAGGATTAATTTAGCAATTATTTATTTGGTGAAGTGTTAACTATCAAGATCAATTTATTTCAAAGAAATATATCATTCAAGGCTGCGCGACATCTTATTATCTCATTCTCACTTTGGACAAACTGGCAGGCTACCGAATGTAACCTGCCCACATGGGCAGTCTGGCAAACTCCCTGTGGTGTACCCAATATGCCAACTACCAGTAACAATGATGGGTTTCATTCTCCTAACCCTGAAAGAGCCTTGAATATAGCACTTTTTTTAAAATCTCAGGGGTAGGACGAAGGAGACGTTACTGGGGCCTGCTCGAGGCAATCGACAAACAACAGGATGATCATGATCATGATCATATCAATTACCACATTATGGAGTACAGCAGTTAGAATCACAGAAACAAGGAAATAATCACATGAGACTGTTCATTAAAATAACTAAAAATAGTATTGAAACTAGTCCAGGTTAACACTGCTTGATCAAAATGTTCAACATAAAGAGTATGAAAATGTAGATCAGAATGGAGCCAGAAAGAATAAAAAGTGGCTAGGCACTTGCCCTGCCAGCCCCATTTCAATCCCTAACACTTCATGTTATCTGTAAACAAGCATCAGGTCCTCAATTGCTTACCCCCAATTTTTAAATAACTAAAAACTTGGGGCCAGAATAATAGTTCAGCATGCCAGTTGCTTCCCTACATGTGGAGGACCTGGGTTCAATCTCTGGCAACCCTTATGGTCCCCTGAGCACTGCCAGGAATAATTCCTGGGCACAGAGTCAGCAGTGACCCCTGAGCATCACCAGATGTGACCCAAAAACCAAACATAAAATAAAACAAAATAAGAATAAAACACTAAAACTAGAGAAAAGATGTTTGTCATTTAGGTCTTATAAACCTACTCCTTTCCATTATTAATCTACTTTTTAAAATATAAAATATAAAGGATTAATCTCTCTTTTAATTTAAAAACCACCAATGTTCACTTATTTGATTATTATATTTAGAATAATATTTGGTAAAGTAATTACAACACAGTTTCCTGCGTAGTATGCATTCAACACACTAATTTGTTTTGGTAAAAACCCAAGGACCAATATTAAAATTCAGGCATTGTTATTCTCCAACAATATTAATTTTCTTATTCTGCTAAACATAGGAAAAATTGGGATCCCTTTTATCTACAGCTTACTCATTTTTACTGTAGAATTGCTATTTTTGAAGCTTTTAAATTTTAGTCAACACTATTTGGAAAGTAAACCAGTTTTAGCCAAAAAGTGGAAAATAGATTTTGAATTTTATCGATGTCAGCATCTCTTATTCTAAAATTAATGTGACTCATTTCACTTTTTCCCATTTTGTCAAATATCAAGGACATATTTTGAAAACCTCTCTTTGCTGTATTTATTAGATTAAGTTTGCTTAAAGGAGAAATATATATTTTTAACTCAGATTATTTCAATGTCACTTAAAACTTACAAATATATTATTATTATTATTATTAATAATAATAATAAACCTGTATGGAATGTTCTATTATAAATTACTTTAAATGTCTTATATGAACAGGTAATGTTACTTTAGTTGCAATTGTTTTTAATTCAGATAAAAGGACACATCTCTATTATGTGAAATAGAGAAGGCAGGTACTTTTAGCTTTGTTATTGGTGAGGAAACTTAAGCTAAATGAGGGGAGGTAACTTGTTTAGAAATTCCCAAGATAATCAATAGAGCTGGATTAGAATCTAGTTATCTTCTCTCCTTTTCCAGTTCTCTTCCTATTACTTCATGGCCAGTCCCCAGTTGGCGAAGCAAGAACCATTTTGGCCGTGAAATGAAAATAGTCTATAACTGCTGCCAAGAAGGCATATTGAGTGGGATGTACTGAATCTTTCTGTCGCATCAGGTTCTGCTGTGCATGTATGAATTTTGCCAGAATCAGCTTCTTTCATCAAGATGTTCATTTTCCAGAGATGAAATTTAATGGGCTGAAATTTCATATAGTCTATGGTTAGTGGATAGGAAATAAAGTAAAAATATTCTGTGTTGGATAACCTCCACCAAAAGAGAGTCAGGAGGGTGTTTTTTTTTTTTTCACGGTCACAAAAGAAAAACTTCAATTTAGCAGAAGGCAATTCTTAGGAAATCTTGATTAATTGTTAAAAGAAAAAGAATAGAAATATGACAGGGAAACATATGGGCAGTGCTCTGTATGCATATATGTAACTTCCATTCTAAACTTTCCTTTAAATATTTGTCTCTTACAAAAGTTTCCCCCTGATTTTAGAGATCTTATGTCTTCGTTGGTAGGTGAATTAAATATTACAGAAGCATTTAGGAAGAAAAAATGAAGTGCTTAGTAACGATTTTCTGTCATGGTTTCATGGGAGAATGGTGAAAGCATTCATTCATTCATTCTTCTTTTAATTGATACAACAGGTGTTCATAGTGCAATTTTATAGGAAATAGAAGAGGGAATGCAGTTATAGAAACCATCATAAATGAGTGAACAGTTCGACTCATATATAATACTAGAAATGAGAAATTCCAAGATATCTCTCACAATCTTTTCATTTTGCAAACTCAGGTAGTCTGTCACAAAGTAGGAAAATAACAAGCTGGCATTCTGTCATATTCCTTTTTTTAATTCTTCTGATAAAATCTTTACTAGCTCCCTCTTTGCCTTTCTTCGACTGCTCCAGCAGATTTTATAACTTTTCTAGCTTCTGCATTTTAATTATGAGATGTTTGGTGGCTGCCATTCCTTCAAGGAACAAATGCAGAGAATATCCAACTTCTGAATGAGAGCTCAGATCATGGGTTGCTGACAGCAGCAAACCTTGCTAATACAAAGATTCTTAGATCCTCCGGTTTCCAACCTTATCAAAAGTCATGTTTGTGCAGCCTTGACTTCATTATTTAATGACAGAAGGGAAGGATAGTCAGTGAGATGAAAACTTTTTTTTTTCTCCATCCATGAAAGCTTGCAGGTAGATCAAGGAACGGCTGACAACTTTGTCTCTGGGTGTTCCTTTTGCTTTCCTCTATTTCCCCATGATAAAAAAAGTGCTTTCCCCAAAGATGTTCTAAATATCTGATTCCCATTTGTTATAGAATCAACTCTTGTTATGTGTGTAGGTTTAATCTGAAGCAAAGAATGCTAACCTTGAACTGCCTCTGGGGTCACCATATGCTTGCTCATATTTTGCTAACAACTTTCATTGATTGTTCAAAACTATCATCAAAAAGTATATGTGTAAGTAAAAATATTCTCAAACATTTATTCGAAGAAATATTAGTTGCATATGATGCGTTATTTTCATATAATTTAGAACCCTCTCCAAACTCTAAATGATGACTATCAAGGCATTATAAATATTCTTCTTTTACAATGTCTCAACTAGCCCAAATATTGCCTAATTCTAAGAGCTAATTGTTTTACATATTTACTGAATATTTATAAAATTTTATTTACTTTTAATGTAGTTACTAGTATACAATGTATACATTTTGCATAATATATGAGACTTTGCTCCATTAATAAGCATAACACATTGAAAAAGGAGAACTTTAAACCAAAATCTCTATTAACAGATTTGAACAATTCAATAGCATTATTTATAAGTTAAACTAAAAGAATATTATTTCATTTTGAAGGAATTCTCATTGTCCAATTGTTTTTAATTCAGATAAAAGGGCACATCGTTAGAGATAGTGTCTGTCACTGTCACTGTCCTCCCCTTGTTCGTCGATTTGCTCAAGCGGGCCCAGTAACGTCTCCATTGTAGACTTTGTTGTTACTGTGTTTGGCATATCGATTACATCACGGGTAGCTTACCAGACTCTGCCGTGCAGGCGAGATACTCTCGGTAGCTTGCCAGGCTCTCCGAGAGGGGCGGAGGAATTGAACACGGGTCGGCGATGTTTGCTGCATGCAAGGGAAACAGCCTACTGCTGTGCTATCGCTCCAGTCCAGAGATAGTGTCTGAAGAAAGTGAATAGGGAAAAGTGAAAGAGAAGGAGCTTGAAGGAGATGTTGAAGCTGGAATCTTTGAGAAGTGTTCTTACTCTGGTCTGCACTAAAAAATGTATTTGGATATCTAATTCACCTAAATCCTAGGAGTTTCAAATCTTAAACAATAAGAAGAATATCTTTACAAACACAATATGATTATTTAAAATCATATAAAGAGCTACTGTTATGACCACTGTGTTAAGGAAACACTTAAAGTACAGAATTAGCAGTTCTACATCTTCTGTAAAGTCTGCAATGTTATTCCTGATGAAGTTGTGGGGTGCTAGTGTGCTGATTCTCATTTCTCAAGTTGGCAGTTCGCATGGAATTTTTAATAGTCAGCTGATAACATTGCTCTATGGACGTGATCTTAATTGCCATCAATTGTACCAGGAGCATTAATAAATTCGTTGATGCTTGTCAGAAAACAGTGCATCTAAGAAGAGAATTTCTCTTTCAAAAGTAAATGATATGTCACAGATAATGTCTGAAATAATGTGTCAAACAAAATATACGGCTGCTACACTATTTGTTTATATGGTTCCTAGACTTCCAATGCTGAATTAATTAGATTTGAATCTCTGAGCTATCTTAAGCACAAAACATGATTCATAAAATAAAATTCTATTCTAGTTCAATCAACCTCAAAGTTCATAGTTGTGGCTTCTTTTGCTGTAATCACTACATTCATAGTGATACACCTGCTGTATGGTTGTGAGAGGCACGATCTGTATTTTTTAATAGGAAGGAAGGAAGGAAGGAAGGAAGGAAGGAAGGAAGGAGGGAGGGAGCGAGGGAGGGAGGGAAGGAGGGAGGGAGGGAGGGAGGGAGGAAGGGAGGAAGGAAGGAAGGAAAGAAGGAAGGAAATGAGGGAGGGATGGAGGGAGGGAGGGAGGGAGGAAAGAAGGGAGGAAGGGAGGAAGGGAGGGAGGAAGGGAGGAAGGAAGGAAGGAAGGAAGGGAGGGAGGGAGGGAGGGAGGGAGGGAGGAAGGAAGGAAGGAAGGAAGGAAGGAAGGAAGGAAGGAGGGAGGGAGGGAGGGAGGGAGGGAGGGGGACAAAAACAAACGAACACTGGATAACAATTCTAGAATTCATAAATACAGCCTCATGATGATATCCTGCCTCAAGAGGCATAGACAGCAAAGATAACCCAGCTGGTATGACTTACTTTCCAAAACTATAACCCTAACGAATCCCAGTGGGGGACTTGAGTAGAGATTTAGTATTAGTTCTGAGCTGATACTGATCTAAGAGCAAAATGCCACAAGGCTTTGGCCAAGGCCATGTCTGACATCCAAGAAAAAAATTAAATGAAGTGGGAAAATGGCTGCAATATGCAAGAGAATACAGGAGAGTAAGACCTCCTTTGTTAGGAAACTATCCCTGGTGACCACTAGTGATGCTCTACCATCTGCTCCCAGTCCTGTGTTTTCACAGTACAAAAGTCTGTTGTGTACAACAAGCAAAAGACATATTAGGAAAAATGAATATTTTCAAAGTAATTTTCCAAATGTTAAGTAATTTTATTAGGAATCTGAAGGCCCCTTTTTACTGCCCAATTGAAAATCTGGGATCTATGAGGGCAAATTTCCATTAAAATAGCATCTTTTTTGTGAGAGTAGAAAGTGGAGAAACTTCAGCCCTGATGGAAAGCTGAGAGATGACAGAAATAAAAGAAAGATAAAATGTAAAATGTTCACACTCACTAGAAATCCAGTGGAAATATATTTAACATAGAGTATTTATGTTCACCTCATTATGATACCAAGTTTATCTGTTGGCATTCATTACATATCCTTCCAACTATGGGAAAGTTGTGGAAGTTTTCCCCAGTGGTAATGATTAATGACAAAGTAAATATCCTGAGAGCAGGAAATGCATCTGTACTGTGTAATTGCATACAGCAATGGGTCTAATGGACAAAAGAACAGTTAGAGCTAAGGAAGAGAGAATGGGTTACCAAATTCTAAGACCAACTCTGCAAAATTATTAAGTCTGAGAAGCAGGAATATAGAAGGATTCTAAATCAGATTCATTATAAGAATGCTCAGTAAACTGGACATAGCAGGGAATTTCCACCATACCTTGAAGCACTCTACCACAAAACCACCGCTAACATCATACTCTTGAGAGAAAAACTTAAAGCCATTCCTTTAAAATCAAACACTCTCACAACTATTGTTCAATATAGTCTTTGGCATTCTCGCCACCGTGATTAGACAAGATAAAGATATTAAGTGCTTCCAGATTGAAAAAGAAATGAAGTTATCACTATTTTCAGATATCATGGCATCGTATTCTGAAAACTCTACCCAAAAAGCTCTTAGAAACAATATACATGCTCAGTAACATGGGAGGCTAAAAAAAAATAAAATAAAAAAGTAGAATCTGATTTAGGCAAATTATCTATTGCTAGTGAAAACCAAGAGATACAGTACAATGGTTCACAGGGAGCACAAACTAAGTTATGCACCAGGCTGGAGGATAAGGATGTTAAAAAAAGAGTACCTCACTGTAGCACTGTAGCAATGTTCTCCCATGGTTCATCGATTTGCTCGAGCAGGCACTGGTAACGTCTCCATTGAGATTTGTTGTTACTACTTTTGGCATATTGAATATGCTACAGGGAGCTTGCCAAGCTCTGCCGTGTGGGTGGGATACTCTCTGTAGCTTGCCAGGCTCTCTGAGAGGGATGGAGGAACTGAACTCAGGTCTGTCACGTACAAGGCAAATGCCCTACCCACTGTGCTATCACTCCAGTCCAAGAGTACGTCAAAGAAAGGCAAATGCACTATCACTAAGAAATATCTAAGTAACTAGTATGTGTTTATGCACTTTCACCTAGCTTCATTTCTCTGATATCCATTTGAGACTGCCTTAAACATAACTGTCCAGAAGACTCACCTCCTAAGGCATATCCTGATAAGAAACATGAGTGCAAGGATCATATATACATAAAATACATGTGATAACCAGCAAAGGCAATCATATGATGCATGTTTTGTAACATGGAAGTCCCCAGTTAGGACTACGAGAGATAACCCAAGTGGTAAAGCACATGCTTACTGTATATGCAAAGTTTGAGTTTTGGCCTAGCCTTAGAGACCACTTCAGGATATGACTGACCGCATCCTTCTTGGGACCTAGGTGAAACTTTTGGTTGTTCAAATGGTATTGCTTTTGTGACAGTTTTAATACAAAATGTAAACACTACAATTTCATATCACATTTGACGTTCCTGAATTTTACCTGTGTATTGTATACATTTTATCATGCACGCCATTGATTTGAAACTAAGCTTTATTTAATATATTCTGTTGTCTATTTGTTTCTAATTTTGTGTTTTAATAACACTAAGTGCATATTTTATTGTTTACTTGTAGAATTGACTGGAAAGTTGTATGACATGATTTTTCAAGTGTAGACTCTGTAATACACCTGTCAAAGAGAATAAAGTTCTCTCATCCAAGAATAAATAAAAGAGGAACTACATAGTGCTTTAACTTTATTTTCTTCTTCTGTAAAATGGACATAAGCATAGAGTTTACTCCATAGTATAAATTTCAGAATTAATTGAATTTAAAAATCTCATACTTTGATGACATTTGGTGTAAAATAGTCAGTACAATAGCCATCCTATTAAGACATATGTTACACAGATTATAATGGGAGTTCCTTCAATAGCTTCCTGAGATAAATGCTATTTGATTCAGCAAGACCATTATTTGTATATAATTCAATTGCATTTTTCAAGAAGAGTTTTCCTTTCTAAACATCTGTTTTCTAAAATGAGATTGGTCCATTGTTTTGTTTTGAGTTGAACTTTATCAAGTTTTAGGATCTGCCTTATTTGCTTTTGAGAATAATTTGAAACATTTCCATTATTTAGTGTAATGAATAGTTTATACACCATATGTGCCAGCAGCTCTTTAGAAGTTTAACATAATTTGTCAGTAAAATAATTTAAAACACAAAAATTGACAACGTATTGATTCAAATAGTGCTTTAAATTTTAATTACTTCCTTAGTCATTTTCATTTAATAGAAAAACATGGCAATTAGCATATTCTTACACATGGCATGTTTTTATGGTGTTTTTCTATATTGACATTTTTCTAATTACATATCCATATCTATTTTTAAAATAATCTAAATTCCAGAAATGGATTTTGCTATTTATTGTCATTTTTTCACAGTGCAAAAATTCAAATTTCTCATTTTTAATTATATTATATTATTTTATACTATATTGATTATATAGTAGGACTGTCATCCTGTTGTTCATCAATTTGCTTGCGTGGGCACCAGTAACATCTGTGAAACTTGTCACTGTTTTTGACACATCAAATAACAACTTAAATGTTGTTTTATTTTAATAATAAAATGGTTTTCCATCCTTTCCATTTAGAGTTGTGACTTTATTCCATAAATTCTGCCATATTTAGTTTAACATTTTTAATGTATTGCCTAATAATATAAAATGTTATGGTTGCTATATCTGTGTCTTCTTACAAACTTATTAACATGTGCTGATTTTTGTATTTAAATATCACCAGAAACTAAAAATTTATTTAAACATTATAATCATTACCTGTTTTAAAGAAATGAGGTCCATAGCTTTTCAGACAAGTTAGAATTTAAACTAATCCTAGAGTAGAAATGTTAAGCAGCATTTGATTACAGGTTCTAAATAAAGTTAAAAATTTTAAACAAAATTGATGAACTAAAGGTACATCAAGATCAGTTTTTGCCATTCTAAATGAGATTCAACTGGGAACTAGAGCCTGAGTAAAATCAAAGCAGTAAAGTCCAAACTGACATATACTTTGAAAGAGTGAACTTTTTACTAAGAATCCTGAGATTCTTAGTAAAATTAAAATAAAATAAAAATTAAAAATAAAATGAATACAAATTTAAGGAAGCACATAAATGATAATGAACAAATATATTTAGATAAATGCATGGTTTAAATAGAAAGTAAATTCCTGAATATGAAGTCAATGTGATTGTGCATAGATAAAGGCTTGTGTCTGCCTATTGGTTTTATTTTGTTTTTATTTACCACTAGTTGTTATCTGTTAAAAATGTAAGAATGAAGACTCTGTGTTCTACTACTTTTTGTAAACTTGTTTCTTGTTTGTGGAGGTGAAAGAAGACAGACAAATATTAAGCAAAATGCAAAAGATTGTAATAAGTAGAAAAAAATAAGCAAAAGATAGATGAGGTGAAAGGGAATTTCTTTGTCTCCAAATGGAGTCATTTGAGATGCTTTTACATTTAATAATTGTAGGATAACAATTGATTTGTCCTTTCTCCCTTGCCACAAGGAGCCTAAGTTCTTTGAGTCACACCCATCACAATGTCCCCAGTCACTTCCATTCCTTTGTTTAACTGTAACCATTCTCTATGCACTCTTCCTCAACCAGTTAATCAGCTTTTCCCCATTTGTAAGGTCAGATCCTTCTAGGACACTGAACTTGTATTATAAGTTAATATTGCCTTTCTCCTCTCCTTATGTCTTTTGAATAGTTTACTTTAATGCAATGTCTTTTTTTGTAGATACAGGAAGACAGTTAATAGTATGCCTTGTTATTTAGGATTTAATTGGCTTTGAATATTATTCATTCCCAGGCATCTGCTTTCTCGACTTACATCTCAGTTGCCCTTAGTTCCTAGCACCCCAAAAGCAGGCCCCCGATGAGGGACTGAATGGAGCCAGGGCAAGCTGTGAGCTACACTGGCATCGAGATGGGCCAGGTTAAAGTTCCACGATTCTTAACTATAAGTTAAAAGTTTGATCATAGGCAAATGGTGTCATGATTCAAAAGCAACTATGAAATAGGGAAGTTGCTAGGTATTGGAAAGACTATCTGGCCTGAGCACCGTAGTCTGAGATCGAGATGGCCCTAGGAAAGCAATTCTATAAGCTTAAAGTATTTCTTACTGTGTCCATACAAAATGATTTATATTATGTATGCTTACATGTTTGTTGGAAAAGAGAGGAAAATCACACACAGAGGATTCTGTTCTAGGGTGGGTCTGATGTAGGCAGTTAGATAGGGAAAGGTTCTTTGCAATGAAACAAAGTTTCATAGAAGAAGAATTCTAGGAAGGACCCACCTTGTGGATACATTAAACAAAGACCTGATAAGACCATCCACAGACCCTCAGGATATAGGCCTTCCAATGAAATTCCTCTTTTTGGACCTCCCTGGTAACCTATTTAGCAACGGACTTTTACCTAGGACGAGCCCCCACTTGGGGACAGGTTGGGGAAACCCTATAAAGGCCACCTTGAACAAAGGAAGGGTGCACATATGCAGCCCGAGCCCATGTGCTGCTTGTGCCCACGTGGCCAAGCACATGTGGTGCCCGAGCATATGTGTCGCCCGCATCTCCCCTCTTGAGATGTCTACTTTCATGCTTTCGTGTCCAATGCTAGGATGTGTGTAGGGGCTCTCTCCACCCTCAGAGAAGCCCACGTTCTCTCTGAATGTGTTACTCTCTCTCTTATTCTCCATTCCCCCGCTTACCTGCTTATCCCTTTCTCTCCCTCTCCAAAAATCCTCCAAATAAAATCTATTTATTTCACTGCTTGTCTACTCCTGAAATTCCTTTCTGTGAGGCGAGACAAGAACCCAGTAACCCTGGGTCCCAGGTGGCAGAGGCGGGTGGGGAGAAAGTGACCGTCTTTCTCCTCCCTACTTCACATAAGTCATTCATGGACTGACATCAGTTTGGATGAGGCTGAACATTTTTCCCCTTTAAACTGCCTTCAGTAAATAATTTCAGTATATTGTAAGGGGCAGTTTTCCTTTTCTCACAGAAACCTGCCTGGTCTTTGACATGCAGATCTCAGGTGCTAGCCAGGCCTGATCTTTGGGATTTAGATTCCAGGCTCTAGCCTGACTAGTCTTTGGGATGCAAATTTCAGATACTTGTCTTTGGGATGTAGATTCCAAGCTCTAGCAGACTAGTCTTTGGGATGCAAATCCAAGTGCTTGTAGCCCAAGAAAGGTTTCAGTTTTGGTTTTGTATCTTCTTTCAGGAGGCCAAAATTACTGGCCTGCAGATACAAAGAAACAATGTATGTTTTGTTTTTTGTTTTTATTTCTCTCTTTTTGGGTCACACCTGGTGATGTACAGGGGTTACTCCTAGTTCTGCATTCAGGAATTACTCCTGACAGTGTTCAGGGGAGTATATGGATGCTGGGATTCAAACCTGGGTTGGCTGGGTGCAAGGCAGATGCCCTACCTGCTGTGCTATAGCCCCAGCCCCAAAACAATGTATGTTTTGCTGCCTCAATGTTCGTTCTGTAACTCCTTTTGATGACCTCCTTGCATTGAGCCCTTTAGAGGTACCATGATCAATAGAAGATTTCTGGGCTCTCTTCCGGGGTCACAGGTCTGAGAAAACCTCGACCCTCCATGACATAAATTTCTTGCACCTTCCTTGTCTTGTGAGGTACAGGCCCAAAACGAACCGCCATTATCAGTGCCTCCGACTGAACAAATGTTCACGCAACACCAACCCCTCATACTGGGGGATATAACGAGAGAGTAAGAGTCGACTGGGGGAGTCAGAGGAAAGACAGGAGTGAATGGAGAGAGGATTGGAATAAACTGCAACTAAGACCAACTAGCCTGGCCCTCGTTTCCTTCCTTCACCTGCCCATTGCTGTCAACCGCCCTGAAGTTGGGGAAACAGCCTGAGACTACTGAATGCGGGCAGTGGGAGAGATAGACCGCTTCTGTCTATTTGTGCTTAAACAAATAATAATGAAAGAACTGAAAGAAGGTGAGTCCAGACTTAGAATGAATTAATGTGTATACCCAGGGTAGAATAATTCAGACAGAAGAAAACATACATACAAAAGTGAAAAAAGCAAAGAAACCATTACAGCTAAGCATGATAAGAAAATATAAAAAAAAAATTAGTCAGAGTGGTAACTGATAGCTTTACTACATAATAATTTTTATGAAGTAGAGATGGAAAATTGACGACCAAGACCCAGAGACTATAAAATGCAGCTCCCGGAAGAGAACAGCTCAGAGTCTCATGCCCCTGCGCCTGGCTGTCCTCGCCGGGGCCCCTTGGAGGGGAATGGGTTGAGTTTCCCTCCCTGCCCCAACAAGGGCTCCAGCAGCAGAAGACCTCCAGAACCAGCTACCACCATGCTGAAACCACTCTCCACACGTATGAAGGTACTGGCAGAGGAACAAAGGCATGTGGGTCCCGGGGCTGAGATCTCCAAGCCTGCTCAGATCGGGGCTGAGCATCCTCCACCCAGATCCTCCATATTCCAGTAGGCAGGGGTCACACCTACCAACTTGACCCCCTGGCACCGTGTAATCCCATCAACAATCAAGATTGAGAGACTATAACTTATTATCTCATTCTTATTATCTACATCCTATTATCTACATACACATCTTATTATCTACGTCTTATTATCTACATCTAATTATCTCATTCTTACTTTGGACAAACTGGCAGGCTACCAAATGTAACCTGCTCACATGGCAGAGTCTGGCAAACTCCCCGTGGCTACTCTATGCCAAATACCAGTAACAATGATGTTTCTCATTCTCCTAACCCTGAAAGAGCCTTGAATATGGCACTTTTTAAAAAATCTCAGGGCTAGGATGAAAGAGACATTACTGGGGCCTGCTCGAGGCAACCGATGAACAACAGGATGGTCGTGATCATGAGAGATGGAAAAGGGAAGGCTGATACTGAGACAATGTGTACCATCAGCTGACAGATTTAACATATTTTTAACATATGAGTTTTAACATATTTATATAGTAGCAATATATGCTCAAATATTGGTTGCCAATAATAATGCTCAAATCCTGGCTCTCATCCTCTGTTGTAGTCAGCAGGAATTTCTGATGGATTATATGTGGAGGTAAATAAGAGCAAAATATGAGGCCAACATTAGTTTTTAAGTATTGAATGCAAACATTAATTTAGGTGAGACTTTTGTGAAGGATACCTTTTCTCTTAGAAAAAAAATGTATAACCTAATTTTGATGTGCTAACACTAAGACAGCTGTAAGAAAATTATGTATATCTGTGAAGTAGAGAGTTGGTATACATAAGCAAAATTGTTGGGAAATGTCTACTGTGAGGGACAGGTCTAGATAGCTTTTTCAGATCCTCTTTACAGGAACCCGCATTGCAAAATAACTTGCTTTCTGCCCCTGAGCAAGGAACTTGGATACAGGTGCCCCGACTTGCAAGTCACGAGAAGGGTGGTGGTCCGACCAGATAACCAGATGACCCTCACAAGACCCATGTCATAAGACCCATGACTGCCCTAAAAACCAGGATGTTCCTAAGCACTGACACAAATGCTGACCTTTAAACTATAGTCTAAGGAGTGATGTACTTTAAATGGATTGGTTAGGAAAGTATGTGTTGTTACAAATCTGTTGGCTGTGAAATGTGCGGGCTCTGCTGCAATGGCCAGTGAAGGCATATATAAGATCTCCTTTGCAAAAGCTTGCGGTCTTGCCCAACCTGCTGGACCTGCGTGTCTACATAGGCGGCTCGAACCTGGCTAGCCAGTCTTAGAATAAGCCCTGCTTGCTGTTTGCAGATACTGGAGTCTCTTTGTTATTAAAGGGAGATCTCTATCCGCACCCTAATGTCTATGTAAGTATGTTAGGAGGCAGATCATGATCTCCCTTTAATGACAAAGAGACTCCAGAGACTGCAGACAGCAAGGAGGGTTTATTGTAAGACTGGCTAGCCAGGGTCGAGCCACAGACACGCAGGTCAGATAGGTGAGGCAAGACCCCGAACTTCTTCAAAGGGGATCTTATATAGGCCTTCACTGGCCATTACAGCAAAGCCCGCACATTTCTTAGCCAATAGATTTGTAACCGATCCATTTAAAAGTACATCACTCCTTAGCCTATAGATTCAAAGATCAGCATTTACGCACATAGGCATTGTGGCGAGTGGGTATCTGGTAACTTGAATATTTGTTATCTTCTTTGTTTCCTTTGATTCTCAGCTCATGGCTCCTGCATTCAGTAAAGGCAGATAAGGGAAAAGTTCCTAACAGAGGTAACAGATAAGGAAAGGCCAACAAATGGTTTCCAACTTTACATCCCAACAGGGAAGAGTCAACAAATGGTTTCAAAATTTACATCCCAGCAAGGAAGAGTCAACAAGTGGTTTACATCCCAATAAGGAAGGGCCTAATGATTTCACTCTAAAGCTCTACTAGGGAGGGGGCAGGAAAGGGAGAGTTACTAATTGATGGAGTTTTAACTCTGGAATCTTCCTCAGGGTTCCAAGGGACCTTACAAGTAAATGTGGAAATCCTCAGTGTATAAAGAAAGTGATTAAAGCCACTAGAAGGGATGAAAACACTAAAGACATAAGTAGTAGAGATTCATGGGTCTTAAATTATGTTCTCATGACCTGGCCAGCAACATATTGAGAATTAAATATCCACATGATTAAGCAGAGAATAGTCCATGCATTTACAATAAAAAAAAAACAAAGTTGCTTCAAAGAAACAGTGGAATTTGTATTCAAATCATTCACCAGTAGCAAAATGCATAGAGAGAGAAACAAAGAATAGCTTGTGTTTAATACTACCTGTGAGTATTCATGGATAGATATATAGTTATGTATTTTAGCATTCTTCAAAGGTCAGATTTATGAGTCTCCTAAGGCTTAAACCCATTAAATACTATATAACTTATCATTTGCAAACCACAATTAAACTTTTTAAAAGATAAATAAAAATTAAAAAAACACATTATGATAATGAACAAATACCATATTCAAAAAACTGTCAGATACAAAAATATTTTATTTTATTTTATCTTTTATTTATTCATTTTTGGGGGGCTTTTTTTAGGTCACAACTGGCAATGCACAGGGGTTTCTCCTGGCTCATGCACTCAGGAATTACTTCTGGTGGTGCTCGGGGGGCCATATGAGATGCTGGGAATTGAACCTGGGTCGGCCGCGTGCAAGGCAAATACTCTACGTGCTGTGCTATCACTGCAACCCACAAAAGTATTTTAAATGATTGATGTATTAACAAGTAGATCGCATGCATATGAAGCAAAATATAATAAAAATGTACAATGAAAAATTAAAATGAATTTCAGGATAAAAAGGATAATAACAGACTAGAACACAATTAAAATAAAAGAAAATAAAAATGGTGAACTAAATGTAATATACATTCAATGCATAAAGAAGTGAAAAAATGCCAGCTAGTGATGAAATGATAAAAGAATAGTTATAGGTATTTTGGCTGGAGCGATAGCACAGTGGGTAGGGTGTTTGCCTTGCACGCAGCCAAAATGGCCAACCCAAGTTTGATTCCTCGGCCCCTCTCAGAGCGGGCAAGCTACCGAGAGGATCTTGCCCACATGGCAAAGCCGGGCAAGTATCCCTGTGACGTATTTGATATGCCAAACACAGTAACAAGTCTCACAATTTGTTGTGAGATGGTACTGGTGCCTGCTAGAGCAAATCGATGAACAACGGGAGGACAGTGCTACAGAGCTTCCAGAATTGAGGAAAAAAATGTATTTTCAACTTTCAAGACAATCTTATTTTCTTGAAAAGTATAAAAAAAATTTAGCCTACACTTAAAGTATATTTGTAAGATTAAAAAACATTAGAGAGAAAAAAATGCCTTAAATAAAACTAAATACATTTAGTAAGAAAATAACTATTCAATAATGAGTTAATAATTGACTTGACTTTAGACATTCTCAATATTTATGAAAGCAAGAATAAAATACAATATATTTAATTAACTAAGAGAAAACTG
The DNA here is from genome assembly GCF_029834395.1 of Sorex fumeus. NCBI lineage: Eukaryota > Metazoa > Chordata > Mammalia > Eulipotyphla > Soricidae > Sorex > Sorex fumeus. The sequence continues at coordinate 43,380,568 of NW_026606185.1, read as the reverse complement.
TTGACAACCTAGAACTTCATAAGCAATTACTATAGCATTTAAGACTGATATGGAAATAAAAACAGTCTCAGGCAAAGACAAATAATTTGTCATTCATTGACATTCCATGAAGATCTAATAAATTGACTAGAGTTTAGATATTTTTGTCTACATTCTTTTCAGCATTTGTCTAAAATGAGTAAACTATTTTAAAATATATTGCTTTATTGACAATAATTTAAACACAACTGTTGACATATTTTCATATTATAAGAATTTTTTTCAAGACAAGAAACTAGAAAATTCAGTGGTTTAAGAAAATAACAATTTCAATCATATGCACACCATCAGACACTGTGATTTGCATGGCCAAAGACAAAGACAAAGAATCCCAATACACCAGCAAAGAGAAGGAAGACTTTCATTTAAGGGAAGCTATGTAAGACTGCAGATTTATCAACCAAAGTTCCAAAAAGAAATAGTGTGATATATACAAAGTATAGGATGTCTTCAAAACCCTGTCAAGAATTATCTTTCTATCAAGGTTATGACTTATGTTTGAAGGTAAGGTAAGGTAAAGGTAAAGGCCCTCCCGTTGATCGTCGATTTGCTCGAGCGGGCCCAGTAACGTCTCCATTGGAGACTTAGTTGTTACTGTGTCTGGCATATCAAATACTCTCGGTAGCTTGCCGGGCTCTCCGAGAGGGGCGGAGGAATCGAACTCGGGTCGGCCATGTTGGCCGCTTGTAAGGCGAACGCCCTACCGCTGTGCTATCGCTCCAGCCCATTACTAATGCTAGTAATGTTTGAAGAGCTATAAAAATTACAAAAATAAAAACTTTAAAAAGTCAGCACCAGTTAATGGAATTCATGTCCAGTAAACCAGTTTAGCAAGAAGTATTAAATAATCTTTTTGTCAATTTTTAATAATTGTCTCCATATTTTGTATCTACAAATTGTTTGAACTATCTAACCCATATATTTTAATAACTAAATATTTTAATTAGAAAATAAGAATTATACTTCTTCATAGAACTCTATATCCTGCAGTCATTTCTTAAAATTGTTCATGCTAATTTTTGCTTTTTTAATTACAGCATAATATTTGATATATTTGCTCAATGTTCTATTATACTAGATTCTATATATGAATATGTTTTTGTTTAATTCTCCTTGAATTTAGGATAAATTTATTTACTTTTGTATAGTTTGCTCTTTTGTTATTTAATTCATTTTCATCCAAGAGCTCAGCATTTCATATAATAACAGTTCATAATGTGTAGGTAATTTGTTCATAATGTATTCAGAAAGAGGGAGATCATTATTAATCCATCTATGCATCCATTTCATTTCTCTGTTTCCTGGCCTGCTCTGCTTCAAGGATGACGAATACTGCTCAAAGGGTATAAATGACTTCAAAATTCCTTAGCTGGCCATATCTCATTAAGAAGCATAAATACCAGCTAATTAAAAGATTTCCTTACTGTAGCAAAAGAAATCTCTCTTATCAGCATCTCCACAGGCTAGCTTTCCAAGTTTTACATTTTACTTCAGAGGCATCAATATTTATTAAGGTAAATCATTAAAGGTTAAGATAAATTGTTAACACGGAAATAAAAGATAAAATATAAATATAACAACAAAAATTTGGAAATATTCAACCTTGTCTCAATGATCTTATTTATAAATGAAACAAAATTCAATAACTAAAATAATAAAACAAATCGACAAAAATAAAGTATCATTTTCAAGAATGAATTGCTAATTAACTGGTCAAAATCAAGAATGGGACTAGAGTGCCTAGGTTCACAATAATATTAAATATTGGTTTTAGGATATCTGGTAAATTCAAATAGACTTCAGTTAAGTATATATAATTATTAGAAAGGAACATGTAAATAGTTATTTAATAGATTTTGTTTTCCAATTGCTTTGTTAACCATTGATAATATATTGAGTGTGAACTTATTACACATTGCCTTTATTATGGCTCTTTTTATATGAACATATTGTTTAGTTCTTATCTTATCTTATGCATGTAGCATCATCTCAAAAATACCTTATTTTGTGAATATTGATATGTTCCTTTAATTTTTGTTCTTTGTTTTGTTGATTGCTGTGTCATGATTATTGTTTTTTGTATGTTGGATTGTCCCTAGAAACCTCAATACTTCTTGTTTAATCTTTAATTATGATTCTTTTAACAAACTGTTGGATTTTGATCCCTATGGTTCTGTTGTGAATACTTTTACTTATGTTTACCAGTACTTCTAGTTTGTGTGTGTGTGTGTGTGTGTGTTGTATGTGTGTTTTATATGTGTGTATGTGAAAAAGAAACTACTCTCTCTCTCTCTTTCACTCTCTCTTTCTCTTTCTCTCTCTCTCATCTATTTTTCGGATCACGGTAAAACTGGTATCATAGAATGGATTTGCAAGTTTTTCTTCCTTGTCATTTTTTTGAAGAGTTTGAAAAGTATAGATATTAATCCTTCTTTGAAAGTTTAGGGTAATTTTCTATTGATGACTATATCATACTGACTTTTCATTACAGTTTCAAATTTCTTGATCATAGTTTTCTTGATCATATTTTTTCCCTTAGGTAGTGTTTGATTGTTTTATGTTCATAATAAGCTATTTCTTCTAGATTCTCCAATTTGATGCCATTTAATTTTTCATAATGCTCTTTGTGATTCTGTGTTTTCTCTTTCTGTTTTCTAAATCTGGCTGAATTTTTTCTATTTTGTCAGTGTTTTAACAAGTTTTTTTTATTTCAGTTTTTTATTGTCCATTTTGCACTCTGCTTCAATTATTTTTGCTTTATTTATTTGGATGTCTCCCAATTAGTACTTAGGCGGACTAGGGTAATTAATACTCTATAATTCTCAGAAGTTAGCCAAATGACTGAATACTGGGGATACAAAATGGAGCATTGCTAAATATTACATTGCACAAACTTTTCTTAGTAAAGAGCTAGGTACTAAATACTTTGCATAATGGATGTGTTTTTTTCCCACAACTACTGAATTCTGATATATCATCATTGAAAACACTATCAGCAATGTAATGAACAGTCTTTAACAATAAAATCAAATATGTAGATACTGAATTTTAAATTAAATAGTTTTCAAGTGTAATATTGTTTATTTTGCTTTAATTATTTTCCCAGTCTCTTAAACATACGGAACACATATCAAAGAAATAGGATGGCAAGAATTTGCTCAAGGTGAAGTTTGACATCGGTGTTATACAAATGTATTTTTTTTTGGTTATATGTCAATGTCATATTGATTAGATCATATTTACTTTTTGTGCATGATATAATATTATATGTTATATTAGGGAAGAAAATCTTTTTTCTGTACTTTGTTACATGGAAAAATGTTGGCAGAATGTTCTACAGTAATAGAATTAAATATTTGAAACTTACTTTGAATAAGTTACTTCTTAATTTTTTTTGCTTTATCAAACTATTGACATATGTTTCCATCTATTCTCCCCCCCCGATCAGGCACAAGGCAATGTTGATCATGTTGATCAATATTATTCAATATTGTCTTAAAAGTTGTTAATACAGCACTAAGGAAAGAAAACAAAAGAATTCAAAATGAAAATGAAATTAAAACTATAATTATTTACGAATTCCAAGATAATATATATTGAAAGTCCTAAAACTCTATTCAAAACTCTTGGAGAAAATAAACTGGCATTGCAAAGTAGCAGGCACAAAGTCAACACACATAAAACAATCTGTTGCATTTGTATATGCCAACAAGTAACTAGTTGAGAACGAAAACAAAGAAGCACCTCTATTTAAAATAGTGTTCAGGAAAATAAAACACATAAGAACCAACTTGACAAAGTAGGTGAAAGAATATTCATTGAAAACTATGTCATTGATTATTGAAAGAAAGAGATGAAATACCAGGAAATGGAAAACTGTTCCATATTCCTTAACCAGAAGGATTAATTTGCTAAAAATGAACATCCTACACAAGCATTTAAAAATTTAGTGCAATTCTTACTGAATGTTTAATGATATTATTCAAGACTTAGAATACATTGATAAAATTTTATTAAAGTAAAAAACTCCCAGAATAATCAAAACATTTCTGAGATAAACAAAAATAGCGGAATCACATTTCATTATGCATAATATAAAGCTATCGCAATCAAATGGTTTGGTATTCTAATAAAGACAGATTTCTCAGGCCAGTGGAATAGAACTGAGAACTCAGATAAAACCACTTAGATTTACCTATAGTGAATCTATACCAAAGAAACTGGTTACATAGAGTATAGCCAAGTTCTCTTCAACAAATTATGTTGGCAAAATTGGATAGACACTTGAAAATGTGAAAACTGGATAGATATCTCACACCATGTACAAAAATTAATTCAAAGTAGACTAAATTCTCAAGATAGACCAGGATTACATACAATCAGAACTCTGAATAATACATACCTCAAAGGTATCTTCAGTGAGTTGACTCCATTGGCAAAGACAACATGAGCAAGAATAAGGAAATGGGACTACATCAAACTGAAAATATTTTGCATGGCTAAAGATTCACAGACTAAAATTAGATACCAGAGTAAGTAGGAAAAAAATATTTACAGACTATACATTAAAGAGTTAATATACATAGTATAAAAACATTTGCAAATTCAACAGCAAAAACAGTACTCTCATCAACAACTGGGGGAGGATATGAAGGCACTTTCCTAAAGAGGCAGTAGATATATGGAAAAGTGTTCACTGTCAAGTGTTATAATGGATCTAACATCACATACTGGTCAGAACAATATATATCAAAAATGACTAAAAGCATCCTATGTTGGTGAGTATGTGGTGAAAATGAACTCTCATTCACTGTTGGTAGGAATTTTATCTAGCTTTAGCTTTATGATTAAATAGTTTGTTGCTTTTTTAAAAAGTCAGAATAGAGCTCACATATGACCTAGCAATTTCTTTCTTTGGTGACTATTCCAAGAATACAAAAACATTAATTCAAAATGGTGTATGTATACCTATGTTCATTGCAATAGTTAGCATGTGGAAAGAAAAAACAGATATCCAGTCACAAAAGGATGGATAAAGATGTTTTAATATATTTAGACTATCAGGGGCTGGAGCGATAGCACAGCGGTAGGGCGTTTGCCTTGCACGCAGCCAACATGACCGACCTGAGTTCAATTCCTCTGCCCCTCTCGGAGAGCCCGGCAAACTACCGAGAGTATCTCACCCGCACGGCAGAGCCTGGCAAGCTACCCATGATGTATTCGATATGCCAAATACAGTAACAACAAAGTCTCCAATGGAGACGTTACTGGGCCCGCTCGAGCAAATCCATGAACAAAGGGAGGACAGTGACAGTGACAGACCATCAGAGAAAAAAAAGTCTGACTAAAAGTGACACGAGGAGAGTAGTGGAAGATATTGGACACATTAGTTGTGATAAAAGTGCAGTAGCTATATCCTTGGACTGGAGCGATAGCACAGCATGTAGGGCATTTGCCTTGCGTGTGGCCAACCTGGCTGATCTGAGTTTGATTCTTCCGCCTCTCTTGGAGAGCCCTTCAAGCTGCAGAGAGTATCTTGCCTTCCCGGTAGAGCCTGGCAAGCTCCCCGTGGCATATTCTATATGCCAAACACAGTAACAAGTCTCACAATGTTACTGGGCCTATTTGAGCAAATAGATGAACAACAGGAGGACAGTGACAGTGACAGTAACAACTATGTCCTTCAATACCATGAAAGTAAACACTATTAAACCAATCAATGTTTCACTGTAGTCCTGTTGTTCATCGATTTCCTCGAGCAGGCACCAGTAATGTCTCCGTTCGTCCTAGCCCTGAGATTTTAGCAAGTGCCACATTGGAGGCTCTCTCAGGGTCAGGGGAATGAGATCCATTATTGTCACTGGGTTTAGACACATCGATATGCCAGGGGGAGCTTGCCAGACTGCCGTGCAGGCAGGATACTCTCAGTATCTTGCTGGGCTCTCCAAGAGTGAGAATCAGACAAAAAGAAGTCCTTCCAGGAGCTTGGTTTTATAGTCTTTGGTTCTTGGCCATTGATGGGATTATACAACACAGGGGGCAATTGGTGGATGTAACTGCCTAGCTACTGGAAGATGAGGGAACTGGATGGAGGAGGCCTAGTTCCAATCTGAGCAGGCTTGGAGATCTCTCCCCGAGGTCCTGCACACCTGGGTTCCTCTGCCAGTTCCTTCCTGTGTGAGGCTCGTCAGAACGTGTGGAGAGTAGTCTTAAGCATGGCTGTGGATTGGTTCTGAAGGTCTTCATCTGTGGAACTGTGCTCAGAACGGGGAGGGAAACTCAACTCACCCCCCTCCAATGGGCCCTGGTGAAGACAGCCAGGCGCAGGGGCAGGAGACTCTGCATGCGCGCTACACTATTAAACCAAAGTGACAGAAAAGAGGAAAATGTACTCGCCTTGCTTGAAGTTTTGAGTTGAATCCAAGGCACTACATATAGAACCCCAGCACTGAACACAGAGGCAGGAGTAATCCCTGAGCACATCCGCATGTGACCCCAAAGGAAAACATAACAAATGTAAATAGTATTGTAAACATATTACCTAAACTATAAAAAATACATAAAAATTTTAGAAAAGAAAACAAGTGCAAATGATAAAATAATAAAAAGCAGAGATAATGATAAAAAGAAACTTTTGTGAAAGTAAGACCTATATTGATTCACTACAAATTTAAGGTGAAATTTGCAATATAGAAATCTGATAAAAGGTTAAGGTTTATACTATAGTTTTGTTATTAGCTATTGTTAAGAATGTGAAAAATAAAAGTCAATAAGGAAGAAAATCCATATGGCAAAACAAAGCAAAACAAAAATTCAAACTCAGTGGTAGTTAGAGAAATGCAAATACAAATGTGCTATTACTTTATAACTATCAGGCTGGGAAAAATTTTGAGTTCTAACACTTATTGCAGGTGGGGAAATTGTTTATGGATATTTAAATTGAAAGTCTTTTTGAAAAGCAATCTAGATAAGTGTACAGAATATTAAAGAACATATACTCATAAATTCCACTCCTGAGAATCTAAGAATAGCAAAATTAGAGTATAGGGATGAATGTCTTAACGTTTTATTTTATAAAATTGTATATACTAGGGGAAACTAAGTAAACAATACACGCATTAATAGGCACATGCTTGCATAGATTTTGGCATATCCCTACTATGATAGACCATACATCTATTAATTTATTTATTTAGGTTTGGGGATGCATGGGGTACTTCTCCCGTCTCTGTGCTGAAAGATCACACCTTGAAGGGACTGGGAAACCATATGTAGTTTCAGGGATGGGACCATATGAGGTTCCACATATGAGACCCCGGTCAGCCACATGCAAGGCGAATAACCTACCCACTGTACTATCACTCTGTCTCCACATCTATTATTTTGTGAGAAAAGTTTCTTGTGAGCACGAAGAAATAAATATGAAAGCATACAATGCTAATATTACATATCTGAAGTATAGGATAAAAATATTGTAGAAGATAAAGGAAATAAAATATTTTAGGGGCTGGAGTGATAGCACAGTGGGTAGGGCATTTGCGTTGCACACGGGTGACCCAGGTTCAATTCCCAGCATACTTTTGGTCCCTTGAGCACCACCAGGAGTAATTTCTGAGTGCATGATCCAGGAATAACTCGTGTGCATCACTGAGCAATATATATATATATATATATTATATAAAACTAACAACAATGGGACTGGAGCAATAGTACAATGGGTAGGGCATTTGTCTTGCACACGACTGATTGGGATTTGATTCCCAGCATCCCATATCCTCAAGCACTACCAGGAGTAATTCCTGAGTGCAAAGCCAGAAATAACCTCTGTGCATCACCGAGAGTATCCTCCCCCCCAAAAAAAAAAAAAACAAAGAGCTAACAACAAAAGTGCTACAATATTCTATATGTTGTATGTCGTATGGTTAGCTCATTGCATTTGAATATATGGGAAGTCTATATAAAGGAAGAAATTAAGGGTTGGCTGTGATAGTACATGGGACACAGTGCTTGCTTTGCACAAAATTGACTGGAACTCAGGGTGTAATCCCCCAGTGTTGCATATGGTTCCTTGAGTTGTCCAGGAGTGATCTCTGAGTGCCACGCCCAAAGCAAGCCCTAGACACTTCTGGGTGTGTCCCAGAAAGACAAAAAAAAGAGAAAAAAATTTAAGTATGCAAGCTTCTCTTTGAAATACCCTCTATTTTGTATTTTTTCAATCCATGTAGGTTAATTAAATTTGTATCTATGTCTTATATTTCACTTACACTAAAATTTTGCTTTTTATCTCTATTCCATTCTGGACATTTATAAACTATTTTAGATTTATACCTCTACTCATTCTTATGCAAGATCAATTTTTCCAGACATTTTAGTTTTCTAAGGCTTTTCTTTATCGTTTACTTTAAAAAAAATCATTTACCTACTCCACCTTTTCTCCTCAATGGCAGCATGGTGAACTCCGTCTTTCAGAGCCTATTGGACAGAGAGGTACGAGACACATGGAGCCTCATGGGATGGAGGGTGAAACCAGCCCTTCTCCACACTCTGACGAGACCCTGAGTTGCGACCCATGAATGACTCCTCCAGTCCCTGAACGGCCATGATCCCAGAGACACACAAACCAATCTCAGAACCCAGCAGCTTTTGGCAGAAATCCCTCTGGACTTCATTACTAAAATATCAGACATCATATGCTCTTTATTATCAGCAATAGAAAACAAATGATTTAATGATGCCTTTTTGGCAGGTCTGATTGTTGGGAGAAAATTCCAATATTATTTCAAATATATTTTGGTCATCCAATATGTTCTCTTTGAAGAAGTTCCTGTTTATTGCTTCCCCCTATTTGTGATGGGGATGTGTCCTGTTTTTTTTTTTTTTCTTGTAATGTTCTACCTGTGCTGCTTCACATATCTTGAATAATAACCAAAGGTACACATTTCCTTATGCAGCAAAGCATCTGTCATATGGTAAAAAAAAATATGTCCCTTTCTGCCTTAAGTAGTCATATATATTGTTTACTTGAAGGACGTAAGTAGCCACTTATTTCTAAGAAACAGAGTTTAATTTGACTCGTGGTATAAAAATGTAGGAAAAAGCTTCCTACATTGTCTTAGTCTGAATTTCAGCCTATTAGCAAAAGAGATTTTGAATATCTTCTAGGGAAGATGATAGTTATATTTTATGGTAGATCCAATGGGTACATTGAAAGGAATGTTTTCCTGTAGATAAACAATTTCTAAAATATATAAAACTCTTTTATTTTATCATTCACCCTTATTTTCTCCTCTCCTCTGATTTTCCCTACATTTTTCTTTCCCTTTCCCTTTCATCTTTCTCCTTATAAGTTTTACTAAAAAATTTCTTTATAAACAGTCACAAAATAGGATTGGAGTAAATCTGTAGGACACTGTTAGTGGAGCAGTATGTTACATTTCTGCAGCATAAAAGTGAAAAAAATCTAGGCCGGCCTAAAACCTAGTAAATGGAACTAGATGGTGGCAGTAAAAAATAAAGTTCTTAGGGTGCATTTTTTTTTATCTATTGCTCTTTTAAAATTATCTTACTTTTTTATTATAAAAATAATGAGTTCTATTTTATTCAATTTGGAATATACAGCAAAGCTTATATATAATAAAAAAATTCACTTGCAATCTTACCACCTTGAAATAACCATTGTGAAAATATAAGCATATTTTTTAAAGTTTTTCTTTACTCTGTATAAGTTTATAATGAAATTTGGGCCATTCTTGATATATTTATGAGTAGCCTTCTTTTTTACATTTAACAATATATTGAAAACTTTTTCTATTTATTTTTGCTTTCTGCAAAAATATTTTTAGTGCCCTCATAAGAATGCTAATTTAAAACCAATCCTTTCTTATCAAGCTTTAAGGTTCTTTCAATTTTTTACTATTATAAGTAATTCTGTGCTACAATTTTATATATAAATATTTTTGCATGGTTTATTTAAGTTAAATAATGGAATGTAGTCCTTTTATAGAAGCTGTCTTTCTAGAAATTTGTTTTCCCTTTAAAATTGAATATATGTAAATGTTACTCAGTGTTTTAATGGCTTATTTAATCCCTCAAAGTTAAGTAAAACACACAATCTATCTTTATTAATTTTTTTCTACTTTATTTTTAAAAGAAATAGATTCTAAAGATGCATAAATTAACTACCATAAAGTCTAGGGTACATATTATTTGCATAAAATATATTTGCATAAAATATCTTGGTAGTGGGATTCTACCTTTTTTCATACTACAATAATATATTTCTACTTCATTTTAGAGATAAAATATAAATCACTGAATATGTTGTCTGGTGTGGTCTGGCCAATAATTCTCTCTCTAACTGTGCTCTATAAATGGCCCTTTCTTTCACTTGGTTAATAGTATTTTTGGTGTTCTATGTCTAATATGATTTTTTTCTATTTCAAATGTCATAACAATTCCATGCTTACTTCTCAGATAAAATGCAATTAAAATTATACATTGAGACTAATGCTTTTAAAGAAGTCTAATACAGAGGGAATACCATATTCTCTACATATGCAGTGGAGCTCCTAATTTAATGAGAAAGAACAAGAACTACTATATTGAACATCTTTGCTGTAGATACTCATTAGTTTAAATGTAGAGTCATGAGAATGCATTTTACTCGAGCATTTTAAAAAATATAAAAATTTCCCTAGATCTAAAAGCAGGCATTTTTTATGATTTATAGAATCATAAACTTTTTAGGTAAGTATGCGGCCCATCACGAAGGAAGTAGTAACGGGAAGCATGCTTTTTTAAGCGTACTTTTATAACTTATTTTGACTTTTTAAGCTTGTTTTTGGATAACGTGGCACGCTACCAAATGTAACCTACCCGCACGGCAGAGTCTGGTAAACTCCCCGCGGTGTACCCAATATGCCAAATACCAGTAACAATGATGGGTCTCATTCTCCTAATCCTGAAAGAGCCTTGAATATGGCACTTTTGAAAATCTCAGGGCTAGGGCGAAGGAGACGTTACTGGGGCCTGCTCGAGGCAATCAATGAGCAACAGGATGATCGTGATAGTGAATTTATCTAAAAAACTTTCAAGTAAAGGCATTTAGAAAGAGATTCCATGGTATTTATCACGCGCCTTCTTCCCCAAATTTTTTAAATCAAAGTTAGTTTAGACTAGTCCAAAATAGAACCACTGTTTTGGGACAACTTGAGATTGAACACTATGATAAAAGTTAATAAATGCTATAACTGGGTGACACTTCATATACACAGCAGTGCAGTTATGACTAAGTATGAGGAAGAAGAGTTTATGAAAAGGCGGGAAAAAAGAAGAAATAATCAAAGAGGTACACAGTATGGAAATTTAATTGGATTGTTTATTGCTGTCACATCAAGTAATATAAATAAATTATTAGCTTATCTCTAAATCCTACAACATACGCTTTCACTCCATTTTATCTGTTATATTCAATTGTACCTGTGAAGTAAAGTGTAAGGAAAAAAGTAATTTGCCTGAGCACAAGAGATTACTTTTTCTGTTTTATCTTTTATTTTTTAGTTTAATATTTCTTTTATTTTTGGTCTGGGAACTACACTCAAAGGTGTTTGGGACTCATCTTGACTCTCAGATGTCACTCACAATAGTACTTTAGGAACTTTGCAGAATAGAAGTCATACGGAAATTGAACCTACACCTCCCCATGACAAAGTTTTCACTCAGTCCATTCAGTCCATGGAGCAACTCTCTAGTACTACAAGAAGCCATAAAGATGCTTAATTTTTGACATTTTTGGTTAGTAATAACTCTGCCCTTCACCACATGATTTTATGTGCCATGGTTAGCATAAATTAGATGAGAACTTTAAAGTAATAACAGTTCAACTATTTAGAATCTATAGTCAAATATCTATTAAAATTGTTGATCTGGGAAATTTTTTCAATGGACTTTAATATTATCACCTACTCTATAGAATTTACTGAGTCATCATGGAATCTCTTCCATAACTGTTTTATTTCATCATCAGTTCATGCTACAACACAGTGGTAGGGTGTTCGCCTTACAAGCGGCCAACATGGCCGACCCGAGTTCGATTCCTCTGCCCCTCTCAGAGAGCCCGGCAAGCTACCGAGAGTATTTGATATGCCAAACACAGTAACAACAAAGTCTCCAATAGAGACGTTACTGGGCCCGCTCGAGCAAATCGATGATCAACAGGAGGGCCTTTACCTTTACCTTATGTATATATTTATATATGTTTGAACTAGTCTTCTTTTCTTCTTTTTTGCTTTTATTTAGTTCAACAATATAAAATAATATTAAAGAAAAGAAAGAGGAATATAAACTTGTATTGAATGTAAAGTAATAAGAAAGAGGAAAAAGCAGTAATACTTTTTATCATTATTTTTAAGTTTTTTTTATAAACTGAGTCAATTGTATCACTTATAATCACTTGTTATTCTGTTGTTCATGGATTTGCTCTAGCAGGCACCAGTAATGCCTCCATTCATCCCTGTCGCATGCTAGTGTAGCCCAATGGCGTCTGCTCACTTCAGGAACACGAAGAGTATCAAACTGCTTGTTCAGGTTCTTAAAGAAGATGTACAATCATCTCGTGGGTGATCAACCAGGTGTTATTTTGACCTCCCATGGGATTCAGTTGGTAACAGCTCTAGTTGAGCTGTCATCTGAAAATCGCATTACGTGTCCAGCTCATCTGATGTCAATGCCTTGGCAAAAGAGACAGCGTCCCTCATCTTCGATCATTGACAGGGGTTGGAATTCCGGATTCCTTCTCTCACTTGAGTGAAGCACGATACTCCAAGCATAGCTCCTTTGATTCTTCTTTGGGTGACCGGAATAGCGTTCTCATCCTGTTTTTGTAGGGCCTAGGTTTCTGAGGCATATGTTAGTGCAGGAAGAACGTTGGAGTCGAAGTGATATGCCCAGCGGTGGAGGTTCATTGTCCTCTTAACTTCTTCGATGCTCTTGAAGGCATTCCAAGCCGCTCTCTTCCTCCTTCACAGCTCAGGTGCCAGGTTGTTCGTCACGTTGAGTTCTCGACCGAGGTACACATAACTGCTGCATTCAGAGATGTTCGTTTCGTTAAGAGTGAATGAAATGTCAGAAACTAGTCTGTCATGGACATTGTCTTCATGAGATTCAGCTGCAGTCTGACCTTTCCACACTCACAGTCAAAGTTGACCAGAATTTGTGCCACTTGGCTGATATTTGGTGTTATTAGAATGATGTCATCAGAGAAGTGGAGGTGGCATAGTTGCCAACCATCTATTTTCACTCCCATTTCTTCCCATTCCTGTTGTTGCATGACATTCTCGAGGGTGACAATGAAGAGTTTTGGTGAAATGACATCAGCCTGTTGATGCTTTCTCTTTATGTCAATGATCATTTCCTTGTAGAATTCTGAGATCCTCATGGTGAATCCGTAATACATCCCATGGAGGATCCTGAAATACTGATTTTGAACGCCCTGTTTGGGTAGGGCTTCAATGACTGCTTCAGTCTCAACAGAATCAAAGACATTCTTTAAATCAATGAATGTTAGACAGAGCAGCATCTTGAACTCTCACAAAACCTCAATGACCTTGGTCACCTTGTGGATATGATCGATCATGCTTAATACTTTACAGAACCTGGCTTGCTTGTATCGTTGTCCTTCGTCTAGTTTTCTGCCTATTCTATTCAGGATGACTCGAATGAACAACTTGTAAACAACAGAAAACAGGCAGATTGGAGATAGTTGCTGATGTCATGGATGTCTCCCTTCTTGTACAAAAGAACGTTCTTGCTGGTTTTCCATTGGGATGGAAACTTGCACTCAGACAGGTAATGTGTGAAGAGCCGAGCCAGTGTTTTGATGAGTACTGGTGGCAGATTCTTCAGGTGTTCGAGTCTGATCTTGTCTGGGCCAAGTGCTGTATACTTCTTTACCAACTAAATGGTGTGATGGGGTTCTGGTTCACCACCTCATCGTGGCGGGGGGTGGCAACAGTGCCCACCTTAGAAGAGTGAACCAACAGGTGCTTCAGATCATTACAACATGCCAGTAGACCAAAAACTTGCATTTGGTTGACTGGGAGCAATGTGAGGCCTCCCTAAAAGCCTCTGTCCCTCTCAGAGAGCCTGGCAAGCTATGAATTGTATCCTGCCCACATGGCAGAGACTGGCAAGCTACCTGTGGCATATTCGATATGCTAAAATCAGTAACAATAACATGACTTATCCCCCTGACCCTGAAAGAACCCCAATATGGCAACATTAAGAAGAACGAGTGGGTATAGTCATGGCCCCAGAGGCACAAGGACCTAATTCGGAGCCCAGCAGCTTTCGGCAGAAATGTGAATGGACTATGCATTGAACTGTGGAGCCATGCTCCCCCAGGAGGGAGAGGGTGTCTGTCTCTTTTGCCTTCCTCTCCCCTGGCAGCACAGTGGCCGCCATCTCAGAGCTTATTGGACAGCCAAGTATGAGCTGGTGGTGGTGGGGCAACTGCAGCCTCATGGAATGGGGGTGGGGGGTGGAACCAGTACATACTTCCTGCCCCACCGAGGCCTAGAGTTTCCCCCCATGGGCGGTATTGCCATGGCCACAGAGGCACACAGACCAATCTTGTAACTATACAGCTTTTGGCAGAAATCCCTCCAGACTTAATTACTAAAATATCACAAATCCAAAATCGTGCGGCCTCAACATCATATGGTCTTCATAAGCAGCAATGGAAAACAAATTATTTTACAATGCCTTTTCAGCAGGGCTGATTGTTGGGTGAAAATTTCAAGTAATAATGATGCCGTTTTTGTCGAAATAATGAATGTAATCAAAGTAGAGAAAGAGTTAAGTGGAAATCATCTGCTTCACGGACATTGGGAGAGGTGGGATGGGGGTATATTGGGGTTCTTGTGGTGGAAAAATTCACTGGTGAAGGGATGGGTGTATGATCATTGTATGACTGAGACTTAAACCTGAAAGCTTTGTAACTTTTCTCACTGTGATTCAATAAATAAAGTAATTTTTTTAAAAAAAATGAAGAAGAACGCACAAGGAGAGGCTGATAACATCTCAGGGCCAAACTAGGCTGCCAAAACAAATAAGGACTGAAATAACTGTACTTTCAATGCACGGATGTTGGCTTCGGAAGCGTCCATTGAGAACCCGATGGTGCAAGAGCAGAAGATCATTGGTCTGACTGAGATGAGAAGGCATCGATTACATCACACCATTTTCAAAACTGGAGAAGAACTGTTCCTCAGAACATGTGACAATAGATGTGTCAGTGTTGGTGTCAGTGTTCTTGTCAACATGAACTTGGCCATGAGCATTGATTTATTTGAATGTTTAACAACACAAATCAGACGCTTAAGCTTGAATAGATGTGGCTCATTACTGGCAGTTTCTATCTTCGTCATCTCCACATCAACATCCAAGTACAAAGAAGAAGATATTGAGAAGTTCTACATGGAGCTTCTATAAAGAAAACCACACTTTCTACAGGATCATTGTCGGTGAATTTAATGCCAAGATAGGACCGAGAAGGTTGCCCGAATAACTCCATATTGGGACCCATGGCCTGGAATGGAACGAACAGGGTGAGAGATTTTCTGAGTTCATCACGTCGACCAAGACCATCCATGGTAACACAGTTCCAGAAGGCCGAATCTAAACATTGGACATGGGAATCTCCTGGTGGACAATTCCACAACAAAATTGACCACATCATATCAATCAACGGTTTTGCCTGACCAATGTCTCTGTTGTCCCAAAATTCCAAACGGGATCAAAGATTCAGAACATCGTCTCTTTTGAGCAAAATTCTACTTGACGGCACAGGGAGAAAGGGCTGCAAAGTTTAAGTAGAGAACTCCCAGAAGGACCACCAGGTGGAGCTCTTTGGCACATCTGCGGCAATATGGGAAGATGACTTCATTGACAACATCGACCAGGAATACGATTGACTGGTTCAGCACCTCCATGACTGTGTGAAGAATGCCAAGAGTGGAAAAGCCACAAACAGAAGTGATAAAGGAAGACCTCAAAGAGAGAAGAGCAGCAGTGTTGGCCAATGCTGCAGAAGCCGGGAAAAGTATTCACAACAGCCGCCTGTCCTTCGCTAACTATAAGTTCAAGGTGACTGCCCTCTGATGTCCTGATGGATATGTTAACACATTCCAGAAGGGCATTGAAAAAGATTATCCATAACTTCTACTAGAATCTCTTCAATAGTCACGTCCACCTGCCCACATACCAAATTCCGTAGGATGGATATGTCGTTTCCAATGTTCTCCCTTCCAAAATCTGAATCAATTACATAATGTTATTATTTCATGAATGAATCAAAAGGAAGAACTATTAATCATCCGTCTGTATAATGGCAAATACATTGTATAGTAATTTCATTTTATCAACAATTTTCCTAAATACAGAGAAACATTTTTTAATTTATTAAAGTGCATTGGAAACACAAAATTAGGGCATTTATGTGCACAAAAGTACATGTTTCTGCATATTGGCCAACACTGCATATGAATTTGTGATGATATGATTTTATATCTATTTATACAGTAATCAAATTCTTAAGATAACAGAAATTGGAGTTTCTACAAATCTTTACAACTTACTATGAGCTGTCAAATCAACTCACTGAAACACTGCACTCAATTTACTGCCTGTCATCACAAACTTTAGTAAAGTCACATAGGAGGTCAGGTACATTTTCAGCCTCTGTCTTGACCTCACAGATCTCAAGGTCCTATCAGTGTGATTTGAACTTGACTATTTTTTATAAGATGACAGACAGGGGCAATAAAATTTAAGTCCCAAGACATACCTGAACAAGTATTTGGCAACATTCTCAAATAAGACTTAGGTTAAGAATAACAAAAAAGAGTTTGATATAACTTATTCTACAAAATATAAAGCATATTTTGCTAGTTTCTTTGAAAATATTAACCTTAAAGGAACATGAAGAAAGAAAAAAATCTTCAGAATCAGGGAAAACACCTTAATAAGTTTTTTTTTTTTCGTAGAAAGAAGCAAACTGCCTTCGTTGACAACATTGATGAGGAATACGATTAACTCTTTCAGCACCTCCATGATTGTGCGAGGAACCCCAAGAGAGAAATAGCCACAAAAAAAAAGCCTGCCTTTGAAAACTCTTGAGCTTATTCGCAAATGTGGCTTGGCACAAGCCTCACGCAACCTCAAGCGAACGTCCGAGCTCGCAAAGCAGTGCAGAGAAACGATCAAGGAAGACCTCAAAGAGAGAAGAGTAACAGTGCTGGCAGATACCAGGAAAAGCATTCACAATGTCCGCCTGACCTTCGCCAACTATAAAACCAAGATGGCTTCCCTCAAATATCCTGATGGATCTATCACATCTTCCGGAAGGGCAATGGAGAAGAGTATTCATGACATCTACTCAGATCTTTTTGATAGCCACGTCCACCTGCCCACATAGCAAATTCCGCAGGATGGATATGTTTTACCCAATGTTCTCCCTTCTGAAATCTGACACGCCATTTCATTGGTAAAGAAATGAACAGCACCTTGCCCAGACAAGGTCAGACCTGAAGACTCTGCCATCGGTACTCATCAGTACACTGGCTTGACTCTTTACATGCTACCTGTCTGAATCCAAGGTTCCGTCCCAATGGAAAACGAGCAGGACTTTACTACTGTACAAGAAGGGAGACATCCACAACATTGGCAACTATCGCCTGTTCTGCCTGTTGTCTGTTTTCTATAATCTGTTCACTCGATTCATCCTTTATAGGATTGGCAGAACACTAGTTGAAGTACAACCATGCAAGCAAGCCAGGTTCCAAAGAGGATTCAGCACGATCGACCATATCCACACTATAATCAAGTTTATTGAGGTTTCTCGGCAGTTCAAGATGCCTCTCTGGCTAACATTCATTGATTTGAAGAAGGCCTTTTATTCTATTGAGACAGAAGTGGTCATTGAAGCCCTAGCCAAACAGGGCATGCAAACTCAATGCATCAGGATCCTCCATGGTCTGTATTACAGATTCACTACCAGGATCTCAGCATTCTACAAAGAAGTGATCATCCATGTCAAGATGGGGTTCGACAGGGTAATACCATTTCACCAAAACTCTTCAGTGCCACCCTCTAGAACGTCATGAGATGACTGGAATATGAAGTAGTGGAAGTGAAGTTACATGGTAGGCAACTACACCATCTCTCTTTGCTGATGACATCATTCTAATAACACCAGCCATTAGCCAAGTAGTACAAATGCTGGCCGACTTAGACCTTGAGTGTGGAAAGGTCGGACTACAGCTGAATATCACGAATACAATGATTATGAGAAAGTATCTTTCCTGACGTTCCATTCACTCTCAACAGAATGAACATCTCCAAATACAACTGTTATGTGTACCTAGGTTGAGAAGTCAACACGACAAATGACCTGGCACCTGAGTTGCACAGGAGTGTCTTGGAACAGCTCAAGAGCATCGAAGAAATAGCTAAGTGGATGAAGAACCTCCGGCTCTGGGCACATCTTTTTGATTCCACTGTTCTTCCTGCATTAACATATGCCTCAGAGACCCGGGTCCTATGAAAACAGAATGAGAATGCTATTCGGATCTCCCAAAGAGGAATCGAAAGAGCTATGCTTAAAGTATCATGCTTCACTCAAACGAGAGAAAGAATTCAGAGTTCTGACCTCCATCAATGGTCGAGAATCAGGCACACTGTCTCATTTGCCAACGCATCGAAAATCAGATGGGCTGGACACATAATGAGATTTGGAAACAACCACTGGACTAGAGCCGTTACTGACTGGATTCCACAGGACATCGAAAGATTGCGTGGATGCCCACCTACGAAATTGTCAAACTTTTTCATCAAGACCCTGAAAGATCAGTTTGAGACTCTTTGTTTCCTAGAACAAGCAGATGCCATTGGGCTATAACAGCACGCGACAGGGACAAATGGAGACGTTACTGGTGCCCACTCGAGCAAATTGATGAGTAACGGGATGTCTAGTGATCAAGTGATCACGTAGAAAGAGGACTGGGGTTATATAATAGATCATTTAAAAAAAATCTAAGTCCTTTTTTGCCACAGTGAAACGTCTCCACCTGAAACCCTATAGTGCATAGATGGAGTCTCCTGGTGTAACTCCAATTAGCTCTTATACTATGTTTAGTTTCTGCATTACTTTTATTTCTATTGTCTCTTATGTTTATGTGCATTTCACAGCAATACTTTTCATTTCTCTTAGTTCTTTTATAATAGAACCTGGCTATTGTAGGCTATACATCAACAATTGTATTTTAAACCCATTATTTCAGTTTGAAACGTTTGGTTATTTTGCCCTGGTTTGTTTTGTTCTGTTGATTTGAGGTCACACATGGTGAAGCTCAGGAGTTACCTCTGGATCTCATTTAGGAAATGCTTCTGTCAGTGCTTGGAGGACCATACAAGATGCCAAGGTTTAAACCCCCGTTAGTTGATTGCAGGAAAAGTACCCCGCCCACTTGGACACTCTCCATCTCCTCAGTTTGAAGCTTTTAAATAAACTTTTTTTTGGCTTTTTGGGTTACACCTGGCCATGCACAGGGGTTACTCCTGGCTCTGTGCTCAGGAATTACCCCTGGCGGTGCTCAGGGGACCATATGAGGTGCTGGGAATCGAACCCTGGGTTGGCTGCGTGCAAGGCAAAAGACCTACCTGCTGTGCTATCACTTCAGCCCATAAATAATCTTTAAACCTTGTTATTAATCTCATATTGTGTGCCAAATTTTTGACTTTATTTTACATACTTATTATTTTTAGAAACTCTTCTTAATGCAGAATTCTTAATTAAGTTTAGCATATTTGAACTCTCTTGAGTTTTGTTTTGACTCATTTGTGGCAATTTCTGTCTCCTTGTTTTGTTTTTTATAGTATATTAACTGTGGTATGTTTAGTTGAGTAATGGTATTACATTGGTTTATTGTGTAATTGTTCGGTCAAATTTTTCTACTCCAGGATAAAATTCTAGGATATTAACTAGATAATTTGGGACTTTATATACTGATACTCTTAACATTTATTTAGATAAGCATAATGTCAACACTGGGTAGAAATAAAGCAAACCAAGAAAAGAGGTATTATTGTTGGAAGATCTCATTACTTTAAGACTTCCCATAAATTGGTGGTGTACAAATTAAGGGGGTTAGATCCACAACCTTCTCTTCTCCAGATTGTTTCCTAAGTCTGTAGTTTCCTAGTTACTTCAGATTTTCAGTTACCTGTCCACTGTGTTTTAGTATTGGTATATAGGTGCTTCTGTAGGTGCTTTTTGAAGAGTTACCTACAGTCAAGTGAAATCTAGAAGCTGCAAGTTTGGACTTTGATCAGGTGACATGTCAAAAGCACAGACACAAAGTGAAGGTGATTCTCAATCTTTAGATGTTGTTTAGTTTAAGTGTTCTTCAATCGTTCTTGTAAACAACTGGTTTGCATCTGCCTGCCAGTTTACAGATGCAAAAAATTGTGGAAACCACTGGTATATGTTCTGAGATACTGAAGAAATAGAATACCATAAGTAAACAGAATCTAAATAGACAAAAACTCAAGTACATAGAAACTCAACAGTCACTCTGGAAATAAGCACTTAATATAATCAAAGGAAAGGTTTAAAGAGGAGACTTTCTGAGGAGAGGGCTGTATGTGGAATATTAACTTGCAAGAATACCCATAGTCAGGGCACTCCCATACATTTATGTTTATGGTCTAAATTGTCAGCAGCTACAGGAACTTCTGACAGCCATACACTCATCCACCAGCAGAGGTATGAGATGCTCTCTTTAAGTTCTGTTTCTCTTAATGCTTGCTGGTTCTCCAGTGTTTGCCATTGTCAGCACCTATGTGTTCCTAAAGCTCACAATTATAAATTTCTGCTCATCAATGTTATCCTTCTTTCTAAGGGCTGGTGTGGTGTGGTAGGGAGCCTTTTCACTTTGTACCTGATCACATTCTTAGTGATAACTTTCTGTATGCTGCAAATGATAGTGTTCTGGAAGCCCCAGAGATGATATTATTTAGTCTGAAGTTTCTCTGATGTCATGCGCCTCATTTCTCTCTGCAGCTCTTGATTCCTAGTGATGTAGGTGAGGCAGAAACCATGGCTGGTGAGTCTCAACTCATTCATGAGATCCAGGTTCTTCAATATTTCATTCTTGAATCACTTAATCACTTAACTTCCCGTTAGTCATCGATTTGCTCGAGCAGGCGCCAGTAACGTCTCCATTTGTCCCTGTCGCATGCTAGTGTAGCCCAATGGCATCTGTTCGCTCCGGGAACATGAAGGGCCTCAAACCGATCATTCATGATCTTGACAAAGAAGTCTGACCATCTGGTAGGTGGGCGGCCACGCGGTCTTTTGACATCCCGTGGAATCCAATCAGTAACAGCTCTAGTCCAACGGTCGTCTTTCAATCTCATTACGTGACCAGCCCATCTGATTTTCGACACCTTGGCAAATGAGACAGTGTCCCTGATCCTTGATCATCGACGGATGTCAGAACTCCGGATTCGTTCTCTCATTTGAGTGAAACGTGATATTCCAAGCATAGCTCTTTCTAATCTTCTTTGGGAGACATGAATAGCATTCTCATCCTGTTTGCGTAGGGCCCAGGTCTCTGAGGCATATGTTAATGCAGGAAGAACAGTGGAATCAAAGAGATGTGCCCGGAGCTGGAGGTTCTTTGTCCTCTTAGCTATTTCTTCGACGTTCTTGAAGGCGTTCCAAGCCGCTCTCTTCCTTCTGCGCAGCTCGGGTGCCAGGTCATTTGTCATGTTGACCTCTCGACCTAGGTACACATAGCTGTTGCATTCGGAGATGGTCGTTCCATTGAGAGCGAATGGGGCGTCAGGAACAAGGCTGTTTCTCATAAACATTGTCTTCGTGAGATTCAGCTGTAGTCCTACCTTTCCACACTCACGGTCAAAGTCGGCCAGCATTTGTGCCGCTTGGCTGATGTTTGGTGTTATTAAAACAATGTCATCAGCAAAGCGGAGGTGGTGTAATTGCCGACCATCTATCTTCACTCCCATTCCTTCCCATTCCAATCGTCGCATGATGTTCTCGAGGGTGGCACTGAAGAGTTTTGGTGAAATGGTATCACCCTGCCGCACCCCTCTCTTGACATCAACGATCACTTCTTTGTAGAATGGTGAGATCCTGGTAGTGAATCCGCAATACAGCTCATGGAGGATCCTGATGTATTGGGCTTGAATGCCCTGATTGACTAGGGCTTCAATGACCGCTTCCACCTCAACAGAATCAAAGGCCTTCTTTAAATCAATGAACGTTAAGCAGAGCGGCATCTTGAACTCCCGAGAAACCTCAATGAGCTTGGTTATCGTGTGGATATGGTCGATGGTGCTGAATCCTTTGCGGAACCCTGCTTGCTCGCATGGTTGTCCTTCATCTAATGTTCTGCCAATCCTATTCAGGATGACTCGAGTGAACAACTTGTAGATGACAGACAATAGGCAGATCGGGCGATAGTTGCCAATGTGATGGATGTCTCCCTTCTTGAACAGTAGTACGGTCCTGCTGGTTTTCCATTGGGACGGAACCTTGCATTCAGACAGGTAGCGAGTGAAGAGCTGAGCCAGTGTATTGATGAGTACTGACGGCAGGTTCTTCAGGTGTTCAGGTCTGACCTTGTCTGGGCCGGGTGCTGTTTGTTTCTTTACTGAAGAAATGGCGTGTCGGATTTCAGAGGGGAGAACGTTGGGAACAACATACCCATCCTGTGGAATTTGGTATGTTGGCAAGTGGACATGGCTATCGAAGAGATTTGAGTAGAAGTCATGGATAATCTTCTCCATTGCCGTTCTGGAGGATGTGATGGATCCATCAGGACGTCGGAGGGCAGTCATCTTGGTCTTATAGTTGGCGAAGGACAGGCAGGCGTTACGAATACTTTTCCCGGCTTCTGCCAGTACTTCTGCTCTTCTCTCTTTGAGGTCTTCTTTGATCGCATCTCTGCACTGCTTTGCGAGCTCTGACGTTAGCTTGAAAATATTGAATAATAAAGCTGCTCAGACTCCCACTTGTAAAGTAGAAAAGTTTTTCTGAAAGTAGAAGAGAAAAGAAAAGGTGGTCTCCAAGTGGGGAGGAATTTAGCAGAGGATTATGTTAAAAGTAAGGGTTGTGTAAGGCCTTTTCCTCTGCATTTCTTATTAATTGATAAGTAGAATAGAATTCAGGAAATCTATAAGGTCTTTAGTCTTTCAGGACATCTGCCTCAGTAATTTTCCTTATCTTAAATTCCCTGTGAGTCTAAACTGTGGGGCAGAATTTTTTGATAAATAATTGTTAAACACCCTGTTTATCAGAAAAGCACAGGAATTTGTTGGGAGTAAAAAAAATGTAGGAGGGGCCAGCCCAAAGTGGAACTCCTCACAGCAGCTGGCAAGGGTAAATGGAGGCTTCCTCTTTCACTAATCTTATATTTTTAGGTCATATATTTTGCTTTGTGGTACATGTAGCTAAAGTTCCACAAAAAGAGATTTTCTTGTGTTTAAATCTGCCAGTTTGCAAATACTCTCTAAGTTACACAACTTAAGGGTGAAAAATAAGAAATCAAGGAATATCTAGCTAATGAATATAGCAATGAATTCTATCAAACTTAAATGATGAAATAGAGCTATTATTAAATTGTTTTATAAGCTTAAAGAAGTGAAAACATATAAATGCTTTTTATGAAACTAATATGAGCTTATTCTTAAATTAGACAAGGGCATCTCAGAAAGCAAAGTAGACCAATTCTCTCATAGAACATACATGAAAAAAAATCTTTAACAAAATACTAAATAAATAAAATACTAAAAAGCTAAATAAATAAATAAAATAAATAAATAATATGTTAAGATAGCACAAATTGGTCTACAGAGATAAATCAGTGAAGGAGGGTAGTCTGGGAGGTCTGTGTTTGATACCCAGCACAACATGGTACAACGAGCATCATTTTAAGTGATCCAGAGAACCTCTAGGCTTGACTCAAAAATCACACAAAACACACACATATATACACATGAACACATACAAATTATAAATGACAATAACGTGGTATTTATTCCAACTAAGCAAGAATGATTCCATAGGTGCAAACTGATAGGTATGCTGCACCACATCAACAAAAGATCACAAATCACAAATCATCCTGTTAATCGTCAATTGCCTTGAGCAGGCCCCAGTAACGTCTCTTTCATCCTAGCCCTGAGATTATATTCAAGGCTCATTAGGAGAATGAGACCCATCATTGTTACTGGTATTTGGCATATTGGGTACGCCACAGGGAGTTTGCCAGACTCTGCCATGTGGGCAGGCTACATTCGGTAGCCTGCCAGTTTGTCCAAAGTAGGAATGAGATAATAAGATATCATAATAAGATGTCGCGAATGCGGCCGCATGGTTCCCGAAGCTGGTTTTTATAGTCTCTGAGTCTTGGCCGCTGATGGGATTACACGGCGCCAGGGGGCGAGTTGGTGGGTGTGACCCCCGCCTACTGGAATTTGGAGGATCTGGGTGGAGGATGCTCTGCCCAAATCCGAGTAGGCTTGGAGATCTCGGCCCTGGAACCCGCGTGACTTTGTCCCTCTGCCAGTACCTTCATGTGTGCAGAGAGTGGTCTCAACATGGTGGTGGCTGGTCCTGGAGGTCTTTGGCTGCCGGAGCCCTGGTCGGGGTGGAGAGGAAAGCTCAACCCGCTCCCCTCCAAGGGGCCCCAGCGGCGAGGACAGTCAGGCACGGGGGCAGGAGACTGTATTTTAGCATGTAAAATACAAATTTTACAACAAAAGATAATAGTCATCTATTAGCTCAAAAGATAAAAAATGAAATCTATGACAAGACAAACTTCTTTTGAATAAAATCTGTCTTTGGAATTGATAGAGGGAATCATACATGATGAATATCAAGTCAACGTTATATTCAATGATGATTATTGAAATCAGATCAGGACAAAATTGATCAGATCTTATTATTATTATTTTATAAAGTTTTGATTGTCCTAGATCAAGCAATTAGACTTGAAAATGATATAAAATCTAATAGATTATCAAGGAAAAAGTAAAAATATCAATATTTGCCAAGAATATAATTTACATAATTTATAATATATTAAAGGAAATATAATATGCTAGAAATTGATTGGAAATGACAAATGAGCATACTTGAGTAGCAGCATATATAACATATACAATATCTATTATATTTATATATGATATAAAAATAGCAGTAGGAGAAATTAAAATACGCATTTATTATTGCATGAAAAAGATTCAGATAAGTTGGAGTGAGTTAAGCAATGGCATAGCAATGTCTAGCACTGTCCTCCCGTTGTTCCTCAATTTGCTCGATTGGACCCAGTAACATCTCCATTGTGAGACTTGTTGTTACTGTGTTTGGCAAATTGAATACATCACGGATAGCTTGCCAGGCTTTCCCATGCGGGCGAGATACTCTCAGTAGCTTGCCAGACTCTCCAAGAGGGGTGAAAGAATCGAACCTGGCTCGGCCGGCTGGCTGCAAGCAGAGCAAATGCCCTACCGTTGTGCTATTTCTCCAGCCCAAGGACATAAAAAATATGTCAAATTTAAATAAGAGGCATCACAAAATGGAAGATAGATCAAAAGATATTGTGTTCATAGATATAAAGTAGTAATATTGCAAAAATAAATTATTATCTAAAGAAATGTGCAGCTACAATGTAATACATGTCAAAATCTAATGGCACACTTCAATGTAATTAGATGAAAAACAATAATAGAATCTTTTTAAAACTACAAAAGACTAATTAGCAAAAACAGTGGTAAGAAAAAGATAAAATGATTTACACTCCTAGATTTCAGACTGTACTCTAAAGTAATAACAATTAGAACAGCATAGTATTGGAATGCAAGATACACATATGTACTTAAATGTAGGACTGTAGCACTATCCTCCCATTGTTCATCGATTTGCTCGATCGGGCCCAGTAACATCTCCGTTGTGAGACTTATTACTGTGTTTGGCATATCGAATACACCACAGGCAGCTTGTCAGGCCTTGCCGTGCAGGGAAAATACTCTCAGTAGCTTGCCAGGCTCTCCGAGAGGGGTGGAGGAATCAAACTCAGGTTGGCCAAGTTGGGCATGTGCAAGGCAAATGCTCTACTACTGCGCTATTGCTCTAGCCCATGTAATTAAATAGAATTGAAAAATTAGAGCGGCCAGAGTGATAGTACAGTGGGTAGGGTGTTTTCTTTGCATGCAACTGACCTTAATTTAATTCCTAGCATCGTTTATGCTCCCCTTTGCCCCCACTCTCACCCCCGGCACCACTAGGAGTAATTTCTGAGTACAGAGCCAGGAATCCCCCTCCCCCCGTTATCAGGCCCAAACCCTCCCTAAAAAAAACCTAGAAATGAATCCAAATACACATGGACAACTAATTTATGACAAAATATTCAATGGTAAGAGAAGAAAAATACATAAATAAATAGCACTGTAGAACTGTCCTCCCGTTGTTCATCGATTTGCTCGAGCGGGCCCAGTAATGTCTCTATTGTGAGACATGTTGTTACTGTATTTGGCGTATCAAATACATCATGGGTAGCTTGCCAGGCTTTGTTGTGCGGGTGAAATACTCTTGGTAGCTTGTCGCGCTCTCCAAGAGGAGCAGAGGAATTGAACCAGACTCCGGCTGGGGCAGCATGCAAGGAAAATGCCCTACCACTGTGCTATAAATAGTGGTAAAACTTCAGAGTAAAATATTAATCATATTGACAATGTATTGAAAAGAATATGAACAGATATTTAAACAGCATACATTTTATCAGTGATTCTAGCAGGGGAGCTCAGCTACTCGTACACTCTTGACCAAAGAATGGTTCTCACGTTCTCAATGGAGTAGGTGTTTTGAGGACCCAGTGCTGAGGCTGCCAGGCTCCGGGATGTCAGTTGAGGTGTGGAGGAAAGAAAGCTTTGCTGTCGCCTGTCAATATGTTAAGTGCTGCCAAACCCCTGCCCCTAGTATTGTCTGAGGAGAGAAGGTCACTTGTAGATTATATGTTCCCAGTAGCCTAGAGTCTAAAAGTAGCCTCTTAACTCTCAGTCAGAAATTGATTTTTCATATACGACCTTATGATTATGAGTTTGGTTTGGGGGCTATACCCAAAACTGCTCAGACATCACTCCTGGTGGGCTCAGGGGACCATATGGGATGCAGGGAATGGAGCCTGGATTGGCCCCGTGCAAGGCAAACACTCTGCCCACTTCATTTTAAACTGATGTATATGATTAACATTGTATGTGATTAGTCTCAGCTAATTTTTAGGGCTGGAGCGATAGCACAGTGGGTAGGGCATTTGCCTTGCACACAGCCAAACCGGTCCACCATCCCTCTCAGAGAGCCCAGGCAATCTACTGAGAATATCTCACCCACACAGCAGAACCTGCTAAGCTCCCCGTGATGTATTCAAAATGCCAAAAACAGTAACAACACGTCTCCCAGTGGAGATGTTACTGGTGTCCACTCAAGGAAATCAATAAACAATGGGAGGACAGTGACAGTGCTACATTTTATTGAAAAGATAGTTGAACAGCATACATTTTATTCATCTAGCACAGCGGTAGGGCGTTTGCCTTGCACGCAGCCAACATGGCCGACCCGAGTTCGATTCCTCCACCCCTTTCGGAGAGCCCGGCAAGCTACTGAGAGTATCTCACCCGCATGGCAGAGCCTGGCAAGCTCCCCGTGACATACTCGATATGCCAAACACAGTAACAACAAAGTCTCCAATGGAGACGTTACTGGGCCCGCTCGAACAAATCGATGATCAACGGGAGGGCATTTACTTTATTTACTTTAATAAGTTATTAGCATGTAAAATACAAATGTAATTCATAGAATTTAATAGGTAAACAATCCAAACATAAGTGGAGGAAATATTTGATTAGATTCTTCTACAAATAGCACATAGAAATGAGCAAGAGACACAATGGAGGATGTTCACCGCTTTTATATAGGGAAAATTCAGACTAAAATAACAAATGAAGTATCCCCAGACGTCTGTGTGTATGGTTATTACTTGAAAGAAAAAGAATAAAGTGTTGGGGAGGAAAAAGAGAGAAGAGAACCCTCATACACTTTATAGTTTTCACATTGGTATAGTTATTATGAAAATCAGTGTGGAGATCACTCCTAAAACTATAAATAAAGATTTTAAACAATCCAATCACATCATTTCTGGGGATTTAATGAAACAATACAGATACACTAATTTGAAATGATATATGTGCTGCCATGTTTATTGCAGAATTATACACAGTATCCAATAGATGGAAACAGAGTGTTCATCAGCAGATGATTGGACACACAAGACATGATTAATAGATAAATACACAAAATGGAATACTCTGATGGAATATAAAATGAAACTCTGCCATTTACAGCAATGTGGATGACCCTAGAGAATATTCTGTTTAGTGAAATAACTCAGATAAAGAAAAACAGTCACCAAAAGATTATACTCATGTGTGGCATATATAGAACCCAATAAAATGGATGGAATAAATCTGACAAAATAAAACTTTTAGACTTTATGATAAAATTAAAGCTTAACAGAAGGAAATATCGGAGGCAGTGGATTAAAAGGAATATTCGTGGTCAGTTGGAGGAAAGGCTATCAATTCCATGGTGAATAAAATAATTTGACATTTAGTGTTTAACATCATGTGATGTAGGCAAATTTCAATTTGTCAGGTTACATACCTGAAAGTTATATTACAATTGAAATCTACTTCAATAAATATTTATTTAATAATGAGCATGGTATTGATTATTGAGAATGTCATAATTGCCAGGCTTCTTAAGTTTGCTTGATATACACATTACAAGGAATAAAATAGATTCTTTAAAAGAACCAAAATTATCCCAAACCTAGAGACTGTAGTTTTGCAAGTTTATTTTTATGTCTGCTTGACCTGCTTTGAGAAGCCAAATTGTCATGAGAATTGGAGAGAACAAGCATGAAAAGTGGTTGCTTTTACCAAGTGGTACCATGGGAGGAATCAGATTGAAATTTAAAATGTGATATAAATTATTCACCATGATGTTAACATTTTAAACAGAGTCTTTTCGCATATCTTATCCCATTGGGATCCAGGATGATCCTCTGAGGTAGATAAGACTAGTATCATTATCCCCACTCTACAGATGAGGATATTTATGTCCTTGAAAGTTAAATGAGTTGCCCAAGGTCAGACAATATTTAATCTAGAAAAAGATCCTAGTGCCCTTTATTTCTGGTTTTTTTTCCCCCTGCTTGCTACTGAGAAAACAGACATTGTGCTCACTAATATTCAGACTGAGAGGGAACAATACAATTTGATTTCACAGAAAAACCCAACAAGTATTATCATAGATTTTAGTACATATAGTGATTTTTTATGTTAAAACACATACACAATAACCCATAAGTCATAAACTATATTTTACAATAGATACATCAGTGAATATCTTTCTAACATTTATCAAATATAGTTAAAGAGTACCATCTTAGGAGGGAATTTATTATTATCATTTTATCCTATTTTATTATATGAAACATTAGCAATACCTTAGTTTTATCTTCAGAATATTCTGAATCTACCCCAAAACACTCTAATCTTAATCACCTTTATGTTTCATTGGGGTATTGAAATAATCTCTAAAATACTCTCAATCTTTTCTTAAACTTCTATAATTTAGTTATGTTTTGTGTAATTCAGAGTTATATTTTAGAGTAATTTTTAAAAAATTAATTTGATGTTCACAAAGTTGTTCACAATAACTGATCACATTCAATATTTCAACACCAATCCCACCGCCATTATACCTTTCCACCACCATTATTTCGAATTTTCACTCCAGCCTGCTCCACAGGCAGATGCTAGATAATTTACTTTGCATTGCTTGTTATGGGGCTGGAGCGATAGCACAGCGGTAGGGCATTTGCCTTGCACGCAGCCAACATGGCCAACCCGAGTTCGATTGCTCTGCCTCTCTCGGAGAGCCTGGAAAGCTACTGAGGGTATCTCACCCGCACGGCAGAGCCTGGCAAGCTACCCATGATGTGTACTGGGCCCGCTAGAGCAAATCGATGAACAACGGGAGGACAGTGATAGTGACAGGTGCTTGTTATGAAGAGTATGCGATATCTGTAAGGGTCTATCTCTCAGTGATTCAATATAAAAGTAAAAAATAATAGTATGAGATGTCCTGGAATTCTAAAATTTTTAACAATTGGGTTCCAGAGACATCTCTACAGCACGCTGCACTGTTCCAAGACTCATTTGTAAGTCTCTGGATCAAGGCCATTATTGTGCTTAAATGGAACCCAGAGGCAGTTAGTTTGTGGGCCTGACAATCAGATGTGGAGATGTTAAGGGACAGCCATTCCCCTGCTCCTTGAGTCCTGGAGTTTTCAGTCACTGGTCCCGTATATCTGGGTTTTTCAGCAGATTCATTCTCTTGTGGATGAATGATGTGAAGGATGAAGGAAGAGCCTGTGAAGATTTGCCCTGAGCGCAGTGGTGATTGGGTTCTGGAGGTTTGTGGCAGCAGGAGTTTATTTGGAGCAGGTGGAGGGACGATGCCTGCTCCCATTTGGGGAGCCCTGGTGAAGTCTACCTGGTGCACACTTTTTATGAGAGTTAAAACGATTTTCTAGGGTTCTGAATTAAATGACTCATTCTTTATTATTATTCTTACTTGTATTTTTTTTTAATTGACTCACCATGAGATACACAGTTACAAGTTGGGTTTCAGTCATACAATGTTTCAATGCTCTTACCTCTGCTAGTGTACATTTCCCACCATCAATGTCCCTAGATTTCCTCCCATACCCCCAGTCCCCAGGCTGCCTCTGTGGCAGGCATTTTTCTTGTCTCAATCTCTCCCTCTCTCTCTCCATCTTGGGCGTTACGGTTTGCAATACAGGAACTGAGAGGTTGTCATTTACCTACTTTACCTGCTTTCCTTTACCTGCTTTCAGCATGCATTTCTTTTTTTTTTTTCTGTTTTATTTATTTATTTATTGAATCACCGTAGGAAAGGTTACAAAGCTTTCAGGTTTACGTCTCAGTCATGCAAATATCAAACACATTTCCCTTTACCAATACTTTTTTTTTCCATGAAGAACCCCAATAAAACCCCACTCCCCACCCCTCCCAGTCCCTGTGGGGCAGATGAATTCTAGTTAACACTCTATCTGCTTTGATTAGATTCATTGTTTCAATAAAAGATTCACCACTATTATTTAGAGTTTACCCCCCCCCCCCAAATCAGACATGCTGAAAAAGCATTGTGAAGTGGTTTGCTTTCTACAGCTGGGTTCAAGAATTAAATGTTGTTTTTGGATTTCTGCTATTTTACTTATTGACCCTGGAAGTATTTATACTGAAAGTAAGATAGTTAAGAAATTGGTTTCTGTGCTCTGGAGTCGTGGCCGTGCTGGAGAGCCGCTAGTGGGGGGCAACTGGTGGCCTCGGTAGGGCGTGAAGGGCGGACCGAAACGTCCCCTTTCCCATGAGGCAGCATGCATTTCTTATCCAGAGTGATCATTTCCAACTATCACTGTCAGAATGGTCCTTTCTCTTTCAAAACTGCTTTCTCTTCCCAGCACTTGAGACAGGCTTCTACCATGGACCAATCCCCCTGCCCCTTGGTTCTACTGTCCTTTGTTATTAGTCTCAGAGTATGTTTCTTTTATATTCCACATTTAGTGTGATTGTTCGATGTGCCTCAATGTTCTATTCGACAATTTTCAGTGAATTCCCACAATGTCTAGAATAGAATCTGCATCCTTAAGGTGACATAGACTAGCAACTGACTTCCATTTATCAATAACCCTTTATCCTATCTTTGTCTTAATATCATGGATTTCTGTAATTCTACCTTGGTAACTATTATATCCCCTAACTTACTGTGTGGACCAATGTGTATATAATAATATACAATTTATGAGTCTTAACCTTAAACAATTTATATGTACTTTATTTTTATCTCCAATAGATCAATACCAAGAGGCAGTGAATTAGGCAAGCAACAGGTAGCAAACAATAATAATAATACTAATAATAAATAACCTATGAGCAGTGTCACTTAAGAACCTCAGAGTATTCATCTCTGGAATGTGATATTAGAAAAAAATACATGCCTACTGTGCCAATGTATTTGGGAGTTTACATTTATGCGGACTAGTTGGTAAGATGTTGATAAGTTGGCCAATGTTGTTACTAGTTGTTAAGGGCATAGCAAGAATTATATTTGTATCCCAAGACAATTGACTGCTCTCTTACTTACAATGTTTCAGTGTAATTATCTCAGGCTGGAGCGATAGCACAGCGGGTAGGGCGTTCGCCTTACAAGAGGCCAACATGGCTGACCCAAGTTCGATTCCTCCGCCCCTCTCGGAGAGCCCGGCAAGCTACCGAGAGTATTCGATATGCCAGACACAGTAACAACAAAGTCTCCAATGGAGACGTTACTGGGCCCACTCGAGCAAATTTAAAATAAAGATGACTATTTTGTTAATTCAGTATGCATGTAAAAACATTTAGAGTTTTGCTACAATTACTTTCAGAATTCTCCATTTCATCATTCCTCCATTCCACAGTAAGTCAACTTGGTTACTAAAACTCTGGGACAAGCATGGAGTGAGTCTTCAAATCAGATTTCAAAAGATTATCTTGTATAAATTTATTCTGGGAATTATTTTCATATACTCTTCTTGAGAATTCAAAATTTTATGAACTCTCTGTGATGGAGTAGTGGGTTAACATACATAGAATTGAGGAATAAAGCAGGGAATTTTTATAGTGTGAATTTATTTTTGAATATGGAATCAGTTAATCACAGACATTGACTTGTGCACTTGAAAATTGTGTTTCTGAGGAATTGTTTGAGGATTTTTAGAGCAGATATTGATAGTAAGAAGAAGAGTTGTCTTCCCCAGGTGCTCTAAGAATGGCCCAATATCTCAGACATAACTTATTTAACTAAATCATTATCTTTCAAAGAGATTTTAGAGAAAGATACATCATTCCATACTCTTTCTACCTAAGTAAATGGGGTCATCAGACATAACCTTTGTCTTTTGCTCCCAAGGCCCCTTCAATGCTGCTAATGCTATTCTTTAATGTTGAGAGCCACATGAGTCATAGTTAATATGTATCATTAATTTTAAAGCTATATTGAAGCAGAGATTATTGTTTTGTCAAAATAATCTATTCCAGTGGGATACTCTGAATCATTTCAAGCATTTCAAATCTAAAACATGAATTCTTTGTTTTATTTTCTGTGTCACTAAGAGATCTATAACTTATTCACATGCTCCGCTCTACTAAGAGTATTGAATTACTAGGCATATATCGAGGTCAGCATCAAATGCATAATAACAGAATCCACATAAGAGGAATATAATTAAAGGCACTCATAAAATATCACACAGACTATTGACCAATAATGAGACATACAAGGCATCACCATAGGTCATTTATGACACAGTATAAGAGGTCAAGAGCAAATAAAAACCTCAACACATCTTGATATCTAAGAAAATACTATAGAAAGTAATGCAAGTGTTGAAGATTTATGTGTGCCTTCCTCCAACTCAGATATTGAAATATTTATCCCTAGTATTTAAAGAATGAATCCATAAGGACACAAGATTAAATGAGGTCATCTGTTTTATTTCCTAATATGATTGGAATAGTGTCTTTATAGAAAAAGAAAGAGATAACAGTGCACACATTCAGTAATTTACACATGCACAGAGTAATGCTATGAAGAAGAAATGAGAAGATAATAGTACACATGCCAGTAAGAGAGGTCTTAACACAAGGCAACTATGCTAGCACCTTAATCCTGTACTTCTAATCTGTAGAACTATGAAAAAGTAAAATTCTTCTCTTTATGTTATAGTCAGCCAGTACATGATATCATAAGTCAACTGTAGCACTGTAGCACTGTCCTTCCATTGTTCATTGATTTGCTCGAGTGTGCACCAGTAATGTCTCCTTTGTAAGACTTGTTACTGTTTCTGTTTTTGGCATATTGAATACACCATGGGTAGCTTGCCAAGCTTTGCCATGGGGGTGGAATATTCTTGGTATCTTGCTGGGCTCTCTGATAGAAGTGGAAGAATTGAACTAGAAAAGATTAATAATACCAATATTAAAATTTCAAAAGATACATTTTATATGCAAAATATTACATTATTTCAAATTTCTGAATTTTTTATGAATATGTGCTAATATTAATATTCCCGTTGAGGGAAAATGATGTGTAGCAGTTGATGTACTTAAAGTCATTGAGTATGGAAGAGTTTGGGCAAAACCCCAAGAACACATGACATAAAATTTATATTTCCAGATAATACATAATTATGGGCTGGAGTAATAGCACAGTGGTAGTGCATTTGCCTTGTGCACAGCCAGCCTGGCCAAGCTGGGTTCGATTCTTCCGCCCTTCTCGGAGAGCCCGGCAAGCTACCGAGAGTATCTCGAGCGGCAAAGCCTGGCAAGCTACCCGTGATGTATTCAATATGCCAAACACAGTAACAAGTCTCAAAATGGAGATGTTACTGGGCCCGCTCTAGCAAATTGATGAACAATGGGAGGACAGTGACAGTGACAGTGACATAATTATATCACAATTGAGCTAGCACATGAGTATAAAAAATATGTATATAATGGTAATCAGAAATAGATAGTAATCTACAAGGACTAAAACATTTATAATTAAAATATAGGTATGTTATACAATTGTTCTGTATGCATTTCATAGTGAACATACACGTACTTCAAATTGCTCCTTTGTCTCTACAGATTAGTACAGATGAGATTAAATATCCTACATCTACCTGGTATTTTGCTATGTTGACAATTGATAAAGTAAAAGACTATATAAAATGTAAGGCTCTTTTGTTTTTTTGTTTTTGTCAACAAAGCAAAATAAGCAGCTAAGAAACATAAGAAAAGTATATTTGCATTCTCCTAATCTCCTATTTTATGCGTCTATGTTAATAATCCACAATGAAGTTCTACAATTTAATAATTTGCAAACAGTTAATAGTATTTTTATTAAGACCAGTGAAGCAAGAGGTTGAATCAAATTGCAAAATAAAATTTAAGGACAAATTTCAAGTGATGTTTAAATGTTTAATCAAGGAATTTCAGTGATAATATAAATGTCAAAATAAGAAACTTATGCATTGAAAGTTCAAAACACCAGGGTGTCTTATTCCTTTTATTGCTTTTTTAAAAAACATATTTTTAATCAACAATTTCTATTACCTAACTTTATGGCTCATAAACTGTCATTAGTTATTATACTACACATTTCACTTTCTACCCAACTAATAAAAATAAATAAGACAATTGAAGATATTTTTTTTTTTGTGTGAGTTTGTAATGAAAACTTTCAAGAACTTTTTATTTCCTTTTGCCTTCTCTCAGAAATTCTGTACATGAAGTGATGCATGTGAGATTTTTCTCAGAATTGCAAGTGAATATGGCATAAGGTGACTTATTTCACATCAAATTATTGTCTGAATCTTCTAAATCTTTAAACTTTTCTGTAGATGTGTGAATTGCTTTGCAAGTGTAGGAATGCTTACTTGTACATCAACAGTTCATTTTTGAATGTTTTGTTATGATTTCCACATTTATTACTATAATAAACTTTTGGGCATGATGGTGACATTATGTTTTTCATTTTACGTGTAGGGTCAATACATGTGTTAATATGGTTTAATATATGTTCCAGTGTTGCTGTTGGTGTGTATTTTTTTAATTGTACCATGTATAATTTTAAAACAGGTATCTTTCATGCTTTCTTTTTCTCCTTTTTTTCATTTGGTATGGTGACAGGGTAGGTCACACCCAGTGATGCTTAGCTCAGGGATTACTCCTGGCTCTGTGCTCTGTGCTCTGTGTTTAGAGATCACTCAGGGTGGCCCTCAGTAGACCATATATACATATGAATATATGAGAATAAAACACATTTCACACCAACATACTGGTCTTTTCAGAATTTGAATTATAATACAAAACTGTGCAATATAATTTATAGATTTGTGATACATAAAGTTGTGATGTTGCCCTTTTAGTTCAGTTGAAAAAAACATTTAAAATGCTTATTTGCCTGAAGAAATGTCTTTATTCTCCTTTAATTGCTGACAACTAAGTACACTAGGGTATTGTGCTGTGAATATGATCAACAGTACATTGAAATAGTTAGAAAACCTTTCTAATTATTTGAGTTTAAGTAATTTCTCCTTTGAATAACTGTGTTGAATTATAAACATAGGCAGAAAACATTTCTATCAATTTAACATAATTAATATACTCTGTGTGACTTCATCTACAAATAAAAGTGGACAATTTAATAATTGCTGCCATTTTTCTAAGCCACTCTATTTTAAACCATATTGTGTTCTGAATGTTTAAATTTTATCATCCTAAATGATTGTTTACCCTGACCATTTAATATGCATGCCTCAAAAGGAGATTGTGATTATGTTTTTCTCTCACTGGGCATTCTGTTTTCTTGGACTCACACATGGTTCGAGTGTTTCATTTTCAATATCACACAAACCCTGAACCCTCATCAAAACTGTGAATATCCAACAGGTTTACTAGTCGTTTCTTATAATCATCTTTCAAATGAACTGTCATCACAGTCCTAATCTGTCTTTGGCTACCTTAATTGTTCCCACCTTCCCTGCCAAGTCTTCCACTACTTGAAAAGTTTGGTAAAGATTTTAAATGTATTCATGTGTTTCTGTAAAACATGTGCAGAACCTTATCTGAGCAACCATCATGAAAGCTAGTCATCACACTCCAACATTATCTTCCAAACATTTCCAAACATTATACCTTTATCCTACTTGGACAGAGAATTAAATATATGTTGCATCTGAACTAAAACCAAGAAGGTGATTACAATAGTCAATTACCCAGATGTTTTATTGATTTGTGGCCCAAAGTCCAGATGTTTGAAAATATCTAGGATTGGTATAATACAAGTGCCTACAACGACTTTATTCTAGTCTCTTTAAAGAGATAATGCTGTTCTGAGATAATATGTTTTAGAAATAACTTTTTCGAGGGACAGACATAGAAAAATTGCATTCATCTTGGAAATATAAAGTAATAAATTGGGAGACTAACACCCAAGAATAGCCAAGAAAAGTACCTGGAGTTTCACTCCATGGCTT
This sequence comes from Sorex fumeus, assembly GCF_029834395.1. Classification (NCBI taxonomy): domain Eukaryota; kingdom Metazoa; phylum Chordata; class Mammalia; order Eulipotyphla; family Soricidae; genus Sorex; species Sorex fumeus. The sequence goes on along the minus strand of NW_026606185.1, from coordinate 43,343,240 downwards.
GGAGGCCAGCTGCACAAGCTGGGGGAGAAGGCAGCTCAGATAGAGAAGGGAGTACTCAATAAAGGGTGGTGGCCTGGGGGACATAAAGTAACAGAATAGGAGATTAATGCCCAAGAATAGCTGAGATCAGTACCAGGATGATTACTCCATGGCTTAGAGGACAGCTGGGCATTCTAGGGGAAAGGACAGCTCAGATAGATAAGGTGGCACCAAATAAAGGGTGTTTGGACGATCCTCCCAGGATGGGAGATGCATGTTGAAAGTAGACATTGGACCGAACATGATAGCTACTCAATAACTCTTTTGCAGACCACAACACCCAAAAAGAGAGAGAGAACAAAATTGAATGCCCTGCCACAGAGGCAGAGTGGGATGGGAGGGATGGGGGTGGGAGGGATACTGGGATCCATGGTGGTAGAATATGGGCACTGGTGGAGGGATGGGTATTTGATCATTGTAAAATTGAAACCCAAGCACAAAAATATGTAAGTCTACAACTGTACCTCATGGTGTTTCACTAATAAACAATAAAAAATAAATAAAATAATAAAGGGTGTTGGGAGGATAGTCCCAGGATGAGAGATGCATGTTGAAAGTAAATTACAGACCAAACATGATTGCCACTCAATGCTTCTTTTACAAACCACAGCACCCAAAAGGAGCGGGAGAACAAAAGGGAATGCCCTGCCACAGTGTTGGGGTGAGATGGGGGAGTGAGGGAGGGGTGAGGGATTCCAGGAGCATTGGAGGTGGGGAATGGGCAATGGTGGAGGAATGGTTGCTCAAACATTGTATAACTAAAACCCAAGCACAAAGATTTGTAAGTCTACAACTGATGTTTCACTAATAAAAAAATAAATACATGAAAGAAATAACTCTTTCATTGTATTTTCCTATATATGCAATCATAAGAAAACAGACAAATCAAAAACTTCAGTTCTGTGGCAACTGCTGTAATATCTAATTAGTTATACAATTATCCTATTAGAATCTTTTTGATCTACTGTCTGCCATTAAAAGTCTAGATAGCAAAAAGGAAGTAAATAAAACTATAAGCATTTGTATCACTGACAAACACAAATGTAATATAGTGATTTAATTTCTTTGTTTTTTTGTTTCAAGCTCCAAATTATAGCTTCTTTTCCAGACCCTCTATAACTGTAATATTTCTTATAGAAATTATTTTCCAAGATACTTTGCACAGACAAGGCAAGAAAAGTTTATAACTATCTTCTTGTCAGCTACAGATATTATTCCCATTGTGTCCTTGTTGAATTAAAAAAATTAAACTGCAAAATTGGCACTGGAAGATTGACTGGATTCTAAATGAACTTTCTGATAGTAATGCAAAACTAGAGGGAGCAGAGCATGAGTAACGAAGGGAAATACAAGGCTAAGTATTAAAAAGTAATTAGCGAGCTCATCCCTGACAACTCTTTGATGGCCTGAATTGCTTCCAGAAAGATAAGAGTATATTGTTTAAAAAACAATTAAATCCCACATGCACATTCATAGAATTATTTCATATTCATATGCAAATAAAGAAGCTTGGATTCTTACTAACATACTAATATTATCAACAGAAAAGCATTATGCTTGGCAATGGCTTATTTGGATAAAAGCTATCCTTACTAAATATGTATACTATAGACCTATAGATTTAAAATGCTGTTAGGAATTGTGGTTAATTTTGCTATATGGTTAAACTCATTCAAATAGCATATTTTTATATTATACTAGAGTTTTTGAAAGGCATTAAATTGTTTGTACTAACATCAGAAACAAAATAAAGACAAATCTATTATTAGAACCCCCTTCCAGGTCTATATTTGTGGATAAATACATTATATGCATATATGTTTAATAAATTTAAATGACACATTGAAAACAGAAAGTTAAAAACCATCGTGGTTTATTCATGTGATTATAGAGCAGTAAAACTGAAAACTCCTTTCTTTCTAAATATATTCTTTTTTCCATAGAGGTCACCCCCACCCCCCAATGGTGTTTGGTGCCAAATACGATATAACAAGTTTAGGCTAGTTTTCTGGGTGATTATTATGGTAATCCACACACAGAACTCCAGATGACTTTTACATTATAGTTACTTTTTTTAATTTTTTGGCTGAAGTAGATATGCTTCTTATGTTGGTTATTGTCTCTAGTCCCACGATGTTCCATGTATGAAATGCAGGTCACACATGGGTCCCATGCTGGACCTGTGCCATGATTCTCACAGTGATTAATGTTCCAGTGGTCTGTCACTGGAGTTCTGTGATCTGTCTCATTCTGCTAGTGTCCAAAGCTCTTTATCCTGCTGATACTTATCCTCTGTCCTCGCACATGTGTATGAGATCTGCTGCTTTCCCTGCTGTCTTCCCAGACACAAATCAAGAGAAAACTACCTGTATTCCCTTTTATATCTTACTTACCACTGTCTGGAATTATTATTTCCACTGCCTGAACAATTTTCCTCTACATAACCAAGATTTAAAATGGCTCCTTGGGTTAACTAGATATTCTGTCACCTGTTGGAATAGCCTTCCCTCCTCCAGGAAGATACCCCCAAAACTCTGAGGGATTAGGGTAAAATTCATATCCTGATACAAAATCCTGCTGAAAATGGGACATGATTTCTTTCAGGACATCTAAAACTGTACTCTTGTCCCTTGTCAAAGGTGGCAGTGGAGAAGTTAGTTGCGGGTGAACCAATTCTCCAGACAATACCTAATGCTTAGTCTACACCTGAGTGTGCTGGGATGGGATTGTAAGAAGTGTTGGTGGTGCTTTGGGGGTGAGGGGCAGAGTGTGAGAAGAGGCATTAATCTGACACCAGGGATTGATGTCAGCATCTTGCACATGTTAAGCATCCCTTGAGCTTATCTACCTATCCTAACAAGTTCTTAACTTCCATTTGTAATCGCTTCCCTTCATGTCTCAGAATTAATTCATATTCAGATTATAATTTTACCCATTTCTTCAGGAAATCAGTATGATTTCACTCTTCTACACTCAGATCTTCTACTTTTTGTGATATTCATCTGTTTATTATTATCACCCAATCTCTTGCCTCATTGTGTTCCTAACATTTTTCCAAGTCTAGATAAAATACTCTTGCTTAGTGATCCTACTGACAAATGTCACATTTCTTACTAAGTCTAGCCTTTTCCCTTTTACTTCATAGTCAATCTAAGATACTTTCATTTATTACATCACTTGGTTTTAACTATTTCAAAAAAATTTATTTTTAAGACATTATTTTATTGACCAATTGCATGTCTCCACAGGTGTGAACTTACATATATATTACATAAAGTTGAAATACTCATTGCAAATGAGTAATAAAAATTTATTATGGTATTGTAAATTTTTATATAATTAACAGCATGGGCTGGAGCGATAGCACAGCGGTAGGGTGTTTGCCTTGTGTGCAGCCAGCCAGGCCGAGCCGGGTTCAATTCCTCCACCCCTCTTGGAGAGCCCTGCCGAGAGTATCTCGCCCGCGTGGAAGCCTGGCAAGCTACCCGTGACATATTCAATATGCCAAACACAGTAACAATGAGTCTCAAAATGGAGACATTACTGGACCCGCTTGAGCAAAACAGCACCTAATACCTCAGGATTATGATTTTCATATTTCAAAATCAAGTGTTTTGTTAAAAAATCATCTTTTAAAAACAGAGCCCAGAAGTAAATGCACACAAATATTTAGAGCTAATCTCTGAAAAAAAAAGACCATAGAATACGAAAAGAAAATATTTAAATATTGTTGGGAAAATTGGAGTGTTAGATGTTCCCAAAAAAGTAAAAGAAAGAAACTTAATCATTATCTAACACTATACAAAAATAACTCAAAATACGTTTAATACTTGTCTATTAATCTGAATTAATAAAACACATCTACTAAAACATAGGATATATACTCCAGAATAATCCAAAATCTCAACATATGAGATATATCGGAAAATAAATTCTATTGAAAAAATAGTAGCAAGAATAAATGATTGCTAATTCATCAAACTGCAAAGCATGTGCAAAAAAAACAAAAGGTAACTTAGCAGTTGGAAGAATATATTTTCATAGTGTGTTTCTTATAAGAAGGGTACACATGTATTTTTATAATATATAGTTATATATATGTGTGTATATACACATATAAAACCTTAATTGTTTTACAATATAAAAGCAAATAACCTTTTTTTAAATCTCAAAAAGTAACCTATTTATTTTAATAGCCAAAAGACTTACAAAAAAGACAAACAAATGACCCAAAGACACAGAAAATGAAATCAGCATGATATTCATTAGGAAAATGCAGACAAAAACACAATTTTATATTACTTTACACAGGTGAAAATTATGTTCACCAAAATATTGGATATAGCAAAAGTTGGCAGTGATATGGAAAGAAAGGAAGTTTGTTAGGGAGGATTTACATTGGTATAACCTTTGTGGAAAATGTTATGGAGATTCCTCAAACATAAAAAAATGTAAACTCTACTCCTTCCATTGCACTTATCTGAAAGATATGGAAACACTAACTCCAAAGGATATTTGCATTCTTGTGTTTATAGAAGCATAATGCACAATATTCCCCAAATGGGATTAGTTTAAATATCTATTACTAGGTACATAAAAAACTGTAATGTATATAATTAATATGTATACTGCCATTTTAAAAATATGAAATTGTCATCTATAGAATAAAATTCATCAATCTTGAAGTAATTATGCTATGTGAAATATGCAAAAAGTGGGAAAATTTCCATACGATTTCATTCATAGTCGGTGTATTAGTGAAGCAAATAGACTGGTACAAATAAAACTAACTCAACTCTTAATAAAACAATTATGATTATCAGAAGGAAAATGGTAAGAGAATGGAAAATACTGAATAGAAGGTCTTTATTATGTGGTTAGGGTTAGTGAATGAATTATACACACAAATATATGAATTCCCTAAATTCTATTTTATAGTAAAATATTAAAATCAAATAAAATGTAAAAATTAAAAAATTCTTTGAGTCAAAAATATTTGGGTATGTTTTCCAGTATCCATAAATAGTTATATATAAATTGTCATAAATTCAACAATACAGGTATGAAATATTATAGAAATTTAAAATAATTTTAACATAAGAAAAATGAATAGTGAATGTTATACAAATGTAAGAGATAATAAATCTAAAATGAAATACAAATTAGTAAATAATACTACATTCTCAGCTCTGAAAATATCTAAACTGAAGAAGAATGCCCAGTGAACTTCTAATCAGTAGTAGAAATGACTCCAGAAGCAGGAAACTACTTGCCCACTAATCTGCACATTGTTGAAAACAATAACATTAGTGTTAGGACCAAAATTTGTTCTCTCAGGTCTCCCCTAACTAGTATACTCTCAGTATACTCCCCTAACTAGACCAGAAATTCTGACCAATCAGTACTGTGGAATCTTGATGATAAAGTGAACTCTCAGTAATGTCAACTGTAGGCTTTGACCAAAGTTGAGGATGGAATGACCTTTCTTCCTGTGTAAAAATCATAAAATTACATCCTAATTTTAATTAAAAGAAGCTGCATTGTTTTTGATCCTTTGCACAAGCACTCAAAGAGACCTAGATCCACCCATAATGATCTACTGTCAAACCAGCCTGAGAGCTCAATGCTACAATTCAGTGATGTGGTATCCTTCTAGTACTGGGTTTCTGGGAACTTCTCGGGACACTCCAGTGATCCTCAGGAGGCCATAAATTACTGAGGATCAAACTGGAGTCCCACAAGTATAGAGCTCCACACCCCTGTGCTATATCAGCAAACTTCTAAGTACTAATTTAATTTTTAAATCACGTTTCAGGATCCAAATTAGTTAATAATTTCTCTCATTTGATTGTTGGTACAACGCAAATGTGGCTTAGCTTGAACTCTTTATCTTTCTTTTGTTTTGTTTTCTTTTCTTTTTCTTTTTTAAAAGTAGGAGTGGCTGGAGCGATAGCACAGCGGTAGGGCGTTTGCCTTGCACGCAGCCAACATGGCCGACCAGAGTTCGATTCCTCCGCCCCTCTCGGAGAGCCCGGCAAGCTACCGAGAGTATCTCGCCCACACAGCAGAGCCTGGCAAGCTACCTGTGTTGTATTCGATATGCCAAATACAGTAACAACAAAGTCTCCCATGGAGACATTACTCGGCCCGCTCAAGCAAATGGATGAACAACGGGAGGACAGTGACCGTGACTATGGTTTATTCAGCCACTGATTAAGCTGACTGAAACAGGCATGAACTCCACATTACTGGGCTTTATTTTTTTGTTGTTGTTTTATTGATTATCAATGAGATAGAACATTACAAACCTGCGTGATTGGGTTTCAGTCAATCAATGATTAAACACCCATCCTTCCACCAGTGTACATTTCCCACCACCAATATCCCCCTTTCCCCTCCTACCATCCTCCAACACCCTACCCTTCTGATTCTCTATGGCAGGTACTTTTCTTCTTTCTCTTACCTTTTTCTTTTGTGCATTATTTCTTATGGTTTGCAATAAAAGTACTAAGAGATCGTGTTTGTTCAGGGAGTTCAGTATTTTTATTGAGAAGGTAAGGCTGGAATAGCTTTTTATCTGAGTGGCAGCTTTGGGGTGTGAATGTACAGGGAAATGGGTGGGGCATAAACCTTCCTGCCCCTGAGAAAGCCTGGAGATTTCAGTCATAAAACCCACATACCTGATTTTTAACAGATTTTATCTTGGTGAGATCTGTCCTGAGATGGTGAAGTTTGATTAGAGTAGTGGCAGAACTTTTGGATTGTGGAAGTAGGAGGCTACAAGGGGCTCTGCTTGGACAGGAACCAGGCTAATCTGCCCCTCTACCATCTACCCTAATCTCTTCAGCCTTGTACACTGGTAGAAGAGCTCACATGGTGGTGCAGGAGTTGGTTCGTGGGTGTGACTGCCAGTGCTTCCAGGAGTTTAGGGAAGTGAGGGTGAGGAGGTAGCCCATACTAACTATAAGAAAGCATAGAAATTTCAGTCACTAAACCTGCATATCTGAATTTTCAACAGGTTAATATCTGGTGAAGTCTCTTCTCAGACAGTGGGTCCAGCCAGGGATACATTGGTGACTTTGAACTGTGAGACAGTTACCAGGAGCTCTGCTTGTGTGGACACCAGGCTAACCCATCACTCTCTGATTTTTCCCAGTCTGTTTAGCCTTTCAAGGATCTGAGATTAACTGTGACTTTTGATCTCTTAGGCAATTTATTTATGGATCTCAGAAGCAAGGTCAATAAGTGAACTTGTATAGCTGAGACAGAGGTAGTTTGTGGGTGTAGCTCCCATACACCTAACATTTGGCCATTTAATTTCTCAAGAAACTTAGTTCCAAGTTGTTTGATCTGGCCAGAAGCACAGCAGCAATTTTGTAATACCAGGAAGCCTGAAAGCACCATCAGACTGCTGATGCACTCTCCCCACAGGTAGATTGACCTGCTGGCGGCACCACACCACCTGATTTGGTTTCATTTTAATCTAACTTTTCGAAGCTTATAGGCTAAGTCTTCCTGTGATTTCAGTAATGTAAGTAATTGTCACAGTAGTGTTTTAGTAGTGGATAACTGGTATATAACTCATTGATATATAGTTACTACAAGTATCCCTATCTCATTGCCTAAAGAAGAATGTAAGTTCATCTAATCAGATGTTTTTAGAGTACCTTTGAATGATATATACCTCTTATACTGAATAAAGCTACAGTTATGCTATATTCTGTGATAGAGAACTTTAGGAATTACTGAAAAGTAGCAACAGGTGTGCAAGTGGACTGTAGTAAAGCCAAAATATTTGATCTTTGTTATCAAAGCGTTGTAACAGGATCTCACATTAGCTTAGGCTGAGCAGGCCTCTCAACAAATATTATGTGATGGAAATGTGATGTAAGTAAGTTAGTAACATAAATTATAAAGCTGATACTCCACTTCACTTTCTCTTTCTCCTTTAATTCAAATTTGTGATCTATTTAACATTTTCCAAAATCAGTTTGATGAGAAGAGAAAACCCAGGCATGAATCATAAATGAGTTACTTGGTTATGATGAGGGGAATTCTAAAAGACAGTTATGAGTGGAATTCTTATAATAAGTGTAAATTCAAATACTTAAATTGACAAGAAACTATAAGTAGAGGGAGATATAACTGAGGAGATATTACTGAGGGAGATATTACAGAAAAAAAATAGTGGTGTCTGTTTTAATCAAAGGGCAAAATAATTGGAAGATCAGAGATGATGAAACCTTGGGAATAACTGAAATTATGACCTTTGGGAATAGATGAAATTGAGCTAAAGTATTATATGATAAGGGATTGGAGAGATAGTATAGGTGCTAAAGCACTTGTTTCATATGAGATTGATCCATGTTCAGTCCACGGCACTTCATGTGGTCACTTGAGCCTCTGAGCTCAGTACCAGGAGTAAGTCCTGAGTACCATCTGATGTGGTTCAAAGCAACAACAACAACATCAAAAACATAAAACTCATATTGCCCACAAGAAAACATATACAATGGATGAGATTTTTGCTAACAAACTATACATAATGAGGGGTTTTCTTGTTGTTCGTATCTGTTTCAGCCTCTAAACTGTTTGCAGAATAGACTTTTCAATAGGACAGCAATTGATTTAAAGATGGAATTTAAATTAGCTTATTGTTGAGGTCTATGTAAACAGGCAGAGTTGGGTCTTATTGCTGTCTATTGAAATTTGTACTTATTGGACCAGAGAGGTACTGAGACATGATTTGAGAAGACCGGCAATCCAAGTGACAAATTATTATATTATATTTTACCTTCCTGCTAAGGCAAACTGAGTGTTCCTACTATGATTTTTCTCTCCACAGGCCATGAATTTGCTTTGCAGATTGACTGTACCAATACTTGTAGTTTGTTGAAGAAATATATAATGACTTGTTTACTAAGACAAAACCCTGTACAGAATTATCTCCATCCCATTTTACATTTTACATTCCATTTTATATCCCACACCTATTTTACATTGAGGGTGGTATTATGGATTTACTTTTATTGAAACATTATGAGCAGTAGATAGAATTAAAAATGTCACTTAACTTTTAGTCACAATTAATTAGTGGTTTTATTTCTTGCACTAATAAATAAATTTATTAGTTACGTTGGTAAGTTTGTTAAAAAGTATAAAAACTATATAAAGCATAAATGTTGTAATATATATATATATATGTTACCCTAGGACAATTAATTTAAACAAGTTATCTTATGCAAAAGTGTATATTATGCCATATTATTGTTTATATCATTGAATAAATGGCAAATCATAGATAATGTAATATTAATATGAATAGGAATGAGTTTAGTTAAAATCCTTTTAAAGTGAAAGGGTTTTAATAAGTTATCCTAGACAAAAAAAATTTGAAATCAATATCTGAGATTGCAGGGCTGGAGCATATGTCTTGCACGCAATAACCTCAAGACTGAGCCTCAACACCCCATTGCCCTCTTTGTATCACAAATATAGCCCTGATGACCTTAGCTCTGAACCGTCAGGCTCAACTGTTGCCAAGGATCACAGGAGTGGCTGTAAAATATCTGAACACTGCCTTTGGATGCTCCTCCTTCCAAGTTCCTATTGAAAGGAATTTTAAAAAAAACATTTCAAATAAAATAACTTGCTGTAATCACTAAAGGCAACACTTAGTAGCTACAATGTCAATGTTATAGGTCTAATGTCTACTCAAAAGCTTCAATTAGATAAAATAGGGTTAGGTCTTTTGTTACTAGAATATAAGAATCTTGTATTAAAATTAATCCGAAAGAAGGATATTAATGTTAATTCCCAGGATCAGACTCTCAATCAACTCATTAATTGACAATTTGATCATATCTCCAGAATCTAGGTTGATCTCTAAGTGAAGAAAAATGTAGCTATACGGAAGTGTAAGTTTTTGTAAAGAATGGATATTTCTTAGGTTGGAAGTTAACTGTAACATTATTAAATATATATGTATATCTGTATTGCATGAATATGAACTCTTAGTTTTCAATGAAAATCTGTAAAACTATATACTATGAACATATTTTAGCTGATGAACAAGCAGTTCTCAAAAATCACCCTACTTCTTAGAGTGCAGTTTAATGTTCAAACATCATTATGACACACACATAAAAACATGATTCTCCCAACAATCATGAATAGGAAATTCAGAGGTATGTGCAATGTAAGTCACAAAAACACATATACACAAAACACACAAAAATACAAAGACACACACTTGTTTTGTAGAGTACTAAGAATTAGATAATATACTTTAAATATGTTGAAAATAAAATTTGACAATTTTTACCATACACTCAGCAGAATTATTTTACTTCATGAATTAGTTTTCAAACCATTTTAAAAAGAAAACTACACACAGAAAGAGTAGAAAGTCTTTCAACAAATGTCACTGTCAAGTTCTATCTGTCTCTCTGGGGTTCAAGAATTTCTTTCTCTTTCCTATTATAGATGAGACTAACAAAGGCCTTTAGACATAGTGACCAAACTATAAAGTATCAGAGAAAGTGTAGTTATTTCATGTGTTAGCTAGAGTTAATATCAAATATAAATCATAAACTGTTAGTCTTTCTAATCAGAAACCTGATTCAAAGTTAAAATAGTAAAAATGAAAATAAAATAGCACTGCAATGCTTTTAGATTTAAGTGCTCCCAATTGACTAGATTAGCTTTCAGGCCCCTTCACTTGTCTAACCTTTCTTTTATATTTTGAAATACTAATCAATAGAGGTCCCTTCTCTTAACTAAATAAGTCTTTCAAGGTGAAAAAAAAGTCACTAAATTAATATTTATTTTGCAACATAAAAGATCCAGGGCTATCTACAAACAGTATAATTAATTGGGATTAATTTCATGTGCAAATTTTGTCATTGCAGGTGTTGATGGAGTAATACATCAAAGGGACTTCACCTCTGTAAAAAATCAATGCTAACATAACCTTGATTACTGTTCCTGTGGATGTCATATATAACACTAATCAGTCATGGTTTGTAGAAAACATCTTAGAGAACAAATATAATTTGCTTTTTTATTGGCATTTTTCAAGATGAGAGATAATATGCATTCATTGGGCAAGCAATTCTCTAAGAGAATACAATGTCCTATGGGAAGAGGTGGCAGCAGTGTTGGTACACATGGGGATGGTTAGGGAGAAATTAGTTATGTCTAAAGTATTATTCACATTTATACGAAAAGTACTGACTCCGTTTTGAGAATAGAGACTCCTCATGACACTTATAGAAAAACCAGAGAGCTTAATTATTTTAAAGAACAACATTTTGACTCACCCTAAGAAAAAAATAACAGTTTTCATATAATTCCTAACCATATTCCTAAATATCCTGGGCCTTCCATTGTATCATTCATGAGATATGTAATAAAAATTAAAACTGCATGCTGACAGAACCAGGAATATTCCCTGAGCACTAACAGATGCCCACGGCAGACCACCCCCCCGGTCCCCAAACTATAGTTATAATTCTTTTTTTCCAGATTTGTACATTGTAGTAACGTCTCCATTGGAGACTTTGTTATTACTGTGTTTGGCATATGGAATACTCTCGGTAGCTTGCCGGGCTCTCCGAGAGGGGTGGAGGAATCAAACTCGGGTCGGCCATGTTGGCCGCTTGTAAGGCGAACGCCCTACCGCTGTGCTAAAGTGTCTTCAAATTATTTGTTATTCTAGAGGCTGGAGAGATAGTACAGGGTTAAAGAGGTGCTTGCTTTGCTTACAGATGAACTCAATTCTATTCCCAGCACTTAATATGTTCCCTGGAGCCTACAAGGATGATATCTGAGTACAGAGCCATGGGTAAGTCCTGAGCATAGCTGGGAGTGACCTAAAACCAAAAAGCAAAACAACACAAAAGCAATCAGTCAGATTTTTCATGATATGATTATCAATATTAGAAGTTTTATTATTTCTAGAATTATATTGTTAAGTAACCAATGAACATATATTAAAAATCTATTCATTCAAGGTGCATTAACAGTTATAGTAAAAAGTAATACAGTTAACGCAAATATGGAACAAATAATATATACATGATGGTATTTTCCAGACTCCATTTGAAATAAAATCAATAATATTTTATATAGGAAATAGATTGCTGTAGCCTAAAGCTAATATATGATTTCATATATCTTAAGTTGTATTTTATGAAAGACTACATGTATAGAGTTTGAGGACAATGTGAAGGCATATATGCAGGTATTTTGTAAGGGAGAAAAAGCAAAGACTTAGAGATGAGAATGTGAATGTAGTAGAACTTCTATTTCATCCTCTCCTTTTGAAATTCCATTTGTTTTAAGAATATATGAAATTTTGAAAGATAACTTTCTAATTTTAGAAATCATCCTCGTACTAAAGTCGTGTTTTAGAAAACAAATGGAAAACCGTGTTAAATACATTTAATAACCAAAGCCTTAAAGGCCCGTTGGCTTTAGCTTTAATGCCATCATTTGAATATAATTGTTAACGAACCCATGTTATGGTGCTCAGCACTTGAAGAGTTGAAAAATTGAGAGATGGAACAGAGGACTTTTATTCAGATATTAGCAAGCTAAGAAGATGGGAAGCTTACACAAAAAATTAATGCAATCTTACTGTAAGCTTGGGGCTTGGGTGATAAATGTTTGGTTGATTGGGAAAGTACATTAGAAGAAATGTATAGATAGTGGTTCCATTGGGAAGGAGAGGGATTCCTGTCTCAAGCCGGCCTCACTACTGTCAGTTGTTAATGAATCCTCAGAGACGGATGGTCTGTTCCTTCAAAAACTTTGAGATAACTTGGTTAAACAACATGCATCTCTAAGGTCTGCATGAATCTTTAAGCATCTTCCAGATGGCCTGGTATTTGTTTTATGCCATAACTAGAGGTGATTTAACATTAAACATACAATGCTTGAGAACATCTTTTAGGAATGAGAGACAGGGTCAAGGGGGAATGAGAGGTTGTAAGAACACATGTACAGTACAAGATGGAGTCTCTAATGCTTCTTCACTTATGCAGTGGTAATTGCATCAATCACCTTTCTCCATTCCAAATCATTCCAATTCATTTCTACAAACATAAAAATAAACTCTTGCTTCTACAACCTTATGCTTGATTCAGCCAAGATTGTGTATGGGTCTCTCCAGTATAAATGTGATCTTCCATTTTGAATTTATGCTTTATTAAGACGTCTAGTCCTCTATTTTATGTTGTATTTAATACTCTAAAAAATTCAGATTAAAAAAAATTAAATCCAAATCCATTCACTTGGTGTGCACCTTGTTCTGACCTGACAATGAAGGTAGAGACACCAGAAATCTCATAATAACCTATTATTATAGTAAAATGTAAATTTCCCTGTAAGTTGTAAGTGCTTGAATATATCTTGATGTCCAAGGATGAAGCACATAATTTTTCGAAGTTTCACTATCTGTTCACACTGCTGACTTTTTTTTAAATCTACTAAAATTCTTAGGGATCTCTAGAATTTTCGAGGCATCTTTTCTCACTTTTCATTTTTGTTTCCAACTTCTGGTACAATATATTTGCCAACAGAAAACATAGGGTAGAGTTAACTTGTAAATTTTTCATATTACACATTATAAGAATGCATCAGAGAATTATGTAGAACTCCCTAAGCTGTAGAAGACATACTAGAGTTACACTTGTGAAATTTTGTGCTCCTAAAACTTATTATTTTACAGATCAATTTTTGAAATTTGAAAGATCAAAGATAATATTATTCCTAAACAAAATTAAATTTATAATTTTTTTTATTTTTAATGTGAAATTGCTGTTTCTTAGTGTCTTGGCTGGAGAGATAGGAAAGTGGGTAAGTGAATTACTCTGACAAGCTATCAGCATGAGTTAAATCCCCAGCACTGCATATAATCTATTGAGCCCAGTAAAGAGATTATATGAACACAAAGCCTGAACACAGAGCCAGGAGTAAGTCAGCCCTGAACATAGTTGGGAGTGGCCCTTAATAAAATATCGAAAAAAATATCTAAATATATAGAAGTAATTGATATAAATATAGACAGGTTAATACGAATATAGATGATATATATGGATAAAGATACTGATATAGATAGATGAGAAAAAATCTCTTTTAGAACTTATGAAGAATTTTAAAAAACATGTTCCCCTTTATATAAGGATCAAGAATAACCTGTTCGATATTGCTCGATTTTTTCTGTTATCATTTACAAAATTGCTATCATGAATTTATTGCTCTGATGATAGCCTGCAGTCAAATTTAGATTGCCATTAAAATATACTGTGTCCTATTAAATAACAGTCACTGATTTACTAGTGTTGAACATAACAACTCAATTTTGTAAATCATTTCTAAAACATTTTAAGTTATTTTAGGTTCCTTTTCTTGAAATAGAATACATCAAAATTATAACCATATTAACAGTTATCTTTTGATTCTCAATATATAAATAATATAATTTTGGATTTTAACATATTTTACTCACACTAGGACAAAAAATGGAAAAATTAAATGTAGAATATTTGAACTCCAGTCAATTTATCAGATTTTCACGGAATGTCAATCTAGCACTGTAGCACTGTCCTCCTGTTTTTCATCGATTTGCTCAAGCGGGCCCAGTAATGTGTCCATTATGAGACTTGTTGTTACTGTGTTTGGCATATTGAATAGGTCACTGGGAGCTTGCCAGGCTTTGCTGTGCGAGCGAGATACTCTCCGTAGCATGCCAGGCTCTCCGAGAGGGGCGGAGGAATCAAACTCGGGTCAGCCAGGTTGGCTGCGTTCAAGGCAAACGCCCTACCCGCTGTGCTATTGCTAATATGGTAAATTATTTCTGTCTTTGCCTGAGAATATTTTTATTTCTCTCTCTTAAATGATAGAGTAGCTGCTTATTCAGTTCAAAGCTGTCAACAGTTTTCTCTGAGTTTATTAAACATATTGCATTTTCTTATTGGTTTTATCAATATTTGGAAGGTCTAAAGTTAATTCAGCTATTAGCTCTGAGTACTGAATAGTTATTTTTCCTGTTAAACATCTTTGGTTTTATTTAAGACATTTTCTTTGTCTCTGACTTTAACTAATCTCATTAAATACTTTAAAAGTGTCTAATTTTTATTTATACTGCTCAAGATAATAGGATTTTCTTTTAAGTTGAAACACATTCTTTCCTCAATTCTAGCAAATTACCTGCCATTATTATTTTATCACCCCATCATTTGACTGACATCTCTCATGACTTCTTTATGCATTTAATATCATTACATTTAAGTTCACCATTTTTATTCTCTTTTTATTCACCTTTTATTTTTGTTCTAGTCCTTTCTAATCCTCTTTATTTTCATGAAATTTATTATATTTTTCAGTATATTTTCTTATTATTATGCTTTACTTCATGTAATGTACATGTAATTACCTTTAACATAAGATTTAAAATATTTTAATATACGACAATTTTTCAATATGTTATTTATTTTCACAACATACTTTCCTCAAGTTTTAATCTTTTCATTTTGTTTTTTAAAAATAGTCAAATTGTCATTTGTAAATTTTAAACTGTGAGATAGTCAATGAGTCTAAGCTTTAAAGGAACTCATAAATTTGGCTTTGTAATATATGTTAAAATACAGACCTGTATTTTTGTATATGAAAACGAACAGGTGACATCAGACCTAAACCATTCTTATTTCTTTCTGTATGGACTTTGCTACTGATGAACGATGTGAATTCATACCCCATTGTTCCCCAAGATCAGTCTTGATTTTATAATTGTAAATCATGAATTATCCTTGTTCAATCATCTGGGTATATAGTTCTCAAACTGTTGCAGCCAGTGCATGCAGAACATGATTTAATACACATGAATCTTTCTATACTTATTTAGTGATTCCATCCCACCTAGTGGTTTAAGCATTAAGTATTTATGCACTGATGATTTCCACATTTACTTATGTAGATGTTCCCCAACAATTCCACTCATGTGTACCAACTCCCTACTGCACAGGTATGCATAGTTTTCTTTTGTGTTTTGTTTTTTTAATTGTTTTAGCTTTTTGGGTCACACCCGGCAATGCACAGGTATTACTCCTGGTTTTGCACACAGGAATTATTCCTGTCGGTGCTCTGGAGACCATATGGGATGCTGGGAATCAAACCCAGGTTGGCTGCATGCAAAGGAAATGCCTTACCCGCTGTACTATTGCTCCAGCCCCTACATTTTTTTTATAGCTATCTCAGTCTTAGCACATTATGGTTAGGTTATATATACATATGTATGTATATATGTGTATACAATACACATGTCTAATATATTATATATAAATATATACAATTTATTTTATATTATAAAAAGTATAATTCACAAAATTATCACCTAAATTAATGTTAGCATTCAATATTAAAATTAATATTTGCCTCATCTTTTGCTTTTATCTTTCTCAACCAACTACAATCCTTCAGAAATTCCTGTTGTCCACAGCAGAGAATGATAGCCAGGGTTTGAGCATTATTAGCACCACTACTGTATAAATCTGTTCCAAATCACCATCACCTGTGAACTGTATGATTCTCATTGTCTCAGAATCAATTTTCCCCTTTCTGCCCCTACCTCCTAAAAATTGTCATATGATAAAGTTGTTTATAACCACTTTGACAAATTATTTATATTTTGCCAGCTGTGATTGTCTCTCTCCTTTTTAAAAATTTTTGTACATATGGTTTTTCTTAAAGTAAGTAAAGGCCCTCGAGCGGGCCCAGTAACGTCTCCATCGGAGACTTTGTTGTTACTGTGTCTGGCATATCGAATACTCTCGGTAGCTTGCCGGGCTCTCCGAGAGGGGCGGAGGAATCGAACTCGGGGTCGGCCATGTTGGCCGCTTGTAAGGCGAACGCCCTACCCGCTGTGCTATCGCTCCAGCTCGGGGCTGGAGCGATAGCACAGCGGGTAGGGCGTTCGCCTTACAAGCGGGCCAACATGGCCGACCCCGAGTTCGATTCCTCCGCCCCTCTCGGAGAGCCCGGCAAGCTACCGAGAGTATTCGATATGCCAGACACAGTAACAACAAAGTCTCCGATGGAGACGTTACTGGGCCCGCTCGAGCAAATCGACGATCAACGGGAGGGCCTTTACCTTTTTACCTTTATGGTTTTTCTTATGTCTGAATTATTCTACCATGGGTTTACATATGAATTCAGAATAAGTATGGACTCACCATTAGCACAGCAGGTAGGGCATTTGCCTTGCATGTGGCCAACCAGGGTTCGATTCCTCCGCTCCTCTTGGAGAACCTGGTAAGCTACCGAGAGTATCCCACCCGCAAGGCAAAGTCTGGCTAGCTACCCACGACGTATTCGTTATTCCAAAAAAGGTAATAACAAATCTCACAATGGAGGCATTACCAGTGCTCGCTCGAGCAAATCAATGAACAACATTAGGGCTGTGCTACAGTGCTATTCAAAATAACTTTTATTTCAATAAAAACATTTCATAAGACTACTTTTGGAAATAAAGAAATTTTCTCATACCTCATATCTCACGTGCTTACTATTATTTTTCTTACTTTATTCACATATACAACCTGTGATGTATAAACATAAAATAAAATAAATAAACATGGAAATACAGACCTTTCACTATACAGTCACTTGTGACTTCATATTCAGGAACTCATTTTCTGTCTAAACCTTGTATTAGCTTTGTCTCAGGATTCTTAGTATAAAATCCACTCTTCTGAAGTGTATGTCATGTTTAATTGCCCTACTTTGATCTACTTAGGCTCCAGTTCCCACTCAGAATCCTTATGTCATCTTTTAAACAGAATTCATGCTTGGAGTAGAACAGAACAGAAGTTTTCTGTATTTTCTGAGTCCATAGCAATGATAGTTCTCAGAACTTCCTATACATGTGAGAATCCATTCTGAATTTTGTATTTTTCTTGATGTTTAGCATTACATGGATGATTGCCTAAACAACACTGACTTTTACAGAGATTGTCTTTTGTGCAGAATATGAATAATAAACAAAAACTAGAAAGATGTGATTTCTTGAAATATTTATATGTCTTTTTCAAATTTTCAAATCTGAACATTTCTGTCAAACTGAACTCCAATTACCAGGGTATCACTAGACAGGATCCACCAGGTTAATGAATCACCAAGAAGAGGTTACTTTTCGCATGCAAAAATTCACTGAAATAGTCTAGTCTAGGTGAAATATTCTAAGTTGAGGGAAGGCAACATTGGTGCTCCAACTTTGTATGTCTGAAATTCAATAATGAATAACTATGTAATACACCATGATTCACTAAGTAAAATTATAGAAAAAAGGGACAAACAAAAAATCAAATTCTGGTCACTCTAATTATAACTATGTAAATTAAACTAATTTTCTCAAACCACCCAAAAATTGTAAGGCAAACGCCCTACCCGCTGTGCTATCGCTATGTCTCTGTCTCTGTCTCTGTCTCTGTCTCTGTCTGTTTCTCTCTCTCTCTCTCTCTCTCTCTCTCTCTTTCTCTCCCCACTCTTTCCTTTAGGGTCTTATGATTTGCCATACAGGATTTCTTATAACAGTCATATCTGAACAAGACTCTTTAAAAATCAGTCACCATAAAAATCCATCTATGATACTTCCCTTCTTCAAATTTAGGTAATGAGACTATTACTAAACCTAAATGTTATTTTACTTTTATTACTATATGATTTGACTTTGCAACTTAATTAATTAAACTTTATCTTTAGTGAGGGACAAAATTTTTAATAAATATTTTGGCATACCTGCTACATGCAGAAAGAAAGCATTTTTTTCTTTAAAAAATTACAAATATATTCAATTCCACAGAGCTTAAACTCAAGAAAAAAAATTAACCAGCTTGAAATCAGTTACTTTATACTCTTGGTATTTGAACTAGTGCAAATTTTCAAAAGCTGGGCTAAAGTTGTTGAAGACTTTGAAGTGGGATTTCGCAAAACGAGTGTTTGCATCACGTGTATAACTAAAACAGATGATATGAATCAGCAGGGGATAAATGAGATTTCAAAATCAGCAGATAACTTCATTTTAGCATTCATTCTGTTTTTGCATTAGCAACATGAACAACATCCAATTTATTTTTTCAACATTGTGCAACAAGCATCAAATACACATTCTAGCATTCACTGTGTTACTATCTGTGTTCACATCTGAACCTGGAACTATTCCATACCTTATTGCATTTCTCTAAATACATTCAGCTCAGGGATTTCATGGTGAGCAACCAGCTCTCAGAACATAAGTTGCAATATGTTGCTTTTAGCAATTCAACATATTCATTCTTGGAACTTCCATCTTTTTGCATTTATTTTCCCTCCAACTTGTGCATATACATCAACACATTTGCATAAGGTATTCAAAGAACAAACACATAGGTTTACTTTTCCTCTGGAAACTTTGTGAAGTTGCCAAGAAGGCACCTTTACCAGTTGGTCAAATTTTCTTTCCATTGTTATAAAGTGCAAGAACTTTTAGAGCTTCCGGTATTTGGCTAGAAATGTGTCCTCTTCAGTCATATCCCTGCTGTCAGGCTGAGGGGCAAATCAAATTGACCTGTCAAGGAATAGGAATGGTTTGTGATTGAATTATTTCATTTTGAACCAAAGTGTTGGCTCTCATTTTTTCTTTTATAAGAGTTACTGGATACTCGCAGCTGAATTGTTTTCCAGTGAAAACTTATCTTCCTCATCATAGAACTAAAAACAATGAAATAAGAGATAACCCCTTTTGGCCAAAGGGTTTAAAAAATTTAGCACCAAGGGTTCTAAAGTTTATTTCTCTGACAGATGTGAACAATGTCACATGTAAGTGAGTGAAGTATAGGCACTATACTGGCACTATTATTTCTCTCTGAAACCCACACAAATACCTGATCTCCAGTTTGTCTTTCTGCTATGAGCTCACCTCAATAGAATTTTTTTCTTTCTTTTTTTTTCCAATTCTCAGGTTCTCACTTTGGAGTAAATTATGTGCTTCCTGATTCAAGTCCACGTTCAGTGGACAGGTATTTAGGTCAATTATCAGTTTAGTATCATGGATTTTCAAATTTTGGTTTCTTATCTAGGTGACTTTTTCAAGAGGTTACCGATCTTTACTTAATCTTAAGAATATGTCTTTAATTGTCTGTCTACTAACCAGTGCCAGCCTGAAGGTATGGAAAGGTGCAGAAAGGTTAAAAACTACCTCTCTTGGTTATAATTTCCATTCTGTGGCCCTGTAGGCAAGACAGGAGCCAATTCTCAGTTGTAAAAATGCTGGATTGGGTTGATGTGATAGCACAGTGGACAAGGTGTTTGCCTTGGAATTGGTCCCCTGCAGATACTGTTTCCAGAAATGGATATGGCCTCCAGAACTTACCCGGTAGGAACATTCCCTGAATACAGAACCAGGAGCAGATCCTGAGCTTAACTGAGAGTGGTCCATGCTCCATGAGTCCCTACTATCCCCTGCCCCCAATTAAAAAAAAAAACTGAAGAAAACCACTTTAGAGTTTCTTCCTAACTGGTCACATTCTATGTGAAGGGTTAGTGGAGGGAGAACAATAAGGATGTCATAAAATTCAAAACTCAGAATTCCCTAAATATTTCAGGAAATTTGACAAGTTCTACAACAAAATGTTAAATTAATTTATTTTTTCTTTGAAAAATCACTGCTGGGTAAAAACATAACAACATAGCTGAGTTAATTTGTACTCCAGTGAGCATGAAGAATAAAAGCATGTTTTAAAACTTTTCTCAAAAAATTATGATGGAGTTGTGGCGAATAGCCACCTAAACACATAATAATTCACTGTAATAATGTAGCTGAACAAAAGTTCCTTTGGGAAAATGTAACAGGGAGCAGCTTACTGTGCAGGGATAGATGGTAAATAACACCAGAGTCATCTTCTGTCTGTGACCTTTGAATTTAAAAATTATCTGGATTTCACCATGTCACAGAACAATGGTTTTGACCTTTTTCACATGCAAACAAGTGGTTGAATACCACTATGATAAAAGATAAAGTTATTGTGAAGAAAAATATCCAAGGAAAGCAACAAGAAGTCCTGAAATTACCAAATATTTAAGTAGGATAGATATAAGGTAAAATATGATTATTACTATATAGAGTAATTATTACTGAAGAAAATAAATCTTGTATGTTCCTACAGTACTGTAATTTACTGGGATGGAAAATTTCACAGCATATCTGGCAGAGTATTTGATAATCACAGTCACAATTACCAACCACAGTGCTAGAAATGAGGTAAAATTGTGGACACTGGAAACTTTACAAATAATTTTATTTATTTTGTATAGCAAACTGTACTTCAAGGGCTCATAATATTTTAGGAATATCTAAATGCAATTTTTATAGGTTTATTGAAAGGACATATAGGAAACCCTTGAAAGTTAACCAAAGCAAAAATAACAAGGATAGAAATATTACCACAAATCAAATCAGCACTGTTCTGATATATACTGTGTACCTATCAAACCAAAAGTGTTTAAAAATTTATTATTATTAAGTGTGGGATGAATAAGAAACTGATGAATGATAAATGGGGTGGAGTTGGAGGCACTAAACAAATCATTGTTTGGTGACAGGGAACATCCAATTGTTAGATCAATGATTACAAAAGAACATCAGAAAATGTTGGGAGTGTTGATTTTGTCCATTATCTGGATTGTGGTAATGATATTATGGATATATATCACTGTATCACTGCGTCACCGTCATCCCATTGTTCATTGATTTACTTGAGTGGGCTCCAGTAATGTCTCTATTCCTCCCAGCCCTGAGATTTTAGCAGCCTGTTCTTACTCGTCTTTTCCCAACAATTGGAGGCTCAACAGGGGAATGAGTTGCTGTCATTCCTGGTTTTGGAATATTGAATACGCCATGGGGAGCTTGCCAGGCTCTCTCCGTGTGGGGTGGAATACTCTCAGTAGCTTTCCAGGCTCTCTGAGAGGAATATATTTATATATTTCTCTCTATGATTTGTTGTCTGAACTCCATCAAATATGGTGTGGTAATTATGGAAAATGGGTAGGAAGTGTCTTATAATGTGTTGCATGGCCACAAAGTGGACTAGAAAGCGGCCTGGAGCATGGTGGTGGTTGGGTAGTGGAGGTCGGCTGCCGGGGCTGGGTCCCTTGGGGTGGGGAGGGCTCTCACCCCCCACTCGGAGGCACCCCTAGCAAAAACAGCCTGGCACAGAATCCTATGGTATGGTTCTGGGGGCCTCATTTTATACTCCCATCTGGGAGGAGCAGCAGTGAGTTCTGGAGGGTGGCCGATGAGGAGATTATCTGGTGCTGGCAGGATGTGGTTTATGGGTGTGATCCCTAAGTCATCAGAGAGTGGGGGAAGCAGGCAGAGGATCTCTGCTCCCGAGTCCAGTACCATTGAGTCCAGAGTCCAAGGTCTCAGAGTTCTGCATTATATGGGTTCTGTGGGACTTCATTCATACATGAGACTTGGCCGGAGCATCCAGAAAGCAGCCTGTAGCATGGCGGCGGTTGGGTAATGGAGGTAGGCTGCTGGGGCTGGGTCCCTTGGAGTGGGGAAGGCTCTCACCCACCTCACTCTGGGGCGCCCCGAATAAAAACAGCCTCGTGTGGACTCCATATGGATATACATAATATAAAAAAACTAACTATATAATTACAATTCATACATATCACAGCGGGTAGGGCGTTTGCCTTACACGCAGCCAACATGGCCGACCCGAGTTCGATTCCTCCGCCCCTCTCGGAGAGCCCGGCAAGCTACCGAGAGTATTCGATATGCCAGACACAGTAACAACAAAGTCTCCAATGGAGACGTTACTGGGCCCGCTCGAGCAAATCGACGATCAACGGGAGGGCCTTTACTTACTTTACTTACATACATATATACAATATTGTGAATTAAATATATTTTAATAGAATTATAAACAAAATGGTGTGGTGGAACTAAAACTGATGTCAGAGTGAACTTTATAGACTTATAAGGAAAGAAAGATCATGTTTGAGCTGAAGAGATAGTACAGCAGATAAGATGCTTGCCTTGCACATGTTGACCTGAAGTTAATCCCAGGCACCCCTATGGTTCCCTGAACACCCCAGGAGCAATCTCTGAGTGCAAAGCCAGGAATAAGCCCTGAGAACAGCTGGGTTTGGTCCATACCAAAAGTAGTAAAAAGAAGTCATGTTTAAATTTAAAAGCTCTAACCTTCCGTTTTAAGATATTAGAAAAAGTTCTATCAGAAAAAAAATGAGATAAATAAAAATAAAATAGAGAAAACCTCAGTACAGAGGGCCAGGTCTGATCTCTTGCACTGAGCACTTAGTTGTGACTCATTTGCATCATTGCAACCCACCTCCCCCCAAAAAATGGTTAAAGTAAGAAAAAAAAATCCTTTATCTATGCAAGAAATAATTTTGCTTTTTTGTTTTGTATTGCTTTGTTTGGGACACAGCCAACAATGCTTGGAGGTTTTTCCTGGTTTTGCACTCAGGAATCACTCTTGGCTCAGGGAAAACATGGAATAAAGCAGATTGCATTAGTTCATTGTATGTAAGGCAAGTGCCTTGCCCACTATACTATCTTCCTACCCTGCTACAATGAGTTTATGGTACAAGAGTATTTTATTTTTACAGATTTTCTCAGAATTTAGAGAAAATATATCAATCTCATTTCATTTTATATGAGTATATGCTGAAAGAAAATGTAAAGTGCATTACACATGCTAATTCCCTATACCCAAGGTCTGATTAAAATAAAATAAATGGTTTCTTATGGTAAAGGTAAAGGCCCTCCTGTTGTTCATCGATTTGCTCGAGCAGGCCCAGTAACGTCTCCATTGGAGACTTTGTTGTTACTGTGTCTGGCATATCGAATACGTCACGGGGAGCTTGCCAGGCCCTGCCGTGCGGGCGAGATACTCTCGGTAGCTTGCCGGGCTCTCCGAGAGGGGCAGAAGAATCGAACTCGGGTCAGCCATGTTGGCTGCGTGCAAGGCAAACGCCCTACAGCTGTGCTATCGCTCCAGCCCTTTCTTATGAAGCCAACAAAATTTTATATTTTATTTTATTTAAAAGTAGTAACGTTTTTATTAACTTTTAATTGTTGCAGTTAACATGCTTACAATAGTGGTGATGTTTACAGTCGATGTATAGTCACTACGTCTTACCACCTCCAAACCACCCAGTATTCTCTGCTAATGCCCCTATGTTATTTTGGGTCTTCAGTTTCCTAAATGAGTACAGGAGATGAAACAAACTTCCAATAGCCAGAAAGCATATGCAAAAGTGTTCGTAATCATTTCTATTGCGGAAATGAAAGTAAACCAGTAATGCATTATCACCTCAGATCAGTTAGAATGTTGTCTGTCAAAAAGACTGGAGTCAACCAGATTTAGCAAGAATATGGAGAAAGGAGAAATAATAACTCTCACTCACTGTTGGTGAGATTGTCCTCTGGTTCAGTCTGTATGGAAAGCTGTGGAAAACAGTATGGAGACTTCTTATAAAAAGTAAACCAACAACAACACACGCATACAAGTATGAAAGGAACTTCCATATGGCACAGCAATCCCACTTCTTGGGATACCAAGAACAAAAAAGCATTCATCTGAACATATGCATGAACACTTGTGTTCATTGCAACACATAAATTAATACCTAGTATATGTCCAACCTACTATAAAACCTAACTCCCGGAAGAGAACAACGCAGAGTCTCTTGCCCCAGTGCCTGGCTGTCCTCACCGGGCCCCCTTGGAGGGGGAGGGTTGAGTTTCCCTCTGTGCCCTGAGCAGAACCCCAGCAGCTGAAGACCTCCAGGACCCAGCCAGAGCCAAGTTGATATCATTCTCCAAATGCTAGGATGAGCCTCACACATAAAGGAACCGGTAAAGGAACGCACAAGTGCGGGAATCGAGGCTGAGATCTCCAAGCCTGCTCGGTTTGGGACTGGGCCTCCTCTACCCAGATTCCCCATCTTCCAGTAGCTAGATGGTTACACCCACCAACTGCCGTGTAACCCCATCAACAGCCAAGATACAGAGGCTATAAAAGCAAGTTCCCGGAAGGATGCAGACACATTCACTGCCATGCGACCTCTTATTGTCTAGTATTCACTCTCAGAGAACCTGGTAGACTACTGAAAGTATCCTGTGTGCATATATGCCTGACTGGGAGCACCTGTAAAGGTGATTAGTGGCTGCCCCAAAAGCCTCCATCCCTCTCAGAGAGCCCAGCAAGCTACCAAGAGTATCCCGTCTGCATGGCAGAGCCTGGCAAGCTACCTGTGGCATATTCGATATGCCAAAAACAGTAGCAATGATGGTCCTGATTCCCCTGACCCTGAAAGAGCCCCCAATATATACTAGCACGTGAAACTGATGAATGAAAACGTTACTGGCGTCCGCTCGAGCAAATGAATGAGCAAATGAATGAACAATGGGGTGATAGTGATGTCCAACAGATATATACAAAACATTTACTGACTATATGTCCAACAAATACATAGTATATGTTCAACAACAGATAAATTGGAAAAGAAGCCTTGACATATATACACAATGGTTTATTATGTGACTCTAAGAAAAAATGACATTTTTGAAACTTGGTTTGTTGTAATGTGGATGGAACTAATGAGTAAAAGTATACAATTTAAAGGCATTACAATATATAAAAATTTTACATGCCTATATATGTGTGCACATATATGCATGATCCAAAATCAAATATTTTTCTTTTTAAAAAGTACTGTCACTGTCCTCCCATTATTCATCGATTTGTTCGAGTGGGCCCAGTAACATTGTGAGACTTATTGTTACTGTGTTTGGCATATCGAATATACCACGGGGAGCTTGCCAGGCTTTGCTGAGCGGGTGAGATTCAGTAGCTTGCCCGGCTCTCTGAGAGGGGCGCAAGGAATCGAAGGCAGAGGAATCGAACTCCGGTCATCTTGGTCAGCCCTACCCGCTGTGGCATTTGCCTTGCACACGGCTGACCCAGGTTCGATTCCTCCACTCCTCTTGGAAAGCGCGGAAAGCTACCGAGAGCATCTTGTCCACATGGCAAAGCCTGGCAAGCTACCCATGGTGTATTCAATATGCCAAAAATAGTAACAACAAGTCTCACAAGGGAGACATTACTGGTGCCCTCTCGAGCAAATCAATGAACAATGGGAGTACTACAGTGCTAAAAAGTATACATTCTGTCTCTGAATTACTTATTTTGGAATAGTTAAGCAAAATATAAAGAAATATATCACAAACAATTGGTTTATTAAATTATTTCTGTAAAACTTTAAAATTAATTTCATAATATTTCTTGGTTTAAAATGTTTAGCTAACATATAAAGTATTATAAACTAAACTAAAATATGTGTAAAGTAGTTCCTAAATTTTTATCTCCGAGAGAATTGTTTTTTATATCTCTGAATATTATTTATATGAAAATTAAAATGTTATCAAAACAATTATTACAGCTCAATAAATACAGATGTACTAGAGGATTTGGAAATAAAATTTTGGAGAAATGCCTACTTTATTTATTTTCATTTGACAACCATTTATCACATTTTCCTCATGTTGCTGGCAAGTTGAGTCCCAGTGAAGAAAAAGCCTGAAATGAATATGGCATTTACACATGCTTATATGGACAGATATAATTGTTCAAATACACCTGCTAAATTTGGGCATATACTCAGAGTGATTAAAAAAGTTGAAGTGGAAAATCTAATTTAGTGTGACCCCTTCTGAGATTCTACCATCACGAAATGGATTGTCCTAGTGCAGTAGGTAATAATCCTCCCCATACCATTGTGATGCATTATGATGCTTATGCTTTTATGAGGGAGATTTGGAAAAACAACATACATATTTGGAAGCTTCTAATTTTTTTCTTAGGATTTTTATTGAATTTAATAGAAAAAAATTTGCTGTCTATAGTTCCTTCCTAAATAGCTAAGAGGACGAAGAACCTCCGGCTCTGGGCACATCTCTTTGATTCCACTGTTCTTCCTGCATTAACATATGCCTCAGAGACCTGGGCCCTATGCAAAAAAGATGAGAATGCTATTCGGGTCTCCCAAAGAAGAATAGAAAGAGCTATGCTTGGAATATCACGTTTCACTCAAATGAGAGAAAGAATCCGGAGTTCTGACGTCCGTTGACGATCAAGGATCAGGGACGCTGTCTCATTTGCCAAGGTGTCGAAAATCAAATGGGCTGGTCACGTAATGAGATTGAAAGACGACCGTTGGACTAGAGCTGTTACTGATTGGATTCCACGGGATGTCAAGAGACTGCGTGGCCGCCCACCTACCAGATGGTCAAACTTCTTCGTCAAGATCATGAACGATTGGTTTGAGGCCCTTCATGTTCCCAGAGCGAACAGATGCCATTGGGCTACACTAGCACGCGACAGGGACAAATGGAGACGTTATTGGCGCCCGCTCGAGCAAATCGACGATTAACAGGAAGTTAAGTGATTAAGTGATTAAGTTCCTTCCTGTTCACTTTCTCTGTGAACACCTCCTGCCCTTGTAGAAGTTATTAATTATCATAGCATCGAGTTGTAAAGTGAAAACTTATGTCAGCTGAAAAAGTAGCTACTGGTAGATGACACATTGTACACAATGTTGCAGTTATTTTTACTTTTTGTTCCTCTCATTGACTTCATTTATAAATACATTTTTATATTTGGAAATTTCATTCCCCCACCTCCCCCGCTGCCATTAAATTTACTTGGATGGGAAACTTAAAAGCAAACAGAAAACAGATAAAGTAGAAACTTGAACAATCAGACTTTAGTGTTTAAGTTTGTGAAGTGGTCTCTAAGAGAGAGAGAGAGAGGGAGAGAGAGAGAGAGAGAAAGAGAGAGAGAGAGAGAGGAGAGAGGAGAGAGGAGAGAAATGTCATGTTGTGTATTTATATACTCTTGTATCTTGCTGTGTGTTGTCTCTGACTGGCCAACTCTTAATATCATGAACGATGGGCCTAAGAGTCATAAAGATGGTGGAATAGGAAAAAAAAAGATATGTAGTGATGTTTTTGAATTGTAATGATTTTGATATGCCAAACACAGTAACAAGTCTTACAATGGAGATGTTACTGGGCCCACTCAAGCAATCAATGAACAGGAGAACAGTGCTACAGTGCTACAGTAATGATTTTGAAGAACTCCTATCAGCATTTTATCATTATTTGAAATTTTTTTCTGTATACTTTTTAAAAGTTAAGACGCTGACATTTTCTCATTTTAAGCCACTCATAAAGTTTAAAGTTTTATTTGACCTTAAAACTAAACATCTTTGACTTTAAAACCAAAAAGTCTTATTTGACTTTAAAACTAAATATCTTTCTCCCTTATTTTAATAAAACGGGCTGTACCAAAAATGTTTCTCCTTTAGTTAATGTAACCTAACTTAGTAGCTTGAGAACTTGTTTCATTTCTCTTTATAACAGAAAATGTTACATTATGCTATAATACTTTCTGAGAGAAAATTGTCTTTGTCACAACCAACCATGATAATATTGTGGAAAATACTACATGAAATACATAAAATGAATATGATTGTGTTATAATAAGATAGTTTTAGTTATATTTGTAATATGCACATATAAGTAATTTATATTTACTTCATATGCATTTGTAGTTTTTAGTAATGTGAGAGTATAACTTGACTGTAGCTTACTTATTTATTATGTTCTGTAATAACAGCATTGACATGACAGTAGGGACTTAAAATGTTTTATCTAGAAGGAACATTCTGATGACTGTTTCAGGAAACATAACATTGCTATTCAATACTAGGTCACAGTGTAAATCAGACATGAAACATGCTGGTCAGTTGGGAGGGTTGATAGTACCTGGGCAGTAGTAGGGCAGTGTAGCTATGGGCCAGTATTGATGCTCGTCATGCTGGATAAGAGATCAGAGATTTTTCAAGGGCACACACACACACACACACACACACACACACACACATATATATGTATATATATTTCATCATCCAGTTATTCGTCGATTGCCTCGAGCAGGCCCCAGTAACGTCTCTTTCATCCTAGCCCTGAGATTATATTCAAGGCTATTTAGGAGAATGAGACCCATCATTGTTACTGGTATTTGGCATATTGGGTACACCACAGGGAGTTTGCCAGACTCTGCCATGTGGGCAGGCTACATTCGATAGCCTGCAAGTTTGTCCAAAGTAGGAATAAGACAATAAGATGTCATAAAAAAAAAAGTTCTGTTAAGATGTCGCGCGGCCGCGAATGCGACCGCTCGGTTCCGGGATCTGGATTTTATAGTCTCTGAGTCTTGGCCGCTGATGGGATTACACGGCGCCAGGGGGCCAGGTGGTGGGTGTGACCCCCGCCTACTGGAATTTGGAGGATCTGGGTGGAAGATGCTTGACTCCAATTCGAGTAGGCTTGGAGGTCTTGGCCCCGGAACCCGCGTGGCTTTGTCCCTCTGCCAGTACCTTCATGTGTGCGGAGAGTGGTCTCAGCATGGTGGTGGCTGGTCCTGGAGGTCTTCTGCTGCCGGAGCCCTGGTCGGGGCGGGGAGGAAAGCTCAACCCGCTCCCCTCCAAGGGGCTCCGGGAAGGAACACCCAGGCGCGGGGGCAGAGACTGCACTGTTCTCATCCGGGATCTGGATTTTATAGTCTCTGAGTCTTGGCCGCTGATGGGATTATATATATATATATATATATATATATATATATATATATATATATAAAATACCTATGATAGGGGATCATTAAGTACTTACAAAGGTGAAACAAAATGCATAGAAGAAAGTTTATATATTGAAAGTGAATTTCAACTTTCTAAGTTATGATTCCACTTCAATACAGTATTGGAATGCTCTGATTTCTACCCTATTTATTAGAAGCCCACATGGCAAACCTTTTACATTCCATTCAATCAGTTATACCAAAGTTTGAGTGGTACACATACATAAATCATCTTACTTCTGAGTGTTTTCTTATTTTCTCTCCATTTAACAAAAATTGGGTTTATAGAAATATTGGAAAAATATAGGTGTAATATATCAAATAATTCATAAAATTTTTGTGCACAAAATTATCTATCCTTACACCTTTTGGTATTATTATTATGCCAGGAACTCAGAAGACTAAGATAGCTGTAGAAGGCATTTTCACATTTTTAACAGATTCTGATATATTCCAGCAAACAGCACTTTAAAAAATTTTATTCAGTTACAGAGAACATTTCACAATATGGTTTTCTAAAGTTTTATGCCCAACAAAAATTGTAATGGTAATTCATATTTATCAAAAATTTATTTCTCAATAAGATTTTATTTGAACATTCAGCAGAACCCCGATAGACTCAACAAAAGCTATTACTAGAAGGCTTCCTTAGAGAAGAGAGAGAGAAACAAAACAAAATATAAATTAAAAATTAAAATGCCTAAAAATGTATGTTTAGGCAGGAAGTTAATTAGGAATAGAATGAAGAGGACCTCTCATTTTTGAAGGGTTAGAGAAGGGTGAAATGACTTTTCTTATTCTTTGTTTTTACTAAAGGAAGTGATAAAACAAAGTGATGCTTCTGCTGATGGATGGAAAAATGCTCATTCAGCAGTTTCTTTGTTTTTCATCTTAGCAATACTCTTGGTGTCACTCTCCAGAATGGATAAATTAAAATGGTTTCTGCTTAATCCCCTCAGAGAGGCTTGATTGTGCATAAACTATAGTATTTTAGTTGAGCAGGCTTAAAACATCATGCTATTTAAAACCTAATAGTTGTGTGGGATAATCAATTCTAATATTTAGCATTTGGGATGTATGTGCAAACCTCCAAGGCCCTATTCTTTTGATAAGAGAGGTAAGGCAATGAGTCATTGCAGGGGTATATAGGAACATGAAGAAGAGCTGCGTGACAATGAGAGGAAACAAAACAAAATGATGCTGTTCCAAAGTAGAAAACTCTTCTGCCCATTGCTGGCTGGAAATAGAAAAGGATAGGGGTCATATGGAAACTTTAGAGACTAAACGGGATTCCTTACATTCCCCAGTTCGGCATATGGTTCCCTATGCACTACCAGGAATCACTCCTGAACAGGGCCAGAAATAGCCTGGAAATACTGCTAGTTGGGACCCACCACCACAAGTTAAAAATACATACATGCATACATAAGTAAACAAATAAATAAACAAATAAATAAAGCACTGCACTGCACTGTCCTCCCATTGTTCATCGATTCGGGGCCCAGTAACATCTCCGTTGTGAGACTTGTTGCTACTGTGTTTGGCATACGTCATGGGTAGCTTGCCAGGTTTTGTCGTGCAGGTGAGATACTCTCAGTAGCTTGCCGCGCTCTCCAAGAGGGGCGGAGGAATCGAACCTGGGTTGGCTGGGCTGGCCATGTGCAAGACAAATGCCCTACAACTGTGCCATCGCTCCAGCCCAATAAATAAATCACGATCACGATCATCCTGTTGTTCGTCGATTTCCTCGAGCAGGCACCTGTAACGTCTCCTTCTTCCTAGCCCTGAGATTTTAAAAGAGACATTTCAATGTTCTTTCAGGATTAGGAGAATGAGACCCATCATTGTTACTGGTATTTGGCATATTGAATATGACACAGGAAGTTTGCCAGACTCTGCTGTGAGGGTAGGATACATTTGGTAGCCTGCCAGGTTCTCCAAAGAAAAAATAAGATAATAAAATATTGTGCGGCCGAGAATGTGGCCGCGCACTTCCAGAGCTGGGTTTTATAGTCTCTGCGTCTTGGCCGTTGATGGGATCAACCTGGCACAGGCGGCAGCTGGTGGGTGTGACACCTACCTACTGGAAGATGGAGGGTCTACGTGGAGAAGGCTCAGTCCCAATCTGAGTAGGCTTGGAGACCTTGGAGACGCATGCTGTCCTCATCGGGGCCCCTTGGAGGGGGGAGGGTTGAGTTTCTCTCCCCGCACCTTCCCCGAGCAGAGCCCTAGCAGCTGAGGACCTCCAGAGACAGCCACGGCCTTGCGGGGACCACTCTCCACAAGTCCGGACGGGCCTCATGCGTGAAAGAACTGGCAGAGGAACACAGGCAATAAATAAATAAAAGGAACATATAAGGACAGATAACTTAATTTACCTAGGAGGTAGAATACGTGTGGCTTAAAACAAAAATACAGTTTTTCAGTTTATTCTACCTTAAGATAAGGGGTGCCACCATGGGCAATTTGGATATGGATTGTCCAACTGGAGCCTGTGGGTACAAATAATCTTGGAGAGAAAAAAATCTGCAGACTTCAACTTCTTTTAGTGGAAAAATATGGAAAGGCTTCTTCTTCTAAAAAACAACAAAAGTTATGCGTAGTGCTTAACAGATTCAAGAGTTTTATGAGTCCAACAGACTTTTCTCAAAAGTCTTCACTTTTTTAAAAAAAACTTTAAAAATTGAATGAAGATTAGTTGTAAGAAATAATAAAGTATCTTAAATACCCTTTATCCAGCCTGTAATCCCAAGATCACATCTTTGCAATTTCAAAACCAGTGGTAGCAATAAATAAATGAATAAACCTTGTTTAGGTTTTGCCAGCCTTACTTCCAAAGCAGTTTTTGTGTGCATGTGTTTATCTTATTAAATGTATGCAGATATACAGATTTATGAACAATAGCATTGTCCATATATAGAACATTTCCATTATCATAAAGTTCATTCAGTTTATCTTTTTTTAAGCTAAAATTGCATTTCTCCCTCCTCTATTTCTTAATGTCTGAAAATAAGTAGCACTATTTCATGGCTCTAATATGTTGAATGTTAATTAAACAAAATCAGAGGTAGGATTTATGATTCATAGAAACAAGTCATTGTCATTTAGCATAATTACCTTGAGATTTATTCACGTTGTATTATTATATGAGCATCTATGTTCCTGTGGAGTATGCCGTGGCAAGGGATTTATCAATAAGTCTAATTATTAGCAGTGTTAAGAATATGTGGCTGGGAAATGGTAACGGAGGTAAGGACTTGCCTTCCATATGGCACCATTGGCCAAAACCTTTGTTCAAATCTCTAGTGCTACATATGGCCCCTGAGACAACAGAATCACTCCTGACATAGAGAGGCAGAAATAATCCAGAACATCACTGAGTGTGTCCTCATCATCTCCTGGATAAAGGCATATCTGGATGATTTATTTTTTGTTTTTTGTTTTGGGGGGCAAAACCCAGTAATGTTCAGGGGTAATTATTGACTCTATACTTAGGAATTACAGCTGGTAGTACTCAGGGAACCATGTGGGATACTGGAGATAGAGGTCAGGTGAGCCATAAGCAATTCAAACATCCTACCCACTGTACTATCCTCCAGCCCAATTCATATAAAATATCTATTTTGTGACTCTTATGTATAAAGCTGCCAAAAACATGTGTATACAACTTTTAAAACTATTAGTATATATTTATACTATATAAAATAATTGAGAAGACATCAATCCCATCATGCTGTTTTCGACAGTGGAGAAGAACTGTTCCTTGGAACATGTGATAAAAGAGGCGTCGGTGGTGTCGGTATCCTTGTCAACACAAACTTAGTCATGAGCATTGATTCATTTGAATGCCTAACAACCCGAATCGGACGATTACACTTGAATAAATGTGGCTCACTACCGGCAGTTTCTATCTTTGTTGTCTATGCACCAACATCCAGTTATGGTGAAAGAGAAACTGAGAAATTCTACATGGAGCTGGAGAAATTCTATAAAGAAGATCACACCTTCTACAAGATCATTGTCGGTGATTTTAATGCCAAGATAGGACCAAGAAGATCAGTCGATGAACTCCACATCGGAACCCATGGCCTGGAATGGAACGAACAGGGTGACAGACTGTCTGAGTTCATCATGTCAACCAAAACCTTCCATGGTAACTCACAATTCCAAAAGGCTGAATCTAAACGTTGGACATGGGAGTCTCCCGATGGACGGTTCCACAATGAAATAGACCACATCATATTCAATCGGCAGTTTTGCCTAACCGATGTTGCTGTTGTCCCAAAATTCCAAACGGGATCAGACCACCGTCTTCTTCGTGCAAAATTCTACCTCACAGAACGAGGAGAAAAGAATGCAAGGTTTAAGAAGAGGACTCCCGGAACAACCATCAACTGGGAACTCTTTAGCTCTGTTGCGGCAACATGGGAAGATGCCGTCATTGACAACATTGATGAGGAATACGATCGAATGATTCAGCACCTCCATGATTGTGCAAGGAATGCCAAGAGAGAGATAACCACAAAAAACCGTCTTTCTTCGAACACTCTTGAACTTATTCGCCAACGTGGCTTGGCACGTGCCTCAGGCAACCACAAGCAAACGTCCGAACTGGCAAAACAGTGCAGAGAAGCCATCAAGGATGACCTCAAAAACAGGAGAGCAGCAGTACTGGTAGATGCAGCAGAAGCTGGGAAAAAACATTCGTAATGCCCGCCTGTTCTTCACCAACTACAAAACCAAGATGACTGCCCTCCGACATCATGATGGATCTATCACATCTTCCAGAAGGGCAATGGAGAAGATTATTCATGAATTCTACTCAGATCTCTTTAATAGCCACATCCACTTGCCCACATACCACATACCACATGATGGATATGTCGTTCCCAATGTTCTCCCTTCCGAAATCCAACATGCCATCTCGTCGGTAAAGAAACAAAGAGCACCTGGCCCAGACAAGATCAGACCTGAACACATGAAGAACTTACCATCAGTACTCATCAATACATTGGCTCGACTCTTCACACGCTACCTGTCTGAATGCAAGGTTCCATCCCAATGGAAAACCAGCAAGACTGTACTACTATACAAGAAAGGAGACATCCACGACATTGGCAACTATCGCCCAATCTGCCTATTGTCTGTCATCTACAAACTATTCACTCGAGTCATCCTGAATAGGATTAGCAGAACACTAGATGAAGGACAACCTTCAACAACAAGCTGGATTCCGAAAAGGATTCAGTACCATCGACCATATCCACACAATAACCAAGCTCATTGAGGTATCTCGGGAGTTCAAGATGCCACTCTGTCTAACGTTCATTGATTTAAAGAAGGCCTTTGATTCTGTTGAGATGGAAGCGGTCATAGAAGCCCTAGCCAATCAGGGCGTACAAACTCAATACATCAGGATCCTTCGTGAGCTCTATTGCAGATTCACTACCAGGATATCACCATTCTACAAAGAAGTAATCATCCATATCAAGAGAGGGGTTCAGCAGGGTGATACCATTTCACCAAAACTCTTCAGTGCCACCCTCGAGAACATCATGCGACGACTGGAATGGGAAAGAATGGGAGTGAAGATAGATGGTCGGCAACTACACCACGTCCGCTTTGCTGATGATATCGTTCTAATAACACCAAACATCAGCCAAGCAGCACAAATGCTGACCGACTTCAACCATGAGTGTGGAAAGGTCCCGACTATAGCTGAATCTTATGAAGACAATGTTTATGAGAAACAGCCTCGTTCCTGACGCTCCATTCGCTCTCAATGGAACCACCATCTCTGAATGCAACAGTTATATATACGTAGGTCTAGAAATCAACATCATGAATAACCTGGCACCTGAGTTGCGCAGGAGAAAGAGAGTGGCTTGGAATGCCTTCAAGAGCGTTGAAGAAATAACTAAGAGGACAAAGAACCTCCAGCTATGAGCACATCTCTTCGATTCTACTGTTCTTCCTGCATTAACATATGCCTCAGAGACCTGGGCCCTACGAAAACAGGATGAGAACTTTATTCCGGTCTCTCAAAGAGGAATCGAAAGAACTATGCTTGAAATATCACGATTCACTCAAATGAGAGATAGAATCCGGAGTTCTGATCTTCGTCAACGTTCAAGAATCAGGGACGCTGTCTCATTTGCCAAGACATCAAAAATCAGATGGGCTGGACACGTAATGAGGTTTACAGACAACCGCTGGACTAGAGCCATTACTGACTGGAATCCACGGGATGTCAAAAGATTGCGTGGACGCGCACCTACAAGATGGTCAGACTTCTTCGTCAAGACCCGGAATGATCGGTTTGAGGCTCTACATGTTCCTAAAACGAACAGATACCATTGGGTTACGCTAGCACGCAACAGGGATGAATGGAGATGTTACTGGCACCTGCTCGAGTAAATCGATGAATAATGGGGAATCAAGTGATCAAGTATGTGTGTATAGCCCCGTATTTAATCCCTATTACCACACACAAAAAATTTTTAAAAAATTATCTTATAATTGATAATTTGTTCTAAGAAATTATTACCTTTTGCCACATACCTGAGAAATCCAAATTCCTGCTGGAACTAGTATTGTTGACTGACTCAAGGAATGGAAGCAGTGGTAGTATCTATTTTAAGGAAATACACATATAAGCCATACTCACAATAGCTTTACCCATTGTCTACAACAAATGTCTAAAAATAATAACAATAAAAAGAAAACAGTGCTGCCAAAGGATGTGAATAAGCTGTCAAGAGTCATTCTATTTCTCAATCAATATAGTACTATTTTTTAAAAATAAAACTATATATGCAAGTATCATATTACCTGACAATTTCACTCTTAGTTATTTTATATCACTTAATCACTTAATCACTTTGTTTCAACAGAATCAAAGGCCTTCTTTAAATCAATGAACGTTAGACAGAGTGGCATCTTGAACTCCCGAGATACCTCAATGAGCTTAGTAATCATGTGGATATGATCTATGGTACTGAATACACACATATACACATACATATATACACATATGCACGCATGTGCACACACATACATACACACACACATGGCATGTGCTTTACCATTTGAGCCAAACCATCAGTCCAGAGGGGTGTGTGTGTGTGTGTGTGTGTGTGTGTGTGTGTGTGTGTGTGTGCCTGAGGGCTTGTTTATTTATTTAGGGCCTACACACAGTTGTCCTGTGCCCTGGTTAATACTTGGGGACTAAAAGTTGCTAGTGATTATCCCTGGTCTCTCATACATTGAGCAACTATTCTGCCCAAGTATTTAAGAAGCCAGGCTTAGTTTAATGCCTTATTTATTTATTTATCTATTTAAAATTTATTTATGTATCACATATTCTTGCTTGTTTGGAGGTTCTAGCAGGGGAGTGCAGCTACTCATATACCCTTGACCGAAGACTGGTCTGTCTCTATTCAGGGAAGGCCGTCCTCTTCAACCGAGCGCGCAGCTTCAGGAGGGACGCACATGGAGTGGTGAGGGAGGAAGGGGACACCCGCCTAGCCAGCCAGATCAGCCGAATCAACCCTGGCGATCAATGGGGTGACAGATATCGCAGCCAGATTGCCCTCACATCCAGAAACTATAAAAACCAGCTGCCGGAAACGCACGGCCGCATATGCGCAACATCTTATTATGACATCTTATTATCTTATTCCTACTTTGGACAAACTGGCAGGCTACCAAATGTAACCTGCCCACACGGTAGAGTCTGGCAAACTCCCCGTGGTGTACCCAATATGCCAAATACCAGTAACAATGATGGGTCTCATTCTCCTAAAGAGACTTGAATATAGCACTTTCTTAAAAATCTCAGGGCTAGGATGAAGGAGACGTTACTGCGACCTGCTCAAGGCAATCGACAAATAACAGGATGGTTGTGATTCGTGACTTATTATTGCATTTTGGTATATAATAGGTTTTATAAATAGTTTATAAAGTTTTCCCTCCTCATGTACTGAATTACTTTTAAACTCCAATTAAAATTTATTTTAGGCCTGTGAAGAAAACTCAAGTGATAGAATGTCCATGCCTTGCATACATGCAAGATCTGGAGTTGAATCTCTGGAATTCTGTGGCTCCCTGAGTACCATTAGGTCTGAACGACAGCTCCTAAATTCAGTTGAGATTGTGCTTTGCTGGAATGGGATCAGAGTTCCCAATACCTCAGGGTGTAACCAACATATAAAATTAGTTATTCAAGTATGTTAGAGTATATCATGTTCTGGTTTGCAATTCTGTTTCCTGACACTTTATTATCATAATTTTATAATGATTAGCCTTGGTATTAATAAATGAGATTCATCTCTTTTTCGTTCCATCTGTGTCTTTCTTTATAAATGTACAACGACAATTTTTTTTAAATATATTTTTTGAGGAGCTGGAGATATAGTCCAGTGGATATGATGCTTGCCATGCAAACTTCCAACCCAAGTTCAATCCTTTACACCCATATGGTACCCTGAATCATGTCAGGAGTAATACATGAGCGCAACACCAAAAGTAAGCCCTGATACTGCTTGATGTGACACAAAAACAAAAACAAAAAATAGCTCTTTCTGAGCTATTGATAGAAACTGCATTAAAACTGCAATGACTATTGACTATGCGATAGCACAGCGGGTAGAGCATTTGCCTTGCACGCGGCCAACATGGCTGACCCGAGTTCGATTCCTCCGCTCCTCTCGGAGCCTGGCAAGCTACTGAGAGTATCTCCCCTGCCCAGCAAAGCCTGGCAAGCCTCCCATGATGTATTCAATATGCCAAACACAGTAACAGCAAGTCTCACAATGGAGACATTACTGGGACCACTCGAGCAAATCAATGAACAACAGGAGGACAGTGACAGTGACATTAACTATTATACACTGATTATTAAAACTACAATGACTACATTGACTACTATAGTTTGGGATTACTGGCATTGTTTTTTATTGAATCTTCCAATTCATGGTATTATTATTGCCATTTATTTTGCTTTTATTTACCTGCCTTTTAAAACTTTTGATATACTTATTGCTTTCATCTGTGTTTTTAAAAATTATAAATAATTCCATTTTCTTTGAAATAGTTTTACTTTTTTCTCCCTATCCTTAATATAAATTTTCAAAATGGTAAACGACTTTTGGATTTTCTACTCAAGATCAATTTGCCTTCTGTGAATTATCTCACACTGCCCCCCCTCCTCTACCGCCCAACACATCTCTCACCTTCCTGATTCCTTTATCTTGTTCTCAATCTTTTATAAGGAAAATACCAAATAGAACTGCACATTGGTAGTGAGACCTGGGATTATGTAGTTTATTGATTGAAATTTAATTCCTGATCCTGGTACTTTTTCAGCTCTGTGAAGGGAGTTTATTTTTCTACAGCTTAATTTTATTATGTGAAAAGCCATTGACACATACTTTGGCTTGTGTCTCCATAGGTCCCTAAAGTGAAAATCATACTCAGAGTATGATTTAAAAAATAGGCACAGGGGGGTTAGTGGACACATGGAGACTTGAGGAGACTGGTGTTCCTGAAAGGGGTTACTCCTGGCTCATGCTCTAAGGAATTACTTCTGGGGGTGGTCTGGGAACAATATGGGATGCTGGGAATTGAACCCACGTTGATCACATACAAGGAAAACACCCTACCCTCTGCGCTATCACTCCAGCCTTAAATTTGTTTGTTTTTATTATTGTCTTTGCACTGTGATCATCTAATGAAAAATAGACATCATTGCTAAGATAAATAGATGAAGACAATAGAAAATGCAGAAAAATTCCACGTTTCTGTATTGCAACATTTTAAACACGACCAAGCTACCCAACATACTATGCAAATTTAATTAAATACCCATTAAAATCCCAATGCCTTTTTTCAAAGAAATCAAGAAAATTCTACTAAAATTTGCATGGACCCATAAAACTTTCTGCATAGCCAAAGCAATCTTAAGAAAATTGATGAAGATGGGAGGCTTTGTTTTCACCACCTTTGAACGATGCTCCAAAGCTATAATAAAAATTCATAGTACTAGAATAGAGAACTACAGACCAATTGAACATCATAACGGGTCCTGAATGTAGGTCCCAGATTTATGTCCAGCTAATCTATGATAAGGGAGCCAAATATGTAAAGTGGAACAAAAACAAACTCACACAGCAGTGAAGAAACCTGGCTGGCAGGTTCCATAACACCCGGAGAATTCTCTAGGCCCTGTACCAAGCCGATATTGCCAGGAGGTTCCAGATGGGACAGGTGCTGTCTCCCCACCTTCTCCAGATGGAATCCCAGTGACCCTGAGTATCTACCAGCATGGCTCTGGAATGTGGGCACCAGGACTATTCTGAACCACAGTGGGGCGCTGAACCGGGCAGTTCCATCCCAGCTCCCAGTCAGCCCCTGATCCCGGAAGACACACCCTCAACACAACACCCCGAGAATTCTCTGGGATCCGTACCAAGCCAATATCGCTGGGAGGTTCCTGATGGGGCACGTGCTGTGTCCTCGCCTTCTCTAGATGGAGTCCTGGCGACCGTGAGCTTGTACAAGTATGGCTCTGGTATGTGGGCACCAGGACTATTCTTCCACACCGCAGAGGGGACCTGGACCAGGAAGTTCCATCCTGGCTCACAGTCAGCCCCTGACCCCAGAAGTCATGCCTTCAACCCACCCAGTGTCATCTTGCTGCACACAGCAGTAAATAAACCTTTCCTGATATCCAAAGTGAGCAATGGAAAGTAAATTATCTAGCATCTGTCCCTGGAAGTCAGGCTTGAATGGTGGTGGGGAAATTTGAGCAAATTATAATGCCAACTGAAATGCATCTGGACTGCAAAACTATGGACTATGCTGCCCCTAGGAGGGGAAGGGTATTTGCCCCTCTGCATTTTCCCCCTGGTAGCAGCGGCAAGAAGGCTGCCATCTTTCAGATCCTAATGGACAGCCAGGTATGAGACTGTAGTGACGAGCACGCAGGGCCTCATGGGACGGGGGTGGAACCGGCCCTACTCCCTGCCCTGACAAGGCCCCAAGTTGCCACCCATGAACATCCTCTCCGGCTCCTGAATGATCATGATCCCAGAGGCACACTAACCAATCTCAGAACACAACAGCTTTTGGCAGTAATTCTTCCAGATTTATTACTAGAATATCAGAAATCCAAAATCATGTGGCTACAATAGTGGCTGTGCAACATCATAGGCTCTTCATAATCAGCAATAGAAAACAAATTATCCAATGATGTCTTTGTTGCACGTCTGATTGTTGGGGAAAATTCTAAATAATAATAGTGGGCCTTTTGTCATAATATTGAATTTCATCAACAGAGAGAGAGAGAGAGTGAGAGAGAGAGAAAGAGTAGAGTGGAAATCTGCCACACAGGCAGCGGGAGGGGTGTGAGCGGGGGTATACTGGGCTACTTGGTGGTGGAAAATGTGCACTGGTGAAGGGATGGGTGTTTGATCATTGTTTGACCGACCGAGACTTAAACTGAAAGGCTTTGTGACTGTTCTCACAGTGATTCAATAAGTAAAAAAAAAAAAAAAAAAATTAAAAAATAGGCACAGGGTAGATTTTAAACAAATGGTAAATATTTTCATCTGTCCAGTTGTTTACTGTGAAAGAAAATTATTTTAAATTAATGAATTTTGATGGACTGGAGTGATAGCACGGTGGACAGGGCATTTGCCTTCCACAAGGCGGCAGAGCTAGCCGACCTGCATTTGATTCCTCCACACCTCTCGGAGAGTCCGGCAAGCTACTGAGAGTATCTCGCCCGCACGGCAAAGCCTGGCAAGTTATCCATGACATATTCTATATGCCAAACACAGTTACAACTCTCACAATGTAGACGTTACTGGGCCTGTGCAAGTAAATCGATGAACAACAGGAGGACAGAGTTACAGTGCTAATGAATTTTGATACTTTAATATTTTATTGAACCTTTTTGAAAACACTTTATAATTTCGCATATTATTCTCAAAATACTTTGTATTGATGTCTTAAATTTTGCTTTGTGTATATCTAATTTAAAATCTTGGGTAAGTAGTATTTAGAGAAATAGACACATGTAGAAATTTAATAAACAGTATTATCTACTCAAGTCTTGATTATCAATGGTACTTATTGAAATTTTTGTGGATTTATGTTCTGATATATTTGATTGAGTTATTTTGTAAGCGTTACCTTATATTACTCTTACTGTCTTTAATGTTGTTCTAATATTTGCTCTGTGTATTTTGATTCCATAGATAATTCATAAGCTATATACAAAACAGAGACAGTGCCATTTTTTTTATATTATTGTGCAATTTAGACACATGCTTAGAGTGAAAGTTTCACAGTGAAAGAGTTTGGTCTTCATGTAAGAATATCCATAATGCCATCTGCTTTATTATATTGGGAAATACTATATTCACAGTCTTAACTTTCCCATCCATAAAAGGAGGATAATAGTATTTTACAGGATTCTTGAGAAAACTAAATGAGAACATATTCAAAAAGTGAAACATAATTGAACTGGTTTATAATTGCAACACAATTAGTAGATTGCCCTGAGAACCAACTATGAGTACTTTCCATTTAATTTATAGACAAAACTGAGATTTGTTTGTTTACAAAACTATCATTTGAAGCCAGGTGGAAAAATATACTGTAAATATTAATAACTAACTTGATTTTTTCACCTTTTCTCTCTCACAAAGACACACACACACACACACACACACAAATGAATCTATAGAGAAAGCATATGTACCTTCTTATAGTTTACTTGGAAGCTAGAACCAGAACAAAGTTCAGGTACTGATGCAGGAGTGGTATAAAAGTTTTTGTATTCATCACAGGTTCTTCAATATTTTCAAAAATGAAAATGTTGAGTAATAAAGATGTTCCAACTCAGAGTTAGAAAAGAAGGAATATATTGGAAAATAGATGAGAAAAAAATTCCCCAGCTAGGGAAGAACTTGGTATAGGACTACACATCACTAATTTGGTGTGGTTTTTATATGAAACTGGGTCTTTGTTATTGTTGAAGCCAAAGAATGTTGCAGAGAATGTGAGGATTTTATAGAGGTCCCTGGCTAGCTAAGAGACTTTTGAGTTATTTATTTTACCATTTGCATAGGCACTGCCTATTATTTCTTTGTTTTCTATAAGTCTAAATCTCTGTCAGCATCTGTACCAGGAAGTTGTTAACAACTCATTCTCAGAAAGAGTCAAGCAATTTGGAGGAATTTTTTCTTTTTTTTTTTGCGCTTTTTTTTGGGTCACACCCAGCAAAGCACAGGGGTTACTCTTGGTTCATGCGCTCAGGAATTACTCCTGGCCATGCTTGGAGGACCATGTGGGATGCTGGGAATCGAACCCGGGTCAGCCGCGTGCAAGGCAAACACCCTACCACTGTGCTATCGCTCCAGCCCCCTGGAGAGAGAGAACAATGGGGAATACCCTGCCACAGAGGCAGGATGGGACGGGGGGGGGATGAGGGGGGGATGCTGGGACCCATGGGGATGGATGACGGGCACTGGTGGAGGGATGG
Source organism: Sorex fumeus (assembly GCF_029834395.1). NCBI lineage: Eukaryota > Metazoa > Chordata > Mammalia > Eulipotyphla > Soricidae > Sorex > Sorex fumeus. The sequence continues at coordinate 43,299,881 of NW_026606185.1, read as the reverse complement.
GCACTTGATCATTGTATAACTGAAACCCAAGCACAAAATTTGTAAGCCTATAACTGTACCTCATGGTTTTTCACTAATAAAAAAAGAAAAAAAAAGAAATTCTTAAACTATGGAATGGAGACAAAAAGAGCAGCTCACAGTAGCTGAGAGGGGGAAACTGATCTTTAATACTCTGATCTCCAGTCACAAGTTCTTTCATCAGAATAATTTTTGCTGGTTTTGTGCCTTTCTATTCCTGACATCCTGGCAAAAGCTGATTTCTTATTCAACCAAATTTGCGGTCTCTAAACTGATCATTCATACAATCTCATAGTTATGTGTTCACTCTCATTTCAGAGGTGAATACCTAAAAATGCTTTGATTTCACCATCATCTTTCAGCCAGGTGAGCTGGCCAGAAAATGATTTTTAAGCACTGTTAACCACAATGACTAGGATTCAGGGAAACTAAGGTAAAGCACACTCTATGGTATTCATAAGGCCTGGAGTTATCTCTACCTTCCCCAACCCAATTTGCCTTTGAGACTTTAGAATTTAACTTCTGCATTATATTCAATTGAAATATAATGGAAACCAAAAATATAAAGGTCAAGGTTAGTGGTAGAGTGTAGGATAACATTGGTTTGTTCTTTCTGCCTTGGTACAGGGAGCTTAGGTTTAGTGGGTTACTCCCATCACAGTGCTCCCATTCCTTTGTGTCTATTTGTAACTTCTTTCTTTGTGCTCTGTTAATTTGTAAATATTGTTTTTCTCATCTCTTTAAGTCCTTTGCATAGTTAATTCAGAGCAATGTCCTTTTTGTATTGACACAAGAAGATAGCTAATGCTATGCTTTTGTAATGTGGGAGTTAATTGACTCATTGATATTTACCTCCTGGGCATCTGTTCTCTCAACTTAAGCTTCAGTTGCCCTTACTTTCTAGCATCTCAAAAGCAGGGTCCTAATGAGGGACTGGACGAACTCAGGGCAATCAGTGAGTTATGTGCTACCCTGGCATCAAAATGGGCCTGGCCAAAGTGCCATAATGCTTTAACTATCAGTTAAGAGCATGGTCATGGTCAAATTCTGTCATGATCCAAAAGAGCAATAACTAAATTCGGACCCTGCTAGGGTTAGGAAAGATTAATCTGGCTTGAGCACTGTAGTCTGAGTCTGTGGCAAGATGTTCCCAGGAGAGCCGCCCTGCAAGCCTCAATGTATCTCTTACTGTGTCCATACAAAATAACTCATATTAAGAGGTAGAATTAAGATGTTAATTAAGTTATTGGACTAAGGAGAAGAGGAACACCGCTAGGTGGTATTCCTACTCTTGAGACTGATGGGTAGTCAGAAAGGGCTTTCTTATGTTGATTTTGCTACCTGACTGGGTGCAGCATTTGTCCCCAGTTCTGGGAGTTGGAGAGACGAGAGAGTTGGAAGAGAGTGCAGGGCAGCAAGATGGAGCGTGTAGAGATTAGTGGAAGAGACAGGTGAGACAGGAATGAGGAACAGTGTGAGATTAGAACGGGGCAGGGGGCGCTCAAAAAGACTGGAACAGGCGCATCGGGAGAACGGAATAAATGGTAACTGATCAATCAACCAGCTTGGCCCTGGTTTCCTCTTCTGTCTGCCCCATGGTACGAGCCTCCTTGGCTGGGGGAGTCGCCCGAGGTCCCCCAAACCTGGGCTGCAAGGGGGAGAGCCGCTGGGGTCTCCCTAGACTCCTGGAGATTATATAGTAGGTCATAAGGTCAAATCACACAAGTGTGAAGCCCTGGGTACTGGGGAAAAAGAATGAAAGCAAGAGCACAGAAAAGAAAATGAAAAAATAGCAATTCACAAGCTCAACCATCCCAGGTGCCAAAATTGGGTGGAAAATTCTGTAAATATGTAAATGCATCATAAATCTTCAGGGCTGTTGAAACCTGTGTGTGTGTCCACTGCAATTAAAAATATCATACTTGCCATTTATTTCTCTTTGCAATATCAAGGGCAGAAACATATTAAGTTGAAATATTCCGGGAGCACTTTCCAGAGAAAAGGCATATTGAAGTATGTCAGGAAGAGTCCATGGTGTTAAATTTTGTTTTGTTCTGCCTTAACAGCAAGTTATAAAGCCAAATTACCAAAGGCATAAAAATGGCACAAATTGAAGTCTACAGCAGTCACCTTTGCCAAAATATATCTGTTCCCTGCCATGTCACCTAAAATTTCCACAAACATGTTTTCAAATTAAAAAAAAAAAGTCAGTAGAGGGACCTGAGAGATAGAACAGCAAATAAAGTGTTTGCCTTGCATACATCTAACCTAGGCTTGATCCCCGCCACTACATATAGTCTTACTGGGCGCTCTCAGGAATGATCCCTGAGCACAGTGCCAGGAGAAAGACCTAAGCACTTTTGAGTGTGCTGTGTGTGATCCCAGAATAAAGAAGCATCATCGATAACAAAAATCCCAGTTAGAAACCTTACTCAATGTTGATTTGCTTTACTTAGTCATATTAATTCTTACTGATAAAAATACTATAAGTAATCACTCAAAGAATAGACAGGTTTTAATGTGGACATTAAGAGAAGGGTCATATGGTTATGATGGCATTATGATAGAACACTCCGAGACTAAACTCTACAATGAAGCAACAGTCATGAGGGAGGCAGGTACCATGTAATCCCAGTTGCCCTGACAGGAAGAGGGAAAGATAAAGGTAGAATTAAGGTTAGGAGAACATTAAAAATGTACTTTTCACATTTTGAAATTCTGCCTAGAATCTGCAAAAGAGACTCTCCTTTTGCCATGGCACAGTGGGAGCACAGCTGTTCACAGCATGTTTGGCATTCATTGGGCCAGTCAAGGACCAAGGCCACCTAGACTAAAGACTGCTAGAGGGCACACAGAAATAAATTTATTTCCCCAGAACAGGAGTCACAGGGCTTAGGACAGATAAGTAGGAAAAGCAGGCTGACTCCTCGGGTCTTTCTGACCATTAGCTAATGCCTAGGGGAATGAAATTTGTTTGCCCTTTTAACACTTACCTGTCTATTTAACTACAAATAGTAATGCTAGCCCTAAAATGATCCTTCATGCTTTAAAGAATCAGCCATTAATGTGTCCAATTGACCTTCTGCAGTAGTGAATTGTCTCCATTAACCACATTTTCCATGTACAAATCTTTAGTAATAAATTTACTGATTCTAGAACTCAATAAACTAAATGGCCTTTGTGTCCTTAAAAGGTATGAATAAATTAAATCTCTAGGCAAATGAAACTTTGTGGAAGTTTGAATGCTTTCTTTTTGTAAAAGATGGATTGAGTGGGGAGTGGGGGGGGGGACTTCCTTTCTGCTTTCTCAAGTCAGCAAAGGATGGATCTTAGAACTCATCAACATGCATGTGCATTCCTCATATAAGAAAAGGCTTGCTTTAGTCTTGCTTATTCATCACAAAGTCTATGTCTACATATGGCCAACAAATTGAGCATTTTGTGCATTATCCAGATCTGCAGCTGCCTTATGGCTCAGCTGATTGACTCATCAATGCTACTGACTAAATTGGACACTAAGATACCTTCAAGCTGCACACAAAAAAATGTTTATTCATTTATTCTTTCCAACTGGATTTCTACAGGTGAAATTTCTATAGGTGCTTGTTCTTTTGTTATTGGCACCCAGATTCATTGACACTTAGAAGGTATAAATTGTCAAGAGTTAAAAATACTTTTTTCCCTTAAAGTTTATTAACATAGGGCTTTAGGAAGTGGATGAGGTGCTCATGCCTGAGCGCAAAGAAGACAGCAGAGTGTCATGGCTGACTCAAAAGGAAGCGTGATTACAGGGTTTTACATTCTTGTGCATGGGATCCTGTAATTCACTTCTCTATTGCCAGGCGATGTTGTGCTTCTCTCCAGGAGCTGTGCATGGGCCCCTGGACCACACGTGCCTAATTGGGATGTGTTGTGCTCCAAGGGAGCTTATGTGTTCCTAGTGGAGAGTAATAGCACATAAGCTAAGACGACAGTGTTGCTTATAACCTCAAGCTTGGTAAGGTTTTCTAACACAAATACCAGCGCTAGGAATTTTCCCCTATCTTATAGGGTGGAGTGGAGATGGGGAAAGTTTGAAATTAAAGGGCTGATTTACTTCCCCCAAATAATGATAGGCTAGATACTGTTTTTCCTAAGTTTTCTCAAGATTTTGGATGGGTTAAGAAACCAAGTCCAGTCCTCATTCTAGTTTATTAAATGGAACCCACATGATAGAGGTCACAAGGCAAAAATAACCTGGGTGAAGCTGTCTGTCATCTTGATTATTAAGGTAAATTAAGGAAATTCCCTGATGTTCCTTAGTGATCTAAAGACATTCATTAATATGACTGTCTTAAGTTATGACTTAAACCTCATTGCTAATGGGGATCTTTTGTTCATGAAGAATATATACTTTAAGTGAATGCGATAATTTATTATCTCTTTAAAATGTTTTGCCTGTTGCTGTTCAATTCTAAGAAGTTCATCTTTTTTAAGAATGATTCAGACTTATTGTCCACTCATATTTCCCAATGCTTTTCTTGATTTGATTATTCAATAAATATTTTTGTGAATTTCCTGAGCTAAATGCTGAAATTAAATATAAAATATGTTTCACCCCTTTTGCAATGAAATTACTTTACCCGAAGATCAGATAAAGACAAAGCTAGAAATAAAAATAGAGCTTTTAAAAACTACTGCAGTAGAAAATAATCAAAATGAGTGATTTGAAAAATTTTCTGCTTAAAAACTAAAATTTTAGTGGCAATATATGTGCTTTAAGTTGAAAATAATATTTATTTATTAACTCTAATAGAATTGTATGTGTGAGCCTGTGTGTGAACTGGGAAAAGGGATTTTGTTCACAATATAAATTCTACACTGGAAATATAATTTATTATGAATAAAAGCCATAGTCAAAATTAATTGAGAAGTTACCTCACTGGACATGGGATGAAGAGATGGGACATAGGACAGTGGAAGTTGAAATTAAAAGAGCAACAAAATATAAGATATGTATTTAGGAAGTAAGGACTATAAATAATTTAATATACAGATAGGAGTTAGGAAATAGTTAAAGGGGATTTGGAAAGATATAGCCTGTTGAACTGGGCACATGCTAATGTGTACAAGAATCAAATATGGAGAATATATAATCAGGACAGTCTCAGAATAAAGAAGGAGGTGCAAAAATTTTGTGGAACAGACTATTGTAAGGCCTAAATTCATATGAATTATTACAAATACTTTTTTTTGAACAACTTATTCTTAATAATGCCTTACACTTAATTCAGGTTACTTAAGAAGTGAGAAGAGTAGGAGTAGCCATCTCAGTCACAGAGAATTGGTTGGGAGAATCAAAACTGATAAATTTGGTCACAGCACCTATAGGATACCTCAATTCCACTTAATCTAAATAGCATGAGAATTAGTCACCACCAACTGATTTTGTTACTTGGGGAACCTTGGAATTTAGGCTAGTGTGAGAAATTGCTTTTTGAAAAATCAGTCCTACCTAATTTCTACATTATTTCTTTCAGATTTCTCAACTTCCCTCAAAGAAATAAAATTCAGGAGATGAACAGTGAAGCAAAACACTCTTATTTAGAAACTAAGAAAAGGTAAAGAAAAAAGAGAGAAAGTAACATGTTCAAGAGAAAATGTGGGCTTCTTAAGAGGGTTGCAGTTAGCCCATTTAAAAAAAAAAAAAGGAATCACACATCTGAGGTTGAGTCTCCATAGTAGAAGAGCACCATTTGCCTTCATGAAGATGGTTTAGTAGGTTTCTCTCTCAAATTATACTTCCTTGGGGCTTTCTATGTAGATAAGAGTCTGTTGCTATAATATTGTCAAGGTAAGAAGTGGGAACTTTTGGTGGTTCACTTTCATGTTCTTATGTCATTTTTTGATTCCCCCTGGAAATTCTCTCTGGAATAAGTCCAATATTTTCTAAGTCTGTGCTTGCACCAGGGGCTTCTCAACCTCAATCCCTGTGTCCACCAAATGAGTTTGGGATACCATAGTGTCAATGACAGAAAGACTTATTTAAATCACATCTTGATTTTATTACTTTCAGATAAATCATTGCTAGCAGCCCCTTCACCCCATTCGTCTACCTCATTCAATTCCACATTTTATGTATTTTCCTTAACCCTGAGTATTCATGTTAATGCATGTAATTTGGATGCTTTAGATTTAAAGTGAACTTGATATCTGAAAACATATGACAATGAAAGCATATCATTGAACACAAGGAAAATAGAAAGAATGACAAATATGTTTTATGCTATAGATTGCATGACTGAAATTTTACATCAGCTTTGGCCATATGGCTTGCTATTTTATGATAAATTGTTTATAACAATTTTTCATAAAAGATAATATCTAATCCTTAATTTAATGAACATTCTGAGTGGAAGTATAAAGGGCTGGAATAATTACTTGAGGAAACTAACATGAATTGTTAAAAGTATCACATTATGCTGAAAATAATTTAATAAAAGTAACCAAGAGAATTACTGGATTATTTAATGGAAAACACAACATGCATCGTACTCTTAACAGATAAACTCATTTTTGTTCTTTCTTTTTTTATTATTATTTAGGTACTGTGATTTACAAAACTTTTAATAACAACTTCAAGCATTTAATGTTTTAACACCAAATCCACCACCAGTGTCAGTATCCCTTCAATCAAGATTCTGTTTTTCTCTCCACTCCGGTTTGCCATGGACCCACTTTTTATTAACTTATCTGCTAAGGTTTGGGTCACATGCTTACAAAAATGTTCACTCTTCAGATTTTTTATATACATAATTATCTTTCCTCTAAACTAATAAAATGTTCAAGACCTTTGACCCTTATGTCTATCTCTAAACTCCCTCCTCATTTTCCCCATCCCACTTTTCCTTCCTTGACATTCTCATTTCAAATATCCAGGAGCAAAGATTTGCCGTCTTTAAATATATCCTGTTTCTTTGTTTTATTACTTTATATATGATTGCAGATAAGTGAGAACATCTAGTATTTGTCCTTTTCTCGTTGATGTAGTTCGCTTAACGTGATGCTCATCAGTTCCATTCAGGTTGCAGTAAACTGCATGATTTCACCTTTTATTATGATTGTATTGTGTTCCTTTGTGTCATTTTACACTTTTCTTTATTCATTCACTTGTTATTGGACATGTGGGTAGTTCCTTTAATTAAGTGCTACAAAGCACACAGGTGTGCACACACCTTTTCAAATATATGTTTTCTGGTTTTAATGGTATTTATAAAGAAGTTGAATTGCTAGATCATATAAATCACTGGATTATCTATTCTTAGGTTTTTGAGAAATCTTTGTGTCGTTGTCCACAGGGGTTGAATCTGACAGCATTCCTTCTAGCAGTGAATGTGAAATCCTTTTCTTATCATGTTCTTACCATCACTGATTGGTCCTATGTTCTTGATACCAGCCCTCTCATTAGTGTGAAATGATAAGTTGCATTTTGATTTGATTTTCCCTGATAACAAGTGACAATCAATATTTTTTCACACATGTGCTGACTATCTGCATGTCCTCTTCATTGAAGTTTCTATTCATCTTCTCTTTTTCTGTTTTTATGAGGTTGCTGGTTTGTGTGTTTCTGAGCTTCATGACTGCAATATACATTCTGCATATTAGTCCCTATTTGATGTATTCTGTAAAAATATCTTCTCCCAGTCAACAGGATGTCTTTAAAACAATTTAATCACAAGTTTTATTTAGCTCTAAAAATGGTATTATTATTTTGACGCTGTCCCATTTTTTAAATTTTTGTTTGTTATCTTTGCCAATGGAATAATATCAGTAAAAACATCTTTACAGTGTTTTCCTGGAGTATTCTACCTTTATCTACCAAATATAGCTTACAGATATCACATAGAGAAACTTCTAAGAAATATATTATATTCTCATTTTACGCTCAGAGAAAGGCCCAATAACTCCATTGAAACTAAAACCATCCAGTATGGCTCAAGAATATTACTAGAGTCACCCAATATCACTTCAATTTTTTATATACATACAAGAAACATGTGTGGGTATCTGTCTACAATATTTTGCATGCATATTTTTGGGGACTTCTTCCCTAAATTTTACAATGTACCACTTATATAATGGCACATCATAATGGTACATTCTAAACTTCATATTTAAAATTTTTTATTATAAATTAAATCACAGCCCAAAATATTGAAACTCATTTCAACTAATGTATAAGCCAAGAAACAGGTTTCCCAGCCATCTTAGAATCCTGTCTGAGCCCATCACAACTGCATGCATTGCCCTAAAAATAGCCATTCTCCTTAGTTATAGAATCACACTTCTCTCTTTTATTTGAAGTCTAAATGTCCCCTACTACCTTTTGTTGCAGAACCTGGGTTATTTGAGGTGATTAGCATTTGAGTGCCTATCTTGTAAATGACTCATCATTTTACAGACCAGGTAACAGTCAAGGACATTTGTCTTTTTGCTCTCTAGCAGTGTTTGAGAAGAAGTGGGATGAAGACAGGCTGAGAAAAAAAAAAAAAACTCTGTGTTCTTTCTATATTCCCTTGAAGTGTTCAGATAAAATGATTCATCTTTTGGACAAAGTTTCTAGGCGAGGCAATTACAAGAACCTGGCAATGAAAAGAATACCTTTACTGCAATGAGACCTATCACAGTGAAGTCTGATGGTGCCACTATGAGTGACAAATCAGAAAAGACTTCTGTACTCATCTTCCAGAGACATAATGATTAATCTGGTAATAAAATTGAACGTGAAAGTTACATATGCGGTCTTCCCTTACAACTTATTCAGCCAAACATGAAAAAACATGCGTTTTACTTAAAAATATTTTCAGTATACTGGGAAGATCGAGATGGCCTCCCAATAATGGAGAAGTTAAAGATTAGGTTCAATGGCACCAACGAGAAACTGGTGGGGACAGTAGAAGAAAACTGTGTCACCTCAGATTCACAGGAAGTTCACTTCAGGAATCTAAGGTTCACAAACAGCACAGAGACCTGTATGTCTATGGGTCCTACTGCTCTTGGACCAGGCCAAGTTCTCTGTGCCTATCTTCATCACTCAAGGTGACAGGAATTCTCCTAAACCACAAGGGCCTCTCATATTCATCATAGTTCTACCATATGAGGAGAAAGTCCTGTGGTTCAGGGAAAGCAAGGTTGTTGGAATATAGCTCTAAATATTTTAGGCCTAAATTTGGTTTGTCCTTTCTCCCTTGCCACAAGGAGCTTAGGTTTATTGAGTTACACCCATCACAGTGCCCCAAAGTTACTCCCATTCCTTTATTTATCTGTAATCACTTCTCTATGTTCTCTTCCCCAGTTCATCAGCTTTTTCCCCTAATCAGACTCTATTAGTTTGTAAGGTGAGAACCTCCTAGGAAACTGAACTTGTATTGTAAGTTAATATTGCCTTTCTCCTCTCCCTATATCTTTTGAATAGTTTACTTTAAAGCAATGTCCTTTTTTTGTAGACACAGGAAAACAGTTAATATGCTTTTGTCACTTGAGATTTAATTGGATTAGAATATAATTCACTCTCGGGCATCTGCTTTCTCATTTTAAGCCTCAGTTGCCCTTAGTTCCTAGCACCCCAAAAGCAGGGTCCTGATGAGGGACTGAATGGACCTAGAGCAAGTTATGAGCTACCCTGGCATCGAAATGGGCCAGGCCAAAGTGCCACGATACTCAACTATAAATTGAGAGCATGATCATGAACAAATGCTGTCATGGTTCAAAAGTAAAGATGAGATTAGGACCCTAATCTGCCTGAGCAGTGTATTCTGAGACCAAGATGGCCCCAGGAGAGCAATTCTATAAGTTTAGTGTATCTCTTACTGCGTCCATACAAAATTATTAATACCATGAATGCTTATATGTTTGTTGGACAAGGAGAGGAGAAACACACCCTTGAGATTCTGCTCTTGGGTGGGTAGTCCTGCTGAAAGAGAATCTGTCCTAGAAACAACTTACCCTGAGGGAAAGAACTTTAACCCTATTGATTTTGACCACACCTATGTGTAAATCCCAAAACTTCATGCTTTGGGATTTAACTAAACTGTAAAACGGGGCTGGGGATCCCAGAGCTAGAAGAATGAAGGGGAATCAAGAAGGAGAATGAAGTAGCATGGAGGGGGGGAGAAGGAGAGGATCTCTCATTCCTTCCTTTGTCTGCCCATCGCCATCAACCTCTCCAGGCTTGGGGGAAGCAGCATGAGACTACCCAATGCAGGTGGCGGGAGAGATAGAGCCACTGCCCCTTTTATAGGTAAAGAAATAGAGCAGAGAGATCAACTGCATTCTTAGAGCAGTTTCTTTGCAGTAAAATTGATACCATTACAGAGGATTAGTTTACAAAATTCAAGGAGCAAAAGCTCATTTTTAAGTTTGGAATGCCTGTAGTGGAGGGATGTTTGTCATCAGTTTGAATAGAAGCCCTATTAGAAGCTACCGAGAGTTCTCAGTGTTACTGAGAACTCTAACACTGGGTTAAGGTAAAAATAATTCCACAAGGCCAGTTTGATTTTCTGAGGCTACCTTCTGCATGATTTTCATATGTAGGTAACTGAGTTATACATAGTCTGACTCCAGAGGATTTCGCTATATTTGGTATCCTCAGGTATACTATAGTTCCCTGAGGATTGTGTTTGCCCAGATCTAAAATGAAATTTTATCCCTATTTTATTACTATTTAAAGATGAAAGCCTTGAGAAACAATTTGGTTTTGAGGATTGAACCTTTATAAAGATGCATTCCTAAAACATTTTTAATTAATCCAACTCCACCAGTTGAGGACAAAACTAGAAGCTGACTCCCCATAAATCAGAAAGTAAGCTCTCAACTAGACACCAAGCATGCTTTGATTGACTTCCCAGCCTCTAAAACTATAAGATATTAATTTCTGTTGACAAATGCATACTCCATGATTCTATTATCCATCATAATGGAAAAAAGAAGTATGTAAAACTTCTTAAATTCTTAAAAACTTCAAAAATACATTGAGCAGCATATTTTCTAGCCTCAGTCCTCATTTTGCTTCCCTCTTCATCCTCAGCAACTCATTTCTTACTAGTGGGAACGCTTTTATGCATTTGAGAAAAGTTCAAGCTTCTCTGCAATGCAAAATGATCATACTTCTTAGGTTCTACTGGAAAATGATGGGGGAATGGGAGTGGGCATGGATTCAGCCAAGTTTGCAGTGAAAGGAAATAGTGAATACAGTTTAAGCAGTTGAAGAGATCAGGTACCCAGTAAGTGATTCCTAACCTAGGGAAATATGACCAAGACAGAAAGGCATTGTGTAGGAAATAATATGTAGGATCCCTAGAGGTTCTAACGGTGGGTTTTGGATAACAGAAGCATAGGACTCCTTCTCTTCATACTTCAATGGGTGCTGCCTAGCACATTGCATTTGCATTAATAGCACCACCTTATTATGTCATAGTTTATAGCCTGTGAAGCCGTATGTGGGCCTGCGGGTGCATCATTCAACAATTATACTTGAACTTTTCTGGAATAAGGGAGGGACTTCAATTTTTCTCTGCTATTCAAAAGGGCTCCTGAGATGAAATTTCAGGAAATATGAGACTACTGGGGATTAAGATGAAACTGCTGTTAAAGTAGTTTTAATGTTTGTCACTCTTATTAAACAAAATTATAAATTTGTAGAATTTGAAAAATTACATTTAGTTCTTGCTGCTCTGTTTCATAATCAGGTTGGTATAGAACTAGAGATTATAGTCCCAATATGTATTTACCATTAAGCGATGCTAGTTTAGTTGAAATTGAGAATGTAAGAAATATGTAAGGATAGTGGTAGGTTGATTATTAAAGTAACATTATAAGTTAAATTAAGCCAAAGGACTGAAAACCACTTTCTGTGTTTAAGTTATGACTTTAAAGAACTCCTTCAGTGATTTTTACATCGAAACTCTGGGATCAACTTCTGGAGCTACATAATTTTCTGACACAAAACAAAACAAATGAAAATAATAGTCACAAAACATTCTTACATAGAGATTTAGAATATAATGTTCATATAGCAGACACAGAAAAATAAAAAGAAATTATTTTGTGGAAGGGTGTGCATCCCAAACAATTTCCAGGATTTCACTGGAAAGAACAAAGGATGCAATGCTGTTTAAGCTCCCCCACCTTTTTGTTTGGTTACTTTGCTCTCAGGAGCACGCATGCAAAACATCGACCTTATGCCCAGTTTATACTATCTCTTCAGTCGCTGTTTTAATTTTTAAATTAAAGATGGTATTGATGAAAAAAATGATGGCACATTTCTGTTAATCTTCAACATTCATTTTCCTCTTTTCTCTTAAACAGAATAAGAGTCCTGAATTTATCACATTGGGGAGTTCTATATACCTTCCAGAGATAATCCATTCAGGGGTCAAATATTGAGAAATTTAATCAGTAAAATGATTCAAAAATTATTTTGGTTTTATTTTGATCTTTGGTTACACAAATTCTTAAAGAATATATAATTTATGGGACTGGAGCGATAGCACAGGTAGGGTGTTTGCCTTGCATGCAGCCAACATGGCTGACCCAAGTTCAATTCCTCCACCCCTCTCAGAGAGCCCAGCAAGTCACTGAGAGTATCTCGCCCACAGGGCAAAGCCTGGCAAGCTACCTGTGACATACTTGATATGCCAAACACAGTAACAACAAAGTCTCACACTGGAGACGTTACTGAGCCCGCTCGAGAAAATCAATGAACAACGGGTGGACAGTGATAGGATAGTGACAGTGATATAATTTATACCAAAATGGTCATGAAGACGAGAGGAATAACATAAAATTTTATTTCAAGGAATAATCTAAATTTCAATCAATATAAAATAATGAATAAATATATGGCTGGTAAATTATTTTTAAGAGGACATTACATCTGGCAGTGCTCAGAACTTGCTCATGGCTCTACGATTTAGGTGTCACTCAGTGCTCAAGTGATGCCAAGGTGATCCAACCAGGGTCACCTGCATGCTGGATAAGTTCCTAAACTCCTGTATTATCTGATGGTATCAAAAATGTCACATTATTAATAAATAATGGGAGGGCTAAGGGATAATACAGTGGTTAGCATGCTTGTCTGGGACATAGGCTTAACCTGGATATCATATTCTCTATTATATATGGTCCCTGAGTATCACTAGGATTGTTTCCTGAGTTCACAGCTAAAAGGAACCCCTGAGCACCAAAAATCAATCAATAAATAAATATTATTATGAATTTGGATAATAAATAGTAGATTGCAGCTCAAAAGGCACTTTAATTCTGTATTTCATATTATTTTTAAGGACATTCTTAAGTTTCTCATTTTCAAAAAAAAAAGAAGTGTTTCTTGGAATTTTCATTACAGATAGAGCTCTGTACTGACTAAACTCTGAAACATGGACACTAAGGAAGGATCTCTTTCTTTAAGAATGTTTTACTACCTATGTTCCATTACTCTGTCCTTTGAAATGGGAAAATTCTGGATGCAATCAAGCTCTGAAAACAAACATACTATATGTTTCATGAAAGAGGATGTGGTGCAGTTGAGTTTCAAAAGTAAATCAGGACACTAAGGACACTAACATTAGTAGTTTGGAAACAAAGAGATCGTTGTCTATTGTAATAAATCATGCCAATGGATATCCTTCGCGCTCTTATACTGGGGAACGGAGGAGGGAAATCGAAAAACACATCTACCCCTGAGCAGTGTTGACCATTCCCCTCCTTTCAATACTAATTTTCCCAAACTGATAAATCCCCAGCTGCTTCCACAACAAATTGTCCCCAAAGAGACCTCCATATGCTACTGCAAAGCTGATCATCCTCAGCTGCTGGAGGAATTTGAGAGCCGTGAAGCAGCAGCTGTCTGCCACTTGTGTTCCATCGCAGTTCACGAGCGCCTGTGCACCGTAAGGCTGGTGGTGCGGCGGCCCCCGCTGGAGCGAGTGGAAGAAGGGACTGTCCAGGTGCATTAAACTTAAGAACAGTGCCGCGGCAAGAGAGAAGTCTGGTAGCAGCCAGCTTCTTCCAGTCAACTTCTAATATCTCAATCATCAAAAACTAGACATGAAACTGCTTGGACAAAGGTATGAAAGTTGGTTTGAGCTACAAAAGTAACTTGATGTTTCTCGCCTCTCCTCTCAAGGAAACTACATCTGTGACAGTGAAAAATAAGCTGTGATTCTGTCCCTTCAGGATTTTTTTCAGGGTCACAAACACAGATGGCCACAAACTGCATTTTTCTGCCTCCAGGAGCTGCCTGTGCTGGTCGCCTCCTGAGAAAGTGCCACTCTATACCCTGAACGTTCAGTTTTCACAATCATCAGTCTTTCCATGCTCTGTTAAAATGACAAATAATTCTGAAAATTAAATATGAATATTTTTGAACATGATCAATTCCTTCCTCTACCAGCTTTGCTAATAAGGACGCAGAGATAAAAGCCGATTGGACTCAATCCTACCCGCATTCCTTATCATCGATGAGACTATAGAAGTATTTTGTTTGAAAAGTAAAGCTACCACTGATTTGACTAATCACAGGTTGCATAAAAGCAAAGACAGGATACTTTGATACTTATTTGAGAGTGAGGATTTGGTGGTCAATCTGAGCATTCTAGAAAAGATAGTTTATTAGATCTGAAAAACAGGTAAGAGATGCTCCCATTATTTTTAAGGGGTAGGTTGATAGGTAATGCAGCTGGTAATTCCATTGTCTTGAATAGACACCCCATCCCTCAACAATTATTTGTATCAACAAATATTTTACAACTTAATTTTAATAGTGATGCTGTCTATGCAATGAAAACAACAGATTTCACAGACTACGTGTTTACTGTCATAAAAACACTAACCACTAGATATCAATAACAAATACACTTGGTCCTTGTAATTCTGACTGATTTGCTATAGATTATTCACCAAAATGCTGGTATTTGAGGGGCTGGAGAGATAGCACAGCGGGTAAGGTGTTTTCCTTGCACGCGACCAACCTGGGTTTGATTCCCAGCATCCCATATGGTCCCCTGAGCACTGCCAGGAGTAACTCCTGAGTGCAGAGCCAGGAGCAACCCCTGTGCATCGCCAGGTATAACCCAAAAAGAAAAAAAATGCTGGTATTTGATTTGTTAGAACTCATAGTAATAAAGAAACCTGTTACTATCTGAATTATTTATTAACTATATATGGATAAAATTAAAAAATAAGCAGAAGAGAAGCATAGAAGAAGGGGAGAGGGTTTGTTCTTTTTGAGTTTTCCTAAATCTACACATGTTCACCAACACAGAAGTTATCTGAACCCTCTCCTTTGTGTTTTTTATTTAAGCCTGTCACATAGATGTGAATAAATAAATCATTGGTCATTACTTAATCTCATCCACTTTCTCCTGTCTGGAATATTGGGTGTGAGAAATAAAGATGCAGATATTTAATTGCCAGTTTGGTCCTCTTCATAACCAACCCTCATTCTCAAGTACTTATCTAATGCTATCGCATACCAATATGAAGTAGAAAAGTGTTTGCAATGAATAAGTGGACATCCATTTCACCTCTGTGACCTCTGAACTAAGAACAGGAGGCCAAATATTATACTTTAATTATCTCCATTGCTCTTCCTATTCAGAAAATTCCAAAGGTTTTGGGAGTTACAAGCCAGAAGCCAAGAATGAAAAGCAAATATATGTTATTATAATCAGTCTGAATATCTAAGGTGGATTTGATGAATAAAATGTATCAGGCAGGTGAAATGGCATGTGCTATATCTCTGAAACAAGATACAGTTTATTATGCATGAGCAGAATGGACAGATATTTGTATGGCTTTTGCAGTGTGATAGTGAGAAGATAAAAAGCTGGAATGTCAGACCTGGGATGGATGTTCTAAGATTGACCGACGGGTTTGTGTACATTTTATATAAAGAGGACTGATCAAAATACTCTAACTGGGAAAAGCATGTATATTTTATATCTCTCCATAGATCTATTTATAGACTGTTGTATAGTGAATGATATGGTAAGGTAGAAAAATTCCATAATAACATATGCTAGAGATGGTCATCCATCAACTAGTATCATTGGATAGAACGAGAGGAATGGCTCATTTATAACTGGTATAAAGTTGATTGTGTAAAAGGGCTGGAGAATAGGAGATAAGATAGGGAGAGGAAAAAAAGGGTTAAACATGATTAACCCTTGAAAGATAATACAGCAAATAAGGCACTTGCCTCTGCAGCTGACCTGAGTTCAAATCCTAGTATCCTATATTGTTCACTAGGCACCACCAGGATTGATACAGGAGGGCAAAGCCAGGAATAACCCTTAAGTATCTCTGGGTTTTTTCCAAAAATCCCAAAAATGTAATTATAATAAATTCATGTATACACATAAGTGTGAAAAAACAAGTCACAAGTGCAGAAAAGGAAGATCTGATGAAATCAATTTGGACCTTATAACATTTGAAGTATGCCAACCTTTGAATGTATAGCTGGAATTTAATCAAAGAGGAGATGCCTATCTATTGAGTACTATATTGCATATATACAAAGTAATGAAAGTCCTGGGAAGAGAGGAGCTCAAGGAAAACCAGTAAACAAAGATGTGGCAATTGGAAGTGTTCCACATTTAAGGTGGTCAAATTGATCCTCACAGTGGAAAATAACTGCTGTATCTCTGAATTCTCACAATAACCTGCCTCTCTTTCTCTTACGGCACTTATAAACAGTCCTGTAAAATTATATCCTCAATTTTTAATTTTAATTTCCTCCACATTAATTAAATATTTATCAAGAGTCAGTGTTGTTTTACATGCATCAACAGGCCAGAGTGATAGTACAGCAGGTAGGATGCTTGTCTTACACATGGTCAATTAGGGTTCTAACCAACTAACTGCATATGATTCTCATAGCCCCTCCAAGAGTGATTTGTGAGTGCAAAGCCAAGACTAAGTCCTAAGTAAAACCCCTCTACCCAGATAAATTAATAAAATAAAAATTTTCAAAAGTATCAACAGCAATTTTGAGAGAGAGTTGCTATGATCTTCCACATTTTACAGAATTAAATATGATTTCCAACTCTGCCTAAATCATCACAGTCCCAGGCCACCACAAACCTAAGTAGGCCTAATGCTCTAGTACCTTCCACTCACTGAATTTCAGTTATAGGAGGATGAGACATTGATTTACACCTTGTCTGTCAAGAACCATAAGCGTCCTTCCTCACAATTCTTTGATGAAGTAAAGGTAAAGGTAAAGGCCCTCCCGTTGTTCATCGATTTGCTCAAGCGGGCCCAGTAACGTCTCCATTGGAGACTTTGTTGTTACTGTGTCTGGCATATCAAATACGTCACGGGGAGCTTGCCAGGCTCTGCCAAAGAAGCAATTTTGCTGGAAGGTGAAAAAAAGGAGAACAAGAATTTCAAGAGGGGGCAAAAGGCAAGAGGAGAGCAGCTTCATGGAAGAACTTCTTAGAAAAACTGTTGTCTTCATCAGACTGATGAAGTTGAGAAAAGATGACACTTAGCTGAAGTGTAGCCTTGCAAGGGCTTAAGGCCAGCCCAGGGAGTAAAGCAACTGTGGAAACTTGCTGCTGTCCCCAGCAATAAGGTAGACTTCAGGTACCAGGGAACAGACTGTCTTAACCACATGCCACTAAGTTGAGAGATTTGTCCCAAGAGGAAGAGACAGTAGAAAATGTCTCATCAGGAACTGAGATGCTATCCTGCTGTCTAAGAAGTAACGTCTAATGAACTTCCTGTCCTAAGGAAGTCTTCTTTGTAAGTGAGGTGATCTGGAGATGTCAGCTGTTCTGGATTCATTGATAGGAGAGAGGAATGAACTAAGATTTTATATGATCCTATGAAGAAATGACGAGGGGACAGCCATTGACAATGAACAGAAGAAAATACCCCATGGAGATTTTGCCAACAACACAACAGGAAACATCCCTGGAAAACCACTACAAGATTCTATAGAGACCATCCACCAAACCCTGGAGATTGGCTATAGACATCTGAGCTAGTCATTGACCCCCCAAGTCTTGGGTAAGATATTATGTGCTATTGAAATCTTCCGCATCAGCCCTCTGCTACTACTGAGCTGTCCTGATTGCAGATATACCTTTTAACCAGCCTCACAATTGTTTTGAAATTTGAGCTGTTTCCATCCATTCTAGGGGTAGTATTATAAACATTCAGGTTGTGCTGAGACTTGGATCTGCTTTTTGGCCTGGATGCCTGAAGTGATGTTTAAGGACAAATAGCCCATGAGGGACCAGACACAGAAGTCTTTGATGAAGTAACTGAAGTAACTGAAGGGGAAAAGTAAGATTCCATCCCAATCCCACAGCAAGACCTCCCTCTTAGGGTGTTAGGACATACAGCAGGGGAATTTACTTTTTCCCTTCAGTTACTCATTGGATATGGGATAACATCTAGTGATGAATTCTAAGGTCCCAATGAAATATTAGAACTTTATTCCCTGAATAGTCAGCTGTTGGATATTAACCCAAAGTATTTTAGGCTTCATCTGTGGACTCTCCCCTTTTCCTCCTTCCAGAAAAGCTTGCCATGCTCTTATGAGCATCCCTAACCCCCTTTGTTTATCTTTAACCTTTCCTTTGTGTTTTACCTCTCATTGTCCCAACTCTCCAACTCACTCTTGGTTACTTATAAGCGAAAACTTTAATTCCAGTCTGTTTATTTGTAGTGAAATACCTGTTTTACTATTTCCCCTATGGTCTTTTTATGTTTTACTATAGATCAATGTTATTTTCTTAAATACAGAAAGACCGTTGATGCTATGCTCCTAACATTTGAGAGTTGATTGATTCTGAATTATATCTACTCCTGGGCACCTATCATCATCACTTGACTCAGGCTTCAGTTGTTGTACTTCCTAACACCCCAAGAGTTCTTCTGTGGGATTGGGATGGACCTGGGGCATGTGGCAAAGCTACCCTGGCATCAAAGTGGGACAGTCTAGAAAGCATAAATGCATAGTCTTGATGCAAACTGTTATGACTTGAGACAGGACCCCTGGGGGAGGGGGAGCACAAGCTGAACTGGCCTGAGAACTTGGTCTGGAATTTACAGTAAAAAACTCACTTGCTCTTAGAGCCCAGACAGCTAAGCTTTGGAATCTATATCTCTTATTGTGTTTATCCAAATAACTGCAAGTATTAAGAAGAAGTAAACTTAAATGTTTATTATATATAACTAAAGGTAAAGGGGAAACCAATATAGATGCCCCTGGGAGACAGAGTGTTGCTTTGAGTTAATCCCCCAAGAAAATTTCCTCTGCCAACATATTTTGCCTCTGTAAGTGATTAACCATACCTATGTGCAGTCCTATACCTCATATAACTTCAGATGTTAGAAATTCTGTTTTAAACAGGCCGTTTTTATCATCAGTCTCTGGTCCCCTGTCTCTTTGTTTCTGCTGGAGAGACCTGGGGAGAACAGGTGACTCTTGATCACTGAACACACATGTCACAGCACATACCCCTCCACATTTGTGAGCTCACGGTCAATCTCTTGGAAAATACAAGTCAGATAGTTTAATTTATGTATGTTATAGACAAAAATATATTAAATTCGTCAATCTAAAATTACCCATTTCAGGCAACACAACTTTATGTTTCTTTGAAACATCTATTAATTACATCAGAATGCACATATATACTTACCAGTATCTTTTATAAGCTTCTATTATAAAATTCCCTTCTCTACCCCAACTCACATAATCTCAGCGCTCAGAATAGCATCCTATACATGGGACAGAGGCCACAACAATATATTTTAAAAGGAACTATTGAAGCTATGGGATAATGCCATTGTCGTGCTCCTCGATGGGTCACAAAATCCTTGATAGAAAACGGTTCACAAAAGTATTGCTTAGAAATTTGTCACTTTGAAAATCAATGTGTAAAGGCAAGCACAGTATATAATCTTGGTTTCTAGTCTTTTCCTTCCATTAACTTGCAGCATTGTTGTGGAAAAACAACACATAAAATAAGCCTTTAAAGACTCTTCTCATCTTTAGAATTCTGTGACCACTGTACAGCATACTGAATTAAAAAAGAAAAAAGAAAAAAAAGCCTCCTTACTCTGTTTTTGGTTTAAGTTATTAATTATTATTTAGGGATCTATCTTAAAGATAGCATCATTTTAATCACAATCTTGAAAGAAGAGAAGAAAACCATCATACTATGAAATGAAGCAATTCATGTAGCTATGCAACAAAATGAAATAGTAAAATTCCTAGTTTGGCTGCTTCTCAGGACTTGTAACCTATGGTCATTTCTAATATCATTAAAAACCCAATTGTAGGGGATGGATTGATAGCACAGCGGGAAGGGCGTTTACCTTGCATGCTGCCGATGTGGATTCAATTCCCAGCATCCCATATGGTCCCCCAGAGCACCGCCAGGGGTAATTCCTGAGTGCAGAGCCAGGAGTGACCCCTGAAAACCACCAGGTGTGACCCAAAAAGAAAAAAAACGTACCTAAATATTGAGAAGTAAAATAATAAATGAAAACTTTCATATTATAGACTTCCTACAAGATGATTATGTAATGTAGTTTTTACTAAGAAGAATTGGGTTTGCAATTTGAAATGCTGTGCAAACATTTCTAAACTAACAATGGTTCCTCAAGTTGTGGACCAAGGTGAACCTTGTTCAGCTTACTGGGTCCTAAAATGAGAAACAAAAATTAGAATGGTGATGACCTCCGAAATAAAATCAGTAAGTCATTTTTATATGTAAACATATTATTTTTAAAGAAAATTAGTTATCATTTTAAAACTTGACCAAGTGATGTTTCGATAAAGGATACCCTTGACAAAGAAAAAGAAATCTTAATCCTGTCTGAACTAAATTATCCTCAATTCCTCTCGAGTATTTATAGTTTCATAGAAGATATTGCTTAAGTACATAATAAATCTGTACTTCTGATTTTGGAAAGGTTAGAAGAGGGGAGGGAGAAGGTGCATGGAATTAGGAGTATAAAGAAGATAAAGAGAAAGAGAAAAGGGATGAAGGGCAAGTAAAGACACAAAATTAAAATACCAGAATGTATGTTTGTGCTCCGGAAGAAGGTAAGAATAGTTAAATTTTAGTAATAAGGGAAATTCTCATGTTATAAGTAAAGCTAATGAGTAAAGCATACTGATATTTTTAATCTAACGTTTGCAATAAAGTTATTGATACTTTAAGAGAAAATATTTGCTATTACACGTTTTAAATCATTTTTCATTTTTTATCCTGATTGTTTAAAATTTCCCAGTTAGAGACATCTGATTTTTAATATCACTATATTTTTACAATAAATTCAAAGGGGGGGGGGTATAGAAATTGTGGTTCCTAACAGAGTACAGGGGAATCAGGAGTCATTCTCCCTGATACTCAGAAAAACAGGCCTATGGCTCAATTTTCAGCCAGATGATATACTTCTGCTTAAACCAAGAACATTTGAGCAGTTAGCCCCAACACTGCTGGAGGGGAGAGCTGCATAGTGTCAGGGATCAAACTCAGAGGCTTTAGCATACAGAGCATGTGGCTTTGACCCCTGAGCTAACGCCCCACCCCTCAACCCACCTCCAGTTAGGGAAGAGTGTATTTCAGGTTATAGCTGGTAGACTCACTTGCCTCCTTGCTAAGAAAATTTGATGCCAAAAGCCAGTACACAAAACTATGACTGCTCCAAATTGCCTGTGAGATTCCTGTCTTCAAATATATTCATCCAATGATTCCCATTTTATCTTTTTTAAATAAAGGTTTTGGGGATCATAAAAAATAAATATGCCCTGAGTTTGTGAATTGTTTTCTTCTTTTCCTTTTGGCTGGTTCATGCTGCTTTAGTGGGATAATTCTTTATCCAAAGCACTGGCACACTGGTGCCATCAAGCAGTGATGATTTTTGCCTTATTGCATTTAGCAGCGCTTCAGCATTATGGCTGCATACTTCCTCAGGGAACAGGAGGGGGTTAGAAAAAATAGAAAGAAACAAAATAAAGACAGAAAGAAATAATCATCGGAGAACATCCTCGGGGAGTGCAGAAAAGCCAAAGCCAAAGAAAGTAACAGCTTACAGTGTTGTGAAAATTGTGTGAACCTGTTACAGGGGGAAATATGTGTTTGATAGAATTTAAATTATTTAAGACCCTAGAAAGAGATTTTACTCATCTTATGCTTTTAGAGGAGAGCCATCTGCAAATGATTTTATTTACTTCTTTCTCTTATTCTGGTTTTTTTCTACTTTTAAATCTTACTTACAATATTTAATGCCACATTCAGGTAACTAAGGTTATTCTGCATTGTTGTATTGCTTTTTTATTTATTTGTTTTGCTGAATTTCATCTAGTTATAAGTGTCTCAATGAAATATTATAAGTAGCTATCACAAAGTCAAGAAAATTGTAGACAAGCTTTATGTCTTACATTTTCTTCATTTTTGCTATTCCAAATAGCTCTATGTTGTGGTTTTTTTTATCCCACCCTGGGCCATCATTGAAGATAGATAAAGCTTTGGGGGGTTTGGGCATTATTGAAAATGTTTTTTAGAATAATGATAAAAGAATTGCTCCAACTTTTCCAACTTCTAAAATGTAACAAACCTCTAAAAGGGAAATGAGTAAAGCCTGTAATTTTGATAGTAATAAAAGCATAAGATATCAGGAATAGCATCCCCCATAATGTAATTATATAGAGAGATATTTTGGTCTATGAACCAATAGAAAAAATGTAACTGTTTTCACGTCCCAAATTACAGATTATTATTATTTTTTTCTTTTTTAGAAACTCCTCAGGTCTGTGAGTAGACTTTTGTCTATGACCATGGATGAACTGAAATAATTTTACCCTCATTTATGAAATTCTATCAATGTAAATAAAATCTTATAACTGACTGAAGCAATATAAAAATAAAATTTTACTTTTTAAAGTAGGTTGGCATTTGGCAAAGAAACAATAAAAATATGAAGAGCAAAAAGAATCCTCTAAACTTAGAAGAAAGGGAAGGACCATTTTCCAAAGACCAGTTAGAAGTATGTGTGACAATTTACAATGAGGTAAAAAGGTGAAGTCATTAGTATTCTCTTTGTGCCTTAAATGAGTTGTTGGAGTTTCAGCTTGTTTTTTTTTGAAAGGGCAGATAGATCTAAAGCAGGTCCTAAGTCTTGCTAAGTGCCATGGACCGAATGGATGTCTGATTCCCTTAGCAGGCATAAAGCCTCTGGCCTTGGGGCCTTCATTAATGGAATGAAAGGTAAAAGTTCTGTTTTAAAGATGGGCATTTAAAGTATGTCCTTCTTAGATTGAAGATAATTGGTGTGAGTGCTCATGAACGCTGAGGACAAGAGTCAGTCTTATATTGTAGACATCACACGAGTAGCTCAGTTCTAATCAGAGAGGAGGGAACATAATATTTCTCCTTAAGCTATTCACACTGTAATTGCGTTAGAAGGTCTTTGTCACCAAAGTGTTATTTTATTAAAGGGCCATAGGTACTCTAACAAAGTAACCAAAGTAACAAATAAATAAACAACCAATAAGGAAGTTCAACAGGAACAAAGATCCTTATAAAATTTAGGACACCAGATGAACCCATAAACTATGATCCTAGATTTATGTGTACATGTGTTAAATTGATTTTCATATAATATTACATGTGGCTCATGTTCTTTATACCCTGCTCATCTTATAGAACATATTTCAATGTTTTAGTAGAAGTGGAACCTAAAGCTCAGAGTATTAATGTGACGTGACTTTAAAAATTACATCTAATTTGCTAACTTGAAAGTCCCTCTGGCGTTCTAATATAAATAATTGCACCTGCAAAAAAAGTGAATTACTCACATCCATTCCTATAACTTGCATGATGTTTCAGGGAAACTAGATATTTCTGGATTTAGAAACAAGGAAATCCTATATCCTAGTCACAGTTCTTCTGTCTTCATGCTCATGCTTGCAATTGTATATCTAATCTCACTTGGGTTCTAGTATTCTCATCCATAAAATAGAATAAATTGTATGCCCACTGTAGGGTTGCAGAGATAATTAAGTGAAATGGTAGGAATTTTTATTCCACTTTTATTCCATTCTGTCCCAGGTATGGAACAAAAAGCACCCAATGGCCTTAATTGTTCCCATTATCAATGTCCTATGGGAAACATTATGCAACGGTCTTGAGAGATGGATGTCCAGGGAGAATAAAGAATGTTCTGGGCTTATTATAGATCTTCAGTCAAATGAGAGTTTTCATAACAGCTATAATTTATTATGTAAAAATGATTTTTGTGTAAAATATAGATTTGTGAAGCTGCATTTTGTTTACAATTAAGTAAATAACAATATTGCACCAACAAAGAGATGAATAATATACATCATTTAACTCAGCTCTGGGCATATATCTACATCTGGAAAATATAGAAATTTCTTTTAGGACACAGAATGTTTTTACTTACATTTATCTGATTATGAAGAAGAACAAAAAATTCTAAAACTGAAGTTGGGAACTTTAGTGTTAGAAATAGTGTTTAAGAAAATAAACAATAAATTGTGATATCATTAAGTAAAAAGATACTTTTATTTTATCAAGATTGTATCATTTGAGAACCATAGACTCTTGATTAATGTTTCAAAGGAATTCCAGAGGGCATATCATCTGATAACACTGACTCTATTCTGAGGCATGCAGAATGATATAACTGTAAATGCACCTGTATCTTGTATCTTTAATTAACTTCTCTATTTTACTATTATGAAATGGCCAAAACATTTTGCCAAGGTTAAAATACAGGTAAGTGACACCCAGCAAAGGTCGCTGAGCATAGATTGCAAGCACACTATGCTCAAGTGTTAAGAGTTTACTTGCAGCAACAAGAGAGAAAATAATGCACAGGATTCAGCTCCTTGCAATGTGTGAGTCCCCTATGGCCAGCTTATCCATATCCATTCATCCTACTTTGTGCCACAGTAGAATGTTCTTGACCCCACCCCCTTGGGATCTGAAAGACAGTGAGCTAGGGGCCTGCCTGAGGGCCATTGACATGTATTTTAGAAGAACAAAGGAGTACATGTAGAGTCTGAAATAGGGGAAGATATTGCCACACAAGGCAATAAGTCAAGCACAGGAGTTTTAGGACTCTTTTGATTTTGTTAAAAAAATGTGTTCCAGGCCCAAGGCCTGTTCTTTTGTAACAGATAAGTGGTTATTGAAAGCACATTCTTAGACACATTAGCTCAACATTTTTCATATAGTTTTAATTAGTTTGGTTAAAAACTTTTTAAGATTTTGAAATAATGTACATATCTTAGGCTCGGCCATGTTGGCTGCGTGCAAGGCAGATGCCCTACCCGCTGTGCTATCGCTGGGCTGGAGCGATAGCACAGCGGGTAGGGCGTCTGCCTTGCACGCAGCCAACATGGCCGACCCGAGTTCGATTCCTCCGCCCCTCTCGGAGAGCCCAGCAAGCTACAGAGAGTATTGGATATGCCAGACACAGTAACAACAAAGTCTCCAATGGAGATGTTACTGGGCCCGCTCGAGCAAATCGACGATCAACGGGAGGGCCTTTACTTTACTTTATTTTATCTTAGGCTCAAGATATTTGAAAAAGACATATTTAAGGTTGGATAGTCTTAAAATGTTTTATGACTAAATAAAATAGATTAAGAATAATAGTATAAAACAGGCTCAAAAGACATATTAATGGCCTTTTATTAGTAATTATAATGGTTTCTCATGGATGTTACAACAAATTCCTACAATTTTAGTATGACATAGTCATACTAGGAAAAAGTTAAAGTTTTAATAGAGCTGTGTTTTTGTTTCAGGTGCTAAAGGTATAATCAATTTACTTTCCTTCATCATATTTAAGAGGTCACCTACATTCCTTGGCTAGTCATTTGAAGATTTTCGTTTTCAAAGCCAATAATAGCTAAATGAATGAATGAATGTTGCATATATTTCACCTCCAGAAATTCATTCATTCATTTACTTAGCTATTACTGGCTTTGAAAATGGAAATCTTCAAAGGAGATTGACCCTTGACTTCCAGTTTTTAAAATAAGAGTCCTAAAACATCGGGCCCACATATATGAATCAAGATAAACTTCTAATGTCAAGGTCAGCTTATAAATAACCTTACTGCTATCAGCAAACTTTACTTCCTTTTGCCACACAACATATATATTTCTAGGTGTAATTCTTTTTTATATACCATGTAGTCCACACCCAGGGCATTCTTACAAAAAAAAAAACAAAATAAACAAACAATAAGACCTCTCCAGAGATTGTGATTAGTAGGTAGATCAATGGAATTTCTTCTTTTCTTTCTTTTTTTCTTTTTTTTTTTTTTTGATCTTATGGGCTACACTCACCAATGCTCAAGGATTTCTCCTGGCCGTTCACTCAGTAATTACTTCTGACAATTCTCAGGGGACCATATGGGATTCCGGTGAATAAACCCTGGTTGGCTGCATGCAAGACAAATGCCCTACTCATTGTACTATTACTCTGGCCCCAGGTAGTTCATTGGGATTACAGAACAGCATATAATTTTCCAAATGTACATATTGGAAAATTGAAATGCACCAAAGAATGTCTCCAGAGATAATTCAGATAAGAAGTTGTAAGATAATTAATATAAATTAATTTAGCAGAATAATCATCTATCTTCCTCAGGATGTCTTAGAAACTTGCAGATTACTAAGAAAACTAAGATTCTAGAGAAACATGTCATTAACCTTCAATACCACAAACTATGAGTACTTGAATGGAAGAAGGGAGAAGGGTTATTCTCATCTAGAGAATTCCAGTAACAAAAATCTTGGGAAGATCAAAATACTTGACTCTTAACTGCTTCTATCTCTCCATATCACATACACCAACAGTTGTGGAGAGATAGTACAGGGGTTAAAGAACTTCTCTTGTGTATGACATCACATGTAGACACTTCAGTATCTCTGGAAATGATTTATGAGCACAGAACCAGACGTAAGTCCTGAGCAATGCCGTTTGGCCCCCCAAACCACATAAAAATTATCAACCATACAAAAGAAACATATACATGAACCACAGGAATTAGGTTTCTAGTAATCTGACTCAGAACTATGCTTGTAAAAAGATCTAAATCTCAAATATAAAAGCAGTAAATTTGGGCTGACCTGATCCAGGTCACTCAAGGTAGAGGCATCAGCAGTGATGCTTAAAATGCCTATAATATAGTAGGAAACAATAAATGTGTAAATGAATAAGACATATTATTCTGTATATACAAAGATAACATCACTAATTTGGCAACAATTTTTAAATATTCACACAGTAAAACTCATAGTGACTATTTAGAGCTATAATTAAAAATCCAGAGTGCCTAGGTCAAACAAGGTCATGCAAATATACTAATAATTTAAGACTAACTCTTGAGACAATGATAAGATTGTAATCCTTTAATTTGCCATCTTAGTCCTGATTAAATACAAAAAGTTTCTGTGGTAGGCTAAATAATGACTTCCCAATGTCTATGTACTAATTGCTGTAACCTGTGAACATGTTACAATGTTAAAGGGACTCTGCAGATGTAATTAAGGTATCGGTTTTAAGATGAGGAGATTATCTTTGATTATCTAGTACATTTATTTCAATCACATGATAAGATTTCTCTTTGGAAGTCAAAGAAATGGATGGTGGAAGAAGCAAGAGAGATCCCAGGGCTGGGAGACACTTGACCCACCATTGTTGGTAGAGGAATGAACAACCCTGCAAGCCCGAGAAGTGTTACATGTCTTTAACCTTTGTCACTAAACTAGTAGCTAATAGCAACCAGACCATCAGCTCCAAAAAACTGGTTTCTACCAGCAAATCAGAAAAACAAGAAATAGATTTGCCCCTAAAACCTTCAGAAAGATACACAATATTCTACTTGACTTTTTTGCCCAGTGTACAATATTTGTCCAACAGAAATAAAACATCCTGAATTTGTACAGCTTTCCAGCTCTTGACCTGGAGCACAGTGGGTAGGGCATTTGCCTTGCACACACGGCTGACCAGGGTTTGATTTCTCCATCTCTCTCGAAGAGCCCGGCAAGTTACTGAGAGTATCCCACCCACACTGCAGAGCCTGGCAAACTCCCTGTGGCATATTTGACATGCCAAAAATAGTAACAACAAGTCTCACAATGAAGATGTTACTGGTACCCGTTCGAGCAAATCTATGAACAACAGGAGGACAGTGCTTTCAACTCTTATACTGGTGAGAATGGCAGGTCACTTCTTCAATCCTCTTCATAATATTTGGGTTGTCATGATCTCTATTTTGGAGCAACAATTATAGAGTTCACATGTAGAGTTTCCATTTACTTACTTTTGTTAACTCACACTCCTCACTCACATGTAAGATTGTGTAATATTCTAAGATCTTTTGAGGATTGCTCTTCCTAGACAGGTAAGTGTGGAGCAAAGAATATTCAGACCAGGAAAAAATCTCTCCAAAAAATCAAACTGTTCCTATTATTTAGTTAAGAGGAAATCAAATGATTTTAAACACAAGCTTAAAAGTGAAAAGATTTCAAAAATGGGTGCCTTCTTCTTTTCCTACATGGTGTATGCAGGAAGGCATGGTTCCCATTTTTAACTTAGGATATTCTAGAGGATGAGTTGCTGAGCTGTGCTTCCTTCTTCCCAACTCCCTCCTTAATTCTCTGACCCACACTTACCAGTTCAGGGACTCCTGAAGAAGAAGCTGGGAATTAATTGCATCAATTTTCTGGGTCTAAGTGATGTCTATCTTGGTGACCCCAGGTTGTAAAGTGAGTAGTTACCTGCCACAGTGCCAGAGGGGCTCTGGGATTCATCTTAGAGGACATTGCATTACAAAGAAATCAAGTGGAAGAAATATCTGTTTAAAATGAGTTTTTGTTTTAATCAAGACACTTTTTTCTTTCTTTTATTCCAGTGATTCTATATTCTGGGATAGGAGGCAAAGAATATAATCACAGCTAAGCTCATGGCAGAACTATCTCTGTCCAAAAATGATATTTGATATCCTGCTATTAAGGATCTTAAATAACGGACTCCAAGCACATTACTTACACTGCAGTGTTCTGGTTTGCAGATGATGCTAAATTGGGAGGAAAGGTCATCCCTGAAAAACAATCCTCAGGTAGAAAAGGAATTAGCTCGCTTAAATACCTGAGCTAATAGATAGAAAATTCAATGCAGATAAATGCAGAGTAATGAGTCTCGTAGAATGTAATAAAAGAACATAATATCTTCTTAATGGGAAGGTACTACAGCATATTGACCTGGAGAGAGATATGAGTTATTTTAATAAAAACCTATATTAAAGATTATTCAGCTCCATTATTATTGGAAAAAATGCGCGATGTGTTTTTAGACCTTACCTAATGCAGCACTTTCAGTCTCATAGCCGTACATACTCCAAGAAGCATATTTAGAATGGGCCTTAAAGGGGCGATTTGTAGAACAAGCTAAATGAAAGCACTTATCAGAGACATAAGTTTGAAAGCAATTATAGGGAAAACTGACCACTTTCTCTTTGGTAAGTCAGACAAGTTAGGAAGGTTTGAACAAAAGGGTGTCAGGACTCAGATAGCAAGCTTATTGCATCGTGTAGACAGAGGTGAGCTGTTCATTAAATCTACCTCTTGTTCTTCAGGATCTACTTTTATCAATGGTCTGACAATTCCATTAACTTCTTCAGCAATTACAAATCCTGGCTAACAAACACAAAAACACCAGCACTTCTCTCTCTGACAGTTCTGCTTGTTTGGGGGCCCATTTACATCACTGAGGCTCTGCAGTTCAGACTCTTGGATTTAGCCAATTTCAAATGAGACCTTTGGGTGATAAGGGCACATCCAGAGCTTTTTCCTTGTTGGTGCTCTGCTCACATTCTGCAGGTTCTGGGACTTTCTAACATTAGAGAGTACTGACAGAGTATCAATCAAGATGAAAGATATGGGACAGGTATAGATAGAAAGGGGAAAGCTTGTGAAGTGATTTGGAAGAAACCTTCAGAGACAGGCACAGATTTTCCAATGAATATAAAAAACAAACTTTAAAAACGCAATAAGATACATTGCTAGTTGCAAAGTTATGACTGCAAACAGGTGAAGTTCTCCACTATTCACATGAATAAATTAATTTGTGTTCTAAGGTACATGTCAGATCATTAATGCCTCCCTGTATCTGTCTTTCATACATTTTTCTCTTTAGGCAATCTCCAGAGGAACAGTGATTCATATATTAGCAAATAAACAATTCATTACGTGAATTCTATGGCACTTGGACAGAGCTTCTCAGTCTCAGTACAGTTGATTTTTTGACTTGGACAAATCTTTGCTAGGTGTCTGTATATTATGGGATGCTTTATTTTTACAGTTTCAGAGCCAACCACTGCCATGCTTAGGAGCTACTATCAGGATAGTGTTCAGGGGACTTTATGGTGTAAAGATTGAAACTTTAACAAATTATTCATTCACCCTTTAAGTTGTCTTCCAGCCCTTATTATGAGACATTTAGGAGTTTCCACTATCTCTTCCCATTAAAAGTCTTTCCTCTGATCATGCTGGATTAGCAAAATGTCACCATATGTCGTCAAACTGTTACTTGGAAAATAAAATTATTCTTAACTGAGAACCATTGTTCTAGAATCCTCTGTTGGTACCACTTCAAATTTTAAAGTGCTTATGTATAAAATTCGCGGCCACACGCATCTTATTATCTCATTCCTACTTTGGACATTCCTACCGAATGTAGCCTGCCCACACGGCAGAGTCTGGCAAACTCCCCGTGGCATACCCAAATACCAGTAACAATGATGGGTCTCATTCTCCTAACTCTGAAAGAGCCTTGAATATGTCACTTTTTTAAAAATCTCAGGGCTAGGACGAAGGAGACATTACTGGGGCCTGCTCAAAGCAATCGAAGAATAACAGGATGGTTGTGATTGTGATCGTGATGTATAAAATGCATCTTTTTGGTAGCACCACGTTACAGTCATACACCCAAGTATCTCAGAATCATAAAGTATCATTGTAGTTCTCCAAGTGATTTAAAAAAGCTTCAGAATTTAGCACATTGACTAACCAGTATTTAGTGATTAATTTAAAACACTAACCCAAAGAAGGAAGAAAAACAACAAAAGGAGGGAAGGTGTCTTTGAGTCATTGAAATAAAATCTCTTCTGATTGGTCCTGAAAAGACAGTACATTATGTTGGTGCTCACCTTGCACATGACCTTTGAGGGATTAATACCTGGCAATCCATATGGTTCCCATTAGGAGTGGTCCCTGAGAGTGGAGCCAGGAGTAAGTCTTGAGACCAACTGAAAAAATAAAAACAAGATGTAAAAAGAAAACCTTTTGCTTATACCAAGTGTATCTCATGCAACCTTAACCTACCATTACAGAGTCACTGTGGACTGTTCAATCTAATCATTCCATCTTTCAGTGTAAATTTGAGATAATTCTAGCTTATTTTCTATCCTTTACAAATATATGGATATTGTTTCAACTTCATGGCAGTTTGTTTCACATATATCTAGGCTAGATTTAAGTTCAGTCTGAAATAAGCTGAACTAATGGTGCAACTGGAGGAAAACATTTCTGTTGCATAGTACTGTAAGCCCTACATGCAGTTAAATAAAAACAACACAGGAAAGATTTTTGCTTTTCAGAAGCTTTCAGAATTGTGTGTTTCCCTTCTGTTTTTATTTTCTTTCTTTCTTTCTTCTTTTTGGATAAATGTATCACTCACCAAGAGACAATATTCTACCTTGAGGTTTCTCTTCATTTAAACAGCCTATCTTTTACCAAACATTAAACAAGCCATAAAACAGGAACTTTGGAACTTTAAATGAAGCTGTCAGAGATTCTTCCTGCCAACAGATGATTTGCAGCTGTGTGACTCATTTGTATCTTTATAAGAATTCAGGAAGAAAAAAAGATTATTAGCATTTCAATTTCTGTCAACTGCTGAAACTAAGTAAGCCTGAAGTGCTGGATTCCCTGTGCTAATGCTGAGATGATGCAAAATGCAGGTAACACTGTTGGCGGGGATTATAAGAGGAAGGCATGTGAGAGAGAATCTTTGGTATTTCATGGCTCTATAAACAACAATAAAACCAAATGTATGTGCAGATTATGAGGCTCACCTTTTATTCACAGATTGGAGAGAGGCTGGCTATTGGTTGGTCACACCTGCTTCTTCAGGCCAGATATAAGACAGTGCTTAAGGCACTTGCCTGCCACCTATTCCAATATCCACAGATGGTCCTCGAGACACAGCTAGGGAGTAGAGCAAGGAATAGCCCCTGATCACTGCAAAGTATGGGTCAACAGCCTACATCCTTCCTGTCTTTCCCCACCAGAAACACATGTTTTTTTTTCCTCAGGAATAAAGAAAAAAAAACAGATACACCATAGAAATGCCTCTGGACTCCATACCAGGCTGTCTTACAGATGGCA
Organism: Sorex fumeus; assembly: GCF_029834395.1. Taxonomy (NCBI): domain Eukaryota; kingdom Metazoa; phylum Chordata; class Mammalia; order Eulipotyphla; family Soricidae; genus Sorex; species Sorex fumeus. The sequence goes on along the minus strand of NW_026606185.1, from coordinate 43,267,366 downwards.
CCTGGATGGGGGCAGGTAAGTTCCCCTTCCAGCCCCAACAGAGACCTGTCAGCAGGAAACCTCCAGAACTCAATCGCTGCCATGTTCCTGGCTTGTCCCCACAGGCTCAAGTGTCTCTTATCCACAAGTGAATCTGCTGAAAAACCCAGGTATTCAGGTATGTAGGACTTGAGACTCCATGCTCGCACGAAGTTGGGAATAGGTGACCTCCCCCCATCACACTGTGTTCCTTCTAGCCTGGCAGTCACACCCAGGAACTGCCTCTGGTGCAATATAAGCTCATTAATAGCCATGATCCAGAGACTCACAAATAAATCTCTCAGAAGAGAGCAACACAGAACAATAGGCCATAGAGATGCCTTCGAACACCAAAGTCACCATCCAGTTAAAGCAATTGATTAAATTGACCTCAGCTGTATTGCAGTATTTCAAATTTCAGAATTACTGAAGCATGGTTGCATTCATAGTTGTGCGATATCTCATACTTTACACAGCTGATGTGCCGAGAATAGCACAACACATTTGATGGGGTGTGAAGTAGAAGGCAAACCATTTTGGGGAGGAAAAGAATACATATATATCCTTATACATATAGATTTATATGTATATAGATAGATATCTCTCTTTCTATATATCCACATAGATAGATAATGGTAGATAGATAGATAGATAGATAGATAATAGATAGATAGATACACAAGGCTCAAACTTTAACAACTTGTTAGTAATCTGTTATGCAAGGGCTTAATAGCTCCAGGGTGAAAGAGAACAATATTCACACACTTTCCTTTAAGAAAAATTTTTGGATCATTTTTAGTGGATTATTTAGAACAAGCAATATAAAATAAAAATAAATTATTTAGATCCTGCTTTGTGGACAGGGTTTGGGGATTGGGTGAAGACATTTGAAATATGGAAGTTGGTAAGTGTAATGGTGGTGGGATTGGTGTTGGAATAGCAAATGCAACAAATTATTGTGAAAATCTTTATAAAACTAAAATGAATTAAAAAAAACAATAAGCAAAGGAGGGCTATATAGATTACATAGTGCTGTCGAGCTTTTCATTATCCAAGGGTTGTTTATGTGATTGTGAGATTTTCAGAATCTTCACAGATAAACAGTTGAGACAGACATCACTAAATTTGATTTCTATTGAATCTTTGTACTTGACAAACACAAATTCAAAAACCATATGGGATTCCTTGCAACTGAGTAAATGAACTAGCTGTCCCAGTAAAAAAGAAAGAAGGAAAGAGAGAAAGAGAGAGAAGGAAATAAAGAAGAAAGAGAAAGAGAAAAAGAGAGAAAGAAAGAAAGAAAGAAAGAAAGAAAGGAAGGAAGGAAGGAAGGAAGGAAGGAAGGAAGGAAGGAAGGAAGGAAGGAAGAGAGAAAGGAAACCCTAGAATATATGATGACACAAGGCTTTAAGATAGTATAGATGTAGTTCCTCACATTGCTTCATATCCAAGCAAACCTTTCTTATTGTTCTATCCTCTGACCTAACTCCATCTACACAAATCTGCTGACATTGTCAGATATATAGATTCAATTTAAACTAAATATCATTACCTAAGTGACTCCATTGGCCTAGAATTTTTTTCCCCCTGCTTTTCCACTGAGACTTTCCTATTGAAATATTTTTACTGAAGTTTCCATAGGAAGATCATGTATCAGCACTAAAGAACAAATCCTGGTTGTATCACCAGGACACTTAGTGTTTCCTTTGTGTAAAGAAGTACAACTGAGAAAAAAAATGATGAATCCTTGATTTTTATAAAATAGATGTATAGTCAATATTTATTTTTCAACTAAGAGAAAAATGAGTGAGTTGGAAAGAGTATTAATATTTAGTTTTTTGTTTTGTTTTCTTGTGACCACAACCAGTGGTGCTGTGATCTAGTCCTGGCTTTTGCAGGGAGAGGGTTCAGGAATTATTCTCAGGAGATTCTCAGGAGTGCTGGGGAAACCTATGGTGCTAAGGATCAACTCCTAGGTGCAAAGCATGAACTCATACCAGCTAAACTGTCTCCCAGGCCCTGCTATTTGTTTTTATCCTTTTCAAAGGTTAACAACTTCTCTCAAGATGGGATTTGGAGCATGGGGAGGAGGAAGTGGGGATTGTGTCATTATGCTGGACAGATAGGACAATGATTAAAGTGTTTGTCTTGCATATGGCAGATCCTGAGTCAGTCCCTGATAGCACATACAGTCTGTGGAAAACCAATTAGAATGATCACTGAGTGCAGAGCTAAGAGTAAGAACTGATCAAGCCAGGTATGACTCAAAACATTCTCTTTACAAGACAGATATGTTTTATGATTTCCTTTTTCAAATAGATTTATAATTTCTCTTATTTGCTGCTATCGTTATTTAGCACAAACCTCCTATCCTTCACAGTCCGATTTCAATTATGAAGGTCTATTATGGAGTAATGTTTCATAGTACTTGGGTAATATAAGCCAACGTGTATTAGAGGTGTTGTTTCCATTTTTTTAATATTTTGAATACTACACTTCAGATTATATTAGTAAAATGTTTAACATTTGCATAATATAAACATTTTACAAGTATTTTAAAGCACATCGTTTTCCATCTTAGTGAATAAGTTTTATCTTCAATAAAGATGAAGTTTTTTAATTTGAGTGGCTTAAGGTAAATAGCTAGACAATGGAGGCAGGGGATGTGACACAAGTGATACAACATATACCTTGTATGTTTGAGATTTTGAACTTGTCCCTGACACCACATGCTAAACCCACCTTGTGGTCTTATGGCATCACTAGGCCTGAGCATCAAGATATGTGCCCAAACTCTCTAAAAACAAAAAATAAATAGAAAATGCAATAGACCATATGATGACCACTGTTTGCTCTCAGTGTTCACAATGTCTTAAAAAAATCCAGTTCTCTAAGCAATCGGTGTGGCTGTTTATGCTGAGATCTTTATAATAGCATCATTTCCCATGCTGTACACTCATTCTTAGCGGGCCTTGATCTGGGAAAGTTTTCTCTCAGATATACAAGTGCTTTGGGCCAAGTGTTATATACTTTTGCCAGGGTTAACTGCACCAGATTCGCCTTTAATTAAATGGTCTGTAGATTCTGCTCAAGCATGTGAAGCTTCTTTGCTTTTGGTCTCCATTGCATTGGTATCAAGTGTAGAACTGTTCATTTTGAAGTCTCCAAAGGAAAACTTACTCTATCAAGGTCAGTTTGGGGTAAAGTCAGAACTGTTGTTCACTCACTTGAAGTTCTTTGCCCACTCCTTTAAAACCAATCTCTCATAACACTTGGGGATTCATTCTTTTCTTTTTTCTGTCAATTAGTGATATAATCTCAGATCTGGGTGTTATATGTAATTCAAGAGGTAAAGCATTAGAATAAGCATAATCACTGACTTTTAATCTTTCGTTTGGCCATCTCAACTAGTTTGGAATCTGCTATTTAAATAGATAACAGGTACTATGCCAGGTTATGGAAATGCAAAAATAAATCTAAAGAGATTTTCTTAAACTTACTTCAGCAAATGAAACTGTTTGGTTTCCTTTGTATGAAATTTGTTTTTGTGTCTGCTTTTAATCTTCATTCACAGATTCCCAAATATTAACCTCTAACATATTTGTCATTCTCACATACAGCAATCACAATTTTCATCTTTATGTGAAACAAAATTATTTATGTCTTACTTAAATAATTTTTCAGTTTAACTTCTGTTACCAATAATATGTCTTGGCAATCTCAGGCCTATATTTTACTGAATTAATACTGTAAGAAGTATAATTTGGGGTGCCGGATCTTGAAAAATTTTATATATAATTTTATTTTATATAATGTATTCATATCACTATCACTATCACTGTTCTCCCATTTCTCATTGACTTGCTCGAGTGGGTCCAGTAACATTGTGAGACTTACTACTGTTTTTGGCATATCGAATACATCACGGGTAGCTTGCCAGGCTTTGCTGTTCGGGCGAGATACTCTTGGTAGCTTGCTGGGCTTTCCAAGAGGGGAGGAAGAATGTATTCATATAATAAATTTAATTGTTTATTTGTTAATTTATTGATTCATGGGAATGTACATTCATACAGAGACATTGCACTGTAAATATGTGTATTTTTTCTTGTTTATAAATTACTCTTTACCAATTAGGGAAAAGATTTCTTGTTAGTTATGGTTCACAATTATATTGAAAGTCAAAATTCCTTTAAAGTTTTGAGAGACATTGTTGAGAATGGCACGAAAACTATGCAATTATTCCCCATTTTGTACATGCTCATAAACAAGGTTTTTGTAGCCTTTAAAAATGGTTTTGGGCTTTCTGAAGTTTATTCCTTTACCTTAGAACAATATCTTAAATGAGGAATCATGACTATTTTGCTTGAGGTGGAGGTTTGAGGGCACCCAATAATTAAGTTAGTACCTTTGATCATTTCAAATATCTAGATAACATGTGGTATAGCCTTCCAGATAGACAATGGAAAGAGCTAAGATATAGGAATAGTAAAACATAAAATAAGGAGAACATGGATCGTCTTTTTACCCTGCACTCACATCTGGACAGAGAGCAATCTTTCTTTGGCCCCCATCCCCCAGCCTATGTCCAGACTGAAGGCAGGAAGGCAGTACTTCTAGCCCACGTGGCCTGAGAGCAATGGAAAGCCAAAGGGACCAAAGGCAGGGAGATTACAGATGGTAAGAGGTGGGCCACGGAGCCCTAGTAACAGAGTAGAGCAAACATGTGAGATTCCAGTTCTAATCACAGGCCTGGACTGGTACAGCAAACACAGGATTCATTTATAATATATGAAATGGAAGAGGAAGTTATAGTTTATGTTTGGTTATGTAGATAGTTCTGGATCTCTCCCCAATGTTTAGGTCTATGTATCTTTTCCCCATGTACTACATCATTTGTCCTGCTCCCTCACTGACCTTGCCAGGAGATGACATCAATTGTACTCTTTCCTTTTATATATTAAAAGACTCTGAGACTCACCAGTTTCATATTGTAACAATGACCTCATTTGGGGTTACCAAACTGTTTGCTGGGTTCACAAAAAGTATGACAACATTACTAGGTTTCTGAATAGAAAATGGCCATAAAGCAATTCTAAATAAAGTGTATAATGAATCTAAAGTATTTTTTGCAACTACCTCCCCCTCTCCTATTTATCATTTCTAGGAAAAAAAGAATTCATGAGCAGTAAAAATTTAAGAAGCCCTTCCTTAAGGGAGTAAATTATGGCCATGAATGAAACAACCTGAATGATGATCAGGAATGGATGATGAAATTACTCTTACTTGGCCCAAAGAGATAATGCAAAGTTTAAGGTATTTGCCTTGCATAGAACTGATACTGGTTTGATCACCAATGCAACATAGTCTCCAGAGCACTGCTGATTGTGACATCCCCTCCCACCAAATAGACAAAAGTGGTAAAATTTTTTAAAAAATGAAATAAAATCTCATTCCTATAATAAAATTGCATGCATTTAAGAAAAAAAGATTTTAGTGAGGCAATATATCAAAGACAGTTTAAGAAAATATTAATGATTAAGCATGCCATTTGTGAAAAAATAATTTATAGTATACTTAAAAATATGCTAGGGGCTGGACTGATAGCACAGCGGGCACAGCGGGTAGGGCATTTGCCTTGCATGTGGCCAACACGGGTTCGATTCCCAGCATCCCATATGGTCCCCTGAGCACTGCCAGGAGTAACTCCTGAGTGCAGAGCGAGAAGCAACCTCTGAGCATCACTGAATGTGAACCAAAAAGAAAAAAAAAATCATGCTATACTTTATTATATGGTGTTTTTCCACAAATGACACATAACTATAAGACATATTAAAATGTTATTTTTATAGGCATATATTATAATTATGTGTATTTTGATGAATTATTATTATATTTATATAAATATTTTAGAAGGATATATAGAGAACGATAAAATCTTTTTTTTTGCAAGGAATCACAATGACTGTATAGATGAAAGTGAGGTTAGGCTAATGCAAATTTTCTGATGTACTATTTTAATGTGTGCACCTATGTCTGTTGCATACTAATTGTTTTTAGCTTTTGAACTAGCAATTATTCTAAACAGGTAAATACAAATTCTGATTATTCAAGAAATCACTGCAGAATATAACCAGGAAAAAGTATTCATTTTTTTAAATTTAGATAGATCAATTTAGATGGATAAAATGTGAAATACACTTGAGATTTTTGAAAAGTGTACCAGTGGGAAAAGTGTAGCTCTTATGTAGGTGAGAGATGATTAAAGCTTAAGCCAGAGAACCAAGAGCCACTTAAAAAAACACTCATTGCTTGATTAAGTTAAAGCCATGGTGGGAGTGGGGGTGTTTGAAAGGAATTGGCAAAAGTAATGGCTGGCCTTTACAAAAAGAATGTTTGGGACACAATGGATTTTAGGCACATTCGCAATAACTAAGAGGAGTGCCTAAAAAGTCAACGTAAAGAAATGTAGCCAGCAACAAGTTCAAAGTTAATCCCTTATATCTCTTGGAAAATTCAACAACCCTTAGCTACCAAGAACTATAAATGAATTCATAACACGGTACATAAATTTATGGGTTTTATCTGTAGATTAATAGCTTCCATAAAAGAAAGATACCATTAATTCATTTCATATATGAAGATACTTACATGTAAATTTAAGTGGTGAGCCGGTTCGATGTATAAAAATGTAGTTAGGTCTACATTTTTTAAGGGTAAGAATAAAGGAAATATTTTCATAATACATACAAATTCTTGTGCATGGTTTTAATGCATAGTTAATTGTATCTACATTTCAATTGTTGTTTAAAATTTGGCTTTCAGAAGTCATTACTTAGTAAAAAAATTTCCCCTATGATTTTTCTTCTATTATTTTTATGGAGGAAGAAAATACAAACCAAGGAATACATATGCTTAGAATCTGCAAAAGATACTCTGATTTTCATCAGAATTTAACAAATGAATTAACTCTTGTTTTGTTTTAATATGATGGGGTTACACCCAGTGGTGCTGAGGACTTACTCCTGACTCTGCACTCAGGATTCCCTCCTGGCTGGGTCAGTGAACTATATGATGCCTGGGACTCAATTTACGTTGGCCAGAAGGCAAACACCATACCTGCTCTCCTATTGTTATAGCCCTTGATTAAACTATTTTGACACTTGGATTTAAGATCAAGAATTTCTGCATTTGAATTTCAGTGAAATTTCAGTTAATTTGCATTGTTATGTGCTTGAGGTAATTTTTTATAAGACAAACAGAAAACTAATATACCAGCATTATAGAATGAACTGTGTAATCATCTTGCTTGTCTAACCATCTTAATGACTAGAGTTTCTTTGTTCATCTAAGGTCTCTAATTCCTGAACAATTAGTGCACACTACACTGACTGACCTCCCCCTCACCCCACCCCTCTGCATTTTTCAAATAAAACATTTCCTCATAACAGCCAGGCAAATGACTCAGTGTCTGAGGCCACATCGAGAGAGCTAAACTGCCTGCCAGCCTGCATAGACAACAATTCTGGCATCCTCAGCTGCTAATATTCTGCCACTAAATCTACTTTAAAAAACATAAAAAGAAAAATAGCATTGCACTAAGGAAAATAAATGCTTAGATGAATTCATGTGCTTTCCACTAGAGAGGATAATAATAAATCTGCTGGGCAGTACAAATTGCAGTCCAAGTTTAAAGTCACCTCGTCATTCCAAGGGATATCAACTGAATTAATGGTCAAACATGTTAATAGAATAATGGAGCGTCCTTAACCATTTCTAGAGGAGGAAAGGGAGGGGTGTACTGAATGCTTATTTTATGGCAATTTATGTCAGTGTAAAAGTTATAAAGATTGCCAGAAAGTAAAGGAGCATGATGTAGAATCACTGAAGAAACTGTAAAATCAATATCTCTAGGGTTTTCAACACTGTACTTGGCAGGTCCTTTCAAATCCATTGCCTGCATGATATTTTATGTATGTAACTGGCAACGGTGGTGGTGGATGGAGTTCAACTCATGGAGTTGGCATCAAATCAATCATCAAGAACGAAAATGCATATGTCTCTCTACATTTTCTATCTGCTTTCTCAGATGCTGTCTGAGATTAGATCCAAAACCCAGGAGAAAGTTATCCACAACAAAAACTGATTTGAAGGATTCTAAATGTGTCTAAATAGATAGAAAAATGTAAGTAGTAGCATGGATTTTTTTCTTGGCTAGGAAATGTGTATTATTCAAATGGTCAGAAATTGTGTTTTAAACCTGAAATAGTATATACTCCTGGGATATTGGAAGCTACTAAAAGGATTAATATACTACTTGGTAAAGATGTAGAGAAATGGATACTTGCATGGCTCTTCACTGACCATACATTTGGAAAGTAATTTGTGAAGTGAACATTGGTAATGTCAAATGTAATTTCATATGAGCAAGATCTGATACACTATAAGCAGGGTTTCCTTGGATTTTCATATGTTCATCAAGAGATTACTGGTAAGCTGTTGAAGAATATCATTTTGATGTTTTAAGTTTATATGATTACACAAGAACTTCCTTGATATTAAATCTTCCAACTCACACAAAGTTGGTGTTAACCTCCATTTATCTACATCAACAGCAAAATAACCGCAAGAACTAAAAGCTCTCTGACTGACATAGTATGTCATATAAAAATCTGTTTTTCAGGAAATAGAATATTGAAGATCTAAATCAGAATAGATGCTTTAATCAGATTAGTTTTGAAATCAAAGATGCTTATCTGTCCTTATAAGATGTGACCCTGTTGGCCAATAAAGTCAACAATGAATTGATTTCTATTATAACAAAATGCTTGTATAAGGTAAGATATTAAGAATGAAATGTTTGTAGAAGCCAAGGCATTAGAAACAAAGTTCCTATTAGGATAGAATTATTTATTGGAAATATGATTATATATGAGTACAAGGACTACCGAGCAAATCACATTAAGAATTTAACAGAAGGAATAGCCCAGCAGTAGAACACTTGTCTTGCATGTGTGACATGTGCGCTTTATTTGTAGTATTAAAAAAAATGTACTCAGGTGCGTCAGAAAGCAGAAAATATTAACCTAACAAGGAGTGATAAAGATAAGAATTTAAGTTAACGGCTCAGGCTTAGACAATAGAGGAGAAAACTTTTTTGACCTGAAAAGCAAAACAGCTCTTTAGATATTGAGTATAATGTTTCTGAAAATTTCATTCAAAGTTTGATCTTACTCATGATGAAGTTATAATGTATGTTGACGTCAACGCTTTACTATAGCACTCAATTTAAAACTTACAATAATGATTTTTTTAGTGTAATATTTGAGGATAAAACTAAGGCCATTGGGTCGTGGGGTAGACTGTAGGTAGCAAGTGCAGGAAAGGGAGATAGAGGTAAGGTGAGGGGTGGGGATTTGTCAATAAACTTTAGAAAACCTAAACAAATAAGATATAATCCAATAGTTACCCTCCTTATAAACTCCAATTTTAGAATACTTGGACTAAACTTGGAGGTGGGGCAATTCTGGAGGGCACTTAGCAGGAGCCAAGGCCCTTGTAAGACTCTAAGACTCGAATTAAGAACTCTAACGGAGTCCAAAGTCCTTCTCTTTGACAATACTCCAACAGTGGTCTCCTATCTGCACAGAGGGTTCCAGGTCAAACACCTTTTGAAAGTCCTTGTATAATCAGTGTCCCAAGACAATTCCTGTGTGATGTGTTCCCAGACAATTTTGTTCGAAATCCCCAACTAAGATGTGTCATTTATATCACTCTCCCAGTCCTCTAAATTCTCTTTAAGTGTTTAATTAAAAAAAAAATGGCAGGAGGGAGTTGCTGAGAAATCTTCGTGGTGATTCTCAGTCAACCTTTCCTGGCAGTTCAAAGTGAGGTTCCAGTGATGTGGTGCTGGTCAGGTCCTACAGTGCTGAGGATGACGGGCTACTCCAGCAGTGCTTGGGCCTTTAGACTTGGTTGTGCCTAAGACCCTATATGGTGGCACGAATGGAACCAGGTTGTCTGTATGTAAGGCATGAACATGTAGTATTCTCCCAGTCCCTTTCAAACATTCCTCTTTCCTTCTTTGTATTCTTCAAAAGAATTCTTTCTATAGTGGGTAGGGCATTTGCCTTGTAAGTGGCCGACCCAGATTGAATCCCCGACATCTCATATGGTTCCCCAAGCACCACCAGGAGTAATTCTTGATTGCATAGCCAGGAGTAATCCCTGAACAATGCTGTGTGTGAACGCCCTTTAAAAAAAAAAAAGAAAAGAAAAAATATAGAAATTAGAACTGATATCACTGATATTTTCTTTTCTGTGAAGTGCCTAAAATCTCCACAGTCTCTGTACCACAAAGATAAAATGGGTTTCAGGTGAAGCCTGCAGGTGACTTTAGTGGGTCTGGCAGGACTAGAGGGTCCACACTACTCCAGCAATATCTCAGCAAGTCAGGCAGTAATGGGCAGGTCCCTCCACCTTCTCTATGACTCCCCTTTCCACCTCACCGACAACAGTGAATAAACTCAATCTGAGTACATATAAATCTCAAATAATGTATAACTGCATATTTCACCAACAAGGTAGAAGCTTCTTCCTGTCTAAGGTAGTTATCACCTTTTTGCCTGAAGACATTGATTATCTAGACCTAAGTAAATTGCCCTGCAATGATGTATCAGTTTTCTCTTAACATCCATCAGATCTTATTTCTATCATACTGCTAAATTGACTCAGTCTCTAACACAACCCACATGACATGTAACTAACATCCCTACTAATGCCTATTACTCCCCTTCTGGTGCTGATCACTAGTAAAATTTATATCAGTTTCTCTGATGTTCTATCCCCCAGTTTTTATTTTCAATGAGTGTGTTAACCTGTTACTAATGTATTACAATACTCAGATATAAATCATCTGCATGGAAAGTATTTCAAAATTTATTTATAAGAAATGCCAAGATTTATTTATTGACAGAAACTTGCTACAAGTGGATGGGAGGCTTATCCTCAAAATATAAGTAAGACAAAGGATGATGCAACTTAATATAATTAGGAATCTGTTAATACCTTCCCCAAATTTCTAAGTTTAGTATTTAGCCTTAGGAATATGAAGTTTTCAGACATCTTACTTATTTGAATTACTGAAACTCAGATTCCTGGGTATCTATATTAAATACATTTGAAATGCCATAACTTTCTTTTCATACAGTAATAACAGGAATACTTTTAGTATTCATTTGGATTACTAACTCCCTAGTTACCAGTGAATTATTGTGTTTGGCTGCATGCAACAGAAATAGTTAATGGGACTTGATCAAGAAGTTTTATTTTACTTTTACAACATAGAATCGTTGAGGTGGGAGAATAAAACTAATACAGTTACTTGAAGAAATAATCAAGAAGCAGCCATTTTTAATTTCCTTCACAGGGATCTGTAGCATGTAGCTTTCATGTTCAGAGGATGGATCATGTTGAATGAATATCTGGAGGATTTCCACTTTATGGCAATTTCTCTTTTGTTTGATAATAAATGTATTTTAAAGAGCAGTTAAAATATTTTTTTAAATTTAAAATAATTTTTAAATGTATGAACCTATTTAAAAATAGGTTTTACTCTTCATAAAAAAGATTAAAAGTAAAAGCAAATAATACCCATTTTAGGACTTCATTTTCTTCCATTTGGGTCTTACATGAGGCAATTTATTATAGCTGAAATAAGAGACACTAATAATGCTAACGCATAAATATGTAAGTTGCAAAACAAACATATTTTAGTTTCAGTATTTTTTTAGCAAATTTGAAGTAATATATTCTTCTCCTTGCAACATAGTCCTCACAAGAACACTTGGCTTAAGTCTGGCCAATTCTTTTTATTTCATAAATCAAAACTTATTTCTATTCTCCTTTGGAATACTATCTCCCTTGTTATCAGTGGAATACTGTATTTAGCTGCATGAAACGAAAACACAATTACTGTGACTTGATTAAGGAGAAATATATTTAACTTTTACAACCTAGAATCCTTGTGATGGAAGTTCAAGGCTAACACAGTTACTTTGAAAAGACGATCAAGAAGGAAGCATTTCTAACTTCCTTCACAGGGATCTACAGCACGTAGCTTTTATCTGCATAGTATCAACCTAATCATAAATTGGTTTCTCCACCTCTTTTTCAGAAAGTCATTTCAAAAAGACTAAGAGAATCATAAAAAAAAAAGAAGAAGAAGAAGAGTCAAACAAACATAATTTATACAAGGGGAAAGAAAGCTATTCTGGAAATATCCAATAGGGTCTTTTTTTCATGTCTTTTGTTAAAATTTATGTCACATGCCCCCTATTCTCATAATCAGAAATAAATATAGAAACAATGATCTTTCAGAAAATAATACTGAAAATGATAAGGTTTATGTTTGATTTAAAAGGAGAAGAGAATACTGCATTTGGAGATACTTTGAAGTATCTGCTCATACCTATCTTCTCTTCATTTGAACTTTATTAAACTTTGAACTTCAGTTCTGGTATAACTCCAGAGATAAATAAAACTTCTCCATTTATTGATGTCTATGATAATCCTTTCTTGATGACTTCTAACAATTATTATTTGTAGAATAATTTTTGTGAATTATATAATGTACAACATTATCATTTGATTTTATTTTGTCAGGATTGGATAGTAAAAATATATTGCTCCCGAAATCCTTTTTAGGCCAATTTAGGTCAATTTCACTATAGTGGCCTTGAAGGCAGATGGAGATTACCTTTGAAGAGAGATGTATGTGTAAACATCTCCCTTAAGGGGAAGATCTATTCTATGCAAAAGGCAAAATTTAAATTGCCTTATTGTGCCTTCCAGTAACTTCTTTAACTGACCTTCTCTTTTTTGTTCCCAATGCCCTCTGCAGTTAGCTAAACTATGTATAGATAGAGTCTAAGAACATGTGTGGATTACTCAGTACTGCTGTTTCTCTCTCATGTGTATAAGAGATATACATATTATTAATGAATGTCTCTTTTCTTTTTCTCTTAACAACCTCCCTCATGCTTATTTGATCATTTTTCTAATCTCTGAAGAACCCAAAGGAATATAGAATTTCTTTTGTACTTGATATCTTCATTGCTGTATTATTAACTCCGTAAGAATACATCTCACCTTTCCTTTGTACCTAAACAAATAGAATATTCTAGACAATAGAAATCTAGGAATTTAATATTTGACTATGATACCTAATGGGTATCTAAGGTATGATAAGTAATCAGGGGCACTTTGAAAATTATAAGAGCCAAATTTATTGGATAAGTTTGATTAGGAGGCTTTAAACAATATTTTAAGATTCCGAAACTATTTAGCTTATTATATAAGACACTTAGTTTTTCAATATTCCTTTGATTCTAGGAATTAGATTCATTAACATTAATAACAAAAATTGCAATTATATATGCCTATGATAACAATTGAATCTCATGCACCTAGTTAACACCGATTGCACTGAAGACAATGAGAGAACCTATTTAGTGAAACTGTTAAATATTAAAAAAAAAGTAAGTATTTAAAAAAATTAAGTGATAACATTAAATTTTATTATGTATGAATATATGAGTTATATGCATATAATTATCAAAATTACACATTAAAAATAGGAAAGAGTGTTCAAGGACAGAAAGATGTGATAAAAAATAGTTTAATGAAAATACTTCCCTTACCCAAGCACCTAAAACACTAGTGTTGAATATAAATATAAAAAAAATACATACTTATCACCTTCCTTCAGCACTTGAGCACCTGAGAAATTGGAAGCTTCTGTACCTCCAAAGAAACAGTGACCAAAATACAAAGACAGCCTACAGAATGGGAAAGAATATTCGCCGAATACACATCTGACAAGGGGTTGATATCAAGGATATACAAAATACTGGTTGAACTCCACAAGAAGAAAACATCCAACCCCATCAAAAAATGGGGCAATGAAATGAACAGAAACTTTCTCAAAGAAGAAATCCGAATGGCAAAAAAGCACATGAGAAAATGCTCTACATCATTAATCATCAGGGAGATGCAGATCAAAACCACAATGAGATACCATCTCACACCTCAGAGACTGGCCCACATTCAAAAGAACAAAAGCAACCGTTGCTGGCGCGGATGTGGCGAAAAAGGGACACTCCTTCACTGTTGGTGGGAATGTCCACTGGTTCAGCCCTTCTGGAAAACAGTATGGACGTTCCTCAAAAAATTAGAAATTGAGCTCCCATTTGACCCAGCGATACCACTCCTGGGAATATATCCCAGAGAGGCAAAAACGTGTAGCCGAAGTGACATCTGCACTTGTTTGTTCATTGCAGCACTCTTTACAGTAGCCAGAAACTGGAAGAGACCTGAGTGCCCAAGAACAGATGACTGGTTAAAGAAACTTTGGTACATCTACACAATGGAGTACTATGTGGCTCTTAGAAAAGATGAAGTCATGAACTTTACATACAAGTGGTACAATATGGAAAGTATCATGCTAAGCGAAATGAGTCAGAAAGAGAGGGATAGACATAGAAAGATAGCATTCATCTGGGGGATATAAAATAATAAAATATGAGATTAATACCCAAGAATAGCTGAGAGCAACACCAGGAGAATTACTCCATAACTTAGAGGCCAGCTGGGTATTCTAGGGGAAAGGACAATTCAGATAGAAAGGGGAACACCAAGTGGAGGGTGTTTGGAGGATCCTCCCAGGAGGGGAGATGCAGGTTGAAAGTAGACTGGACTGAACATGTTCGCCATTCAATGCCTCTTTGGCTGATCACAGCGCCCAGGAGGAGAGAGAGAACAGGGGGGAATGCCCTGCCACAGTGGCAGGGGGGGATGGGGGGATGGGAGGATGGGGGGGGAGGGATATTATCCTGGTGGTGGAAAATGGGCACTGGTGGAGGGATGGGTATTTGATCGTGGTATGACCGAGATCCAAGCACAGAATTTGTAAATCTACAACTGTACCTCATGTTGCTTCACTAATAAAAAAGAAAAAAAAAAGTATATCTTCTGGGACTGGAGCAGTAGGTGGAGTGCTTGCCTTATACATGGTCTACTTGGGTTATATATCCAGCAACCCATATATGGTCCCCTGAGTACTGCCAGAGGTAATTTTTGAACAAGTAGTCAGGAATAACCCCTGAGCATCACTGGGCATGGCCTGAAAAACAATAACAAAAAATATATCTTCTTTCCTTTTCAAATCCTTCACAAATATGCATACTAACCTTCAGTTTGCAATGAAACTAAATCTGAGGAACATAATCCTTTATATATGAGTTACATATCTGAGAAACATTATAAAGGCCCTCCCGTTGATCATCGATTTGCTCGAGCGGGCCCAGTAACGTCTCCATTGGAGACTTTATTGTTACTGTGTTTGGCATATCGAATACGTCACGGGGAGCTTGCCAGGCCCTGCCGTGAGGGCGAGAGACTCTCAGTAGCTTGCCGGGCTCTCCGAGAGGGGCGGAGGAATCGAACTTGGGTCGGCCATGTTGGCTGCGTGCAAGGCAAACGCCCTACTGCTGTGCTATCGCTATATACAAAAAAATATGAACAATTATTTCTGACAATTTTAGAATGTTTATAATGTTAAATATTATAAACCTATAGATGATATCTAATGTTATAAACCTATCTCATTCTGCTTCCAATTTCTGCCATTCCTTTTTGGACTGGAGCGACAGCATAGAAGGTAGGGCGTTTGCCTTTCACAAAGCCGACATGGGCTTGATTCCTCTATCCCTCTCAGAGAGCCCAGCAAGCTACCGAGAGTATCCCACCCGGACAACAGATCCTGACAAGCTCCCCATGGCATATTTACTACCCAAAAACACTAATAAGTCTCACAATGGAGACATTAGTGGTGCCCGCTGGAGCAAATTGATAAACAATGGGAGGACAGTGCTACAGACAGTGCTATTTCTTTTTCAATTTGACAATATTTCTCATAGTGTTATTTAAATAGTACTAAGCAGGGAAAGAAACTTTTTCTTCCCTTTCCAGTCTTTTACTTTCCATTCCAGGTGACACTAAATATGTCAGCTGTTGCTCTATTCTCAGGTAAACTTAAAGGGATGTGAATATTAAGTCATAGAGGTGAGTAAACTAATACCATGAAATAATGAATTTTCTATTTCTTATTGTTCTATTAGAAATACTTGGTTTTGTGAAACTTATGGATAAGTATTTACTGATTTTATAACTGTATTAGGGATAACTGATAGTGCTTTATTGAAAGTAGATGTTCAAGAAAGTTTGGGTATTATGGGAATATTTTATTATGTATAAAACCATGTCGTGAATGAACACCCATCAACTGAAGAAATATTGATGCACAGTCCTTTTGCTGACAACTTTGCTCTGCTAATGAAGGTGAAGTTATTTTATAAACCAATTACCCAGTAAAAGTTCTGTTTTACACATGTAGGCCTAAAAAAAATAGTGTTCCATTTTATTCTGAAAAGAAGCTTGAGTTTGAAGACTTAATAATATAACTATTTTACCTATCATATATATATTTTGGGGGAGCTTTGGTGTTTAAGAATCTGTGTGAAAATTCATAGAACCAAGTTACTGGATAATGATGATTTAGTGATATATTTTTTATATAACTGGCATGTATTTATTTTAGCAATTTTGTATGCATATTCACATGTTTTCTGTGTTTATAACATTTGAAGGAATACATTTAAGAAATTACATTTTAGGAAATATAGTTAAACAAATATTCATCTTGTAATTTTTTGATTATTACATATAAATATATTCGACATGCAAAAGAAGATGATGACAGATGGCTCTCATATTAGTTTGAATAAACTTAAGTATGCTGATGTGACAAAACTTAATAGTTTAAAAGTTTATAACAGAGCATGGTCATCCTTGCTTTGCTATATAGTATGTTTGTCCAGACCATGTTCTACAATATCTCAATCTTCATCTCATGTTGATCTACGGAAAATAAAGTAACTTCTGAAGATATGGGGAAAGTTAATGAAATGCCCTGATTTAGGACTGGAGATAGTATAGAGGGTAAGGCATTTGCCTTGCATGAGACCAGTTCTACAACAATCCTCAACTCAACAGTTGGGCCCCTAAGCACCACATGAGTGATCTCTAGTCTCAGAGCCAGGTTGCTGTGTGTCACTCTAAAACCAAGATAAATAAGTAAGTAAATGAATAAATGCTCTGGTTGAGAAATAAGAAACATCACACTTCCTCTATATTTATTCCATATCACGTAGCCCAACCCAACTGTCAAGGGTTAAGGAACAGTAATTCAAACATATTATCTGTGGCAGAGACCTAAAAATGAACAGCTTTCACGATAACCAATTCTATTATTAAGGCTATAAAATAATCAGATTATATTCTCTTCTCAGACAAAATTTATTTAGTCCCTCCCCAAGGGAGAGAGCCCAGAAGGTCTCATTCTAGGATCTTACAGAATGCGACAATAATAGTACAATAGGGCTTACATGTGGGAGACCTTTTAATCGGGTCCACCTGAAGCCTTTTTGATTAGAAAATCTATGTATTCAACAGATTAGTTAATTGCTTCCACTGTGTCACAAACATTAATGAAAGAGGAATAAGGTAATCACAGCAACAACCAACTCAGAGGAGTAAAATAAAAACTGTCTCTGGTCTACAATAATTCTGAAATCCTCTTAGTTGATGTAACAAGGAACCTACTTTGCAGGTTGGAAATGCTTCTCAAGTAGATCAAGTCCATTTTCTGGAAAACACTTTCACATCAGTGTTTTCCATGGTCCTTATTTCCACCTGAGGAATATCTTCCTTCTGCTCTTCTCATACATTGCATCTGAAGAGGGTCCCTGAAATTATACATACTTGAAAGTTGAGAGACTTTCTAAGACTGCTTCTTACCTATTGCTTGTGAAGAGCTAGAGAGTAATTTTAAGAACAAGGGTGATAGTTCAGAGACCTAAGTATTTTCTTTGCATGCAGAAGTTCCAGTTGGTTCCTGGGCATGGCCAGGTCCCTTAATATTTCCAGAAATCACCTTTTCATACCGTACTGGAAATAACCCCTATGCACTGCTGGGTTTGTCCCCATCCCAGCCACAGAGGCCAAACTTTTATTTTAGTCTGGATACTAGATTTTTTAAATAAAAATTAAATACTCTGAGAAATCTAGCTGTTTATTCACCTATTTATTTGAGCTAAGCTTTGTGCACTAATAATAGTAATCATAACAACAATAATAAAAATAATGATAATAATGTTCATGCTCATAGTCTTGAGTTTTCCTTAATTTCTTATTTTTTCTTTTGGCAAATTTAAAGAAATAATTTCCCTCTATATTCTCAGCTAGATACCCACCTCTCTTTAACTGTGGGCTACTTAGAGTCTGCCAACCTCAGTTGGAGAGACACTCATATTTCCTTACTCTTAGCAGTGTTGCTCACTCCAGTATTAAGTAGGCAGGTGACTCCTTAATCATCAGCTCACAATTCACTAATAGAACTTGTCTCAGGATCTTTGGAAAAAAAGGACAGTGAAAAGAAAAAGTCAAATTCCCTGTGTGCCTGAAGGGTAGATTCAGAAATAATTTGATAAACAAATATGGTCATTTTCTCCCAATAATTTGACGTAGAGAAAAAGTGATAAAAATATTGAGTAGGACAAGCATTGCAGATTATCTCTGAGGGCAATGGGAAGATAACTCAAGTATAAACTACTCCATCGCTTCCTCAGATTTTCTGTGCTTGATATTTCAGGATAAATTAAGTCATATTTTCACAATTTCATTTTTTATTAAAAGATGAATTATTTGATCTATAAGAAAATAAATACTAAAAAGTTTCTCATTATAGCAATATAGGCTCAGCTAAACTCTTTACAAAGACATTTAAGACAAAAGATTTCTTGATTTGTTCTAATGCTGATTGTGGTAAAATGACATTCTCTGGTTCTAGATGCATTTCCTCACTTATTCTTCCCTTATCCCTCTTCTCACCCTACTCTTTTGTATTGTTTTGTTGCTGGAGTTTCTGTAGAAATATAAAATACTCATGCTCTATTCCCTAGTAGCAACTTCCATTCTTTTGAAAAGGAAATGGTTTTGTTATTAGGGCAAGCCTGGACCTCAGTGTCTCCTGTGTATGGATATTAAGAGGAGCATCTCTGCCAATGTACTTAGGCAGAACAATAAAGTATCTTTACAGCCCAGACTCACCAGAGCCACTATTGATTCACTGGCATGTGCTCTCTCAATAGTAAAAAGGCTGCCAGGATTTACTCGCTCAGCTTTTTCCCTTCCTAGGCCATCGTTATTCAGTGTAAAACTCCTTCAACCTGGTGGAGTTGTTGCTCTTGCTAATACTGTGTTAGCAAATTATTGATCCCAATGATGAGAACAGGAATCGTTTCTCCTGTAGCAGGCTGTGCAATTGGATCTACATTCTGCCCTGGTAATTTTCTCTATAGATCTTCCAGGGGGGGCTAGACAAATGGACCATTAAAATGAGGTAGGGGTAGGAGGGAGCTGCCAGAGGTTGATGGTACATTTGAGCTAAATCCAAACTTTATCGGTGCTTTTCAGCTTCTATTTGAAAACTTATAAACATGCTCTTTCACGCTTTATGGTTTTGTTTTGGTAGTTTTATTTGATGGTTTTTTAACATTTTCTGATGAGCAGGAAAGAGTTTTATCTTTTGAATTTGTTTTCTGACATTAAAATGAAGACAATCAGCAATTTGGGGAAATCTGGATAAAGGCAAGACAAGGTCATTGACCATTTTAGTAAATAGGAGGAAAGGGAAAAGAGATAATGGGAGTTGTTAAATTTCAACCAAGTTAGCCTTAGTAGTTGGAATTTAGTGACACCAGATCTTCATCAAAATACTTAGCTCTCTTCCTTTCATCTCTCCATTTTCACTTTAGATAACTTAACTACTGGGTGATTATTAATCCAATTACATAGAAGTAGGATTCATAGAATGTCTTTTGTGTACCTAGCACTGCAGATCCTAGAAAATCCAAATAAGATAGAAAATTGAGTTCAGTGATCTACCCTGAGGCTTTAAGGATATTTATTTATTTATGTATTTTAATATTTGCTAAGAAACTAATTAAGATGTTTCAACAGAGAAACACATTTGAAAAGAAATTACTTCCAATTAAATAACTGACTTCTCCGTTGTCTCTCCCCATACCCAATACCCCTACAATTCCCAATATACTCACATCAGCAGAAATTCTGGAAGAAAGTGAAAGTAGAACCCTGTATATATTCTGATGAAATCAAAACTTCAAACATACAATCCTTTGTGATTGAGCTGATACTTCTGAAAACACTACAGTAAGCTGGAAAGATTCTCATTATGTCTGGTAATGCAAGAAGACTCAATATGTCACTTAGCACATTTTCTTTCAGGATCATAACTAAAGAACCAAAAAAATACTCAAGGGAAATGTTTTAATTTGTTTAATATAATTTGATGACTTGATGTTTTTTGATTTTATTGTTTGAAAAAAAAAGAATTTGGGGGGAGGGTAGAGGAAGTGTGACCCATACTCTAAGGCACTCAGAACTTACCCAGGTTCTGTTGTCAGGGATTACTCCTGGGGATGCTCAGGAAACTACATGCAATAGAAGTGAACCAGGCCAGCTGTGAGAAGATGAGTGTCTAACCTCTGTACAGTCTATCCTGCACCTCTACACACACACACACACACACACACACACACATATATAAAAAGAATCTTCAAAGCGTCACATAAATTTTACATCAGGAAGAAGTGCTTAGCGAACCTACTGACCATTTCCTATTAGGTATGGGAAATAATTAAGACAGAAAATTTCCACCAAATATGAAATATATATTTTATATGGTATATAAAACAGTATAAGAAATCCATCATCTGTTATGGAGTATACTTTTAGAGAGTGTTGCCCTTTCAAATTAAATTTGTGTTTGTATATTATAATATGTAATACAAAACGTGTCACCTCAATTCTAGCTAGAGTTAGAAGGAATAATGTTTACCTTCTCTTAAATGATTAATTCCTTGAAATAAGGAAACTTGACTTCTATTTTCAATGTCTAATGTAGCAAAATTATAGTGTATTCTATATTTGATTTTGCATGAGAGTTTTCCAGTGACAGTTATTATAATTTTGATTCTATGCAATAGTAAGTTCCTATCACTGGATCATCTGGTTTTATTGGTTTATCTCTCTTTCTATAGAGATTGGAAAACTGAAGGTTATAAGGAAAGTGGATAGGTTGAAGATAAGCAAGAGAAATTTAGGAGAAAATTAACCTATGGTGTACTATATTTTAGTTATAAAACAATATAATACTTGATTTACTAATCATTTTTAACATAGATTTACTGAGTGCCCATTGTGGGCCAAGAACTATACAAGATCCTGTATGTGTAAAAGAGAATTAGGAAATTGAATTTAAGTTTTCACCCTGAAAAACTAATGTACTGATTAATTTGAATTTGAAATTATAAATGAAAAATTTTGTCTGGATCTTGATTTGGAAATTATAAAGCTATGTTTTATAATAAAGACTGTGAGACTGAGTAGATAACTCAGTAGTAGAGTGCATGCATCTATGTATAAGGTAGAGATGCTGTCACAAAAAAAAAAGGATGGAGAATACAAACATAAATATTTATATATACACAGATATATGTATACATATACAAAATATGCTTACTTTAATTAAATGATACTGATGCATTTTGTACATATTGCTAGGCTTTTTTTCATTAGCTATTGTATATTTCTATTTTTTTGCATTTAAAAATATAATAAATTTATGAAGTAGTCTTATTTTCTCCCTATATTTTTAACAAGTTGATGTTTGTATTCTTCTAACTTGACAACATTATTTTTGAGAAATTTTCAGCCTAAAATAGTCTATCACAGATGTTAGTAATAGCAGAGAAAATGATTTGATGTGATCTATTTGTTATTGAGATCATTAATATATAAAGTAAAATAAAATTATCATACAATAAGGGCCGGAGCGATAGCACAGCAGATAAGGCATTTGCCTTGCATGCAGCCAACCTGGCTGACCCGAGTTCGATTTCTCCGCCCCTCTTGCAAGCTACGGAGAGTATCTCGCCTGCAAGGCAAAGCCTGGCAAGCTACCCATGATGTATTCGATATGCCAAACACAGTAACAACAACTCTCACAATGGAGCAGTTACTGGGCCCACTTGAGCAAATCGATGAAAAATAGGAGGACAGTGCTACAGTGCTACAATATGTGTATACCAGATATGTATTAATGGAGCACCAAATATGTTTCTAATAATGAAGCTATGATACAACCATAACTGACATTTTTATATTGTAGTTATTTGCCTTTATAAAAATAAATGAATGTGTTCTCTGTTCTGTCACAACCATACTCTACAATAAAGGCAATGACTATACCAATTATGAATTAAAAATCTGAGCTATAGTATAACATACTTGATTTATTTTTTTTAAAGATTTTTAAAGGAAATAAGAGGTTAAAAAAACAAACAAATACCCCACTCATTATGTCAGTGATGGGAAATTGATCTTGACAATATATGATTGTGTCCATCTTATCAAATGACACTCTAGCAAACTCCAGAAATAGGTTCTTTTTATAAATAAATTTCCTTTCTAAAGTTCGGGAGCATTAAAGCATCTCAGAAATTTCAGAGGTCACACTTCTTTTAACTACCCCAAAAATAGAATATACCACAGTATCAGTCAAAACAGCAATAGCACTTAACACACACAATTTATAAATTGGGGATGACAAAAACAAAGAGACTAGTGGCATTTGAATATGAAAACACCTATTATGAAAAGAACAAAATTCTAATGTGAAAAATTAGAAACTGAACTAAAAAAAAACCAGAATTATTATGCTATAAGTTGGCATAATTTGAAGTGGGTGTCATAGGCCATACTCAAGTTGTATAAAGTATTAGACAGACTTGGATTTTTGTTATATAAGCTTTTAAAATATCATACCTATCAATTATATAGCATATTCTTCAATGATTTGTTTATTCATTTTATTGCTATTTTTTATAGTTGTATTGTTTAATAGTTATAATTAGATAATATTTTATATCAAATTGATAGATTGATTTTGCAAAATCAAATTATAAACGTATATATAGCCATACAAGACAAGAATAGAAGGAAAGCAATGTTCAAGTGTTAACAGAATAGTTTCCATTTTTTCAAATAATTTTCAAAAATTTATAAACAAATGCATTGCATTGAATTAATTTATCTCTTTTTAATTCTTAAGTATTGAGACACTATTTTAAAACAGACATAGTTTAATAGTTAATAGTTCTTCATTTAACCACATGCTTGAATATATAGCACTTATTCTTATAGGCATTACAAAAGGCCTAAGTTAAGAAAAAAAAGAGAAGCACTTGTAGTGCTCACTATTGGTACACATGCATTAGGATATAGAACTGAAAGTAAATTTCTTGCTGATTACATACTTTATAAATTCTCAGGATAGTTAAAATCACTATGGTGTAGAAAATAGTTGAATTAATCACTCAAATTTGAGACAAAATTATTTTCAAACTCAACTTAAAATTTCCACTAAATCTTTAGTGGAATATTTAAGAGAAAAACATCATAAAGGGGAAACAACTGAGGTCTGGTCTTTTTTTGTGGTAGTAGCTTTGGGGCCACATCCAGCAGTGCTCAGGGATTATTCCTGACTCTGTGCTCAGGGGTCAATCCTTGTAGGGTCCTCGGAATCAAATGAAGTACAAGGGATAAAACCCAAGTCAGCTATGTGTCACACAAGTGACTTACCCGTTATACCATTTCTAGAGCCCTCGGTCCTTCTTATTTTTTTAATTTTTAATTTGTTTTAATTAGTGAATCACTGTCAAGTACAGTTACATACTTACAAACTTTCGTATTTGTGTTTCAGTTGGTCCTTCTTATTTGATTCTTCTCATTTGAAATTGATAGAGCATGAAAGAAAACCCAATTTTGTCCTTTTCATAATAGGTATTTTCATATTCAAATGCCACTAGTTTTCATTTGTAGTTCACGTTTCTAATGTAAAATGAGGGTTCAATTTAAAATTCACATTATACTTGTTCATTCACTTATTATTTCCTTACACAGAAGCAAGGAAAGTAGACTTAGGAAGAGGACACATGTTGAACTTTGCAACAGAGACACAGGGTTATGCTCTGGAGCCTATATAAGCAAGGTTAAATCTTCAGAAGGATTCCACATTGGAGGAAGGGTTGCAGTTTTAAAAAATGTTTTAAATTCGTTTATTTATTTTCATTTATAATACTGTTAATGATAGTTTTATGCATACATCATTTCAACACCACACCAATAACAGGATACTTGCTTCTCTCCACCAAAGCTCCCCAAAGGCTTTAAACCCCACATTCTCCATCCAAGTGTATGACAGCTATACTTCTGAAAGGAAGTAAAATTGAAGAAAGTTTACATTGATGGAGGGAATTTTCTGAAAGAGTCCAAATTTAAATACTTAGCTGCTGACAGTTCTGACAGCTAGGGAATAGGTGTCATCATCATAAAAGGGTGATCTGGGAGAATAAAGGTAGCTGGAATTACTGAAATCTTCATTAAGGCCATTGAACCATCACTTACAGATGGTATAGATGATATTCCTTGATAGTAATTCTTTGAAAAGAGAAAGCCCTGTTTAGCTCCCACCACCCTGCTAGGGCTAAGAGCTGTAACTGGCACATAGTAATATTCTCACTAAATATTTACAGGAGAATATGCCTATTTGGTATGACTACATAGGTTATTCTAAGGAGTCTGAGAAAGTTATTACCAGTTATTTATATAGAAAAAATTCTGAGTGTTCTCAGAAGCCCTTGAATAATCTATCAAATGGAACAAATAGTAATGTCCTACTTTCAAATAAGAGGCAAAACCTGCATTGAAATAAATGACTAAAATAATAAATAAATGACAAATAAAATATATAGTATTTGTGAGCTGCTGGCTTCTAAAGTGGAAAGTAGATGATTTTCATAAAGCCAACTTTGCAAACAAAGCAAATTAAGTATTGAATTTTTGTATAATAACTGATATATTTATAATCATTAATCAAATACATGTGTTGAGTACTTTTTATTTGCACTTCAGTGAGTAAATTAAAAAGATGTAAGACATGATCAGGCAGCAAATGCTAAGAGCTAAATATGAGGTGCTTGTTTTGATTTAGAAAACAATATGTTTTTAACTTTTTGAGAGTAATTTTCTTTCAATATTATTCTTTTTCTCTAAGTCATATTGATGAAATTTCAGGCACATTTTAATGTCAAATGATAATAAAGGGATGGATTCATGAGACATGACAAAACTGAAAATACATCCATGGGTTAATTTGAAAATCAGATAGGCAACATTTTAAATGGAGATTTTTGTGGACCAGTACCTACAATGTCTTACCAATGCCCTTAATCCAGAGAAGTAGCTAAGCAGGGTCTGTAAGTTAACCTCAGTGAAGTTTATTGTGATCAAAATATAAAAATTTCCAGTCAGCTATAATGCCACATAACTTCAACAAAACAGAACAAGAAAAAATAAAATTATACCCCATAGTGACAGTAGATCTGTGTAAACAGCCAGCCAGTAATACCAAGTACTAGCTCAAACAATAAGATAAATGGAGCTTGTAGCTTTTATCATTAAGGCACCAGTTAGAGTATTATTTAGTGTCAGAACAGTTCTGCCCAATAAAAAAGTAACTTTCAGTTCCAACTTGCTCTGTTTCTATTGATCCTCCTAAAAAACATCTTTAGCTCACTATATGCAAACAAAGTGACAGTGAAAGTTACAATCCGATGACCTTGTTTGTAAGATGGTCGTGCCACATTGTAGAAGAATCGAGAAGTTACACTGAGGTCTGTAACGCCATTACAACCCGTTGGGAGCCAATCCAATCTGGGTGAGATATTTCCTATGCTTTCCTCTCAGAGTGATGCATACAGCTAATTGTAAATATCTCATATAGAACTGCCACCTGCTTCTCTGAGTTACATCATTCACAGTTAATTTATATTCAGGTGGCACACACATCATTTTCTCTTAATTTCTGCATAACAGTTCATTTTCTTTGGTTAGAATCAGCATTTCTCTCAGAGCATTTCTGTGAAAGTACAACTTTACCATATATAACACATACAGAAGACCTAAAATCCATGCCCAAGCTATTAAAAAAATATAAATAATAATGGGGAAGAAAAAACTTCACCACAAAACACAAAAGAAGGATGGTAAAAAAAAAATTAAAATCAAGATTTCTAGTTTAATACCAGTCTGTTGCTTTAAAACAGAAATGCTCCTGTTCATTATATATTATCTCTGTGTCCTCCTGGTGAAGGAGGGTGGGGTGGCGGGAGGTGGGGGGGAGGGGGAACACAACCTTAAATTCTTCAGAGCTGTCCTGGTTGGTTTATCTCCTGTGATTTACTGTTGTGATTGTTGAGGAGCTGACCACTGATTTTAACACTAGGGTATAGAGGAGACAGATTGACATGGGTTTCATTAAAATTCAAGAAACTCAACTCCGCAGAGAGCATGACTAACTTCCTTATACATGACAGGAATCCCCACAGATGGTACTTCACCCTTGCTAAAGGAATTAAGTCTACCAAAAGAATCCCTGTCTATAAGCAGCCAATTCCCCAAATCTACAGGCTCATCTGCACAGATATTCTTTATACTGTCATTCTTAAGTACCTTAGGGTAGCTCTGAAAGACAGGGGGCCGAGAGGGAGCAGCCGCTGCTGCCTTCACTACCCCTCAAGCATGCTGGTGGCGTGGGGATGATGGGATTATAAAGTAAACATAATAAAACACAGGGCCGGGGCATCCGATGGACACAGTCTATTTGCTAGGTCCTCTTTGACTGGAAGCAGCAGAAGGTGAAATTCCTATTGCAATTACACAGAATTCCTGCAACAAATTGGCAGTTATTAAACTATTAAGAGGGTGCAGAGATGAGTGTTGTATTTGGTTTCTGGTCCAATTTACTTCCCTTCTTTTTTTGTTCCTCTCTTTCTCTGTCTCTGTCTGACTGTCTCTATCTCTGTTGGCTGTCTGTCTCTGACTGTCTGTCTGTCTGTCTGTCTGCCTGTCTGTCTCTTTTCTCTCTCTCTCTCTTTCTCTCTCTCTCTCTCTCTCTCTCTCTCTCTCTCTCTCTCTTTCTCTCACCTCCCTGGTATTATACTCTTAAATTCCACATTTCATCTTCAAATATTTAAGTTGTCATGGAAAAAAAAATAAACTAGCCATCACACATTCATTACATTGTGTCAAATAGGACATGAAGAAGACAGCTTTTTTTTTTTTTCCTCTGCTCTTGTCAATCAAAAGCATAGTAATTAAATGGGGATAGGGATGCTTTCAAATTAAGAACAAAGGAGGACACATTTAATAGGAAGAAGGAAAAGTAATTAAAATAAATAAATAAAGGCTCTGGCTATGTCTTTTGTCCTCAGATGAGCTGTCCTGGGCTGAGCTATGATTCCCCTGCTCCTCCCCTCCTTTCACTATCTATTACTTATCTCAAGTTTCTGCTGAGAAAACAAAGCACAGTTGTGTTATATACACTGCTAAGTACCTGCAGGGTATTCAGTATAATGTTAAATACGCGAATGTGGTAATAATGTGCACTAAATTTTTCTCATTTTCCAGAGTAGACATGATCAGGACAAGCTGAAAGACATACATTTAGTCCCCATACATTAGTCAACATAAAGCCATCCCATAACAATTATGCAGTTGTTGCTGTTTCTAAATTATGAATGTTCAATCATATCTACATAATCTAAAACACAATTACTTGTTTTACCAGCTACCACTAAATCATGACCCTTTTATTGTGGATCATTTTATAATGACAAATTGGGAAATAAATTTATTATTTTTCTGCCAAAATTTGAATCTTTATCACCATCATCATAAGTGAACACAAGTTTTACTGATATGTCTGTCTCATGAAGGTGAGAAGAAATCAGGATATTCTCTAGGCCCTGTATTTGCTGAGAAAATAGAATTAATTCTTCCATCATAGAAAAAGTATGCATTACAATAATTCACTTCAGAAATCCTCCACTCATGGGATCACATTCAGAGGCTTCACTATTTAATTGTGTTCACTAGTGAACATACACACACATACACAAACACAAAACAATATATATATCAATATTAATATTCTGAAATTTAGAATTAACTTTAGATTTTTATCAATAAGCATAAAACTTCATATCAAACATGCATGAGAATGCTTTATAGACCTATTTTTAATAAGTAATTTGATTCCTAAAGATTAATATTTCTTTTATGCATTAACAAACTCTTTAGACTCTGAGAATCCAGATATTATTCTACTTTTATTTTTAGATAAAATTATGACAAAATATTCTATCTTATTTATATTTCATGTTATCAAATGATAGAAAGTCCTGTCAAAGGACAAAACATTTTAAATATTCTAAAACATTACACTTAATAAAAAAGACATTCTTATATGAAATAAAAGGAAGTACTTTAGACCTAAGCAGCAGAAATTCTTGCCTTTAATATTTTTGCCTCAGTACTTCAAATACACACAGGACTCAACATTAACATGATTTTATACTTTAGCAAAAGACAGCACAGTATCTTAGTAATAATTTATTTAGAGCAATATCATAACAGAGAAATGGACTATACCTAAAGCTATTGCTAACAGAGCTTTTCATTCCTATGACACTATAATAAGGCCAATTAGAAGATTGGGGATAAGGCCCAATTTGGAATTGGCTTTCTCTGCTGTAGTTATGGTACTTTCATGCCTATTTATCTGGGTGGTTATTTCCCCTGACAACCGTAAAATGAGTTTTTTTTTTACATAATTTTATGAGAGCCATGTTAGAACAATGAATTAGTAGCTCCAAGATTCCAAGTGGATTTTTTTGCAGCTTTATTATAAGATTTTGTGTCAGAATTCTGGCTAACTAGGGCCTGTAGAACTGCATCAACATGTTTTTTTTTTTTTTTTCAAACCAGTCCTATGGTGCTCAGCACTATCACCAAATTCCTCAGTCTTGGAAGAAGACAAAGTTTGAAATCTTAGAAAACCAAGGTGAAATTTTACTTCTCCCAGACAGGTATAGAATTTGGAAATAAAAACAATAACATAAAGAAAGTGATCATACAAAGACAATTGTAACTCTGTGGCTATGCCCCTAGGTTCAGGTATATGCTGTAACCAAAACCTAAATTTTGAGTCTCTTAACAATCTTAAAGGACAACACACACACACACACACACACACACAAACACAACAACACACACATATTAAGCTAAGATGATCATGAGGTTTGAACTTGGCCTTAACCTACAGTATTTTATGTTTCTCATAAGTTCTCAGAGTATAGTACCAAAAACTTGTTCACCACTGAAGCAAATTTGTTGGATAGCAACTGTAATTTTTTTCCTGTTCAAAACCCAGTCATTTTTTCACAAAGAAGGGTGTGGCTACTTCAGTTCAAATCAACGAATGTAAGTTCTTATAAGTATAGTATTTAGAGCATGATCAAACCCTGGTGTTCCTCTTTTAGAGATTTGTTGCACCATAGAGATTTTAATTCTCCAGCTGAGCACACACACAAAAGCTGAACACAATTAAAACAGCAAATATTCTAATTACCTGTGGAACTTATGTTTCATAAAATTGTCACAAACACTGAATTAGAAAATACGAAACCACAAAGAGGGATGTGTCTGAAAGTCCGTTTATGATAATTTCATCAATCAATAAACTAACTTTTATTTTGTTTTTACAGAGGTGCTTTAGGTTTTATCTATATTTCTATCTTCTTTTTCTCCAGTCATTTCTTATCTTTCCATCTATGGTTATGTTCTAAACTCACTTCAACATCATTGAATTCACAGTTGAAAGAACTATAACTAAGATCTAAAAGAAACTTTTCTGACACATGTAGTTTTTTCTGAATGGCACATAACAGTCTTGCACTGAGGGAACAGAGCCGTTCAGGGTTGAAGTGCTTTTTAGCACCTCAATGCTATTTGGATGTGGTGGGGGTAGGGGTGGAGGAGTTTAAACCAAGAAATCATCAACAAAATAAACAGAAGTGCCAAAAATATGACCCTAAGTAGATAATGAAAAGAAGCATGTTTACATCAGGAGAGCTGAAACAAGGAAGTGGAATCTTGTTCAGTACCACTTGGGAAAGCGCGCAAATGACAGCAAAAGTAGAGCAAATATTGACTTGGATGCCGCAAAAAATTTATGAGTAGGCGAATTTATTAATATAGGATTAATAAATAATGAAGATGGTTTGTATATTCCACCCACCTGGCCCTCACAACAGACTCCATCTAGATTCCAGTGAAACCTAGTGATTTTGTACAAATATGTTGTCACGTAATTAACAAAAATAACAAAACTTATCTCTCACAAATTTGTAATCTATCTTGTGGCAAACATTTTCCATTTTAGATTCTTTGTATCTTTCCCTTCCAAAACAAAAATGCTTTTTTAGACATTACATTTGGGTACATAACAGCATAACTTTAAAGTTTAACTTTGAACTTCTTTAAAGTAGTTGAATTGTGGGCCTTTGTCAATGAAAGAAGACAAATAAGATGGAGTCTTTCTCAACAGAAATGATTACAGCCATGAATGGCTATATGGGTTCCGGCTTAAATCTGATTAATGTCTCAAATTAAATCTTTTGAGATGCAATGAAGTCCAAGATAAGCAGTCAATATTCAATTTTTTTAAAATATAAGGAATCAATGATTGTTTAGATCATAGCTCCATGTATGATGTCATTCTAATGTAGACAGACTAAATAGACCCACTTTAGGGGAGTTTGATAATCATAAAAGTATAAGAAATAAAAGAAACTCTAACTTTTATGATATTATTAGATCTGAATCCCGCCCACATGGTAGAGCCTGGCAAGCTACCTGTGTCGTACTCGATATGTCAAAAACAATAACAATGATGGTTGTTAAAGATCATGGAAGATCATGAAAGATCCCCTAATATGCCAGTGGACTATACTAGCACATAACAGGGACGAATGGAGATGTTACTTGCACTTGCTTGAGCAAATCGATGAACAATGGGTTGACAGTGATACAGTGATACAGTGATCAGATCTGAAACAAAATTAAATGAATATGTTTATTACAGTTATTATTATTATTATTGCCATTGTTTGTTTGATTTTGTTTTAGGGTCACACCTGACAGTATTTAGGGCCTTCTCTTGGCTCTATACTTAGAAAACACTCAAGGTGATGCTCAGGGCACCATATGCAGTGCTGAAAAATAATACTGGATTCAGCTGCATGCAAAATAAATTCCTTATCCCCACATTAGCTCCCCAACCCTTCTTTTAGTCTTATATTTCCTAAGTGTAATTCTCAAATCTTCATTCATCGGGGTCATAAAATGAATGGTGATAAAATAGATGATCTCCAAATTTAGGCCATATGGCAAATTTCCAGATTCACACACACAAAAAAATCCCAGCATTTATTTGATTAAGGATAGACTCAAGGTCTCTTGCAAATGATCACTTGTTATAGTGTGAGAGCATATAAATGATCTTCCAATGTTTAATGCCCTCTTTAAAAGAAATTAGGTACTTGCTCAACTTTAGAAATAAATAAGGAACCAGAGAGATAACATAGTGGGTCAGGCAGTTGCCTTGCATGCAGCTGACCTGATTGTGATACTCTGCACCCCATATGATTCCCTGATTTTACTAGGGAATTGATCTAAGAATCAATTTAACAAAACATTCTTAATTTTCCACCTCTGTCTGACATTATCCTATATCGCTCAGGTAGCCAGCTTTCTGGAGGACTTTCGTCATTTGCTATAGTTTAGCAATTCAGAGCATCCAGAGCATGAAAGATCCATCTCAATAATCAGATAAGATTTAGTAAGTAGATTCTATTCGATAGTGCAGAAGCAAACAAAATTATCAGATTCCCCTAATTAGGTTAACCTTGAGGACATTATTGCTGATTGGAGATAATATATTATACCAGAAATTCCTACTGGTTGCATAGGATATGCAAAATGGACATGCTTTGGCAGATACAATTTTAATTCTCTAAAGCATTTTTATTTATAAAAATAAAAGACCAAATGCAATATTTGTTCACTTTATATGACACCATTTGTTCCAAGAATAGTCACAACTTTAGAATAAAGATCAAGTCTCTTAGAGCTTGACCAGAAAGCCATTATCCTTCCATGAGTAAACAAAGCAAAAGTGACTGCTGTTTTCGTCCCTCTTTCCTTCTTAATTACTTACTTTGACAAGTGAAGCATTTAAAGTGTCACAATGAAAATATTTAGTCACAACTTTTAAAAATAGATTGGCTTCTTTTAACATTTCAAAAATACCCATTGTTTTGCTTTATTATTTTGTTCCTATAAAACATGCAATTATTCTACATATAATGGCTTTTATTTTTTCTTAGGTGACAAAATTTCCTTGGATGTAGCATCATATCAGAGAAATTTGAGAATCTATTTTGTCACCTTTCAAAAATAGAAATTAGTGTTCAGAGGAAATAGTGACAGACATACTGAGAGAAATTTGTGAACTACCTTTTTGTGACTCCTGTAGATATCAAATATGGTTGAATAAAAGAACAAAAACAGAAAGATAAGACCTTGGAGATAGATTTTGGTACTTTTCAGGGAATTCCATTAAATATACTAAAAAGTCATAAATTAAAGGCTATGGTGAAAAAATTCTTGTGAATAATAAATCTTAATATAAATATCATACAAACAGCATCCATTAAACTAGCTTTTAGTTAAACCATGTACAAACTGCCAGACAAATCCTAATCTTCCTTAAAAGCAAAAATAGCTAAATTTGATCCTGTTTCCTTTATTTGCTATCTACTCTGTTACTACTGTATGTCTGGCCTTTATTTCCCTCTGTATTGATTGGCCACCTTGTATGTCCAGACACTGGAAGCTTTTGTACTTACAAACCATCATTTAACACTCTAAGATAGATGGATACATAGTCAGAACTAATCTTTACAAAAGAAAAGTACTTTACATAGTAAAATAGAATATTTTTTTTCTCGTAGGTGTTCACTGTCTGTCATTATGTTAAAAATTCTAGAGGTTTGTGAAAAATATTAATCAAACTATCAGGAAAGGTCAAACAAGCTGTACAAGCTATATTATACACAGTCATGATTTTTGATGAGATGGATGCATGGGTGCAAAGGAAAAGTGGAAGAACAAAATCTCACAGTTTTCAATTTTTAAGACCAAAGTTTAATTAAGAAAGAGAAAGCATATCATGTAGAGAAACTTAAGAACAAAAGAGTTCCTAAGCTCCCAAATGACTTTTTGGGTTTGTTTGGGGGTTGCTTTACAAAGCTTGCTGTTTTATTTTCAGTAGTAGTTGGGTTGGGGGCATATTATAGTATTTTGGATGAATGAGCTTTGTAAAGTGCCAGGCAATAAAACATCTGTTATAAAACATGTTCTATCGCTTTGGGGTATCAACTGAAAGCAGTCAGTATTATTTTGAAGTGAGAGAATGAATGGCTAAATAAATTAACACAACATGTTTTTAAAATTATTATTAATTTAAAATTATTATTAATTATTTAAGCTCAATAATTTATTTCCCTAAAGATTATACATTTTAAAATATATTTCTATTTCTAATATTTAACATATTTTATACTATTCTCTGTGATAAAATGTATATTTCATATAAAATGCTATTTTTAACTTGCACATAGGGAGAAATATTCTTGGAAGTACTAAAAGAAGATCCCAAATTAATTTTTCTGATTTGAAACATTTTATTTTACAAATAATCATTGAAAATCAATTGTATATGTACAATTAAGCTGAGTGACTTGCAAAAATAAAATGCATTAAATACATGATCAGTATTTCAAGGATTTGCAAATCAATAGTAATAAGAGTTTTATTTTTTCATATAAAATTAAAGAGGAAAGGGTTCAAAAGTCCCTAGATGCAATAATCATTTGTTTAATTATTTATGAAGAATTATAACTTATAAAACATTAAAAACAATGTAATAAACATTAAGGAGGTAGAAACTTTCTTATATAACCATAAAATATAATTGCATCAGTCACAGTAAGTTGTAAGATATAGATCACTGGATTATATTTATTTCCTCAGTTAATATTCACTGGGAAACTTGGTAATTCTTAAATACAGATATTTTTTTAAATGAGTCTAAATTCAAGATGGCTTCATCTTGAATCATAATTACATTAATACATCATTTTAGATTAAAGGAGGAAGGCATAGGTGGTCTCTGCAATGCTTTTATCTAGAAAATGGTGGTACTAATTATCATATCCAAGTTGAGTCAAATCTTATTAATGTCAAGGAAATATATATGAAGAAAAAAAGGTATCTAGTAATTTGATAATCCACTTATTGTATTAATATATTTTTCTTGTATTTTTAAATGCATAAGGTTAAAATCCAAGCACTATGAATATTGCCCATCACTTACATAATGGCAATCCAAATAATACACATCATCTGAATGAATACTACAAACAATAGTATTTGGTTATTTAAAATAGGATGAGAGAACAGAGAGATAGGACAGGTATGCAGGTACCTGTCCCAACTCTCACCCCTAGAAGCACATTACAAGTACAACTTAGTAACACAAGTCCTGAGCAGTACTACATCTTCGAACCCTTACATGAACTCCATCCTATTGGCTGAGAATAAATAGTAGGGGCCTCTGTAACTTCTGCATTCTTTTTTTTTTTTGCTTTTTGGGTCACACCTGGTGATGCACAGGGGTTACTCCTGGCTCTGCACTCAGGAATTACTCCTGGCATTGCTCCGGGGGCCATATGGGATGCTGGGAATTGAACCCAGGTTGGCCACGTGCAAGGCAAACACCCTACCCGCTGTGCTATTGCTACAGCCCCTAACTTCTGCATTCTTAACCAGTACTTGGGAGATGTAAATAAATAAATAAATGTTACCTTTATATATATAAAGGTAAAGGTAAAGGCCCTCCCGTTGATCGTCGATTAGCTCGAGCGGGCCCAGTAATGTCTCCATTGGAGACTTTGTTGTTACTGTGTCTGGCATATCGAATACTCTAGGAATCGAGCTCGGGTCGGCCATGTTGGCCGCTTGTAAGGCGAACGCCCTACCCGCTGTGCTATCTCTCCAGCCCACCTTTATATATATGTAATATGTAATATAGATATGTAAGAAATATTTTCAAAGAAACTTGCCAAAATATGAGAAATTCTAACAAGCAATGTTCATTTATCTTTTTACTCTTTTTTTTATTGTATTCTTAAGCTCAAGACAAACATAATAAAATATTGGAGACCAAAATAGATAATTTCACAGTAGTTAGAGCAAATGCTCTGGGAACAGAGATCCTCTGCCCATATCTGCCATCCCTCTCCACCTCCACTCCCACCCCCTCTGTCTCTGGCAACTCAGCAATCACGCCCATAAGCTACCTCTGGCTATCTGCAGATAATCCTGTCATCGGCCACCATCCAGATCGTATATCCTTCTCTCATGGAAGGGAGCAAAACATGACTCTCTCCATAACCATGCCACCAGATCCTGTGCCAAGCTGTTTCATTTGGGGCACCCTAGATGGGGGCTGGCGAAATCCCTCCCTGCCCCAAGGGACCCTTCCCCAGCAGCTGAAAACTTCCAGAACTCAACTGCTGCCATGCTGACAACCACTCTCCAAATGCTAAACAGAGCCTCACCCATGAGTGAACCTTTTTCTGAAATGCATGGCCGCATTTGTGGCCGTGCAAGACTTCATAGGATACACCCTACCCATACTCTAAGAGCACTGCAACATTTTTGATGGGATTCAAAGTAGGAGGCAACCAACCTTAGAGGGATATATTATATTATTTTGCATCTGCTTTGGGTCAGGGATTGGGGCATGGGATAAAAATACCCAAAATATGGTGGTGAGAAGTTTCATGGTGGTGGAATTGGTGTTTGAATATCAAACATAATCAAATACTGTGAACTATTTTATAAAATAAAAAAGTTAAAAATAAATAAAGCTAAATCAAAATACTGTGGGAAGTGAAAAAAAGGGAACAAATGCTGGTAAATTCATAGGATCATCTGCAAATCTTGTGTGATATAGAAATGAATTTTAACAAAACATGAGGCAAAGTGACAAAATTGTATATATTATAAAACTATTCAAAACAAAACTCTAAATCCAGATAATAGAGATTATCAAATAAAATTATCATATTTATATGTGCAGAAGCAAGACATGATAAAAAATACCTCACACTGAATCCATTTAAAGTTTTAGTTGAAATGTATAACTGAAAGTAGAAAGGAAAAGGATGATTAAATAAAAGTAGACATAGCTGTAGAGTTAATTGGGAAAATAGATAGTATATCTGAAGAAATTATCTAGTATGCAGTAATCAATCTGTTGGTACAGCCTACTTCCCACAAACAATTCTGATTCATAGCATTTGCCAACTCTAAATATTCTTATGATAGTTTCTTCTAAGCCAAAGATGCTTTAAAAAAAGGTCCACAAAGCTAAGAATATTTAATAAATTGACTGTTCTAAGTATAAACCAGTTCTGATATATTACTAAATATATTACAAGAAATTAGCAAAATGGAAATATGAAAATAAAAACATAGGTAAAATGAGAGTGCAAATATAAATAAAATATCAATTGCAAATAGAGAGAACACATGAAGAATTATCTTTTGAAGAGAAAATTGATAGTGATATTTCATAATTATCAAATTATATCACATATAATTCATAATTATAAAGTAAGTACTAGATAAAATAGAAAGTTAAAAATAATGTTGGTATATATATATACATATACATATACATATATATCACTGTATCACTGTCATTCCATTGTTCATTGATTTGCTCAAGAGGGCACCAGTAAGGTCTCTATTCGTACCAGTCGTGAGATTTTAGCAGCCTCTCCTTACTCGTCCTTCCCAGCACTGTCTGAATTTGAGGCTCTTAAAGGGTCAGGGAATGAGGCCCGTTATTGTTACTGTTTTTGACATATCAAATGCACCATGGGTAGCTTGCCAGGTTCTATCGTGTGGACAGGATTCTCTCTGTAGCTTGCTGGACTCTCTGAAAGGAAATACTGCATATATATATATATATATATATATACATATATATATTATGCATACATATTACCACACCATATTTGATAAGGTTCAAATATGGTTTGAATAATAGGAACACCTCCAAGGGCAATTAGAGGATGCCCTAAAAGCCTCTATCCCTCTCAGAGAGCCTGTCAAGCTACTGAGACTATCCCACCCTCATGGCAGAGCCTGTCAAGCTATCTGCGGTGTATACAATATGCCAAAACCAGTAAATACAATGAGTCTCCTTATCCTGACCCTGAAAGTGCCACCAATACACAGCATTAAGAAGGACGAGGAAGGAGAGGCTGATAAAATCTCAAGGTCGAACTAGGCTGCCAAAATGAAGAAAGACAAAAATGACTGTCTGTACTTTTAATGCACGTATGCTGGCATTGGATGCATCTATCGAGGACATAATGGTACAAGTGTGAAAAGTCAAGTACAACATCATTGATCTGAGCGAGACAAGAAGGCATCAATCACATTACGCCGTTTTCGACACTGGAGAACTGTTCCTGGAAACATGCACAAAGAGGTATCGATGGTGTCGGTGTTCTTTTCAACACAAACTTGGCCATGAGCATTGAGTCATTCAAATGCCTAACAACACGAATCAGATGATTACACTTGAATAGACATAGCTCGCTGCCAGCAATTTCCTTGTCTATGCAACAACATCCAATTATGATGAAGGAGAAATTGCAAAGTTCTACATGGAGCTGGCAAAGTTCTATAAAGAAGACCACACATTCTACAAGATCATTGTCGGTGATTTTAATGCCAAGATATGACCAAGAAGATCAGCCGAAAAACTCCACATAGGGACTCATGGCCTAGAATGGAATGAACAGGGTGAGAGACTGCCTGAGGTCATCCTGTCAACCAAGACCATACATGGTAACTCACAATTCCAGAAGGCCAAATCTAAATGTTGGACATGGGAGTCTCCCTGTGAACAGTTCCAAAACCAAATTCACCATATCATATTAATTTGACGGTTTTGCCTGACCGATGTCGCTGCTGTCCCAAAATTCAAATGGGATCAGACCACCATCTCCTTCATGCAAAATTCTACTTCACAGAGCGGGGAGAAAGGGCTGTAAAGTTTAAGAGGAGAACTCCCAGAACGACCACCAACTGGGAGCTCTTTGACATTATTGTGGCAACATGGAAAGATGTCATCATTGACAACATTGGCAACTACTGCCCGGTCTGCCTATTGTCTGTCATCTACAAGCTGTTCACTCAAGTCATCCTGAATAGGATTGGCAGAACACTAGATGAAGGACAACCGTGCAAGCAAGCCCGGTTCCGAAAAGGATTTAGCACAATCGACCATATCCACACGATAACCAAACTCATTGAGGTTTCTCGGGAGTTCAAGATGCCACTCTATCTAAGGTTCATTGATTTAAAGAAGGCCTTTGATTCTGTTGAGATAGAAGTGGTCATGGAAGCCCTAGCCAAACACGGCGTTCAAACTCAATACATCAGGATCCTCTGTGAGCTATATTACGAATTCACTACCAGGATCTCACCATTCTACAAGGAAGTGATCATCCATGTCAAGGGAGGAGTCCAGCAGAGTGATACCCTTTCACCGAAACTCTTCAGTGCCACCGTCAAGAACATCATGCGAAAACTGGAATGGGAAGGAATGGGAGTTAAAATAGAGGGTCGGCAACTACACCCCCTCCACTTAGGTATTATAAGGCTTACTCTCAATATATCATAAAAATGGACTAGGCTCGGTATTGTTTGTGAAACTACTGGGACATCTCTCCTGCACACATTTTCATTTATTCCTCTAGCTGTTCTTATGTCTATTGAATTATTTTACTTTACCATAGTTACATTCATTTTTTACATCTGATGAATTGGTCTCAGTTATTGTGTTTTCTTAAGGTCAGGAGAAAATTTGTAATATGTCTCTTGAATCTATTCCATTCCATTTTATGAAGCTGTATTAATAGAAAAATGGATACAAGGTTATGTAATGAGTAAAGGTAAAAAAGAGAGAATGGAGATAAACAATGAAAGACCCAAGAGTAATTTTTAAGTACTGGTTATTTAGCATTTCCTGTAGACTTTCAAATCCAGTTATTTTGATTTTCTTGAGTAGTATTCCACATTTTGGTTAAAGTAGTGATCTTTGTCCTCATTCTAACCTAGGAAAACCACTCATAATTTTGAAGAGAGGAGTGATTTTGTAAGCCTTTTTTACTCTTTATACTATAAAGACATTACAAAGGTACAACAACAGACAAAATGAGTTTGGACTGTATCTTTCTCCACGACTTGGCTGCCAGCAGTTGGGAAGGAAAACAACAGTATTATAAATGTGATTTTATTGTGCTGTTACTATTAGGTGGGCAGCACATTTGAGTCCAACACTCACCAGATTGTTAGTAAATGAAAATGAGAGCCATTCATGGTTGGGAGAAAATCCAATTAGCCCTATCATAATCAAAACACATTACCTGTATGAAATGATTCCATCAAATACAAACATTGATTTAGCTAGAAGTTAGTCAGATAAAAAGTAAGAAATTAAAACAAGCATGTGAAAGGCTTTTATAGTTTGGGGCCATAGTATACTGAGGTGTTAATATAGTCTCTAAAAGTACGTTTTACGTATTTTCTTTCTTTATGATGCAATAGACTTCCTTTGATGCTTCCATTGAGTAGAATCTACAGATTTGAATAATTAAATTAAAAATTAAAAATTAATATTCTCATGATATCAACTTGTTTTTTAAGATCTTCACTTGTAAAATTCATTTGTTACTTCCAAGTAATTGAAATAAGAATCATCACTTCCTGTGGGAAAGATATCACTATTAAAAGTCTGTACAGGGGACTGTGTGACACCTCTCTTGTTCAGATGCTTGTTCAAGAGACATGCCCAGTTATTGTAACACTTTCAAAAGAAAAAGAAAAGGAATAATGAAGAGGCTAAAAAATTCTTAGTAATTAGTCCTGGGGAAGATATTGTGTCTTTACTGTATGTGACTTTATTATATATTTGTGACTATTGCATTTATTATATGAGAAAGTAAATAAATATAAATAAATATTTATAAATACCCTGAAAGAAGAGTCATAAAATTGGGGTTTCAACTCTAGAAAACTTGAGAATTCCAGAAAAAAATTATAATGAATTAAATGTCTTTAATCATGACTTAAAAACAGTTTTAAAACTTGTCTCCTTTATTGTATATGCTTCAGTTGTCTTAGCTGTTATTTATGTTTTATAGTATGTACTTTGGAAAATATTTGATAGGTTTTAGATAATGAGAATCAAAAGAATTACTATTAGTTTTTATAAGATGACTAAGACTGGTAATAGTCACAAGAAGGAAAATTAAATGCTAACTAGAAAGGGAAATTTAAAAAAGGGAAAAAGTAAAAGATACATTAAAACCATCATGGTTAAAATGCTAGAAAATATCAAAAGCGACTCTTCCACTTCTATCCAAATAGCTTCGAAAATATTTGAAACCAAATACTATAAAATTTTAAACAATTGAATGTAAAATGTCATTTGTCATTTCTCTGAGAAGTCATATTATGCTGTCTTTTCCAAATCCTCTTGCTTAGTGTACTGTGTAGAAGAAAGCAGAATGTGTTTTTTAGCAAATGATCAGATAAATCAGTAAAAATCCATTCAAATTCAGTTTATACATGCTACAATATCTGAAAGAAACTTTTATTCCTTTGAGACTAGTTGGTGAATTTATTTCTGTACCCTTTATGGCAATTAATTTCTAATCTGTAAAATTTCATCCAAAAATTTAACTAACATTGTAATTGAAAATAGTTTTCAAAGTTCAAATTCTTTTGTGAATTATTTTATATTCTAAAATATAATTATAAGAACTTGTTAGTTTCACTAAAGAGAACGATTTTTAAATATCAATAAATGTCTATCTAATCTAAAGAAGACTATAAAAACAAGTTTTCTTGTGTTTATGTAATTTGCACATAAAGACCAAGTGAATGTTATATAGTTAACATCCCAGTTTTAGTAACATGTAAAAGTTTGATAGAGTAACAAAAAAAAGTAAAAGCCAGTCTCCTCTGCCAAAATGTTTTTCTCATTACTAAAAAGTGTTACTGAAAACAGAAAATGCTTTTACTTTGGACTTTTGAGTGGTCTATAAATCAGGGAGATCATATTGATATTTGATGATTATTAGCATCAAAGTTATGGAGAATTAACTTCTTCAAATTATGAGTGGTTAGATTTTCATTGTTATGGAACAGCATTAACTACTGCTTATGAGAAGACTGATAGAAATGCAATATATGAATTTCAATAATTTACATAAAAGGAACTGAGACTGTATAAACATTTTGTAAAACTGTTTAGACTGGTACATGAATCCATAAATTAGGGTGAAAATAATTAGAGTTTGAAACTATATTATATCTAAGTCACAAATAGTTGTATTAATGACCTCTAAAAGTTTGATTAAACTATACCAAAATACTTTTTTTGTTATTTTTTTCTTTAAACATCTTTGTATGTGTATATATTATACATTGTTTTTGGTCACACCTAGCTGTGCTCAGGGCTTGATCCTGGTTGGAAGCTTGGGGATCACTTCTGACAGGGTTCAGAGAATCATATGCGCTACTGGAGATCAAACCTAGATTGCCTGGGAGTAAGGCACAGTCCCAGGCAATGGTAGGGTACTCTCTACCCATTGTATTATCTCCCTAGTCCTATGTGTGTGTATGTGTGTGTGTATGTGTGTGTGTCTGTATGTATTAGATTATGTAATTCAACATATTAAAAATGTATATTCATCTTTTTGGGGATGAAGTGTTATATCACTATCACTATCACCCCGTTGTTCATCGATTTGCTCGAGCGGGTGCCAATAGCATCTCCATTTGTCCCTGTCACGTGCCAGTGTACCCCGATTGCATATTGTGGGCTCTTTCAGGGTCAGGGGAAGGAGGACCATTATTGTTACTATTTTTGGCATATCGAGTATACCACAGGTAACTTGCCAGGCTCTGCCGTGCGGGCAGGATACTCTTGGTAGTTTGCTCGGTTCTCAGAGAGGGATGGAGGCTTTTGGGGCAGCCTCTAATCACCTTTACAGGTGTTCCTAGTCAGGCATATATGCAGATAAGATACTCTCGGTAGCCTGCCAGGTTCGCTGAGAGTGAGAACTAGACAATAGGAGGTTACACACAGTGAATGCAGCTGCGCTTCCAGGAGCTTGGTTTTATAGACTCTGGATCTTGATAGTTGATGAAGTTACACTGCAATTTGTTGGTGTAATTGTCTAGCTACTGGAACATGGGGGGTCTGGGTGGAGCAGGCCCAGTCCTGATCCGAGCAGTTTGGAGATCTCAACCCCAGGTCCTGCACACCTGGGTTCCTCTGCCAGTTCCTTCATGCATGAGGCTCATGTACACCACAGCTGTGGCTAGTTCCCAGAGGTCTTCAGCTGTCATATAGTGTTATATATATGAAACTATACATATATAATATATAATAACTCCCTAGCTTCTATTTCTTCTCTCAGATAAAATATGTCTTTGTGAGCTTCAGTCTGATTGATCTATTGAGAAGTGATAGAGTGGTGTTGAAATCTTCATCCACTATTGTGTTGCTACTGATGTCTTTCTTCAAGCCGATGAGTTGTTGTTTTAAATATTTTGCTAGTATCTATTTAATACATTAAAATAATATCTATGTATGTATAATGAAATTAGTATGCACTTATATATGATTATTTAAAATATACAAAGAAAAACAATGTATAAATATATAAGTATATAAAAGCATACACTAATTTTTGTTTGTCATTATATACAAGGCCATGCATATAGTTTTAAAATAAAACATTTCAAAACATTCATTTTATTGTCATGTGACTTTATATTATAAATATATTATTTGTATATTATTAAAATTACTGTCACTATTAAATGTTTAACCTAAAAGAATATTTGCAGATAGCAGTATGTAGAAGATATGTACATAACCATGACTCATGCCATGCTAATAAAAATTATGCAGCAAGAATGATAATTTCAGGGTTTAGAGAAATAATGTTGCAGGTAAGAATCTTGCCTGACATGTGTTCAACCTGGGTTCTGTCCCTGGAAACATACAGGGTCACCCGAAGACAACCAAGAGTGTTCCCTGAGCTCAGAGACAGGAGTTAGTAATAAGCATAGCTAATGTGGACCCAAAACAGGGCAAAAAAAGAATAAATACTTTCATCATGTCAACACATTCCTTTAAAAAGAAAGGAATGCCATTACAAACACTGTAAGCATGTAGTCATAACAGATATTTCATAAATATTAAAAGACCCATGTTACTAATTAATGGAAGTATTTTTTTCCCATAATGCTATAAGAAGAAAAGTTGTTAGGTCAAGTTTAAACAAAAAGAAAAGCAGAGTTGAACCCTAGGCCCCTGCTACATTGCTCACATCCACAGGGACAATGTGCTTATACTTAAAGATTCTATTTGTATAAAGGAGGGAATTTTCTTATAGTCAGGATTCCAATTCCATTGTTAACCTAAAAGAGATAAAATGCCCATAGTCAATAAATGAAAGCAAGCAGCTTCTACATTCCCTTTTGTTTCAGGGTCAAACAAGTGAAGAGAGGTTGATTAGAATCAAGTACATTTCTTATAAGAAGGTGTTTTAGCTTGGCAGCCTATGTCTGATATCAATTCCTTGTTCACAGAACAAAGTGTTTCTTTACTTCCTGGCAATAAAATTGCACCATTTTTCTACTTCATTTCTGCCAATGTATCTTTTGCTATCTATTGTGTCCTAATAAAACTTTAAATAATAGAATTTTGAAAGACTAGAACCCAGGTGTTTTCTTCTGATTCCATATGATTTTCCTAGGTGACCACAGACGTGGTTTTAATGACTTCATCCCTGAGTTTTGCATCAGACAAAATTAGTTGGTGCATGAGTTTACATTTCATGCACCATCAATTGTATGTTTATTACATCATCTATTTCTGAATCTGAATTCCTCCAAATACAAATACAGATACCAAAGACAAGGGAGTCAGATTCTATGCCTATAGCTTACCTCATCAATACCTATGCATATCACTTTGCTATCTAAAATACTCTTTTTGTGTGTGTGTGGATTTTTTGGACCACACCCACGATGCTCAGGGGTTACTTCTCGCTCCTCACTCAGGAATCACTCCTGATGGTGCTTAGGGGTCTGTATGGGATGCCAGGGATGGAACCAGTGTTGGCCACTTGCAAGGTAAGTGCCTTCTACACTGTCCTATTATTCTGACCCTATAACACTCTTTTTAATTTTTTTTTTAGTCACAACAATAGCACAGCGGGTAGGGCATTTGCCTTGCTTGCAGCCAC
Source organism: Sorex fumeus (assembly GCF_029834395.1). NCBI lineage: Eukaryota > Metazoa > Chordata > Mammalia > Eulipotyphla > Soricidae > Sorex > Sorex fumeus. Next base: position 43,222,709 of record NW_026606185.1, on the reverse strand, counting down.
CATGGCCGACCTGAGTTTGATTCCTCCGACCCTCTCGGAGAGTCTGGCAAACTACCGAGAGTATCTCGCCCACACGGAAAAGCCCCTCGTGACCTATTCGATATGTCAAACACAGTAACAATTGTCATAATGCAGATGTTACCAGGCCCGCTCAAGCAAATCGATGAACAATGTGAGGACAGTGACAGTGACAATCACAACAATGGATAGAATATGGCAAAAAGGGTGCTTGTCTTGCACATAATCATCCTCCATTCTATCCCTGCTTTCCACATGATCACCAGATCAGCCCACTAGGTGATTCCTGAGCACAGATCTAGGAGCAAGACCTGAACACTGTTGGTTATGACCCACAAACAAACAAACAAACAAAAAAGTCCAAATCTATTATAACCCCTATGTTTAGTTAGCACCTAGAAGGCCTAAAATCAAATATTGGCCTTCAAGATTGACTCTACACTACAGGATTATTGGTGGTGGTGGAAAGAGAGGGAGGGTGAAGAGTGTCACATAAGGTGCTGGTGTAGAGGGCACTTCCCACATATTAATGGAGGCTGCCTGATGGTTCAGCATCTTTGTTCTGACATCTTGAAGAAGTCCTCTGTGAGTTAGTCATCACTCTGGTGCTCCAGGGACATGAACACCGTGCTCGGTGAGCCGTGCAGTTTTGGGGATGAAACTGAGGGCTTTCAGCATGCAGAAAACATGCTTCAGATTTTTGGGCTGTCTTCCTAGTCTCCAGATCAAGTTTTGAAAGAATAAACTGTGCTACATCTCTGCCGAAAACCCTCCAAGACTAGATTTCTGTTGTTCCTAAAGAGTGAAATATTGACCTAACATTTGGCACTGTCATATTTACCTCACCAATCTCACTTAGAACTATTCTTCCGCACCACGTGCTTTAACTACAATAGCTAATTTTCTGGTCTTCAAAGATTCTGTTGTTCTTTTCCACATTAGGATCTTCACAAGGTACGCTCTCTCTGGACTCATTGTCCATACTCACCCTCATTTAATGAATCCATTCCCAGCACAGAATTTTTGTTGTTTTGTTTTGGGATCCCACCCAACTGGACTCAGGCCTTACTCGTAGATCTCCTAGGGATCACTAGCGCCTATTTGGGGTCCCAGGAATTAGCTTGTGTGCAACGCAAGCACCTGAGCCTCTGTCATATGTTCATTAAGGAAGACTTTACTGAGATAAACAGGTCCGCTAGTGTTTATTTTGCTTAGACTCTAAAACATTACACACTGGGCAGTTTATGAACAAAGATTGAATGGCTCAGATCAGATGTCAGCCTGGTTGGGTTCTGGTGAAGCTTTCAGACTGCATATTTTCACTGTGCCCTGTCAATGAAAAGGGGTAGAGTTAATGCTGTTTGCTTCTACTGGCCACTAATCCCTTTTAGATGGGCTCTATCCTTTTTGATCTAATCACCCAAGGAAGTTCTACCTTAAAACCATGACATTAGCCATTAGGTTTTGAGGAAAGATAAAAATATTCTGACCATACTGCTTTGATTTTTATCTATATGACACTCTCTACTTGGGCTTCTTTGTACAGTTAAAAGCATTTATGATTCAGAATTGTTAAATTTGTTCAACTTTTATTCTCTATGCTAAAATATAAATTATAAAATATTTTCATCTTGTTTATTGATGTAACCTCAGGGCTTTTCATAACACTATATGATGGAAGTACGGCAATTAAGATTGATAATGGTTGATGCAATGACTAAGTAAATATTTAACATTTTTAGCATGTTTATAGAAAATGATAGTGCTTCTGTCTATAATACATGTAAATGCATTATCAACAGGAAGAATAAAGTGAATGTCATTTTACAATCATTCCTTTATCTAATTTCCTAAGAATTTCCTCAAGAATAAATCTAAAGCTGGTTCCTATTCATGGAACTCAACAATCATCATATTTCCCAGGTTAAATCAAGGACATTGCACTTAGAGAATATCACTCTAAGTAATTTCAAAATTTAGATAAACATCCATGCACATAATTTATATACAAAAAAAGGATAATGCCACAAAAGTTGTAAAATGTATCTCAGGAATAGTTTTGGGTTGCAGCAGAGGGTCGTAGATATGCTATAGAATCCAGTACTAGAGTCATCGAATATAACCCCAAAACTTTATTAACTTGGGTGTATTTTTCAGAAAGCCTCCAGGAGCAGGCAGATGGCATTCTCCTATTTGCACTATTCTACTGCAGAGAACTAAAGTTTAAACTATCAGCTACCTGCCATTTCTGGAATTGCTGCAGATAAAAACTCTTTGATGATTTCAGTTTTCTGCTGCTTGCTTGCAGGCTTACAGAGAATAATTGCTACCATAAGAAACACTACTGAAATTGACAATAAACTGAATTTGGCTGGAAGTACATTGTAATTCTGTTCTATATTGGTGAGCTGCACTGCTGGGATGAGTGTTTGTTTAAAACCAAAACACCAAACAAAGCCCCAGCTTTAATGAAAATGTACAGAATCATCTCTGAGATATTTATGGCTACTAGTATAGAAATTGTTTATTGGAAAGATAACATTAACTGCTTCTTAGAGTGGATTATTTAAAGAGTGTAAACTGCTCCCAATATACTTGGACATGTTTGGAATTTTACAGAAAAAGACAAAGAAAACAAACATGTGTGAAATAAAACAAAAAGAGATATAGGTTCAGGGTTAAGGTAAGATTATAGTGTAGGAAAAACATGAGAAGAATATAGATTTAAGTAATGTTTCAAATACTTGAAAACATTTTTAAAAGTAGAGGAATAGAATATAAAATATTTCAGGATTAGATCATAGTTCATGTGTGTGATGAAAAGAATTGTGTCAAATATTCCATTTATTGTAATTCTAAAACAATTTATAAACATTTATATATACAATTTTCCCTTGTAGGAATAATGCTTAATGCATAGATGATGTTTATATATATGCATGTATGTATATATATGAAAAATATATGATCCCGCTACTATAAAAGTCTAGTTCATACGAAAAGATACTATAAATTATTATTTACTTGTTCTAGCTAACTATATAAGACCTAGAAACAGAACTATCTCTTATGGAGAATTTCAGAGTATTGTATTGATTCTACTAGATCAGTTAACGTTATTGAATCTTGCTAGATAGATCTGAATGTGTACACGAGTTTTATAAAGACAGTTATGGTTGTCACTTAATTCTTTACAAGTTTACTATAATTCCAATACGCATTTCAAGCAATGCATATTCGAAAGCAGAAAACCAGAATTATAAGGGAAAATGGATAAAAATAAAGGCAAAACACAAAACAAGCTTAAAGAACTTGCATGTGCTTTCATATGTACTTGCCAGGTTATTTATGTTATACTTGTTGTTATTCGTCGATTGCCTCAAGCAGGCCCCAGTAACGTCTCTTTCATCCTAGCCCTGAGATTATATTCAAGGCTCTTTAGGAGAATGAGACCCATCATTGTTACTGGTATTTGGCATATTGGGTACGCCATGGGGAGTTTGCCAGACTCTGCCGTGTGGGCAGGCTACATTCGATAGCCTGCCAGTTTGTCCAAAGTAGGAATGAGATAATAAGATGTCATAATAAAATGTCATAATAAGAAGACCTCCAGGACCAGCTACCACCATGCTGAGACCACTCTCTGCACACATGAAGGTACTGGCAGAGGGACAAAGCCACCGGGTTCCAGGGCCGAGATCTCCAAGCCTACTCGGATTGGGGCCGAGCATCCTCCACCCAGATCCTCCAAATTCCAGTAGACGGGTGTCACACCCACCAACTGGCCCCCTGGCACCGTGTAATCCCATCAACAGCCAAGACTCAGAGACTATAAAAACCAGCTCCCTGAAGAGAACAGTGCAGTCTCCTGCCCCCGCACCTGGCTGTCCTCGCCAGGGCCCCTTGGAGGGGAGCGGGTTGTGCTTTCCTTCCCGCCCCAACCAGGGCTCCGGCAGCCGAAGACCTCCAGGACCAGCCACCACCATGCTGAGACCACTCTCCGCACACATGAAGGTACTGGCAGAGGGACAAAGCCATGCGGGTTCCGGGGCCGAGATCTCCAAGCCTACTCAGATTGGGGCCGAGCATCCTTCCCAAGATCCACCAAATTCCAGTAGGCGGGGGTCACACCCACCAACTGGCCCCCTGGCGCCGTGTAATCCCATCAACGGCCAAGACTCAGAGACTATACTTGTTGATGTTAGATTATCTGTGATATGCAGAACATGCCTGTCATCAGCAACTCAAAAATAAAAAATAAATGGAGAAATAGTACAAGTACAGCCTATAAGACATTTTCCTAGCACAGAGCCAACCCAGCTTCAATCCACAGCATTCCATAAAGTCCTCTGAGTCACGTCAGGAGTGATCCCTAAGTGCAGAACCAGGAATAAGCTCTGAGCACAGCTACTATAGCTCCAAATCAAAGTAAATAAATAAACAAACAAACAAAAAACAATTAAATATAGCTTTGCTTATGGTAAGTTGGTACTTATAGTGTTATCAACCTTTCCAAGGGACATCAATTTAAATATCTAGCAAAATCATATGTTTATAAACATCACAAAATTACAAATCACAAATCATCCTGTTATTTGTCGATTGTCTCGAGCAGGCCCCAGTAACGTCTCCTTCATCCTAGTCCTGAGATTATTTTCAAGGCTCTTTAGGAGAATGAGACCCATGATTGTTACTAGTATTTGGCATATTGGGTATGGCACGGGGAGATTGCCAGACTCTGCCGTGTGGGCAGGCTACATTCAGTAGCTACTGAATGTAGCCTGTGGGCAGGCTACATTCAGTAGCTACTGAATGTAGCCTGCCAGTTTGTCCAAAGTAGGACAAACATATATTCATATATTCAAATATTTAGAAAAACATTTCTATACCTATGAAGGCTGGAGCAATCGCATAGTGAGTAGGGCATTTGCTTTGCACGCAGCCAACCCGGGTTTGATTCCTCCGCCACTCTCAGGGAGCCCGGCAAGCTACTGAGAGTATTCCGCCCGTGTGACAAAGCCTGGCAAGCTACCTGTGACACATTTGATATGTCAAAAACACAAGGACTTAATGCAGAACTCAGCAGCTTGGAGCAGAAAAGTGAAAGGACTATGCATTAATCCAGGCCATCATGTCTGCCCGGAGGGGAAAGGGTGTTGGTCACTTCCGCCCTCCTCCCTCTGGAAAGAAAGATGGCGGCCACATGGGAGCCTTGTGGAGAGCAGGTATGAGCCGGGAGTGTGGGGGCGACTAAAACCTCATGGGAAGGGGGGTGTTCCGGTCCGTCCTTCACGCCCTACCGAGGTCCCCAGTTGCCCCCCGTGAGCGGCTCTCCAGCACGGCCACAGCCCCAGAAGAACAAGGACTTAATGCAGAACCTGGCAGCTTGGAGCAGAAAAGTGAAAGGACTATGCGTTAATCCAGGCCATCAGGTCTGTCCGGAGGGGAAAGGTTGTTGCCCCAGTCGCCTTCTCCTCTCTGGAAAGAAAGATGGTGGCCGCATGGGAGCCTTGTGGACAGCAGGTATGAGCCGGGGGACTGGGGGCGACTAAAACCTCATGGGAAGGGGGGCGTTTCGGTCCGCCCTTCACGCCCTACCGAGGCCACCAGTTGCCCCCCACTAGCGGCTCTCCAGCACAGCCACGTCTCCAGAGCACAGAAACCAATTTCTTAACTATCTGACTTTCAGTAGAAATACTTCCAGGGTCAATAAGTAAAATAGCAGAAATCCAAAACCAACATATAATTCTTGAACCCAGCTGTAGAAAGCAAATCACTTCACAATGCTTTGTCAGCATGTCTGATGGGGGGGGGTAAACTCTAAATAATAGTGGTGAATCTTTTATTGAAACAATGAATCTAATCAAAGCAGATAGAGTGTTAACTAGAATTCATCTGCCCCACAGGGACTGGGAGGGGTGGGGGGTGGGGTTTTATTGGGCTTCTTCATGGTAAAAAATAAGTTTTGGTAAAGGGAAATGTGTTTGATATTTGCATGACTGAGACCTAAACCTGAAAGCTTTGTAACCTTTCCCACGGTGATTCAATAAATAAATAAAAAAAAACGATAATAAGTAGTCTTACAATGGAGATGTTGCTGGTGCCCGCTCAAGCAACTTGATGAACAAGGGGAAGAGTGCTACAGTGCTTCAGTGCTATACTTATGAATTTAGAATAAATTTAAGCAAAATATTCTAAGACATGAATAAAGGCAAATTGTTTCAAGAAGCCCCGATTTAATGAAAAAATATTTGGCGATTAAAGAAAACATAAATCTTCCTATTCAAGAGAACAGAAAAGAAAGATATAGGTAGATATTGACTTGGACTTTTTAGGCTCTCTAAACTGGTAAATTCACAGAGCACCCAGATTAGAAAGCTATTATCATTTATTTCTTATAACTCATGTTTCATTTTATTCATCCATTCAATCTTCATATAAAACTTATAGTGATTAATGTGCTAGCTACAAGTTGATTCAACCAATATCTCTTGATATGTTAAAGATATAATCTTGCAAAACTTCAAGTAAATGTGTGCTATTTTTCAGAAGAGAAAATTTTAAGGCTTAAATGATATATTTGGAGAAAAATAATAACGATTTGGTGAGTTGTCACAACTTCTGACATGGCTGAAAGATGAATACAACGAATCTTCACTCTTATGCAGCTTGGGGGTGAGGATTGTCAAAATAATGGTAGATACATTTTCCATACTATAATAGGCAAACAATGAATTGAAAAGCATTTACTTAAGAAAAAATCTTGAAAACTCCAGGCAACCACCCACCCCATCCCTATGGAATCTCCAGGCTGCTATTTAAGTGCCTTAAAAGCCATGATCCAAAGACACACAAAATAATCTCCAAACTGAGCAGCTTGCTGCAGAGATTTCTCCAGACCCTAATTATCTAAAATTTTATAATCCCAGGGGTAACATCTTATGCCATTCGTAACAAGCAATAAAAAAGAGAGTATGAGAGAGACTGTCTGCTATTGAGGCAGGGGGAAGTTGGCATGGAGGGGGGGATACTGAGGACACTGGTGGTGGAAAATGTGCACTGGTGGAGGGATGGATGGATTTTCAATCATTGTATGACTGAAACACAAGTATTATAGCTTTGTAACTTTATCTCATGGTGATTCAATTTAAAAATGGTTTATCTAGGCAAAATTAAAAAAAAAGAGCTCTTGAATCTTCCCTAAGAAAATTAAAAATTTCTCATGTTCTACTCCAGGAATGTTTCTATACCAAACTTGTGTCAAACATTGTGATAACATAAACATTTAAAAAAATAATTTATAATCTTAATAGAACTGGGAAGATCATTTAACTGATTTCTATACATACCGATTATAACATCTAAATGTATTAAAACTGGGAGAAAAATTGAGAAATTTCCCATAAAACCAGAAACATGGCAAAGGTTTCAGTATAGATATTTCTAGGTACTATTGCCTACTAGGTTGTACTAGTAGGAAATAGATGTATAGTAAAATCAGGGAACAGAAAGAAAACAGATCATAAAATAAGAACTAAAATTATATTTCTTCACATATTTGCAGAAAATCTTAGTCTCCTACCAAACAAAGTGGTAAAAAAAAAAGAACAATGTGTTCAGTAAAAATATAGGACATAAGATCAATGTATATAATAGTTCTGTTTTTATATATTGTGAAATATACAAGGCAAAACTAAGTTGGAGAGCTAATTTTATTCAAAATAACACCAAAATTAAATAATTAAGAGCAAATTTTAAGCTAAAATGAAAAACTATGTTTTTAAAACTACAATGGTTTCCAAGAAAAGGTTTTTTTAAGAGTCTAAAACTTAGATACAAATAACGAAAGAGAAGAAAGAGACATTAAAAAAAAATCCCATTCACAATAATACCTCAGAAAATCAAGTACCTCGGAATCAGGTTAACCAAAGAGGTGAAGGACCTATACAAGGAAAATTGCAAAACATTACTTTAAGAAATAAAGGAGGACACTAGGAAAACAAGGAAATGGAGACACATCCCCTGCTCATGGATAGGGAGGACTAACATTATCAAAATGGCAATACTGCACAAAACACTATACAAATTCAATGCGGTACCTATTAGGATACCCATGACATCTTTCAAAGAAATAGACAAAACACTCCTGAAATTCATATGGAACCCCCACAAATAGCTAAAAGAATCCTTGGGAAAAGAAGGTGAGTGGCATTACCATCCCCAACTTCAAACAGTACTACAAAGCAGTAGTAATGAAGATAGCATTGTACTGGGCTAGACACAAACCTGCAGACCAATGGAACAGAGTTGAATATTCTTTCACAGACCCCCAAATATATGAACACTTAATCTTTGACAAAGGAGCAAGAAATGTGAAGTGGAACAAGGAAAGCCTCTTCAACAAGTGGTGCTGGGAAACTGGATAGCTACCTGCAAAAAATTGAACTCTGACCTCTGTCTAATTCCAGGCACAAGAGTCAAATCAATGTAGATTAAAGACCTCAATATCAAACATGAATCCATGAGGTACATAGAGGAAAATGTAGGCAGAACTCTCCATGATAGTGAAGCTAAAAGCATCTTTAAGGATGATAAAGCACTGACCATGCAAGTGGAAGCAAACATAAACAAATAGGATTACTTCAAACTAAGAAGCTTCTGCACTTCAAAAAGAAACAGTGACCAAAATACAGAAAGATCCCAAAGAGTGGGATAGAATTACCCAATACCCATCTGATAAGGGATTATTATCCAGGATATACAAGACACTATTAGAACTGTACAAGGAAAAAACCTCCAACCCCATCAAAAATGGGGAGAAGAAATGAACAGAAGTTTCCTCAAAAAAGAAATACAAATGCCCAAAAGGCACATGAAAAAAATGTTCCACATTGCTAACCATCGGGGAGATGGAAATGAAAACAATGAGATACATCTCACACCACAGAGACCTGTACACATTCTAAAGAATAAAAGCAACCAGTGCTGGTGTGGATGTGGGGGAAAAGGGACACTCTTTCACTGTTGGTGGGAATGTCCTCTAGTCCAGCCTTTCTGGAAAACAATATGGACAGTCCTTCAAAAACTAGAAATTGAGCTTCCATATGACCCCATAATACCACTTCTGGGTGTATATTCCAAGGATGCAAAAAAGCACAGTAGAAATCATGTATGTACCTAGATGTTCATTGCAGCACTGTTCACAATAATCAAAATCTGGAAACAACGCAAGTGTCCAAGAACAGATGACTGATTAAAGAAACTTTGGTACATCTACACAATGGAATACTATGCAGCTGCCAGGAGAGATGAAGTCATGAACTTTGCTTATAAATGGATAGACATGGAGAGTATCACGCTAAATGAAATGAGTCAGACCAAAAGTAGAGGGAGATTATGGGGAATAATGTTTGCCATGGAGGAAGGGGGAGGGTGGGAAAGGGGATGTATACCAGGGATATTGGTGGTGGGGAATGTGCACTGGTGGAGGGATGGGTCTTTGATCATTGTGTGATTGTAACCCAAACATGAAAGTTTGTAAATATCTCACAGGATTCAATAAAATTTTTTTTAAAAAGTCTAAAACTTTGAATACCATTATGTGTTTATTGATTAAACTACTCAATGACAAGTGAGTAATATTCAGTGTGATACTATTAAATATAAAATACAGTGATATGATAACCATAAGAGCCTGTAATATAGAACTCATGGGCAAAAATATCTGAAAATTAATGAGTTAAGAATGATTTAGACTATGATGCATTTTCTTTTCCTTTGATATTTATTTTACCTATACTGTAAAAAGTTATCATCCTTTGTGGTAGTATTAATAGTAAAATCTTGGCAACTGAGTAAGTGGCCTGAACATGTTGGTACACAAATATTCAGAACATCTCATTTCTTGCACTCAATTCTCCCACTTCTAATTGTGTGTATTTGTTTTCTGCAAATCTCCTCTTTCTTTCTTTCTTTCTTTCTTTCTTTCTTTCTTTCTTTCTTTCTTTTTCTTTCTTTTGGTTAACCACTCAGTTAGTGCTCAGGCAATTGTTGATTTCAGCAACAACATAGAATTATATTGAACATTAAGCATACCTTTATTTAACCATACTGGAACTTACCCCTCAAAATGCATACAGTAGTTTGTAGCTATTTACTTACATATAAAGTTATAACTTAGTTCTTTGATATTACTGTATTCATTTCTCCTATAAACTTCTTTTCATAATGTGTCCTGAAAATTAAATCATCTATTTAGTTCCAATATGACCTAAGAATTTAATTGGATTTGTAGGCAGTAATTTATGTAATATTAATGAATACTTTTGAAAAGTAGCTAATTAACAGCTGACCTTTAATTTGCTTTTAAAGAAAAGAAATCGAGTATAATAAAAGGGGGAAAAGGAAAAGGAGGGTAAAATACAAGCTCAAACCCTTTCTCCCCATCTAACAGTGGTGTAGATTTAATTAGCAGAAAGACAGCATCAGTCAGGACTATTTAGAGAACTGCGTGATACATTATGTATCTTATTACAGTATGCCTATAAAAATGGCTAAATAATTTAAAAGCAATTCAATAAAAATGTATTTTCAATGGAAAATTTAGGAGTTGGGTGATAGATTAAAAGTTTCCTATGACTAAGATTTTATAAGATAGTGCTATGAAAACTCAAAGTAAAATATTTATATCTTGTTTCACCTTTTATGTTCTTTCATTTGCATTATTTTAATAACAGCCCTGAACAAATGCATACTATATTATTAACACGCCCTATGAAAGAAAGTATACGAATTTTGTGTTGTTGTTATAGTCAACCCCACACAAACATTGTTGTTCACTTTGTATACTACTCTTCCAAAATTAGATTTTATCCTCTCCAAGACTACCTATATGGACTGTTTTCACTCATTCACAAAAGAGTCATAGTTTTGTTCTTTTTTTTCTAGATCACAATTAGATTTCTCTAACTTCTTCTATAACTGATTTTTTATATAAGCAAAAATATGTTAGTGGACTTAAATAATTCTTTGTAGGAAGGGATTTATCTGTGAAAAAGCATTGAAACCATCTTCACTAATTGGCCTCTTCATTGGCAGACAAAACATAGAGACCCGGGACTAAATGGGCCATGAAAATCTAGCTACAACTTTCATCTAAAAATCTGTTCCTTTGGGTCAGCAATATGGCTAGTTGAACTGGTCATGTAGGGGAAAATATTCTTATTGTTTTAATGAAATCTATTTTTTGAATGAATTAACACTACTATTTATTTCAAATGGTGCCTAATAATGAGCTATCTCATTTGTTAAAGTCTTTCATCTACATAATTAGCCTTAACCAATTTATAATCTATTGAGATCCGTTTTACACACAATGAGGTCCCTACATCATTTTCACTTTGAGTGCGAAATTTAGCTTACAGATTCCCGGGTCATGCCACAGAATCAGACACTGCTTTATATGATAAACTCCTGGGATAAATTATAACTGTTGAAACTTGGGAAGCAGAGCTTTGATGGTGAGATGCAAGCCAGTCAGGGCCTTCAAAAGCTCTTCTCCTTGGAGAGTTGCTGCATCCTTGCTCTTTAAGCACCTAAATCTTATAACCAAATGTCACTAAGGAAAAGAAGGAGAATTGAAAATCAATATCACAAAGGAGTTTTCCCTGGGACATCTTAATGGTCAACCTGTTTGATTTTAGACTTGGGCCATCAGAGACTCTTGCAGGGAATTCTATGATTGTTTTCACTTTGCTAATGGTCCATTAACACCAGGTTATTGATTTGCAGAAGATTTATTTCCTTGAGAAAAAGCAGTTGGAACCAAAAGATGTGGATTCCAGTCCTGAGTTGGCTATGTGCTGTCTTTGAGGAATCAGGCAAAACATTATTCATGGGTTGTCTTTGTTTACTCCACTATGTACATAACTTTGATAAGTTTCTCACTATGTCACACACTTTGTAAATTGTATTATTGAATCCATCTGCATCTTATCCTAAGGATGCTTTTGAAAGTCCTTAAAAAGATTAAATTAAGAGTGCTGTAAAGATAATTGTATGATTTCTGTTTTGATATAGAGTGTGATCTAAACAAGAGTGACATATTTGAGAGACATGCACCTTATTTCTGACATAGACTCTCAGTCATTTGTGTGGTTTTTAAACAAATGCAAAATTAAAGTTTATTTTTTTTCATTTCCCATTCTGTATACACAGGTAAACCTAGTTTTAAGTGTCAATTTAAAGTAATCTGCCATATTCATTTTCCCATTTGTGGTAGCTGTTATTTTATGTGCTTTTGGGCTGTTTTCCTTAAAAATCAAAGGGACAGCTATCCCCTTTAGTTACTTGCATGTCTCATATAATTAAATCGGATTGCCAAGAAATGTAGGATTTATGGGGAAAAATGATTTACTGCAATATGCTTACTTATCTTCAAATTAATCTTGTAACATTTCTCAGGGAAAATGGGTATGAAGTATTTGGAATGAAAGTATATTTAAATGATATTATTAGGTAAAGATAAACAATCACAAGAATATTAGATCACAGAAAAACTCACTTGGAAAAAAATGCTGATAGACTAAGGCATATGGTTAGTAGAAACCAAACCTTTTACATGACTCTCAAAAGATCCCTTTATATAATTGGATAAAATTTCTGGTGATATTTCAAATGTAGAATTTCCCAGGACAATTACTATATTTTCTATTCTGTGGACTGCCTTGAACATGGCAGTTCAGCTTGTTCAGTGAATGTTTTTGACATTTGTTATAATTTTATGCTGTAAAGAATTATCACACCTTAACTGAATCATTTTTGTTTGATGCATCTTTTCTATTATATAACTCCCCAGATATCTTATGTTGATGAAAAAAAGAGAAGAGCATTAATTCAACCTCAGTATTTCTATTTCTTTTCTAGTTTTACATCCACTAGAAGAAAGATGGTCAATTGATTCTATGATAATGTTTTGTGATGAATTCATGATTTTGTCGCTGGTTGCCTTTTTAAGCGCAGAACATGATTCTTAACACAAATCTGTCTCTGAAATTTTGAAGTAAACAATTAAATAACAGGCCTTGAATCATCATTTCCACATATAACACCTTATAATTTAATTGGTAAGAATGAATTTGACACTTTCAAGTTAGAGGTAAAAATTCAGTGTCATTCATGTGTTTCTTGGGTGCTTGATTCTGGATTTATAGAAGAAATTGTACTCTGCCTTTCTTTTAGAGAAAGAATAATATAGACATTCTTTTTTATGTCTATGAACACGTTGATAATGATAAGTAGAATATTTAAAAGTAAAGATGAGCACAAATTGGAAGAAACAGTCCCTCACTACTGGACATAAATCGGAGATCAATTCTTCAAAATAATATTTTCTCAGAGGATTATCACCTGTGTAGATTATAGTATAAAATCCTCTACATATTAATCACTTTCTTCTTCCAAATTGAGTTCTTTTTAGTTTTAGTCTAATTTTTTTAGTTTAGAATACTGTAGCACTGTAGCACTATAGCACTGTAGCACTGTCCTCCCGTTGTTCATCCATTTGCTCAAGCGGGCACTAGTAACGTCTCAGAAAAAATTGTGAGACTTCTTGTTACTGTTTTTGACATATCTAATATGTCACAGCTTGCCAGACTTTGCCATGCAAGTGAGATACTCTCAGTAGCTTGCCAGACTCTCTGAGAGGGATGGAGGAATCAAACCCGGGTTGGCCACGTGCAAGGCAAATAACCTAACCACTGTGCTATTGCTCCAGTAAAATAACAATAATGATAAGATCACGGTCCGGTCCTCCCATTGTTCATCGATTTGCTCGAGTGGGCCCAGTAACGCCTCCATCGTGAGACTTGTTGTTACTGTGTTTGGCATATTGAATATATCACGGGTAGCTTGCCAGGCTCTGCTGTGCGGGCAAGATACTCTTGGTAGCTTGCTGGGCTCTCCGAGAGGGGCGGAGGAATCGAACTCGGGTCAGCCATGTTGGCTGCATGCAAGACTAATGCCCTACCCACTGTGCTATTGCTCCAGCCCAATGATAAGGCATTCATAGAAATAATATACTTAGAAAAACATGATAAAGTATTATTAAATGTGACTTTTCTTACTTCTATATCTCTCCCGAGAGCCAAATTTCCTAATATTCTTCCTAATATATACAATATTAAGAAAGCCTTAAAATTCAGGATTATAGAATTCAGTATGGTTATTTAACATATTTAACCCAGGTAAGTATTTAACCATTTCATAAGATCAAAACCAGTAGCAAATGTACCAGTAATGTGATTTGGGCAAACTATTTTAAGAAGCAACCAATGAGCGAGATTTTAATTGCCAAATTTCCAATAGGTTTTTCAAAACAGAGGTGGCTATCAGAAATCAACAACCAAAAGCTATTTGTCTGCTAGCCAGAGGAGAAATTTGGTAATCTATCACTGTTATTATTATATTTGACTTTGCAACAGTTTTCCAAAATGACCAAAGTATCACTTTTTCTCAATATTGTTATTACTTTGTTTTTAAATTTTTAGGTCACCAATCTTTGCTATTTTGCTAAACATCTATTTAGGTATTTGTGCCATTTTTTTTCTTTAAAGAGAAAAAAAATTGCAATGGGAAATGGATAATGCATGATGCTATGCATATTGCCATAAATGTACTAAGTTTATAATTATAAAACTCTGGAGGGAAGAAACGCTTTAATTAACTATGATTTACTCTGGAGAGTTTAATTACCAACTCCAGTGGGAAAGAAGTGGTGACATAAAAAAAAACCTTTACAATATCCAGAATCTGGAAAAAAACTGAGTGCCCAATAACAGATGACTGGTTAAAGAAACTTTGGTAAATTTACACAATGAAGTACTATGTAGCTGTTAGAAAAGATGAAGTCATGAAATTTACATACATGTGGTACTACATGGAAAGTATCATGTTAAGCAAAATGACTCAGAAAGAAAGGGATAGACATAGAAAGATTGCATTCATCTGGGGAACATAAAGTAACAAAATAGGAGACTAACACCCAAGAATGGCCGAGATTAGTACCAGCAATCTTACTCCATGGCTTGAAGGCCAGCTACACATGCTAGGGGATAAGGGAGCTCAGATAGAGAAGGGAGCACCAAATAAAGTGTGTTGGGAGGATCCTCCCAGGATGGGAGAAGCATGCTGAGAGTGGACCGAACATGATTGTCACCCATTGTCACCCATTGCCTTGTTTGCAAAACACAACACCCAATAAGAGATAGAGAACGAGAGGGAATGCCCTGCCAGAGGTGGGGTGGGATGGGGGGTATAGGGGGTGGGAGGGATACTGGGATCCGTGGTGGTGGGAAATGGGCACTGGTGGAGGGATGGGTATTTGATCATTGTATAATTAAAACCAAAGCACAAAAATTTGAAAAGTCTACAACTGTACCTCATGATGTCTCACTAATAATAAAAAACCCCACCAATTTGGAGTGGACATAAGTTTAGGTATTCATAAGATAATTTCCTTACAGGAAAAGATGAGATATATGATTCCATCTGCAGTCATTATAATATTGATTGGTTCCCTATTCTCTCTCTCTGACAACCTGAGTGATCACAGAAATATTTGCTTCTGAGCTAAGAAAACCAGTTATGTTTATACTACAAACCTGATTTTCTAAAGGAACAAATCAAAAATCCATTTCAGAATTACAGATAGCTGTGTAAAGCAACATCACTTTAAATTCTTTCTGATTTAGAGGGAATGTCACATTTTTTTTGACAAGTGTATATCCTAAATTTCTATCCAAATCTCCAAAGACTGTTATTAAAAAAGCAGTGATGAAGGAATAACCATAAATAACTTTTTTTATATTTTACCCATCTTGTCCTAAAATTTCTTGTTTTATACAATTATCTTTCAGCCAAGAATCTATCCCAGTCAATATTTGCAAGTTTTATATTGTTTTTTTCTGTACAACTTGCATAATTAATGTAATTAACATAATGGTAAATTCCTGTCTATTTCAGTAGGGATGTGTTTCACAAATTGTATTTAAACAAATAATATTGTTTCCCTACTCCACAAAAATTGCCAAGATTACATAGGGTGATAAACACATTATTTTAATGCTGTTAACTGATTGCTGGAAAAAGAACAAAAGGACTCTGTTGTCTATTAAGTAAAAGATGCCATGGAATAATTCATAAGCATGTGCTACTCTCAATGTTTGGTAAAAATCCCAATAAAGTAAAGGTCCTTAAAGTTCTTCAAAAGATTTAGTAACCTCCCTTTAATAGTAGAAGAAAGCAATATTTTTTTCCTAATTCTCCTGGCTATTTTGTTTCTGGTTGAATGAAATTTAGACCCATTTAGCTGCCTGTGACATTGCTGCTTAGAAATTGCTATTCTTTCCACCTTGATATCCTCCTGTGTGTTCAGTTAATTTTTGGGAATACCATTATTAAGACTAGTTTAGAACTCTCCCACTAATATAATACCTTTGCAAATTTTCAAAACATCTGCTTGCAATCTAGTTTTACCTACGTTTTACTTCGGATATTAATTTTCAGGTTTTTCTAAAGCAACTCAGACATTAAAGACTTGGGGAGGCAAGATTTTTGAGTTTCCTTATGAAATAAATATTTGATGATTGAAATGGATTGACTTCTTGTAATATTTGGAGATCCTTGAGATTTATACTGTATTTGTCGTGGACTGTAAAAGAATTTTAACACAGTTTTTTCTATAAATAAATATAATACTTAGAACAGATAATCTTACATACTTAAATTGTAAATCATTATTGTTAGAACAGATAATCTTACATACTTAAATTATAAATCATTATTGTAAATCGAATAACAAATGTACACTTTGGTTTATATCAATTAATATTTAAGTGGTAGGGAAAATTTATTTTTATGAAATCCTAAAAGAATTCATGTCCAATAAGAAATCAACTTCATCTGAGACTTTGACCATAGTATTTTCTTATAATAAAATTTTGAATATTGATTTAATCTAAAATACATTTTTTTGTTTTATATTACCTTATTATTTTAAGTGTGTGACTTCACAAAAAGTGAGATTAGCATAACATAAGCCTAGGACAAGTTTTAAGGATATATGAACCCTTAAATTTGGTATATCCACTTAGAATGTTGAAAATAAAAGTCATGGTAACTTTTAATAAGTTATTCTTAAAAATGGTGATTTTACAAAGTGGATAGATAGTACAGTGGAGATAGTGCTTGTCTTGTTCACAATAGACCCAGTTGAATTCTTGGCAGCCCATATGGTACCCTGAGCCATACACAAGTGATTCCTGAGTACAGAACACAAATAACCCTTGCCCACTACTCAGTATGGCCAAACTGTCACTGTCACTGTCATCCTGTTGTTCATTGATTTCCTCGAGCAGCCACCAGTAACATCTCCTTCGTCCTAGCCCTGAGATTTTAGAAAGTGCCACATTCGAAGCTCTTTCAGGGTCAGAAGAATGAGACCCATCATTGTTATTGGTTTTGGCATATTGAATACGCCACAGGGAGTTTGCCAGACTCTGCCGTGTGGCCAAACAAACAAACAAAAATAAATGATGGCTTTAAGAGAAATTATTTAAGAACAATTAACCATAGACTTAACTAGAAATTAAGAGTTAAGGATCTACAATCTATTTTTAGCCACAGACACCCCCCCTAATAGTTTTAAGTAAAAGTAAAAGTAAAGGTCCTCCTGTTGATCATCGATTTGCTCGAGCGGGCCCAGTAACGTCTCCATTGGAGACTTTGTTGTTACTGTGTCTGGCATATTGAATACGTCATGGGGAGCTTGCCAGGCTCTGCCATGTGGGCGAGATACTCTCGGTAGCTTGCCAGGCTCTCTGAGAGGGGCGAAGGAATCGAACTCGGGTCAGCCATGTTGGCTGCGTGCAAGGCAAACGCCCTACAGCCGTGCTATCGCTAAAATTTTTTTAAAATGTATACTTTATTCTTATCTTCCATTGTTTAGTCACTCACAGATTTTTCTAACATGTTTATACCAGCATAAGGCCTCATGTTCCTGATATATGCCAAGGATAGGTTCATACGACAAGGCAGAAACAAACACATCCCAGTACATTCTTTCAGTACAGAAATTGCTTAAATATCCCCATATTTGTTCACATGACAATCCATAAATGATGATGCATCTGCACATATTATGGGGATGGACAGAAAACCAGGGTGCCTAAGAAAACCCACATAAATTTGGGAAGAACAGGAAAATTATACATAGAAGATTCAGAGGAAATGGATTTTTTTGCTGGAGCGATAGCACAGCGGGTAGGGCGTTCGCCTTACAAGCGGCCAACATGGCCGACCCGATTTCGATTCCTCCACCCCTCTCGGAGAGCCCGGCAAGCTACCGAGAGTATTCGATATGCCAGACACAGTAACAACAAAGTCTCCAATGGAGACGTTACTGGGCCCGCTCGAGCAAATCGACAATCAACGGGAGGGCCAATTGCTTCTTGCTTGCCATTGATTTCTTATTTATTCATAGATAAATCACTTTTCTGCTTAAAAATAAGTTCAGTGGGTACATCTTGTGAAAGTGCTTTAAAAATATCAAAAGAGGAACAAATAAATTATAGGTTGATTAAAAATATCATGAATAGAGTATTTGAATAAAAATTTTGCTAGATCATTGTATAACTGAAACCCAAGCACAAAACTCTGTAAGTCTACAACTGCATCTCATGTTGTTTCACTAATAAAAATTTAAAATAAATAAATAAATAATAAAAATTAACCTACTTAAATTGGGAATTTTATAAATTTTCATGTTCCTGTAATTTGTGCTGCATAAATTTTCTCTTCAATTTTCCAAATATTTTCCTGGATAACTCTAGGTTTATAATTTAAAAATATCTCCACAGTCATAACAGTGAATATATATTTTTGACTTCTAGATATTATTTACCCATTGCTACTCCATCCCCTATTTCCTGCCCTACCCTCAAATTCTACCACATAAGTTACTAGATGATTTTTCTGCACTTGTTTGAAAGATAAATTGTCTCTTCAGTTATCTAAAAGAGAGTCTTCCTCCTTGGACCTTTGCAGCCTCATTTCTACACTATAGCATCCTGGAGAATATTCTCAAACATCAACTTCTTATTTTCATGCTTCCTCTAAGAGTGAAGTTGCTGATATGGTACTTTATCACAATTTGGTATGTTATACAAACTGCTTTGTATATACATATAACATCTTTGAATTCACAGTTTTCTCTTCTAAGATAAGACCTTGAATTTAAGGACTCAGACTCTGCTTAGGAAAAAAAAAGGACTCTAGACCAACTGGTAGCCAAGGTTTATTAACAAGACATTGTTAGAGTGACTAAATCTAAAACGTGAAATTGATTAGAACTGATTTTGTACAGTTGTCTTCGGTGTTTAATGTACTTTTCACAATTTCTCATTCCCCACTTTTTGATTCCTTTGAATTCTTCCTATATTCATAAGACAATGTTACTTTCTGAGCATATTAGACAATTGAGATGTCATCCACCCTACACTTAGTAATATAGATTATATTTTAGAAACATGTTATTAAGCCAAAATAGGGAATCTCCTTTAACAAGTATTGGAACTGTGTTTCTCAACTGTGACTGTATTATAAATCATCTAAGAGCTTTTAAAATCTCAGTGCTTAACCTACACCTCAGACTAATTGCATCCAGGGTGAGTGGTGTGGCTTAGGCATCAGAACTTTATAAATCTTAACCATGAGGTTGCAAAATGCAAACAAATTGAGAGCCACTGCTTTGAAACAAAAATACTAAAAGGGAAAGACAAAGCTTTCATATTTTGGGATTTAAAATTCCAAGACAATTTTCAAATAATAGAATGCGAATGGACCTAACTTTCATTTCTTAAAGGGTTGCTAAATACTTTAATGAGACTACTTTCAAAAGGCAAAGTGCTTTTTACCTAAATCATTTGAGATATATTTAGGCACTAACAGTGACTCAGTCTGGGGGATTTGATTCCACTGAAAAAATAATAATAATTCTGAAGTCTCACTTTAGAACTGTTCTCTCATGGTAATTTACCTTCTCACAGCAAACTTTGGGTCGTTTTTACTTCCAAAGAAACCCCTCAGAATTTTAACTGCTCTGTTTGTAACTTAAATATCATTTGGGAGCATTGTTTGCTCTTGTTTATCAATATGCCAAGCCAAATGTACATTTTTTTACATTTTGTTCAAGTCCTGCTGTTTCGGCATATGTTTCAAAATCAAATAGTGCCCCAACCCAGTCTCATAGTAAAATGGAAATTCTTGGGTGTCAGCTGTACATGAAACCATTCATTTTAAGGCTTTCTCTTCCTAATACCTGAATCCCAAACAATGACAGATTTGAGTTTATCATCTTGCAGCCATGCCAAAGGGTCTTCAAAAATAACCAATGGAAACCTGCAGACAATTCAGGAACACCTGCTTGATGCATCATCATTGGTTCTTTGCCCAAGTCTACCATTTTGAAACAGGGAATGTGAACTGCAATTATATCTCAAGATTCGACATGGTTGTTGAATTCTAATGGAAAGCCATATGTCCACTCAATTTCAGAAAAGCATGTTATGCTAACTTGTATAAGTGGGCTCGTTTCCTAATTTCCAGAAAACTAGTAAACCAAATTCACCTTAAGATGTATTTTAGTTTGAGGACGATTGCATAACTCTTCTTATCTGTATATATTCCCTGTCCCTCTGTTAAAGTAAAACCAATTCTATATTCTTAAAAATAGACTTAGTTATTTAAACAAACACAAATGTTGAATATTAAATTAGAGAAAAGTTTTTTGAGGCTGTTGAACTAAGCAATATTAGAGATAATAAATTCCAACTAGATACTATGCCTGATTGTTTACAGAAATTTTATCTTTTATACCTAATACTTTTGATTACATTTTTTGTATCCAATAAAAGAACTGTCTCCATGAATTAATTTTAATCTAAGTATAATTTCTTTCTTATTTCTGCAATAATAGATTTCTAAATACATGTTAAACCACTACTCTCTTAAAAGAAAAAATTGTCAACACATTCATAATGAACACATTCATTCTATAGAAGACACAACAATACTTACCAAGCATTGTATTTTTTTCACTCCATTTCCCAGGCATTTTTGCTTTTGGTTGAAGCTGGTGACTCCCTTTGGGAAATGAAATAAGTGAATGATAATAATGCATATCATTTCTGAGAAAGATAGTCATGGATATATGTATGATCAACTGACTCATGAATCTGACACATATTCAGGATGACTTAGTTACTAATTTGAGAACTAACCTACTCACGTCAAACGGTGATGTGAGAAAAAAAAAACCTTATTGCACAATGAAAATTCTAAGTTTTAAATATTATGGCAAATAATACTAATTATTAGGATTCATACAACTTACCTGTCCAATAAGTGTGAATATCTAAAGAATTTATGCTTGTAAAATCTTATTGCCATATTTTATCCACTTTGGAATAAAACTGTAAGCCTCATTTCAGGGCTTTTCATGTCCTTATAGTCTGTAAAACCAACCCCAAGCTCATGTTCTTAAAGTATATAAACCCAGAACCAAGTTTAGTATTTACAAAGGGTCCACCATAATTTCAGAAGACATCAACTTTGTTTTTTTAAATTACAGTAAGATTATAAAATACATGGTATATATTCAACAAATATCTCAGGAGAAGAAAGATAGGCAAATTGAAAAGAATACATACTAATGGGACAACCTATTTTATTAGGAAGAAGAAACCCTGGACCTTTCAAATACCTATTCACACATTTATTTTGAAATAAAATATAAATCACTATTAGGGTTAATATTCAAGAACAAGTTTAAGTTATTTAAAATATAGAATATTCATCCAAATTATGCTATACTCCCTATAAATATATAGATTAAGTATATGAAGAAAGAACTTTTTCTTAAGTCAATCACATCAGTTGATCATCTACCAGGCAGAGGTAAAGAAGAGCAAGAACAAAGTCAGAATGTCCTACCCCCGCGCCTGGCTATCCTCACCAGGGAGGTTGAGTTTCTCTTCCTCTAGCCCCCCGCCCCAAGCAGAGCCCCAGCAGTTGAGGACCTCTGGAGCCAGTCACGGCCATACTGGAACCACTCTCCACATATCCAGACGGGCCTCATGCATTAAAGAACTGGCAAAGGAACCCAGGGATGCGGGTCCTGGGGCTGAGGTCTCCAAGCCTACTCGGATTTGGACTGAGCCTTCTCCACCTAGACCCTCCATCTTCCAGTAGGTAGGCGTCACACTCACCAGCTGCCACCAGCGCCAGGTTAATCCCATCAATGGTCAAGACGCAGAGACTATAAAACCCAGCTCCTGGAAGTGTGTGGTCGCATTCGCAGCTGCGTGACATCTTATTATCTTAATTTTTACTTTGTAGAACCTGGTAGGCTACCAAAAGTATCTTGCCCGCACGGCAGAGTCTGGCAAACTTCCTGTGTCATATTCAATTTGCCAAATACTAGTAACAGTGATGGTTCTCATTCTCCTAATCCTGAAAGAGCGTTGAAATGGCTCTTTTAAAATCTCATGGCTAGGAAGAAGGAGACATTACTGGTGCCTGCTCGAGGAAATCGATGAACAACAGGATGATTGTGATCGTGATCGTGATTTTTTGGCAAAGTCTAATAGTACTTATTTTTTTCTATTAATCTAGAAAGATATGTTAATGTCTAATTATATTAAATTTTGATGAATTAATTTTCATGTTATTGAATAGGTTTTTCACTAGGGATGCCCCAGAGGGTGGCAGGTAAGAGTCCTCCCTGCCCTAAGAGACCCAGCCCTGGCAGCCACCCTCTACTACGCAACTGCCATCACGTTCCCGGCCACTTTCCACACACTTGAGCTGAGCCTCACATATGAGTGAACATATTCCTGGAAACATCATAAAACACTCCCTGCTTGTTTTCCATGATTACCACACCATATTTGATGGGGTTCAGACAGTAGGCAACAAATCATAGAGGGAAATATATACATTTGCCTCTCGGAGAGCCTGGCAAGCTACCAAGATTATCTCATATGCACAGCAGAGTCTGGGAAGCTCCCCGTGGCGTATTTGTTGTGCCAAAAACAGTAACAAAAACGGTTCTCATTCCCTTGACCCTGAAAGAACCTCCAATATGGCAGCATTGGAAAAGAAAAGTAAGGAGAGGCTGCTAAAATTTCAGGGCTGGGATGAATGGAGATGTCACTGGTGCCTGCTGGAGTAAATTGATGAACATTGTGATGACCGTGATACAGTGATACAGTTATTGAATGGAACTACTTTTTCACCAAAAGTGACTACCTGGTACTTTCACCTAATTTAGGGAATGGCCAACTTCTCATATTCTGATTTACCACTGAAATGTGATTAAGAAAAAATATCGTTGCTACTAGAACACAGAAATAACACAGTTAATAATAAGAAAATTAGTGCTTTCATTGGCTGTGGCTTTAACAGCAGCAATTTATTAGTCGGTATAATATCTTGCTTTACCAATAACTCAGCATTTCCTGACTAAAGTAGTTCCTATAAGATCATATTATAATTATACACAGATTAAATGAAGCTCATTTCTTTTTTCCACCAAAACAGGGATTTAACATTTTTGAGGGTACTTCAAAAGACTAGTTTGTACTCAAAGATGAATTTATTAGAGGCATCTTCCATATTGCTTCCTAGCTATCAGTGGCTGAAGTCAATCAAACTTTCATATTTCTCTCCTCAATTCTTAACATCAGAACATATCTGTTATAAAAATATGCTTTAGTATATTAATGAGAAAAGATTTATTTTAGTTTCTGTAAGGTCTATGATACAGATTCTTAATCTGAATCTTTGATTAAACAAGTTGACTAGCTGGATGTCTTAACTCAAGTTGCAAATTATTTTTTTATTTTTTTACTGAAGTAACATTGGTTGGTGACATATAAATTTCAACTGTACATTATTATGAATGAGCATCATACAAACTTTATTAGTTTACCACCAAATGAAAATTATCCTTAATCTTACAATTGACCACTTTTACCATCTTCTTCCCTCTTTGCTTCTAATAACAACTAACTTGATTTTATAATATAAAATTTTAATGTTTTGGTTTTACTTAATTTACTTTGTCATTTTTTATTTTACTTTCTTTTTTTTTCTTCTGTTTGTTTTTTCTTCTGTTTGTTTGGGGGCTATATCTAGCAATACTCAGGGCTTACTCCTGACTCTGCATAGAGCCTGGGTAAGGCCTTAAGCAAGGCATGCAGTCTATCCATTGTACTATTGCTTTGATAATTTGATAATTTTCTTCCTTTTTTGTACTAACACCACCCCCACGTTTATTGTAGCATTATTTACATAGCCATAGCTGAAAATAAACAATGGTATCTTCCTATGATTAAATGAATATGTAGTATATATGAACAATGGAATAATTTTCAATTATTGGGCCAAATCTATGGTGGTTTTGGTGGTCGTGGTGGCAGCAGAAGAGGTCAAGGTGGATTTGTTGATGTTGGCGAGGCTTTGGAATCTGAGAATTCCCAGGAGCCAGAGAAGGAAGTGGGCATCAAAAGTCACAAAGAAAGAAGACAAAATTGAAATAGTTTATTCCTTCACTCATTTCTTTCTTTCTTCCTTTTGAAAGACTGATGTTTTAACTTTGTTACCTGATCAATGACAGAGACTTCTGAGGACATTCTAAGATAGAATATAGTCCTGGTTTCTAGTTGAAAATTGTATAGATAACAGTTCAAGGGAGAATGCCGTTGGCATTGACTGGGTATTCGCATAAACTTTTTAAAGATGTATCTTATCTGTAGGTTTTGAATTTATATTCTTACTTCTCATGTACAAAATTATTTTTCTTACACAAAAGTTAAAAATAAGTTTCCTATTTGAGGCAGTATGAGTGAATTTAAAAGGTATTGCATTAAATGAACTAAATAAGATGAAATAAAGGATTATTTCTTATATATTAAAAAAGGGAGGTTAATAAAGTTACATACATGGAAAATACTTGGAATCAATGCTGCTCCTCATGAATCATGAGAGCATTTTCTCAGTTAATCTCTCTTTCATATTCAGGAGAAACAAAGACAAAAGTAGAAAAAGTCAGTTGTAAGTGGGTTAGTAAAAAGCGGTTTACCTATTCTGCTCTGGTGGGACTAGTTAAGGAATGCATATAAAAACCTAAATGAGAATTCAAAAAATGACTGGGGCTAGGAACTATCTCAATCATCTGGAAATGCAAAACGGGCTTATTTTAGGTAGGCATATAGAAACGGATTGCTTTCAAGGCCAGCTGAATCATCAAGTTGAGCTCTGAACGCCATGTTACCATAGTACCCTTAAGTTTGCCTCCCCGGATCTGTCATTTATACTTCCCCAATGAGTTTTTGTGTGACTGTGGCTAATCCTTTTGGTCTTTACCAATAAGATTCCGATTCTTCCTGTTTCTATGTGGGATCTATTACTAAGAGGACAAAGGCAGAAGATAGTTTGGGAAGAGAACACAAATGTCAGAGTATTTCCTTCATACCAGTCATGAGATAGCAGTGGTTGTATTCATATACAATATGTCATATTCTATAGGGTTAAGTTTATTTGGGGGGTAAGCTAAAACTACAGTGACAGCTATTGCTACAACTCTTCTAGATTTTATAAAGGGTGTCCTCCTCTTGTTCCTTTCGGCTTAACCACTTACTGTTTTGTATCACATATTCATTTATCTTAACCCTGTGTCTGAATCGGTGAATAAACCATTAATCTCCCCTCAATTACTCTTCTATCCTACTCTGATACATTTATTCTATCATTCCTTTAGGATTTATTCATTTTGGACCCACAACAACTTAATTGTTGTAATCAAGTTTTTCATGAAGCTGTTCAGGAAATGGGATAAGTAGGGTTAAAATCAAGCGCTTGCCTTTTTCTATAGTACAGGACTCTGTCTAACTGCCTCATTTTCAGTTATTTGCAAGTTATTACAATGAGGCTTATAATGTAAACTATAACCTAGTTCATCCAATACCAGTGTACTTTTGTAAGTGCCAACCATCAGGCCTTGAAATGTTGACTGGAAATTTTTACTAAAAGAAAAAGTAAATCAAAAAACATTTGCAGCACATGTGAAGCAATTTAAGATAAAGCAAATTAAAATGTTCAAGAATCATTTCTGAAAGGAGCCTATATATGAGAGGGAACTATTAAGAGCTATGCTTGCATATACCATATCTTAAAAAGGCCACAAAATTAATTCAATTTCATGTGATTCATTCTCATTAAATCATTTGTGGTAAATTGTATACTAGATCACTAACCTATTTCTCAAAAATTTAAATCACATATATATTTTTTTTGTTTGTTTGTTTTAATCTAGGGATGTTTACAAGGCCAAATAAATCTGCTTTATATGTCTCATAATTCATTTGTCTTACTTTTTACCTTTCTTTTCTCAGGAACATATGCAACATGGCTGGATGATTTATTTCTTTTTTTTTAAATTTATTTATTTATTTATTGAATCACCATGGGAAAGGTTACAAAGCATTCAGGTTTAGGTCTCAGTCATGCAAATATCAAGCACATTTCGCTTTACCAAAACTTATTTTTTACCATGAAGAAGCCCAATAAAACCCCACCCCCCACCCCTCCCAGTCCCTGTGGGGCAGATGAATTCTAGTTAACACTCTATCTGCTTTGATTAGATTCATTGTTTCAATAAAAGATTCACCACTATTATTTAGAGTTTACCCCCCCACCCCAAATCAGACATGCTGACAAAGAATTGTGAAGTGATTTGCTTTCTACAGCTGGGTTCAAGAATTATATGTTGGTTTTGGATTTCTGCTATTTTACTTATTGACCCTGGAAGTATTTCTACTGAAAGTCAGATAGTTAAGAAATTGGTTTCTGTGCTCTGGAGTCGTGGCCGTGCTGGAGAGCCGCTAGTGGGGGGCAACTGGTGGCCTCGGTAGGGCGTGAAGGGTGGACCGAAACGCCCCCCTTCCCATGAGGTTTTAGTCACCCCCACTCCCCCGGCTCATACCTGCTGTCCACAAGGCTCCCATGCGGCCACCATCTTTCTTTCCAGAGAGGAGAAGGCGACTGGGGCAACACCCTTTCTCCTCCGGCAGACTTGATGGCCTGGATTAACGCATGATCCGTTCACTTTTCTGCTCCAAGCTTCCGGGTTCTGCATTAAGTCCTTGTGCTTCTGGGGCCGTGGCCGTGCTGGAGAGCCGCTTGTGGGGGGCAACTGGTGACCTCGGTAGGGCGTGAAGGACGGACCGGAACGCCCCCCTTCCCATGAGGTTTTAGTTGCCCCCACACCCCCGGCTCATACCTGCTGTCCACAAGGCTCCCATCTGGCCGCCATCTTTCATTCCAGAGGGAGGAGGGTGGAAGGGACCAACACCCTTTCCCCTCCAGGCAGACCTGATGGCCTGGATTAACGCATAGTCCTTTCACTTTCCTGCTCCAAACTGCTGGGTTCTGCTTTAAGTCCTTGTGCTTCTGGGGCTGTGGCCGTGCTGGAGAGCCGCTCACGGGGGGCAACTGGTGACGTGGTTAGGGCGTGAAGGATGGACTGGAACGCCCCCTTTCCCATGAGGTTTTAGTCGCCCCCACACCCCGGCTCATACCTGCTGTCCACAAGGCTCCCATGTGGCTGTCATCTTTCTTTCCAGAGAGGAGAGGGCGAATTGGGCAACACCCTTTCCCCTCCGAACAGTCATGATGGCCTGGATTAACACATAGCCCTTTCACTTTTCTGCTCCAAGCTGCTGGGTTATGCATTAAGTCCTTGTGTTTCTGGGGCTGTGGCCGTGCTCCAAACTTAACTATGATTTTCAGAGAGAAACGTTGGGTGGTTTACTTCCCATGGATCACTTTGTATATAGAGAGATGTCGCACGGCCGCGTGAGCGGCCACGCGGTTTTGAGGAAAAGTCCTAGTTCCCGCATACTCGAGCTGTGGTTGTAGAGGCTTCTGGTCACCGGGGTTCCATCTGGGGGAGGCAGGATGCGGTACCTACCCCATCTGGGGCTTCCCGATGATCTCGGCTCTTTTTGGAAACTGTTTTTTTTTTTTTCCTTCGGGATCTGTGGATCCCGCCCTCCATGTTGTTCTTCCATTCGTCTGAATGCTGTCTGGATGATTTATTTCTTATTAGAAATATTTTAAAATATAATTTAGAACAAATATATATATATATATTTGTATTCTTTAAATTTAAATCGATGTTATTTTGTGTGCTTATAAAAATTATTGGTTAAGGTTAAAGTATTTTAGATTTTTCTTCATTGCTAGTTGCTATTTTGATAGTATGAAAACTAAAAATTAAAAAATTGGATTTTCTTCCCATATATCAATCTTTTTGTTAAGTACTATTATCTATCTATACCTGTGACTCTATGTACATCAATATTTTTGTTTTACTCCTAAATATTTTTATTTATTAAATAATTAAATAATTAAAATGTGTGTTTTCAGAATTTTTAAAATATCTATGTTTAAATGTGAGCATCTATTATTTTTTAGATACTCAAATTCAATTTTTTTATATAAGAATTTGTCAATTTATCAGAACTTTGTCAAAAACAAAAACTGTGTTTCTCTAAGAGCATAGCTTCTTCCCAATGTCTGTAATAAATCTGGTAGTCCTTTAAGATTCATAAATAATTTTATAAGTATAATTTGAAGAACTGATTGAAAATTCGATGATCTCTGTAATCTGTATAGTTTATTAAACAGTTTGCCTCACTTTATTATAAAGCAGTTTTTCTCATTCATTTTTTTAGAGATATTTTTCTAGAGATACAAATGCCACAAAGAAATGCACGTCAAATAAAAAAAAAATCTCTTGCAAATCCTCTTTCCCTAAATCCCTATAGCCTTATCCTACCTTTTTCTTTCTTTTATCTATTAACATGAATTTTAATTAATACTCATATATTTAGGTCTTTCCTGCTTGGAAATAAATGATACATCTCAACATAATACCACAAATTATATTCTTAGACACCAAACAATATTTTTTTAAGTTATGCTGTTGGATGACCTCATCAGGTTCTACACAATATAAATTTATAATAATAGAGTCTAGTAGTAGACAAATTACACAATACAAAATAAGCTGGGGATATTTTCAGATTCAATTTACAGTTTTATCATATTAGAAAAATCTTAGATATTATTCAAACATGTGGATTCTTTACTGAACTGAACCTCAAAAAGTTTAGAGCTTTGTCCATCAATAAGGTAGTCTCCCTAGGAAATTTCATTTTTAACTGATATCTCTTTGAAGCTGTATACTTGATTTTTCTAAAGTTGTAGAAACATCATAAAATTGAGCTGCTTGCAACTTATTTCCCCAGAGAAAAGTCAATTACTAACGTTGTAGCTCTTGAAGAATATGTTTGATGTTTTAAAACATTCAAGTAAAACAGAAAACAGGCAAATGAATTCAAAGTTTTCAGTTAAATTAAGATGGATAGTTTCATTAATCACATATAAAATTTCAGTATTCTCCAATAATGGCTTGCATTAAATTTACAAAAATGTTTATGCAAATTTTTCAAATATGTTTATGACCAAGGTGTTTATACCATAAGAGAACACCTCCCAATTTTGTAAATATAGTGATTTCTAGTAAAAAATCATTATTTTATAGTAACTACTGAATAAAGTTTGTCATTTGGGGTCAGAAAGATATTACAAAGGTCAGGCCCTTGCCATGCATTTGGCCATTCTCGATTTGATCCCTTGCACTGCCATATTATTCCCTTAGGAACACCAGCAGTGATCCCTGAGAACAGAACTAGTAGTATTAAATGAGCACAGTCAATTTTGGCTCCCAAACCATGAGGATGATGATAACATAACAAAAATTTTTATATTCTTAGTCATAATAAAAATGGGTGATAACCCAAAAGAATTTTTATAAATTTCTAAAACTCTTAAGATTGACTTTATTTTTTTAATGTGAAGCTCATATATATACATATATATACACACACATTATGGAGCCCCAAATAAGCAAAATGACAACAAAACATAATATCAGTGAGTTCACTGCTGAGGCATTATACACAATTATAAAAAGAAATAAATTATTTCAGGAGATTATAAATCCTTTTGCTGTGAACTAAGTAAATACTGCAAATAGTACATGGTAGGCTTTATTTACTATCTGAGCTTTTGGCTTTACAGTAATACCTTGTTTTAGTGTGTAGAGACACTGCCTCAGTCAAAAATTTAGACCAAGTAACAAAAAGTTTGGTCTAATGAGAGAAATAGAGATATCTTTCCACGAGGATTTAATGCACACATTGAGAAAATCATGTGAGAAGCCAATGGAGACATAAGAAGCTGATGCATAAGGTAAAGCAACAGCAAGACTACTGACATCAGGAAGAGATTGCTCTGAGAATGGATAAGAAATGGAGGAAGTGTTCTTACCAAAACAAAGAGATTTCCTATGATGGATCCAATCTGACCAGTTCAACAGACATAGCACAATAGGAAAAGAAAAATGAAGGATTCAGATTGTGTGTTCTGGGATCCCCCTCCAATCTTTTCCTTTCCCCCTTATTAGCCATACTCAGCAGGAATACTTACCAATTGATGAGACAGATCTGATCAATTTTGTATCAGATACAAAAGCCTGGTTAGGTAGAACTGGCTAGAGTCACCACTTCTGATAATCATGGATATTGAAGTAAAGGGGTGCATTTTTTTTTTTAGTCAACTGCTCCAAGATTAACACAATTGCAAAATTCTATTGGTCTTCTAGATGCTGGGCTGGAGTGATAGCACAGCAGATAGGGTGTTTGCCTTGCATGAGGTCGACTCGGGATTGATTCCTCTGCCCCTCTCAGAGAGCCCAGCAAGCTACTAAGAGTATCCCGCCCACATGGCAGAGCCTGGCAAGCTCCCCGTGGCTTATTCTATATGCCAAAAACAGTAACAAGTCTCACAATGGAGACGTTACTGCTGCTCACTCAAGCAAATGGATGAACAATGGGAGGACAGTGCTTCAGTGCTACAGTGCTTCTAGATGCCATATAGAATGTGGGATTTAAGCAACTCTCATCCCTCTTGCATCGCATCTTCTGATGTAGTCACCAGCCAGGTTTAGTAGAGAGAACAAATTCCATCCATAATTGCTTAATCCCTATGTTACAAAGCACACCAGATAAATATGTATCCCCAGTAAAATTGGTATCTTTTGTATGTAAACTGCATTGATCAAAAGTCACAACCTAGTTTCTTTTCCAAATTGCTTACCACTTGTCCCTTCCTCTTTTGGGCACTTTCATAAATTCTTCTGTAGTACTTTCTAGATACACAGACATCATTAACTCAACCAGCTTCTCTGTCACTCTTATTTTTACAGACTCTTTATTGTTTTTTACTCCAATTTAGCTTCTTCCAGTGATCACCAATTGATCAGACAGATCTCTGGATATATTTCACCTCCACTTACAGACAAAGGCAAAATTATTTTCTACCAAAAAAAAGCCTTGTAACTTTCAACTTAAGAAAGACTTATGATAACTCTGATATTTATCAAGTTTGCAGCAATAGAGATAACTTAATAGGCTAGAGAGTAATGTTATTTTATTCGTCACCCAACAGCCAAAGACCCATTTTATTTACAGTCAGAATCTCAGCAATGACTAATCAAAATAATTGTCTTGAAGTGAGAGATATATCAATAGGCTGAGCACAAGATTTGAGGACCATCTGATATCACATGGTTTCCCAAACAACATTATGAGCAGCCCTCTACCCTGTAGGACAAAGCCAAGTGCAGTCACGAAGCCCACTTAGCTGTCTTACATTGAGTAACTGTATTGGATGAGGATGGCTTAAACACAAAATTGGTTTCGTTTGTTTCTCACAAATCTAGAAATCATGGAGTCCAAAATAGAGTTTTGTGTGCATTCCGAGTATGGCAAAATTCTGTTTCCTGGTTCACAGGTAGTATTTTTACTATATCCCTACATACAAAGCCTTGGGGATCCTAAGGATAGTTATCTTTTAGAACAATAATGATACCATCCCTGTATACTTTAACATATAGCATTCCAAAAGTCCCACTTTCTAAAGCAATAGCTAGCTAATAGTTATGAAATTATATGTCATATTAGGGATTATGGATTTTAATAGATAAATCTGTGATGGCACAAATTTTAGGCTTTTGAAATGATTTATCATGACAATTTGTGAGCTACAATCTATAGGGCAGATATTCAAACTCCCAGGCCATTGTTGGCCCAGAGCTTCCAGCATATTCTAAGTATAAGCTTCCAAATAAAGTGTTGTACCTATCACACCATGTAACACCAAAGTGTCATTCAAAGATATTCAAGCAGCCTCAGGAATAGTGCAAGAAAAAGACCCTACTTATACACTTAGCAGGTGTTACAAAAATTGTTAAAAGATTAATGAATCACTGAGCTTGATCTTATAGCACACAGCAAATATCATTACATGGAAATAGGTTTCTTGG
Source organism: Sorex fumeus (assembly GCF_029834395.1). Lineage (NCBI taxonomy): Eukaryota > Metazoa > Chordata > Mammalia > Eulipotyphla > Soricidae > Sorex > Sorex fumeus. The sequence continues at coordinate 43,190,122 of NW_026606185.1, read as the reverse complement.
AAAAATAGATATTGGTAAATTATCTTAAGAATTTTGCTTGTTAAAATTGTATTTTGCTTGAATAATAATAGGATATGAAATTGCCAGAGGAATGCTATTAATGAATTAGGATCCACATACTCTACTCAATTAAATTATCTAAAAGGGCATGTTGAACATAATGAAGCATCATCTAATTAGAAGGTTCAAAAAGGACTTTGAAAATCGGGAATGTCTTCGAACCTCCTGCCTTAGGACACTGTCATCACAAGTGTCCTTTCTGCCCAGAATGATCATTAGTTTTTCCCTAAATTGCAGAGATATGGGAATGCTAGACATTCTCCTCCCCTCTCTCAAGAAGCATAATTTCTTTTCATTTTCTTTATCCTCTGATGGAACAGTGGGAATGGTCATTAATCCTATATGGTATTGTTAAAAGCATGTAATTTTGTATTGTTTATATTCCCAGGCCTTGGTTAATTTGTTATACATGAATCTTATTTTGGAGATTTGAGTCTCAGTTGAATAAGTTTTCATTTTTACTCTTTCCTTATATCACTGCAATCATTAAACCTAGGCTGAGCAGAATAACATTGAAAGATATCTTTGTTGATTTGCAAATTTAGCATTGTCAAAAAGATGTTAATTCTCTAGCATATAGAAGTCATAGATCACATATTATATATATTTTAGACAAGGCATATCATTAATAAAATCAGCATTGTCTAAGATATGCCCCAAGCCTCTAAGGGAAATGAACTTTTCTATAATGTATCCCAGGGCTAAATAAATAAAAGTGCATATATTCATACTCACTAATCTTATGTCAATGTAATAATTGACCCTAAAATAATTGTCAGACAGTCCAATGAAAATGTGCTCTGACCACCTCAGTGCCTGATTACTATAGTGCTGTACTAAAGTCAAAGTAAAACTAGAAATTTAATTGGTTAACTTGGGAACAGAAAATGTCAATACTCAACATTAGAAAGAGTAGATAACACCCTTGAACTGAAGAATTTCATACTCTCTGGAAGTATTAAAATGAGCATTTCTAGTACATTGCTTGTAATCCAAGTTTTTGTTTCTGACCACTGCTTAGACGTCTTCTGCTCTAGATCAATTTGTCCCCAGTCATAAAATTATCATATTATTGCTGGATTAATAGAATGATTTAATATGATTAAACATTACATATTTATTTTATAATTATAAAACTGGAGACCTTTTTAACTTTCCAATGCAAGTGCATTTATTCACTGCATTCTCTCTTGGTTCCAACATGGTACACTTGGAGAATATTAGGTGCAAAGTTTTTATAATGTTAAAGAATTTTACACTTCAGTGTATTACTTTCTCATATAATATCAATATTTTCATTCCCTTAGACATTCACTACATTTTTCTAAATATACAGAAAAATCTAGTTAATTCAAATATACTTGATAGGAGTAAATTGTATTATCTTGGATTTATAAGACTGCATTTCTTTATGCATAAAAATCACTCTATTTAATATCCTTATTTTGCTTGTTTTTATTTTTATGTTTAGTGTCACATCTATTGCTGCTTGGTGGCAGTGCATGGTTTGGTGCCTTGGGAGAAACATACAGTGCTTGAAATCAAACCTTGGTTTCCTGCATGGAAACATTTGCACCAATCTATTCAGCCATCTCTTTTGCCTCCTATTTAATTTCTTACAAGAATTAATATTAGTATTGAAATGCATAATGTTTATATTTTTCCAAATAGAATTTAATGAATTATAATGTTATTAAAATGGGGGCAAAAGGGCATACCATGTTGAACTAGAATTCTACTTACAAAATCAAACAATGTCATTGTGCCATTCCAAATTATGAAAGAAAAAATTAAAATCATTCAAACATAAACAGTATTACAGCCTTTTCTATTTTTTTATATATGATGTTCATTTGATATTATTTCAAACTTGAAGTTGTCCAAGATGCTTGTGAAAATTTTGTGCTTTTGACTGCTTGATAAACTTTTGATAGATTAGTTTTTGACTGAAAATGAAATATATATTACCATACTGCTTAACAGAGATTTAACCTATTACAATGTAAAAAAACAGCACAAAATTGACCATATTTGACCCAATGACTTACATAATAGGAATATAGTATAAGAAATATCTCTAGGGTTTTAATACTTTTTTAATATAGTATAAGAAATGTCTCTAGGATTTTAATATTTGGGTTCAAATCTCTGTTCTACCCTAAGTCTGATTATACCTTCCTGGTTGTATTATGTAGAGTCTCTTAGCTTTTATTTTATTTTATTTATTTATTTTTATTTTATTTATTATTTTTATTTATTATATACCCTCTATAAAAAGGACATGGCAGTGGTGTTAGAGTGAGAGTACACCGGTATGGTGTTTGCCTTATATGTGGCAAATTCAGGTTTGATCCTTGGCATGACATATGATCTCCCATATTTCCATGAATGATCCCAAAGCACAGTGCCTAGAGTAGGTCCTGAGCATTGTCAGGTGTGACCAAAATTTTTTTCTTTTAGGGTCACACCTGGTGATGCTCAGGGGTTACTCCTGGCTTTGCATTCAGGAATCACTCCTGGCAGTGCTCAGGGGACCATATGGGATGCTGGGAATCGAACCCGGGTCAGCCACGTGCAAGGCAAATGCCCTACCTGCTGTGTTATCACTCCAGCCCCATGACCAAAAAAATTTAAAGGTAAATAATCATGCCAACTTTATATGGAACATGGAGTAAGATAACTATAATTCCCTTAAATGCATGAACTTGAAATACAACAACAAAAACATAAAATACTCCAAACAGTTTTAGTTTTATGATCTCAATGCAAGGTACTATGTCCAATAGTTAATGACATATAGAATAGGAAAGAAAAATAGTTTGAGTATGTACTTAGGATTCTAAATCCATAAGTGACTACATTTACTAGAAAAACATTATTTTAAAATCTACTTGTTTTCCATAAAACTTTGATTTGTGAACTGGAGATATAATACAGTAGATAGGGCACTAGCCTTGCATGTATCCAAGTTGGTTTCCATCCTGGGGACTGCATATGGTTCCCTAAGTACTGACATGAGTGATTCCTAAATACAGAGGTGAAAGGAAGATCTCTGCACTTCCAGTAGTGGCCCACAAGCAACATCAGCCTGACATAAATCAAGCAAATAATTGAATAACAGAAAAAACTTTTTCAGGAAATGGAGCAAAGACAACGTTAGGTGGAATTCTTGTCTGGATGATAACTAAAGCAAGATTTATCTGAACAACAGAGCTTTTGTAGTTTATCCTTATTACCCCAAATATTAAAACATATTCTGTTACAGATTAGGCTTAAGTTTAAATGCATTCTTGTTTCTAAACATATTTATGTTATTTATACTTGTATATTCCAGTGAAATTATGCTAACTTGTGGGCAAAATTCATGAGTCTATAGTAAAGTTTTTTTTTCAATTGTCATTAAAGTTAAGATTCTTTTATATGGAGGTCTAAACACAGCACTTCTTTATCTACTTGCCCTTTATAAAAATTCACTCCTGCTGTTAAAGTCATGTTGCGAAGGAAAGAGTGCATGCTGTGAGTGTGTTGATATATTTCCTTTACTTTAGATTCTCCCCAATCAACCAATCCCTGTAGTCAAGTCCCTACCCAGGTGTTGAGATGTTCATCTGAATTGAAGTCTGATGTTCACCCATCACTCTGCTGTAGGCACTGACAGCTTCAGACTTTCATCTGCCAGTTCATCCTCCCTCCTGGCAGACACAGCAGATTAACATATCCCCAAGAGGCTGATGTCTTTAGTTGTTGTAGCCACTTGATACTTATTACCTGACAGTGTTCTATCATGAGATTTATTTATTTATTTCCAAATGCTAGCTGCTAGGATATCTTCATGAGATACATGTGTCATTTTTGAGGGGGGGCCCCCGGGGACAGCAGCTCTGGGCTTCTCGGGTTTGCCTGAAGCTGTCAAGCTTACCAACTATAATCTGCTTGTGACCCTCTCCCTCTTCGACTCCAAGTTCATACCCAGTTTGCGCAATACGAATGCTGTGTGCTGCATGAGCTGTAGGAGGTGATGTATGTTTTGGGAACAGTCATTTGGGAATGCTAACAATGTAACTGTTGGGGTTCCACATGATACAAGGTGACTTTACACAGATTTAAATCTCAGGATAATTGTCCCTTTCTTTGTGACAGAGCCTGGTCTCTGCTGAAGAGGGTTTCACACTAGTAACTTCTGACACTGTAGTTTTGGAGATTGTGAATTGACTCTTGACACTAATAAGGTCTAATTTCCCAGTGGCTTCTGCAAAGGTCTGGCAGTAGTATATGGATTACTTGTCTTGCATATGAAATCTATTCATATTGTTTTCATTTCTGTTTAAGGAAGAAATTATAGGTAAAAGTTGTGATTTGTATGTTTGTGTTTGAGCATCTCACTATATGAATGTGTGCCTTTTGGATTATTTTATTTCATACCCCAAACACATATTTTGTTGCTGTCAGACAACCGGCAGAAGATTGTACTGGGGAGGGAAGATAGATTGGCAGGTGAAAATAAAATTTGTAGTTATAGTATAACTTCAGCTTACAAAGAATTTTCATTTTATTTGCAAAATCTTTGGGGTATATATAATATGAAACATCAGTGTGATTACAGATGAGGACAGTGAAGATCAGAGAGATTTTATCTACCATGCAAATGTTAGAACCAGATGCAAAACTTTTTTTTTTCCCACTTGATTTTGACATTTCTAAACCAAACCATGCTGTCCCAGGGAGATCTCTTAGTTCAGCAGGAGGGTTAAATATGTAGACAAATAAAATTTAATCAATTATAGATATAAGTTTTGGAATATGTAGGTTTAATGGAGCAAGAGAAGATGGAGAACATAATTCAATTAGAGGTGGAGCAGATGGGATGAAAAACTCAAATGCTCATTTGGAAGTTTCCTTGACCTAAAAGAGAACATTAGTATTCAAGGAGCTTTATACTCCTATGTAAAAAATTGCTTTGGTTAAAGACCAACAGAGAAGCTGTTTTTAATATTATTGTAATAAACTTAGTGAGAGCTTTCCTATAATGATGGAATGTAATTGTTGCAATGGGTTGTGAGGCATTATGATGGATCCTAACAAAAATGAGAATTTGCACATCTATTATGAGTTTCAAGTATGATGAATTTTTAAACTACATAGAAATGGGGCAATAAATTGAAAGAAGATTGCCAACCAACATTACAGATATTCATTGCATAAGAGTTTGATATAAGCAATGAGAAGTAGGTTTCAGCAGGGCTGCACATAGACTGAACTGGCAGATGAAATTCTAAGTTTGAAGCATCTACCTCCCAAAGGAAAAGCACAGGAAGTTCATGTTTTAATCTCATGATGAGAGAAAAGCTGTATTTTAGATCTTAATATAAATATGCCTGCAGCAGGTAGTTAAGAAATATTTTCAGATTTCTTAGGTGATGGCAAATTGAGTTGGTGGCAAATTCTTGTCCTGGTGCATGGTTATATCTGTTTTTCAATAATAATAGATGTTATTGGTTTCTAAAATATCTTGCATATTGGGAGGTTCTCCCCTTACCACCAATTGAAATTGTGTATGTAAGTAACAGGATAAAAAGGTTTAGGAATTACTGATGAAGAATAACTTATCATTAAGAATTTTCACTGTTCCTTAAGGATATATTCGTGAATTTCATATTAATGGCTCTGATGTGAAGGTGTTATTGAAGAAGCTTTCAAAGCTTCTGAAAGCCAATTACAAAATAGGAATTTAGGATTTGTGGGAATAAATACCCCCAATATATATAAACCTCCAATTATAGGGTTTCTCCTTACTTCAAATCATTATCCTTTGTTCTCAAATCTAAACTGCTCATCAGATATATTTCCTTAAGCTTTTCCTTTACTCACGTTCATCTCTCTCTCTCTGTTTTAAATGAACATCAATCCATTATTTGAAAAGTATAAAACCTTCAGCAAGCTAGGAAAAAACAGACTTTTCTTAATCTAGTAGAGGACAACCATACACTCAAGTTCATCTCTTTCATATCATAGTCTCAAATGCTCAGTGCTGGTTTTATTCAGTTTTCAGAAAGTTTTAAGTCATTATTGTATATGAGTCCTCTTTTACATTTCTAGAAGACTCATCTTTTCTTCATCTCGGAAATAATTTGGGACCAATAGTTTTCTGATTTGCCTCATTTTCACTGTAATCATCTCTTGACATAAGCAAATTGATATATACATATATATATACATATATATATCATTGTCACTGTATCACTGTCATGCTGTGTTTGTCAATTTACTCGAGTGGGCACCAGTAACATCTCTATTTGTCACAGCCCTGAGAATTTAGCATCCTCTCTTTACTGTTTTCCCCAACAACTGGAGGCTCTTTCAGGGTCAGGGGATATTATAGTTACTGTTTTTGGCATATCAAATATGTCACGAGGAGCGTGCCAGTCCCTGATATATATATTATACAGTATATAATATGATATGTAATATATCGGGCTAGAGCGATAGCACAGCGGTAGGGCGTTCGCCTTACAAGCGGCCAACATGGCCGACCTGAGTTCGATTCCTCCTCCCCTCTCAGAGAGCCCGGCAAGCTACCGAGAGTATTCGATATGCCAGACACAGTAACAACAAAGTCTCCAATGGAGACGTTACTGGGCCCACTCGAGCAAATCGACGATCAACGGGAGGGCCTTTATGTAATATATTATATATTATATGGGGAGCTTGCCAGGCTCTGCCGTGCGGGCGAGATACTCTCGGTAGCTTGCTGGGCTCTCGGAGAGGGGCGGAGGAATCGAACTCGGGTCAATAATATATATTATTTTATATAATATATTATATAGTATATAATATAATATACAATTTTATATAGTATATAATATATAATATATACTATATATTATATAATATCATGGTCACGGTGCTCCTGTTGTTCATCGATTTGCTCGAGCGAGCCCAGTAATGTCTCCACCATGAGACTTGTGTTTGGCATATTGAATACGTCGTAGGTAGCTTGCCAGTTTCTGCTGTGCAGGCAGGATCCTCTCGGTAGCTTGCCGGGCTCTCTGAGAGGGGCAGAGGAATCGAACTCGGGTCAGCCATGTTGGCTGCGTGCAAGGCAAACGCCCTACCCGCTGTGCTATTGCTCCAGCCCATATTATATATAATATATAGTATATATATTAGCCAACCTATAAAACACTAGTTTACCTCATTTTCATAATTAAAAAAACATTTCCAAAAACCAATCAAACATCATAGCCACAGTAACAAATTAAATTTGTTACTGTTTATGACTGAGCCATTCTTTTACATTAGAAATAAGAAACCTCCAAAAGTAGACCAAAATATATTTATTTAGCTTTGTTTTTCTTTTAAGCTTTTCTTACTTTAACTACAATATAATATTATATAGTAGATAATGTTATATATGGTTATTGTTATTGTTATTAGTTTTAACTGTAGTACACAAACTAAAACTAGTTATTTTAATTTCACTTTCTGAATTTGGAGAAACAACTATCTTAGAGGACAAGAAAACATTGTAATCGATGCTTAAGTAAAGACTACCTATTAAAAGTGCACTGAGAAATGGAAAAGTTACAATTGAGATGGAATATATTGTAATTTTTAGAACTTCATGACCTGAATCTGTACTTTCTAGTTGTATGATCTTGAAAAAGCTATCTTACTTCTATTTATATGACCCACATGAAGATGAATACTGTAAAAGTTTATATTTGTGATGACTAACTAATCATTACATATAGTCACTTTAAACAATGTATATAGTAAACACAGAGCAAACACAATGGTAAGCATAGCAATTGTTGTATTTATATCAAATTATATGTCTTAAATTTAAATTCCCCTTCTTTTCTGTAATTCCTCACAGAACACTGTAATTCCTCACAGATAAAAGAGAAAGTACAAAACTCTCTCTCTCTCTCTCTCTCTCTATATATATATATATGAGCTATTGTTATTGTTCTTAGTTTTAACTGTAGTACACAAACTAAAACTAGTTATTTAAATTTCATTTTCTGAATTTGGAGAATCATAAGATTTGATTTATTCTAGTTGATTTGTCCACTCTTCCAATTATTTTCTAAACATGATCCTACACATTTCCCGCTTGTCACTGTAGTGTATTATAGCAAACTTAGCTACTTATACAACAAATATTTTTTAAACTTAAATACTCTCTAGGTCAAATATCTGAAAAAAAAACATTTCATAGGGTTAAAATTAAATTATCAGCTGGATTAGAATATTTTTCAAGAGGATCAAGTAAAATACGATTTTAAAAGTGCATTTTTCAGCTTTGGAAGAATATTCATAAACCTTGGTTTATGGAAGCTGAAACCACCAGCGGCCAGTAGGGAGAGTACTTTCCAAAATATACCTCTGATTTTCACTTTTATACCTCTTCTTTTCTATAAAACCTTTTTGAATTGTATTGTACCCAAGTAAGTCTAATAAATTATCCTATTTTAACACCAGATAATTAGCATGCTTAAGTTTCATTCTCATATAAGAACATTTACAGAGTTGATAGGTAGGTGGAGGTAATCAATTGTTCCCCATGCCATTCATAATTATAAGAAATCATCCATTTTTTTTCTTTTGTGGTCACACCCAGCAGTGCTCAGGGTTTACTCCTTTATCTGTGCTCAGGGATTACTACAGGCATTCCTGGGGAAACCATACGTCTTTTCAGAAATTGAACCCAGGTTGACTATGCAAAACACAAGGCCCAACCCAGTGCACTACTGCAGTCCTACCTATCTTACTTTATAATATTTTAAAAACTAGAAAAGAAATGCAATCATGTACTAAATTATTCAGAAATGAAGAAAAAAATGTGTTTATAAAATAATTCCCTATTCTTGTAAGTTAGAGCCTTCAATTTCCTTCTTATGGTAAAAAATTTTTAGACCCTTATTCAACACCTAAGGTTAAATGCACACTCACTAAATTAATATATAAATAAAGAGTTCTACTTTATTCACATTCCATCTTCTGTAGAGGCAGAAATGCAAGTGAAGAGCATTATTATAATATAAAAAAGGAGAAGACAACATAAAAATAAAGTGTTGGGGTTGGAGCAATGGCACAGCAGGTAGGGCGTTTGTTTGCCTTGCACTCGGCCAACCCGAGTTCTATTCCCTGGCATTCCCATATGGTCCCCCAAAAACCATCAGGGATAATTCCTGAGTGCAGAGACAGGAATAACCCCTGAGTATTGGTGGGTGTGACCCAAAAAAGGGGAAAAAAAAAAGAAAAAAGAAAGTGTAATGATCTTTACGTCAAAAAAAATTTACATTAATCAAAAGATTCAATGTTAACATAATCATTTTATCTTTAAATTTTCTTTTCAAAATAAGACTTATGAGAAGATAATAAATATGCATGAGATATTTTGTGTACAACTAGTAGACGTCTCTTTATATTTTCCCTCCCATAATGCTTCAGTTTCTATGGCATACCTTATCAAAATTTCTTTGGAAAAAGTACAGTGTGTCTAACTATAAAATAAGGATGTGGATATGGGTAGTTTTCCTCTTCGAGACATGAGAATGGATGGCAAAGAAATCACTTGTAAAATACTTTAGAATTTTGGAAAAGAAACCTATCGAAATAGAAATTATTATCATCCAAAGAGTCATAACAGTCTTCGAACTGTCATTGTTATAGTGGAAAATGGTGATTCATTCTCCTTTCCTTTTCCTTTGTCCCAGTGGATAGAAATCAGCTTATTAGTTCCTTAGAGTAACTGACAGTCTCTCCTTTATAAAGCCCATTCCCAATTCACATTTCCATTGAATTTTTAATTCAATGAATTGTATTTTCTTCCTTCTATTGCCAATTCAAAATTATTCTTTGGTGACCATGCTGTCTGAAAGTTCTCCTTCAGAAAGTAAAATTACTTTAAAAAAAATCAAGCGGAACTCTCGAGGGCTTTTTCCAGTCTTCTGTCTTTAGAATAAAGAAAGAAAGTCCTGATACAGATCTCCAGCACTTTGACTCTCAGAAAGCAGCCACTTATTACAGGGCTAGGCAGAGGGGAAGAGGATCTTCATTAATTTGGGTACAGTCCAATTTCTAGACAATAATCCTCTATTTGCAGAGATCCTAAATATTAGAATCATCACCTAAGAATAATGAGTTTTTATTAACCTCGTATAAATTAAAAGTTGTCCCCAAGGAAAGTTAGACATCTTAATGCTTGCCTAGCCCCTTCAATGATAGTAACAATTACAATACAAAAAATTATGGCCAGGAGTAGCCCAATATAATTTTATCTTGTTCAGTTTGTTGTCTGGAGCAATAGCACAGCAGGTAAGGCATTTGCCTTGCACGTGGCCAACCCAGATTCGATTCCTCCACCCCTCTCGGAAAGCCCCACAAGTTACCCAGAGTACCTCACCCACAAGGTAAAGCCTGGCAAGCTCCCCATGTCATATTTGATGTGCCAAAAGCAGTAACAACAAGTCTCATAATTTGTTGTGAGACATTACTGGTTCCTGTTTGAGCAAATCGATGAACAACCGGAGGACAGTGCTACTGTGCTACAATTTATTGTCAAATAGCTTTCAAAATTGACCCTGTTCTTAAAGGATGCAGAAGTAACTCAAAGCGGGTTTACCAACTGGACTGTCCTTCAGTTGGGATAGAAAAGAAAGAAAAACATTTGTGTGGCTGAATTCCTGGTACATGAGCAACAGGGAGAAGCACAGGTATTCCATGTTTTTCTATGTGGAATAATCAAATTACAGACTGATTACAAGTGGTGATTCTACATTAGTAAAATGGGGATATCAAAGGAATGAACTTCGTATAGCTATGTTGCATTGAAAATTAGAATAATTAATAAATGTACATGATTAACAATGGTAACGGAGAGATGATATATGTTTAGTTTGAATTGGGCTGGAGCTATAGCACAGCGGTAGGGCATTCGCCTTACAAACGGCCAACATGGCCGACCCGAGTTCGATTCCTCCGCCCCTCTTGGAGAGCCCGGCAAGCTACCGAGAGTATTCGATATGCCAAACACAGTAACAATATTACTTTGATCTTATTTTATTTTATTTTGGGTTTTTGGCAACACCTAGCAGTGTCCAGTGTTTATTCCTAGCTCTTTATTCAAGGATCATCCTTGGCTATGCTCAGGGCACCATTTGTGGTACTCGAAATCAAAATCTCGTTGGTAATGAGCAAGGTAAGCACCCTACTTCATTCACTACCCCTCTCACCAAGGACAAAGATACCTCTTACTGTGCTCACTAAGTTCTGTTTGAGTTATTTTCGACTCTAAGAAAAATCTACCTTGGAAAAGATAATATTTAAGATTAATAATTCTCATTTTACCTACTGCCAATAGAATTGCTCTCATTCCAGGAGAGAATAAAATTAAACAGAAGAAGAAGGAATTCTATAGAGTACAAAAGTTTTTATATCAAAGAAATTTTCCCAAAATATAAAATATTGACTTGACTTTTATTTTGTGTAACTGGGTTTTCTGTTAACAGTAAATTTGTGAACAGGAGGAGTAAATTCTACATTGTAAGAATGAATTTTATGATTTATGAAATTCATATTTAGAATTTAGAATTTTTCCCCTAGGTAGTCTTTGTAGAATACTTTCCTGTTATTTTCTATTTATTAGTAGTACTAGTACTGTGCTTGAGATTTTAGAATTAAGTTCCTTAAAAATGTAAACTCCCTAAGGGCCAGAGTGATAGCACAGCGGGTAGGGTGTTTGCCTTGCACATGGCCGACCTGGGTTCAATCCTTGGCATCCCATATGGTTCCCCAAGCACTGCCAGGAATAATTCCTGAGTGCAGAGCCAGGAATAATCCTGAGCATCGCTGGGTGTAACCCAAAAAACAAAAAAAAAATGTAAACTCCAGGGATGAGAGTGAAGGTACAGCAAGTTGGACACTTGCCTTGCATGCTACTAACACGGGTTTGATTCATAGCACCTGTAATAACACCTAAGCTCATCCAGGAGGGACCCCTGAGCACAGAATGAGGAGAAAGCCCTGAGTACAGGCAGGTGTGAACTACAAACAAAAAACAAGGAAACAGAAAAAGAATGTAAAGTCCACTCTGCCTCAGTCACTGGCAAAGTAATCTCCATACAAAAGGAAGAAAATAAACATGGTAGATAGAGTTAATGATGGAAGATGAAGAACAAAGAAAACATAAGCTCATAATATAGTCCATTCATAGTATTATCTTCCTCAGAAACCATATACTACCAGAGATATTAATTTGTCACTGTCCTCCCATTGTTCATTGATTTCCTCGAGTGGGCCCAGTAACGTCTCCATTGGAGACTTTGTTGTTACTGTGTTTGGCATATCAAATACATCATGGGTAGCTTGCCAGGCTTTGCCCCACAGGCAAGATACTCTCGGTAGCTTGCCAGGCTCTCCGAGAGGGGCGGAGGAATCGAACTCAGGTCGGCCATGTTGACTGCGTGCAAGGCAAATGCCCTACCGCTGTGCTAATATTACATATAATAAATAAGTATATATTAAAATACATAGTTGATGATTTCCCATTTTATCCAGAAACTAAAATAAATTTCTAAGTAGCATAGGGGTAGAACAAAAACTTCTATCCCTGAAACATTTGAGGTCAAAATTTACTGAACATGTTTTTTGTTTGTTTTTTACTAAATACCACACTTTGAATAAAATCTACCCATACAAGTTGATTTAAACTCTGATTTTTTTAAATTTCAGAGTCAGTTATAAAGAACTCTGGAGTTATTCATTTAAATAACTATTCTATTATGACTATTCTAGAATATGGATAAATTATACTGCTTATGTTTCCTTATTATCCATGGTACTCTTATCTGAATAGAAAAAATAATTTTAATTGACCTAATTCATTATTACTTTCACATAGTTTATATATTCTTTAATTTTTGTATAAGAAATTCTTCACCAATCTGATTAAGAAGGTGTGTTCTTGATCACTCTTTTTATATAATTTTGACTTTATATTTAGATCTTTAATTCAAACGTCTCTTTATGTAATGAGAGATAATTTGTTTATATTTATAGGAAAGTATTTTTCCAGTACCATTTATGAAATGATCCATTGTATTCACAATAATTTGTGATGTCGTCTGGATCATACAATAATTTGACAATACTAATTATTTTCACAACTGCTTAATTTCCTCTACTGGTTCATTTGCTATTTCCTCTATGAAATGATTAAAAGAGAAGTGCTTTTTAAGTGTCATCTAAAACTAATAAGAAGTGTTATTTTGAGTAAAATTTTCTCTTTATATTTTAGAACCCAGATTCCTTTTTTTTCAAAAGGTTAAAAAATTGTAGTTTAGGCCACATGTTTACAACAAATTTAATACTTATTATAGTACAAATTGTGGCATTTTTTCTTTATGACATCTTATTATCTCATTCCTACTTTGGACAAACTTGCAGGCTATCGAATGTAGCCTGCCCACAGGGCAGAGTCTGGCAAACTCCCCGTGGCGTACCAAATATGCCAAATACCAGTAACAATGATGGGTCTCATTCTCCTAAAGAGCCTTGAATATAATCTCAGGGCTAGGATGAAAGAGACGTTACTGGGGCCTGCTCGAGGCAATCGACGATTAACAGGATGATGAAATGAAAAAAATGATGAAATAGTACAAATTTGTGGCACCATACCTACACCACATTGGATAGAATGCTTCACTCCTGCTTTTATGTCACCTCTAGACACCCTCTTTATTTACTCTGCAGTGAGTTCATCTCTTTTTTGGTAATCTGAGGTTTATAACCAAAGGTTAAATGCTTATAATCATTCAGCAATATCTATTTTTTTGTTTTATCTTCCTCTATATCATAGATGAATGAAATCATCTGGTATTTTGTTTTAGTCCCCTAATTTTAACAAGATATCCAAAAAGTCCATCTATGTTGCACTAAACTGCAAGTTTTAAGGTTTTCTTACAGCTATCTCTATTCTATTGAATATATATTATGACGTCTTTATTTGTCTATTGTTGTGGCTGGTTCTCACCGGGGCTCCTTGGAGGGGGGGGCGGGTTGAGTTTCCCTTCCCGCCCCAGCAGTGCTCCAGTAGCCAAAGACCTCGAGAACCAGACACAACCATGCTGAGACCACTCTCCACATGCATGAAGGTACCGGCAGAGGAACAAAGGCATGCGGGTCCCGGGGCTGAGATCTCCAAGCCTGCTTGGATCAGGGCTGAGCATCCTCCACCCATATGCTCCATTTTCAAGTAGGCAGGGTCATACCCACCAACTGACCCCCTGGCACTGTGTAATCCCATCAACGGCCAAGACCCAGAGACTACAAAACCCAGTTCCCGGAAGCATATGGCCACATTTGTGGCTGCGCGACATCTTATTATCTCATTCTTACTTTTGGACAACCTGCCAGGCTACTGAATGTAACACGCCCACACAGCAGAGACTGGCAAACTCCCCGTGGCGTACCCAATATGGCAAATACCAGTAACAATGATGGGTCTCATTCTCCTGACTCTGAGAGAGCCTCAAGTGTGGCACTTTCTAAAATCTCAGGGCTAGGATGAAGGAGATGTTACTGGTGCCTGCACGAGGCAATTGATGAACTACAGGAGGATCGTGATCGTGATTTATCTATTGTTAGACATTTGTTTTATTGCCACAGCCTATCTATTGTGCTTAGCATTATAATGAACATACAAATTCAACTCAATTAGCAAAGATTAAATAAACAATTGAGTTTACATCTAACATAAAATTTTCTGCATCACACAAGAAATTCAGGATAAAATTTAAAACAATACCCTACAAAATGTTGGAGAATTTTGCCACAAAGACATAATATGAGGACCAAACATCCAGGAACATAAAACATTCACAAAGCTCTACAAAAAAGCAAAATATAATTCTTGCAAAAAGTAAAGAATGAAGAACAGACACTTTCCCTCGGGAAGTTATACAGAAAATTTCCATAAGGCATATGAAAAAATCTCTATTGTCACTTATCAAGAAAATTAAAAATAAAACTAAACACTGTAGCACTGTCCTCCCATTGTTCATCGATTTGGTCAAGTGGGCCCAGTAATGTCTCTATTGTGAGACTTGTTACTGTGTTTGGCATATCAAATATGTCACAGGTAGCTTGCCAGTCTTTGCCGTGCAGGTGAGCTACTCTTGGTAGCTTGCCAGGGGTGGAGGAATCAAACCGGGTTCGACCTGGTTGGCCGCATGCAAGGCAAACACCCTACCTGCTGTGCTATCAATTAATTAATTAAAAATAAAATAATGAAATATAATCTGACAGCAGTGAGAATGACAACCACTAGAAATATTGAACACAATTCAGGTCAGCAGGAATGTGGTGAAAAAGAAACCCTCGTTTATTTCAGTGTTTAGTACAAATATATACTTCTCTAACTGCAGATTATGACCTCAGATGGGAATATGGAATTGGAATTTGAGAAAACCTTAAACTTTTGTTCAAATTATACATCCATTAAATTATTATAACATTTCTAGATATCTTGCCAAAGCACTGTTAGTCTGTATTTTCTTCTAATACATTATCTATCATATTTTTGTTCAGTTATTTCAGTAAACAAGGAATGCATTTGATGATGTATAGTTTTTCTTTTCTTTTTGATTTTTTTGTTTGTTTTGGGGTCACACTCTTAGGTGTTCAGAGTTCAGCCAAGCTCTGTGCTCAGGAATCACTTCTGGCAGACTCAGGAGATCATATGAAGTTATGGAATTGAAATTTGGACCAGCTGCAAGCAAGACAAGTTCTGTATCAGCCTCATATATATCATTTTCTTTACAATGTTTTTTGCTCGAGGCCCTCCCGATTTGTTTGAGCGGGCCCAGTAACGTCTCCATTGGAGACTTTGTTGTTACTGTGTCTGGCATATCGAATACGTTACGGGGAGCTTGCCAGGCTCTGCCGTGCGGGCGAGATACTCTCGGTAGCTTGCCGGGCTCTCTGAGAGGGGCGGAGGAATCGAACCCGGGTCGACCATGTTGGCTGCGTGCAAGGCAAATGCCAACAATGTTTTTTATATTTTTTAAATTTTTTCTGCCCTATCACATTGACCAAACTCTATGTTAGATTGGTGGTGGTTGTTGGTGTTCTGTCAATATTTTTTAAATGATTGTGTCTAAAGTGTCTTCATTGATTACAAGAGAAAAATTACCAATACTCAGAAATGAGCTTTAACCATTATATATAATAAACATGTTAGGATTTCTCATATGACATTTCTATGCCTAGTAATGTATTATATTTTTCCCTTTATTATTTCTTATATTCCTGAAATGTTTTCTATTTTGTCTTTATTAAAATCTAAAGAATATTTTATGGAAATTGGTTAAAATTTCAGCCACAGATTTTGTTTGATATTTATAAGCAGAGGAACACTGACGCTTATACTTCACTTAGTCATTTTTTAGTGAATGTTAAATCACATTCAGAAAATAAGTTTGGATTTTAAAGCTTATTTCTCTCCTCTAATAACATATAAAACATATAAAATGGAAGGTTTTGTTTTCTAAGATTTGGCAAAGCTTAAATACAGAATGAATCAACATTTCTATCAACTTAGTGTTTTATTTTCTCAACTTAAATGTTTTCTTATATTTGTTTTAATATTTTACTGAATTGACATTTAATTAAAATATTATACAGGTCTCTGTATTACATATTTGGATATATGCTATAAATGCATATTCAGTTTTAATATCAACTTGTTTAGTTTTTTTTCAATTAGATTATTCTGTTGTTTTAAATGATTGACTTTTTTAAGTTTTGACTCTCAGTTATAATATTTATATTTATGATGGAAGCTTAAAAGCATATATACATATATCTATCTTAAAAACAGGGTCACAATTCTTCTACCTTTTTTAGGGGGAGGGGACAAAGTATCTATGCCCATCCATGTTCATCACAGAAACAAACCAAACTCTCTGGCTCTTTGGGTATCTACTCAACCCATTTCTACTACATTCAATCCATGATACTGAGGACATATAGAGATGTGCCATCTAATTAGTGACACTTGATTTATATTTTTATGCACTATCATTTTATAGTTTCCTTGTCTATGCTCCCCTGCACAATTTTTTTCTTTCTCATTCTACTTAAGTCACTTTTAGCAAAAACTATCAGCATCAGTGAACCTTCCAAATCTTACCATTTCTATGATTCTAGAATACTGCAGTCTATCATTCTGTGTCTGAGGGGTTTTAGTTGATACTCTGGAAGGTCATTCTGAGACTGAACAGAAACACCCGCGAATCACCACCTTCACCAGCAACATTCAACAGTTCTTTGTAACAAATCCATAAATAGCTTAGCTCCCTTTCCTATGGGTAGGATAATTCTGGGATATTTTTACTTATTTTCTTATAATTAACTTACTATGTTCTCCCTGGATTACTAATTTCTCTTTCTTACAGCTATATGTACTTCAACTTTTTTATCAAATCAAACTGCACACTTGAAACCTTATCTCAGGTTTTAATTCATGGTAAATCCAACGAAGTGATGAATTTCTTATGTGTGAACATCTAAAATTTTCATAGCCTTGTGGTTTAAAATGAAAGCATTTCTCTTTCTAAAGCCCTCTAGTTATAAATAAGAGGGCTATCATGTACACAGATGCATACACAAAACAAACATGTATATATATAACAATAAGTAAGATGTCCCTCATAGTCATTAATAAGATGGACCTTATCTTTTCTATCTCCTTTCTTTCTTTCTGAGTTGTTAAAGGACAGACTACTTTTACTGTATGATTTATTATGTCATAGAAATAATAGTAATTGGAATTGCATAATGCTATATGCTTTTTCATAATGCTATGAACTACAGAATCTATTAATCTATCTTTTGTCTTACATTTTTCATGTGTATGAGCTCTATTTATCCTGTGATATTTTAAGGTCTTTGATGGAAGGCTCATATTGAAATAACTCTGATATATACACTCGATGACTGACTAATGAACACATGATAAATCGAATCAAATAAAATTGAAATATATTAAATGTGCTCTAATAAATAAAGAATTAAAAAAGCCATATACCATTAACTCTTCCAACTGCAAGGCATATTTCATTCTTACATACCATGTTTCTGTTTGTCACAATTTATTTGATTTCTAATTTTTGCATGGCATTCTTTTAAAAATGTGTTATCAAAAATATGAGTTAGTTCTCACTGGTAGCTGTCCTGGGAACTGAAATAGTTATTTACCTATTCATATCATTGGATGTTGATTCTGTGTTTTCTTTCTGCACAGAAGTTACACAGCCTTCATTCCCAAATATAAGATTACTTTTTTTCATCATCTAAATAGCCAACATCAGTGTGAGAGGGCAAATGACAAATTTGACAATTTGGAACATAAAAGATGTGGTAAAAAACAAGTGTGTATAGCTGAGCAGGTAGATGATCAAAATGGGGGAAAATACCCAGTATTTGTATATATTTTATAGCCTTTCTCATTAATAGTCAATAAAATGGAAATAAATGACTGTATTGCAGTATTAATAATACATTTTGAATTGATTGTGGGCAGACCTAGTGTGGATAATTAGGCCCCCCCACAATGTACCATATGAGAATTTCTTAGTGAATTCAAAATAAACATTTTAACTACAAATGTATATTTTATGGGCATAGAAAAAATGGAATACAACCAGTGAAATGAATTGTTTTCCCAGGTAGAAATGTTAAATTTCCTAAATCTATGAAAGAGCTGTATCTCTTTACAAATTTGCCATTCCCATGCAGTAGGCCTGGTATATACTGTTGCAGGACTGTGAATCATATCTGAAAGCTGTACTGATGCTAGTAAAATGCCATTCGATATGGAGTAATATAACAACACATTGGCTATTAAGGAACTAGAAATAAGAGACTCTAAATCCAATTTTCAATAACCAGTCCCTTGAGATACCCAATTCTACCATTGAGCCAGTTTAAAAAAATGTCAAGAATGTCAACAGCAGTAATATTGAGATGCATTAACTGTAAAATTGTGCTGGTGCACATAATGACAGTCAGAGGACTAATAACACTTTGCAATTAAGTAGCACTTATCTTCCTAGGAGTTCAAAGTGCTTCCCAATACAATATTGAACAACCTAAGGTGAAGAGAGAGAGAGAGAGATAGAAAGAGAGAGAGAGAGAGAGAGAGAGAGAGCTTCAGAAAATTTGTTGAGATAAAAAAGGAAAATAAATCTCTTATCAGAAACAGAAAGAAGGACAAACTGATCAAAATTGTGACCCCCAACAAAGATTTTGTTTATAAAAGAAAAAGTAGAGTATCACATAAAAATTATTATGGCCATCTCTTATTAAGTTTGCTTTCTAGTAGCCTTTATCTCCAGATTTTTAATATTTAAGAAGCTTAAATGTGCTTATAAAATTCTTTAATTCTTATTGAAGAATATGTTTGTTCTTCTTTTGAACTGTTTTTTTTTATTTCTTAGAATGCTTACTTATACCAGTTATGCAGTTTTGTAAAAGCATTCAGCACATGCTAATCATGCCATTTTACTAGTATTTTTGCTAAACAATACACATTTCTGCCTAGTCAACCTCACTAAGATGTTTCATCATATACTACATACAATCGAAAACGCTTGAAGAAATACTATTATATAACTGAGCTATTGTTATTAACCTAATTTCCTTTTATCACCCATTATGGATCCATCATCCATGAATTTATTGCAGAGATGGGATAATAAACTGGGTACTGATTGTATAAGAAAAGAAAACACATTTCTAAAATTCAAGTCCTCTACAAACTTTTCTATTTGACTTGAACATAATATCGTGACTTCTTCCAGATAATAATAGTCACAAAATGTTGTTAAATAAGTACAGTATGAAAATTGTTACTGAAAGTAAGTTATAGTCGACAAGTAGATAAATATTCTTTTGTGTTTTTTTTTAATATAATTCACTAACCAACACTTGCATAAATTTCTGTTTAAGCCTATTTGATTTAATGGTATCTAATCTATTATAAACCGAGCAAGAGGGAAATGAAAAAATCCAATAGCACTGCTAGGAAGAATTTTTGAAATGCACGTAGTATTGAAACTAGTCGAATACTCTCGGTAGCTTGCCGGGCTCTCCGAGAGGGGTGGAGGAATCGAACTCCGGTCGGCCATGTTGGCCGCTTGTAAGGCGAACGCCCTACCCGCTGTGCTATCGCTCCAGCCCATCCTGGTTATATGTATGAATTAATACAAAACAAATATTTTCCAGATATGATAAAAGTAGATGTAGGAAAACTTATGAAGGTGCTTTATAATTCAAAAAAAGTGGACCTGTCGTTTATTATTTTCAGTACATTTATTAACAAGCAAAAACCATTCACTAACAGCCCATAAAGATTTTCATACTTGGAAAATGATCATCCATAGGACATTATTGGCTGAGTTGACACTATTAGACTAACCACTGAACTCTCTGATTTGAAGGCTTTAGCATTTGTGTCTGTACAGAGCCCTGTGAAGCTCATAGAACTACTATTTGATGTTATTTTCCCTTCGTTGTGTTTGCCAGAAACACTGTTTCTGCTGTGTAGTCTGTAATATTCTGTTTCCGCTGTGTCTTTTTCTCTGGGTACCTAGAATGTTGGAGTGTTAAAAAAAAATTATGACGATAAAACTCTTGCAACAACTCAACAAGGTAACTTGGCAATTCTTTAGTTTAGTGGAGACTTTTAAAGCTTTGAAAATGCTCTTAAAGTTATATGGATTTTTTTTCTCTTTTATAGTCAGTCAAAAATTATGTTTTAAAACTCTACAGTTCAAGGGGAAAAGCAATTATCAAAATGCAATAAACTTCTAAGTAAAGTACAAATTGCTTCCGTGGCCTTAACTGTTAAAATAGAGAGTTTCTGGTAATGTGTTTCATGAGTCAATCAGCGGGATTCTCTCCACATGTTCTGACACCCAGAGCGGGGAGAGAGGTCAACAATGACTTTTAAGGAGATTCTCATGGAACACCAGGTTTGAAAAAACCATGAGAAGTTAACACTTGGTTTATCCCCACTGGTTCTTTTCCTGAGAGTTTTTCCGTGCCTCCCCCTTCCCCTACCTGGTTAGTTTTTATCTGACTCCCTACCTGTTTCACATTCTTTGAGATCAGGTGATAAATGGAAAAACGGTCATCTTCATCGTGTGAGATAATTCTGTTCCCTTGCACATTGTAGAAATGTAATAAATATCTGTTGGTTGATCACTTCTCTCAACCTATTTCATTTATATTCTGCACCACACAACAAAGTATTTAGGACCCCAGAGGCATGGAATTGGGGATTTAGAAGGGATTTTAGCTGCCACCTAATCCAACTTAAGATAGAAGGAGTTCTTTCAGTAATATCCCAGGTTGATTGTCATCCATCTTCTTTTGAATCCTTTCATTGAAGCAGAAGAAACTACTGCTAGAGCAGGCTATTCCATTAGAGGAAGTACTTCTGTTCAAAATTTTCTAACAAAGTATTTCTTAAAATTCTACCCAGATTTCTTGATATACAATTTAGTATAAAACATACTGAAGATATCTATGAGTTGAGTTAAATTAAAAATCATCACTTTTTAGTAAGTACTACTGACAATGTTTAGACCTGAATGCTATCCCTTGCCTACTGTGGAGATGTGTTGTAGAAAATATCTTACTCTCCACCTCAGTCTATTATTGATTTATTGGTTTTTATGTAAATATCGATTAAATAGAAATTCCAAATATGGTTAAGAAGTTTACAATTGAAAAATTCTAAGTATCCTAAGACATCACTGTATCACAGTATCACCGTAGTCCTGTTGCTCATCTATCTGCTTGAGCAGGCACCAGTAAGGTTTCCATTAATCCCTGTCATGTGATAGTGTAGACAATGGCATCTGTTCACTCCAGGAACACAAAGTGAGACCCATTATTGTTACTGTTTTTGGCATATTGAATATGTCACGGATAGCTTGCCAGGCTCTGCCATATCCTAAGATATAGTATTATTTTTCTTCCAAGTATTCTAGCTTAGGCCCTTGAAATACTTCATTCCTTGGGGTAATTTTATTAGATAGCCTTGTATTATGTATTATCAAGCCAAATAATCCCTCTTATCTGCCAAAATAAGGATCTTGAACTCAGGGATCTTTTGTGCACCACTAAGGCTCCAAATACTATAAGTATTGGTTTAGAACTTCGTAATAAGAAAATAACTTTGGATGAATACTACAAAGCAGCAATAGTCAATAAATTACATGAACAGACATTTATATAAAATGAAGCTGCAAAAGTGCTGAATGTCTTTCAGATGTTTATTCTAAAAGTAGAAAGGAAAGAAAGGTCTCCATTGCACCTTTAACCAATGAAGAACAGACATTTTCAGCAAGCGTGAGTAGACATCATTTATAATTTTCAATTCCTTCAATTTTCAAAGAGCTCTACAATTTATCAATTTTATAATACCAGCAAGCTTTTAGGGTTCAGTTTTCTAGAATCAGCTCTCAATTTCATTAAACACAGTTACATGCACAGATATACAAATATAATTAGTTAATGCATCTAAATACAAGTTATATAAAATACATAATAATTAATACCAGATTTAAACTATAATATCATGATATATAATGATATATAATAGTTATATATTATAGTTATATAATGATATATATATGATATATCATTATATAACTATAATATCATAATATAATTTCTTGGGTTGGGTCCATTCTCATCCTTATCTTTCAATAGTCCAGATTAAAGCAAAAATATCAATTAATATTTGTCTGTCTTTCCCACTACTCACCTCCATTCCTCTACTCTTGTGTCTTCTTTCATCTTACATATCTGTTGCTCAATTTTATAGAGTTCCTCTTCTCTGACCTGTGATTGTTACAGTTTTAAAATAAGTTCCTCTTCCTTGATCTTGCAGAGAAGTATATGTCTCTACTCTTCAAATAAATAGCGCAACACTTACATTTTACCTAAAATTTATTTATTTTCTAGGTAGAATAAAAGGATTAGGATACATTAGACTTGAGCTTTCTGGTAAACAAACATATTGGGGATAGGATCTGACATTTTATTTTCTTTTTTCCCTACAAAGAAATATATTAAATGGTAAAATCCAACAATATGAGGACATGAAGTGCAATTTTATTCTGTGACTGGAAGAATAACATCAATTTGCCATACTTAATAGAGATTATAAAGCAGAGTGATGACTCAGATTGATACTTTATTCTGGAATTTGCAGTCTTTTCATCATCTTCTCTATAAAAAAAGCCATTAGCTCAACTATCTAGCTTACTTTAATAAATATGAGTGAAACCTAGAATTTCTCAACCAGACTATGAGTAAGACTCTTCTAAGCAACTTTTCAGCAATGTAGTTTCCAAGCCACAGAAAGTGGTTTTTTTTTCAGTATGAAATGTAAAACTTCTTCTTTATTAAGTCATTCAAATGTGAAGTCAGTGAAATTTGAAAATACTATTGTGATATCCTGATAACTTTTTTCTCAACTATGAATGCTGCATAAATTACACAATATGCCATGATCAAAGATGGATTCCTTGACACACATTTATATATTATAGCCACAAATACATGTAATATATCATAGACTATGCTTTATACACATGTATATACATTATATACATTATATGTATATACATATATACATATATTATTTAGGAGTTAGGGAGATAGCTCATAGGACAAATGGCTTTTGTATCTTGAAAGCCTAGGTTTGATTCCTGGCACCATCTGGTCATCCAATCACTATAAGGAGATTTCCCAAAGAAACTAGTGAGGATTTGTCACCAACACATCTGGATGTGCTGTCCCTCCAAATAAAGTTTAATTTATTATATTTTCACATACAAATCATTTCCAGCATTTCCTCAGGATCGGTACTCAAAAAATAGTAAATGAATCAGAAATTTCACCTAAACATTAAGGGTGGGGAATTAGCTCACCAACTCAGAAGGGCTCTGAAAACTATTTTACTCTTTTGCTATTTTTTTTTCTTTTGTGTTTGTTTTGGGGACAAATTAGGTGATGCTCAGTTACCTCTAGCTCTACACTCAGAAATTGTTCCTGGCTGTGTTCAGGGGATGCCGGGAATAGGATCTGAGTCTGCTGTATGTAAGGTAAATTACCTTGCCCATTGTGCTATTGGTCTGGCCCAACTGGAAACTATTTTAAAAAGGCACACTATGGAGCTTTTGTAATTTTTAACAGGAATCTTTTCTTTAATATAGGTTTAGTAGATTATTTTTATTTATTATATTATTTTTGGTGTTTAAAGCATATAAGCTTCTTCTTTTTTCCACTGAATGAAAGATCAGTAGTAAATGAAACAAAAGGCAGGAATCGTACCTAGCATTTATTTTCATACCTACTGCAAAAAATCTTGTGCTATGATTGATCAACAATTAAGAAAATGCTTCTTATGTGAATGGAGATCCAGATAACTGAAAGAAATTTGTTAGGATTTCATCAACATAAACAAATTTTATAAATGTCTAATATTATATAATTATATCAAAATTGATTTCACTTATATATGTAATTATAATAAAATGTGTAATATTAAGAAGATATTAAAAATCAAGAGTAACTGATTTGTCTCAGGAGATAATAGATACTATAGGGAAACACTTTTTTTAGATTCTCTTTGTTTCACCTCAAAGTTTACACATTAGTTTGTTTATTAATGACTATCTATGATAATTGTTAAGTTGATGATCATGATAAGAACATAAAATAAATAATTAGTGCACATCATGCTACGGCCATTTTGCTTATTGAAAGTATTTACTTTGGTTTTCAATAATAACATTCCATTTAAAATTTTTGTCAGCCAATAGGACGATGTAATTTTAATATTTTTTGCATTAAAATATTAAATAGGCACAGCATAAGATAATTGTATAGAGTAACTGAGATAATTTTATACACTAGCTATGCTTGGTAAGCTGTTACAAAAAATATCCTTCGTGAAGCACTGAATGTTTCAAAAAAGGACATTCATAAAAGTTGTCTTCTCATATAAAGACACTTTGAAATAAATGCCTGACTATAATCTTTTGTTTATTTGGGGGGGGGGGCACAGCTGGCGCTACTCAGGACTTACTTCTAGCTTATGCTCAGAAATCATATCTGACATATTGGGGGACCATATGTGGTACAGGAGATTAAAGCTAGGACAGTCATGTGCAAGCACCGTACCCAGTGTTCGAGTGCTTCAGCCTCAATCTTAAAAGAGGCATTCAGATTACAAGTAAAGCAGCTTTACTTGAATCCTGTTAGAATTGAGAATGTAAATTAAGTCATGGCTTAATGACATGTAATATAGTTTTAGGGTGGCAGAGATCTGATGAAAGACACTAGGCTAACAGCCTTATCTTCACATCAAGATTTCTGTGATACCGTGTACTAGTGTATAGAACTCAAAAGTTTCCATTTTCAAATAATCATATAAAGGCAAAAATAAAAATACAATTTTTCTTGGTGTCTAAATGCATGGGTTTATTTGTGGAAGATGGAACATTTTGACATTTGAAAACCTTATTTAATTCAGGGTGGATGCTCGAGCTGAGGCAGACACTGAAAGGGTGGCAGAGCAAAAAAAAAAATGATGAAAGGGTTAAAAAAATCCTTCAACACATGTTGATCCAGTGTTATTATATTCAAGGCCAATTTTAACTTTCTAAAGTGAGCAATTTCAAGAGTAGTTTGTGTGCAAAAAATGATATTTTCCCTTTCACAAAGTCTCTAAGCTGCAAAATTGAACATTTCTATGAAAATCACATTTTTCAGCATAGTGATGCAGTTGTGAAGGACAGGGCAATTGAGTGCACTGGGAAAAGTTAATGTGTTCTACTGACATCACTCTCAGAGGCCAAGTAGATCAAACTCTTCACTCCCTCTCCCACCCCCCGCAAACTCAGCAACCTCTCTTTATAGACCCAGGAACATTTTCTACCATAAGGAAATTTTAGGATGCACAAATGACCACACATATCCTAATATGAGCTTATGTACATTTTAGTGAAGAAAGGTTTTTCCCTGACTTCATTTGTTGATCTAATTCAAAGCCTCACCACCACCACCACCACCAAATCTTGGGTACTTACATGAATTGCCTCCTGCGTTAAGTCGTTCATTCGCTTGACATCATCAGAGACTTATAAATAAATCTTGAAAAAGATCAACAAGTGACAGTATTTCTCCCAGGCTCCACATAAGACTAACTACTTTGGGTCATCCTGGAGGGGAAGCTGGTGCACCTAACGCCCTCCCAAACAGAGCCCCAGCAGCTGAAAACCTCCACACACCACAATTGTTGCCATGTTCCTGCTGGACTCCACTGCTTGGACAAGTCTCATTTGGAAAATGATCTGTTGAAAAACTCAGGTATGCGGGTTTTGTGACTGAAATCTCCAGGTTTTCAAGGAGTCAGGGAAAGGGTTCCAATCTCCCCTCCCTTCTTCTCCCTGTATTTCTGGAAGGCCTGTCACTCATGCACGTGCCCCTAAATCCCATTCAGTTAAAAAATTAATCCCACCTGTAGCACCGGTTAAAAATTTTGTACACCCTGGAGAGCCAGGCCACATTTGCAGCCATGTGACATCTCAAACTCCACAACATTGAAAAACCAGATCAGATGGGTTGTAATGCATAAGGCAATCAATCTTGATTAACAAAGCATAAACACAGAAAGTTTAGCCTATAACAACAGTTTAGTAATCTCTCATACAAGGACAAACTGGCTCCTTGATTAGATACAACAATCTTCACCAACTTTCTTTTAAGAAAACATTTTTTGATCTATCTTTATTAAATTATTTATAACAAGCAGTATAAAAAATTTATGGAAGCAGGCTTAAGGAGTTGTTGGGAAAATTGAAAATAATGGTAGTGGGAAGGTGCAAAGGTGATGGGATTGGTTTTGAAATACTGAATGTCTGTAACTAAATCAACAACTTAATAAAGTTATGAAATTGAAAAAAGGCAAAAAAAATAAATTCTGGGTACTCAAGTACAACTGAGAACACTAGATTAGGGAGAAGTAGGTGGACTGGAGGCAACGCAAAAGCATAGTTGGAAGACCTTGGGTACCTTGGAGGTGATGAACTAATTTTGTACACTGAAGACATAAATTTCAATACTATTGTAAAGATATAATCTAAACTATGTATTTTAATAAAAATAAAGATTTTTCAGATACCATTTAAAAATTAAATATTCCTCTTCACATAGAAATTAAAAGCTTGGCTGGAACTGGTAAGATATTACAGTGGATAAGGCACTTGCCTTGCATGCACGAGACCTGGGTTTAATCCCCTGCATCCCATATGGTCCCCAGAAGTAATTTATGAATGCAAAGCAAGGAGGAACCCCTGAGCATTGCTAGGTGTGACCCAAAAACTTAAAAAAAAAGATCTTGGAACTCCTGGGTAAAAGAGTAAAATGCAATTATAAAGATGTATTAAATATTTTTAAAATCAGTTTTCTTGACCTAATATAATTTTTAAATCTCTCATTTAATGTCCTTGTTTTTATGTTTCCCCTTCTTAAATTGATTATTTTCCTTTCTCTTATCTATATTAAACTGATGGCCACCGATTTTAATGACAAATTTAAATGCATGTTAAAATTTCATGGAACTAAATTTTATTTTTCTAAACAAAAATTATATTTTACAAAGGAAAATACATTGTTTACACTTTTAATTTTTTTCAAATAGTCTAAATAGTAAGGTAGAAGTTTTAAAAACCTTTTTATTGGTTCTTCCTGTTAACCATATATTGATTGACATTTAAAAATCTATATGTTAAGAAAACTAGTCATTTTATATAGTGATAGAATAATGAAAATACAAAATAAATGCCTGTTAAAATCAGCTTATTTATTTTTTGTTTTAACAGAAATCCTACGGTAAAATGTGGTTTATGAAAATATATGCACATTTGTGTTTAGGAAAATGTATGCAAGTTAACCATTCAGCATGGATAAGAGTACAAGAAAAATATCACTGTGGGATTTTAAAATAAATTATTTGTTTACAATAAAGTAAATTTTATTATTTTACTTAAAATACAATTTAGAGTAGCTACACTAAATTGGCATATTTAAAATGAAATTTCTAATCAAAATTTATCTTTGGCATATTGTGGTGAAAACTAATGGCTGATTTATAGTTCAATTTTGATTAAAAGAAATTTGAAGGGGTAATATATCATAGACAATTGGGTTATGAACTATCTTTTAAAGTATTTTGTATTCTTGGGGGTTAACTATAACTTTAGCTCAAAGGGTGGTGAATTTAAAAGCATGTACTCCTAGGGACTGGTGTATAGATCAACAGCAGAGTACTTACGTTGCATGTGTGAGACACTATGGGATTTACTCCCCAGTACCACATGAAAGCAAAAGAAAAGTAAACAAAACAAAATTTAAATACACTGCATATTTCTGTATCTCTAATGAAGAATTCTAGTGACCTTGGTAAAATTTGGGTTCTTAGACAACTAGAGCATGAAGACAATCTACAGAAGCTGGCTAGATATAACCAATATCCATTCACTAATCTATATGTATGACATGTCAGCTAAGCACATCAATTGAAAAAAGTTAATTTTCTTATCTATGGGACTGCCAGTTACATAGAATAGCTGTGTGCCATTACTATATTTTACTATATGCACACACACACACACACACACACACACACACACACACACACGGTCATGAGCTCTCTTAATCTCTTTATACTACCAATTGTATAAAAATATAGAAGTGCCAAATATAGCATGTCTTGTTAAAATGGGTACTTCTTTGCATGGCAAAAGCAATTTAGGTTAGAATAATAGCATCCTCCTGATATGGAGAAAATAATTGTATATTGTACATCTAATAAAGGGCTAATATTCAAAATATGTAAAGCACTTATAAGGCTCAACAAAAAAATCATAAGATGAGGAGAGGAACAGATAGGCACTTCCTCATAGTAGATGTGTGGCTATCCAAATATTTAAAAAATTCATCTTCAATTATTATCAGTGGAATACAGATAAAAACAACAATAAGATATCACTTCCCACCAGTAAAGATGGCCTGTGTGAAAAAGAGTAAGGATAATTATTGTTGATGGGGATATGGTAGAAAAGTAAGTCTCATTCACTGTTGGAAGGAATTCAAACTGGTTCAGTTTCTATGGAAAACAGCTTCGAGATGTTTCTAGTAATTAAAAGTATCTCTACTGAGAAAACAAAAACATTAATACCAAAGGATAGATGTACATTTCTGTCCATTGCAGTGCTATGGTAAAAGCTAAAATCACGGGCAAGAGCCATAGTATAGCAAGTTAGGGTGTTAGCCTTGCACATGACCAACCCAGGATTGATCCCTGGCATCCTATATGGTCTCTCAAGCACTGCCAGGAGTAATTCCTGAATGCAGAGTCAGGAGTAAGCCCTGAGCATTGCTGGATGTGACCCAAAAAGCCCCCCCCCCCAAAAAAAAAGCTAAAATAAGGAAACAAGCAAATATAAATATTCACTGAAAGATAAATGGATAAAGGAGGTGTGGTATATATACACAATGGAATATTATTTAACTGTTAGTAAATATGAATTACTATCATTTGCTACAATGTGGACAGAGCTAGATGGGGTCATGTGAAGCAAAATAAGGTATTAGGTCTCAAATACCATCTATCTCACTGATGTGCAGTATTTAAAGAAACAAAGTAAGGGAATAGATAGTATCTAATAATGATAAACACTCAGAGTTGGGCACCAAAACTGGTTGTGTCACTTGGTGAGGTCACCAAACAGTGGAAGGAGTGGTTAAGGGAGAAGCAGTAGGTGCGTGAAAAAGAAGCAAATCAGACGATATGTAAGGACTGTGGTTCAGGGTCTTTAGCACTTTGGTGTTGTAGGTGCAGCTTATTTTCATATAACACAGGCGTAAGCACTAAATCTATTATAACAGCATTGACTAAACTATAATAAGTGAAAAAGTGGAAATTCCACTGCAGCCTAGACTTCCAGAATATAACTTATGATGATGATTACATGATAGAAAAATTTAAAAAATATAATTCAGATACTGTATTTTTTTATTAGTCTCAAAACTAATATCTGAACTAATACCTATAAGGGTGCTTCAATTAATTAATATGATACAACACATTAAAGGGTAGTCACTGTTTTCACTAAAGATGCATATACGTGCATATACATGCATATACATACATGCATCTGTATATGGAACACAAGTATTACACAATGTAACATTTTGAGTAAATTTGTGGAATTTTATTTAGAACTTTTCTAAAAAACGTGACCTGGACATAAGAAAGATCTGTTAAAAAAAATGAAAAGCTTTGACTGGACTAGGAGCCAGAGAGACGGAGAATCAACAGGGCGACCAACTTGGGTTGAATCCTGGGCATCCCATATGGTCCCTGAACACCACCAGGAGTGATCCCTGAGCACAGAGCCAGGAGTAAGTCCTAAGTACCTACAGGTTTGGCCCCAAAATAAAACAAAACAAAATGTGAAGAGACATTAAGAAGGGATTTGGCTTGTGCTAATAAAATCTACACTACAACCTAAATGATGTAAGTTCTCTTGAGAGGGAATTTAAACCTTGAAAATTATTGGAAAAGTTACTATAAATTATAACTAGATGCTAATGTTTACAATTTTGTGCGGGATCTACTGTTATTTTATTTTTTTCTTTTTGTTGGTTAAAGATCCAGGTAGTCTATTTCATTCTACTGTGATCTTTTTAAATTTTGTGACACTGTGAAAATATTCTGCCTTTGAAATACAAGTTGGGGGTGAAAGAGTGTAGCAGCAAATGGACAGGAAAATGTAATGTAAATTGAACTGATCTAGACAAATTTTTTTAACCCTGAAAAATAAGCCCCAATTGGGTTATAAGGAGTAGACACAAATCTGTTTATTGCTTCCATTGCACAAATTCTTGTGGAAAATAAAAAGTTACATAAAATATTTTGTACAAGATAGACATTTAATTTAAAAAATTCTAGAAGAAGTATGGTGAAAATATGTGTATATTTTAGATTTAAGAATGGGTACAATTGGGACTTAGTGCAAAGACAGATTTCTTGCCAATTACTTGCTCTATTGAAAACTTGTTTATCAGGCTCAATTTCTTAAAACTTTCCAGTTGTAAAGTCTGCAACTTTTCTACCTTCTATGAATTAATTGCTAATATTTATGACTTCCAAATTTCAATCAGTTATCTTTTTCACATCTTATCTCATTTTGATTGTTCTCTTCCACTGAAATATCGTAAAACACTCTTAGCCAATACCTCTTTTTTTAACCTATGTGTCATATCACTCCATTTTCAAAGTGGTTGTGGTAGCCAATTTTTTTGTTGTTGTTTATATGAGTCTTTCAGGCGGAGTAATAGAACAGCGGATAGGGTGTTTGCCTTGCATGAAGCTGACCCGGATTCAATTCCTTCATCCCTCTGAGAGAGCCCAACAAGCTACCAAGAGTATCCCACCTGCAAATTATGGCAGAGCCTGGCAAGCTCCCCTTGGCATATTCGATATGCCAAAAACAGTAGCAAGTCTCACAATGGAGACATTACTGGTGCCCGTTTGAGCAAATCTATGAACAATGGGAGGACAGTGAAAAATGAGTCTTTCATCTTTCTCTTCTCCAGTATCTGAGGTAGAGATAAACCTTGATAGCTATGCAGAGCTATGATTACCAGAATTCCTTAGAATCCCCCTGGCCCACCAGGAATTGTTTCTAAGAGAAGAGTTAAAAATAAACACTGAGCGCTGCTACTGTGGCCCTGAACCAGAAAGAAGTAAAAAGTAAAATAAGAATAAACTTGAGCTATTCTTATTTCATAGACAAAGTTAGTTGGCATTTTTATGTTTTTTTAAAATTTTTCCTAATATTACAGCATAGTTCACTAATGGGCAAGCATTCAAAATATTGCTTAAAATTTGATAAGGATTATTAATATTATTCTAAGAGCACTGGGAATTAAATGAAGACTCGAATAGGGAGGTAGGGTGGAAATTAAATAGAATCATATTTATATTTGAAACAAATCTTTCTATCCATATTGTCAGAATTTAAGAATAGATTCAATTTTTTATAGAATCACGATGAGATGAGATAGACCCTCACAAAGCTGTTCAAGATTAAGTTTCAGTCATACAGTGTTTCAACACCCATCCCTCCACCAGTGTACATTTCCCAGCACCATTGTCCCCAGTTTCCCACCCCTGACCCTCCCACCCCACCCCCACCTAGCCTGCCTCTACACAGCAGTCTCTTTTCTTCTTTCGTTCTCTCTCTCTCAAAAAAAAAAAAAAAACCAACCGTGTGGGTCTCTGGAATACAAGCTGTTCTCATCCAGCCCCAGGGCAAGGGGAGGGCCTCTCTCATCCACCCTAGTCCCCAGGTTAGAGATGCACAGGAGATTCCTCTCTACGCCTTTGCCACCAACTTGAAAACTCAGCAGGACCAACCATAAACTGGAAGTGAGCAAGAGTTTGGTTCTCTTAGTGGAGAAGCCTGAGCTAAGACTTTCATGGAATGATTTCTATCAGATAACAAATAACAACAGAAAGAAATAGATTCAGAGGGAATGAAGAGATCTTACATATCTCCCCTCTTGAGATGTGTACTTTCATGTCCAAGATTGGGTAACACACCTAACTACTTTCTATACTGCCAACTCAGGTTGAGTTTCCAGCACGCCCCATGTTCTACTGAGCATCTACAGAAACTATACTTTGGTATAGAGCCAAGAGTACTGTCAGGTATTGACCCATAAGCAAGATACACAGACATAGTATGTTCAGAATGGACAATTTCAGATGAGTTGACAAAGGACAATGGTGATATATAAAATGTGGCTTATGTGACAGAGCTGGAGAAATACAGCAGGTAGGATATTTGCTTGTCATGACTCAGACCCAGACTGGGTCCCAGCATCCCATATGGTCCCCTAAACTCTTCCAGGAGTGATCTCTGAGTACAGAGCCAGAGTGAGCCCTAGGCCCTGAGTACTGCCAAATGTGCCACCCCCCCACAAAAAAACCCCTGTGGATTGCATGGTGAATATTCAAATTAGATTAAAAGGCATTTAAGAAGAAAATTCAACTACTAATCTTTGTTTCCATTATATATGTCTACCTCAAGGAAAGGCCCCCTCCCCACACCATAGAAGCAAATTTCCTGGGAAGTAAAAGCTCTGAAGTTGCAAAGGCCAATCTTCCAGAAAACAGGAACTAAGGAACTTCCCTCTGACAAGCTCCAGCAGAAACAAAAGGCCAGAAAAGGAATTTCAAAGAAGACCTTCACTACACCCAACTCCTCTGATAAACTCCTCAGCAAAGGACTTTTTTTTTTTTGGTCACACCCAGCAATGCACAGGGGTTACTCCTGGCTTTGCATTCAGAATTACTTCTGCCAGTGCTGGGGGGGGGGGTGGGGGCTGGGGGGCGTGCAAGGCAAACACCCTACCCACTGACAAAGGAAGTGTGCACATATGCTGCCTGAGCCCATGTGCTGCTTGTGCCCACATGGCCTAGCACATGTGATACCTGAGCACATGTGTTGCCCATATCTCCCCTCTTGAGATGTGTGCTTTCATGTCCAAGGTTGGGATGAAAGTAGGGGTTTGTTTTTGGGGAAGCTTGCACTCAACCTTGAGTGTGTTTCTCTCTCTCTCTCTCTCTCTCTCTCTCTCTCTCTCTCTCTCTCTCTCTCTCTCTCTCCTCCCCTTCAAAACCTCCAAATAAAATGTTTTACTTCACTGCTTGTACACTCCTCAAATTCTTTTCTGTGAGACAAGATGAAAACCCCGTAACCCTTAGCCCTAGGTGACAGAGGTGGACTAGGAGAAAGTGACGGTCTTTCTACTCCCTGCTTGACAAAAGTCACTAGTGGGGCCCACTGATACCATCTACCTTTCCAGTTATCTACAATTATTCTTTTAAGAATGCATTTAAAAATCTACTAGTCTAACCATTCTGTCAATTATTTTCTTTTAAACACAGGTGTGAGGGAGAAGACTTCTCTCTTTGGTAATTCTTCTATTTCAGCCATGAGATATAAAAATTTAAGAATTGTACTTACCTCGGGTTGGAGAGATAACACAGTGGGTAGGGCATTTGCCTTGAAAGTGGCCAACATGGCCAACCCGAGTTTGATTCCTCCAGCCCTCTTGGAGAGTCCAGCAAGCTACCAAGAGTATCTCGCCCACACGGCAAAGCCTGGGAAGCTCCCTGTGAAGTATTCGATATGCCAAACACAGTAACAATTGTCACAATGGAGACGTTACTGGGCCTCTCAAGCAAATCGATGAACAGTGGGAGGATAGTCAGAGTGACAGTGACAGTGCTTACCTTGCAATTGGCCAAACCAGATTTGATCTCCTGTATCCCAAATGTTCCCTGAGTAGCAAAAGATGATCCCTCAGTGCAGAACAAAGAATAAGCCCTGAGCATCACAGAGCGAGGTCCCAAACCTCCACCCCCCAAACACTGAGAATCATGGGGAAAAAAGGGGTCCAGCAGAAGAACTATAAACTATTGACTAGGAATATTAGACAAAATACATCCATGGTCTCAGTTGCAAAGAAAAAAAAAAGAGTTAAAAGCAAATGAGAATTCTACATACATTTCCCTTTAAAATTAGATTAAGTACATATATTACATGTCAAAAGATCTGTTCTAAGGAAAATATTGATAAACTTTTATCTCTCCTTGAACACTTGGTTGTTCTTAATGCAGATGAAATTCTAACATTTTTAATGTGATCCATTAACTAAGTCTTGGATGTCTCGTTTTACCTTTCTTTTTCTTTTAAGTCTATTATATGCATACACTAACATTTTTATTATTATATGCCTGTCACATCAACATTCTTAGTTTGATTACATTTTTAGCTTTAGTTGAAGATTAACCTGATGATATATTTTTTCTTTCTCATGTTTGAACAATAGGTATATCCCAGGCATCCCTTGTAACTCTACTCATTCTATTTGTTCTCTAGCTTTTAGCCTTAGTTTCTAAGGGAGAGGACGGGTACGCAACAGTTTCTATAACCATCCATTGCCACAGGCTGCTTTGATGATACAGGTTTTTCCTGATAACCATATTACAGAAAAAGTCCCAAAGTACACATACAAGGTATGCAGTTCCAAGAGAGGAAAAGGAAGTAATGCTGCAAGTATGTGTAGGGGAGGCAGAGTCAATGATTAAAAATTAAACTTCTGATTATCCTTCATTCTCTCTCTCTCTCTCTCTCTCTCTCTCTCTCTCTCTCTCTCTCTCTCTGTCTTTCTGTCTCTGTCTCTGTCTCTCTGTCTCTCTGTCTCTCCATCTCTCATCTCTCTGTCTATCTGTGTCTGTCTCTCTCTCATTGCTTTTGCTTTTGGGCCACAACCCCCAGTGCTAATGGATTACTCTTGGCTCTTCACTCCGGGATCACTCCTGAGGGCACCCAGGGGACCGCGCATTCGTGGTAAGCTGTGTTCAAGGCAAGCAGTCTACTCGCTGTGTTATTGCTCTGTTCCCAGTTCTGATGCCTAATTTGTGATCTCTCACTCTCATTGCTTCATGATCCCCTGTTTTGAACCTTGAGAAAATGATCTCTGGGATCCAGTACTTCAAACTCTCTGTCACTCTTCAATGCCCTCTAAAGGTATAATCCATACCTGCATAAGATTTTGTGTTCATAGCTATAAAAAGGGCTCGTATTCTGACTTCTGGGTCTGATCAAGCAAGTGAGCACACTTACATTAAGATCTGCACTAGGGATGGAACTCGTTATGCAAGGCTATGGCAAGGCATCAGAGAAATGGAAAACAGTTTGTTGCATCCAACAAATCCCAGTTAAAATCCTCTCTAACATGTATGATTTCCAGAGCACTGTGACAGGTCCCTTCTGAGCACAGAGTCAAAAATGACACCTGAACACTGTCAGGACTGTCTAGTAAACATAGTTAACTAAATAAAAAAGATGTATCAGATTTGGAAAAATGTTTTTCATCTTTTATCTCTGTTTTTCCAGAGTAATCTCATGAACTTTATATTTATACAAAATTTAATTCACAAATTGTTCACTGCCATTGCTAATAATTTTGTCTTTTTATATATTTTAGACTTTAATTACATCTGTTATTCAAATGTACATACCATTCATAAAAAAGAGTAAAATCAAATTTTAGTATCTTTAACACCATAGATAAACAAAATGAAGATAATGGATAGATTTCTTTTATGGTCTCACCAAACCATGTCACTTTAGAATTGTGTTTAAAGTCATACACTCTTAATTTTCCTAAGTTGGTGGCAAGCAAGTCATACATGGGTTTAAATTCACAAATTTCAAAGTAAAAATTACTTTGTTCATCTTCACATCATATAAAAAGGTTTTTGTCATTATGACACAATAACATGGAATGGAATCTCATTGATTTGCGATGTGGGTGATAAACTTTGATGGGAGATTTGGCCCCAAATTTTCACTTATGTATCTTGTCTTCTGTATTGTCATACACAGAATATGAAGCTGAAATCTTTAGCCTCATTTTAACTTTTCCCCTCTCTTCTGTGTTTTTGGTCTTATGATAAAGGTTGCTTGCCTTCCAGTTATTTATGGATTATTGGCTTTTTTTTTGAAAAGCACTAGCACTGCTCATTTTATTATTTATTAATATTATTCCTACAAATAATGTTATTATTTGACTTGCTTTTGGGGAGATTTTATGTTCTGGAGTATTGCACATGAGTTTTTGTCTGTATATCCACACGCCAGAATAATCCATATGCCTCCTTTTCTGAAAATTCCCACAAGAAATGTTGGAAACCTTACAAACTTTGATTGAGCTGCCCCAGGTCAAATTGAACATCTGGGAAAGAACTTCTGAATCAGCTGCAGTTGTGAATCCTTAAATACCCTAGTGACCAAGTTCTAGAAGGAGAATTAGTTTGGGGTTTTATTTTGTGAAAATGTATATATATATTTAAACATTACATTATATGGTCCAATTAGGCTCTGTCTACATGGGCATATAATAAAGTAAAAGTTTGGCAATTATCTGGTTCATTTCATCAAGTGAATAGCCAAAGGTATATATCTAGTCTGGTAAAAGATATTTTGGAAGGGAGAATGAAGACAGTCAAAAACATCTGGAAACTAAAGTCAGCTTTGTCCAAATATAGTTTCTATTTATCTATATTGTCTCTGTCCCAAAGTTTCTAGTTTGTAAGTTACATTAGCTGATAGTACCAAAGAAAAAGGAAGGAGGAGAGAAAAATCATAAAGTTAAGTCCTCAAGCTATCCTTACAGACATTGTTGAAAGAAATCTCTAAAAGCTAGCCACTTACAGTCTTTTTCAATATTTCTATTTTTCTTCCATTAAGTACTACTAAGTTTTATTTCCTTTCCCAAAAGTTACCTGTCTTTCAGCTCAAATTCCATATAGACAACTGACAAAGTCACCAGAAACAATAAAATAAGTAACACGGTGGATAAAAGAAAGAACTGAACTAAGTGCACATTCCATCTTACAGGTTTTCTAAAATGTCCCTTGGGTTAATAGGTAGAGATGAATGACCAACATAGATATTCAGAATCAATAACTTTGCATTTAAATATGACACACTTGCTCTTCCTGCCTATCCATTTAGGTCTTTTTTTTCAAAAAGTAATGTGTCTGTGCAAAAATACTGATCTTGTCCTAAATTAACAATGCAATTGTAAATCTGCTCCTGCACAGGCATCGCCTATGTGACGGGAAGGATTGATTTATGAAGAATCAAGTAAAATGCAATCTTACAGCTCAAGGGAAGCGGGATATGATTATCATTTTCAAACATTTGAGAGGATTAAAGACTGGTGATGGGTGAATCTCAGAGGGCCTGAGTTGGATGCCTACCCAGAAAACTTTGGAATCACTTCCCAGAGTCTGTAGAAATTGGTAGAAATCTATAGAGAATGTGCTATGACATTTTCTCTACTCTTAGCTTCCAGCCTGCCTTGAAGGCCCTGCCTTAAGGTCTTGGCACTGAAGCATTAATACAGTTCCTCCTAGGATGTAAAATGGGATATGATAATTACAAGTGGAGGTGGCCTGCAGCAAAATTGGAGAATGGGTGAAGTTTCCTTTGGCAATTTTCCACCTACACTCCCGAGTTATTCTAAAATCCACCAAGTTCTTAGCTTGTAAGGAGGCTTTGATTAATACACCTTCCAACTACATTTGCATTTTAATGGGAGACTCTGGGACATAGCAGGTAACAAAAACCTCAGAGAAATAAAGTTTAAATAGTATATGATATTAGGTAACAATAAGCACTGAAACTGCCCCCCCCAAAGTCCCCCACCCCCAGGGAGGCTGCCCAAGGCTAGTTCCGTTCATTCCCTTGATCCTTGCTTTGTTTTGCATGTTGACCTGCACAATAATTTCTCTCTAGTCAGAGCTCAGCTACACTCAATACTCTGTGTACCAAAATGTACATGATTTCTTGTCACTAACCTTTTCTCATTTGATCTCCTTTCTGCCACGTGTATCTTTGTGCTTCTCTGTTATTGTTCCGCTGAAACGGAGGCTCCTTTGGAAGGCATTATAACCTTCTAGCCAGGGCAACTGCGTTTGTGAGGATCCGAGGATCTGCAGACATCTCTGCTACCTGCTTCCTTTTGAGAATAACTCTAAACCTGTCATTGAGTTACCCAGTAAGCTCACTTTATTTGTCCTGAATGCTTGTTGAAAAAAAGGGAAAAAATTACCCTCTCCTCATCCTTGCTGTTACTTTATTCAGGATCTTTGATAGTATTAGGTTTAAAAATAGGCTTCACAGTATTTAATATTTGAAAAATCAATTACTTGCTTGCCCTGTCCCAGTACAACACCTCCCCAGCCTGCCAGTCCTGTTTCACTCGAGAAGCATATGTGATTTGAGGCAAATTTGCTTTTATCAGAATGTCTATTTCGTTCCTCCTTAACAGTAAATTGGGTAAGCAGTTAAGACAGGCAGAACAAATTTCATATCATGTGGGATGAATGAAATTCTAATATTTGAGAATCCTAAAGTGAGGATGGTGACGGACCAGGAGTGAGTGTACACAACTTGCATCTTCCTGGCTTGCGTTCCATCCCTGGCACCAGGCAGTGACCTCCAGCACAAGAGCATCTGAGTGTAGCCCTGGAGGTCCCTGAGCATCGCTAGTATGGCCGCGGTCATCTGACCTGAGAAGCACCACATCCCTGCACGGTGCCTCTGAATTCCCAGCCCAGTTCACCTACAATCATAGGGAACAGTCCCAGTGTTTGGGAGAGCAATCCCTGAAAAAAATATCTACCACATCACTTGATCACTTGATTTGACTTCCTGTTAATCATCGATTTGCTCAAGCGGGCACCAGTAACATCTCCATTCATCCCTTCCGCATGCTAGTGTAGCCCAATGGTATCTGTTCATTCTAGGAACATGAAGAGCCTCAAACCGATCCTTCAGTGTCTTGAGGAAGAAGTCTAACCATCTTGTAGGTGGGCGGCCACGCGTTCTTTTGACGTCCCGTGGAATCCAGTCGGTACCAGCTCTAGTCCAGAGGACATCTCCAAATCTTATTATTTGTCCAGCCCATCTGATTTTCGATGCCTTGGCAAATGAGACAGCGTTCCTGATTCTTGATCGTAGATGGAAGTCAGAACTCCAGATTCTTTGATACTCCAAGCATAGCTCTTTTGATTCCTCTTTGGGAGACCACATAAAACTCTCAGATTCTAAAATGATGTTTTTTTTTTTTCACCACTGACATAGCAATTACTTTCACAATTACAAACTTGATTAACAAATGGAATGAAGACTCTATTCAGAGAATAATGCAGTCAAATACCTAAGGGTTAACATTCATTTCTGGAATTGGGAATTTGGGAACCTGAATTCCCTTACCATCTTTTGGCAATGGCTTCTCCGTCAGATCTTTGCTTTCTCTGCCTCAGTGTTACTTAGACACTGGTATTCGCAACCTCTATGCCAGTCAGCCAGAAGTTTCCTTCTGCAGTACTTAAAATTCCCAACATCACTTTAAAGTTGTAATTCATGTTAAATATAAAATGCATTATGCACTATAAACAATGAATGTACAGTTTAAAAAAATTGATTTGTGATTGAACACACCCTTCTTTAGAAGGCCATAAGCTAAAATTAAATTCAAATAGTCTATCTTTGGGTACTTTGTATGATAGATTTTAGATTAATTTCCTCATCTACAAAATCGGGATGTTAGTGC
The DNA here is from genome assembly GCF_029834395.1 of Sorex fumeus. Taxonomy (NCBI): domain Eukaryota; kingdom Metazoa; phylum Chordata; class Mammalia; order Eulipotyphla; family Soricidae; genus Sorex; species Sorex fumeus. Next base: position 43,149,703 of record NW_026606185.1, on the reverse strand, counting down.
CTATTTTTCAGACTTATTTTTAAAGTTAGTGATAATGATAGGAAAGTGCTTGGCATTTATAAATACATTTTCATATTCTGTGCTGGTGATTATTATTTTATAGTGCTTTCTCACAATTTCCTAAATGTTATTATGCTAATAAAGGAACTCTACCCTGTTATTCTGAAGAAGCATTTATTCAAACTAGATATAGTTGGAGAAATGTAAGACACACAAAAAAAGGTATTTTTTCAACCTCTATCTATCTAGACTTTCCAACTACTGAATAGCAGGATGCCAGGAAAAAATACCTGCATTTAAGGGATATGAGTTATTTATACACATAAGATAAGTGTCTTCTCCATGTTACAAAGCTGTTAGTAAACATTGAAAGTCATGAAACCCTATTTTTAGTGAACAAAGATGGCCAAAGTAGGTGGAGCACTGGACATGGAGCTTCTATAACTTTTGCTAGACTAGAAAGAGTAACAAAATCCATTAAGCCCAGAGACTCTGCTACAAAGACATAATAACAATCATTATGCATAATATGGGGCGATATGGTGTGGTTTGTGAGAAAAAAAGTGAGAAAATAAGGAGAAAAGAAACTTCCCTTATTCCAAAGTATCAGCGGGAAATATTATTACTAGAAAGCATATTTACCCTCTATGAGGAAAACATGATTGCTCTCCAGGGATGATTTTGTGCTTAATTAAATATCTTACCTAACTAATTTGACATAAAATAGGAAAAAAAATTCAGGTCAAAATGAGGAAAATTAGAATATATATTACTATCATATTATAAAAACTATTTACTGGACTGAACTGTGATTTATTAAGTTCATTGCAACCTCCCAATTCTTTCCTTCCTTCCTTCCTTCCTTCCTTCCTTCCTTCCTTCCTTCCTCCCTCCCTCCTTCCCTCCATCCCTTCTTTCCTTTTTTGCTTCCTTTCTTCTTCCTTTTTTCTCCCTTTCTTTCTTCCTTTCTTTCTCCCTTTCTTTCTCTTTCTTTCTCTTTCTTTCTCCCTTCCTCCCTCCCTCTCTCTCTCCCTCCCTCCCTCCCTCCCTCCCTCCTTCCCTTCCTTCCTTCCTTCCTTCCTTCCTTCCTTCCTTCCTTCCTTCCTTCCTTCCCTCCTTCCTTCCTTCCTTCCGTCCTTTCTTTTTTTCTTTCTTTCTTCTTCTCCAAAACCTAATCTAATCCAAAACCTAACAACACATATGAGATATTGCTCTGCTGCTGGGTCATATAGACAGCCCTTTTCCAATAAATATATATGTCTGATACTGGTGACTGAATTCAGCACCTCATACATGCTAAACATATGCTATACCACTGAAGTACATCTTTCTCTCTCTTCCCTCTCTCTATGTATGTGTTGTTGAACTCTTATCTTAGATTCCTTTTATACAATTTCTAATACAATCCTGAGTTTTTAAAAATTTACAATTACTAGCAAACGTTTAATGTCCAAGGAAGATACAATACTGAAGCATATTATTGGATACAGTGTTGCTTTGCTTAAGCCTAAATTCATGGACAACATTATGAAAATTTCCTGTCTTATGATGATAGACTTATGACAAGTTGAAAGTAACTGATCAGCGGCATCTGTTATCTGGCACTGACATTGTGATATGTAGGGATGCTGTCAAGCAATTCCACTCTCTTCTGCTTTCCATTTCATAATTAATTAGTGCTATGAGACACCAAATACTGGGCAAGATTTTGGATACCAGTTTTCCAGGGAATAAATGGAGCTGCACCCTTCCTTAATGAGACAAGTATCTTCCTTCTGTTACAAAGCTGTTAGTAAACATTGAAAGTCATGAAGTCCCAGTTGTAGTGAGCAAAGATGACCAAGATAGGGTGAAGCACTGAATACTGAGCTTCTCTGACTTTTGCTAGTTTGGAAAGAGTAATAAATGCATAGAGCTCATGAACTCTGATACAAAGATTCTTCTGGCCCTCTTATCTCTCCTGCCATCAGCTCAGCTTGGGTTTGGATTAAAGATAATGTTTGAGATTAAATGGGAAAAAAATGATGTATAAGACCAAGCAAAGACTGAGCTCCTTAGAGAAAATTAGCCTCTTGATCTTGCATAGCATGAGAAAAGGATTATGCCATGTTGCCATGAATAAAGCTCTGTGGCCTCTGCTTTAAAATAAGCATACAACTTATTTTGCTAAAGTTTGCAGCAAGGAAAAACTTTTATATATTAAAAAATCGAAAAATGTTTCATAAGTTTAAAGATATTATGCACTACTAAAGATATTGGGAAAATTAATGACATATAACCAAATACCACTGTTATGTGTGTGATTCTATGTGTTTAAGATAAATGCATATCTGGATAATGTGGAAAAGTTTTGTGAGAGTATGTTGAGATAAAATTGTAGGAAAAATAAATAATTTAAATTCTCTCAATGAAGACAACCTTATTGTTTTCCTTTAGGTCTTCTAAACTTTATACATGTTTCTACCTGAGTGAGAGAACCTCATTTTTCTCAAAACATTTGTGTTACTAAAACTACAGTTGTAAATTCTTTCTTTCTCAGCAACTCAGAATTGTCTTTTTTAATGAAACTATGTGTCTTCCTTTCAAAAGTTACTGTGAAGTAGTTGCTAGTCCTTAATTTGAAGTCACTGACAAAATTACTTATTAAATACCCGACCCTTTCCCCTCATCTTAAGCTCACCAGTGTTTTTCCATTTGCACATTCCTGTACTTATATACCTTTTCTCTTTCTCTTTTTTTTGAATTTTATTTCTTTCCTTCTGCTATAATCTTGAGAAAAGTTTTTTTAAGTCTATTTAATTCATTTTTCTACAATATAAAGAGAATATCTGAGGGAATGGTCTAACAATTATTTTCACTGGATGAAGTAAATTTAGATAAATGCTAATTACTAAGGGGAAAAGTAAGAATTGGGATTTGAGAATTTTACTTTGTTTCTAGTAAAGACTAGAAACAAATATGGCTTAAATATTTATAGTCATCAGTTTTGTGTTTTTACTTACAGTTCAGGGTCAGCTCTGGGGGAATTAGTAAATTCTGCAAGATCATTTTTTAACGCTCCTTCATTTCCCATTTTACCTATGCTTCCTTGAATCTCTAATGTGCCACTCTTTCATTCCTAATTTTTCGCAGCATTTTTGAAGGTACTGTATTCAGTCTTCTTAATACTTATTTTATATACCCTGTTTTCTGGGATATAGTTAAGCTTTGTGTCAATGTTATAAGCCTTCCTAAAATTTAAATGACTATAAATGGCTTAATGTTCCATTGCTTCTAGGTAAAGTATTTGCAGTTTTACAAAGACATTTTAGAAATAATACCCAAAGGAATTATGCTCTAATATCAGCATTGCAGTTTATGGGATATGCATACATTTGGGCTGTGTGATTACCTGTCTCCCCTTAATCATACCAGCAGACAGGTGCTTACTCAGACCTTGCCTATGGCTAATCTTATAGAATATTTTTGTCCCATCCAAAAACCTATTCAATCATAGTGTTGAATATCTTTTAGCCATATGCTTCTCTGGCATGAGTAAATGTTCTGCTGGGATGAGTAAATGTCCCTACATTTTTTCATCACCAGTTATAAGTTGGAATATGGAGAAAGGTTTGAACTTTGCTATGTGAACATTAAGATATCCAGACTGTACTTCTAAAATCTAAAGTAAAACATTTAAACTGATAAATATTATATTTTTGATGGGTTGAAGAGACATTAGTTCAAATTGCGGAGTCTGAAAGTAAATTTATATACCACATCAAATCCATGCATTTAAAGGTAGCTTAACAGTATCAGCTATACTGAAAGTAGGAATGGGACTACCACCAGCCCCAGATACTAGAAGTTTGATATTCTAAACATAATAAGTGGTTAGACTTGGAAAAATTTTGCATGGATGCATATGCATTACAGTTTGCAACATCCTTTGACAAAGTAGAAGGTGATTGCTAGAAGGATTAATAACAGAACAAATGGTTTGTAAATCTTGTCAGGCATTTGGAAAGGACTTCAGATAGCACTTCTAAATTGTACATCCCGGAATGTTCAAAGTGGTGGTATTTTCATAGAATGCATGCATATCCTACTATTTTCTTGGAAAATTCCCAAGGACTATAATTCATAATCTTCGGGAAACATGAGCAACCACTAGATATGCTTGATGGTATACAGAATACAAATTACTTCACCTTTATATAAGATTAGTGTTTAAACTTGATGGGATACAAGGGTCAGAGTAAGAGGTGGGGGAATATTGATTACATGGTTGCAAAGTGTCACTCATATTTCCTTGTGCTCCAGCCTCCTTTGGTCAGGGTAAATGAAGAAGAGTTTGCAACAAAGGGGGAGTAAGGTAAAAATCTATACTATTGGAGTTTATATATGAAACATGAGAATACGCGTGCGTCCGTTCTGCTTTATAGCATAGGCATTCTTGGAAGGAAAAGGGCATTTTTCTTCAATAACACATAGAAAAATCTGCTGGGCTAGAAAGAAAATTACCATGGCAACTTTAACTGGGAAGTAAAGATGGTTTGACAAAGAGCCAAGTTCTTTGGTAGTGAATCCTCCATCTGTGAAAGAAACATTTTGTCGGTAATGGTGATTGCCTCTAGGTCACATGAGCTAATCACTGGAAAGGCAATAGTGCTTTAATAAAATGTAAATCAAATTCATGACAGCTATCCTATGAGTCAAACTGACTTGAATGAAAAAACTGGCGTTGGAGAAAACTCCTATGCAACCCACATAGGCTATTTGCCTCAAAAGAAGGTATCTGGGTGAAGAGATGAAATCATCAAATAACTGCTACATTATTACAGAGGAAAGTTTAAAATTCTATTATAAATTTATATGTGATAAGCCTTGCATATATATTATAGTTAAGCTGAGTATAGCATAACTGTAAAACAGAAGTGTGTTAAGTAACATAGGACTTATCTTGAATAGTTTTAAGAGTTACCTGATAAAAGTTATGAATTAAACCTGTTATTCCTTCCAAAAGGTAAAATTAATACATCAAAAATTCACATATGTATAAAACTAACTAACCCATTTTTCTGGCCTCTAAAAGTGTGAAAGTCCAAATGATAAAATAACAGTGAACTTGTTTTAAAAAAGTAGATGCTCAAGTATAAAGCAAAAAGGTAAATAGAACTTATCCTATTCATTCTTGCCTGTTAAGTTATTCAATTACTCTACACCTTGACTATCAGATGAATGTTTAATGCATATTAAGGAAGAAAATGTTTGAATTTTGTTAACTTTAGAAATAGCACAGTTAGAAATTTATATTTCAAAATTAGCAAGACAAATATGCATGCGATATATATTTTCTTCTATTCTATCTTTATACTTATCACCAGTAAATAAATATCTATAGGTAATATTTATAATATAGTGTTAATATTCATAATTTCAATGGAAATGTAATAAGACTAAAGTAACTACATGAATGCCTAATTAATCAATTATTTTATGAGATGCTAGAAATAGTCTAATATGTTAGTAATTAAACCAATATCCTAAAATCTCTTAGTGTATATAATTCTGTATTATAATAGACATTTAATTATTTCCAAAACATGTAATTAAAGTCAGAAGTGGAATTACACAAAGGAAAATTTATCACTGATAAACGTTGATCAACTTTTCTATAGTTTAATTGATTTTGACAAGCAATTTTGTCCTCATTTTCTAACTAAAATATTTTTTTGCAAAATAACAATTCCAAAGAATAATTTTGTCTTAGTTGCTTAGGATTGGTGTTTATACAATTTTCTTCTCTTGGTGGCTTTGCAGTGATCTTTATCTGATGTCAACCTATAAACACATTTTGACTGAAAAATCTTCTGTACTTATTATTTATAATAATTGCTACTGCAAGTTTCAACTGCCTCATAAGTCTTGGTACATCAAATGAGAAATAATACCTAAGAAACACCTTCTTATATTGTTATAAAATTTGATATATCTAAAGAGTATTTTTGTTAGTTTGTTTTAATTTTTGGGTCACACCCAGCAATGCTCAGGAGTACTCCTAGTTCTGCACTCAGGAATTACTCCTAGTGGTGCTCAGGGAACCATATGGGATGCCGGGTATCGAACCCAGGTTGGCCATGTGGAAGGTAAATGCCCTACCTGCTGTACTATCACTCTGGTCATTAAAGAGTATTTTTTAAAGTATTCAAAAGACTAAGAAATGTTCTGATTATGTACTCAGGATTAGGAAGCCATGACTACAGGGGAAATATTTTATTTCTTTAATATTCAAAGGAAAATGGATAATCAATGTTTTGATTTAATTAGGAAACATGTACAGAATTGCTCAATCTCATATTGAATTGGATAAACATTATTTTACCTGTGAAAAATACGAAAACGATAGTTTTATAGGTTGCTCTAATTATGAGTCCATATTTTGTTCCAGAAGATAATTATTTTCAAGGAGCAAGTCATAGAAATCTCTAAAGTTATTTCTAACGTCATAGAGCATTGTAAGAATCTGAAAGTAATTTTCACTTCTAATTATCTGGATTCCACATCTGAGCACTTAAAATCCAGAAAACGTGTTTATTTCTTGGTGCAGAAGTCAAGTTTGAGAAAGCATAGGTGAATATAAATAGGACAACAATAGGAAAAAAAAGTCTTTGCATTCCAGAAATGTGGTTACCAGACATAGTACATCACAGTAAAAGGAAGTTTTCTTTGCTACTTTTCAAAGTCTTCTAAGAAAATGTTATTATGCATATGAGTTTCAGCACGTTGACAACCTCTGCACATCCATTAATAAAGGGGCTGCACCACTCCTAATAAACTTTCTCTTGAAGGGCTGGCATTAGCTAATGATGTACTTCCTATATACTTCAAACTTCAGCCCCACTACTTTAAAATGTAGTCCTCAACACAATCATGTCAGAAATGGGAAAACACACAATCAACTATCCGTGACCCTCAGGATTTGAAAATGTCACAAGTGCTGACTTGCTGGTTTTAACTGCCCTTCACTTGTTCACTGTCTCTCCCACACCACCCCCTTCTACCTCAATGTGTGGGTACTTGGTGTTACTTAGCTTCTTTTTTTTTCCTCTCTCTCCTCAATTTCTAAGCCTAATGAGGCTGAGCTGAGTTAATAATGGATGTAATAAGTAATGACTCATTGTTTTGGGGCCCGCGTGTCTGTGTGCGCTGCGGAACAGGAGCCAGAATTCTGATGCTATTTGTTCTGCTATGTCACTTGCCACCAAGCAATGCCACTCATCAATAAAAGGCAAGATGACGGATGAGTTCATTTAATGGAATTCCTCTGAGTGAGCTACAGCCCAACTCTTCAATAGGTCTGCTACCATGCTCTCTCCCTCCCTCTTTTCCTCTTGCGGCTCTTTTTTTCCCTTCCTCTTCAATCCAGGACAGTTGGAAAGCAGGCTTGGCCGAGAGGGCCACCATTTGTGCCAGCAGCTCCTTCTGCTCTTAAAAACTGCTCTCCTAAATCAACTCAGCAGCTCTGATCCTGGAGATTAAATCCGTGCCACCTGATAGCAGTGGCACCCCTTGGCATTTGGCCACGTGAACACCCTCTCAGGGCTCAATCCTCTGTTGTGTGGGAGGAGAAGGTTTGTGTCCTTGGAGAGTCAAAATGTAAGGGTTCCACTTGCTTACTTTGTAGATTCCACACCACCCCCAGGCTGCTTTCTGGGGTAGTGTATGCAGTAGTCTTTCTCCTACTGAGCCTCAGTTTGCCTATCATTCCTATCAAAAGTCTGTGACTTCACTCTCCAATCTGATTTAACCACAGTGAGATCAACACTATCTCACAAGCAACTGGAAATTCATTTTGATTCTGCTATGATGCTTTGATTCTGAGATGTTTGGAAGCACAAGTCTCTAAAAAATTCAAGAAGTGTGGTTCTATCAGATAAGGTGTGAGGGTAGGACACCAGGTATTGATACACCATTTTTGTTTGTGTGTGTTTGTTTGGGGGGAGCAACACCCAGATTGCTCAGGGGATACTCATGGCTCTAGGTACAGGGGTCACTGCTGGTGAGACTCAGAGGAGAAGAGAGTAGGGCATCACATCTGGGTTGGCCACATGCAAGGCAAGTGCGCTAACTACTGTACTATCTCTCTAATCTCTGACATTCTGGTTTAAAGTGTCAAATTTTGAATTTTTTCCTATTTTTATTGATTTACTTTTAATTGAATCACTGTAGACACACAGTTCCAAGGTTGTTCATGATTGGATTTCAGTCATATAATATTCCAATACCCATCCCTCATCCCTTCACCAGTGTACATTTCCCAGTACCAGTATTCCTAGTTTCCCTCTGCCCTTCCACCCTCTAGGGGAGGCTCTCTCTCTCTCTCTCTCTCTCTCTCTCTCTCTCTCTCTCTCTCTCTCTCTCTTTCTCTCTCTCTCTTTCTCTCTTCTTCTCTCTTCTCTCTCTCTCTCTCTGTGAAAATTAAGTGAAATCAAACATAGCCTTCTTGCAGAACTAAGGAATCAACAGTATGTCATAAAAGGATGGTTAATGTATCTGAACTTGAGTTAGGAGTTGAGAATGTAGCCTCTCCATTTGTTACAGTACAAAAGCCAGATGACAAGCAAGTAACATGGCAGGGTAGAAAATAGGATGTTCCATATATCAAGGAGTACATGACAAGCAAAATAATAACATGGCTAGATATTGGGAGAATTACTTTTTAAAATTCTCATTTCTAGAATTGAAATGTGGAGTGTAGATTTCTAAGTTGATTGGAACATTTCTGACACAGTGCTAACAGGGTCATTCAGACCTAATATGCTGCTTATATTCTTACTACTAGCTAGGTTGGAAAATATTCTTCAACCTGGTAAATTTTGTAAATGCCCATACATTCATTTTGTATTTTTTAGGGGAAGAGGGATTTCTGTATTCTGAAAAATCTGCACATGGATTTTTGACAGTGAACATGTCTGAGCTTCTGCTAAGAGTGGTTCTTGGAGGCATTATCCATATCTAACATTTTTTTTATTTCATTCAGAGGAAAAACATTGATTCTCTTGATGCTGACATTATATTTCATATTCAGCCCCTTGCAGAGTTGAATCTATTCACAATTAAAGTCAGTGTCAAAATATGGAAAGTGATGAGAAAGGAGGAAATATAATGTAAGGAACTAAATGAGGAACAAAAGTGTATTTTTAAAAACCTAAAGAGTAAGGACAGCCAAGAAATAGATTAACAGAGCATTACATTTTATTGTTGAGCACAAATGTTCCATTTCTTTCTCTGAGCTCCTAATCAGCATTTTTCATTATTTTCCTTCCACTGTATCTGGCTCTTATGCCTCAGTGCCCTTAGCAATACCTCTAGTAGTACTAAAAACTTCCTCTTTTCCCAGAGTTGACCCATAAAAGGAGCCTTAGCAGGATTGACATTCCCCCCAGGTTGATTTCTAATCCACTGTGGCTATGGGTTAGAATTAAATTTCTCTGTTTTATTATAAAAAAAAGTTTAGGAATGATTGTCCAATTCACATATAGGAAGGAATTATTTCAATTATACATATATTAGAGTGTGTTTTTTCTGGGTGGTAATGGTTTAAGGGTTCTGACTAACCAAGCTACTCCATAGCCTTGGATGACACAGAATCTCAGAATGCTCTAGATACCCCTCCATTTGGTCTGCAGTCTTCACAACTTCCAGGATTCTATACTGCTAAAACTTTAATGACAGTTCACTTTCACTGAAACATAACTTCTATTATTATTTTTGCCAGACATTTAGGAATTACGAATCCAATTATTGTGTTGTTGTGGGATCACTCTTGCTCTCCAAACACTGAATTCACAGTTCTGGGATCACAAAGTTAAGGAGAATAAAATAGACATCTCAATAATTCAGGTCAAACTGTGCTGAAACACATCGTCATAGGTTCACATACCTAGTTTACCGCTTCTGCAAATGAGGTACTCATTAATATCTGTGGGATTTAAATGGATTGAATATCTGAAATTTGGGCCTCAGTGCTTACTTCCTCATATCCTGTTCCAATTATTCTATAAATCTGTTTTCCCCTTGGTTTTAGAAATTTGGCAGGTGGCACTTTAATTTAATCTGTTCTTAAATATTGTAACTCCAACATAAATTAAGGCCATATGTGTACTGTGGTAGGCTGAGACCACAGACATGAATCCAATTTGGTTTTGCAAATGTTTATTGATCACCTACTATGCATTTAGTGTTCTATATGGCACAGATATTATAAAATCCTATCCACAAACAACAACAAAAAAGAGAACAGCAAATTAAGATCTCTATAATTCAGTAATTTAAAGTGTTTATGGCTAGATAGGGATTTAAGCAATGCTCCAGTTTTCAAGCTAAAAAGAATTCTATTCTTGTTTTATAAAATTCCATAATAAGAAAAAAATTAAGATATACAATTTTTTTAACTTAAGGTCAATATCATACAACAATAATGAATGAAACCTTCCCAAAGGGTACCTGCCTGCTTACACACACAAAGATCATGAGCTTGACTGGCATCCAGGAAACACCAGTATTCTTTTTTTTTTTTTAATTTTTTTTTTATTAGTGAAACACCATGAGGTACAGTTGTAGATTTACAATTTTTTGTGCTTGGGTTTGATTATACAATGATCAGATACCCATCCCTCCACCAGTGCCCATTTTCCACCACCATGGATAATATCCCCACCCCCCACCCCCATCTCCCCATCCCCCCCTGCCTCTGTGGCAGGGCAATCCCCTATGTTCTCTCTCTCCTTTTGGGTGTTGTGGTCTGCAAAAGAGGCATTGAGTGGCAAACATGTTCAGTCCATAGTCCACTTTCGACATGCATCTCCCCTCCTGGGAGGGTCCTCCAAACACCCTTTATTTGGTGTTCCCTTCTCTATCTGAGCTGCCCTTTCCTCTAGAATGCCCGACTGGCCACTAAGCTATGGAGTAATCCTCCTGGTGCTGATCTCAGCTATTCTTGGGTATTAATCTCATATTTTGTTACTTTATATCCCCCAGATGAATGCAATCTTTCTATGTCTATCCCTCTCTTTCTGACTCATTTCGCTTAGCATGATACATTCCATGTTGTACCACTTGTATGTAAATTTAATGACTTCATCTTTTCTAAGAGCTACATAGTACTCCATTGTGTAGATGTACCAGAGTTTCTTTAACCAGTCATCTGTTCTTGGGCATTCAGGTTTCTTCCAGTTTCTGGCTATTGTAAAGAGTGCTGCAATGAACAAACAAGTGCAGATGTCACTTCGACTATACATTTTTGCCTCTCTGGGATATATTCCCAGGAGTGGTATTGCTGGGTCAAATGGGAGCTCAATTTCTAATTTTTTGAGAATCGTCCATACTGTTTTCCAGAAGGGCTGAACCAGTCGACATTCCCACCAACAGTGAAGGAGTGTCCCTTTCTCGCCACATCCATGCCAGCATCGGTTGCTTTGAAACACCAGTATTCTGGGTAACACTGTTCTTCTCATATACTCTCATGTTGACTCTTCTATCAATGGTTTCCTGTACATCTGTTTTATAGAAGAATCAGAACCTTCCTTTTCTCCTCTTCTCTAGAAATAATAAGCCAGGCCCCCAAATAAGCACACACAAACTGTGAATGATAAATAGAGTAGAAAATAGAGTAGAAAACACTGGAGAAGCAAGAACAATTGCTACCTGGCAAGAGAAGTGATTCTACGGTAGCCCAGCAGAACCTGGGCCACAACAAACTCATTCCTGCTAAAATTCATATATGGCAACTGTGCAGTATTTATAAGAAAACAGTCCAGTTTACAGAGAAAAATAAGTACAAGGGATGAAAACCTGAGGATGTGACACACCAAAGGCAATGGAAGTTTCCAGGAACTATGTGTCGTGTCACAATGTAGGCGACAGTCTCCAGGAGCTCATCATTGTTTTTAATTTGCAGAATTTATTTCCTAATAAGTAAAGGCAGACATATGCCTTCTAGTCCTGAAATGCAGCATTGGATTAGCATTCATGGAGGTCCAAGTCTTTTAAGTGTGGGGAGCACGTTGAGCTGGAGATAAGGCATAGGATCTTTTACCCACCACCGTCTTCTCAGTTTCTGCTGTGCTACATGTTTATTGCCTGGCCTCTGTCCAGACTTTAGTTCTACCTTTTGTGACAAGACAGAACTTAAAAGCCATAAGAAAAGAAAAGAGGAAATGGTGAATTTAAGAAGAAAGCGTTTTCTCAGCCAAAAATTGAATTGAGATGAAAATGTTCATGTGATTTTCCAGAGGGTAACAGCAAAAAAGCAGAAGTAGATAACAATTTTCTTTTAATGGAGCCCCATGAAACTTTGAAAGTAGACAAACCCTGAAAATACTTTCCTGTTAATACCAAAATGAGTTTGTGTCACTGAAAGTCTTTTGCTTCTCTGAATGTTTGGGATCAGCTCACAGTAAGTCTCATCTTTAGTATACTGTTATGCCTGCTTTTACCAAATTAATTTATGTCTCCACTATTTTCAGTTTACTGTTTGAAGATTAGGTTCATCCAAAATATTAAAGCAAGAGATCTCTGCAGATTCTCTTCTAGTCTCTAAAAATAGATTTGGTTACTGGATCATTTATGCTAGTTCAGCTACCACTAGTTATGTGTGACAGTGTATCCCTGGTTACCTTTAAAAACTAATCAGACTTGATTCACAGGTACCCTGACATTCATGAGCTCAAACTCCTTGTCTTGTCACAAAGACCCACTAGAAAATAATGAACAGGTATCCCCAGGATTCAAAATCTTACACCACAAGTTAACCCCAGGCCAGCTCAAATTTGGTAGAGAGCCGCCACTAAGTATTTCTGACTTCTCAGTCTGGTGACTAGACAGGTCTACTCAAACTTGACATGGAGGAGTCTGCAAGAAATTGCTACCAACATTTCTTGATTGCTGCCAAAGCTTGCTCAAATTTAGTGAATATGTACCCCAATAAACCCACAGTTTTGAGCATTTCTAACTACTCAAACCCTTTCTAACATGGTGCCATAGGTCTTGTCTAACATACACAACCTCACACCACAAAATGTTCTGAGGTCCTTTATTCCTTGACCTTACACTTACAAACAATTGAGAAGAGAGGCACACATTCCCTCTCATGTGGCAGCTGCTCTTGAGATCTTCTACCCATAAGCCTCAGTTTACTGCCCAGGACCTTTTAGCTGGCACAATTATCAGTACCAGCTTCCAGCAACTGATAACATGTACCAAAAGGAACAGAGTGAATCCACCATTGTATGACTGAAATTCAAACATGAAAGTTCGAAAGTAGTAACTGTACCTCACAGTGACTCACTAATAAAAAAAAATTTAAAAAAAGGTACAGAGTGGATGGAGTAATCCAGAAACAAAACAAAATCTTTTCTTTATAGCTAAACTACTTAAAATTCAGTGTTAAACATAGGCTCAAAGGAAAAGACTATAGAAAAATCACAGATAAATGAGACCCTTGCAAAACACAAGAACTGCTGCTATATATATTTGTATGAAATGCGACCCACATGGCTGACTGGAGTTAAATTTCTCCGGACTGGAGTTAAATTCCTCCGGCTCTCTCAGAGAGCCTGGCAAGCTACCGAGAGTATCTCTCCTACTTGGCAAAGCCTGGCAAGCTACCTGTGACGGGTTCGATATGCCAAACACAGTAACAGCAAATCTTATGATGGAGATGTTACTGGGCCTGCTCGAGTAAATCGGTGAACAATGGGAGGACAGTGACAGTGATTACCTGTATCAAATACTTATATTTGACAGTTTATGGATAGCAGATAGTTACCGTGTGCCAAATTTAAAAAAAATAACTTCTTATAAAAACAAGTTATAAAAATAGAAGTTCATATAAAAAGGCTTAGATCAAGAAACAAGATTCAATTTAAAAATTTGAACCAAAAGGATTAGAAAAAGAACAAATAAAGGGAGTAAAACGATAATCTAACAGACTAAGCACATGAAAAGTCTGCTTTATGTGTTAGAAGCCTCGTTTCAAACCACAGCACCTCAGTGCCCACCTGAAGTGACCCTCAAACATAGAGCTAAGAACAGCCTCTGAGAACAACATGGTATGGCACCAACACAGAAGGAGAAGGAGGAGGGGAAAAAGGGGTACAGGGAGAGGAGAAGTTGGAGGAGTAGGAATAGGAGGGGAAGTAAGGGCAGAAGAAGAAGGAGAACTGGAGGAGGAGAAGAAGGGAAAGGGAAGAAAGAGAAGGAGAGAGAGGAAAAAAGGAGGAAGAGGAGGAGGAGGAATTAGAGGAGGGCCAAGTGGAAAAGAAGAAGGAGAAGATGGAGGAGGAATGAGGAAGAGGAGCAGGCACTGGAGGAGAAGAGGAAGAAGAAGAGGAAAAAGAAGAAGAAAGAAAATTCAAAGTCACTCAAATAAAGAAGATAATACAAATGAGAATTTAAATAATATAGAAATACAAAAACTTTATAAAAATAAACAAATTTGATAACTGTGGGTAAATTTAATGATGACGGAACAAAAGAAAAGAAAGTGAATGATGCGTATTGAAAACAAAGTCTGAAACTCTGACCACCAACATGAGATTACTAAGGGGCAGGGAAGTTCTATATGGAACCAGATATTCAGTTTGTTCAGGTTGGAAGAAATAAGGTTCTTACAAACTAAACATAACCTATGATTACTCTAAACATTTCTATTATTTGTATTCAATTCTTTTTTGTGTGTAACTTAGAGTACTACCTGCTTTTAACACAAGTAAGTATATAAGAGAGTTTTCAAATATGAACTTTACTTTCTTAACAAACACCTGTATTTCTTCAGTTATATCTTTTATAGTATCTTTGCCTATCTTTGTCAATCATATAGCCTTTACTGGTTAATAATTATTAACTAGTATCTTTAAAATAATACAAATTTTTGGCAGAGAAGGGCATGCAATCTGAATGGTGGCTGATTGCAAGATTATCTGGTGCCAGCCACAGGTGGCTTTATGCTGTGTTACCAGAGACAGAAGGATACGTGCAGAGGATCTCCATTCCCGGTCCTGTTGAACTCAGAGTTCTCAGTCCTTCTCTCCTGGAAGGAAGCATAACATCATACTTGCTATAACCATGCTGACAGAATCCGTACCAGGTTGTTTCACTCAGGCTGAGCCTCACCCACAAATGAACCTATTCCTGGACTGTGCATCCACATTTGTGGCCACGTGAAACATTCTACCCGTACTCCAAGAGTACCACACCACATTGGATGGGGTTCAAAGTAGAAGACAACCAATCTTAGAGGGAAATATTTTTTTTACAGACACACACAATTATACACACACACACACACACACACGGCTCTAACTTTAACAACATGATAGTTATTTCTTATAGAAGGGTTTAATGACCCCTACGTGAAATACAACAATCTTTACCCTCTTTCTTCAAGGATACTTTTTTGTAGCATTTTTCAGTGATTTCTCATAACAAATAATACAAAATATATTATTTCAGTTCTGCTTTGGAGCAGGGACTGGGGTTCCAGACCGAAGCATCCGAAATATGATGGTAGGAAGGGTAATGGTTGTGAGATTGGTATTTGAATATTAAATGTAATCAAATATTGTGAACTTCTTTATAAAATAAAATATTTAAAAATCATACACATTTTGTAGAACTGATGCCTATACACATCTCTTTATTTGCATCCTATGTTCATTGTTAAACTTTCAGTTTTCCACTGCTTTTATAACTCTACTGACATGCTTTTCCAAGATTTCATTGGACAAATTTTGTATTTATTTTAAACCCATCTAATATTATTCAGGAGTGTTTCACTGCTCTCTACATTTTTAAGCACTGTCTTTATGTATCACCTTTTAAAAAAAATGTATTTCTTAATAATTTCACAAAGCCATTAGAGTTTACTGTATTTTCACAAACACTCTGACTCATTACCCTATTTATCCATGTCCACTTTTAGAAAAATCTAAATAATCCATTCACATTGTACTTCTCTTTGTATTTGTATATAAAATTTAACCAATTCCCACATATTTGAGTATATTATGATTATGCTAGTCACTCTAAACACTAAGTTTATTGAATTAAAAGTTCAGAATTCTTGCTGTAAGCATTATGAAAACATTTTAAGGAAATATTAAATTTAGTGCCCCAAAGTAATACTTTTAAAATATATTATCGCCATTAATTTACTATGACATGACTTTATCTCAATAAATATTAGAACTCTGTAAAAGTCAGAGAAATAAGACCATCAATTGGGAAAACTAGCTCCAACCCCCATATGAAATTTATTTAAAGTTGTATAAGCATATCAATCTTATTTCTACTGAATTCCATTCTATCACTGTCTTTTCTCTCCAAATTTCAATTTTCTGACATCTCCAACTTTATAGCAGACTAAGTAGTCCAGAGTATTTTGTCTTATTAACTCCAGTTCATTCTCATTATGCATTTATTAATTCAATTATCTTAACTCATGTTGTTTTTGACTTGAAATGTCTCAAAAGTTTAATGCTATTTAAGAATGAAATCAATGTTTAGCCTAACTTACATGAAATGCTTGACCTCACTTTGGCCTGATGTCCAGTTTTTGCTTACTATTACAAACAATTCCTAGAATTACACAGGTTGTCTTTAAATTACTCTAACATACCAGGATCTTTTTTTCTTCTTTTCATCCTTATTCAGACAAACATCTAAAATCTACTATAGATTTGCTCATTTATTGATTGATTGATTCACTGAGTCATCTGTTTAAAATGTTATCACGTACTTAGCCTTATCAGTATATGTTCTACTATGTAGTTGTTTCAAAATTCTTGAGATATGCTATAAAATATAATATGTTTACAAATATTTCTTTCCTCAACCTTTATAAAGAAACATTGGGAAAAATACGTGTTGGTCTTAAAAGAAAGTAGAGTATATACTATTGGAAATAAAATGTTAAACATTTATTCAACTATAGTAGATTAAGTACACACCTTCATTTCTCATTTTAATCAACAGTAATTTTCGGTAACTAAAAAAGGTTCAATTTTCACAAGTACAATCAAATGAGTAAGAGTGGACAAGATATGACAAATAATTTTTGGAAGATGGGAATGGATAGGGCATTGTTAATAGGCTTGGCAAGACAGATAGTGGTAAAAATCTGTATGGACAGAAGGCAAACTAGGGCAATCCAGAGATAAATCAGGAATGGAAAGCTTCAATCACCTTAACAGATAAATGAGAAATATGGGATTACAGCATTGGATTAATTAAAAGTATGTTACACAAAATATTACACATTGAAGTCCCCTTCATCATTTCAAGCAGTTAAGCAGCTGCCTTTTCAAAATTTTATAGTAGACAACAGGTTTATGTTCTAGAAAAATCATACCAGATTGCCTAATTCCTCTTGGGTATATTTATTCTGAAACAACTATTTCTTAAAATTAATTTTTCATTGACCTAAAATTGATTTAAAATATTATAGAATTTTAGGTCTTTAGTATCACATATTTATTATGTATTTGTCTCCTCTCCCACCACCAATTTCCCATTGCTATTCTACCACCAAAAATACCTGTCCCCCTATTCCTTCCTCTTCCCACCTACTTTCCCTCTGGTAAACATCACAGGTTTCACCAAATCTAAAAATTACTTTTGCTGTGTCTACTCAGTATACATGCTGTAGTAATTCATCTTTCATATATCAATGAAGCCATCTGATAATTCTATTTTATTTTCTTACTTATTCATTGCATGATGTGCATGATGTCTGCTAAAATACCCTTCAGAGAACTAGGAACTACCTAGTAAGATAAAGTATAGGAACACATATTTGGATTTTCTAATTATATATTACCGAGAGTATTCAATATGCCAAACGCAGTAACAACAAAGTCTCCAATGGAGACGTTACTGGGCCCAGTCGAGCAAATCGACGATCAACGGGAGGGTCTTTACCTTTACCTTTACATAATTATATATCTGTATCTCTTCTAGATCATACTTTGATCAAGACTACCATTATAAAAGTATATACCAGCATATCATTGTATACCAGTGTACAAGTATATACGAGTATACTTTGATCAGACTACCAGTACACATGATCTTAAAATATAAAGCAGGGGCTGGAGCGATATAGCACAACAGGTAGGGGCTGAACTCGGTTCTATTCCCAGCATTCCATATGGTCCCCCGAGACCACCAGGAGTAATTCCTGAGTGCAGATCCAGGAGGAACCCCTGAGCATTGCCGGATGTGACCCAAAAAGCAAAAATGATAATAATAGAAAAGAATAAAGCAAACTCTAATCAGTTATTAATTATCACTTTTAAACAGAAACAGCTGTTTACAAGTCTATTTTTAAAGAATCCTTAAATGTAGCCACATCTTTAATATCACAAACTTTTCAACAGTTGTCTAAAATTTCCTGAAATTCTCAGGTCATATTCATGCTAGTATTATATTTAGCCATAGTTTGTTCCTAATCATGATCCTGCACATTGTAAATCTTAATATACATTTCAGATATGACATATTTTTGTTGATGACACAGTTTAATAAAGGGCATGTTAAATGTTTAGTCAGACCATGATTTTCCAGTATGTAATTTATATGCAATTTAATATTTATAATAATCTGGAAATATTAATGTACAATAACATTGGTTTGTCCTTTCTGCCTTGCTACAGGGAGCTTTGGTTTATTGGGTGTCCCCTTTCACAGTGCTCCTGAAGCTCTGTTCCTCTGTAACAGAGCTTATCTGTAACCTCTTTCTTTGAGCTCTGCTTCCCCAACCAGTCAATCACCTTTATCTCCTAATCAGATTCTGTTAGTTTGTAAGTATTGCTTTTATCTTCTCCTTATGTCCTTTGCTTACTTAATTCAGAGCAATGTCTTTTTTGTATAGACACAGAAAGACAGTTAATGCTATGCTCTTGTAACTTGGAGAGTTAATGGAGTCCAAATAATATTCTCTCCAGGGCATCTGTTTTCTCAACTTAAGAAACTTAACCTCAGTTGCCCTTACTTCCTGGCAGCCCAAAAGTAGGGTCCTGACGAGGGACTGGATGGACCCAGTGCAAGCTCTGAGCTACCCTGGCATTGAAATGGGCCAGACCAAAACGCCATGAAACTTAACTATAAGTTATGAACATGATCATGAACAAATTCTGTCATGATCCAAAAAGTAACTGGATTAGGATCCTGCCAGGGTTAGGAAAGATGAATCTGGCCCGAGCACTGTAGCCTGGGATCTATAGCGAGATGTCCCCAGGAGAGCCACTGTAGAAGCTTAATGTATCTCTTACTCTGTCCATACAAAATAACTAATATTAAGACGTACAAATAAGATGATTGTTTAAACGGTTATTGGTCTAAGGACAGGAGAAATACCCCTAGGTGATATTTCACACTTGAGCAGGATCTTCTGATCTCCTGGCTGCAGTAGATCAGGGATCAGGAAGGGCTTTGATATGTTGATTGTGCTACCAGACCTAGATGTGGTTGCTACCCCCAATGATAGGAAGTTGAGAACTCCTAGAGAGGGTTTAAGGAGGCAAGTGGGAGCACAGAGAGATGAGCGAGGGAAAAAAGGAGGAGAAAGGAAAGAAGGTCTTAGTGAGATTGAAATAGGCACGTGGGGAGAATGGAATAAACAAAAAAACGGGAACAGGTGCATGGGAAGAATGAAATAAATGGCAACTGATCACCAACCAGCCTGACCCTCATTTTCTCCTTTCTCCGCCCATGGCTTAGGCTGTCCATGGTGGGGAAGCAGTGTGAGACCACTGAACGCAGGTGGGAGAGAGTCGAGGAATTCCTAGTCCTTTGGTGATTAGACAATTACTATCTTTAGTTAAGAAGCTGTGAAGGTTTATATGATACTCAGTTTCCTGTGGTTAATTGGCTATCTTTAAGGCAGTTGGTGCAGCTGTCTTCCAGCAGGTTCCTTGACAGTCCCTTACTTCCTGTCCGTGTCTGGGACGTTTCATCTTGCTACCATTCTTTGCTGGGTCTGTCTTTAACTGAAGTCTAGTCATGCACAATCAAGAAAGTCAGGAGTCAGCTTTAGCCAATAAGAACTATGGAATGGATAATGTTCACACTTTCTCCTATGATGAAAGCTATTGACTTTGAATCTTGTGAGACAATTCCATATGACTCCACAAATGGTTTTACTTAGTGACAATCACCATGATGATGTTTTTTTTCTGTAACTCTCCCTTCTCTGCATTACACTCCTCATTCATTCATCACTGCTTTTTAAGTGGACAGTAATCCATAACTAAATAATAAAATAAAGCTCTCTTAAAATCTGTTTTCTGTGAAAGTCCCAAAGCATCAATAAATAATTTGAGAATTTTGCCCAAATTTTACTTAGAAAAGTAATATTTAGAGTTAAAAAATTAAACAACTAACTTCCAAAATATCCAGCAAACTTTGATAAGATGACAATGTTGATCACTAGAGAAGAAACCACTATAAAAAAAGATAGTTGGAATTCACCACTCTGGATAAAAAACTGCATGCTGAAAATAGGTAAAGGAACAAGCAGGATTACTTTAAGTATCTATATTGCAAACCAGTCATTATGTCCAGGAGAGATAGAAAGACAGGGGCACACATACACACATTCACACACACACACACACACACACACACATCCAGACAGAGAGAGAGAGAGAGAGAGAGAGAGAGAGAGAGTGTATTGCATGAATTGCATGGTGATTCAATAAATAAAGGAAAGTAATATGTTGATCACTTGTTTTCCTGGTGGTTGGAAGTACAATTGTTTATTAATTCATAATTTGTAAATTCTTTATTATTTGTATATTTTCATCTTCATATTCCCTTCAAAATGCTATTGGGATGAATAGTATTCATAGATTATTTTTAAAAAAATACATTTGGGATCAGAATGATAGTATAGCAGATATGATGCTTGCATTGAGCGCAGAATCAGAAGTAAGCCCTGAAAACCACTGGAAGTGGCCACAAAAAATAAATTTTTTACAATATTTTTTAACTTCTAAGTTGCAAAAAAATTTAATGTAGAGCCAATCTTTGTTTCACACAAGTAGTACTCACCATGTGAGAGAGCAATATATTGAAAGAGTAGTATTCACAACACTTTTATTTAATAAATACTAAATGTATATCCCAACATATACCTAGTAAAATAAAATTTTCAAATTTATTAGATTTAGTCAAACTAAGATAATAATTAAGATTTATGTACATCTAGCTTAACATTCTTACTCATAAACAGTTTCTCCAATTTTAAGTAACACAGGGACTTGAATTGTTGATCATCACATTTACAGTTTTCTCATTTAAAATGGTTTAGAATATTCTCATCATGATTTCCAAAGTTGTCAAATTAAAATCACATAGATTTACAAAGAGACATTGAGTAACGAAATTTATTTTTTACATTTTCTAGTGTTGAAATCACCTGTTCCCCACCTAATTTCTTTATTGAAGCTGAATAGTATTTTATAAAGCCAGTAGACTGAATGATTTCAATTCATATAAGTATCATTAAATCTTGACCTGAGCATCTTAATTTCACAGTAGCTTGTTTTGCTCTCTCTCTCTCTCTCTCTCTCTCTCTCTCTCTCTCTCTCTCTCTCTCTCTCTCTCTCTCTCTCTCTTTGCGGTAGGGAGTTTGCCTTGCGAGCGGCAGACCCAACTGACCTGGATTTAATTCCTCCGTCCCTCTCAGAGAGCCAGCAAGCTTCTGAGAGTATCTTGCCCACACAGCAAAGCCTGGCAAACTACCCGTGAGGTATTCGATATGCTAAACACAGTAACAACAAGTATCACAATGGAGACATTACTGAGCCTGCTTGAGCAAATCGATGAACAATGGGAGGACAGTAACAGTGATAGTGATAATTTAAAAACATAATAGCGGTCAGAATGATAGTACAAGGGGTAGTATATAAGCCTTGTACACAAATGACCTGAAATCAACCCCCCCACCAGGTCCCCCAACCCTACCAGGAGTGATGCTTGAGCACAAAGCTAAGAGAAAGTACTGATAACACCAAGGTATAGCCCACAAATCAAACGGAATCAATCAACCTGCTTTTCCTTGACTTTAAAATTATGAACTGCTACCTAAAGATGGATTTAGTTCAGTGTAAACATTAATGTCCAGGTTGTACTATGTGAACTGATGTATATGGTTTTCATATTTCTTTAATTTTAAATAATTACTTGTGAAACATTTGCTTTTGCCCATTTTTTTTAAAAACTTCTACACCAAAAATAAAGATGCTCAGGAAGAAAACCACATTAATATAGCATTCACTTTAAGAATCTAATTTGCAGAGAGAGTATTTGCAATGAATTTTATAAATTACCACAGGGAAAAATGTCTATAACTTAACATTAAGTTTTTCTCTAAAACAAATGATTCAGGAAGCAGGTAAAAGTGTGTCTACTTTTACTCACTAGAACCCCACCCCATGATTGGTATGCAGTTGTAGTTCTATAAATACTTTGATTCATGTACAGAAGGATATATTATTTATATGACTTTACCAAAATATCCTTTGAGACATAAAATTGGTAATTCAGACAGTGATTTCTACTGTGGGCTGTTTGTCTACATGCAACATAGTAATTGAACAATAATTAAATTGTTTCCATATATTCACTTTATTCAAGCATTTAAAACCACAATGAATAGCTACAGTCATTGACCATTAATTTTCCTGTTTGTAGTTCTTGAACAACATCTTAGATTCGTTAATCAAATAGACTCCAGGTTGGCCACAAATCTTAAATGAACATTCAATACTGTCAAGACAATCTTAATAAATTCCCCAGCAACATACACTTGCTCACATTCTAAGATGACTCTTTCATACTATTTCTTTTCTCTTCAAACTCTTTATCTTCCTTTAGTTCATATCCTGACCTTATCTCATATTGCATTCAGAAAATATATGTTGATAATTGAGAAATAACTCATTTTTCACTGACAAATGCATCCATATATGAATCTAATTTCCCATACCCTGCCTTTATTCCAATAATAGAAGATATGTCTCTTTTCTAAGTTGAACTTCTTATACGTACTCTTCACTCTCAATGTTTTAGAGCACCTTTCTGAAATAGATTTTCTATAGTGCCATTAGAGAATTACATATATGTGTATATTAGATATATATATCCAATATCAATTTAAAAAATCTCGCCTACTCTACTTTTAACTACAATTCCACTTGGTATCCAATTGCCTTAATAATACATACAGTTAATATATATTGCCTACATGATGTTTATTTTATTTATAATTTCTCACTTATCCTCTCCACCTTAATTCTATCTGACCATTATTTAATTACAACAGGCTATGAAAGTCTCATACACATTACAAAGTTCATCCTTTTCCCCCTAATTCTATTTATTCTCAGTTTTCTTTTCCTACAGTTATCAACTATCTCAATAGGCTTTTTTCTGAAGACTGAAATGCACAATAAAAAGTGTGGAAAAATTAAATATGTACATGGTTATGATACCACTGCACAGGTTACAAAATAGAATATTATTTGTACCCTAGAAGTCACTGTCACTGTCCTGTCCTCCCGTTGTTCATTGATTTGCTCAAGCGGGCCCAGTAATGTCTCCATTTTGAGACTTGTTGTTACTTGTGTTTGGTATATTGAATACGTCATGGGTATCTTGCCAAGCTCTGTCGTGTGGGCAAGATACTCTAGGTAGCTTGCCGGGCTCTCCGAGAGGGGCAGAGGAATCAAACCCGGCTTGGCCGGGCTGGCTGCGTGCAAGGCAAACGCCCTACTGCTGTGCTATTGCTCCAGCCCCAGATGTTACCTTAATAAATTCTGCAAATGCAACTTTTTAATTTTTTTTCTAATGAATTTGTGTGTGTGTGTGTGTGTTGGTTGGGAGGGGTATATTCTTTCCAAAGTGTTCAAAAATTTTGAAGCCACTTTTAGCAACAATCTGATTTGTAGTCTGATGATTCAATGTTCAAGCCTGGCACTGCTAGGGGCAAGAACTGGGGTCAGAATCTCCTGGGCCACATCTAGAAGTGTATGAGGGTTTCTGTAATGCCAGGAATCAAACTTGGGGCCATGAATATGGATATCACATTCATTTGATCTATTTCTGAGCCTTTAATATTCCTTATTAAAATTATATACTATAATTATGTATTTCACAATAGATCATTGTATACTAATTTTTGCTCAATAAATATATGAGAATAGGTGTGAAGTATGATTTGTATATAGACACATGGTCATAGTTGTCTATTCTCTTTAAACTATTTGTATGAATAGTAAAATTTATTTATGGCGATGGATGTGGCCTGGGTGGTATATGTTATGTATGTGAAGTTCTAGATTCAGTACACAGTTCCACATGTCCCCCCAGTTTGCTAACATACACACGAAGTACTGGATATAGACCTAGTGGCTCTTTGCTGTAGGAAGTCCAGCTTGAATAACTCCCAAACATGCTATTTACACATTCTACTGTTGATATTTTAAATTAAGAGGTACACTAACTCTTTTCAAGTTTATTGTTTTCTTCTCTTCATCAATCTACATCACGATAAAAATCACAAATAAAACTTGAAATTAAAGCTTTTACTTTAAATATATTCAGCATTTTATCAGGAGATATATTTGCTGTGTGATTATCAATTTTTATGATGGTCCTTATTTTTAAGAGTCAACAGAAACATCAATCAAATGACCCGAATGTTTTTAGCAATTGACAAACTAATTATAAGATGTATACAGTGATACAAAATGCTATGAAGAGCAAAGCCAAATCCAGGTAGAGTGAATGGGTATTGGCAAAAACAATCAAGTGAAAGTGATTACCTGTTTACTCAAGTCACTGAACCCAGCAATTGGGGGATAGCCCTTGAGGCACTTCTTTGTGCATAACCAGCCTAGGGTTGAACCTCAGTACACTATATGGTCACTGCTATTAATAGTGTATCCTGTCATTCTAACATGCTAGGTCCACAGGACCCACAGGAATGTCGGCCATGGAAGTCCACACAATCATACTCATTGTGCACTGTGATGGGGAAGGAGGACAACCCCTCGAGATATCGTGAGTATGTGGAGCCTTAAGAAAAAACAAACACTCCAGGAGTCTCTGTTAGGTCAACACTCGCTTTATTGCAAACAGACTTAGGTTTATATACCTTAAGAGAAAAGGGGCACAATGGATGAACACGGCCTAAGGGATTTTTCTGCACAAGCCCACCAACAGTCTAACAGCGTGGTTTGGTTCCTAATTCTCACTAGCTGGATGGCAGTTAGCGTGCTCAACAGTCCCTGATGTTTTGTTTTAGACATAGTAACCAGACGTTCATCTGGCTGTCTGAAGAGGCAGGGAGGGGTCGCTACCGGGAAGCCAATGGGGCCCTGCATGGGGAAGGACCCACAACTACTTGTCCCCTTGGGCCAAGGTTCCAGGGCTCACCCTCCATCCCAGTTGTTTCCCCAATTATTCCCTGCAGCATCCCATAATATCTTGAACAGGAGCAATTTAAATATAATATATGTAACAAAGTGGGCATGAAATCAGAAAATATAAGTATGAGGTATACCCCTTTTTTATTGAGACACTATGATTTAGGACACTTTCAGTGGTAGTGTTTCATGCATACAATGGTTTAACACTATACCCACCACCAGAGTATTGTAAGATATTGCTGTTTTATTATTAGTTGTTAACTGTAGCTTAAACTGTCCTGCCTGCCCTAACTTATATAACATATGACACATGTATGTGGATGAATAAATTCAAGCATACTACAATATAGTCAAGATCATGTTTCAGTCAAGAATGAATTGTAATACGCTAGACAATTAACACTTTTTATTTAATATCTAAGCAGTGATCCTAATTTTTGATATTTTATATACCTGTTGTAATAAACATTCTTTTATTACTTTGATGCTTAGCATTGCTAGACTAAAAAAATAATACTAACTCAAACTAGTGACTAATAAGCTCTCTGAATCTATCTTATGAAATAATTTGAGGCTTTATTTTAGTCTTTAACACTATTGCAAGGTCTAAAACTGTTTAAAAATGAACATGAATGTGGGGAGGTATGGAAACAGGGAATACTCAGTACTGCAAATAAGAGCTATTATGAAATTGTTATGTTAGCATGTAAATATTCCAACATATCATGTTTTATACGGTAATAAACATAAACTTATAAACACGTGTTAGCAAGTAAATCTATTGTACAATGTCACATATAATATCCCTCAAAGGAGATTTTAATACCTCTTCTGTTCTTGCGATTGTTGGTGCAATTGTTGTTGCAGTTGTTTTTTGCTTTGGGGGCCTCATCCAACTGTGCTCAGTACCTTATCTGCTGTACTATTTTTGTGGTCCCTCTTAATTTCTTTTTGAATCATTTTAAACTACTCTCGAGGCATCTGAAATGTGCACAATCCAAATATCAAACACTACATTTACGTACAACTTCGCTCCTTTAAATAAATAATATAATCAATAAAATTATATTTTAAGTCTAAAGATTTGTTTTTATCTTCTTTACAGTGTCTTTTACTCCACTATTATGAATTTCCTGATAATAATGTTTCTTATGGAGTGGCCTTCTCCCTTATTCCCACTTTCAGTGGTTATTCATTTTACAACATTTTGTTTTCTTCTTTATAGTGGACCCCATGATAATTCTAGTTCCTTCAGATCTTTTCCCATGAGGTACAGTAACACTCAAAATTCACAGACTATTCTATGCATTGTGGCAGATTTATGTTTTGTGTGGTAATGGCCTGTAATTGCTTCATATATGCTAACCTTGCTAAACCTTCCAAAACTAGTTTTTGAAGATAAATGACATAGAAACTTGGCTTGTCCTTTCTGTGTAACTTCAATTGTAAAAAACAATGGAAAACATATAGCCAGAACCTGATGATTGAAAAATGACTGAAATAGATTGGAATTAAGTAATACTTAAATAAAATTGATGATATTATGAAAACTAGCAATGTATTCCTATTTAAAACATTAAAAGAAGAACATACTTTCTTGCCTACATTTAATATCCAATTTGCATCCCAGAGCTCTCAACAGAAACAAAACTTATAATCTGTTTGCAAAATATTCCTTCCTTCTTCCCATCTTGCCACCACAACTCTGTGATATACAACCCTTGTCTATTACCCCTTTATAGCTGTTTTGTTAAAGTTCATACCGTAAAGACCTGTAAAAGAAATTTATGGCTCCAGGGATTACAGCAAATTCTAAATAACCATAACAGGAACATGAAGCATTAATTAAAGACACTAGAGTCTAAGTTATAACAGGAATTCTGACATTTAAGGTCCTAATACCATGTAAATTTTAAATGCTATGACAAACGGAGAGTAATTTGATGGTCAGGGTGGTATAATGGATACCTTCATACCTTTGTCAAGAAAAAAAAGTGCTTGTCCTTGCTCTAATCCTGTACAGGGTCTTCAGGGCTCCATCATAAAACAGTTGACGCCTGAGTATTTTTGTGATAACTCATATATAAGCCAATCTTTTGCTAAGTATACCAGAGATTAAATACCAACCTTCAACATTCACACTGATTTCAAAAAAATAATTTACACTTTTAGTTCACTGAAAAACTTTCATTATTTTCTTGGTGCAGAGTCATATTTAAAGTCAGGTCATCGAAAATGAAATCATACACAGGGCAATTTTTGCCCAAGAATATGCCAATGCTTGCCTAAAAGAGGAATGGAAAATACTTTATATATTTTGAAATAATCCACATAGAATAGTAGAGATTAACATATCTGTGTGTGTTTGTGTGTCCAATAACTAGTACCCTGGTTCCAATATTAAAATTCTATACTGTACATATTTGTTGAGTGTATGTTCAAAGAAACAATCCTTAAAGCTCAAATGCACAGCAAATATACATCTATGTTCCATTCCCTCTTGTTCCTACATTAATTCCTTCCCAGCAGAACAAATTGCTTTCTCACTCTGAAATTCTCTGGCATACGTAGTACCATTTGTTTGTTATGTGTCAGATTTTGTTTTATATTGTTATATTTTGTGTGTATAGCTGATTCTGTACGAAAATTACAAGATAAGAACGATAACATAATTTTTATGTGCTGTACACTTGGCACTGGCTTTGAATATATTAAGCTCTTAATAAATATCTGTTGGTTGATTAATTAATTTACCACACCTGCTAATTGCAAAGTGATATCATTTGTCATTAACAGACATATAAATGGATTACAAAAAAATCCTGTGAATTTAAATATAATCAAACTGAGGACAAAATTAGCATCAGCGTATACAATCACTCTTACATTCATTCCCTCCTACACTTTTTATCTACTTATTCCTCACTTACAATTCAGCTACTTTCTTGCCTTCTTTCCCTTTTCAGCTTTGTGCTGTTATTTAATATCTCACCAGTTGTGTAATTTCAGCTCCCAGATTGAATAAGACGTTCCCTCCAGTGGAACCCTCACCTTGACAAATAGCCAAATAGTAATTATTATTCCTTTCAGGGGTTGAGCTATGGAATCATGCCTGCAATATCCCAAGCTTGAGTGCCTAGAAATTTATGCTATACTTCCCTGTGTCGTAGTTTCCATCTGAGATCGTATTTCAAGCCCTCTCAAAATTTTCCCCCCAATATGATTAAGATAATTCCTTTATGAAGTTGGAGGCTGAGGGAGACGTTCAGAAAGAAACTTGCTGTTTCATATTTTTGCAAACTTGCTCTCCCCATTTCCTTTCCTATCATTTTTGCCGCACTGAGAGGGAGAATTAATTTTCCAATGGTCTCTAATTTTTTCCTAAATGTGTGACCTCCATATTAATAGGAGCCAGAGGACTCATTCATCATATCTGGTCACTGTGAAACTGACATTTACAGGGTGGAATGTTTCTCGCTCAGGACAAATGGGTATCATTTGTAAAACATGCCGCACCCAATCGTAGGCTCCCATGGCTCTCAAACTACATTTTTAAGCAACAATATAAACCATTCCCCAAACTGAAAGGTCTTTTCAAATATTTACTGCCTACCTATGGAATTTTTATTCTGCTGGCTGCTGCTATCAATAATCCTGGGAGCTCCAAGCTAAGTGTTGTGTGTGACCTCTAAGGAAAGTCTTAGTGCTGCAGAATGGAGGAGGAGGGTTCAGCAACCTGCTTTATGTTCCTTTCTAGCTCCCACTACAGAGACAAGGATAATTGTGGAATACTTATTTTATCTTTATTATAAATACTCTAAGCTTGCATCCGCAAGCGTTTTAAATGACTTTCCACATCATATTGAATTTTCTTGCCTACTTCCTTCATGAAGGATTTTCATTACCACAACATACTGTGATCTTGCATTTAACATTCTGTTCTTACTTTCCTAAAACCCAATTGAAAGTTCAGGTCCCCAGTCTATTGGATATCTTAATGATCTTAACTCAGATTCCTTTTGTCATACTGGGGACAGATCAATTGCTTTCCCTAGGATGCTGCAAATTTGTGAACTTTGTGTTTTGTGATATGTTCTGTCTCATGTTTCTATAGTCAAATAAAATGCCACTTATGTCAGTATGAAAATTCAGTACTTGAATTTATTTTCACCAAAAAAATAAAGTTTTCACAGCTATAATTTTAAGAGTTTCAGTAAATTATTTCCCCTTTTCCCTTTTTTTCTTTCTCTCTCTTCTCTTACTCCATTTTTTCTTCGCCATCTCAAAAGGAACTGTATA
The DNA here is from genome assembly GCF_029834395.1 of Sorex fumeus. NCBI lineage: Eukaryota > Metazoa > Chordata > Mammalia > Eulipotyphla > Soricidae > Sorex > Sorex fumeus. The sequence continues at coordinate 43,119,929 of NW_026606185.1, read as the reverse complement.
TTTTTCATGGTGCACATAGAGCAGTTTTCACCTCATTTTTAATATCTGAATGTAAACCCAAATTTCAAGTTCTAATTAGAATGTTTGTACTTTAAGAAACCTGAGTTCCTTCTCAGAGGAATCTATGGTACGAAAGAGTTACATTGGATTTAACTCATGTCCTTCCTAGAGAATTTCTCTTAATTAAAATATAATTGCTCTGTCTTAAAAAACAAATGGCAATTCTTGGGTTATAATTTATAGTGACCCATGTTTGTTACTGCTTGTAAGTTTACCCTGAGGTCAAAACTAAAACGTTGTTCATTCAGTTCATTCAGGTATTAGATTTGACAAGAAACAAGACAGGTGGATCTCAGTCCTGTAGAATTTATATTATGAATAAATCAGTCATAATAGAAAGGATCTCTGCAATAATACTGCCTTATGAAGGACTAAATATGATAATGAGTTAATATGTATGAAGTACTTTCTACACTGCCTGACAGTCTCGAACATTCAATAACTGTTAGTGGCCAGCATTCTGCATATTTATGGATTTTGAAATTTCATAACAATGAAATTAGATATCAACATTTCACAGAATAAGATAAATAAGCATAAGGAAGGATCAAATAGACTGTGTAAGGAAGTATTATGCAAAATATCAAGGAGTTAGAATTATAGTACGGAACTTTTTCACCCAGAAATCTAGAAAGTTTTTGGTTTTTATGTGTGAACTTTATAATTATAGTTATGTATACATGTATGTGAAAATTGTTGTATGCTTTGACATTGTTTCCATATATATGGAAAATACAAAGAATTGTTAATACATGTTTAAAATTTCTTCCCTGTGTAATCATCACTTGACAAAAGTATACCATTTTTCTGTAAACTGTGGGTCTCTCCACTGCTCCTATTCATTTATAAACAACTTCTATCCATGGAAAGTAGCCATTTTAAAACATATCAAATCCGTAATTTACAGTTTTAGCAGATAATTATATATTATTAATAATGGAGATTAGATTTTCCTCCTGGGGGATATTATAAGCAAGAATCATAGCCTAATTTCATCATTGTTACTTTTCTCATGAATCAAGTGTAAAGTGTCTACAATGGATGAATCACTCCAGGCTTTCTATTTGGTTGTATCGGTCTATTTAATTACCATAAACCAAAAATCAGACTATCCCAATTACTCTAGATTTAAAAGAAGATTTACTTTCTTACTCTCTGATTCTATAAATCCAATTACCTTATTGCTATTTCTTCAAATATCTCTTGATAACTCTTAGCACTTTGTCTTGATATACACTTTTTGAAAACTGTTTATTATTAAATTCAATTCAATAATTGTATGATTAAAGATGCAGTTTTTGTTTGATGTTTCATAGTGTCTATAAATTAAGAAGCACTGACAGCTATAAGAAGTTTGTATTCTCAAGCCATAAAAATGTTATATATTTCTCTTTCATTAAGAACAGTTTGATATCGCATAAAAGCATACCACTCTATAGAGATCTAGAATATGATATTATATATTTTTAAAATTTGTTTATTTTATTTCTAACATTATCATTTTAAAAGTTCTATTTATATTTTGTTTGTTATCAGTGTTTCAAATGCAATTAATGCTTGAATATTAACAAATATTTTTAAATTTCTGAAGTGCAATCTTTTTCTGTAGATTACTTTAGAATTTCTATATATAGAATAAAATTTCTGCGAATGATGAGTTTTATTTTTCCTTTAACCTTTCTCTATATAAATTCTTATTCATCTTTTTTGCTGCTGTACATTCACATACATATAATTGGCATTATTTATAATTTCTACAGTTTTTAATTTTTTTTTTACTTTTTATGTTTCTAAATCTAAAAATCCTTTCTGTCTTACTACCCAGAACAGTGCTAAAAAACTTTTTGAGTTGACAAAAGAACTCAACCAGGAGCATATCTTTTATGTGCAAATTAAAGAAACTTCTGGAATACCTCTTTTTTCATCATACAGGCCCGTAGGCAATAATGGCTCAGCCATAGTCATCAAAGGACTATTCCCCAATTTACCAGTGGTCTCAACCATATTTAAAGTGACTGCCAGAAGAATTAAAGTAGATATAAACTCAGACGGACATATTAAAACAACGTTTTGGTTATTTGTAAAGACTCCAAATATAGGGACAATTGTACGAAGTCAGTTCTTAGCTCTCTGTAAAAAGACAGGGTTTCCATAAGGAAATCACCTAGAATTGCTACATAGGATGCCTCTAAACACATGCCTACCTTTCATGTGATATTTGCAATGCCTTACTCTCTCCCTGTTTCATAACCCCTGTTCTCAGGAAAGCAACTCCCTCCTTCACAGTAAACTGAAAGGATTGGTAAGATGGTTCGTGTGCACCTCTTTTGAAGTTTGACCCCTATGGAAAAGCCAGTGATAGTAATTTCAAGGTGAAAGGTGGAGAAGCATCTGGGTACGAAGTGCAACTTGATATATCTTACTAAGACACTGCTCTCTCTCTCTCTTTCTCTCTCTCTCTCTTTCTCTCTCTCTCTTTCGGATTATAGTACAGGTGTGTATTCTACACAGCAGCATTTCATTGATTTCAAAATGTCATTCTTGAGTTGGCTGATATAATTGCTAGTCTTAGATGCAAATCATTAAAAATATCATCTTGCAAAGAATTTCTTGAGGGGTGCATCTTCATTTGGTTACTTTGAATGTCTCTTTGAATAAAGTTAGAAAGTAAAATCAATTTATAAATAAATAAATATTCAAACCAATCTATGTAAACTGTTTGCCTTGGTCTGCCTTCCCTTGCCATGGAAACCTAGATAAAGGGCATGAATGAGATTCTCCCTTTATGCTTTCCTGACTGGTAAGTGATGTGCAAGATCTCGTTTCTAGAAGCTTATTATGCATGCAATAAATGTTGTTCTCTTTAGTCTTTCCTATGCTTCATCTTGTAAGCAGACTAACATATTATATAAAATAATGAAGAATTGTATGCATATGTATTTTGTTTTTAGTATCTCCAACTTTTAATACAATCTTGAATAAAGGGTAGAGCAGCAATCTCACTTATTTCTCACTTTAACAAAAAATACTGCCTTTGCATTATGGTTATTTTTTTACTGGTGCTGGCTTATTCTTATTGTTAAAGTAGTGCATTTAAGACAGATAAAACAATTTAATTGTCCTAGTTATGTACTACACATTCAATGACAAATTGTTGAAATTATTAATTTTCTTTTATCTTTTATTTGGTAATACGTTTCTCCTTAGCTATATACATTGAAATATTTATGTTGATTTTTAAATTTTCCATGGGACTTTATCCTTGAGCTTAACCCAATTTGGTAATGGATCTTCATTCATTTTGTACAATTTAACATACAGTTCTAGATAGTTTTTAGTGATATTTTTATTTATATTCTTGGAACTATTTAGTAATGCTCCTTCATTGTTAATTTTTACCAAATTTCATGACAAGTTTTAAATACATTTCTAAAATATATTGTGGAATATATCTTCTGTTATTCTCTCAAAATTAGCATAATATTAAATATTTATATTATTTTTATTTTTAAGGTAGAAAACTTAAGCATAGTGTCATCATCTAAAACCAGTGGTAGAGTTTTTAAAATTTGAAATTGTATTTTTAAATACTATTTCTTTATCATAAATGTATTTAATATTGTATTTCTCCCTGAATAAGTTTAAGTAATTAATTTCTCTATTCAACATGAAACACTTTAATTTTATTAACATAAATTTGTTCAGAATGCATTCTTTTAATAACCACAGGATCTATAGTGATGTATTCTTCATCAGTTCATAAATAATAACTTAATTAAGCCTTTATTTCTCCCAGTGAATTTTTCCTAAAGTTTGTGAATTTTAGTAATCTACTTAAGGTAAAGCTTTGGGCGTTGTTAAATACTCGAATGCAATAAATATTTTCTTTTTTTCAAGTTATGTTCATTTTTACTATATTTTCCTCTATTATCTTTATTTATTATTGCATAAATGTCTCAAAGTGTATTTTATTAATATTCAGTTTTTTCTAATATGTGCAATAAGCTATAAATTATTATTAATATTTAAACATTTACATTGTTACCCAATTTATTTAATTGTAAAAGAAATTAAAAATATTAACCTTTAAAATTTGGATGTTCAAAAAATGCAAAATAAGATCTTAAGCTAATACAAAGAAAAGAGATTTGTAAAATGTGCATTTGATTAAGGACTTAGACTATAGAAATTACCAACACAATTCATTAAGATAAATGCATTTCAAACTGAAAAGAATACTTAATTGTGTGCTTTCATTAAAAAGATACACTAATGGCAACAAATATGCATTGAAAAAATACTTAACTTCATCAATTTTAAGAGAAGCAAAAACTCCTGGAAGGTGCCACTCCATATCTATAAGTACAAATAATTAAAAAAAAATTGTGAGTCTGTTGAACAACTAGAACTCTAGTATACTATTGATGAAATGCAAAATTTTAGGTGCTGTTATTAAAGTGCTTGGCAGTTTCTAATAGTCACTTAGTCACTTAACTTCCCGTTAGTCGTCGATTTGCTCAAGTGGGCGCCAGTAACATCTCCATTTGTCCCTGTCGCGTGCTAGTGTAGCCCAATGGCATCTCTTCGCTCCGGGAACATGGAGGGCCTCAAACCGATCGTTCATGATCTTGACAAAGAAGTCTGACCATCTGGTAGGTGGGCGGCCACGCGGTCTCTTGACATCCCGTGGAATCCAATCAGTAACAGCTCTAGTCCAACGGTCGTCTTTAAATCTCATTACGTGACCAGCCCATCTGATTTTCGACACCTTGGCATATGAGACAGCGTCCCTGATCCTTGATCTTCGATGGATGTCAGAACTCCGGATTCGTTCTCTCATTTGAGTGAAACGTGATATTCCAAGCATAGCTCTTTCTATTCTTCTCTGGGAGACCTGAATGGCGTTCTCATCTTGTTTGCGTAGGGCCCAGGTCTCTGAGGCATATGTTAATGTAGGAAGAACAGTGGAATCAAAGAGATGTGCCCGGAGCTGGAGGTTCTTCGTCCTCTTAGCTATTTCTTCGACGTTCTTGAAGGCGTTCCAAGCCGCTCTCTTCCTCCTGCGCAGCTCGGGTGCCAGGTCATTTGTCATGTTGACCTCTCGACCTAGGTACACATAGCTGTTGCATTCGGAGATGGTCATTCCATTGAGAGCGAATGGGGCGTCAGGAACAAGGCTGTTTCTCATAAACATTGTCTTCGTAAGATTCAGCTGTAGTCCTACCTTTCCACACTCACGGTCAAAGTCGGCCAGCATTTGTGCCGCTTGGCTGATGTTTGGTGTTATTAAAACAATGTCATCAGCAAAGCGGAGGTGGTGTAGTTGCCGACCATCTATCTTCACTCCCATTCCTTCCCATTCCAGTCGTCGCATGATGTTCTCGAGGGTGGCACTGAAGAGTTTCGGTGAAATGGTATCACCCTGCTGCACCCCTCTCTTGACATCAACGATCACTTCTTTGTAGAATGGTGAGATCCTGGTAGTGAATCCGCAATACAGCTCACGGAGGATCCTGATGTATTGGGCTTGAATGCCCTGATTGGCTAGGGCTTCCATGACCGCTTCTGTCTCAACAGAATCAAAGGCCTTCTTTAAATCAATGAACGTTAAGCAGAGCGGCATCTTGAACTCCCGAGAAACCTCAATGAGCTTGGTTACCGTGTGGATATGGTCGATGGTGCTGAATCCTTTGCGGAACCCTGCTTGCTCGCATGGTTGTCCTTCATCTAGTGTTCTGCCAATCCTATTCAGGATGACTCGAGTGAACAGCTTGTAGATGACAGACAATAGGCAGATCGGGTGATAGTTGCCAATGTCATGGATGTCTCCCTTCTTGAACAGTAGTACGGTCCTGCTGGTTTTCCATTGGGACGGAACCTTGCATTCAGACAGGTAGCGAGTGAAGAGCCGAGCCAGTGTATTGATGAGTACTGACGGCAGGTTCTTCAGGTGTTCAGGTCTGACCTTGTCTGGGCCGGGTGCTGTTTGCTTCTTTACCAACGAAATGGCGTGTCGGATTTCGGAAGGGAGAACGTTAGGAACGACATACCCATCCTGTGGAATTTGGTATGTCGGCAAGTGGACATGGCTATCGAAGAGATTTGAGTAGAAGTCATGGATAATCTTCTCCATTGCCATTCTGGAGGATGTGATGGATCCATCAGGACATCGGAGGGCAGTCATCTTGGTCTTATAGTTGGCGAAGGACAGGCGGGCGTTACGAATACTTTTCCCGGCTTCTGCCGCATCTACCAGTACTTCTGCTCTTCTCTCTTTGAGGTCTTCCTTGATCGCATCTCTGCACTGCTTTGCAAGCTCGGACGTTAGTTTGCGGTTGCCTGAGGCATGCGCCAAACCACGCTGGCGAATTAGCTCAAGAGTTTTCGAAGATAGGCGACTTTTTGTGGCTATCTCTCTCTTGGCGTTCCTCGCACATTCATGGAGGTGTTGAACCAGTCGATCGTATTCCTCGTCAATGTTGTCAACAATGGCATCTTCCCATGTTGCCGCAATAGTACCAAAGAGTTCCCAGTTGGTGTTCATTCTGGGAGTTCTCTTTTTGAACTTTGCAGCCCTTTCTCCCCGCTCTGTGAAGTAGAATTTTGCACGAAGGAAACGGTGGTCCGATCCCGTTCGAAATTTTGGGACAACAGCGACATCAGTCAGGCAAAACCGTCGATTGAATATGATGTGGTCTATTTCGTTGTGGAATCGTCCACCGGGAGACTCCCATGTCCATCGTTTAGATTCTGCCTTCTGGAACTGTGAGTTACCATGAATGGTCTTGGTCGACATGATGAACTCAGACAGTCTCAGACAGGCAGTTTCTAATAGAATCAAGCATATTTTCATGGTCCACAGAAGAAATAAAGAAAAATCTGGAAGCAAACTGTTGAATGAATTTTCAAAATATGGCATATTTAAAAACTTAATACCTAGCAATTGCAAGAAATGAATTCCTGGTATACTAATGCATTTATTAAGTACTATGCTAATTGACTCTGTGCCAGGTTGTTTTCACTTGGGTCACCCCAGAAGGGGGTGGGTGAGAGCCCTCCTCACCCCAAGGGACCCAGCCCCAGCAGCCGACCTCCACTACCCAACCACTGCCACGTGAAGCGGCCACACAATGCAGTATAAGACACTTCCTACCCATTGTCCATAATTACAACACCATGTTTGATGGGGTTCAGACTGTAGGTAACAAATCATAGAGAAAAATGTATATATATATGCCTCTCAGGCAGCCCGGCAAGCTACTGAGAATATCCTGTCCGCATAGGCAAAGTCTGGCAAGCTCCCCATGGTGTATTCAATAGCCAAAACCAGTAACTATAACAGGTCTCATTCCCCTGACCCTGAAAGAGCCTCCAATCATTGGGAAAGATGAGTAAGGAGAGGCTGCTAAAATCTCAGGGCTGGGAAGAATAGAGACGTTACTGGCACCTGCCAGAGTAAATCTATAAACAATGGGATGACAATGATACAGTGATGCTAACTGAAAGCTGTTAAACACAAAATATAGAATACTTCATTCTATTTACATACATTACAAAAGATAAAACCAATGACTGAGATGAAGGGTACATTGTTCAAGTGAAGACACATATGTTTAGAGTGTGGAGTCCTCACATTTGATTTCAACATCACATGGCTTCCTGACTACTATTTGAACACCATTAAGCATCAGTGGTCATGGACTATTGTCTCCAGAAAGCAGAAACAAAAATCACATAATGATTGAAAACCAGTCAGTGGCTACTACAGACTGAATGAAAGGAGAGAAAGAAGCTGATACCCAAATAGTATGAAAAAAGAAAATTCAGTAAGCTCTAGAAAATGTATGTGTGTGTATATATACATATATATCATTGTAGTTATTAATTTTATTATAGAATAAAATGCATTTTATGTTTTAGAAGCATATAAATACAAAATACATAAAGTATTTACATCGTGTAATTCAGAAATTGGGTAAATGTGGGCTAAAATGTGAATACATGAAAAATGATATATATTTTCTATTACTTTATAGTAAAATATTGTATATAGGTTTAGTCAAAATACACTAGAAAATTAGGGCTGATATGAAGTTAAGGCAAATTTCTCTTACTCAATTCCCTCTTAAGCTATTTTGATTATGTAGTCAGAAAAGTTTATTATTCATATATCTAGCTAATGCTTTTAATATCTGCTCTCCTTGGCTTAATTTGGTGACAAAATTGAGATATGTATTTTGCATAACGAAGTCCTATTAATAGTTTTATTCCAAAGAGTTTAAAATGAAGAAAATCCAGAAGCATAATTTCAACTAACTGAACATATTATTTAATGAAATATGTAGCAACTCTGAAAGTTGAAGATATAAAATTAGTTCAACTGGAATTATATTTCTTCTAGAGTTACTTTTCCCAATATGCCTTTCCACCATTATCCCAGATTAGAGTTGGCCAAAGGAAAAATTACATGCGATTTGGAAGATAGGAATGAAGCAAGAAACATTTTTAACTACTCTCATGGTTGGATTTGGTAAAAGATATAATGGCATATTCCAGTTCTGCATTCGTTCCCTTTATATCATATTTTTTTCTTAAATTTTTTTGTTAACCCCGTTGACCAGTAGTCCCACTTCTAGATAGTCGGAAGACAGACTGTATAAATATTAGCATAGCATCTTATAGACATACTCATTAGCTTCACCTCTATTGCCCTTTTCAGTGAATCTCTCAAAATAGTTGCTAAGTGAATCATTTAATGACCATCCTTCCTGAATATTGGCTTGTCTAATCCTTTTAAATGAATTAATAGCTAATTTCTGTAAATTACTTACCTTAGCTTGCATCCATAGCTGTTTTGCTTCCTTGTTTGCCCCTGAAAAAAATGAAATGACTTACTTAGTACCTATATATTTGTTGGATAAAATTGGCTTGTCCTTGATCCTCCTGCAGAAAGCTCAGGTTTATTGAGTTACTCCCAGCAACAGTGCTCCCAAGGCACACTTAATTCCATCAGGCACTAATAATCTCATATTGCTTTTCTCTTTCCTCTGTGTCCTTTGCATGGTTTATCAATGTCTTTTGGGTATAGGCACAGGAAAACAGCTGCTGTTATGCTTTTGTAACATGGGAGTTAATTGACTCCAAATACTATTCACTCCTGGGCATCCATTTTATTTACTTGACTTAAGCCTCAGTTGCCCTTATTTCCTAAGTTCCCTGAAAGGAACGTCCTAGAGAAGGACAAGGATGGACCCATGGCAAGCTTTATAAGTTACCCTGGCACTGAAAAGGGACAAGCTAAGTGTTGTAAGAAATTTAGAGCATGGTCATGGAACAAACTCTGCCATGACCCAAAAAGAAGTAACTGCTGGGGTTAGGGAAGACTAACCTGGCCTGAGAACCGTAGTCTGGGAGACATAACAAGATGCCCCCAGTAAGAGCCATCTTTTAAGCTTAATATATCTCTTACTATTTTCATACACAATGACTAAAAATATTAGTAAGAAGTAAATTTAACATGATAAACTGGATTACTAGCTAAGGAAAGGAGAAAGCAATAAGCCCTTTGGATGGAATCCTACCTTTTAGGGGATTTCCTAGCAATTTGGAGTGCTGAACCCGCAGATAAAATTTTATCCCTGAGTTAATCTCCTGGAAGAACTTCCCCTGAAGAAAGGGTTTTACATCTACTTATTGCTATGATAATGTTCAACTCCACTCATGTGAACCCCCATGCTTCATGATTTCAATATAACTATACTGTTAAAAAAAGTGAAGAGGGAAAAGAGAAATAAAACATCCCTGACTACCAATCAGCCTGTGACCACTGTTCCTTCTTCCCCATTTGTTCGTTCCTTCTTTGTTCTATCACCTTTGGCCGACCTGAGCAGGCAGTTACCTTGGCCACCGAATGCATCTGTCATGCACTCACACTTTTTGAACTAACAATTGTTGCTATTGTTAGAGAACAAGCAATGCATATTGATTGTAGCATTGTAGCACTGTCCTCCCTTTGTTCATCGATTTGCTCCAGCGGACCCAGTAATGTCTCCATTGTGAGACTTGTTACTGTGTTTTGACATTGAATATGTCATGGGTAGCTTGCCAGGCTTTGCAGCAATGGCAAGATACTCAGTAGCTTGTGGGGCTCTCCGAGAGGGAAGAAGAAATTGATCGCAGCTTGGCTGGGCTGACTGCATGCAAGGCAAACGCCCTACCACTGTGCTATCACTTACAGCCCACATATTGATTAGACATTACAATTTTTTTCATTACTTTCATCATTTTAAGGGATTATCAGATTGCATGAGTGAACTCTATGACAATGTAAAACTCTAATCATCATGCAGAAGGAACTTCAACCCTCGTAACTTTCTTCCTTTCTTTCTTCCTTCCTTCCTTCCTTTCTTTCTTTCTTTCTTTCTTTCTTTCTTTCTTTCTTTCTTTCTTTCTTTCTTTCTTTCTTTCTTTCTTTCTTTCATACAAATATCCCAAGTGTTGTTCAGGGGTTTTGGTGACCACCCTTAGCTATTCATGGTCCAGTGGTTCCATGCAAGGAACTGAGAATGTGATAGTTTATGACCTGAAATTCCAGGGCCCAAAAAGGGTCAGCAGCATGCTAATCCCTAATTTTTATATTATCTCTCCACTCCATAACGCAGTCTTTTTAGATGCTTCTTGATTTGTCCAGGATCTAAATTACTAGAAGAATGGATTGTCTACAAAAAATAAACATTGTGAACTAAGCTGTCTACATGATTTTATGTTCCACTAATTTAACTTATAATGTAGTGGCAGAACAGTGTGTAAGAAGTATAAAGGAGGGGCCAGAGCAATAGCACAGCGGGTAGGGCATTTGCCTTGCACTTGGCCAACCAGGTTTGATCTCCGGCATCCCATATGGTCCCTCAAGAACTGCCAGGAGTAATTCCTCAGTGCAGATCCTGGTATAACCTCTGAGCATTGCTGGGTGTTACCCAAAAAGCAAAAAAAAAAAAAAAGTATAAAGCATTTATATTTTCTTGAAGCTCACAGTCAAAACCAAAATTTCTTCTAATGGACTTAATTCCTTCCACCCTTAATTTAGGAAAACTATCTAGATCCCAACATGGAAGAACTGACTCCATTGCTTAATAAAAGTAAATTAAAAGTATTGAAGACTACCCCTGCCCTCAAGCCCAAATGACGAGACATTTTCATTGTGAATTTTATTTTGAGTGGAATATTTTATGTTAAAAAGTTACTGAAAATGTACTTTCAGTAACTCAATAGTTTCCCTTCTCTTTCATAATGTTATGCATCACCTTATACATGATCATACCCTTAACCTCCCATGATTTAAACTTCCCTACGCCGAGACAATAAATGTTAGAGATTTGAGAAAATGTATTAATTTCCTTTTGTTGTCCATATATTCCCATCCCCATTATTCAACTTGAATTTTATGCCCACTTAGAAGGGTAAAAAAAATGCTTTGTCCATTTGATTAACTTAATAGCTTCCTCCCTTCCTGTGTCTCTTCAGTTATTACTCTAAAACAAAGGTTTAAAAACCTATTTCATTACCAGGTACATCTGGAGAATTTGCTTCTTGAGCATCAAATGTATGTAAATTGAATTAAGAACTTTATGAGAATGGTCATCATCCATACCTATAGTATAAATGAAAAGTAAAATATGAACAAAAAGTAAGGTGGAGTTCACGCCCAATTCGATCAGCCTAATCAATGGCTGAATAAATAGCAATACTCCTACAAAAAATATATATATTTAATATGTTCAAGTTATATGTCCAAAATTAATAATCATCACTGAAATATTTGGAAATTCTAGAATATGAATTATTTATTCAATGCTCATTTATAGCACTTTTTAATTCATTGAGTACTCACAAGAGCTTAATGATCTTTCTTCAGATAAGACCTCTAAATTTCAAATAATTCTGATGTCATATCTTTGGATTGTATATTATTAATTTCACATTCTCTATGTTACTTCCAGAATATGATGATAGAAATAACCTGCTTTCCCTGTATATTAATTTTCCAATTTTTGATACTTACTGTAATTCTGTATCCAAATGAATTTTCAATACTTTTATGATGATCTGAAAAATTTAATAGATCAGTTATCTATTAAAATGTATTTATTTGATGTATCTTATATAAAAAAGACAATAAAAAGATTTTATTTACTTCAAAATGTTTTCAATATTGTCAGTGTGTGGCAAGACACCTCTCTCTCTCTCTCTCTCTCTCTCTTTCTCTCTCTCTCTTCCTTTTCACTCTCTCTTGCTGTCCTTCAAGTAAAATTGCCCTTTTATTCATTTTTGCTCTGCCCAAGACTGGCAGCTGATTTTGAAGTGTCAGACCATTATTTGTTTTTTTGGATGTTACCATTTATTGCAAGAAGGATAAAATCAATGTGACATTTCCAGAACAATGATAGATGACAATAGTGAGTGGTCTTTAAATGTGAAGGACTAATTTTTAAAAATGTCAGAAGTATACTGTTTCAGACTTCGTCAAAGATAAAGCAGTAAAATTTATAGAAGTAAAAACTAATATTTCACCATGTTACTTACAGATAAGGGAGCTATATTTAACAGTGTTATGCATTTGTCTAAATACTGCCTTACTACTAGCTAAAATAACTTCAGTTATAATGTTCTAGATATGTATATACTTGAGCCCAAGACAAAATTATAAAAGTTTTATATATGTAAAAGTGTTTGTGTACTTGTGTGTCATATATAAATGTAGTTTCTGCTTCTAGAAAAGGGTTTATTACACATGTAATCATGGATACATATATTATGCATTTTTATTTCCATGATCTAGTGTCTGAGCAAGTTACATCCCTTCTTGTGCATTAGCACACTCATCTTCTAAATAAAAATATCGATAGAATCAAACTCAGGTTAAATGGAAAAGTAAGGCAAAAGTGGACAACAGAGCCTGATGCATAGTAAGTACTTAATCAATGTTAACTTTTATAATTAATTACTTGAAGGGTAGTTGGACCACACTTCATAGGACAGAAATAAGCCAGTACTTATTTCTGGCTCTCTTCAGGAATAATTCCTAGGGGTTCTTAGCAAACTGTTTGTGCTGCAGGATCAAATCAAACCAGGTTGGACGAACATATGACAAGTGTCTTGTCCTCTTTACTATCTCTCTGACCCTAATTTCTAATTATTTTTAAAGGCATATCAACCACCAATTGTTCAAATAAGTAGAAGCCTTAAGATCACGGATTGTTATTGCTGTTATTCATGCATTGTAATTTGTCTTTAAATTTGTTTCACGTAGGGCCAGTTTGCAATTCAACTATAATATAAAATAACTAACTATAACTAACTATAAAATAACTATAACTATAACTAACTATAACTATAACTAACTATAAAATAACTATAACTAACTAGCTATAACTATAACTAACTATAACTATAACTAACTCTAAAATAAAAATTGTTTGTATTCTATGAATTCCATAACCGATGAACAAAAATACAGTTGGGCAGGATGCCACCAAGAAGTAATTTGTACAATTCCCATGAATGATTCATTTTTAGAAATCCGATTTGTGGTTTTGAAAAGCCTAAGCATAAGTCACAATCTGGGATTTTCTCTCTTAAGATCTACTACTTTTTGGAAGGGTCACAGGATTTACCAGGCATTTAGAATACACTTATATCAGAGAGAAACTTTTTCTTTCTGGAAGATTGCACATCAAGAAAAGAAAAAATAACAGAAGAATAGAAGAGCAAGAGGGTAAGTCCCTACAGTTTTCCATACTGACATACAATAGAAACCATACTGATACTCATTTACCAGTTCATCAAAAGTATTCTATCTGTGTAAATCTTGGGAGCTTCTCAATAGACCTTTGACTTATGTGCGCTATATAACAGGAGTCATTTGATGTTTAGGATGCTTAGGAAGAATTTTTAAGTGGGAAATTATGAATTGTAGGTATCATATAAATTCTGTTTATATTCAGATTATCTTTGATCTATGAAAATTTGTTTTTGTGGATACCTGCATATAAGTTCCTTTTCTTCCTAAAATTGCTGCCTAACAATACAGAGAGACCTGATACTTTCTTAGGTTTCTCCCGGGACCGTGGGTAGGGAGCTAATTTTGCATTCAGTTACAAACATCCCAAGGTTGGAAAATATTAATGTGTAATTCCACAAGAATGGTGAGGGAATCCAATATTCCAGATACTCGTAGGTGTTAAGGGGCAATATCTTTCAGTTCAGACAGTACTTGGTCAAAACACAAAACAAACACTCTCCTCCCGTTGTTCATCGACTTGCTCGAGTGGGCCTAGTAACGTCTCCTTTTTTTTTTTTTTTGAGACTTGTTACTGTGCTTGGCATATTGAATATGTCACAGATAGCTTGCCAGGCTCTGCCATGCAGGCGAGATACTCTCGGTAGCTTGCCAGGCTCTCTGAGAGGGGTGGAGGAATCAAACCCTGCTCGGCCTGGCTGGATGCATGCAAGACAAACGCCCTACCACTGTGCTATCGCGCTAGCCAAAGTAGTAGTAATATTTGTGCCTCTCCAGCAGGGGGTCACTTCAGATTTAATGAATCAGAAATTCAAAGAACACCGATAGAAATTTCAAGTGTTGGATTTTTTTTTGTTTGTTTGCAAAATTTTAAGTGAATTCTCATTAAATTTTAAAAGTGTGTTTTCACAAGATTTTGAAAATCTCTACTCTTAAGAGATATTTATAGTAAAACTTTAACAAGTATTAGTGAGTGTGACTGACTGGATGTATCTCGTAAGATTTCCCAGCTGAAAGTAAAAAAGGAGACTAAATCTTATAGCACTGGATGTACAAAGGACCGTATCTGCAAAAGCAGCATCAAGTCTCACTTAGAACCTTGTTTGAATTGCAGAGACTTTATCCTACTGAGAAAGTGCTGA
Organism: Sorex fumeus; assembly: GCF_029834395.1. Classification (NCBI taxonomy): domain Eukaryota; kingdom Metazoa; phylum Chordata; class Mammalia; order Eulipotyphla; family Soricidae; genus Sorex; species Sorex fumeus. The sequence continues at coordinate 43,104,929 of NW_026606185.1, read as the reverse complement.
GTCAACTCTAGCAATATGTGATAAAAACAGCTAAAGTTTGAGAACCCATTAAGAACTAACATCCTATCAAACCACAACCAAAAATCAAAACAAAACAGATGAAAAGGATCACTTACAGTGCCATTAGAAGGTGTAACTCAAATAGCCTAGTTCAGCGTTAACTCTGGTTTTCAAGCATCAGCTATCTCTTCCTTCCTTAACTTTTTTTTGGGGAAAAAAATTCTGTCTCTGAGAAGATTCAAATCTAGAACAATACAAAAAGGTTAGCTCATTTAATATTCCTATTGCCTAAACTTTAGGCTTCTAATAATGCCATTGCCAAAAAAATTGTCCTCTTAAGCTTCCTGCATTATTTTGACAGAGTAAATGAAGAGAAGGTTTTAGGATTTGGGAACCATTCATGGCAGTGCTTGGGGGCTTACTCCTGACATTAAGCTCAGGGATCCTCTTAGCAGTGATCGACAGGCCATTCTGGAGATGGAACTGGGCTAGGCTACATGTAAGTCAAGTGCCTTAATCCTGTGATTTCTATTCAGGATTTACTAGCTTATTTTTGTTTTATCTGTTCATCAATTTTATATCCTTACACTGTACATTGGTGAATTAGCTGATTGTTGTCCTTATTCTTATGATTTATTTGCTTTTTATAATTCTCCTGAGTTACTTCCATTTATCTGCAAGTGGAAAAAAAATTTTTGACATACCAAAACTCTACCTTTTGTGTGTCTGTACATCACATATTTTTTATCTGATCATCCATGAAAGATGCTTCGGTTGTTTACATATCTTAGCTGTTATAAATAACATTGCAATCACATTATAAATCTTACAAACATGATAAAAGAGATATATATCTTTCTCTAATATAACTTTCTGCTCATATGTTTTCATATTCTACAGCTAAATCAACTGAGGTGAAATTTATGATTTCATATTAGTTCAATTTTTAGCATCTTCATGAAGGTCCTTACTATTTTCCAAAAATGTCTTCCAAAATTTTCCTTTCCACCAATAGTACATGGTGATTAATTTTTCTCTACATTTTTGCCAATGCATATTGTTACTTTTTATTTATGTAAGCCATTCTAACTTTGTGAATTTTACTCTCCTCTCAAGTATGGATATTTTATTTGCATTGCCATGGAAATATTGAATATCATGTAGAATATATTACCATGTTCCTACTGGTCATCTTCATTCTACTCTTTGAAGAAGCATTAAATAGAATATTTATTAATTATGTCTGAATGTTCTTTTGCTATCCAAAGCTCTACATTTAATGTAGACTTTGTTGCTTATCATTATTTTTATCCCCTTGTGTTTGTGACTGAGCCCCCAAAAACGTATCCAATGTTGGTATCATAGATTTTTTTCCCTGCTGTTTGGGTCACACCCGGCAATGCACAGGGGTTTACTCCTGGCTCTTAATTCGGAAATTACTCCTTGTGGTGCTCAGGGGACCATATGGAATACTTGGGATCGAATCCAGGTTGGTTGCATGCAAGACAAACTCCCTACCAGCTATACTATTGCTCCAGCCCTGATATCATAGATTTTTTATTTATTAGTGAAACACCATGAGGTACAGTTGTAGACTTACAAACTTTCATGCTTGGTTTTCAGTTATACAATGATCGAGTACTCATTGCTTCACCAGCACCCATTCTTCACCACCAATGATCCCAGTAGCCCTCCCACCCCACATTCCATCACTCCTACCCCACCACGACTCTGTGGCAGGGCGTTCCCTTTTGCTCACTTTTTCCCTTGGGTGTTGTAGTTTGCAATAGAGGTATTGAATGGCCATCATGTTCAGTCTATAGTCTACTTTCAGCATGCATCTCACATTCCGAGTGTGAATATATTATCATGTAAATATATTATCAAAGTAAAAATCCTTTACTTGGTGCTCCCTTCTCTATCTGAGCTGCCTTTCCCCCAGCATGTGCTGCCAGCTTCCAAGCCATGGAGCAGACCTCCTGGTACTTATCTCAACTATCCTTGGGTGTTCGACTCCCATTCTATTACTTTATATTCCCCAGATGAGGGCAATCTTTCTATGCCTGTAACTCTTTCTGGCTCACTTCACTCAGCATGATACTTTCCATGTAGAACCACTTCTATGTAAATTTCATGACTTCATCTTTTGTAACAGCTGCACAGTATTCCATTGTGTAGATGTACCAAAGTTTCTTTAGCCAGTCATTTGTTCTTGGGCACTCGGTTTTTTTTCCAAATTTTGGCTATTGTGAATGGTGCAGCAATGAACATAGAAGTACCTCTCTGGGATATATTCCTAGGAGTGGTATAGCTGGATCAAATGGGAGATCAATTTCTAATTTTTTGAGAATCATCCATACTGTTTTCCAAAAGGGCTGAACCAGTCGGCATTCTCCCCAGCAGTGAAGGGGGGTCCCTTTCTCACCATATCTGCGCCAACACAAGTTGCTTTTGTTCTTTTGGATGTGGGCCAGTCTCTGTGGTGTGAGATGATAACTCATCATTGTTTTGTTCTGCACCTCCCTGATGATTAATGATGTAGAGCATTTTCTGATGTGCCTGCCTTTTTACCATTCAGATTTCTTCTTTGAGAAAGTTTCTGTTCATGTTATCATTCCATTTTTTGATAGGGTTGGATGTTTTCCTTTTGTGGCCTTCAACCAGTACTTTGTATATCCTTGATATCAACCCCTTGTCAAATGGGTATTGGGTGAATATCCTTTCTCATTCTGTAGACTGTCTTTGTATTTCGGTCACTGTTTCTTTTGAGGTGCAGAAGCTTCTTAGTTTAAGACGGTCCCATTTGTCTATCTCTGTTTTCAACTTGCTTGGCCAGTGGCATGTCACCTTTGAAGATACTGTTAACTTCAGTATTGTGGAGGGTTTTGCTAACTTTGCCTTCAATGTACCTTATGGATTTCGGTCTGATGTTGAGGTATTTAATCTATTTAGATCTTATTTTTTTGTACATGGTGTTAGGCATAGATCTGAGCCCATTTTTTCCATGTAGCTGTCTAGTTTTGCCAGCACAATTTGCTAAAGAGGCTTTCCTTTCTCAACTTCACATTACTTGCTCCCTTATGAAAGATAAGATTATCATATGTTTGGGGGGATTTGTCAGTATATTCAACCCTGTTCCACTGATCTGCAACCCTGTCTCTGTTCCAGTACCATGCTGTTTCAATTATTAATGTTTTGTAGTAGAGTTTGAGGTTGGGAGGTTGATTCCTCCCATTTTCTTTTTCTCAAGAATTGCTTTAGCTATTCTTGGGTGCTTATTATTCCATATGAATTTCAGGAGTGGTTGCTCCATTTCTTCATTGAATTATATTTTCCAGTATTTTGTTGAGAATCTTCTCATCCATGTTCATCAGGGAAATCAACTTGTAGTTTTCTTTTCTTGTGGTGTCTTTGTTTCCTTTTGGTATTAGAGAGATATGGGCTTCATAGAAACTGTTTGGGAGTGTTTCTGTTTCTTCAATTTCCTGGAAAAGATTGAGAAGAACTGGCAAAAGGTCCTCTTTAAATGTTAGAAAAATTCGGTAATGAATCCATCTGGACCTGGGCTTTTGTTTTGGGGGAGACTTTTGATTACAGTTTCAATTGCCTTGATTTTAATAGGACTATTCAGGTATTCTAGATCTTTTTGATTCAGTCTTGGGAGATTATATGAATCCAGGAATTTATCTATTTCTTTTAGGTTCTCTTGTTTCGTGGCATACAGACTTTCAAAGTAGTCTCTGATAATCTTTTGAATTTCTTTGGTTTCTGTTGTGATATCCCCCTTCTCATTTCTGATTTGGTTTATTAGGGTTCTCTCTCTCTCTTTCATTGTGAGTCTTGCTAGTGGTTTATGTAACTTGTTTATTTTCTCAAAGAACCAGCTCTTGGTTTCATTGATCTTTCGCATTGTTTCTTTGGTTTCCATGTCATTGATTTCTGCTCTAAGTTTTATGATCTTTTTCCCTCTGCCTGGTTTGGGCTCCTTTTGTTGAGTTTTATATATGTAATACATATAAACATAGATATAAACAGAGGGGTTCAGTAGGATGATATTATTTCACCGAAACTCTTCAGTGTCACCCTCGAGAACATCATACAACGCCTGGAATGGGAACAAATGGGAATGAAGATAGACAGCCGGCTTCCCTGATGACATCATTCTAATAACACCACACATTAGCCAAGCAGAACAAATGCTGGCCGAGTTCGACTGTGAGTGTGGAAAGGTTGAACTGCAGCTGAATCTCACCCAGACAATGTTCATGAGAAATGGACTTGTTCCATGCGCTCTCAATGGAACGAACATCTCTGAAAGCAGCAGTTGTGTGTACCTAGGTCAAGAAGAACTCAACATGACAAATGACCTGGCATCTGAGTTTTGCAGGAGGAAGAGAGTGGCTTGAAATGCCTTCAAGAGCATCAAAGAAATAGCTAAGAGGACGAAGAACCTCCGACTCTGGGCACATCTCTTTTACTCTACTTTTCTTCCTGCATTAACATATGCCTCAGAGGCTTGGGCCCTACGAAAACAAGATGAGAATGCTATTCGGGTCTCCCAAAGAGGAATCGGAAGAGTTGTGCTTGGAGTATCTTGCTTCACTTAAGTGAGAGAAAGAATCCAGAATTCCTACGTCTGTAAGTGATCGAGAATCAGGAACACTGTCTTATTTGCCAAGGTATCGAAAATCAGATGGGCTGGACACATAATGCAATTTGGAGATGACTGCTGGATGAGAGCCGTTACCAACTGGATTCCATGGGACGTCAAAAGATCGTGTGGCCGTCCACCTACAAGTTGGTCAGACTTCTTTGTCAAGACCCTTAATGAATGGTTTGAGGCTCTGTATTCCGGGAGCAAGCAGATGCCATTGGGCTACAGTAGAATTCCACACGGACTAATGGAGACTTTACTGGTGCCAGCTTGAGCAAATCAATGAGTAACTAGATGTCAAGTGATCAAATGATCAATACATATAAACACTAATAACAGTCAGAGAGAACCAGGCTATAAAATATTAATTAGCAACCTCTAAACTTCAGTGGCTAACACAAGCAAGCAGATGACACTGGCTTTTTTTTTTTCTCTCACACTATGAATTCAGTGCAAGTTAGTTGTGATCCATGTCTTCTGATTTGATTACTCTAGTTTTAAGAGAAGTCACTATCCTGAAAGTAGCCAAATGCACAGTAACAGATGAAAGTCTATTACCAACATCTAAATGCTTTAGGCTAAAATGACATATGCTACTTGGATAGCAAGTAATCAACGAAGCATGCATCCATACCATGGTTTTGGAAGGTAGGACTCCAGAATTCATTATGAGTTGCTATACTGACTGCTGACTGTGTGTGTATGTGTGTGAATGTGTGTGTGTGTTTACCACTACATGTTTGCTCCCTTTTAAAAAGAAATGTCTTTTCATGTATTTTTCTAAAACATACAATTTGAAATTTTATTACCCTATGCTGAGTAACCATTAATATCTTCCTTTATAAATAGGAAATTGCAGTTGTAGAAAAGAGTGTGGGGGAATGTAAAATAGAATGATTTCAATCGTAACATTTCAGTTGTATGTAAGACTGAAAAATTTGGCATATGAGAAACTTCTCTGTCTCGTGTCCCATAAAATTCTCATACCAGTCACATCCCATGTGCTTTACACGGAACTGTATGGCATATACAAGTCAGATGAATGCAAAAGTCTTGAGGCTAACAAATAGTAAACTACCTTAGATGATATTATCTGCTTCTAATATTGAGAAAATAAAATTTGAGGAAAATTCAATGTGTTTTTATCCCCAGAAACTTATATCAATTGTGGTTAAGATAAGAATACCCAGTACTCCATAACTTAGAGGCCAGCCGGGTATCCTAGAGGAAAGGGCTGTTCAGATAGAGAAGGGAGCACCAAATAAAGGATGTTTGGAGGATCTTCCCAGGAGGGGAGATGCATGTCGAAAGTAGACTATGGACTGAACATGTTTGCCACTCAATGCCTCTTTTGCAGACCACAACACCCAAAAGGAGAGAGAGAACACAGGGGATTGCCCTGCCACAGAGACAGGGGGGATGGGGGGATGGGGGTGGGAGGGATATTATCCATGGTGGTGGAAAATGGGCACTGGTGGAGGGATGGGTATCTGATCATTGTATAATTGAAACCAAAGCACAAAAAATTGTAAATCTACAACTTTAAAAAAAAAATAAAATAAAGGGAAAAAAAAAAACTAAAAAAAAAAATGAAAAAAAAAAAAAAGATAAGAATACCCAGAAAAGTGAATATACCATGATTTTATTTATTTTTGGCTTTGGGGGACACACCTAGATGTGCTTAGGCTTATTCCTGCCTCTGCACTCAGGGATCACTCCTGGTGGTATTCAGAGAACTGTATAGGTACCGGGGATCAAACTCAAGACAGCAGCATGCAAGGACAAGTGCCCAACCCACTGTATTATTATGATTTTATCATATATGTGAAAGAGACAATCAGAGATCAAGAAAGATATCAATAGATGATAGATGTATAGGTAGCAAGACATTGTTTTTCTTTCTGAGGTCATAATTTCATAGCTTCTTAAAAGAAAAAAATATTTTCCTAACTTTACTATATACAACATGACTGGGCAATTAAAAAAACAGTAATGATAAGGCAATATTATAATATGACACTAAAATTGCATTCTTTTCGATAGTATACTTACCGTATATCTGTTCTGCTGAAACCAAATGACCTCCCCTGTTCTATTTATTTATGATTAGGAAATTTGAGAAAGATGGAATTTGAAAAGTTTTCCTGAATTATTTATATTTTTATTAATATGAATTATGGGTGAGCAAGTACACAGCTCTGTCAGTTTCTCCATTCCCTCCATGTATTTTTGGGAAAAATTCACATGCCTATAGACCACATTTTAGGGCAATGACTTACTGTTATGATATAAAGCATTCATAATTGTTTCCTTGAAAGTTTCAGGACCCTGGTTCCCAAGGTCATCCATTATCTGCACTTTGCCATCTGACCATTTATCTACTGCATTGGGATTGTCACTAGAGAACTAACCCTGCATCCTGATGTTACCACCGCATATGAGAATTTTATTTTTAAGAATTAGCAAGTTGAAGTAAAAGTAGAAAGGTAGTCATTCTTTTTAAAGAAATGATTGTTTATTTATTTGTAAGTTCCTCTAGTTGAAGTTTTAGAATAAACTGACAAGTTTAACAGATGCAAAACTGCTAGAAACTTTTATTGCAGGTAAAGATGAATCATTTTTCTTTTTGTTCGAGGAAAATGCTCTCCCCATAGGGGGAAAAATGAGCTTATTTCAACCTAAATAAAAAATAAAAATCAATGGGTAAAAATAGGAAGAAGGAAAATTAATGGCCCATATTTCCTATAGGAAAATGATCCCACTGATATATTGTCAGTGTGCTCTTGAACTTCTTATCAGAGGAGGGAAAGTTTTTGTTAAATTGCCTATAGTTAAAGGTTCGATTTCTTTTCTTTTCGTTTTATATTATTTATGTATTTATGTTTGAGAGAAGACACTAATGCTTGAAACATTTATTCTTTACAAATTAATTCATTTAGCTTTATATATATGTACATACATTATTTTCTAATCCTTTGAACACCTAATATTCATCTTTTTTTATTTATTTTTTTCCCTTTATTTTATTTTTTTTTTTAAAGTTGTAGATTTACAATTTTTTATGCTTTGGTTTCAATTATACAATGATCAGATACCCATCCCTCCACCAGTGCCCATTTTCCACCACCATGGATAATATCCCTCCAACCCCCATCCCCCCATCCCCCCTGTCTCTGTGGCAGGGCAATCCCCTGTGTTCTCTCTCTCCTTTTGGGAGAACACCTAATATTCATCTTTTACATGTTATTTCTATGGATATTAAATTTCCACAATTCCTATAGATATATGCATTTTCATCTAATATATGAGGTGTTGTTTATTACTATTTTCATTGTTGTTTTTGTTGTTGTTTCTGTTAGATCTCTGAAAAAAAAGATGTGTAAGGATTGCAACTTTCTAAATTTTTCATGGATACCACACAGTAACAAAAAAAATTCAAGAGACAATCTTTTTTGTGGTTTATGACCATGATCTACGCACACATTTGTGTGGCATACACCTTTCTCAAAATTTGTGACAGCGTTGGCACATTACCTATCTAAGTGATAGCACAGAGGGTAGGGCGTCTGCCTTGCACGCAGCCAACATGGCCGACCGGAGTTCGATTCCTCCGCCCCTCTCGGAGAGCCCGGCAAGCTACCAAGAGTATTCAATATGCCAGACACAGTAACAACAAAGTGAAGGAAAACTTTAAAATAATTCACAGTGAATCACCTATTCAGAGGAAAGCAGTGAGTTTCTTCTCTAGCTAATGTGCCCAATTCTTAGAGGGCCTTCTGTGAAGTCATTTTGAACTGAATGCAATACAATGTAAGCTAGGAAGACTCTTTCCTTTTGAAAGACTGAAAAAAGTCTGAAAAAGATCCTGCTAATTCCTTGTTGTGTTTTATGTATTTATGTATTTATTTATTTATTTATTTTACTGATCCCCACCCAGTTTCTCACCTGATTTTATTACTATTTAAATGTAAAATAGGTTGAATCACACACACTATTGTTAGATCATCTTCAAGAAACTGAACTTTACAAAGAAGATACTTTGAAAATGTTTTCTTCTTTTTTTTTAATTTTTATTAGTGACATACCATGCAGTACAGTTGTAGACTTACAAATTTTGGTGCTTGGGTTTCAATTATACAGTGATCGAGTACCCATCCCTCCCTCCACCAGTGGCCCATTCTCCACCACCAATGATCCCAGTATCCCTCCTATCTTCCCACCTCCCTCATCCCATCCAGCCTCTGTGGCAGGGCATTTCCTTTTGTTCTTTCACTCCTTTTGGGCGCTGTGATTTGCAAAAGAGGCACTGAGTGGCAATCATGTTCGATCAAAGAAACTTTGGTACATATACACAATGGAGTACTATATAGCTGTTAGAAAAGAAAATGTTTCCTTATTGCTCCTCCTGTCGTCCTTCCTGCTATCCTTTTGAAATCCAGTGCACACCATAAAGACTCTTAAAATAATCTTTCCTGTGCCTGACTTAATTATTTGCGTTTTATAAAATACCTGAAATAATCATAACTAAAATCAGCATTTTATGTTTAAAATATTATATCTGTTTTACTAAGATCTGTTAAAGTAGGGACTATGCCTGTTTTATTTCTAATTTAGCACTGGAGTTCTTTATCATAGAATCACAATGTTACAGCATTTCTATCTTAGTGAAGACTGCCTCCAATGTTCAGTGAGACTACGTTATTTCACTTATTGTCAGTGAATTGACTAGACCTTTGTTGTGGATACTTCTGTTCTTTTCAAAGGGCAGAACTAAGACAAGTATTGCATAAACATATAGGTTTAAGAAAGAATTAACGAATACTGGTGAGAAGGGCAACTCAGATTTATAATGGGAATGTCTTGTTTATTTTATGATGTTCTCATTGTGCTCATTGGAATCCTAAAATCCATTTGGATTTTTGTGAAACTATTGATATTTTTGGTTTTAATGATATAGTGATACGTCACAGTGACTTAAGGAATTATCTATTATTATGTACTTATCTATCTTCAAATCCAGATCATTTCCAGAGTGCACAATAGAAAAATTAACTGTATTTCATTTCAAATATCAGATTAGACCCAGTTGTATTGGTCAACATAGTACATATAATATTTTTAAAGAAATCAAGACTTTAAAAATTTTATTTGGAAGTCGATTTTTTTTTTGCTTTTGTATTTGGTTTTTAAGATGAACTCTGTATTTTGAGTTTTGCGTCAGGGATTTCTTTTCTTTATTTCAACAATTTATACCTTTATTTTTATTGATTTTTATCATTTGAATTTATTTCTTGGTTATTGATTAGTAAAAGCATATCATTTCAATTTTTCTTCTTTCATGCAAATGCAATCGTTCATCTTAAAATTTTCACATACTGAAAACTATATCTAATAAACATTTATTTAATGCACATTTCAGTAACGCTAAAATCATGTCATTTTCCAATCCAGATATATGATTCTTTTACATTACCTAATTATATTATACTGGAATAAATGAGTATCAATCTTTTCCATTTGTTGAAATTTCCTTCACAATAAAATTAGATTAATATTGTGTATGTTACTTATACATTTTCTACTATTCCTTTGTTGTGAAAATTTGCACTCTTTAAAAAGTCAAATACTGGGGACTGAAGCGATAGTATGTATAGCAGATTTATATAGGTAGTATATATGGAGAGCAGTTAGAGAGATTGTCTTATGTAGAGCTGCCATGGATTCAAACCCTAGTACCACACATTATTCCCTGAGCCTGCCAGAGTAATCTCTAAGCTCAAAACCAGGAGTAAACCCTGAACACCTCTGGATGTGGTCTCTAAAGAAAACAAAAAATCAAATAAGATTAAATTCTCATCAACATATAAGTTTACTTTTAAAGTTGACTAAATTTTAATAGAATTTTCTAGAAAATTGTTTTAATATTAATGATGCTGTCCTTGTTTCATTAAGAAAAATAGTACATCTTTATTTTGAAAACAAATTTTCTTATTCTCTTGATACTTTCAGGCATAAATATATATTTTGAAAAAATAGTATACAGCAAATATTCACTGTCTTTTATGATGTAATTGTATTGAGCATAAATTCAAAAGTATGGTAGCACTGTAGCACTGTCCTCCCGTTGTTCATTGATTTGCTCAAGCTGGCTCAGTAACATCTCCATTGTGAGACTTGTTGTTACTGTGTTTGACATATCGAATAAATTACGGGTAGCCATGCAGGCAAGATTCTCCAAGTAGCTTGCAGGGTTCTCCGAGAGGTTTAGAAGAATCAAACCTGGGTCGGCTGCCTGCAAGGCAAACATTGTGCTATTGTTCCAGCCCTACACATTGTGCTATTGCTCCAGCCGTCAAAAGTACTATATGAAATATTTTAGACATCTATTTTCTTGTTCTCACTTTAAATGATAAAGATAAATATTTTTAATAAATATAATGCTTTGGCAAAATATTATATTTTCCTTGTTTTTTTTATAATATAGTGTATTTCATCAAATGTTCCTTGAAAAGATATTGTTTTATCTTCTTAGGCATATTAAAATGATAAATTATATTAATAGAGTTCCCTTTGCTAATTGGGATTAAAGTCTCCTTGGTCATGGTGTATTATCTACAGTGATTAATTTTTTTGACATTACTTTATTTAAAATTCTTGCATTTATCCTGCAGGCTCCTTTTTTTTTCAACTTCTATTTTTGCAGAATTTGCTATCACTTTGTCCATATCATTTACTATCTGAGTGTTGTTTAAAAATGAGAATATCCTACTGGCTGTCTTTCCTGGTAATCCCCTAACACTACCTGGAGTGGTCCTGGTCCTTGACCTCCTCCAGGTATGACCTTCACAACATAGACAATAATAAAGAAAGATTTTATAGTTTTTCGAAGCTTCATAAGTAGTTTGAATAATATTTAGTTCAAATAAATTTATAATTCAGAAATATGACCTGTGAAATAATCTGGATCCTGAGTATGATCAGTAGGAAAACTTAGACTTAATTCCCAAAGAACCTTTTCATTCGCGAAATACATCACTTATTTATATATTTATTTATTGTCACTTTTCTGGGCCACACTCAGTGGTTCTCAGGACTTGCTCCTGACTCTGTGCTCACGGTTCAATTCTGGTTGATTTGTAGAACCATATGGGATGCTGGGTATTGAACCTTGGTTGGCTATGTGCAAGACAAGTGCCTTACTTGCTGAATTATCTCTGATCCCCAAACTCTCCTTAATTTTATTAAGCCAAAGTTATGATCAGAAACACATTACTATTTACTTCTAATTAAAATATTACAGCCTAATAACCTATGACATACATTTTATTTCTTAGTATTTAATTGTTATTTTAGTATTACTTTTTACATTTTACATATGAATACTTATCAACTGCCTTCTGTAAATATATGTATATATAATTATTACTAATATAATTTTCCTTTTCATTTCATTATACTGTTATTCTATAGCAAGTTGGGAGACAATTCTTGAGTTGTAGAATTTTTGAATAACTCTTCAATCTCTTTAGATTTTATTCTTCTTAAATTTTAATAATAAAACTTATTGGAGTACTAAATAAAATAATGTATATGAAGCCTACAACATGTAATCTTATGCACAGCAGTTAATGAATGATACAACGTTTGTTTTCTGAGATATAAATTATATTTATATTTGTTTTCTATAGTGATGCATATTTTCTTTATTACATTTTTTACAATAATTTGGATTAGAATTATGAGTGAGTTAGAATTTATGGTTTACTTTGTAACTTAGAAGCAGAAACTATTGTTTTCCAGCACATAAATCTTTAGTCTACCCTTTTATGACAATGACACCTGTTTTCTAACTTCATCTAAGAATATACATTAGGGACTAGATATTCACCTTTTTCTTGTTATTGTCTACTATACTTATCACAGAACAAGGGATGATCAGTTATTCAGTGGAGTAGTAGTCACAGCCATGGCAATTAAAACATGGTAATTTTCCACCTAAGCATTCGTACTTGGTTTTAGTTTCAACCCAAATGAATAGTAGAGTAGAACCATTACCTTCCTTGGCCTGATTTTGGAGTCAGGTGGACATATCAGAGCTTCAACTCTGTCCCCAGTAGACAACTGTACAGATCACAAAACACATTCACTTGCCCTTCTAGCTGTCAGTCTATGCAGAGGATCTAAAGGTAGAATAGGCCCCAAAGACAAAACTATCTTCTCATTTTCGGGGACAACAAGGGGCAAGGTTGAAGCAGATTAACAGAGGTGGTACAAGGCTGGTACAACTGTTCTCTGGAGAAAAAGAGATTCATTTTTGAGGCTTGTCGTTCACACATAGAAGCCATGTATGACCTCTTAAAAGATTCTGCTTTTACAATTTTCTGATATTTAGTTTCAGAATTAACTTTTTGTGTGAGATTTTTATTGTATATATTTCAACCCAATAAAATATCAACTGCTTTGTGATAAGACAGAATTGTGTGTATAATTCTTTATATTTATGTATATTTTATTTTAATATTACTTTTATATTATTCCATATTCAGAGAAAACTTTAAAGAACAATACAGAGAACTTTAATAATTTTTCTTGTTTCAGAATTACCTATTATTTTACTTTGATGTTTTTGTTTAACTATTTTCTGTCTGCATAAATGTATGTATGTATACACATTTATGGATATGGAGTATGTGCAACTAAGAATTATTTTTAAAAAGTATTTGAGAATAAATTTTTCATGTCATGACTTTTTGCCATTAAATATTTCATTTATATTTAAGAAAATGATATTTTCTTACTTTAGCAAATTTAGTTACTGTTGAACATTGTATATTATTCTGTATCTAATACATAGTGTTACCTATTAAGTAAAGTAAGGCCCTCCCGTTGATCGTTGATTTGCTCGAGCGGGCCCAGTAACGTCTCCATTGGAGACTTTGTTGTTACTGTGTCTGGCATATCGAACACTCTCGGTAGCTTGCCAGGCTCTCCGAGAGGGGCGGAGGAATCGAACTCGGGTCGGCCATGTTGGCTGCGTGTAAGGCGAACGCCCTACCCGCTGTGCTATCGCTCCAGCCCCAGTGTTACCTATTAAACAGAACATATCTTTCTCCTATATAAATTAATTCACTAAATTGTTTATTTTTATCAATGAAGATTTATAAATTTTTCTTGATATTTAATTATGTTATCGACTCAGATCTTGAGTATTGGATATTCAAATTGCTATTTACTTAACCCATATGAACCCTTCCGGTCTAATTTGTTTTTTTATTCCATGCTCCTACAGAGCTTGATTTTTTTCCTTAAGATTATCCCACTTTTTATTAGATGTTAATCCTTTCTCTAAAAGTGTCAAGTATAGCCACCATAACATTTTTATTTATCTTAAGGCCAAAATAAATACAGTGAGCTTTCCAAATTGCTGACCTTTATCATCATTCCTCTGGAAAAAAAAAAATAGAGTTCAGTAATTAAAATTAACCTTTAAAAGGTTAACTTTTTCTTTGTAAAATTCACATACAGTCAAATGTGTAATTATCAATGAACAATTTAATTCATTCTGACAATTCATCAGTCATATACAATTTATATCTATTTGGATAAAGCATATTCTTACCACTTAATTAAATTATTTCACATTATTTCTCACTCAATTTCTTGCCCAGTTTTATCCAAAAGCAACCATTCACATTTTTATCACAGAATTGTTTTGTCATTTTTAATTTTCATATGTTTAAGAAAAGTTAATAATTTCTGTAATAAAAAGTGGCTAGTATAAAATTGTGAATAATATTTATTATACATGTAAAACTTAGATTCTGTATCTATAGTTTCTTTGTCTATAATTACAAAAATAACTTGAGATTATTGATTAAATTATATTAAAACTATGGGCTAAGTTTGGGGTCAAAAGGGGTAGAGCCAAGACAGAGGGTTTTGTCTTGCATGTGATGATTAGTTTAATTCCTGGCACTGCACATGGTCCTCTGAGTACTGTCAGATGTGACTTTGAGCACAGAGTCAGGAGTAGCCCTTGATGTGACCCAAAACCTTAAATGAATAAATCTGCAGTTCAATTTGAAAGATTTAACACTAAAACAATATTGAGTATTTCAATCTACATTAATTTCTTCAATATTTACAAAATTAAATGTATACATCCTACAAGTGTTTTGTTAAAACTCAATATTTTTATGCTATGCCAAATTAAATTAAATTTATTTCCTCTTCAAATTTTCCTTTCCTAGTACATATATATATATATATATATATATATATATATATATATATATCTTTGGTATATTGATCAACTGCTCAATAACCTTGTAGCACAGGGGTAGGGCGTTTGCCTTACATACAGTCAACATGGCTGACCCGAGTTCGATTCCTCCGCCCCTCTTGGAGAGCCTGGCAAGCTACCAAGAGTATCTCGCCCGCACGGCAGAGCCTGGCAAGCTACCCGTGATGTATTTGATATGCCAAACACAGTAACAACAAAATCTCCAATGGAGATGTTACGGGGCCCACTCAAGCAAATCGATGAACAATGGGAAGACAGTGACAGTGACAGCTCTAAAGTCATTTCCTGATAGATTCCTTAGGTTATTTGCCTACACAATCCCTTCTTTTGAAAATTATTTTTTAATTATAATTAATGCGTTTATTTCATTATAATTCTTTATTCCTAGGTGACTTCAAAAATAGTAAATTCATGTTGTAATATTTTATAGTTTTATAAATTTTTTCATAATCACTGAGATTTATTGCAACAAACTTGATAATTAATAAGCCAACCTAAAACAAAGTGGTATAACATAATTTATTTCATTTTTATCCATGTCTTATGTCCAATTCTAGTTATTTGTTGAACCTTTTTTTTAAGTTATTTTTTTTCTTTAAATTTTTATTACTGAAACACCATGAGGTACAGCTGTAGACTTACAAATTTTTGTGTTTGGGTTTCAGTTATACAATGATTGAATACCCATCCGTTCACCAGTGGCCATTCTCCACCACCACTGATGCCAGTATCCCTCCCACCCCCCATCCCCCTATTCCACCCTACCTCTGGGCATTCCCTTTTGTTCTCTCTCTCCTTTTGGGTGCTTTTGTGGTTTGCAAAAGAGACATTGAGTGGCAATCACGTTCGGTCTATAGTCTACTCTCATCACACATCTCCCATCCTGAGAGGAACCTCCCAACACCATTTATTTGGTGCTCCATTCTCTATCTGAGCTGACTTTTCCCCTAGCATGTACAGCTGGCCTCAAAGCCATGGAGTAATCCTCCTCGTATTTATCTCAACTATTCTTGGGTGTTAGTCTCCAATTTTGTTACTTTATGTTCCCCAGATGAATGCAATCTTTCTATGTCTGTCCCTCTCTTTCTGACTGATTTCACTTAGCATGATACTTTCCATATAGTGCCACTTGTATATGAATTTCATGACTTCATCTTTTCTAACAGCTGCATAGTACTCCATTGTTTAGATGTACCAAAGTTTCTTTAACCAGTCATCTGTGCTTGGGCACTCTGGTTTTTTTCAGATTCGAGCTATTGTAAACAGTGCTGCAATGAACAAACAAGTGCAGATGTCACTTCGACTATACTTTTTTGCCTCTCTCGGATATATCACCAGGAGTGGTATTGCTGGGTCAAATGGAAGCTCAATTTCTAATTGTCTGAGGATTGTCCATACTGTTTTCCAAGAGGGCTGAACCAGTCAGCATTCCCACCAGTAGTGAAGGAGGGTCCCTTTCTCGCCACATCCATGCCAACACCGGTTGCTTTTGGTCTTTTGGGTGTGGACCAGTCTCTGTGGTGTGAAATGATATCTCATTGTTGTTTTGTTCTGCATTTCCCTGATGATTAATGATGTAGAGAATTTTCTCATGTGCCTTTTAGCCGTTCAGATTTCTTCTTTGGGAAAGTTTCTGTTTATTTTGTTGCCCCATTTTTTGATGGGGTTGGATATTTTCTTCTTGTGGAGTTCAACCAGTAATTTGTATATCCTTGATATAAACCTCTTGTTGGATGTGTATTCGGCAAATATTCATTCCCATTCTGTAAACTGTCTTTGTATTTTGGTCACTGTTTCTTTGGATGTGCAGAAGCTTCTTAGTTTAAGATAGTCGCATTTGTCTATCTATGTTTTCACTTGCTTGTCCAGTGGCATGACATATTTGAAGATACCATTAGCTTCAATATCATGGAGGGTTTTGCCAACTTTGTCTTCAATGTACCTTATGGATTCTGGTCTGATATTTAGGTCTTTAATCCATTTTGATACTACTTTTGTATATGGTATTAGGCAGAGATCTAAGCCCACTTTTTTGCATGTAGCCATCCAGTTTTGCCAGCACAATTTGTTAAAGAGGCTTTCTTTGCTCCACTTCACATTTCTTGCCCCTTATCAAATATTACATGATCATATGCTTGGGGGGAGATGTCAGTATATTCTACCCTGTTCCATTGGTCTCTTCCTTTGTTCCAGTACCATGCTCTTTTAATTATTACTGCTTTGCAGTATAGTTTAAAGTAAGGGTGGTTGATTTCTCCCATTTTCTCTTTCCCAAGAATTGCTTTAGCTATTCGTGGGGGCTTATTGTTCCATATAAATTTCAGAAGTATTTGCTCCATTTCTTTGAAGAATGTCATAGTATCGCCATAGGGATCACATTGTATTTGTACAATACTTTGGGAATTATTGTCATTTTGACAATGTTAATTCTCCCAATCCATGAACAGGGGATATATTTCCATTTATTCGTGTTCTCTTTTATTTCCAAAAGTAGCATTTTATAGTTTTCTTTGTACAGGTTCTTTACTTCCTTAGTTAAGCGAATTCTTAGGTACTCGATTTTCTGGTTCACAAATATGAAAGGGATTGTTTATTTCATGTCACTTTCTTCTCTCTCACTATTTACATATAGGAAAGCCATGGACTTTGGGGTATTGATTTTATAGCCTGCAACTTTACTATACAAGTCTATTGTTTCTAGGAGTTTCTTGGTAGAGGTTTTAGTGTTCTCTAAGTATAGCATCATATCATCTGAAAATAGTGAGAGCTTGATTTCTTCCTTTCCTACCTGGATGCCCTTAATATCTTTTACTTGCCTAATCGCTATTGCAAGTACTTCCAGTACTATATTAAACAGCAGTGGAGAGAGTGGACATCCTTGTGCCATCCCTGATCTTATGGGGAAGGCTCTCAGTTTTTCCCCATTGAGGATAATGTTTGCTGTAGGCTTGTGATAGATGGATTTAATTATATTGAGGAAAGTTCTGTCTATTCCCCATTTTGGCGAGTGTTTTAATCATAATCGGGTGCTGGATCTTGCCAAATGCTTTCTCTGTGTCTATTCATATGATCATATGCTTTTTATCTTTTCTTTTGTTGATATGATGGATTATGTTGATTGATTTTCAAATGTTAAACCATCCTTGCATTCCTGGGATGAATCCCACTTGGTCATGGTATATGATCTTTTTGATGAGTTGTTGAATTCTATTTGCTAGTATTTTGTTGAGGATCTTTCCATTTGTGTTCATCAGTGATATCAGCCTGTAGTTTTCTTTTCTTCTGGTCTCTTTGTTTCCTTTTGGTATTAGAGAGATATGGGCTTCATAGAAACTGTTTGGGAGATTTTCTGTTTCTTCAATTTCCTGGAAAAGTTTGAGAAGAACTGGCATAAGGTCCTCTTTAAATGTTTGGTAAAATTCGGTAGTGAATCCATCTGGACCTGGGCTTTTGTTTTTGGGAAGAATTTTGATTACAGTTTCAATTTCCTTGATGTTAATACATCTATTCAGATACTCTGTATCTTCTTGATTTAGCCTTTTGAGATTATAGGAATCTAGTAATTCATCCATTTCTTCTAGGTTCTCTTGTTTTGTGGCATACAGACTTTCAAAGTAGTCTCTGATGATGTTTTAAATTTCTTTAGTTTCTGTTGTGATATCCCCCATCTCATTTCTGATTCGGTTTATTAGGGTTCTCTCTCTCTCTTTCATTGTGAGTCTTGCTAGTGGTTTATGTAACTTGTTTATTTTCTCAAAGAACCAACTCTTGGTTTCATTGATCTTTTGGATTGTTTCTTTGGTTTCCATATCGTTGATTTCTGCTCTAAGTTTTATCATCTCTTTGTTTCTGCCTGATTTGGGCTCCTTTTGTTGATCCTTTTCTAAGATCTTGAGCTATGAAGTCAAGTCAAGTCCAGTTGTTTATGTGGGCCCTTTTTTCCTTCCTGAATAAATGCTTTCAGAGCTATAAATTTTCCCCTTAAAACAGCTTTTGCTGCATCCCATAGGTTCTGGTAGCTTGTGTCTTCATTCTCATTTATTTCCAGGTATCTTTTGATTCGGTCCTTGACTTCCTTCCTGATCCACTCATTGTTCAACATTGAGTTGCTTAATTTCCAGGTGTTTGATTTGGTTCTTCGTGTCTGGGTGTGATTTGCTTCTATTCTCAGTGCATTGTGGTCTGAAAAGACTGTTGATACTATTTCTATCTTCCTGATTCCATTGAGGTATGTTTTGTGTCCTAGTGCGTGGTCTATTTTGGAGAGTGTTCTGTATGCACTGGAGAAGAATGTGTACTCTTTATTTTTGGGGTGTAAAGTCCTGTATAGGTCTATAAACCCTCTCTCTTCTATTTCTTCTTTCAAAGCCAATATGTCCTTGTTGAGTTTTATTCTTGTTGATCTATCCAGAGGTGATAAGGTGATGTTGAAGTCTCTGGCTACTATTGTGTTGCTAGCAGTGTCCTCTTAAAATTCGTTAGGAGTTGTTTTAAATATTTAGCTGTTCCCTCATTAGGTGCGTATACATTTAAGAGTGTGATTTCTTCCTGTTGTATGTATCCCTTGATGAATAGAGAATGGACTTCACTGTCCCTCCTAATCTTTTTCAACCAGAAATTGATGTTGTAGGATAGTAATATTACCACCAGCTTTTTTGAGGGAGCTGTTTAGGATTGTTTTCCATCCTTTAACTTTGAGTCTGTGTTTGCTCTCACTGTTGAGATGAGTTTTTTATAGGCAGCAGAATATTGGGTTCTGTCTCTGAATCCATTTTGCTACTCTGTGTCTTTCAATTGGTGAATTTAGCCCATTGACATTGAGAGATATTATTGTTATAAGGTTTTGTGTCATCTTTCTGTAAGGGTCTGTTGTCCTTTAGGGTTTGTCTTGTCTTATGGTAGCCCCTTTAGCCCTTGTTTTAAGTTTGGTTTTGAGTCTATGAAGTTCCTGAGCTGCTATTTATCTAGAAAATAGTGTAAAGTTCCTTTGAGTTTGAGCGAGAGTTTTGCCAAATAGAGTATTCTTGGTGAAGCATTCATTTCAGTGAGTTTTTTTTTCCCTATATCCCACCATTGCTTTCGGGCTTGGAGGGTTTCCTCTGATAGGTCTGCTGTGAATCGAAGGAGTGCTCCTTTGTCTGTGATTTCCTTCTTTGACCTTGTTGCTTGCAGTATTGTGTCTCTATAAGCTGTATCAATCATTCTAACTATGATATGTCTTGGATAGTTTTTTTTTAGGGTCTCTTTTATCTGGCACTCTTCGGGAACCTGGAATCTGAATGGTTGCATTGTGGAGTTCTGGGAATTTTTCGGCAATGATTTGTTTGACCATGGCTTTTTCATTGGGATTGTTTCCCTCAGCTTCTGGCACTCCTATGATTCTAATTTGTTCCTCTTGGAATCATCTCTTAGGACTCTGATTCGCTCTAGAGCTATTTTGAGGTCTCTTGCCATTGTTTGTTGTTGCCTGTTGGCTTGATGCAGCTGAACTTCCAGCTCTCTGATTCTGTCTTCAGCTGTGGTCATTCTACTTTTGAGGGCACAGACTGAGTTTTTTTTTTTTATTTCATCTATGGAATCTTTCATTTGTGACATTTCTGTGCGTAGCTTTCTAACTTCTGCTCTAATTTCTTCCTGTATTTTCTCGATTGTGTGATCCCTTGTTTCTTTCATGTCCACTTTCAATTTACTGGATATCTGTCTGACTGTTTCATTGAGTTCACTGAACATCTTCATGACTTCATATCTGAATTCTTTGTCAGAGAGGACCCTTAGGTGTGTAGCATGTACCGAGGCTTCTGGACTCTTTTCATCGTCCTCTCCACGTGTTGGGGATTTTTGTTGTTTCTTCATGTCGGTGTGAGGGTATAGGAACTGTGATGAAACACTAGATTTCTTGGTATAATAATCTACATGCGGCCGCTTGAGTTTTGGCCCACCTAAATTAAGCCATGTCCACTTTTACTGAAGCCACGCCCTCTTCTTTTTTTTTCCTTTTTTTTTTTATTAGTGAAACACCATGAGGTACAGTTGTACATTTACAATTTTTTGTGCTTGGGTTTCGATTATACAATTATCAGATACCCATCCCTCCACCAGTGCCCATTTTCCACCACCATGGATAATATCCCCCCCACCCCCATCCCCCCATTCCCCCTGCCTCTGTGGCAGGGCAATCCCCTGTGTTCTCTCTCTCCTTTTGGGTGTTGTGGTCTGCAAAAGAGGCATTGAGTGGCAAACATGTTCAGTCCATAGTCTACTTTCGACATGCATCTCCCCTCCTGGGAGGATCCTCCAAACACCCTTTATTTGGTGCTCTCTTCTCTATCTGAACTGCCCTTTCCTCTAGGATACCCGGCTGGCCTCTAAGTTATGCCCACATCTGAAGTGTCCACACCCCCATGGGAACCAATAAAATTCCTTATCTCTTCTATCAGAGCTATAAAAGTACAAAATTTGTTTACATGGCCAATTAGACGTCACAATTTTGATTTTGAAGGTTAACAACATAAATTTTACTTTACTCTACTGGTTAATGCAGTTATATATACCTAAAGAGGAAGAGGTAGAAGGAATAGTGTAAATATGGGCACAAATAGAGATCACAATTTTGGAAAATAAGAACAGAGTATATTGTTTTAGAAAATGATTATTTTTTAAAAATATAGATAAAACTATAATTTTGTTTGTAGCTGCCCTTTTTATGTTAAAATGTTTTATTCTATTTCAAATTTGATGGAATAATTGTGCATGAATAAAAATCGCAGTCATTTGACTATTCCTTTATTCTGTTCCTTTATCCTTGATTCAATTAGTTTTTTTAAAGTAGTTTATTTTAAATCACATGATTTACAATACTGTTAATGATAGTGTTTCATGTGTACATTCCAAAACAAGCTCCACCAAAATCTTTATTTTTAGGATTCTTATCTGCTTCTAAGTCATTTTAAATTATGTCATTTGGTTTGATAATGTTCCAGACCCTTCCAGATTTATATTAGTATTCTATTATTTTATTTTAATATAGTAAATATTAAATTTATAAATTTAAAAAATGTTCAAATATATTTATTTTTTCTTAATGACTAGTATATTATGTAACATGGATAAATATTCATTTGCATTTAAAAAGAATTTATCTTATGACTACTGTCTACAAATATCAAATAAATCATCAATATTATTTGTATTATTACAATATTATTTGTATTATCACAATTTGTATTATAATTTTCCTATATTGATTATTGAGCAAAATGAGTTAAAATATTCAATTATAGGTCCAGAGAGATAGCAAGGAAATAGGCATTTGCTTTATATGTGATGCCTTCAACAGCAATCCTGGTTTGACCCCTGGTAAGGGCCCTAAGCACCAACAGGAATGATCCCTAAGCATAGAGCCAGAGGTAAATTCTGAGCAACTCCAAGTGTGACCCAAAAACAAAAATGAAGGAAAAGCAAGCAAAATGTGATTATAATTTTCTATGTATTTCATTTTTCCTAACAGCTGAGTCAGATTGTGTATTATTATTCTGAAACTACAATTAGACAGATACATATTTATGATTACTATATTTTGCTGATGGAACAAACTTTATTATAGTGATTTTTTTAATTTTATCTCTTAAAACATGTGTTTCTTGTAGTTAATTTATTCTGATTTTACAATAGTATATTCAACAGCTATGTTAAACATAAAATTGGTATGCCAAAAATATCCACATACTGATTTCTAAAGATTGTAAAAATTATTATAGCAAATGAGAGATAAGGTTATAGATGGTATTAAGGGTGCTGATCAACTGACCCTGAATGGAAAATTGCACTGTATAATTTCAATGAAACCCACATTATTACAAGGATTTCGGTGAGACAAAACTAGGAGAGAAGATTAAGTATAAATCTATAAAGAAAGAAAAGCATCAAACAATATAAAGATACGGGTGATTTGATTGCTTGCATTAAAATGGTAGTGCACAAAAGCAACAAAAAAAATGAAGAGATTTTCTAGAAACTCAAAAGAAAGGAAAGAAATTATTCCTAGAAACTTTAGAACCCACTAGCACTTCACACCTTGAATGCAGCCCTTGAGACCCATTTTTTAATTGACACCCCAAATCATAAGAAATAATTATGTTTTCTTTTAAGCATTGAATTTGTTTAATTACTGGTACCAAGCTAATAAGCTAATTTTATTATTTATTTTTTATGGTGCCTGCTTCTTAATCTAATTTTTATCATATCTGTATTATATTCAGAGTATGTAAAGAGGCATCTTAAGTTCTATCTAGTTCATAATGTAAAACTTATAAATGGAATTTGAAGATCAATTACATATATCTTAATTATTTTTATATTAGATGTAGTTTTACTTTTATTTTTCTAATTATTTTCTTTTAGCTATCTTTAGTGCTTTTTTTTTACTTTACCAACTATCATTGTCATGTTCTGTTTTATTTGTCCATGTAATATAATAATAAATCACTTCACATATGGGTTATTGCTCTGGAAATACTAAAGTGATTTGTAAAATGAGGAATGCTGAGTCCACCAGGAATGATCCCAGAGTATGGACACAGGAGCAAGCCCTGAGCACCACCAGGTATGGCCCAAATACAAAAACAAAACAAAACAAAAACAAACAAAAATAAATGAAATATTAAAATTATTCTAAAACAAATAATAATTTATTGTGACTAAATACCATTACATAATATTATATGTTATAAGACATTTGTCAACTATTGTTTCAGTTTGCCCTGCTCTTTATGTAGCACTGGGAAGCTTTTGTTGCAGTGAGTATTGCTCTGTATATAGCAATTACACATTTGGAAAACTCAGCGATCATAACAAAATGATTTAACTGTTACTATAAAAAAGTGATACTGGGGGGCTGGTGCCATAGCACAGCGGGTAGGGTGTTTGCCTTCATGCTTGATTTCTTAGCATCTCATATGGTCCCCGTGCACCTCCAGGAGTAATTTCTGACTGTAAAGCCAGGAGGTAACCCCTGTGCATTGCCAGCGGTGACCCCAAAAAAGCAAATAACATAAAATAAAAAGTGATACTGGGGACCGAAACGATAGTGCAGCTGGAAGAGTATGTGCCTTGCTTGTAGCTGACCGGCATTCTATCCCTGCCATTGCATGTGGTTCCCAGGCACGGCAGGAGTAATTCTTTAGTGCAGATCCAAGAGTAATCCTGGGGCATCGCTGAGTGTGACCCTAAAGTACACATGTATGTGCGCACACACACACACACACACACACACACAAACACAAAACAACAAAAACAGTGATACTGAGGGATTACAAGCAGTGGTAAGAGGGCATCCAACTAGTCCCAACAGTGATGGCCATGGAGGAGGCAAATTGGATCTTCCACAACTGTGTTATTTCCCCAGCCAAAAAGGCGAACAGTTTTTCAAAGACTTTTTCATGCATAAAAGAATGCCATATGAACAATTTAATCTAGAGAAATGGATAAAAACACTCTTACAAATATTTATACATTAATATGAAAAATACAATATATATTCATATTTTATGTTGTTCTTGTTCATCTTTTGGTTATTTTTATTATATCTTTTTTGTTGACTGCTACAAATGTATTTGGTACTTTCTTCTGTGTTAAAATACGCTATTAGAAAATGGTACCTCAGACAATATTGTTTAGCAAGGGGCATTTTGATTATTTTTGTAATTAACAATTTGAATTTCAATTGTCTCTAAAATTCATTTGATTGCTTCTTATTACTGTTTAACTTACATTCTTTAAAATGCTTATAATCACAGCTATACATTTCTGTTCCACAAATTACAACTCAGTCATCTCAGTATCATGTTTTAATAATTGCCTTTTCTCTTGAAAATTGTTAAGTTTTTACTGTTTTTATATTCAAATATTTTATCAAATAATATAAATTGTGATTTTTTAGACGTTGAAAATTTGATGTCTTCTTCTTAATAATGCTAATTTTTATACTAGCAGATAATAGCTTGACTGTCTCTACACTCAAACTCTGTCATCCTGGTGAGCAGTAAAAGAAAACGCTCTTCATTTAAGTTAACTGTTATTTTCTACTAAATACTTAATTTTCTTTAGACTTTTAGTAGAAAATAAAAGCACAAAATTGTAGTATTGTAAACATATTTGGATATAACTCTCGGCAACAAACTCTATTCTGGGATTTCCTTCTTAATTTTTAGACACTCCAGCATATAGAATTTTGTCTTCTAGGTTCCCATACCAGCAATTCTTACATAACCCTAATATGTAAAACATAGAGAATAAATTGGATGGAAACATTCTTTTAGATATTTTGAATTTTAATATGACCAATTTAGCAGTTTTAAACATATCTGAAGAGTGTCTACTCTTCCTCTGATTTAACTTTATTATGTGCAATAGCTCAATTCAATATAATTTTTTTCAGACATCACTGAACAAAAATCAATGTGTACAACTTTATAAATTGTATATGTTAGTTTGAAAAAACAAAGAATACCCTTAAAAGAAATATCAGTAAGAAATGTAAGGCCTAAGGGATGAAGTCTGATAAATCTTGTTACTTATACTGAAAACCTGAAATATAGTACCATCATTGAGAGCAAATTGCTAGATTACTTTATTCCACAGGATGCCAATAACTAGGTAATTTAATCTGGATATACTGTAATTGCCATGTAATTAGAATAATTGCATTTGGGAGAAAGGATATGCACTTATGCTAGGCTGTGATTTCACTCAATAGTAAGCCTGTGCAATTTGGTTTTCAAATGTTGAAAATTTAAGATTGGGTCAAAATTTATTTTTATCTCTAGCAATACACATCTTTTTCAGTGTTAACAGATATTGTTTTAAAAATGTTATTGACCTCTGTAATTCCGGAGTCTCCCCTCTCTTTAGCAGTTTTATTGTATTAGCCTTTGGTGGTAAATGCACTAAAGTCACATTTCAATGTATTATGAAATATCCTATATATTTTGGTTTCTTCTAAACTCCATTTATGTCTCTACTCCTTAACTTATCTCTCTACTTCAGTCTCTATGCTAAGATCTAATTTTCTAGAAAGTATTCTAGGGGCTGGAGTGATAGCACAGCGGGGAGGGCATTTGCCTTGCACGTGGCCGACCCGGGTTCGATTCCCAGCATCCCATATGGTTCCCTGAGCATTGCCAGGATTAATTCCTGAGTTCATGAGCCAGGAGTAATCCTTGTGCATCGCTGGGTGTGACCCAAAAAGAAAAAAAAAAGTATTCTAGATCTTTCCAGAGTTCTCCATATAAATATCCATTTGATATATCAAAATTAACATATCTAAAACTCTGTATCACACCCACCATTTATGGATTATTTGGGGTTTTATTTTGTTCTTGTTTTTGTTTGGGGGCCACACTCAGCGGTGGTCAGGATTTAGTCCTGGTTCTACACTCAGGAATCACTCATGTTTGGGCTTGTTGGACCATCAAAGGTGCCATGTATTGACCCCAGGTGGGTCATGTGTAAGGCATGTGCCCTACCTGCTAAACTATCTTTCTAAACCCCTTTTAGTATTTACGATCTTATAAATCACAATATTCTCCATAGCTCTATACATGTCATTGGCTAAGATGTTAAGACAAAAGCTATACTTGTCTTTATTCATTACCAGTTTTCTATAATTCTTTATTATTCCACATGAAATATATCCATTGATTGTGTGCATATAATAATCATATGCATTTTTAAATTTAAATTTTATATTAGATCCCATCAATTGGAAGAATAGTACAGCTTGCTTTGCATGCTGCTGACCTGAGATTGATCCCAGCATCCCATATAGACACCCAAACCCAGCAGAACTGATCTCTAAACACAGAACAAGAATCTTTGAGTATGTCCCCAAACAAAATCATGTACATAAAATAAAATCTGTCCAAACTTTAAACTTAACAGAATTCCTAGCATCTTCACTTTTGCTTCCTATCTCAATCCACTATCTCTTTAGTTTTGATTACTGCAAGGTTAATTAAGATTTTTCTTATCTTCAATAGTTGCCTGTAATAGTATTCTATGAAACAGCCAAGATTTGTGTCATATAAATTATATATATATATAACATCTCCACCTATTAAAGACCAATGTTTGGTTTTCATAATTAAAAATATTATGTTCTTAATGTGTCCTAAATTATTATCATAAACTATTTTTCTAATGCCATGCCCTCATTATTCACTTGTGAATTCTGAAAATTGTAACGCTTTCCTAGATAGAATTTTCTTCTGTCATATGTTAATGTATAACTTAGAGTTACTAATTTCCACTCCTGTTTGAATTATCTTATACTAACATTTTTTAACTCTTTAAAAAAATGCTTCATATTCATTGTGTGTTTTTTTTTCTTTTTGGGTCACACCCAGCAAGCACAGGGGATACTCTTGGCTCAGGCACTCAGGAATTATTCCTGCAGGTGCTTGGGGGACCATAGGGGATGCTGGGAATCCAACCCAGGTGGGCCACGTGCAAGGCAAATGCCCTACCCGCTGTACTATGGCTCCAGTCCCACATTGTGTTTTATTTTAAATGTTAACACTTCGTTTATTTTTTATTGTTCAACTTAATTGACTTCATACTCACCCTGTCACACATCTCTTTACTGTTATTTTTTTCTTTTGGTTGGGGAGGGCGCACAGAGATATATTCAGAAGTTACACACAGACATGTTATGGTTTTGTAGTAACGGAACACTCTTGCAATCTAAGAGGACCTGGAAATAAATGCTAGAGTTCCATATGTGACATTGGATATTGAAACAGAGATGGCTGCATGCAAGAACATATAGCTCTCTGCCTGGGTCATTTTTAAATGCCTTAATAGCATTAATTAAATAAAACAATAGGTGAATACCTCATTAGATATATATTCATTCATCCATAGGATTATATGTATATGTACGTATGTGTATTTTTCACTTCTGTTCAGACTGCCAACTAGAATATATAGTCCATAAAATCTGGAATTTTTTCTCATCACAACTGAACTCTTTTAAACTCTTTTTCTTTTCTTTTCTTTTTTTTTTTTTTTTTTTTGCTTTTTGGGTCACACCAACTGAATTCTTATTTCCAAATATTGTATCGAAGACATAATAGATTATTTTTAAATAATCAGAATTTTGAATTGTTTGCATTAGAAGTCTCGCAGATATAATAGACAAAATTGATGTGCCACTTACCAGATTTTTTAAAAAGTTACCATGCAAGTAGAAACAAAATATGATTTCTGACTAGCTTTTCCAAAAGTGCAGGTATGGATTGGCTCATGCAGTATGTGTCCATACCACAAACACTTTCTTATTGTATTTTTATGTATGTGAATTTTTTGTTTTGTTATTTTTGGGCCATAATCAGTGATACTAGAGTTACTCCTAATTTTGTGCTCAGCCCTGTTGGGCTTAGGGAACGATATTTGGTGCCAGGAATTGAACCTATGTTGGCTGTGTGTAAGTCACTTGTCCCATTTCCTTGGCTCTACATATTTCTAACATTGTCACTAATAATGTTGTTCAATAAATAAACTATAAATATAATAGTTTTGTCTTGCAAAGGAGTTTTCTAAGATAATCAGAAGTAAAAGATGCTCGTGATACAGAGCTCACCAAAATGATAAATGTTCTATAATTTATTTTTAAATTTATTTATAAAATGCAGCATTTTTATACAGATTATCTTAATATAGCACAGTCGTAGGGTGTTTGCCTTGCACGCAGCCAGCCCAGCCAAGCTGGGTTTGATTCCTCTGCCCCTCTCGGAGAGCCTGGCAAGCTACTGAGAGTATCTCACCCGCACAGCAAAGCCTGGCAAGCTACCCATGAAGTATTCAATATGCCAAACACAGTAATAAGACTAAAGATGAAGACGTTACTGGGCCCACTCGAGCAAATTGATGAACAATGGGACAACCGTGACCGTGATCTTAATATTTGTTAATAATTAATTAATTAATTAATAATTTTAATTAATAAATAATAAATAAATAATTTTTCTATAAATATACATAGCACAGAGGTAGGGCGTTTGCCTTGCACGCAGCCAACATGGCCGACCCGAGTTCGATTCCTCCGCCCCTCTCGGAGAGCCCGGCAAGCTACCGAGAGTATCTCGCCTGCACGGCAGGGCCTGGCAAGCTCCCGTGACGTATTCCATATGCCAGACACAGTAACAACAAAGTCTCCAATGGAGACGTTACTGGGCCTGCTCGAGCAAATCGATGACCAATGGGAGGGCCTTTACTTTACTTTTACTTATACATAAATTTACAAAATATTCAAGTACATTTTATATCCTCTATAAGAATCATATAATTGTACATACATATTTCTGCTTTATTTTTGTATGGACTTCTAAGCTTTAGCAGTTACTTCTTTTATTTTCTTTATAACATGATAATATGAATTTTGATTACACATGTTATCCTATCTTATGGATATTTCCAGCTCCATAATTTAGGAATATTTTGATTCTTTCTGACCTTATTATAAGTAATGATAGAAATGTATTCAGTAAATCTTTATAAGAACACTTATTTTGTGGAACATTAAAGTTCTAAGTGCATTCATAATGCCTAACATTAAAGTAGAAAAGCAAATGCATATATAATCTTATAGCAAGTTAATAATTTTTTATTGGGAGTGACATATCTCAAATCTTATGGTTTGTAATGCAATTGTGTTAGGTTGATTTACACTTAATGAACAACACTGATAAAACATGTTTTATTTTATGTTCTTCACAATTAATGCAATTTAATTTGTCCAAGACTATCTCACCTATTCTCAATCAATAGTATAGATATTCTCATAGTATAAGTAATTGGTAAATTATAAACGTTATATTTTTAATATTTTCTTCTTTATTAATGCCTGTATTTTATTACCAATAGAAATTTAAATTCTTCTTTTATAAGCCATCATTCGATAATATTTTTATTTTCTGTGTATCACTGTAAATTTTTATTCTGTTGTTCATTGATTTTCTCGAGCAGGCACCAGTAACGTCTCCTTTGTCCTAGCCCTGAAATTTTAGAAAGCGCCACATTTGAGGCTTTCAGGGTCAGAGGAATGAGACATATCATTGTTACAATGGGTTTTGGCATATCAAATATGCCATGGAGAGTTTGCCAGACTCTGCCATGCAGGCAAGAATACTCTCGGTAGCCTGCCGGGTTCTCCAAGAATAAGAACTAGATAATAAGATGTCCCGTGGCCACAAATGTGGCCACATGCTTCCGGGAGCTGGGTTTTATAGTCTTTGGTCTTGGCCGTTTATGGGATAACATGGCACTGGGGGCAGTTGGTGGGTATAACACCTACCTACTGGAAGATGGGGGATCTGGGTGGAGGAGGCCCAGTCCCAATCTGAGCAGGCTTGGAGATCTCAGCCCAGGGCCCGGCATGCCTCTGTTTCTCTGCCGGTTCCTTCATTTGTGAGGCTTGTCCAAATGTATAGAAAGTGGTCTTAAGCATGGTTGTGGCTGCTTCTGGATGTCTTCGGATTCTGGGGCTCTGCTTGGGGCGGGGAACAAAACTCAACCCGCCCCGCTCCAAGGGGCCCCGGTGAGGACAGCCAGGCGTGGGCCAGGAGAATCTGTGCTGTTTTATTCTGGGAGCTGGGTTTTACAGTCTCTGTGTCTTGGCCATTGATGGGATAACACAGCACGAGACTCTACTTTTCTATGTAGCTCTATTTTATTTACATGTAAGTAAATAAATATAAAATTTTATTTGGTTCTTATCAATGCTACTAAAAAACAGACTTTCTAATGTTTTTACATATGTTAAATGAGAAACCAAACTTTTTAGATGTCTTCATATAATTAAATAAATTTACCTCCAATTTTTTGATGTCTTCATATAATTATATAAATTTACCTCCAACTGAGCAAACTTGCAAACAAAATGATAGTCAGTATATTATTTATGTTTTTCACTATGACCCAGAAAAGTTTATTTTACAAATGCTTGATTCAATTATATGTGAGATCTTATATCAGTTTTATTATTTCACAAGTTTTCAGGAGGAAAAATATGCTGATACATTTTTATCAATACTTCATTAGCCTAATTGCACATTACTCAATATAAATGTGGAGTAAATGAAGAAGTTAAAGAAAAAGAGATAAACAAACCTATTTAACACATATATATGTATATCTGTGTTCATTGTTTGCTACTCTGGAGAAATAGACCTTCAAAGGGAATCCATACACAGTCTCCAAGGAAGCAAAGGGATGGTTTTAAAATTGAAACAAAAAAATCATCTTTCTAGACATTTGAGAATCTGTTAGGTCTTTATGTTTTGCTTCTTCAGGGAAGGTTTTGACAGATTGCATTTATAACCCGATGCTGATGCCAGCAGTTGCCACTGTATATGATGTCCATTTGCCTCTTCTTCAAGGCAAGCTTCAGGCATTGCAGGAATAAGTTTGGGACTCCCTGAAGTTATGTTCCGTTTAAGCTTCTCCTTTCTATAAGCAGTACAAAGGTTTGTTTCTCCAGAGTGGCCCAATTACATGAGCTGGCGCTCCAATTAGCCTGGGTATTATCTGAAATTATGGAAAATTATTCTGTTAGTATCTGTTAGTATCTAACAAAACCTAATCAACCAGGGTATCTAATTCAAAAATTTCCTATAACTCTCTTATTGACTGCATTGAATATTTGAATAAAGACATTAAAATAGACAAACATTATTTCCATTTTTCATTTTTTATTTGATAAACAGAAAAATAAGTGGATATTTTGTCTTCATTTATTATGTATAATATAAATCCAATGAGTCATTTTGGTCAAAATGATTGATTTAACTGATTATTGCTTGACTGATTAACTGCAACCCATTTTTAAATCGAAATTAATCCAATTAGAAGCAAATTCCATTGTTTCTAACATATTAAATTGTAATGCAGTGTCTGCGAACCTTTGCTATATAGAGTAATGAAATAATATCTGTAGTCTAGAGAAAGCATGGTTATCTTGTCATTAAATCCTGACCTCTTACTAATAATATATTCCATATCTCAGGACAAACTATTTGGGCAGTAGTGGTTGGGCCACCCGCAGCTATGCTCAGTGTTTATTACTGGATTGTGTTAAGGATTCACTCCTAGTGTTGCTTAGGTAACAACATGCAGTGTTGAAGATCTATCTGAGGTTAGCTGCATATAACCCAAGTACTATTTCTTGGACCATCAGTATTAACTTTTAATTTACTGATTTTCTGTATATATATATATATGTATATATCTGCGGCACTGTCCTCCCATCATCTATTAGCTCGAGCGGGCCCAGTAATATCTCCGTTGTGAGACTTGTTGTTACTGTGTTTGGCATATCAAATATGTTATGTGGGAGAGATACTCTCGGTAGCTTGCCGGGCTCTCTGAGAGAGGCAGAGGAATCGAGCCTAGTTTGGCCGGGTCTGCCACGAGCAAGGCAAATGCCCTACCTGTCAGGCTATTGATACAGCCCCATGGAAAGGAAACATTATGTTCTGTTCTGCTTTATTTTATTTTATTTTATTTTATTTTAGTATTTGTGTTTGGGGTGGCCACGTCCAGAGCTGCACAGGAGTTACTCCTGACTCTGCATTCGGGGATCACTCCTGGTAGAGTCCCTGGGACCATAGGAGATCCTGGGGATCAAACCTGGGTCAGCCGCATCCAGGGCAAGCACCTTTGCCCTCTGAATGGTTTATGTTTGGGAAAAGAAGTCCTTAGCAATCAAGTTCCAGAGGGAAGAGAAATATGAGGGCGGAGAGCTAGGAGCCCAAGACAGCCCACGCAAAGCTGTTCTCCTAACCTTTGCACCACCTCCCTGGTGCAGGTCAGAGTTGCCTCATCATGTCAAACTAGCATTTTACTTCTAACTCACATATCTGAGCAGAAAGGCTGTTGTCTTGCATGCCTTCCTGTGATTTGAAAAAGAAAATATTCTTTTCTTCTATTTAGCAAGGCTAGATAGCTTTTATTAAAGGAATTTACATAGAAACATGTAAGGAGAGCGAAGGGAAAGTGTTCAAGAGAGAGGAAGGACTTGAAAAGCAAGTCAAGGGGATATATGTTCACAAGAACATGGGCTTGAAAGAGAAAGTCTTGTGCAACATTTCCTCAGTTTCCAAATTCACAGGAAAGGATGCCATGTCTTGTTGAAACCAATAAGAAGTCTAAATATGCTTTCTCTACTTCCTGCAATAATCAGTAACATTGTTTTTAGAAATTTGAATATAATCAGCCACGAACCTACTTAGTTATGCTTTTTGTTTTGGGGGCCACCCCCAGTGGTGCTCAGGATTTACTTTTAGTTCTACGTGCTGGGATCACTCCTGGCAGGCTCGGGAGACCAGATGGGGTACTGGATCCTTATTTCAAAACAGTAATATGAAAAAGTAATATGAAAAATAAGTTATAGGGCTAGGAGAGATAGTATAGGGTGTAAGGCTAAGGCTGGGACAGAGAATATAGGGTGTATGGCTAAGGCTGGGCAGATAGTATAGGGTGTAAGGCTAAGGCTGGCATAGTATAGAGCTTAAGGCTCTTATCTGGCATGTGGTGTACCAGGGTTTGCCACATTTGATCTCCTGAGCATGCCTGCAGGGATTTCTGAGCACATCCACGTATGGCCCAAAAATTAAATAAATGAAGAAATAAAACGAAAAAGCAAATTCTGTTTTGAATCTGACTGCCTAAAAGCACTGGGTAAGTGTGGTTCCCTAGGTAGGACTGGGGCCATAGCCCAGCAGGTAAGACCTTTTCCCTGTATGCAGTCAACCCGGTATCACTGTATCACTGTTGTAACATCTCCATTCATCCTGAGATTTTAGCAGCATCTCTTTACTCATCCTTCCCAATTCTGCCATATTGGAGGCTCTTTCAGTATCAGGGAAATGAGGCCTGCTATTGTTACTGTTTTTGGCATACCAAATACAACATGAGTAGCTTACCATGCTCTGCTGTGCAGGCGGAATACTCTCAGTACCTTACTGGGCTCTCTGAGAGGGATGGAGGCTTTTGGAAATACTGTATCATTCTCTTCTTGGAGCTTTGTTTTATAGTCTCTGGATCTTGGCCATTGATGAGGTTACATGGTGCTGGAGGCAGTTTGTGGGTGTGATACACTCGAACGAGCCTCCTGCATGAAGGAACCGGCAGAGGAACCCAGGTATGAGGGACCCATGGCTAAAATCTCCAAACCCGCTCGGATCAGGGCTGGGCCTCCTCCACCCAGACCCCCAGTTTTCCAGTAGCTTGGTAATCACACCCACAAACTGCCTCCAGCACCATCATGCATATATATGTATATATGTATATGAATTTAGTAAACCAAACAAAGAAAAATGCCATATCCAAATGTAGTTTATATAATACAATGCACATATTTTTAAACTACCTTCTTAAAATATTTCATAAGGTAAGATGAAACAATGATTTTTTTAATACTACTGATGTCATTAATTCAGTCAGTATTTTAATTTGAATGAGTTGATTATTTTGTTTAGCTTTCTAATTTATTGAGAAATTAGAAAATTTATCAACCATTTTCAAAATTGTTATGACTAATAACATCAAGAAGTTAGATAACTGTAATGGCCAGGAGGACAGTAATAAAACTATCATAACTAACAATATTGAAAAGTTAAGATAAATGTATTGGCCGGGAGGATAGTGATAGGGTCAGGGGGAGAGGGGGGATGTGTTACGTATGCAAAGCACAGAGATTCACACTACGACCAATCTTGCACTTTTGATGAGTGTATCCCTGAAGATCCTTTAGCATCTGGGTTTGGCATTGCTGGGCCCCCATCCCTGGGTACCAGGTGCTCTGCATCACCAGGCACTAGCATTGAACCAGCTAGTTAGGTTGACTGAGCATGATTACACATGGCTCCCATATTACCTGAGCTCTGCTTGGAGAAGCCAATCCCTCCAATGAAAATAAAAAAGCTTTAGAATTAGCAATGCATAGATAAACTGTGCATCTAATAAAATTATCAGTTTGAAAAGCAACAACTGAACAAATCTCCTTGACTCTTCTGTCCATTGACTCTACTATGAACAGCAACATATCATGCAATTGGAAAAAAAAGAATTGAGAATACATAAAGTTTCTAAGATTTAGCCTGACATTTTTCTCTTTGGAAGTGATTTTACTTCATTTTTAAGGCAATGATAGAAATTGACTTTGACAAGAAAATATAAATTTTAAGTATAAAAGCAAAGTTAGGGAGAAATATCTTCATTATCAGCATTTTTCAGTTGTTTTCCTCAAATGTCTTTTTTAACCATGACTCTTTCGTGCCATTACAAAGTAATAATAAGCATTTCTGATCAAAAACTGTATAATTAGCTTTACTTCTGGTGCATATACAAGTAAGTAATAGATTCTGGTGAACTGAACCTACACACATAAATATTACTGGACTATGGATTAAGACACTCCTATTGATTTCACCAGAGCTCTCTCAAGAAGGATGAATGTATCATATATGTCAACCAAATTAAAATGTGAACACAGAAATATTACTTAGAGTTATAATGACTCATGATTATGCTTAGTTAAGCATTTTTATATATGCAGTGATTAAAAACAGCCAGTAATAAATACATCCATCATGCTACATTTTTGTTTTTTTTTTTTAAATTGTTCATAGTAGTACATGAACTGCACTCTGGATGTACATCTACATGCTTCCAGATTGGTAATGTAGCATTAGAAGAAGAAAAGTCACAGTAATCCAACGTGAACTAAATGAGCATGGTCATTGAAGAATCAATATAATAAAGACAGGTATTAGAGCGAGGTCTGTCCAGATAGTAGATAAAGGAAATAACTGATTTTGGTGTGAGGCTGGGGAATTTACTTGTGATGCTGACTTCTCTTTGTAACTGTGAGACCCCTCCTATATGTTTTACATTATCTAATAGTACGCTATTTCTGCTTTGTATGTTTGGTTATCATTTTAAATCAGGAATGGTATAATCTCTCCAACCAACCTCAGTGTATGACAGCCTGGAGCCAAAATGTTTTATTCATGAATGATGTCTTTTTTTAATAAACTATAAAAATGTGAAACAATAAAAGTGATATATACCTAATAATGAGTGAACCAATAAACCCACCAGGCAACTTTGCTCTGTGAGTGGAAAAAATTGACTTTGTCTAACAAATTGCAAAATTATTAATCCTGTATGAGACCATTTTATATCACCCCATTTACTTTAATTCTTACTAGTTTGACCATTACCATATATTATGCATTTTTTTCTTTGTGCTTTTTTAGGAGAAAAAATGGAAATTGAAGTATTCTTCTGAACTTTCAAGGCCTCTGAGCAGGTTGAGGCAAGGCCCTGACCAGCTGGCAAAGTGGGAGGAGAGGGAAGTCCTGGCACTGAAGGCTCTTGTCACTTCTTGATCGACAGCATCCTCCGGCTCTCCTCTTGAAGAATGCTCTCTCTGAGTCAGGGTAGAAACGCAGCAAACCTTAGAAATAAGCAGACACTTGTCTCTGGAGGTTCCTAGAAGGTTTGTCAACACGCCTGCCAAAGGATGTTCTTCTGCAAATAAATAAATAAGTAGGGTAATGTCAAATCATAAGAAACTTTTAAAGGGATTCTGAAGAGAAAACAAACTAACTAGGCACTGAAACTTATATTTAAAATTCAGCAAGCCCCCAAATAGTCTGGGCCATATTTGTAAGAGAAAGAAACCTTGAACACTTACAATAGCAACACATGTTTGAGTGAGGGCTATTAGCAATGCAAATATGAAACTACCTACCTTGAATTAATGAACTAAAAGGAAAAAAAAATTAGCTGACTCCATTGCTAGTTTTAAACATTTGAAAGGCCCTAGCTCATCTACCTATTTTTGGAATAATGCTCAGCATGAATCTCAGTTATGCATGTTCTAGTTAAGTTTGTGTCAGATACATGCCATAGCAAGACACTCTGTACTTATCCTCCCAAATAGAGCAAAACGGAGTGAATAATAACAGTTGGGCAAGTCAGGGGGTACAAAACATGCATCTGTTCCTCTGGTCTTTACAGTTGTGGGACAAACGAATCCAACAGGAAAACAGGGACAATTATAAAAGAAGGTTTCACTTAGTTTCTCTGGGACTCTGATAGCGCACAATGCCGTAACATTGAAATGTGCAGCTAAGAGGGTTAATTTCTTCTACTTGAACCAGATGACGAAAGGAGTGACACTCATTTGGTGGCAGTACTTATGTAACAGACACTTTGCCTATCAATGTGGGGGGGTTGTAATGAACAGCATAATAATCACAGGCTGGTTCCATGAGACTATTATTGGTTCCTATACATATTCCCATAGAAATATAGTAGTCCCAGATGCCTGTGTTATATACATATAGGACAATAAGACCTGGCAGGATGAAATTCTCAGACTATCGCCTATCACGGATAGCTCTGAACTAGAATTTCACTCTTCTAGACCCCGATGGAGAGTGTTAGATTTATATGATTTATGTTCTGATTTAGTTAACAGCAAAATAATAAAAGCACGTAATAGTGTGTGTGTGTGTATGTGTGCACACGTGCATGTGTTAAAGGCAATTTCAGTGAAATAATAAAATGAGATAAGGACTTTGGGATTCATATAGAGATTGTTTTTGATAAATGAATCAAACAAATATGAAAACATTGATCAAATATCAGATAAGCCACAAAATTATTTTTAACTAATGCTAATTATGTGGAAGACCAAAAGATTAAGCAGATTATTTTTCCTAAAATTTCTTGATAGTAAGCTTGATAGTAACACACACATATTCTGTGTCCAGAATATGCAAAGAAAGAAGTATGATGGTGGATGGAAAAGGCCAAATCTTAGTAGGCCTGCGATTCCATGTTTTTATTGGATTTGGGGCTAAAGTATTAGGGAAAAACAGGCAAATTGGGAGCTGGACATTAGAATAATTTGATAGCTGTTTAAAAATGATTATACTACCTACTAAATTGAAAAACAAAGATTCGTGGGTAAAGAATAGGAAATATAAGTTATCAAGTTAATACTCTTGTTCAGTTGAAAGAAAGATGTAAAGATAATTCATATTAGAAATATATATATATGTTGGTAAAAAGCAAATAATATATTTTTATTGGGAGAAATATCTATAGAGTGTTTATTGGTTTTATGTGAAAGCTGATCTTTGTAAGTTAACTCGCTACTAGATAGACTGTGGTACTATTTCTTGATATTAAATGAAAGTTTGAAGGGGTCTAGATATTATAGGGTTTTCATGTGCTGTGTCATATTTCAAATAATCCATTGTCATTTCAGGACACAGCAGGAGTTGATTGTCATATGTAAATGATAATATTTATTATGGCTATAGGCTATTATTAGAACTAAAAATGTAAATGAAGAAATATATACAAATGTTATTGCCTAGGAAATATTCTGGTTTGTTCAATTACTAGAATACTGTTTCTTTTGTAACTTAAGTGTATCATAGTATTTTATTCCTTTTCTATTTCTTGAGAGTTTGTTTGGAGGTTCTAGCAGGGGAGTGCAACTACTCGTATTCCCTCCACCGAAGACTGGTCCTTCTCTATTCGGGGAAGGTTGTCCTCTTTAACCGAGTGCGCAGCTTCAGGAGGGACACACATGGAGCGGTGAGGGAGGAAGGGGACACCTGCCTAGCCAGCCAGATCAGCGGAATCAACCCTGGAGATCAATGGGGTGACAGATGTCGCAGCCAGATCGCCCTCACTTCTTATTCTTTTGGATGATGAGGCAAGACAAATGGGATGGAAAGTGTTGAAAAAAAAAAGAAAGTGTTCACAAATTCTTCCATTTCTAGATGTAATATACAGTATACTGCCATAATAAAAATGCCTAGAACTCAAGAGTCATGTATAGAACCATACATGCTAGTGAACATTATAGGAAAGGTCATGGATTTCCAAGGTATAGATAAAAATTAATTGTTTCTATTTAACCTGACCAGATTCACAACCTGCTAGGCATGATTATTTCTGGTATGACTTACCCGACATGTATTCTTAGGCATTTAATCCCAATTTACCTTCTCTATTCTCCACACCTTTATAACCATTTTCTCAATATGTTTGATTCTAACTGAAAATTTTAAAAAAATCTAAATGAGCCCTGTGGCACTACACACATAATATTATTCATTGTACTTAATATATTTAATTGCAATCACTTGCTTACTGATGTGAGTTCTATTAGAAAGGAAAATATATGGTTTTGTTTTTAATGTCCCCCACATAAAACACAGTGGCATAGGGCATAGTTATTCAAATATGCGTATGAATAAATAAATGTTTGTCATACATGTAAACCAATATCAATAATAAAGACATTTGATCACTTGATCACTTAACTTCCAGTTAATCATCATTTGCTCTAGAGGGCGCCAGTAATGTCTCCATTTGTCCTTGTTATGTGCTAGTGTAGCCTAATGGTGTCTGTTCATTCTAGGAACACAAAGAACCTCAAACCGATCGTTCAGGGTCTTGATGAAGAAGTCTGACCATCTCGTAGGTGGGAAGCCATCTTTTGACGTCCTGTGAAATCCAGTTGGTAATGGCTCTAGTCCAGCAGTCATCTCCAAATCTCATTAAGTCTCCAGCCCATCTGATTTTCGATGCCTTGGCAAACAAGAGAGCATCCCTGATTCTTGACCATCAACGGAGGTCAGAACTCCAGATTCTTTCTCTAATTTGAGTGAGATGTGATACTCCAAGCATAGCTCTTTTGATTCCCCTTTGGGAGACCTGAATTGTGTTCTCATCCTGTTTTCGTAGGGCCCAGATCTCTGAGGCATATGTTAATGCAGGAAGAACAGTGGAATCAAAGAGATGTGCATGGAGCCAGAGGTTCTTTGTCCTCTTAGCTATTTCTTTGATGTTCTTGAAGGCATTCCAAGCTGCTCTCTTTCTCCTACACAACTCAGGTGCCAGGTCATTTGTCATGTTGACTTCTCAACCCAGGTACACATAACTATTGCATTCGGAGATGGACATTCCGTTGAGAGCGAATGGAAGGTCAGGAAGAGACAGTTTCTCATAAACATTGTCTTCATGAGATTCAGCTAGAGTCCGACCTTTCCACACTCACTTTCCTCCACTACCTCCACTACCCAGCCACCACCACATTCCAGGACACTTTCTGGATGCTCGGGCCGAGACTCCCGCACAACTGAAGCCCCACAGAACAAGATAAGCGGAACTCTGAGACCTTGGACTCCAGGCTCAATGGATCAGGGGACAGAGATCCTTGTCTGCTCCCACCAACGACAGGTGACAAAGGGGTTAAAACCAGGAGCCCCATCCTACCCTGCCCTGTCTGCTTCCACCAACTGCCTGCGACCCAGGGATTGTATTACGCACAGAAGACCCACGCTACCCCTACAGGTACCAGATAAATACCTCATCGGCAGACCTCCACTACCTCCACTACCCCAGCCGCCGCCACACTCCAGGATGCTTTCTGAACCACACAGCCTCTTCATGACCCCGTGACACATTATAACACACTTAATACCCATCTTCCAGGATTGTCACACCATATTTGATAGGCTTCAAATATGGTTTGAACCACGGGAACACCTACAATAAAGACATTTACAAAGAGAAATGAAAGATTTTAACCTCACTCTGTGTTTTAAGTTGCTAATAATAAAAATAGGGTTTCTCAAAGACCAAAGATTTTGTTAGAAGTGGACTACTTCGCTGATTTAATACAAATTTGCATATCAGCAAGTTTTGTGATCTTGAAGTGGGTAGAGAAAATAATTTTGCAAATTTCTGGGCTTTTTTTGACAAATAGGAAGTCAACAATTCCCCCAAGATCATAGATCCTGTCCCAGAACTTAGACTCATGGAAACTAAAAAACAATAGATAGTACCTAAATGCCAATGACCAAATAGATAACCCAAAAAGCCCATAGCCTAATAGATTATTTAAAAGGCCTGCAGCTACCCACTATCCTATTCTAAGTTCTTAGCTCTTTTTACTAAGCTCCTTGCAGGCTGAGACATAAAAGAAAGAGGAGGAAGAGAAAGAGGAGAAGTTTTAGCACTTATAATAGGAAGATTTCTGGAATTGCAGTGCAAACATATTGTTGGTATCATAAATCTAGATGGTATCAGTTTAATTAGTATAGATTAAAAATGCAAATGTTTACAGAAATAGTTTAGGTACGTAAGATAAAGGAATCAACATATTTTCTAAATAATAATTTGGAATCATGAACCTAGTATATGAACTCTCCATATCAGGTTTAGATTATTTGAGAGAGTCCATAATATTAGGCCTTCCTAGATTTAAAATATTTCTCTCAATGGACACAGGATTTGAATCTCTATATGGTTTCTCTTGTCCTTGTGTGACAGGTTAGTGATTCCTTCCTTCCTTATTTTCTTATATATAATATATTCCTCATACCTCTTGATTTCTGAAATATTCATCTCCTAAGTTCCAGTTACTTCTACCTCTTCTGGTGGTATATTGGGGTGAGAGGTGGGATATATTTACTATACTCAATTTTAAAATAGCTCCTGTGCTATCTCATATTACTTTTGGGGTGGGGCTAGTCTGACTTTTCCAAAAATAATTTGTAGGAAAGATGTTACAGCAAATAAAACTGCATAGTACACAAACCTTGAAGGTACAGATTTACTTATTTTATTTCGAGACATTCATTTTCAAACTGCTAGGGGAGAGAAACAGAAACGCCTTCATTTTAATAACTTCCTTGAAAAGGTATTTATTTAACTTTCCTAGAGAGACAGATTTAAGAGTGCCACTCACTTTCATGAACTGCTGGAAATGTAAAGGCTTGAATCTACTATTTAAGAGATTTTACTTCCAAAATCCAACAACTGCCTTGTCTATCCCATTTTGGATATAATTTGGATATCCTGAGGCAGGGACAGAGCTGCACAATTTAAGGCAGTGAGTAACCTTAAATTGTTAAACAAGAATGGTTCAGTATCTCATAATAGCATCTAAAGTAATTTGAATGAATTTGTTTTCTGGATGTACGGGACAGCTAAAAAAATTGCATGCATATTAGTCTTGTATGAGACACACCACCCATGTGTAACAAATATATTTAAAAATGTTTATATATCCATCAATAGAATATTTGATTACATTCTTTAAGGATTAATGGAAAAGATACATTAGGTTTATAAAGTGGTTGGCTCTAGGTAG
The DNA here is from genome assembly GCF_029834395.1 of Sorex fumeus. NCBI lineage: Eukaryota > Metazoa > Chordata > Mammalia > Eulipotyphla > Soricidae > Sorex > Sorex fumeus. The sequence continues at coordinate 43,062,728 of NW_026606185.1, read as the reverse complement.
GTTTTGGGGAGCAAACCCTGCTGGAAGGAGACTGTATAATGTTATTCTGTTGTAGCAAAAGCAAAATGTTTTATGGTTCTCAAAGTTCCTAAGGGGATCACCATTAAACCTTGGAATTTATTTTTTATCTACATCACAAGAGGAAAGTTAGGGCAGAATACTGTTTAATGCTTTGCCTTTCAGGGAAGTTTGTAGCATTTCAAACCCTTTGGTGTCTCCTGCTTGAGCTAAATCAGTGCAGCCATAAAAATTTACCTCCCCCCCACAAAACTTCATATTGGCTGTTTTAAAACCTACTGCAGTGTGTAACATGGAAAATTTAAGGTATTTTATGTGTTTAGACCATGAGCTTGAATGCAGAACTTTATATAATGCTAGAAAGGTATGTGAATCAGAAACATTTTACACATATGATAAACTATAGACTTTGGTAAGAAAGATAATTCATGATTCATTTATAAATCTTTGGTTTGGCAAGATAACTCTCACATGAAATAAATCACATGTTTAACATACATGGAAATTACTCTGCTCGTGTGGTTTCTTTATTCGCTTAAAAATAAAACTTTCATTAGTTTAAATTGTACTACCCACCCCCACTTGCTTCATACAACTTAAATGAGAGAACTTTTTTAGAGAAACTCTAAAATTGTCTCTTTTTAAGAGAATATTAAGACATATTTCCAGTATCTCTGAAAAAAAACATACAAAGAAGGATTCAATTTGGATAGCCTGGTCAGCTTCCTGTTCTCTTTTGTTTAATGGGTCTTCTATAACCATTTTAAAGTGTCTATGATCCTACCTTCTTCTCTTTCATCAATACATCCACTGAGAACATAAATTCATGTGAGTGCTCACCTTATTTCTCATGTTTTTAGTGACAAAAATCCCTCTCCATCAACTTCAATTAAATGCAACTGACTTCTCAGTTATTTCTAAGATTTTACTTATCATAAAGAGAGTGAAGATACTCTATATTCAATAGTTACCTGTTCAGCGTAGGCCACAACAGACAGCTATAAAATCAGATGAATATCCATATGTATTATAAGCAGTATCTGTCAATAAAATATGTTATATATACATGAATGTACATACATACTGTGTTTATGCATAAATACAAATATAGATATCTTGGTAGATGCACAGAGTTTGTAAATATAGCGATGTAGATATATACAGAGTATGTCAGGGAAGAAAAGAAGAAAAGAATTAGTCTCAGTACTTTTCATGGTGAAGTTGGTTTGCCTCCACAGGTGGCTCATGTGAGGTGGAGAAGAGAGAGATGGTCACTTTCTCTGATCTGCCTCTGTCACCCAGGCCTGGCTGGGAAGCTAGAACTGATAAAATCTACTATGTCACCCTGCACAAAGTCAGTCCTAGAACTTACCCAGGATTACTGGGTTCTTGTCTTACCTCACAGAAAAGAAAGACAGGAGTAGAACAGTGAATACGATTTATTTAAAAATAAATTGTATTTGGAGGCTTTTTAGAAAGAGAAAGGAGGGAGAGAGAGCGATGAAGAGTTGCATGCTAAAGAGAGAGTATAGACTTCTCCAAGGGCATGGAGCCCCCACATACTCCAGCATTAGATATGGAAGCATGAAAGTGCACATCTCAAGAGGCTTCTCCAAGGGCATAGAGCCCCTACACATACTCCAGCATTAGATATGGAAGCATGAAAGTGCACATCTCAAGAGGGGAGATGCAGGCATCACATGTGCTTGGGTGCCACGTGTGCTGGACCAGGTGGGCACAGGCAGCACATGTGTTCACATACCATGTGTATGCTTTCTTTGTTTAAGTTGAGCTTTAGAGGGTTTCTCCAACCTGCCCCTCATGGGCCTTTCTAGTTAGGTAAAAGTCTGTTGCTAAGATGGTATCTTAGGTGATTGAGTTGGGAGTGATTGATGGCCTTCTTTTAATTTCCTTTCTGGTCTTTTGCCCTGTTGGAGCTTCTCTTGGATGAGGGGTTCAGCATTCTCTGGTTCTGTTAGTGGCAACAGGTGAGAGTCTTATCAGGCCTTCCTTAGTTCCTGTGTTTGCAACCTTGGCCTTACTGGTTTTACTATTTCTGATAAATTCAATTGCCATAGGGGTCCATCCCTGGCTACCTATCCATATCAGTAGTATGAAGTTCATTTAGTATCATGTCATCATACAATATTTGATCATAGACAGAGGTCGGAACTCCGGATTCTTTCTCTCATTTGAGTGAAACGTGATACTCCAAAAATAGCTCTTTCAATTCCTCTTTGGGAGATCCGAATAACGTTCTCATCCTGTTTGCGTAGACCCAGGTTTCTGAGGCATATATTAATGCAGGAAGAACAGTGGAATTGAAGAGATATGCATGGAGCCGGAGGTTCTTCGTCCTCTTAGCTATTTCTTTGATGCTCTTGAAGGCATTCCAAGCCGCTCTCTTCCTCCTGCTCAGCTCAGGTGCCAGGTCATTTGTCATGTTGACTTCTCGACCTAGGTACACTTAACTGTTGCATTCAGAGATGGTCGTTCCATTGAGAGCGAATGGAACGTCAGGAACGAGGCTGTTTCTCATGAACATTGTCTTCGTAAGATTCAACTGTAGTCTGACCTTTTCACACTCACGGTCGAAGTCTGCCAGCATTTGTGCTGCTTGGCTAATGTTTGTTATTATTAGAGTGATGTCATCAGCAAAGCAGAGGTGTTGTAGTTGCCATCCATCTGTCTTCACTCCCATTCCTTCCTATTCCAGGCATCGCATGATGTTCTCGAGGGTGGTACTGAAGAGTTTCGGTGAAACGGTATCACCCTGCGAACCCCTCTCTTGACATCAATGATTACTTCTTTGTAGAATGGTGAGATCCTGGTAGTGAATCCGTAATACAGCTCACGGACGATCCTGATGTATTGAGTTTGAATGCCCTGATTGGCTAGGGCTTCAATGACCGCTTCTGTCTCAATAGAATCAAAGACCTTCTTTAAATCAATGAATGTTGGACAGAGCAGCATCTTGAACTCCTGAGAAACCTCAATAAGCTTGATTATTGTGTGGATATTGTGGATGGTGCTGAATCCTTTGCGGAACCCGCCTTGCTCACATGGTTGTCCTTCATCTAGTGTTCTGTCAAGCCTATTCAGGATGACTCGAGTGAACAGTTTGTAGGTGACAGAAAATCGGCAGATCGGGCGATAGTTGCCAATGTCGTGGATGTCTCCCTTCTTGTACAGTAGTACAGTCCTGCTGGTTTTCCATTGGGACGGAAACTTGCATTCAGATCAAGAATCAGGGACGCTGTCTCGTTTGCCAAGGTGTCAAAAATCAGATGGACTGGTCACTTAATGAGATTTAGAGACGATTGTTGGACTAGAGCCATTACTGACTGGATTCCACGGGACGTGAAAAGACCACGTGGCCGCCCACCTACCAGATGGTCAGACTTCTTCATCAAGATCATGAACGATCGGTTTGAGGCTCTTCATGTTCCTAGAATGAACAGACGCCATTGAGCTACACTAGCACGCGACAGGGACAAATGGAGACGTGTCTGGTGCCCACTTGAGCAAATCGACGAATAACGGGAAGTCAAGTTATCAAGTGAAGTGATCATCATACAAGTAAATACTCCATTTTAAGGTAAGAACCTTTTAAAATTATGGTTCAGGGACATATATATATATATATTTATATATATATATCTGTTAATCCAGAAAAAATACATAGCATAAATATATATACATATTCACATACACATATGAAAATACAATCACAATCACAATCACAACCATCCTGTTATTCGTCGATTGCCTCGAGCAGGCCCCAGTAACATCTCCTTCATCCTAGCCCTGAGATTTTTTTTAAAAATTGCCATATTCAATGCTCTTTCAGAGTTAGGAGAATGAGACCCTTCATTGAAATATGAAAATACATTTTATTTTATTTTAATTGCATTGGTATTTATGAAAAATTAACTGAAAACATACTAGTAATGTTTTGTTTATTATTATTATTATTATTAATTTTTGTTTGCGCTGGAGCGATAGCACAGCGGGTAGGGCATTTGCCTTGGACGCAGCCAACATAGTCGACCCGACTTCGATTCCTCCACCCCTCTCGGAGAGCCTGGCAAGCTCTCTGAGTATCTCGCCTGCATGGCAAAGCCTGGCAAGCTCCCCGTGACGTATTCAATATGCCAAAACACAGTAACAACATGTCTCACGATGGAGACGGTACTGGGCCCGCTCAAGCAAATCGATGAAACCAGGAGGACCGTGACCGTGATGTGAATTTTTGTTTAGAATATAAGAAAACTAAAATCTTTCTGGTGCTCAATACAATATCAAAAAAAAAATAGTGCCAAGAAAGCACTAGAAATGGAGAATTATTTTTATTATGGATATGAACCTTTACCTCTAGCCAGCAGTAGATTTCAAATACCATTAAAATTATACATATTGGCATTTATAAATCATTTAAAATTTTGTTCACCTCTGATCTATATATCAAATGGGTGTCTTATCAACAATGCTTCTTGTCTTGTGTTGTGACAACGATACCAAAGGATGCATATAGCTTTAAAAAGGAGCTTATCTCTATCTTACAATGCACTAGACAACAATGTATGATAGGAAGGAAATGGGGAACAAAGAATGTATCTTGATATTTCATATGTTTTCTGATGCAAACCTGAATGAATTTCCCAAAAAGCAAAATCTGATTCTGCAGCATCTTAGATGGCTAATCATAAAAAATAAGAAAAGGAATCATGCAGAATTAAGACAATCTTGGGGAAAATATGAAGCTTGGAATTTATCAAGCTGGTTTGTCGCTTAAAGCAGAGGGAAAAAAATGTAAGCAGGGTTTCTGTCATGATGATATCTTCCACTCCACAGAACATGTTATTTAGCTCAATTTTTTTGAAGCAAATCATGAAGAAATTGTCAAATACGCTGTTGTCCTTCATCTTATAACAGCATAAGACTATTGTGTGCTCAAATGGTCTCTATTCGCTTGCTTTAGTCATCACCACAGAAGTCCTAGGAGAAAAAAAATACCCATTTCCTTTTGAAAAAGATGCTTTACAGAAAGGATTTATTGGAGGTGAAATTCTACTGGAACCATCTTAGAAAAGTATTTCTTTTTATTGATTTCTCTGCAGGCAGGAAATCCACAGGTACCTGTAAACATTGAAGAACTATTTGGGCATTTCTGTTCAGGAATGTTCCTTGGTGTTGTTTGAACAGATCTACACTCGTTCTGCAAAGAGAGATGAGATCTCTATCTCCATTTGCGAACAGAGACCTTCTTTTGTAAATCTTAGGTTTGCCGATATAGGTTCATCAAAATGTGATGCCATCGAATGTGTTTGCAATGATTGTGTGCCTAAAAGGACAAGTTACTTTTCATGTAAAGATTTTAACTTTTTTTATTCATAAAATTAAAAGTAATGCTTTATAAGATAATTATATGAATTTTTTCTTAGTGTAGTAGCATATGGACTTTCACTTTGTTTCTGTAATTTTGTTAAATGAATCTTCAAATATAGCTATAAATTTTAGAAAAAAATTACATGAAAAATAGTGGCAGGAAGATAACGTAAAGATAAAATCAGCACCAACTGGTTCCCAAACATCACTATTGTGACTTTAGTGGTACTACATCCTGAGGGCCAAACACTGAACCAGATGTTGGCTGAGAACCGTGGGTCCCTGAGCCTCTTTTATTTTTGGAGTCCCCCAAAATTTTAAAAAATTAAAAAAACTTTTGAAAATGGTAAGATAGCCTTGGACATACCTACCCTAAGTAACACATTGATGATTTAAATGCAGAACAATGAAATCCACAACTATAGGCCAAGAATAGACAAAAATTAGTCCTTAAAATTAGTACAGTATTTGGCATACATTTTACAAATAAAAATGAATTTATACAGATGTCAAAATTGTTGTATGCACTCCTAAATTTCAAATAATGCATGTGTGAGAAAGAAAAGGCTGTTTTATTACTGTATGATTCTAAAGTAAGTTTAAAAGGAGTGAAATAGAAATTCATGGTAAGTGAAACCACAGAATAAACAGTCAGATATGTTCCACTAAAAATTTTTAAAATTAGGGCAAGGGAAATTTCTCAAATGGCTGAGGAAATGCTTTGCATTTGGGAGGCCTACATTGATCCCTGGTACTGCATGGAACTCTGAACAGACTGGGAGTGACCCTTCCAGACACACACCTTAGTATTAGCTTAGCATCATTAGGCGTGGATAAGACCCCTAGATAAAGAATTCAAAGTGACTAGATAAAGGTATATGAAGAAATAGCCTTTGTAAAGTGTTTCCTTTAACCTGCTTATTTATAGTTGGACAGTAGGGTTACAATAAAGAATACAATAAAGAAACACAGGAGGTCAAAGTTATTGTCATAAGTTAGAAGAGATAACATAACAAAAATTTTTCATAAGACATAGTTGAAAAAGCAACATATAATAGTTATTGTTGCTAAATATGTATATACTTTTATGTATCCCAATCAATGTAAAAACTTAAGATTTACAAATTTTACAAAAGTACAAAATAACCATTTGGAATTCTTTCTAACAATGACAAAGTATAAAACTAGACTCAAAAACTGTAGAGCAGAGGGCATTAAGAACAGGAATGAATGAATACAATGTGGAATATTGAGAGATATCTAATATCTCTATTATATACCCCTAAACAAATTTGAGGGAAATGAGAAAACTCAACAAGGACTGTAGTTTACTTTATAATATTGAACCAGTGATCATTTAATGATTTTATGATTGTGTGGTGTCTAAGTAAAAAGTTCCTATCATATAAAGCTGGGAAGAGGTTGAATAGAATTCAAATCTTTTGCAACTTGTCTTAAACTTAAGTTTTACATTCTTTAAAAAAAATAAGGTTTATTTGAATTAAACTATCAGTGAAAATTGCTTAACACTTTACATGTCTAGGTAAATAGTACACACACACACACACACACACACACACACACACACACACACACACAAAACCCACGTTTGTTTTCACTATTAGTTGGGATAAGTGCTTTTAATTTGTTCGATTTTAAAAGGGTTGATTCCAGGACTGGAGCAATAGCACAGCGTTTGCCTTGCACGCGGCCAACCCGGGTTAGATTCCCAGCATCCCATATGGTCCCCTGAGCACCGCCAGGGGAAATTCCTGAGTGCAGAGCCAGGAGTAACCCCTGTGCATTGCCAGGTGTGACCCAAAAAGCAAAAATAAATAAATAAAATAAAAGGGTTGATTCCAAAATGTTAAACCCCCTTACTTTACATCTGGGAGATAATATGGCATTCAAAACTGTGTTGCATTCAGGCACTGCACAGTAACCTGAGTCCCTCCAGGTGTAGTTCGGAGGCTCTCAGTCACTCACTCCTAAGAGTGGCCTAGCACCACCAGACCCAAGTAGCAGTGTCCTGAGGCATTGAACAGCACCAATGGACAAGGAAGCACTAGTGTGGGCCACAGGACTGTATGAGAATCACTTGGAAAGCTTAAACAACTAAAACAAATTAAACCTAAAAAAAAAATCTAAGTTCTTATGACCCCTTTGCCCTTTTTTTTTGGTAATTATTTTTCTGTTTTTGTTTTTGTTTTTGGGGGGTGCCACATCTAGTGGTGCTCAAGAGTTACTCCTGGCACTGAGCTCAGAGAAAACTGCACGGGGGTTGCAGTACTACATGAAATGCCAGGAATGAAACCTTAGTCTGCTGAGAATTAAGATGGAGACAAATGAGGTGTTTCTATGTAATCTGTAATCTGTAATGATCCTTATGGAAGAGGAAGCCAAGACAGGCAATTTCTCAGTATCCCCATTTGGTCATTTTCTCTACTAGTATAAAATGACTGACCTTGACTCATACCACTGTGTCATCATTGCTAGATCATCATTGCTGAATCTGCTGAGCATTATAACAGCCATTCTCCCTGAGGAGTTTATCCTCATAGTATGCTGTTGTCTGATACAGTACTGGATAATCATGTGTCATACATGCCACAGAGCAGCAGCTACCCATAGCATCCATTCCCTAGAAATGACATTCTTGATGACTGCGAGGTTGAAGTGCTGGGATTAATGTTTTTTGCACTAAAACAGGTCATGATTAAGGTGTTTAGAAAAGTTGTAACTTTGACCTATTAGTTATAACATTGGGAAGAAGTTACTTACATTACTTTTTCTATGTCTGCATGTAGCAGAATGATCTACTCCGGGAGGTTGAAAGAGCTGCACGTATCTACTTTTTAATAACGAAGTTATAGAGAAAACTCATGCACTGTCAAAGATATAATTGGGTGGCTGCAACTGGGGAGTAAAAGTTAAAGAGTTGCAAAGAGTTTTGCTAGTTGTAGTTTAAGAATAACAATGTGGTTTTTTTTCCCCTCAAGATTTTCTGGATAATTGGTAGTAATGAAGGGTGGTATTGCCCACTTCTCACTATGTTATTTGGATTTTTATCTTTAAAGATCATTCAAGTGGGGGCAATGGAAATACTCTATTAAAACTCAACCAAATTATGTGTTTGTCTTGGATCCTGTCAGAAGAAACAACTTGAAAAAATGTAAGGAATAGCAGCGTCCATTTTTAGTAAAAGATAACACTTTGCAGATGTTTTTTCTCTACCTTTATTGAATAATGTGTGACATTGCTTGACATCCAAATATGTGTGTCCCACATTGGAATCACAAAATAAAGCAGTTTTCTTAGAGTTTGGTCAAGCAATGTCTCAACTTATCCAAAGTGCTTTTAGCACTTGAGATGGTATTAATATATAAATTAATTGTTAAAAGATTTCTCTATTAGAGTCATAGATCGTGAAAAGTACCCTAACTTTTTCATTGACTGAATGTCTTTTTGAAGCTCTGGAAAATTCCTAAGAGAGATTCTTAATTCCAAGTCAACTGTGAATTAAATTCATTCTCTTGAACTAAATAGATCTATAACAAGAACTGATAGATGTAAGTAGTGTGAGAAAAGCTTCGAGGAGGACAGAGAGAGAGAGAAAGATAGAGACAGACAAACAGACAGACAGGCAGGCAGGGAGGCAGGCAGGCAGGCAGGCAGGCAGGCAGACAGAGAATAGACAGCCTGAGAAGTTAAGTGTAAAATAAGAGTGATACAAGGTAGGAGGAAGTGTTAAGGTATAGGACACTGTAGTTTTAATTAAGAAAGCCATCCTTGTTAAATATAACCAAAAATATTAAATTTTTCCCCCAAAATAGTCTTTCAGAAAAGCAAATTCATAGTCAGGATATCACATGAAGTTTCAACCTATAAATTAAAAATTTTTCCCATTGGGTATAAACAGATATGTTCCTTTTTGAGTAATTTTTGTTAAATCAAATGATCTCAAACTGTCATTGGGGACCCACTTTATTGTCATTCTCTAAATCACATTGGTAAATTTTTAGAGATATAGGCATGAAAATAATAGTATATACATTTAGAGATATGGGCATAAAAATAATAGTATATACATTGCAATGGAGAGTATTTACAGAAAAACTTTCATTGAGGTGGAGGAAGTTTACATTAAGGAGAACTGTAGAGAACTGATCAGTCAGCTAAAAGTAGTTAGTTGTATGGTTTGGGTTTCAAGCTCAAAGCTTAAAGGGCATTTCCGTCTAAACACAGATTTGCTGGGAAGATCTGCCCAGGATGGGAAATGCATGCTGAAAGTAGACTATAGACTGCACATGATTGCCACCGAATGCCTCTTTTGCAAACCACAGCACCCAAAAGGAAAGGTAAAGGTAAAAGGTAAAGGCCCTCCCGTTGATCATCGATTTGCAGTAACGTCTCCATTGGAGACTTTGTTGTTACTGTGTTTGGCATATCGAATACTCTTGGTAGCTTGCCGGGCTCTCCGAGAGGGGCGGAGGAATCGAACTCGGGTCGGCCATGTTGGCTGCGTGCAAGGCAAACGCCCTACCCGCTGTGCTATTGCTCCAGCCAAAGAGAGAACAAAAGGGAGTGCCCTGCCACAGAGGCAGGGTGGGATGGAGAAATGGAGGTTGGGAGGGATACTGGGATTGGTGGGGGTGGAGAATGGGCACTGGTGGAGGGATGGATACTTGATCATTGTATAACTGAAACCCAAGCAGAAAAATGTGTAAGTCTACAAATGTACCTCATGGTGTTTCACTAATAATTTTTTTAAAAAAAATTTAAAAAAATGAAAGAACAGTTAGTTTTCTTAGATCTTAAAATAAAATAAAATAAACACAGATTTGACAATGCGTTTCCCATAATAAACACAGAAAAATTTATAGTATAACCACAAGAACCAAGTAATAATAATGTGAATGAAGGAAGATAAATTTGAACAAATGCAAATACCCAGAAAAGAACATATGAATAAAACAACCAGAGAAAATCTTGACAGAGAGTAGAACTAGTAAAAACAAAAGAGTCATTGAAGTAACCATAATGCAAAGGACCAGTGGATATCCCTTCTGCTCAAGATCCAAAGCCATAGATATATCTGTTAGAATCCAAAGAAGTATGTGAAAATTGTCAAAGGCACAACGAAAGCATAACGAAATTACAAAAGGCTTTTTATATTAAATGTACTATTGATGGACCCACCACTTTTGCTTCACAGTGCTCAGGAAGTATTAGAAGGAAGAGAAAGTTGTAAAAGGCAAAATAGAGTAAATATTAAACTAGTTTCTTCCATCTTCCACTCTAATGGAGTTATAAGTAATGAAGATATTATCTTACTAGTTTTCAGAAAAAATTAGCTTATTCTCATTTGGCTACAAGTAGGCAAACCAAGGAATTTGGGGTCATTTCAAAAGAAGAAACACTGCTCATTTTGGGGGAGAGTGCTTCCTGTACCAAATTATTTCCTGAAATAAGTAGTGTCTGATTAGAATCTTATTTGTACTTTCATAATTGTCTTTGATAGAGATGTATCTCTGGTGGAGAAATTTCTTAAAATTCTATTGCTCTGATATTAATAATCGTTACAGAGGGTGTATACACCTCTAGACTCTCAGCACCTTTTATTGAAGGAAATGAGAATCTATGAAACCTCTTTGGCTACTGCCTTCCATCAATGAACTCCTTCAGGGAGGACAATTAGAACACATAGGTTTCCTTCCTTTCTTTTATACCCTTCTTTCCATCTGATGAACTTGTGACATCCTGTCTAAATTAAAATATTTCTTTGGATTAGCTTTTATATGAAAAGAGGATTCTGATATGCTTTTCAGAATATCTGGTGAGATCGAGCAGATATACTGCAAGTCTGAACAAGCTTTTCAAAGAGTAATATTTCTGAGTTCTAGGGAACTGGTAGTCATAGCTTCTTGTCTGGATGCCTTCCAGTCCACTTCCAATTAAAACCAACCTGATCATAAATAAGAGACTATGCTTACTATCATGCTCACTAAATAATCCCTGTTAAAATGATGTAATCTAGAGGCTGTATTTCTTGGACAGTATATGCCCTTCCTAAATGATGAAGCCCCCAAGTATAATGTCACAGTATTATTTATTTACAAAACTATTTTATATTTATTACTATTTCATAAATCTATTTTGGGTTTTATTTCTAAGTAAACTGAAACTTACTAAGCCATTTCTTCTCACAGTGTTTTATTAATACTTCCCATCACTGACAAAGATCAATGCCTGAGAGGGGAAAGACATTTGAGGGTGTTTTGTTCCTGAAATTTTTTCATTCATATCAATTCAGTGTAATAGCTGTTTTCCCCCATTATTCAATCAGACAAAACAGATTAATTTCTTTAAAATTATTTTTATCTTTAAAATATTCACATGCATCTTTGTTTTTTTTTACTTTTTTTGTTTGCATTTGACAGTTACATTCTAGTTTTTTTTATTCTATCCTTATCACTTACACTTAACTTCCCGTTAGTCGTCGATTTGCTTGAGCAGGCGCCAGTAACGTCTCCATTTGTCCCTGTCGCATGCTAGTGTAGCCCAATGGCATCTGTTCACTCCGGGAACATGAAGGGCCTCAAACCAATCGTTCATGATCTTGACAAAGAAGTCTGACCATCTGGTAGGTGGGCAGCCACGCGGTCTTTTGACATCCCGTGGAATCCAGTCGGTAACAGCTCTAGTCCAGCGGTCATCCTTAAATCTCATTACGTGACCAGCCCATCTGATTTTCGACACCTTGGCAAATGAGACAGCGTTCCAGATTCTTGATCGTCGACAGATGTCAGAACTCCGGATTCTTCCTCTCATTTGAGTGAAAAGTGATATTCGAAGCATAGCAATTTCTATTCTTCTTTGGGAGACCTGAATAGCATTCTCATCTTGCGTAGGGCCCAGGTCTCTGAGGCATATGTTAATGCAGTCAAAGAGATGTGCCCGGAGCTGGAGGTTCTTCATCCTCTTAGCTATTTCTTCGACGTTCTTGAAGGCATTCCAAGCCGCTCTCTTCCTCCTGCATAGCTCGGGTGCCAGGTCATTTGTCATGTTGACCTCTTGACCTAGGTACACATAGCTGTTGCATTCGGAGATGGTCATTCCGTTGAGAGCGAATTGGGGTGTCAGGAACGAGGCTGTTTCTCATAAACATTGTCTTCGTAAGATTCAGCTGTAGTCCTACCTTTCCACACTCACAGTCAAAGTCGGCCAGCATTTGTGCCACTTGGCTGATGTTTGGTGTTATTAAAACAATGTCATCAGCAAAGCGGAGGTGGTGTAGTTGCCGACCATCTATCTTCACTCCCATTCCTTCCCATTCCAGTCGTCGCATGATGTTCTCGAGGGTGGCACTGAAGAGTTTTGGTGAAATGGTATCACCCTGCCGCACCCCTCTCTTGACATCAACGATCACTTCTTTGTAGAATGGTGAGATCCTGGTAGTGAATCCGCAATACAGCTCATGGAGGATTCTGATGTATTGGGCTTGAATGTCCTGATTGGCTAGGGCTTCAATGGCCGCTTCCGTCTCAACAGAATCAAAGGCCTTCTTTAAATCAATGAACGTTAAACAGAGCGGCATCTTGAACTCCCGAGAAACCTCAATGAGCTTGTTTATTGTGTGGATATGGTCGATGGTGCTGAATCCTTTGCGGAAGCCGGCTTGCTCGCATGGTTGTCCTTCATCTAGTGTTCTGCCAATCCTATTTAGGATGACTCGAGTGAACAACTTGTAGATGACAGACAATAGGCAGATCGGGCGATAGTTGCCAATGTCATGGGTGTCTCCCTTCTTGAACAGTAGTACGGTCCTGCTGGTTTTTCATTGGGACAGAACCTTGCATTCAGACAGGTAGCAAGTGAAGAGCCAAGCCAGTGTATTGATGAGTACTGACGGCAGGTTCTTCAGGTGTTCAGGTCTGACCTTGTCTGGGCCGGGTGCTGTTTGTTTCTTTACCAACAAAATGGCGTGACGGATTTCGGAAGGGAGAACTTTGGGAACGACATATGCATCCTGTGAAATTTGGTATGTCGGCAAGTGGACATGGCTATCGAAGAGATTTGAGTAGAAGTCATGGATAATCTTCTCCATTGCCGTTCTGGAGGATGTGATGGATCCATCAGGACGTCGGAGGGCAGTCATCTTGGTCTTGTAGTTGGCGAAGGACAGGCGGGCATTATGAATACTTTTCCTGGCTTCTGCTGCATCTACCAGTACTTCTGCTCTTCTCTCTTTGAGGTCTTCCTTGATCGCATCTCTGCACTGCTTTGCGGGCTCGGACGTTAGCTTGCAGTTGCCTGAGGCATGCGCCAAACCATGCTGGTGAATTAGCTCAAGAGTTTTCGAAGATAGGCGATTTTTTGTGGCTATCTCTCTATCAGACAAAAATGATCGTCTGTACTTTCAATGCACGTACGCTAGCATCAGATGCATCCATCGAGGACCTGATGGTACAAACGCGAATGATCAAGTACGACATCATTGGTCTGACCGAGACAAGAAGGCACGAATCTCACCATGCCATTTTTGACACTGGAGAAGAATTGTTCCTCGGAACATGCGATAAAAGAGGTGTTGGAGGCGTCGGTGTCCTTGTCAACACAAACTTGGCCAAGAGCATTGATTCATTTGAATGCCTAACAACCTGAACCGGACGTTTACATTTGAATAGATGTGGCTCACTGCCTGCAGTTTCTATCTTCGTTGTCTATGCACCAACATCTCATTATGATGAAAGAGAAATCGAGAAGTTCTACATGGAGCTAGAGAAGTTCTATAAAGAAGACCACACCTTCTACAAGATCATTGTGGGTGATTTTAATGTCAAGATAGGACCGAGAAGATCAGCTGAAGAACTTCACATCGGGACCCATGGCCAAGAATGGAACGAACAGGGTGAGAGACTGTCTGAGTTCATCATGTCGACCAAGACCATTCATGGTAACTCACAGTTCCAGAAGGCAGAATCTAAACGATGAACATGGGAGTCTCCCGGTGGACGATTCCACAACGAAATAGACCACATCATATTCAATCGACGGTTTTGCCTGACTGATGTCGCTGTTGTCCCAAAATTTCGAATGGGATCGGACCACCGTCTCCTTCGTGCAAAATTCTACTTCACAGAGCGGGGAGAAAGGGCTGCAAAGCTCAAAAAGGGAACTCACAGAATGACCACCAACTGGGAACTCTTTGGTACTATTGCGGCAACATGGGAAGATGCCATTGTTGACAACATTCTATCCTTATGGGAACTAAATTTCTAAAATAAAATTTACAGTAGAAATAAAGTAAAGTGACAGGATTTATTGAACTGTTCAATGTTTATGGCTATTTTTTTCTTTTAAAGAAAACCAATTTTCTACTTGCTAATATTACTTTCTCATTGTGATAATGCTGTTTCACAAAACTATACTTACAGGGAATTAAGTGATAGTACAACAGGTAGGGTACTTGCCTTACATGCAGACAACCCCGGTCCAATTCCGATAATCCATATGGTCCTCAGAACTTTCAAAAAATCATTCCTTAATGCAGAGTCAGGAATAAACACCGAGTGCCACCAGGTATGGCCCCAACCCCTCAGCCCCCAAAAGAATATATATATTTTTGGGTAAAATTTTATACTTCTTATAAATTTAATGTTGCCCACAAAACCCACCACCAATGTACCAATAGCATTTTACAAAAGTCCACACAGTTTAAATAAAATCAATGCTATTTTATTAGTTGATATTGATTTGTATATTATAGTTAAAATATTATATTTAGTATCTCTAGATTTCTTCATCTACAACGGGGGAACAGACTGTGTTCCTGTGTTATTGAATAGTTGTTAATTAATAAAAATAAATAAATTATTCACCCAAATTTTTTAGAATAGTGGCTAAAATATAATCAATATTTCTGGAGTATGTAAATGTTATTATAGCGTTTCTTGTTGTTCTCCATAGAGGATAAAATAAAATATGGTTATCTTTTAATCCTATTTTGATTTCAGGTATACCAAAAAATTGTCTTTAGTAAAATACAAACTAAGCAAAACAACTCTTTTTCAAACAGATGAATGTTAGAGTGAACACAAGAACCCTCCTTGTTTTTTAAATTTAAGCCAGTTGTGTTCAGAACTTATTCTTGGCTGTATTCTCAGGGATCATTCTTGGTGGCAATCAGGAGACCATATATGGTTCCATGGATCATACGGGGTCAACTGCATGCAAGGCTATGTAGCACCATATCTTCTATACTATCTTTCACAATTCAAGAATCTTTCTCTTCAGATAAATAATTGAAACTAGCATTGTTAGGCTCTATTCATAACATCAAAATAACCTGTTCATTTCAGTCTAGCTATGGTATGCCTCAGTCCTAAAAAGATTCAAAGTCCCACAGCAAATTGAGAACGCAAAGGGATGACTTTTTTCCTAAGTTAATACCATATTAGAAATATCTATTATCATTGCATAATCTAACATATTATAATCAGTGTTCATGTTGTAACCAATGTTCTATAAATACTAGTTTATTTACATGGTGAATTTTAAAAGATGAAAACAAGTAGAATGAGGAAACTGTGACTAACAGTGATTTGCAACTAGGAAGTAATTACAAAAGGTTATGTAAGAGCCTGGCATCTTCAAGCATGAAATTCTTTAAGATCAAATTATTTCCAAAAATTATTCTACAATTTCCATTAATTTTTGTCACTCAGTTACTAACTAACCATTGTATTAACAAAAGCTGGTTATATCATGTATATGAATATTTTTTTCTCCTTCAGAGACAATATGGTTTTCTCATTTTAGGTCCTTTCAAATGTAGGATAACTTTGGTTTGCCCTTCTTCCCTGGTTGCAGGGAGCTTGGGTTTGTTGATTGCTCCCCTAACCTGCCAGTTACCGTTGTCTCCTGATCATACTCTGCTCACTTGTAAATATTGTTTTTAATCTTCTCCTTAATGTCCTTTGCATGGTTAGTAACTTCAGAGCAATTAACTTTTTGTATGGACACAGGAAGACAGTTAAAAAGACAAGCCTGTAACCTGGAAGTTAATTGACTCCAGAAAATATTACCTCCTGGACATCTGATCTCTCAACTTAAGTCTCAGTTGCCCTTATTTCCTAGATCCCCAAAAGCAAGGACCCAATGAGGGACTGGATGGACCTGGGGCAAACCGTGAGTTACCCTGGCATCAAAATGGGCCTTGCCAATGTGCCGTAATACTTAACTATAAGTTACAAGCATGGTAATGGACAAATTCTGTCATGATCTAAAAGATAATAACTAGATCCGGACCCTGCTAGGGTTAGGAATGGTTAATCAGCCTGAGTACCGTAGTCTGAGTCTGTGGCAAGATGTCCCCAGGAGAGTCATCCTACAAGCCTAATTGTGTCTATTATTGTATCCATACAGAATGGCAAATATTAGGAAGTAGAATTAAGATGTTAATTAAATTGAGGAGAGGAGAAACACACCTTAAGTGCTGTTTTGCTCTCAGGGGCTGTAGGTGGTTAGGAAGGCTTGGAAAACATGTTGATTGTGCTTCCGGGGTGGGGGGAGGTGTGGTTAGAGAAGAGGTGATAAAAGTGGTTGTGGCGGGAGGTGGAAAAAAGAGAGAGAGAAGGTAGAGATAGTTCTAGAGATGCAGAGTACAAGGTGTGGGCAGTGTGAGAGACAGCTAGTGAACGAGAGCTGGAGAGACCCTTCTGGAGCAAGTTAGAGAGTTGGAGAAAGCTGGGAGAGAGTTGGAAATTGTTGGGGGTGAGTTGTGGAGAGAGTTGTGGAAGTTGTGTAGAGAGCTTGAGAAAGAGGAGAGATGGAAAAAAACAGCAACTGATCACCAACCAGCTTGGCCCTCATCCCTCCTTCATTTGCCCAAGGCAAAGGCTGTCCCTGATGAGGAAACGGTTCAAGAATACTGAACTTGGGCAGCAAGAGAGCCACCCAGAGAGCATGAGAACATTTGTTAATGTGTAATTACTCCTAGCATCACCAGGGTAAAAGGCGCTTACACAGTTTGGGAAAGGAGTTTGCACAACAGAGAAAGTCATTTCAATGGAGAACACAATTTTCTTGGGGTGATTAACTCAAGGAGATGTCTGTCTCCCAGGGTATATACTGAGAAAAATTTCTCAGGGGCAATAAACATTGATATTGCTTTTCTCTTTCCCTTGCTACAGTACATATTAAACAATTAAGCTTACTTCTTATTAATATTTGCAGTTATTTGTATAAACATAGTAAGGGATATTTTCCAAAACAAGTCTCTCAATGGAGACGTTACTGGTGCCCACTGGAGCAAGTTAATGAACAATCGGAGGACAGTGCTACAGTGCTCATTTCTGGGCTCCAGGGGCAAGCTAGTGTTAAGCAAGTGTTAACTGTAAATCTTAACTATTTCCTCAGGCCAGAATTACTTTTCCTACCACATGGGGTCCTGTCTCTAGGTCATCACAGCTTGCATCAAGACCATGCTTTATGCTTTCTAGACTATGCCATTCAAGTCCTTCAGAGGGATGCACATTTTGGGAATGTAAGGAATTACGGTCAATCTAAGGACACGGTCATGATCACAACAATCCTGTTGTTCGTCGATTGACTCGAGCAGGCCCCAGTAACGTCTCCTTCATCCTAGCCCTGAGATTTTTAAAAAGTGCCATGTTTAAGGCTCTTTCAGGCTTAGGAGAATGAGACCCATCATTATTACTGGTATTTGGCATATTGGGTATGCCACGGGGAGTTTGCCAGACTCTGCCATGTGGGCAGGTTACATTTGGTAGCCTGCCGATTTGTCCAAAGTAAGAATGAGATAATAAGATGCCGTGCAGCCGCGAATGCGGCCACTTGCTTCCGGGAGCTGGGTTTTATAGTGTCTGGATCTTGGCCGTTGATGGGATTACATGGCGCCAGGGGGCCAGTTGGTGGGTGTGACCCCTGCCTACTGGAAGGTGAAGGATCTGGGTGGAGGATGCTCAGCCCCGATCCGAGCAGGCTTGGAGATCTCAGCCCCGACAGTTGTCTAAGGACTTGACAACTTGATGCCCAGGAGTAAATATTATTCTGAATCAATCAAGTCCCAAATATTAGGAGCATAGCATTACTAATCTTTCTGTGTTTAAGCAAAAAACATTGCTCTATAGTAAAATATAAAAAGGTTAAAGAGAAAAGCAAGCAATTCACTACAGATACAATGTTCACAATCACCAAAAGGTTTGACTTTTTAAGTAATCAAGCCTAACTTGGGAAATTTAGTAGGTAACAGAAGGTGAAGTAAAGCACAGAGGAAAAGCCGAAGATAAACTTGGGGCATTAGGAGTGCTCAGAAGAGCACTGTAATTTTCTCTGGGGGAAGAAATAGGAAAAATTCACTGATGAAGCTTAAAAATTTAGGATTAATATCCAACATCATACTCCTAAACATATTAGGGGGAAAAACTCTTTCATATTACCACCAAGTTCTCTTTCTCATTTAAAATTTATAACATCCAGGGCTGGAGAAATATCACAGCGGGTAGAGTGTTTGCCTTGCACGCAGCTGACCCAGGTTTGATTCCCAGCTCCCATATGGTTCCTGGAGTAATTCCTGAGTGCATGAGCCAGGAGTAACCCCTGTGCAATGCTGAGTGTGAGCCAAAAAGAAAAAAATTATAACATCCTATTCACAATTTCTGAATTTCAAATGAATTTGAAGTAGTATTTAAACAAAAATAATTGCAGAAATGATCAGAGACAGGACTATAATGATTAAAAATCTGTGACTTTTAGATGTCACTAATATATAAAGGGAGATACACTTCTCTAAATGTCCTCCCCTTACAATCGATGTGATTTAATCAATCTAGTAATAAAGTGCTTGATTGTATCATAGTTTATAGATTCTAAAGGTCTTAGAACTTGGCTCATATAAAAGGTTTTTATATATATGAAGGGTTTTACACCACACTAATATTGTTTTCCTGATATTATATCTTCTTCTATAGACAGTTTTATTTAAATATATACTCTGGGTGATAGTTGTCAAATTAAGTAATTTGTTTGATTTAGAATATTTCTTATCAATTAATAAAAATGATGTGATTCCTATATTACAAATCTGTAAATAGACAAAAATAAGCAAAGTGACTTCTCTGAGTATCCACAGCTAAAATTCACAATATTCGTTTGATCATAAATGTAGTTCTGTAGTAGAACAAAGTTCACCTCTCATTTTACTTAATTTTCCACAAAGGATTTTATTTATACCAAGACCAATAGAAAAGCCAAAGCTGATGGAAATAAAACTGAGAATGGAGGCTTCTTACCATGACTATTCTACTGTTTCAGAAATGAACTGGAGGAAAGGTGAAATGTAATGGATTAGATTGTATGTTTGTATTACTTTGGATTTATTTGTGGGAACTGTTTAATTTCTAGCTGTTGGCCACCTAGGAAAACCACCACCTTGACTGCATCCCCAAATCACAATGAACCTAGTAAACTCATTGAATAGCTAGAGCAAGACGAAATGTGGAAGGCAATTCTGCTGCAGCAAAAGTGATATAAATACAATCTGAAGACAATTGTGAATAATCTCTTTTTCTTTGAATCAATCATGCAACTGTTCCTCTCTATTAGCGCATGTAATTGAGAGTCGAATGTATATTCAGAATGACTATTTCAACAATGAAATTCAGATATTCTCAAGTACACTGTTTTGGTAAAGAATAAAATAGTCACATGTAGTCACAAACACATTTATATGGAAAAAGGTCAAATAGCAGTGAGACTAATGACTTAGCATTCCCTTCCAGAAACCTGTCAATCTAAAGTATTTACTCACTGTTTCTTAAAGTCCATTGTAGAACTGAATATAATCTGTCCTTTGTGGTATTATAAACTAACAAAGAACTTCACTGTCAACATGCTCTTGAACATAAATTTCAGATTTTCAACATTTTAAAATTCAGGACACTTTTTTAAAATTTTTCTTTTGCTCTACCTATTCTACTACTCCAGGTTATTATAGAAATTCAACTCTTATATTAAAAATATAAGAAAACTTGGTTTCAAGTAAAAACATAATCCTCATTACACAAGAAAGTACTAATAATTTAGAAAGAACTATGCTTTAAACAAAGATTCATCTACCGCTTTCAAATTCAGAGAGATTTATTTATGTTTTCTTGATTTAATTGGAGAGTTCTACAATGCTTCAAAAGTTTAAAAATGAAAGGGAAAAAAAGAATTTGCAACAGCTCAAGGATGATTTTGCATAACTTCACACAACAAGCAGGTGTTTGTAAGATCAATTTACAACAGGGACCACAGTACCCACCTAGCTTGGATGGTTTCCAACCTACTTCCAATTAAAACTTACCTGATTATAAATAAGAGATAAAAGCTTCCTCACCAGTACAGTAAATAATAGATCTTAAAATAATGTATTTATGGCTACATTTAGAGTAGCAAAATAAATTTTCCTTGGTTATAAAATGTTAGAATGAGATTTGAGGTCAGGATTCCCCAGGAAGCCAATACATTTTTTTCAGCATTCCCTCTGGTATTTCATAGTGTTAACTGCTGAATCCCTAAGATGTTTACAATGTGGCCTGTGCCAAATAGACACCACAATAAGCAGCTTTTTCTCAGTTCCTTTGAAATGTTCAATAAACATGGTTGCCTGGCTATAAACATTTTGGAACAAGCAGCATGAAAGTTGTTGAGATATTCTGAACATACTGACTGCTAATGACCTGGAGGATCCTGGTATTTTTTTTATTTCTGTTGAAAATAAGCATTCTGATGATTTTACACATAAAGACAGAAACCTACAGAAGAATTATATGAAGGTAACCTGCATTTTTCATTTGCTGCTAATCGTGTTTGAAGCTTGAGTAATAACCAGAAGGAAGGTGGAAGAAGGGAAATTTTTCAGTATTCGTATCTTCCTGTTGTGCCCTGAATTTTGTTACCCAAAGAGATGATAAAATTTGAATCCCCATGTCTGTGAATGTATTCATATTTGGAAATGAGAACAAAGTGAGGATATTCATATGGTCCATATCCTGATATGACTCGTGCCATTACAAGAAAAGAGGTATGTGGCTAAAGACATATAACCAAAAGAAAGATGGCCATTTGAAAATAGAGGCATAAAACCTACAATGCCACAGCATAAGATTGTGAGGGACTCTGAAAGCTAGAGAGACAAGGGATAATTATTTCTTAGAACCTTTTTTTTTTTTCCCCCTTTATTTTATTTTATTTTTTTTTTAAAGTTGTAGATTTACAATTTTTGTGCTTTGGTTTCAATTATACAATGATCAGATACCCATCCCTCCACCAGTGCCCATTTTCCACCACCATGGATAATATCCCTCCCACCCCCATCCCCCCATCCCCCCGTCTCTGTGGCAGGGCAATCCCCTGTGTTCTCTCTCTCCTTTTGGGAGAACACCTAATATTCATCTTTTACATGTTATTTCTATGGATATTAAACTTCCATGACTCCAGATTGTAAACTCCAGATCTTTATATTTAATACTCATAGTTCAATGAGCCAATAATTTTTCAGTAAGCAAAATAATTTTGTCCTAATCAATAAAACTACTAATATAAACTCTTTTGGCTTCTTGGTTTAGCCTTTTCTCCATGTTTGGGTGGGATCTGCTATTTTAACTTTTTAGGAATATATTATCATCTTTGACATACTTCATATTTATTGATATCAATTAAGATCACTTAATTACATCAGGTTTTGAGTTCCTAGATTTATGGTTTTAGATTTTGAAGTTCTTTCATTTCTTTTGCCCTCCCTTCCTTCTTTTCTTCCTTCCTCTCTTTCTAATTCTCTATTTTCCGTAGGGATTAACCACTTCATTATATTAATTTACTATTTTTCATGCTATATAAACATGATATAAAATAATTTTGTTCTATAATATGGTTAGGTTGAATCTTTATTACTTATCCACTATTAAAATATTTTTCTTTCTTCCTAAAACTACTAATGTAAAGATAATTAAAGGAAAACATACTGAGATGCATATCCATAGGAACAAAATTTATAAAAATGATTATTTGAAAATGAAGTTCTCATATGATGAATTGTACTAAGCAATATACTCTTTTTCTAAGCATAAACTATCACTGTCACTGTCACTGTCCTCCCGTTGTTTATCGATTTGCTCGAGTGGGCCCAGTAACGTCTCCATTGGAGACTTTGTTGTTACTGTGTTTGGTATAGCGAATACATCACGGGTAGCTTGCCAGGCTCTGCCATATGGGTGAGATACTTTCGGTAGCTTGCCAGGCTCTCCGAGACAGGCGGAGGAATCGAACTCGGGTCGGCCATGTTGGCTGCGTGCAAGGCAAATGCCCTACCCGCTGTGCTATCACTCCAGCCCAGCATAAACTATAGACAGAAAGAAAGATGTAGGTAAACAGACACATAGGTATGAGGGAAAAAAACACCTGAGGATTGTTTGACCTAAGATTTAGAAAAACATTGCACATACCAGCATGTAGCTAAGAAATATTTCTTTGAACTAGAGAAGTGAGTATTGGAATATAATTTCAGTGAGTATTGGCGATAAGACATTTGGTTTGTATAAATTTGATCTTGGCAACATATTGTTTACCAACCACTACAGAGAGTGATGCCTGAACACCACAAGACATAGTCTAAAAAAGAAAAAGAAAAGGAAAAAAAAAACAGCAATAACCGAGTTCTCCAATATACCCATAGACAACACAACTGCCTTTTGACTTATGGACAGCAGTTTACACATTGTATTATTTTCTTAAACTCTTCGTATTTAAGTTTTAGATACTTTTTGGCATATTCAATTGAATAATTTCATTCTAATCATTAGCAAAAAATAATGTTCCAGGGGGCCGGAGCGATAGTGCAGTGGGTAGGGTGTTTGCCTTGCATGTTGCCGACCCAGATTTGATTCCCATATGGTCCCCTGAGCACCGCCAGGAGTGATTCCTGAGTGTAGAGCCAGGAGTAATCCCTGTGCATCACCAAGTGTGACCCAAAAAGCAATAAATAAAAAAATAATGTTCCATTAAAATAAAATAGTATGGGGCCAAGAGAAAGCACAGCTGGTAAGATATTTGCTTTGCCTGCATCCAACACAGCAACCTGCATGAAAGTCGTCCCTCTCCAAACCTGTCAGAAGAAAGTGCAGAGCTGGAAGTAAACCTGAGCACAGCCAGCTTTACTGGCTCCAAACCCAGTAAAGTAAAAGAATATATGGTAGAAATATTAACCAAAAGCTAAGTGTCTGAACAAGTTAATAGAATTTACATCAAAGGTAGAACATTCCCAAATGTGGAACTTGTTAATACAAAAACATGCGGATTCCATTAAGAAGTAAATAATGGAATTAATAATATAAGCAGGATTGAACTTGAACTGATCAATTAATTTGAAAATTTATTATTCTACATAATTTGATGAAGGACTTTAATGTGTGGTTTGGATCACCAAACTGTTTATGAGACAGATGTCCAATGTTTTCGGTGTGTATTTTGTTATGAAATCTCATATTTATGTGTGCAGCATCTCTTGAAGTGTTTCTTGAACCATACATTTGCCTAAGCTTTTCTCTCAAGAAGTGACAGAATTCACATGAGGAATTATGTAATCTTTCCAACTTTCGATATGAAATGTGAATGGTAGGCATAATAGTATGTCTCCTTAATATGAGATAGGCAAAAATCTCTGCCAGTGTTCAACCACCACTTTTCAATTCTTAATGTTCCCTGCAGTGTCTCACTGCTTGTACTTTTCCTGCAGAGTCCTATGACTCCCTGTCATGAATTGTAGGTGTAGAAACATTGAAAATTTTAGACATTAGTATCTTTATGCAACTTACTTGATTCTAACAAAATTCAATTTTGAGATTAGTCTTCCGGAACTATTTTTACTTATTTATTATTTTTACGAGATATTCAATACCTTTCTGTTTAAGAAAGTAAAAGTGGTAGAAGTCCTCATTTATCTTTACCTGCAATGTATGTTTCATCCTCTTCAAATCTAAAAACTCTTGCCTTGGTATTTTGCTTCTCCTGTTATATTGCATACTACTGGCCAGACAATATGTCTCAGCACTCTGTGGTAATCACTGCTGTAGTCTTTACAAATGCGTAAGAGTTTTGACAAAGTGCTGCATTAGCTTTTGGAAGATGGGGGAAACTCTTATTCAAATATCAAGTGAATTATGTATATTATTACGTTTGGACATGGTGTCCACAATGAGAAAACTTCTGGCAGCTGAGAGAGAACAGATTTACTGCACCAAAAATGAACAAATTTCTCTGAAACCTAAATGAAACCTGCAAATATTTAACAAAACAAAACCATTTTCATTCAGTTTTTGGGTACTGCATTACAAAGCATAAATCTAATGAAATATGGCTTTCATATACAGAGATACTCCTTTCAAATACATGAATATTAACCACCCTGTGACATTCTCAGTTTCATTAACTAGCCCCAACTAGTTTTTTCAGCTACTGGCTGGCCTTCCTTAGGGACAAACCCACCTGGGGTAATAAATTGAAAACTGATGTCAGGAGACTTTCAGATTGGTTTCAAAGCAGGGAATTACAGTGGGGACCATCAATGCTGTTGACAAAGATGTCTCACTGGTGTTCTGCATTCTATCATCAACAATTCTCACATGAGGACAACAAAGAGAATAGTCCCAAATGAGTTTCACTTTCTCGCCTTCAGTTTTTTGTATTTGCGCCTTTCTTTGTCTTTTCTCCTTTTGTCTGTTCTTCTCTATTTTATAACAAAAATATGAGAACTTGAATAGCAAAAAAGCATACAGTTGCCCTCTAAAATACAACCATATTTAGTGGGAGTTTTTAAATTTTTTTTTCAGATCTACTTTTTTTATAAGCAAAAGAGTAAGTTGCATATTCCTCATCTTTAGCCTAATTAAGTAGTTTATGAACATATCAACACAACTTGGTTTTTCCTGTTATATTCTCTCTCAGCTCTATAGTTAGAAATTGCAGTGGACTGTATAAATTATTTTCTTTGGATATTAAAAAAACTAATTATGTCAAGGTAATTTCAATATGATAACTTAATTCAATGTCAAGGTTTTCAGTAATGGCAACATTACTAAACTGATAGTCAATTCTATATATTCTTCTTATTATTTTAACTATTTTTAGTTTTGAATGTATTCTTTTCTTTTTTACACACTTTTTCTATTTGGGTTTGAGAGTATACTTTTTTTTTTTAATTTACTGTTTATCCACAAATCTCTGTTTCTGATTTCACTTCATCTCCCTGATCTTTAAACCTCATATTCACTAATTACATCTGCAATATGACTATTTCCAAACAAGGTCACATTCTGAGTTTCCAGAAAGGATATAAATTGGGGGCTTGGGTGGGTGACGGGCAAGGAACTATTCAATTTAGCGCCACTGACAAATTACGTTTTCTGTCTCATATATCCTGTGAATGCCAAAAAATGTATATTAAAATTCACATTCACAACTCTTCTCAAGGTTTAACAGGTATATCAAATTTAGCATGTATAAATCTGGACCACTAATCTGCCATCTTAAAAAATAAGTTTTCTTTCATCTTTCTGCTGCATTCCACAGCAACTCCACTCATTCTGGTATTTAGTCAAAATGTATCCATCCAAATTTTCCTTGCCACTTCTCCGAATCCCACCAAATCAAGTCAATTTCTTAATATTATTTCCAGATTGAATATTAAGTTTTCATCTCTCTTGAGTCTAAAGCTATAGATGGAGTATAGAAGCATCAAATAAAAGTAAATTTAGATCAAACCATTTATGTTCAAATGCTCCGTTATAGTATTTTATCTTACTCCTAAAACAACTAAGATCTTTGTACAGAATTCTATGAGAATTTTATTCTACTTACCTCGGAGTTAGATTCTCCCAGCTATTCAATGGACTTCTCGTTACTGAAACAGACACTTTCCTCTCTCAGAGCCTCTGTATTTCTTTTCTTTTCTACTAAGATTCTCTTTAACATGTATTCCCAAGTCTTATCTCTCACTTCCTCTAAGTCCTTATTTAAATGACATCTTCTCTCTGAAGTCTTGTATGCATCGTCTATTTAATATTTCAATGTCCCAAACTCTCAATTCCACTTCTTACTTAATTAGATTTTTCATCATAGCACATAACACTATACAATAGATCTCAAACTACTTATTTTTACTCCCTCCCTTTAGAATGCAAATATTGAAAGGATAAGGGTCTCATGAGCATTATTCAAAATCATATACCCTTCATTTAAAAGTGTACCATACAATGATACAAATCATGATTTGCTGAGTGAAAACATGTTAAAAAGGAATTGTAAAAAGTCGATTGTTTCAGAGCAGCAGGGTTTAGCTCAGTTCTATATGTCTATATTTCTTAATTCTTAATTTCATCAAAGTCATCTATTGCCAGTCACCTTCCATTATATAAAACCAATCTGGGAAACACTGTACTGAATATATAAACACTCTCAGTTTATTTCTCATAAACCTTTGTGTGTGTATATATGAAAGATTCAAGAGAAGTTGATGTTGTACCACAGATAACTTAGTCTTGCTTTTTCCAGATATGAGTAGATAATGTTTTGAGAATCTGTTTTCCAAAAAAAGAAAACTTGAGTGATAACACATAAGCAGAATCTCTCTATACAGATGTGTTCAAATCTTAGGTCATAAACACTCCATTTAATTTTTACCTGAAACATTAAAGAAATGAGAATTGGGAGTGGGAGAGAAAATGACTACATTGGTTGTGAGAAATGTATACACTGATTAGTGATTGAACATTGTATGACTGAAACACAATCATGAACAACTTTTCAACTTTGTATCTCATAGATATTAAACTAAGAAAAAATAAATAATTTTTTAAAGTTATGCCCCAAAAAAACAAATGTGGAAAATGGGGAGCAGGCATTTAAATTGATGATCTCTTCCTCTTTATCCTTAAAAGACCTAAATTGATATAAAGCTTTTATAGAGTACTTTTATTTTAACTAGTATGTATATAGAGACACTGTTTTTTAATTTGTTTTTTTAACTCCTCCAGAATTATGATTTATTGCTGTATGTTTGTCTTTGTTTTTACGGAAGTTACAATGTTTTGGAAATGATTATATTTAAAAAAGTGTTCTAATAATGAATTTGAATTTCTGTTCTTAAAATTCAAAGGGATCCTGTGAAACCTATTCACTGATCTCAATTTGCCATGACAAACATTTAATTTTACAATGCAGCAGTTTATTAAATGCAAGATGTAGAATTTTTCTTCACATGTTAACTAATTTTTCCATTCTGAATACTGATCACAAAGAATTATTTTGTCTCCCATCATAAAATATTGTTAATGAACACATTTCTATATGCTTAAATTAATAAAGGGCTCTTTATGGGGCAATGGGGTCTACAGGACTTTGCTTCCTAGTGGTACACATGGGATCCAGTGACCACTCCCATCAATACTTGACCAACATTTGAGAGCACATTGCAGAGGCTTGAGGATGCAAAGTTGCCTAATTCTATAGTGTGAGGGAAAATAAAAGATATGCCAGCATGTTTCAGGGCTTTTGGGACCATACCCAGTACTACTCCTGGAGTCATGTTGTACTGGGTTGGAACTCAGATGTTTGCACATGCTTGTACATACCCCTGACCACTGAGATAGGTTCTTGGCCTCTGGAAACTCTAAACTCTTTCAGTTATAGAATACTGTATAAGAACCATTAAAATTACTGTATAGGGTCAACTTGTATAGGTAAGTACAACTGTACACAATCACAGAACCCTCTTCTTATCAGAACCTGCAAAGTGTTCTACAAAGAGTACAAAGAGTTGATCAACTCTGTGACACACTTGTGTGGATGATTTGGTTTTGGTAACTATGGAAAATGTTTTCCTGAAAGAGACTAAGAACAGATCTTTTTTCATGCTATGTGAAGACAAG
Source organism: Sorex fumeus (assembly GCF_029834395.1). Lineage (NCBI taxonomy): Eukaryota > Metazoa > Chordata > Mammalia > Eulipotyphla > Soricidae > Sorex > Sorex fumeus. Next base: position 43,034,334 of record NW_026606185.1, on the reverse strand, counting down.
TTTTCTGATAAAGTCAGGTTTAAAGATATTAATCACCACTACTGTGATTTTTAAGAATGTTTTCACAATACACTAAGTGGTTTTTGACATTGCAGAAAGGAACGAAGAAAAAAATGGGCGTTTGAGATCTATTATTTTACTGTCTCTAGAAGAGTTCGAATTTTCTATGAACTCATTTGACACCGTGTAGCTGCTGCATCAGTAAGTGAATCATCAGACCATAAATATTCTGATTATTCAGTAAGACAGCTATTTAATTTGAAAACAAGTTCTACTTTTTTAAAACATGACTCCCACTTATATTAATATTAATTACTTTAATTGACTGTTGTCTCCAGAATTTTCTATAGCATTGAGAATTGAAGCTACATAGAGGATCACAAAATTCTAAAAACCTGGGGTGAGAAATTATTTGAAGAGTTATAGATAAAGCTCTTGTGGGTTCTGTGTAGAGTGAAATCACAGCGGGTAGGACATTTGCCTTGCACGTGACCAACCTGGGTTCTATTCCTCCTTCCCTATTGGAGATCCTGGAAAGCTACGGAGAGTATCCCGCCCACACAGCAGAGCTTGGGAAGTCCCTCGTGGCATATTCGGTATGCCAAAAACAGTAATAACAAGTCTCACAATGGAGATGTTACCAGTGCCTACTCGAGAAAATCAATGAACAATGGGAGAACAGTGCTACAGTGACAGTGTATTAAGTTGACTGAGACAACATGGCACGAAGTAGATATGGTAATGAGTTGCCTATAACTGACATATGAAGATTATCTAGCAAAAGTCTTTGTTTCTTAATTATAAAGCTTGAATGTATAGATGATACGATGGGTATTCTATGTTCAGAAATATGAGACATCTATCTAGAAAGAAATCAGAGTATGTATATATAGTATGTAAAGTTTGAACGTAACAATTTAAAGCTAGTTTACAAAACCAGAATGACTGCCAACTATTCAATTGTCTTGAATATATCTAGAGTTTTGAAGTCATGGAATTCTGAGAAACATTTCAGCTCAGGTCTGGTGAATAGAGTCCAATACTGAATAAGACTGCTTGACAATGAAGAGAACAGAGGAAGAACTGAGAGGACCATGAAGGGAGCCCTGAAAATTCCAAGCACAGTTGCCCTAAAGAGAATATCCTTCTCCATCTTCTTCCAAAATAAATCTTTTCAGATTCCCTATGAGGATGACATCACAGCTTTAAAAAAATTGTCAGTGATGTTGAATATCTACAAAAGAAAAGCCAAAATGATGTGAGAGTTATTCATGACTTTTCACGTCTAGTTTCAGTGTACCATTATAACCTTCATTCCAATATTTCCTTCAATTGTTTTTGTCAAAACTTTTCTATTTGCTCTTAAAAACCCATTACCTTGTTTTCCTTCATACGTAGAATGCCATTTACAAGAATGAGCAAGATCACATATATGTACCTCTGGGCATATTTTTGTTTTCTGCAAAGCCCGATTAGGTATTACAACTGAAGTTCCTCAGTCTAATTTCTTTATTCCACTAAGCACTTTTACATGCTATTATCCAATATGCTCCCTGACTAAAAACACTACGTTTCTAATGGCAGTACTTCCTCTGTCCCTCTTGGAGAGCTCGGCAAGATACTGAGAGCATCCCGCCTGCAAGGGAGAGTCTGGCAAGCTACCCATGGCATACACAATATGCCAAAAACAGTAACAATGATGGTCCCCATTCCCCTGACCCTGGAAGCCCCCCCCCCAACACCATTAGACTACACTAGCACGCAACAGGGACAAATGGAGATATTACAGGCACTCACTTGAGCAAAACGATGAATAATGGGATGACAGTGATACAGAGATACACTGATGTTTTGCAACCAAAAGACATAGTACAGAAAGAGTGCTTAAAGCAAATCCTTTTACATCATAGGCGATCAAACATAGGAACTTTCTCTTTTTTTCTATTTTTAGGTGCAAATATGTGGCTTTGTATGTAGACATTCTCAATAAACAATTATTTACTTAATGAACAGAAATGAATGTAAGACATAAAGATGTAAAATAAAGTAGATTTAAATCCCAATGCTCAAATTATGATTCTCTAAATGTATGTATATACATACATATACTTGTACATCCTCTGTATATATACATACATATTCTTGTACATCCTGTACTAGGGCTGGAGCGATAGCACAGCGGTAGGGTGTTTGCCTTACAAGCGGCCAACATGGCCGACCTGAGTTCGATTCCTCCGCCCCTCTCGGAGAGCCTGGCAAGCTACTGAGAGTATCTTGCCCACACGGCAGAGCATGGCAAGCTACTCGTGAAGTATTCGATGTGCCAAAACACAGTAACAACAGGTCTCATGATGGAGACATTACTGGGCCCGCTCGAGCAAATCGATGAACAACGGGAGGACAGTGATCCGTGACAGTGATACTTGTACATATTTATTAAACTTGTTCTCCAAAGTTCCTAGTAATCTTCTTATTCTACTTTTTCATAGGATCCATTTTTAAGAGTTGGAAATGTCTAATGAAAATAAGGCTTTAAACTTTTAAGCTGGAGCGATAGCACAGCGGTAGGGTGTTTGCCTTACAAGCGGCCAACATGACCGACCCGAGTTCGAGTCCTCCGCCCCTCTCGGAGAGCCTGGCAAGCTACCGAGAGTATTCGATATGCCAAACACAGTAACAACAAAGTCTCCAATGGAGACGTTACTGGGCCCGCTCGAGCAAATCGACTATCAACGGGAGGGCCTTTACCTTACCTTTACCTAAACTTTTAAGCAACTGAAATTACAAAGAAAGGGGAGTAGGGTTTTGGAATTTTAATATCATAATATTATATCCCTCAAGCACAAACACTTACATTATTATAAACCAATCTTACCTCTGACATGATTTTTTAACAAATGAAAAATAAAAATGGATAGATATACTTCTTTGTTATTATTCTAAAATCAGAAAAAAATCAGTTAATGATCCTCATACAATTATATCTAAATGAAATCATGTTGCTCCTCATTCATTGTTATTGTGTCTAAGAAGTGCCTTACAGAAAATGTAAATTTGATTTTTCATCTCTATACAAATTTAAATCATATTGGTTTCTTGTGAATTCTCATCAGGTGGAAAATTCCCACTGAGACTTTAGTCTTTGAGATAACAATATAAATTTTGCACTGGGATTAATGGATTTTTTGATGAAGAGGTCTGAGTAGTGCTCTAGGATAAATAAGTCAATAATAATATATTAAATAAGTAAAACAGATAAAATAAATATTTCCTATATTTTTTGAGTTCTCGTTTATATTCTCATGCCCTATTTTGAATTTTAAGAGGTTGACATTCAATATTCTGTTTGGTTTTAGCCTTTGCTGCTGAGGTTGGTCCAGCAATAGGAAGCCACTGACATGTTACTATAGATTAAGATATAAAACTGGATTTTTTAAATTATATTTGTCTCCCCACAGAATGCAAATTTTGTCTGTCTTTCTTCTGGACACACTGTTTGCTAGATTCTTTTATTAATAGCTACTCTCTCTTATTTTAAGTATTACTAAATAATATTGCCCCATGACATTTAATGTTAATTCTACTTTTTCCCATTTTCTTCTGTTTTCTGTAACATTTTCCAAACATTTTAAAATATCAATCAAATTTATTTCACAGTTCTTTATTAAAATAAAAAAATGATAGTTTTGGGGTAGGACTAAAATGAATACAATAAAATTGCTAGTTTCTTTGCTTTTAGGTTCACATCAACCAATATTACATGCCCCCACCCCCCCCACCAAATTGACTGAATATAGCTTTCACAAAATTATATGATTAGAAAATTGCATGAGAAATGAGATAGATTATTCTAGAAAGAGATTGTAACATATTACCAGTAGTGAATGTTCATGGGTTTTTGGGAGGAAAAAATGAGTAAAGTTATTTTATTGTTAACAGCTATTAGTAATACAGTCATATCTTTATACCAGTATATTTAATTTCGTTGGTCAGGAGAATCATCTAAAAAAACAATATGTCAAAAATGAGCCTAATTTTGCCAGATTTTTCAAGTCCTTTCTCCTTTAAAGAACCTAAGTCATACTTCTAGAATTGAAAGAGTTTTTATTTTCATGAAGATTTTTATGAAGTAATCACAAAGTATTTTCGGACTTTTGAGTTTATAAATAACTCTTGGGCTGGAGTGATAGCACAGTGGGTAGGGTGTTTGCCTTACATATGGCCGACCTGGGTTTGATTCCTTCGCCCCTCTCAGAGAGCTCCACAAGCTACCTAGAGTATCCTGCCCCCACAGCAGGTCCTAGCAAGCTACCCATGATGTATTTGAACATGCATTTACAGAGATTGATTTCGCACCTGAGAACTGTTTACAAAGTAGCATTAAGATAAAATATTAACACATGTAAATTCTAGAATTTTGATATTTATGGTCACACATGTAAATTCTAGAATTTTGATATTTATAGGTCCAGAATCTTAGAGCTACAAGCTATGTCTGACTGAGATACCCATTATTATTACAAGTATTTGGCATCATGAGTTATACCCTTACGTTCTGGTTTATTCATGATATCCTTGTTGCCTACACTGAAACTAAGACTTTTCCTTTTTCTCATATAAGATGCCTGATATAGTGCAAACCAGCTCTAATCAATATCATGTTTCACAGGTTTGATGAACAGACAGGAAGTTCAGTTTAGTCAATGGGCATATTTTGAAATAGAAACATTAAGTATAAGTTTAATTCAGATCAATTGTTTTTTAAATTATGAAGAACATCTAGGATATGAACTAAAGAGCATAAGCACTGCAGCACTGTCCCATTGTTCATTGATTTGCTTGAGTGGGCCCAGTAACCTTTCCATTGTGAAACTTGTTGTTACTTTGTTTGGCATATTGAATACGCCACAGGGAGCTTGCCAGGCTTTGCTCTGCGATGGACATACTCTGGGTAGCTTACCGGGCTGGCCAAGAGGGGAGGGAGGAATTCAAACTCAGGTGGGCCAGGTCCGTCGCATGCAAGGCAAACGCCCTACCTCTGTGCTATCGGTCCAAAAAGCAAATAAATAAATAAATAAATAAATAAATAAATAGGAGCGCTCCAAAAAGCAAAAAAAAAAAAAAAAAGAAAGAAAGAAAGAAAAGAAAAGAAAAGAAAAGAAAAGAAAAGGAAAGGTGCTGCCTTTGTGGAGGTCTTTCTAAAGGCCCTTTGCGATTACAGAGAATACAGGAGATCTCCCCGGTGGTCAAGGTGCTTGGAGCCTTTCTGGACATCTCTGCCTTAGGTATTGTCTGTTATCTTAGCCTCCCTGGGACCCTAAGCTCTGTGGCAGAATTTTATGATGAACAATTGTTAACTCTCTGTTTATCAGAAGAGCCCAGAAATTTATAGGGAGCCAAAAAATGTATGATCGTCCAGAAAAAAAAAATGGGATTGATGCAAGGGTAAACTGAGGCTTTCTCTTTCATACTGTATTCAATATGCCTAATACGGTAACAAGAAGTCTCATAAAAAGAGCATAAAAATCATTGAATTTGAATTTAGGTTTTTTTGAAGAAAAACTGCTGCTTTTCTAATATTTCACTTACATCTTTTAATCCCTACCTCTTACTGATATCTTCATTTAATTTCATACTAAATTGTCTTAAGGAAAATGTTTTTTAACTCAGAGCATATTTTAAAATCCTTCTTATTAATTTTTTTAAATTTATTTTTCTTTTTCCCTGTTGTGTGCAGCTGTACAAGTGTAGATCTCTGTGCTTCATAGAAATTCTGGAAATCTAACTGCATCTCATGACCACCCTTGGGGTGTTTGTAAATTATTAAGTCACCAATGCAACTGCTATGAAAACCATACAACCAAACAAAATTCAGATTTCCAATCACATAAAATGTATAAGTTTGTGGACCTTTTATCACAAAAACAATAGGAGAGGCTTGCTCCTGACTTCAGTACAGGAACATTTTCTGTTTAATATTTTATATAAAATAATATTCATCAAATGTCATTACAAAATTAATATTTAATGAAGTTTACTTTCTTTTAAAATACATATATTGTGGGTAATTTAAAAATAAAAATAATATAATGGCAAGAAATATAATTCCCAGGGTTCATTATCAAATGAGAGCCAGGATTTCTTATAACTTTTCTTTCCATAGTCATCATATTTTATATACAATTCTTAAACTCTTATTGTATCAGCCATGCATGTCAATTCAGGGACAACTCTCTATGTTAGTGTTAGAGTCTTGAAATTAGTTCAAGATATTCAAGACGCATAAGTCATGCAATGACCTAACTACATTAAGGAAACTACTGCCTTGAAAATGTACATAAATTGCTCCATTATACAGAAAATCTGAGGGTATCTAGATCTTTACTTTTTGTGCTTGTATGCAAACAGTGCACATGCAAGCAACTCAGACTGGAATTGAATTATGACTTTGTGAAAATGTTTCTTCCTTATGAATATATGTCAATTAAGATATAGACTAAATATTATTTACCGTATACAAGTGTAAAATTCAATATTATTTATAATGCCAAATGGTTTCACCATAAATAAGAACATTTTCTCACCCAATAAAATTCCTCATGCCCAGTGTAAAAAATTACCACTTTACCTGAGTCCAAGCCTCACTAATCCTCACAAGAGTTGTAATATTTTTGAAAGACTCAATATATATATAATGAATTACTTTATTATTTTTAATAAAATTATCATTGTGACATGGCATATAAAAAGCTAACTAAATTAGTTTATAATAATAAGAGAAAAAAGGACAAGTAACTTTTTCATTATCATGATTCCAAGTATAGTAAACTAAGTTATAGTAAACTAAGATGCTATGATTACCTTAGTATTAGTCAAAGCAAAAGTTCAATCAAACCATCCATCCTGTTACTACACTTTACAAATAAAGCCAACTGAATTGCAAGAACTTTTTATATTTCCTAGCTTCTGCTTCACCCCCAGTGTGTTCCAAATGCTGTCTTTGACATTAGAGCTTAGGAATTGATGAATCAGTTGAATCCTCATCCTTCGGCCTGAGAACACCTGTTAATGGAGCCAATTAAGGCAAAGGATGACAGAGATTTGGAGGGGATGCTGACACTTATCCAGGAGGAGCTGTGCTGAGACTGCCCATAGAAGTCCTAAATAAACCACCAAACAGATGTCGAAGGATAAGGACTTTGAAGGTCTTGGCCCAAGCAGAATTTTAGTAGCAATAGTGAAGACAAACGTCTTTGAATTCTATGTTGGAAGAACTGTGCCTCCTGGATTTGGAGTCATCAGAGCAACCCTACATCTCAGTATCTATCTGCTATCCAAGAAGAATCCACGGAAAGCATCGACTCCTTACGCTCAAAGTGCCTCTGCATTCTGTCAAGTCAGGTAAAAGGAAAGAGAGGAGTCTGTCGTGTCAATGTGCTTGTTCCAGCCAGAATAACTAATAATGTGTTTGAAATCCAGTACCACTTCACTGCTTTGAGAATAGGACTGGGGGCACCTTGAATTTTTTTCTCTACATTGATTAATTGGAGCCAACTCAAGGTATGTACAAGTTTCCAAGTTTTCAACATTAATCACATAAATGAACTGAAAATAATTAGTTCATGGTGACTTTCTGACTTATAATAATAAGCACCAACTTAAATATACTTAGTCCAGACAGCTAAATATAACACAAGGGAAAAAAAGGTAACAAACAATCCAAAACCTCCAGGCACTTTTTTCCTCTATGTAGCTCTGCTAATAATTAACACAGGGTTCAGTTTAATTGGTACACTTGATTAAGTGACAAAAGTGGAGTTTCACCTCAATTTATTTAGTAGCAATTTATGAAGAAGAAAAATTTTGGAATTACTAATCCTTAAGTTTTGTGATCACTCTCTCCAAATTTGCATTATATATATTTAATATAATATATACACATATTAATATTTCTCTGGTTTAAAATTTGTTGATCACTTAAAATTTTATTCCACATCCTACCTTACTGCCATTACCATTATTCCTCACATTTGAATTATAAAAGCAAGTCTTTTGGTATAAAATTCTTAGTTTTTAATTAGACTATACTAATTGATGATAGCACAGCAGGCAGGGCATTTACCTTGCATGCGGCCGACCCAGATTCCATTCCTCTGTCCCTCTCAGAGAGTCCAGCAAGCTACCCAGAGTATTCAGCCTCCACGGCAGAGCCTGGCAAGCTCCCTGTGGCATATTCAATATGCCAAAAACAGTAACAACAAGTAGTCTCACAATGTAGACGTTACTGGTTTCCATTAGAGCAAATCGATGAACAATGGGAGGACAGTGCTACAGTGTTACATTAAATGATAATAAAATTTACATTTAAAGAAGTTTGCATAGCAAGTTAACTATTTGTTTGGATTTCTTTCAAAAGTGATTTCAAAAAGCCATGTCATATTTTTATATGATTATGAAAAATGAGTTTGCTTATTTTAAGCTTACTTGGAAAGAATGGTCATACCAAAATCACCAAGCAGAAATAAATCTAACTAAATGTAAATAATTAGATCTCACAAAGGAAGCCTAAAGGAATGATCCCAGCTCTATGAGGAATATCTTCTCTAATGGAAAATGAATAAATGGCTTGGCTATCCTGATTAGCTCAAAAGCAAAACTGGCCTTTAGCAATCAGTACCCATTTTAAAATTGGTTCATCTTAAGAGACCTTCTCTCTACTCGAACCAGAGAAGACCATATCTCTACCAGCCTTTTTAGGTTGCACCATAGTGAGTCACGCACATCCACTTTCTCAGTTCTCTATTCTTTACTCTCTTCTATGCCATCATCCTTTCTCTATTTTTACTCAAGAGTTAGGGAAAAATCTCCATTTGACCAGAGTTGGTTTTACAGTCCAGTCTTGCATTTCAAACTGTCATTGATACACTTCAATGTCAGAAAGTGTTAATTTCTTTGAATCCAAACCAATGCAATGCTTTAAACCAGACTTTCTCTAAATAACCAGGTTTTTACAAAACTCCCTGAACTGGACTTCATGGTCCTTTTCATTCCCTTTGTTTTCTCTTGTCCCTACATTTACGTATCACTGGTTTCCTAAAGTGGTCTTTTATGAGCCTTCTTGTATTCAGATCACTTCTCTACTTCAGTATTAATATGAGATTAATTTTCTTTTGATATGCTATATTGAAACATTTTGTTTTATGTGTTTACTCATATATTTACTGATTTGGGGACTTTTTGTGGCAGAATTTGCTATTCATGTTAGCAAACATTGAGAAATTGGTCAAGTCAGGTTACTACTTGGTTATTTAAAACTTCATACTTGATCTCCATGAAAATTTTTCAACTAATACAATGATAATTTATTACTCTCTCTCCCCTCCATTCCATATGGGTATTCTAGTCATGTCCTTCCTTTGGAATGTCTAAATCATATTCACTACCTATCCAAATCTTTTGTGTGTATTGTATTCAGAACAGCATGCATTCCATTTTTTACTTTCCCATTATTGTTATCTTTTTCCCCTTGAAACTATTTTCTTTTCCTTCATCATGCAAAAAAATGCATTTAATTTTCTTCCTTTAGTCTTTGTGTAGTTCTCTTATGCCACTTTCCCATCTAAGGTTATGTATTATTTGGGAGGCTACTTGGCATTACAAATTGTAATTTATCATGGAGTAGAAAAAGTTTGTATGCCCTTTCTCTTTTGCAACACAAACATACCCTCTACCATAGCACTGTAGCACTGTCCTCCCAATGTTCATCAATTTGCTCAAGCAGGCACCAGTAACAGCTCTATTGTGAGACTTGTTACCATTTTTGGCATATTGAATACGCCATGGAAAGTTTGCCAGGCTCTGCCGTGAGGGCAGGATACTTTCAGTAGCTTGCTCTGCTCTCCGAGAGGGACAAAGGAATCGAACCCAGGTCAGTCGTGTGCAAGGCAAACACCCTACCCGCTGTGCTATCACTCCAGCCCACCCTCTACCAATTCAATAATAAACATTAATAGGTGTTTCATAAATGTGTTTGCTCTTGCCTCCAGTTTCTGTAGTTTTCTTTAAAGGGTCCCAACTCTATTACCCTAAGAAGGCATTTTATATTACATATGCATGTTTAGGAAAATATTTGAAAATTATTAGCCAAAAATCAATTATCACATCTTTTCCTCTTTTTTTTTACAGAAGTAAGCCTTTTATTTTGTGTGGTATTTATACATCTTTGAAATAGTCTATCAATAAATGTTACCAGATTTTGCAGACTATGCTAATTTGGATACTTGGTCACAATGAATAAGGATTATAGTCTAGGAATTGAATAGTGTGACTGAATTTGATAGTCAAATATAGATAGTGATGGAACTGTTGGAAGCTCAGAACAGGGGCAAGAACAACAGCTTCAGATTTATTCCTATTATTTCTTAGTTGTCCTCCCATGACCTCTGCTGCCATCAAATTCAGTGCTCTCCCTTGACTCTCTTTGTCAACTTTCTTTTCTATTTCTCCACACTCTTAACACATTGGTTTCCACCATCCATTTATCTTAATTGTTTTCTTTGTTTAAGTCTGTTTTCCCTTACATTTTGAGAAAAAAATAAAACCACTACGCAAATCCACTTTGGAACATAAAAGAGAAAATAACTTGAGGAATTAGGACAAGTAAAGAAAATTAAATTTGAAGAAAAATAAATTTAATTCTCATTCCCCTATCCCTAAAAGGAATCATTTAAACCAGAGAAATTTTTTCCTGATATCAGGCAATGACCTCAAGCCATTTATATCTACATTACAACATTCTCTGACTGGTTAAGTGTTATTTGTCATTGAGCCAAAAGTAAAAAAAAAAAAAAAAAAAGCAAAGTAAAAAAATGGAGAAGGTGAACTAAACTGGGAAGCAGCAGAATAAGATTGCCAGTAGGGACTTTAAACAAAACAAAGAGAAATATCAAGGCATAAATCTAAAAAAGCATCTGTCAAAAGACACTAGAGATGTGCCTAATTTTATCTATTTATCACTTAATATTCCAATTTATGTGTTTTGCCCTTTTCGTGTTAGCCATATTCACATTTTATTCCAAAATAGTGTTTTGAATCCAAACTCTCCCACCCTCAGAAACAAAATGATAATTGAAATAGCATAATAAATGCAGCATCTTTTCCATTTCTCCATCTTAAATTTTTTCCTTGCATTCCAGACATTACAGAACCAAATTACATTTTTGCATATTATATCAAAACAAGTGCAATCACAATAACCATTTATTTCACAGCATTTTCATTTCTTTTTTAATGAACTTTCCCTGAGGACATTCTCACAATTGAGTATTTATTTATTATAAGCAACAAAAGAAATCTTGATTGTTCCAGCTGTGACAGAGAAACTTACTTTGATAAGCATACAGTAGATGAGGCAAGTAATAATAATAATAATGATAAGCATTTCAATACTTTTGAATCTAGGGAAACAAAAAAGAAATGAAGACGCACTGGGTTAAGATGCTGTCTTCCATATTTCTATAAAATATTTTATCTTTCTTTCCCAGGATCAAATAGAACTTCTCAGTCAAAATACCAAGGCTCACTGCAAATTCGTTTGAAAATCTGAAACTTTACTGATAAAAATGCATAACAAGTGCTTCGAAAAACAAAAGTTCTATAAAATAAATATTTTTAATAGTAACTATTATGGCAGTACTCTTTTTCTTATTCCTGTTAAGTTAATAAAACTTAACTCACATTGATGTTTAAATTTTGTACTAATCCATTTATTTATCTTCTCATTAATGATTTACACTTTTGAGGGACAAAGATTTATCATTGCTTTATACTGTAAAAATGACTTTACTCCACTTTATCAATTAATATTTGGGGATCAATTAGTAGTCACAATGAGTGATTCTTAAATTAATCCTTCTTGCATCCTAAAACATAATTTATATAACATATTCTATAGATGGATATGAAAATGAATTACAACATATGAATTTTTATGAGTAGGAGATAATGTTCTTCACCACTTTTCCTCAAAACTTTGAATTCTTAGAGACGAATAAAATCTTTCTCCAGCAATGTGTGTGGCTGTGCACGTGTGTGTGTCTGTGTGTCTGTGTATTGATGCATATATAAATACTGATTTTGAATTGCACTTAATTACACTCCTCATTGTTATTCTCTTTCACCTGACATAACTTTACTTTTGTACTAATAATGCAAACAAAGAAAATCCTCTGGAAGTGCTCCATGAATAAAAGGGTGAATAATAAACCAATTACAAATCTTAGTCTAACTTACTAAAATACAAAGTACAAACAAAATATAAATACTGACCATTCTTCTCTTTAAATGTATGCAGAGAAACTAGATTTCAGTAGAAATCACAGTTGTATAATTTGTCATTCTAGAAGGACAGTTCCAAAAGAGTTTAATTTTATGGGATTCCATTTAAGCTTGTAATGTTAGGTCTTCTTTGTCTATTTCAAATCATTAAAAGTCATTTTAAATTGCTTATATGTCAATTGAAGAAACAAATACAAAAAAAGATCATATTTTTAGAAGAAGGGATAGTCTTCTATGCATTTGGGTAAGAGAGAAAAGAAATCATCAAGAAATATCCAAAAAAGACCTTCAAGACATATATAAAGTTAGTGAAATCACATGAGAAGCTTCATTTAAAAATAATAAGTATCCTGTAACTTCATGAAAAAACTAAATTATCATATTTTCAACTAGAAAAAATATACTTGTAACACATACCACTGTCCACAAAAACACAAAAATGTCAAAAAGTATCGAATAGTATCTTCACAGAGAAGAAAATTTAAAGAAACAATAAACATAAAAATATTCCTTTACATAATTGTATCAGTGTAATACAGATTTTAACTTACAGGAATGACTGAATATCTAAATGTTATCATACCCAGTAATTGCAAGATGCTTATAAATGGAGACAAATATTTAAATATTTCCCTAGAGGTTGCATTGCAAAGGTACTATCTAGAGAAGATGAGGGATTACTCAGAAGAGGAAGGAATACTTTCATTGATGGTTAAAAACAGAAATAAAACCAGAAACAATCCATGTGCACATCAAACATGGAGTAAAGAGTTTTAGTTGTCAATATGAGTGAATTTAGTAATCACAATAATGTACAACAAGAATGCTTCTGTAGAATATACACTGGATTGTTCAAGTGATGCCAAATACAAAAACATGTCAAATGAAACAATGTATCATATTGGGATACAAATTTAAAATTACAAAAGAAAATAATAGACTTAACAAAATAGCTTTTCAGATTCTTTTCTGAGAAAGGAACAATAGTGATAAAAAAACAACACACTTAACAACAGTGCTTTATCTGATTATGGTCTTTAAAACAGGACATAAATATTTTATTTACTGTTCTGTGTGCATGATGATTGTCAAAAACACAAATAACAAAAATAATTATTAGATTAAGCAAGCACAATTCTACCGCCTGAGGAATTTTTGTACAGAGGTCTCAAAACTGCCTTTAAATGGTCCTTATTAGGCTTTACTTATCTCAGAAAGAAATGCCTTGGGTAGTAAGCATTGCAGGCATTTGCTTGTCAGTCAGGTTTCCCTAGATTCTTCTTTCTTCCTAGATCTTGCATCTCCACCACTGGCTTTGTTTTCAAAGGCCTGCATCTGTGATTTTACTCTTCAGGGTGTGTCTTGGTGTTACAGAGCTATGGTACCTAGAAGCAGGAAGAGCTCTTTTCCACAAGCCCCTTGACTGATGACTGAATGACATTAAGTTACCAACTGCAGTTCCCTGCCCCTCACTCAGAACACACAATGAGGCATAAATAAAGCACCTCATGGTCTGATTAAGGATAAGGTTTATTTAACTCAGCATAGCTTCTCTCATTCCCTCCCCCATTTCCTCCATTTCTCTCTCTCTCTCTCTCTCTAGCTCTCTCACTCTCTCTCTCTCACCCAAGCTTTCAAAAATATCTATATATTCATCTTCTTTGCAAAAGCCACACACAAATTCGCTCATGATATTGTGGATGTGCCAGAATTCATCATCTTTGTTTTTAGAGAAGACTACAGCTTGGATAGTAGATGTGAGAAGGATTGATTTTGATTTTGGTGTTAGTACAGCAGCACTTTGTGAAACAAATCATCACAGTTGCACATCTTATTCCATATTTCTGCTTTAATGATATTTTAAACACCCATCCACAAAAGTTGTTCCCCATACAGTTGTTTCAGGTATTCAATATTCCAACACCAGTCTCACCACCGATGTGCCCTTCTGAACTCCACCAAGGTCGCCAGATTCCCACCCAGCCCCCAAGTCTGCTCCCTTAGGAGGCACAAAATAATTTACTTTATATTGCTTGCTACAATATATATCTCGTAATGGTGTTACCAGAATCACTGCCTGAGGACTTGCTGAGCTCTTAGGTGCTAGTTGAGCCTCCTGTGTTATTGGTTTCACTCATCGAGCTTAGTGGGTTTCTACGCAATTTTCCCATCTAATTTTCAGTGCTTCTCCTCGGCTGTCAGTTCTGTGAAGTTTGGAGGTGTAGCGTGACCATACAGGCAGATGCACTTCTGGAACTTAAAAGCTTGGACCATCCGCTTGTCTCTCTGAGATCAGTGAGGATGATGGGCCATTTCTCTGGCTGAGGCAGGAGCCGGATGTGAGTGGGTGGAGCGCTGATTCTTTGGCAAGGCTGGGTATCCGGTCAGTCCCATCCTGTGAAGGCTCAGAAATCTGGGCACACCTGAGGTGGGCCTCCATGGAATAACTCAGCTGCTCTTGTCACTGAGAAGTTGTGTCCTGAAACGGCGAATTCCTATTTTCTAAAGCACTGTAGTACTGTAGCACTGTCCTCCCATTGTTCATTGATTTGCTCCAGCGGGCCCACTGACGTCTCCATTGTGAGACTTGTTGCTACTGTGTTTGGCATATCGAATACATCATGGGGAGCTTGCCAGGCTTTGCCATGCAGGCAAGATACTCTCGGTAGCTTGCTGGGCTCTCCAAAGAAGTGGAGGAATCAAACCAGGGTCAACTGGGTCGGCTGCATGCAAGGCAAAGGCCCTACCTGCTGTGCTATCGCCCCAGCCCATTTTCTAAAGAAATATTCTAAATATGGTATCTGAATAGGAACAGTCACTATAGTTTTTAATTTACATATTTGACATGCAGATCCCATAGTAACGTTGATGCTTTTATGCTTAAAAGAGACCCCAGATTACTTGAACAGAGAAGAAACATTCCTACTAAAGGTTATTTTATCTCTACTCCTATTATCTCCATTATTCGAAGTATAATTTGTATTCTGAACACCATTCTTATCCTTGGATATTTCCCCTTTCTGTCTTAGGGAAGCCTCTGATATTGTGTATGTAGAATGACAATGTGTGTAGATTGTCTTCTCCTGTGGGTTTTACCTTATATCCCATGAGCATATGGCTTTCTGCTTTTTTGGGGGGGAGAGGGGTCACACCTGGCATTGCACAGGGGTCACTCCTGGCTCATAAACTCAGGAATTACTTCTGGCAGTGCTTGGGGGACCATATGGGATGCTGGGGATCGAACCTGGGCTCTCTGCTTTTATTTACTTCTTTTACATAAGCTTTCTGGAGGTATTGTATTAGATCCACTCTAATGATAACAATTTACCTTGATTTCTCTTGAAAAGATCCTATTCTACATAAGGCCACATCCTGAAGTAATAGAAGTTAGTACAATATGCAGGATGAGAAATTCAACCCAAACAAGTGTCAATATTAATTACAAATATAACATATTCATGAAATGAAGCGTTGCAATATTTCATTTCATATTTAAAATTCCTTTCACGGGGTTGATTTTATATTCTACATCCTTGAGACAGCAAATGGAAGGGTTATGTTAAACTCACACTTCTGATGATAAATTTAGATCAGAAATCTTCATTGCCACTCAAAAGCAAACGATTATTTTTAAGTAAATCTAATAATTTCTGTTCTGGAAAAGATCACTCTGTTCTGAATAGAAATCTTTCAATGAAAGGTCATTTTAAACCAGAAATGTGTTATGTATTGTCATGAATAAGTTTCCTTGTTGCTTTTCTACTTTTATTCTTATAGAAGGAACCCTCCCCCCTCCATCTCCTCACTGCCATTACTTTGTTAATATAAGGATTAAATAGGGGCCAGAGAGACAGTACAGAAGAAATAACATTAGCAAACAGCAGATTAGGGTTCTATCCCCAGGACTACGTATGGTGCCCTGTGCCCCACCTGGAGTGACCACTGTATATAGATCAGGAAGTAAGTCAGATATGGTCTTCAAACTAAATATTTATAAAAAATATGAATAGACCTCCATGAATGGCCATTAATTATAAAATACCAACATTTTGTTAAATACATATTGATTGCTTTTTTACCATTGTTTTTAAGAGAAACACAATGAGATACAGAAGAACCAAAGTTAGGCATGCCCTGGTTTCTCCTATGACAAACTGCATGTCAATGTATTTTATTGCTTACTTGTAATTGCACTCAAAATTAAGCAGTTCTGTGCCTGAGTGTTAGAACAGTGGGCAAGGCACTTGTCTTGCAGGTTGCCGACCTTAGTTTGGTCCTAGGAATTTCATATGGTAATCC
Organism: Sorex fumeus; assembly: GCF_029834395.1. Taxonomy (NCBI): domain Eukaryota; kingdom Metazoa; phylum Chordata; class Mammalia; order Eulipotyphla; family Soricidae; genus Sorex; species Sorex fumeus. Next base: position 43,017,699 of record NW_026606185.1, on the reverse strand, counting down.
TAGCACTTCAAGAAGCAATTCCTGACTGTAGAACCTGGAGTACTCCCTGAGAATTTCCAGAAGTAGCCCAAACACACACACACACACACACACACAAACACACACACACACACACGGGTGTATTTAAGCAGCTCCTTGTATCAGAGTGATGTATACTAGGTAGATCTCTTGCTTTGCACATGGCCAACCAATCCAATCCATTTCCTAGATCCTGTCAGGAGTGACACCTTGGCACAAAGCCAGGTTTATGCCCTGACAAACACCAAATGCAAACTAAAAATAAATGAATAAAATGAAGCGTCTCTAGATTTTAACACATATTTATTTTATATATGGACTCTATCTTGTGCATCTTTAAAGTTGAAGATTAAAATTCCCAGTCTGAGACTTCGACATTTCTTACTTTTCTATGTTCATCTATAAACTTAGGAGAAGATATTTGAAAATATATGCCTTGAGTCTCCCAAACTCACAATTCTCTTCCCAGAGAACTGATATTTAGCAATAAGCCCTCTACAGTCAAGGGCCATAGGTGTCCATTTTGCTATTTCAATGCTTGAAAAGAGCAAAAGAAACTCCTGGACACCACTATCATTTATACCTCTATAACCTTGTTTGTGCTTTTTTCTTCTGACTTCTGGCAAAAAAAGAAGCAGAGATAGCTAGCCAGGACAGAGGCATTTTTACATCAACCGTGAGTCAGTTATCGGAATGGCTGATATGCAGCAATTCTAGGAGGAGGGGGTTTGACTAAATGACCTTTGGAGGATGATTCTAAGTCTATGACTCAATAATAATACTTATCAACCTGTTCTAGTTGACAGACTGTAGAACGGGAGAGGGGCAGGCACTCTATTATTAGCCACAGTCTTCTGATTAATCTTTTAAGCTAAGGGAGCTTGTGTTTGAGCCAAGATGTGAAACTGTCTCCTGAGGTGAGGCCATTAACATGCCAGAAATGAGAGAAGGTTATCATTAAGGAGGCATTAGATCCTTGTGACCATAGTGAAGTCAAGAGAGGTTGGCTGGCTGGCTGTCCAGGCAAAGCTGGTGAAGAGCTAGCACAAGGTCATTGTAAACAAAGTCTAGCCATATGTTCAAATTGAGGAGAGCTACACAGAGACGCTTTTTTCATGTTCTAGGCATTTCTAGCCAACAAATATTGAAAATTGTAGGTAAATATATGTGAGTGAGTTGTATTTAGGATGGACTCTAATGTGCATTTCAAGACTGTGCATGTATGCGTGTGTGTACACGCGCTTGATTGTGTGTCTGTGTTGGGCAATATCTATAAGACAAAAAAAGAATATTTGGCTTTTAAATATACATTACAAGAGGAAATCATATTTGCTAACAAAATATATGTTCTTTTTTCACATTATGTTTTTGCCTATGCAAATAGATTAGAGTCAAAATATGGAAAAGCATATATGGTTTGAGCACTTGAGACATCAATCAAAGATCCGTCCTCCATCGATCTTATAGAATAATTCATTATTTAGGGGGTAAATAATCCACTGTCAGTTAATCATTCAAAGCAAAACTGTAAAAAGGAGTTTAGTGAATTAGTTTAGAAAGATCAATGAATCAATTAAATGTGGTTTACTTTCCCTCTCATGTTTATTTCCTCTTGATCAACCAAGAATGTTACAGCTATTGATAGAATAATAGTAAGTGGCTTAGTGATAATAATTGAGATAAACTTTTAAAATTCTTGAGTACTAATTAGTTTTATGACTTACATGTGACTTTGGTCAAGAGTCTGTCTCAGTTTCCTTAAGTGTAAAATGGGAATAATAATAGTATTCTTTTTAGTTGACATAAAAATCACAACTAACAATAACTTGTGCAAAGTTTTGAAATATAAAAAGGCTGTCTGCATATTGTTATTGATTCTATAGTTTTTGTTGTCATTTTGATTACTAACAGTGTATAAACCACTAGGTCTAGTTCACTGCATTCCAGATCCCATAACTGGTAAATTTTTTTATACAACAAAACATAATAAATGTTTTAATTAATTTTAAATGTGTACATGTATATGCCCAATAAGAATAAAACTCTTAGTAAAATTAAAAATTAAAACATGACTAAAATAAATATGCACAGTGTACATATATAATTTTCAAATTTGATCCCATATAGTTTAATATTTTTATTTCTTCTATAATTATCATCTTTATTTAAATTCATTCATCTACTCATCCAATAAACAACAACAAAAATCACATCTGATTTTATATCTTCACTTAACCATTTAATCTCTATAAGCGCATTTTTTCATTTTTAAAAATAGAAGAAAATCACAACAGTATTAATATTAGTTGATGAACCAATATCATGCATATAAAAGGGACCTGACTCATATGTTAAATCAAAAAGCTAACTGCTGACCTCACTCAACAGCTTTCACAGATGGAGCAAATCAAAGAATAGGTAAAATCCAATCTGAATAAACACTGACTCTGATCACAAAGCTGGTATTATCTGAGAAAGTGGGAAAGGGGTACCAAAACGGAGAGGGCTTTGACATATTGGTAAATCCTTTGTTTGAGTAGTAATATTAGATTTTGAGGAGGTATGCAATTTGCCCCTAAAATATAGTCTTATAAACCTATATTAACTCAAAAATAATTGAGTAAAAATTGAGAAATAATGCTTTCTTTTGAAATGTTTTTTCAAACAAAATTGTGAAGGTGAAAACAACACAAACTGGTAGGGGTTTGAAGTGAGTCAACTCAGTGTGTATTGTATTCTTTACCACCAACTAGAGATGCAAATCAAGAAAATATAGAGTTCCTGACTTCATCAAAGGACCAAAAGTATGTAATTTCTGATAGTGAGGCAGGTTCATTTAAAAGCACTCTTACTATTCTCATGCACAGTATGTTTAGCTGAACAATCTGTCTTTACTATGAGCTTCATTTGTTTGTCACATCAGAGTTTCAGGTGATTTTCTCTAATCCTGAGCCATTCATTTAGTCTCTGGCTATACTGGGATTATATCTTCCAACAGACTCACAAACCAGTTGGAATAAAAATTTACCCAATGTTCTCTCCTCTCTCTCTCTCTCTCTCTCTCTCTGTCTGTCTCTCTTTCTCTCTTTCTTTCTGTCTCTCTCTCTGTCTCTCTGTCTCTCTCTCTCTCTCTCTCTCTCTCTCTCTCTCTCTCTCTCTCTCTCTCTCTCTCTCTCTCTCTCCCAACCCATGTATTTTTTTGTCTTGGTGAAACAACATAGTTTTTATTGAAATTAATTTAGAAAGAAACTAAAGGGAAAGAAAGAGAATATTTATTTTGAGAAAGAACACAGGCTTCTCCAGAGTGAATATAGTCAAGAAAAGAAATGTAGAGACAAGGAATTGAGACACATATTCATGACAGAACAAAGCCTTGAGAAGCGGGCCCTTCTCATCTCTTTGATTCTGAATGAAATTTGAATGTCCTTGGAACTTCACTCTCAATGGCAATAACTTTGGATGTGTTCTAAGACATTATTTAGTGAGTGCTGTTCTAAAAAAGAATTAGAATTGGGTAAGAAATGACACAAGTAGAACTCCGGACCTATAATCACCTGCATGATTTTTCCTGGATTCATTTGACATTGAACCAGACTGCAAAACAACTGGGAGATGTTCCAAGAATTACAAGGTCTATATTCATTCATTTCTCTGCCTTTGTATCTTTGATGGAAAAACATCACCATTTTTGCAAAGACCAGCAGAAAAAACAGGACAGAAACAGGAAGACCAACAAGTTTAAAACTATGTTGACATTGTGCAGTTGTTATATTTAGAAAAAAAGAAAAACAGCTAGTGTGTAAAAAGAGAAGCATTTATCATTTTTCTCTTTTATATCTTATATTTACTCATTTTACTCACCCACGGTACAAATGCATATTAAAAATTTACAAGTGCATGCACTAAAATTTATTAGTACTGTACATTATAAATATTAAGAATCAAGATAAATTACAAGCGTTTCTTATGCATTCTGATTCATGTACCTTAAAATATAAACATATACATGTATATATAAAATGTTATAGCTTGCATGAATCAAAATGAAGCAGTACTTGCCAATTTATCTTATTATTTAATATTCATTAATACATACTTCATTTCTATAAATGCTGGGAGCTAACTGATTGTTGTATTTTCAGAGGGCACTGGAATCAGTTCCATAACCAGGAAGCAAAGAGTGTGACATTTATTCATTGGACTCTGAAACGAATCTGTAACATTAAGGAATGAAATAAGGCCATGGAGCCCAGAGATGTAAAAAACAAAAACCTACGGCAGTTAGAGTGACTTAAGATGACTGTGCCAACTTGTTTTGATTACCATTGATCCAGGTTAAATAAACCCTTCTTGAAACTCTGAACCAGGATACAGTTTCCTCTTCCGATTCTAGGCAATAAACACTTTCTTTTGCCTTTTGTCTCTTGTAAAAGGAAATTGATCTGATAAATGCAACCATGCTTATTCAATGTGATATTTGTTTCAGTATAATTTACATTCTAATGAAGAGAATGGAGAGAGGGCAACACTTAACACAGATAAATAAAACATTAAGAGCGGGACTGCAGGCACACACAGAGATGTTTGCAGAGTGGAAGACTATGACAGTATCCAGCTCAGAGTGAATAGAAAACCACTGCAATTTCCAGGAACATGCCATCCGGAAGAAAGGAGAGATCTCATCCCCATTGCTTCATTTTCTTGGATATGTGTGTGAGGGAGATGCCCATAGCAATTATCTTTAATTGCAATGTCTTTTTATCATTAGTAGATATAGAGGTGAAATTATATGAGAACTCAAGATGCTCAGAAATAAGAAAGCTCAGTCAGAATTACTCACCATCAGTCATCACTCTTTCTTTATTCTGATAAATACAGTAATACTCAATGAAGCTCTATCTGAATCGCACAAGTTCGAGCTGATTGATAAATTTAACTAAGATATATCATGTGAATTTACTACTGGACATTATTCCCTCATTATCTGTTATGCTTTGTTTCCTCAGGCTGTGCTTTCTGCATTTCTGAATTTACTCATTAATATGACATCACTTTTTCTTTATTCATAGCCCTGTACTTCTGATCCAGAAAAAGCCATTTAAAATCTGGTCTGATGTCTAAGTTCTTACACTTTAAAATCTAGAAATCCTTGAATAAAACAATGATAATGCTGGTAATATTGCAACTGATGATGTTAATGATGATAATATGTAATATGCATTCAGAGTTTACAGTGAGTCAATGAGCAGGATAAGAATTTGCTAGTGAATATGTGTGAATCCTCATAGCAACTCAATAAAGTGGGTAGTCTGGCTATAACCATTTTATAATCTAATTAATATTCCCCTTATGATGATAACCCCGGTACCTTATTTATAGGTAAATGTTTATGAGCTTGTTTCTGTTAGAGCTATCTCTGGATCTTCATCAGATGTCTAGCTCTTTATAATTTTGGGAGAAGAGATAGCTTTGCTCTTAGCTCACCTTAGTTTCAGAAATAGTGACTGTCACTAACAACAGAAATTAATTTGGAGTCTCCATAGACCCTAGGTAATTGTCTCCATTCAATTTTCAATTTATCAGAAAGTTCTATTTTATTGTTAACTGTACAGTTGAAAAAAGTGTGAGAGCACAACAAGAGCATTGCAACTTAACTCGAAGTATATGTTTAATTTGTGTATCTTATCACTTCTACAATTAATTCAGAATGTAGGATAAACTAATATTCTCTGTTTTCTCACATGGTTAGAAACATATAAAATGTGTAAAAGTATCATGTGCCTCTAAGGACATTTTATAAAATATTTAGGGGTCATAGCAGGTAGTCCTGGTGGCATGTGGTGGATGGGTCATGTGGTGCCAATTTTAAAGAGGGCTTCATACATCAAAGCATCTGACCTATGAGCTCTCCTGCCAAGTCCTATGCACAATTTAACATATCGTAAAAAGTAGATGAGATTGGTCCGGCTTATACATGTTACCAGGTGAAAATATATATGTGGGGACATGTTCTCTATGAATATGGATGTTTATAGATGTACAAGCTATAAAAAGGTTGAAAATTACTAAATGGAGTGACAGCAAGCCAGAAATAGTCATCTTGTAATATGATAAGTTTTAATATGCATGTCTGAAGAGGCAATTAACTTTATTTGCTTAATACTATGAATATAACATGTTTAACTATCATAGTAATTCCCGATAACCCTTCAATGTTTTCTATAAAATCAAATAATATGAATAATCTTATAGAGCACAATCAGGCACATATATCTATAGGCAAATCATCAAGAAACTGTTTTAAAATAAGAATGCTGATTTCTGCTATGAAATTTAAGTGGATGCTAAACCTCTCTACCTCTTGCTATCACCTTACTTACACTTACACTTTGTTTCGCTGCAAGTACTTAAAGCTTGATCCATTAAGATCAATTTTTGATTTATGGATTTTAACTTGCCTAATATGCCACCAATTTACATCATCCATAACTAATGAAGGAAACTATATGATAATAATAATAAAGCAGAAGCATAGACACATGTGTGAGAGCTCAATGCAACATAATGAAAATGTTTGATCCTCAAAAATTTTTGATTTTTTGCAGGGCAAAGAGGGGCTGCCAAGAAATGAACAGGGAGTTCTGCAGTTCCCCCAGTCAATACCAGGCTCCTCTGGTTTGGTTGAAAACTCTTGCTGGCAATGTACCAGTGCTCATATTCAGGTTTGATGGGTCACCCAGACAGTGTTTGGAGTACCGGAACTACAGCTGATCGTGCTTAGGGGTCCATGTAGTGTAGAATTCATAGCTTTGCACGTGAAAAGCTTCGTTCTTTTGAACTTAGTACTTGGCCCTAAACACTTGAGGTTTATGAGAAGTAAGAAATAGTCAAACTGTGCAGTGTTTGAACTGGAACATGGAAAGGGAAATGAAAAAGCTAGACTCATCTTCTGATTCTAACTTTGTGCCTTATTGACCGAGGGTTGACACACTATAACTTAGTTTAAAACCACCTGTGAGAATGAATAGGCAAAGCAAGAATAAAAGTTAAAGGACTGCTGGGTAATTAGATGGGACAAGATATCAATTACATTTGCAACAGTTACCAAGTCCGTCTCCCCCCAAAGCACTTTAGTCTCCCCCATAGAGCTGGTTGATGAACTCCTAAAGAACTTGTAAAACGGAAGGACAGAACTCACAATGCAATTTCAAGTCTTTTGTGATTAAACATTTCTAAGTGTATTGACTTAGTGGGGTGATAGTGACTTCCTCTCAAAGGAAAATTCCTTCTGGTTGTGCAATATTTCCCCTCAGTAGACAAGAGTAATTTAGTCTTTATTTGTGTATTGCCTGTAAAAGGAACAAGTGATTAAAATATCAGACTTCTCTCTTTAACTCATGTTTTAGAAAAGAAAGTTATAGCTATATGCTTCTTTATATCACAAAGACCCCAACATAAGGGGGGATAAATTTAAAACATTGCCTTAATGTCTAAAGTCTTTGCATTATTTACTAGTTTTGCATATACATACTTCCAAAGTATCGCTTGTGAATTGTTTTCAATTGCAGTGGCTCAAAAGTCAAGCACTTCCATTTCTCCCTAGCTTAAATTCTGCTGAAACAATAAACTAAACTCAGGAAACTGCTTGGGCGCAGTGCTTTATTTGGTATACTTGAAGGTCATGAGCATTCTGTGCTCTCCTTAACCGATTAGACAGATCATATGCACAATTAATCTCCCCTAATCCCTCCCCTCAGTTAGACCATAGGAGAAAATGCACATCCAACAAGGATAATGCTTTTGTACATTCGAGGCTTCTTTCATCTGAGGATCTCAAAGTCCTTGTTACACTTGTCAAAAGCTTCCTATCACTCTTTGGAAATGGATATTACAAGATTAATTTGCAGAAGGGCAAAGGCAGACATGGAAATGTTAAGAGACTCTTCAAGGAGCATAGACTAAGGATAGATAGCAATAACACTTTCAAGTTTGGGGTTCCTATGCCTGAGGGAACAGAGGACATTTTAATGTAGTGGAGGCTTATCTTTTAGGAAATTAGGTCTCACTAAAAAGAAAATGGAATTTTTATGTTTAATAGGTCACAAGACTGAGTAAGAGTCTATGGACTTGATGCCTTGCTGAGCTCTCCACTACCCTCACTCCTTGTTTATTTATTTTAACTTTTTTATTGAATCACTGTGAGATAGACCTATGCAAAGCTGTTCACTATTGGATTCAGCCATACAGTATTCCAACACCCATCTCTCCACCAATGTAAATTTCCTATTTCCTATCACCAGTGTCCCCAGGTTCCCTCCTATCACCCACCCCCACCCCCACCCCCTGCCAGCCTCTATGTCAGGCACTGCTCCTCTTTCTCTCTCTCTCTCTCTCTCTCTCTCTCTCTCTCTCTCTCTCTCTCTCTCTCTCTCTCTCTCACTCCCCTTTTGGACATTGTGGTTTGCAATATCAATATTCAAAGTTTATCAAGAATACCTTTACCTATTTTAAGCCCTCAGATTTTATCCAGCGTGTTCATTCCCAGATGTTATTGTCATACTGGTCTCATCTCTTCCCTATATTACCAACCCTCAGTCTGCTACACACACACACACACACACACACACACACACACACACACACACACACACACATATTTCATAGGTTTGAAGTTAGAAAGTTGCTTTTGTTGTGTCTTAAGGTAAGGGTTTATGAAACAGTGAAACTGATAGGAAGCATAAACCCGTAGATTTTCAATTTTATTCAGAAAACTAGATCTTTATGAAGGTGCTTGGTGAAACACCTCCATAAGGTCACGCAGGTTATTTCCTGCCTCTTTAACAAACTACTCTGAAGACTTCATATTAAGCCTAATAAAAATGAGAAACGCTAACATCGATAAAAGTAACACAGACAAACAAATAATTATGAAAGTATCCCTTGCAATTTCTTCTTTGGATGTCAGTATTTATGTTTCTTTGAAACCCTGTTTAAAAAAAAGTTATGAAATTGCAAGACTAACCCATAAACTTACTCTATCAATAATGATATTGACCTGTCATCATTAATCTCAAATCAACACATAAATTGTTGTGGTGGTTGTTTTGTGGTAGTTGAAAAAAAAACATTTGAAAATCTCCACAGTGGGTAAGGCGTTCCTTGCAAGTGGCTGACCCGGGTTCAATTCCTCGACCCCTCTCGGAGAGCCCAGTAAGCTACCGAGAGTATCTCACCCACAAGGCAAAGCCTGAAAAGCTACCCATGAAGTATCCGATATGCCAAAAATAGTAACAACAAGTCTCACAATTTGTTGTGAGACGTTACTGGTGCCCGCTCAAGCAAATCAATGAACAATGAGAGGAAAGTGCTACAGTACTACTATCCTTTACCAAAGTTGCACTCAGAAGGGGACTCTGGTCAAACTATGGAAATGAGCATCCCGGCTTCTTCTCAGTCTACAACACTATTTGCAGAGAACAGCAAAGCTACTCCCTTCTGTCAGTGACCGGTAGACAGGCCGGTGAGCGTAGAACTCTATGCAACATTTTCCTATGTGACATTGGAGTTGTCAATTCTGAAAAAGAATATGGCTTGACATTGTAATATCAGGGTGTGAAATAAGTCTTTCCATGCTAGACATGACCTGCCACTTAGACTCAAGTCTTGATGTGGACATGAGAAATCTTAGTGCTCATGATGTCATTCGACACCTGGCTTCTACATTCTCCTAAAACAAGCATGAAGGGGACTATTTATAAATATTAGCTTCTTTCTAAACCATATTTCTATATACACTATTGTTACACTAAATCACCAGAGACTCATATTTTTATATCCTGTTTGGTGTGTGGGCTATCCTACCACTAGAGATAGAGGTTGATTCTCAATGCTATGTGAAATACAGAATGTCTTATTCAAGCTAAATCTCTCCATCCTATCTTATTATGATGCCCTCTCCACTTAAACATCTTTGTGTTATAAAGAAGTTGAAATCATCTGGGATAGTCAGAGCAAGGAGTATAACTTAGCTAGGCACAAAGTTTTGAATACTATGCCCTAGACAAAATCATTGTTGTCTAGGATGACACTTAGCTAAATCAATTTCTCCTTCCACTGATCTCATCAAATCAGAGAGAAGGCCTCTAGAGACATTGCCCTCATCCTTTCTCCGGTAGTCATGTTTGAGCAGTTGTGCATTACATTTCTATGCCATGTACTGCTAACAAGGACATTTAAAATCTTCCCACTATAGTCCACTTTCCAGTTTGTTTTGGTTTTGGTGATCACACCTAACATCTTCAGGGGTTACTCTTGACTCTACCCTCAGGGATCACTCCTGGTGGAATTTGAGGGACCATATGTGGTGTCAGGGATCTAACTGGGGTTGTTCATATGCAAGGCAAATGCCCTACCCATAGTTCTATTGTTCTGACTCCAAGTTTGGAAGGGATTAGAGTAGTCACAGTTCTCCTTCACAGAAATATGAAGTAGACAAAATAATATGCAATTCCAGGCACAGGAGAATGTAATGATTAATGTCAGTTGTAATTAAAAGAAAATACTATGGAGGAAAATTTAGGATGTTAGGAGAAGTAATAATGAATTAAGATAAAGTATCTTTTAAGTTAAAGGAATAATAGGAATGAATGTGAACCTTACTGACTTCATGGTTTTATTTTATCATTGCTCTTACAAAGGTGTTAAATGGGTTGTTCAATGTCAAATTCTAAAAATTTTCCAATATCATCCTTCCTCAAGTTTGCTGAAGATTTAACTGATCTGACAGGGAACCGCTCAAACCAGAAACATTGATGTACAATATAAGAATCACAGCACTTGTTATAATGCAGTTTATCAATTCACTTTCACAGCAGTTTTAAAAAAATTACTTTGTTTTCAGATTATCATAACCTAATGCAAAACATGTCACAATCATTACCTGAGTTTCAACTCTATGTATATTATCCTTCAGCTCATCCGTCCCCTGTCTAAAAGTCTTATCACCATAAATTACATTTGAAAACCTAAAGTAGATGTTATTCATCCCTATTATTATTGAACAACAGGGGACACACATGTTTTTTTAAATCAAAATACTCACTCTATATTCACTACTGCCTTTCAATATCTTATGGGATATTCAATTGGCAAATTAGTAATGAAGTTTCTCTAAAAGAAATGATGCCCTTAAAAAAATAATTTCGACACAAACCATTTTGCAAAAGATAAGCATCTCAATAATGGTCTGATGATCCCTGCACAGCTGGGGGGAGAATCTCTGCCTTTCAATCTATTCATTTTGACTCCTATGTGTGTTTGAAAATACTGCCTTATTATTCTACCCACTGAATGAATCAAAATGCAGCTTTCCACAACTTTAAGGTTACTTGTAAGTCTTTTCCAAGGTCATTTCCCATCTCATTTCCTTTCAGTCTCTCTCTCCAGCTAGTAAGAAACATAGTGTCACTAAGATATAGTAGTAACATTTCCACTGACACTAGCATTGTGATCACCATAATACCAGTGATACCTAATAATATAGAATTACTTCAATGTAGAATAGGAAAATAACTGCTTTAAGGGGTTTCATATTTAGCTTGGAATTTCATCACATAACATCAAAGTTCTCTGGAGTTGGGTAATTCTAATGTCATTGAAGACATTGAGCATGCAACCTTCAAATTGTCTTAACTCTATTAAACTTTTGAAATGATTCTCTTGTTTCCTCTAAAATCTGCCTGTTTATCATCCTCACTCATATGATTTATTGTCCATTTGAACACTAAAATATTTTGACTAATTTTGTTATTTAATGCATGTCCTCTGAAGTTGATTGTGCTTTCTATTTGGAGTTTGCATGACCTCTGCATTAACTTTGATATTAAAGTCTGCAAGTTGCATATTATAATGGGAGCAGGGTGTGTTCTCTGCTTTATGGTTAACTACCATTGCAATAGTATGATGTAGGCTGTTTCTGTAGGCTTATCATGTATCAGTTACAATCACCTCATCACCATTAAATTATTGGTTGTTAAAATATTAGAGTTGTGGGCATAAAAAAAATATATATAACTTACAACATTTTAATGTATGGAAATTTGCAGTCTTAAATCATATTTAATGTACTATATATTACTGGACAATTATTTTCTACTTTCTCTTAATTTATGGGTAGGTGATAATCCATAATATAGGTCATTTAAACAACTTATATAAAACAAAAATGCAGTTGTACATGAAACATTAATTTGATCTCAAGACATATTTTAAAATACATAACAGCAAATTTGCATGATACTTAGGTTGGTAACATTTTACTTAGTATCATAAACAATTGTGGGCACATGTTTCATAAGTTTGCTTGTTCAATTAAAAACAAGTTGAAGCTTCACCATTTTTCATGTTCAAGGTAACAGGTTGCTTCATGATAAAGTAACATTGGTGATGACTATGAGGTTGACACCAAAGGCACATGTTACGGGTTTAGAAAAATATATATGATTTATATGGAGGAAAGAATGTAATTCTCAAGAACCTGTTTATGTGAATTTAACAAGGGCTAGATAAGTGAATTGCCAAAATAATGTTTGTTATTAAGTCATAGTTTCTTTTATTTTCTTTTCTAATTTTTTTTTGCCTCTCAGGTCACACCCAGGTATGTTCAGGGGTTACTCCTGGCTCTGCACTCAGGAATTACTCCTAGCAGTGCTTGGGGGAACATATGGGATACTAGGAATTGAACCCAGGTTGGTCGCATGCAAGGCAAATGCCTTACCTGCTGTAGTGTGGCTCTAGCCCTTAAGTCTTATTTTCTACCCAAAACAATTTCTTTAAAATAGTGTTTTCAGGTGATGAATAAATAGTGCACTGTACAGAGCACTTGCCTTCTAGATTGTAGACCTGGTTTTAATCCCCAGCACCCCATACAGTCCCTTGAGTCCTACCATGAGTGATCCCGAGCCTGGAGTAAAATTGCCAGCTGAGACTCCAAAATCAAGGGGAAAAAGGTGTTGTGTGTGTGTGCGTGTGTGTTTGTCAACAAAATTTATTTGTTCTACTTTATTCATGAGTATGGGATTTTTGTTTGTTTGCTTGATTTTTTTTTACCTTTGTGTTATTCTCTTCCTTAAGAACAACAATTAGGGTCATTCATTGTTATTGTTTTTTTCTTTCCTCTACCGTTGGATCCTTTTTTCTGTGATATGAATGTCAGTCCTTATGCCTTCGTTCCACATAATTGATTTGGTTTTCTGTCATTTTAATTCTGGTTTTGACCACTAAGTGTGTCTTTTCAGAATATGTACTGTGATTATATGGTTGCATTAGTTCTTTTCTCTAGTCAGTCACTGTCTTTGTCATGTGTCTATTATTTTATTGTTCTATTTTTCAGTCTATTTTTTGAGCAACAAAGCAGTTGCTATCTATAAATATCTCTTCTTTCCAAACATAATTGTTATTTCTATCCATTTAACTGCTCCACAGCATGTTTATTTTCTTGTTTTAACTAAAAATATTTTTATCTTAAATTGTGTGAGAGGAGTGAAGAATCTTGGCTGTTTCTAGAAAGTAAGTGGTTGAGTTTTAAAATAGTCCTATTGCCTTTAAAATTTTGTGTGAACACTCTTCTTCATTGTTTTGAATTGTTACTCTTAAATATATGGATTAAAACATGTCTTATTAGTGTAATTACAGGTTTTCTTGTAATTTACACAGCACTGATTTTCAGACACTATTTATCAACATGTATTTAAAAAAAAGACAGTAGAATATACATGGAGGGGGCATCTACCAATGTGGAAATTTTTATTTCCAGTTCTGTTACTGTCCAACCAGACCATCAGTCCTGGCCCTCTAAATTTCACAACTAAGGCAATTCATGACTGACAAATGGTTATTGTGTTTGTTACAGCATCTTTCTTTGTTTAGCCTGTCAAATAAGCCTGGGATTCATTCACTACTCATACTTATCTGTTCTGGTTCTGCTCTTCTTTTAAAGATAAGTGTGTCTCCAATTCTGAGGAGAAAAGTTTGGATGTTTGTTCCTAGTCCTGCTTTTTCAGGAAATCAGATAGTTTTGATACTGAAGAAATAGTAAAGTAGGTGTAGTTATTGCAACAGTCAAACATGCTTCACTCCTAATTTTGGAGATGACTTACTGTGAGTTATTTGGGCAAGAGGATACTTATTGGCATCACAGTTCCAAAGAGCAACTTTCTAATTTGGGCCCATCTTTCCTGCAAGCAAATAGTCATCCCACCACTGCCTGTTACTGACACACCCTTCAAAGGAGATGTCCTTATTTGTGATTACTGAATTCATTTTCATGCTGCACAGACATGTCAGAGTGATTCCCCCAAACCACATTTTCCAGATTGAGTAGCATATTTTGCTGGTGAACCAGAGGGAGTGATGTCTACCACAGAGAGAAGTCTAGCCAGTCATTTGGCCTGAGTTCTTTACTTGCTATCAACTGCTATGCAATTGGAAGCCATTTTTTTTTGCCCTTTAGAAAATATTGATAAACAGCCCTCTCCCCCACTTTTTTTCCCTTCTGGTTTTGATCCTAGAATCAACCTTGAATATTTTGTTAATTCAGTGTTCATGTTTGGCTCAAGACGCATTTTGAGCAGTTGAAAACAAAAGAACTGATAGAATCTATTGGTGACTCAGTAGCAAAAGTACCTATCTTGCAAGCAAGTTTGACATCTGGTACTCCCCAGATGTGCTGAATACAATACCCCACTGCCTCTGGTCTTTGGAACACCTTACACTTCACCATCATGTGCCATCTCTGATGCACTGTAGCCAGGTTCGTGTGTATATTGTAACAGATTAGCACAATATCTGCAAACAAGGATCTAAAGATGTACATGCATCATGTCCACATGTGTTAACCACCAACAACCTTCTGCATGAGTACCACAGTTACCACTAACAAGCACCCAAACCAGGAAGTGTGCAACTAGCACAGATAAAGCCTAACTCCCTTTGTGATGACAGTGAAACACAGCCACTAAAGGTTTACAACCCCAGATGACTACCAAGACCTAGTGTACTAGCACAATCAAGCAAGCATGTTAAGCCAATACTCAGTTTAGCAAAAACAACAGATGGAAGGCAAGAGTTAAAAACAGAACTAGCATTTATCTATCACACTTTGCTTCCTTGGTTACCCTTATGAACTGGCACAAATGAACATTGTCAGAATTCAGGGAGTCAGAAAGACTGGTATTTTCCAAGCCTTTCAGGAGTTTAAAGGAAAAAAAAGAAAAACCCTGAAATTGATACTCAGTAACTATAAAAACAACAACAAAAGACACTAATGAAACTAATGATTTGTGTCTAAATTGTTATGAATCATGTAGCTGGATTTAATTACACAATACTATGTGTCTTGGCTCTCTAGGGATAAGGATGCAATAGGCATTGGGAACAAAAAGAAACTACAGGGTTATCTTCTGTCTTCCAAAAAATTCTGATAATTGTAAGTCAAATAATAACATTAGATATTTATATTAATTAGAAAATAACAGCAATTTTGGAAGGGTTTCTTCTATATACTAATGATTTTTTAAATAAAATGTTTGACTATACATCACTAGCCATATAATATAAAACACTTTTAGAACATATAATGTGTTTTATTTTTATTATCAAATGAGCTTCAAAGAAAAGACTTTTATAGATATTTTTTACTTAAACTAAAGTAAAAACAGTATGGAGAAGAAAAGAGATTCGAACTAGGACCTTGGGAACCAGATAAGCGAATATTATCAAAGACAAACTGATATGTTGGAGCAAACAGAATATGATTACAAATTCTTTCACCCACTAGCTGGTTTGTTACTATTGATTACTTAATTCTCTTTCATGATACAGTTTCCATTTCTGAGATATAGTGACAATGCTAATCATTCCCAGGTCATTGGATTTTTGTGAGATTTTCATGAGCATCTTTTTGATCAAAATACTCTACAGAAAAAAAAGTAATCTATAAGTATTTCATTAATATGTTTTGTGAGTGCGTTTGTATAAGCTTTGATACAAGAGAGAATAAACTATACTAATAATAAAGAACAAAACAGTCTTCATTCTAAGTTCAGTACATCCTTATCTTTGAGAAAAAGATTCTGAAAATTGAAAAAAAATGTAAGTAGCCATGGGAGTTCTAGAGGATTAAGGTTTGAAGCAAGATTGATCAGGAGGGTACAGAGAGACTGATTTCTATGGTCCCATTTTATCTCAACTTGGTTCTTTTTTTTTTTAATTGAATCACTATGAGATAGTTAGAAAGCTTTCATGTTTGAGTTTCAGTCATACAATGATTGAACATCCATCCCTCCAACAGTGCACATTTTCTACCACCAATGTCCCCAGTATCCACCCCACCCCCCCATCCAAACCTCCCCTGCTGCCTCTATGGCAGACAATTTCCCCTACACTTTCTCTCTACTTTTGGGCATTATGGTTTGTAATACAGATACTGAGAAGCTAGAAATCTTGGTTATTCTTATTTATCTCCCAAATACTCCCATAATATACTCATGGAGAAAATTCTTTGACCTCTATCTCTCTCTCCTGTCAAACCCTCTTTTCTGAGAGGTCACTGTCACTGTCATTGTCCTCCTATTGATCATTGATTTGCTTGAGCGGGCCCAGTAGCATCTCCATTTTGAGACTTGTTGTTACTATGTTTGGCATATTGAATACATCACGGGTAGCTTGCCAGGCTTTGCCGTGCCAGCGAGATACTCTCGGTAGCTTGCCGGGCTCTCCAAGAGGGGCGGAGGAATTGAACTCGGGTTGGCCGTGTCGGCTGTGTGCAAGGCAAATGCCCTACCCATTGTGCTATCGCTCCAGCCCCTGCTCCTGCTCCTGTGCTTCTCATGCGGACAGCCTTCTTTGACTTGAATGTTTTTGTGCATGATACCTTAGGTCAGACAACAGAAGTCAACCTGAGTGTGAGATGTAAAGGTGCAGAGCATGGTGGAAGAAATCTGTGAAGCAAATTAGCATGTCATTCTTGTGTTTCTAGAACACATACAAATTGCTTTTCCTTGTCTAACAGGAGTGGTGTTTATCTCCAAGAAGGTGAAAGGTTCTGGGGCAAAAAAATAGTGTAGCAAAATTTTATGCTGTAGATAGAAAAGAAAAGAAAAAGAAAGTTTTTAGTATTCCTGAATGCCATGGAGACAAGTGGGCTTGAGGGGGAGAAGGGAGAATTTTCTAAGGCGTTTCATTCTTCTTATTTTCCTCTATGTTGTAGCCGAGTAGATTGAATCCATCTTTCAAATTCCATCCTATCAAAAACAAAATTTTTACTTCTTCATTGCATTATCTTTTCTTTGTCCCAGGCTTTCAATCTTGACTGTCTAAAATTAAATTAAATTAAATTAAACTTAAAAATATAGTTGAACTATTTGGATTTTCCATTATCTATGGCATTTTGGTATTTCTTTGGGGCATTTCTTTTTCTGGGAATATTCTACAAGATCGGCACCTGTTTATAAATTTATTTGAAATTTATCTGTCATCTGTAACACAAAATGCCCAGTGTTAAAGTGAAATTACATAAAGCAGGATTCAGTGGTAATGTATTGTTAATCTTAGTCTCATGAGAGTGAAAATTTCTTCAGGGTTTGTGAAATAAAAATCCTCCTACCCACAAGTCTTTGATTAAAGACCAGATAGCAGAATTGGGGGCTGACAGAAACCAGGAACAGATATCAAAGACTGGCATAGAACTTTCTTGAAAAGCTCTTTATTTGTCTGACTTACCATAGCTCCCATTCCTCCCTTCTCTCTGTACTCTCACTGATGACAGAGTTGGCAGATTTATGCTATGCTCCTCTGTCTCCTACTCTACCTCAAATATAAGACAGGGGAATTTACCCAAATTTGTTACTCTTAAGGCAAAAAGCACATTATCTACCACTTAGTAGAAGGAAGCATACTTCAAATGAATGAATCATAGCAATTCCAGTACAAACAAAGTTAGAAATTAATGTGAGGTGAGGAGAAAATGCTGGAGAGGCAAGGTAATATGTTTGCCCTCCTCCCCCTGGATACTTCTTTCTCTACTACTTTTAACTACAGCTTCAGCAGTTTATTTCTTTCTATTCAGAAAATACTTATTGTGACAAGCTTCTAGTAGGTTATAGGGAAACAATGTAAAGAAAAATAAACACTTTTTTTCCAGAATGCAGTCATAATATACACTATGCAACAGAAGAAGAATTCTGCAAAAAGAGTAGTTTGCATTAGGAGAAGCCTATGAATTATCCCAAGTAACACAAAAGATGTATAAGCCATATCTAAATTTATCCTCAAGGACACCAGAAT
Source organism: Sorex fumeus (assembly GCF_029834395.1). Classification (NCBI taxonomy): domain Eukaryota; kingdom Metazoa; phylum Chordata; class Mammalia; order Eulipotyphla; family Soricidae; genus Sorex; species Sorex fumeus. The sequence continues at coordinate 42,999,339 of NW_026606185.1, read as the reverse complement.
ATCAGAATTAAATTTACGGATATCAATTTTACCATTGAATGACCAGGAAAAGTCTTCCAATGATATCTATACTGCTAAGATTCCATGATGTTCAACCATTATCTACATGGTCATGTATCTGAGTAGGTATAGGTCTATGTATTACTTTGGTACATGTATACTACTGATTACGTATTTGAGTGTTGAACAAATTGTCTTGCATGTATCCTTTTGCACATTTATGTATACATATGTATCTACGTATCTGAGAGTGTGTGCATTTGCATGCATGTGACTGTGTTCTTTGTGGGATCAATTGTGTGTTGGTGAATGCATTAAGTAGTGAATAGCATAAGAGATTGGCAAATTGGTCTCTCATTGACACTTGTAGAAATAGTTTGTGGAGGCTCATCTAAAATCTGAAAGTCAGGGATATTCAAGATAATGCAAAGGACTGAATGCTGGCTTTGCACAGGGAAGACCTGGGTTCAATTCCAAGCACTGCCTGGCCACCTTTGTAAATGACCTCCATGCACAAGCCCCAGCACTACCAAGTACAATTCCAAAACTAAACAAGCAAAATAGAAAAAAAAAGTCAAGAAGCATAAACTTTATCTGCAGCTGTTCTATAAGAAAACAGTGACATTGAAAAAAGACCCTCAGTCTCTCTGAGTTTTGTTTCCCAATCTTTATAATGAAGATGCACAACTAGTCAAAGTTAAACCCAAGATCAAGGCCTTTTGCAATGTAGATTTCCCAGGAAACCAAAACTCAGCAAGATACTACTCAACACTCCATCATCCACTAGGTCACAAGACTTAACACTGATTGGAGAAATTTAAAAGTGAAGTCATCTGAGAATTTCCATGTTTTAAGATTCCCATCACAAAGCAGTAGAACCCAAATGCTTAGAAATAATCTTTGTAGCCTTCTTGCCCAGATTGAAATCTTGGCTCTTTCTTTCTGGCAAGTGACCTTTTCTTGCAGGTCATTTAGACTCTGTGTTCCTGTATCCTCACCACAAAGTGAAGATGCCAATCTTGTCGATAGCATAAAGTTATCACAGATTAACCAAGTAAGGTGAATGTAGCATTTGGGACTGTGCTGGACACATCCTCAGCCCAAAACTGCCTTTACAATGATCAATTACTCTATAATGATTCAGCCCCAGTAAAGTACTTTTTAAAAAAAGCAGTCTTCGGCCAAGGATAAATCCCATATTCACAACAGACTGTGATCATGGCTATAGATATATATATTTTAAAGTTTCCCATTTGATCTTGCTATTCTAACCTCAAATCTCAAAACAATTAAATTGTTCTTAGCATGAAATTTTTATGAGATAGTCAAAGTCCATGTCAGGAATTAACTTGAAAATTTAAGACAGAATGGCCATGCTGCTTTTATTGTTGTTTCTGTTGCCCAGGGCTAAGATCGTGCTTCCCTGAGTGGTCTGGATAGAACATGACATCTAGGAAGTGACAAGACCCAGTTTCTTACCTTTCACTTACATCCATGGTAGTACTTGTATCTCACAAATAAATCCAAGCTAAATCCTACATGGAAATGGAAAAAAATTACTTAAATAGATTTTATCTATTATACCTGATTCTTGCTGGTGAGATTAAATGAAAAAGAATGTCCAAAAAAAAGCCCTCAAAAAATCAAATCGATTAAAAGTTCTCCCAAGTGATTGGATTACAGTCTTACTTTTAGTAACAATTAAACTGTTGTCTTTGATGTGGATAGTGGAGGAAAATAGTTTGAGGATAATGGAAAATTTGAGCATTCTAAATGACAAATGCACAGATAATGATTGAGATAATGGTAGGTGTTTAAATGGTAAAAGATGTATTTTTGGGAAATGTAGTATCATGTTCAAATTTTATAATGGATTTTTGAAATGAACAAGAATGTTCCTGTTCTTGGGACCCAGCATAAAAACCTAGTATCATTACCATCTGGATCAATGCCTTCTGCCTGTCTCCATCAATCCTAACAACCACTATGATCAGAGAATTGATGGAGTACCCCTAACCAATCAGCAGTATGCTTCTGATGAAATACAGTCAGTGAAGTCAGCACCACTGGTACTAAGAGACTGAGACTTCACTAAATATTCAGGAGAACAAAACTTCAAGTTTAAGCAAGCCTTTGCTTGAGTGCAGTTATCTCAATGATATGGTCTTGAGTACACTACTGTATCTCTCTGAGAGTCTTCTCCCTCACAATGACACTAAGATCAATCAAGGTTGGTGCAATCAATACAATAGTGATGTGTAAGCTTTTGTGGAGTTTGACATAAATAGGTAACCAAGAAGGGTAACTGCTCCATTTATAATTTAATTTGATATTTTCACTTCTTCTGTGTGGACATGGTAATGTACTTTATATTAAGAAGAACAACGGGACTCTCGCAGGTCAAATAGATTGCTTAAAATTATTTAAGTAGGGAGTGATGTGGAAGGAACACACATTGTCACTTGTCTAATCAAGGAACCCATTCTCTTCAGGATCTCATGTTAACCCTCAACTAGGGAAATATCTCTGTTATCAAGTAAAGGCTGCTTCATATTATCATGCCATTCAGGAGAGACAAGTTATTGTCACTTTACTCATCACAAAGGAGAAGACACTTTGAGAAGATATATTTGAGAATAAAACAGTGGTATAAGCTCTTGGCTCCATGTGAGCTCTAAATTTGTCGAATGAAAGTACTGAGGTTTGTGACTACTCTTTCTTCTCTTTCATATAACTCACTGCAAGAGTCAGACTTCTATTCTCATGAGACCTAGTTCAAAGACAACCTCAAAAAGCCTTAGCCATCAACACAGAATCACCTTTCTGTCCACTCTCCAAGTCCCCCACAAAACACTCCTTCCCCAACACATAATAACACACATACATACACACACACACACATACACACACACACACCAGCAGCTCTCTTTCAACTTGCATATACTGTCAAAAATGAGAAAGTAAAGTCTTAGTGTTGTCAGATATCTTTCCTCTGAACCAGTATTTATGAAACTGGACAGGAGAGACCTTTCCAGCAGGCAATTTTTTTAAAATCTTGATAAATGAAGCATATTCTTTATAATTTTATTTGCTAATGTCCAAACGTAATAGCCTTTCCAAGTCAATCAATATTTTGAATGCTACTAGTACTGTCTCTTTTTGTCTTTTCCTTTTCTGTTCTTATTCTCCCACCTGCCTCTTACATTCTCTTCCTCTCTCTTTGTGTATCTCTGTTTTTCTTTCTCTCTCTCTTTGTTTTTCCCTCAGCTTGAAAATTCTGGTTAGCTTTGGTTTAAGGTACACGTTGTGGTTAATCACTGATAGCCACACTCCCTGTTCAGATGTACTAGAACACTTCCTTAAGGCAGAGAGTGCACAGACTAACAATTATATTTCAAGCTGCATTTAATGTTGAAGTATGAGACAACAAATTGATCTTAGATTTCCTCAGTCAAGCGTGACCTCACCTCTGACTCTGACAGAGGCTGCCTCAGTGCTAGAGCAATAGACGCACAGTTGAGAAACAAATAAAAGAAAAAAAAAATAACCCCCCATCCTCCCTAACACAAAGGAGAAGTGAAAAAAAATACCACATTAGCCACATCTACTTTGGGGAAACCAAGTAATGAAAAATTAACTAAAATACTCCTAACAATGGGTATTTGCAAACCATCCGTCCTACTTGGTCCATCCTCCTTAAAATGATAGAAACTCTTAGACTTTGCTGCTGTGGAATATGCATGTTTCATCATAATATATTGGACTGGACATATTCAAGTATCTGACAGAAAACTATCTAGCAATTTTCTTTCTGTATGTCTAAAAGTATTGTGTAGTTGACTATGTATTGAATCATTACATAGTAATAGTTCTTAAACAAAAGATTAAAAAGTCTGCGAATCGACTCTAGCATTTCATATTATTTCATTAATTCTCAGGTGATTTCTTTGATGTAAACAAGTTATATTCTTGGTTCGTTAGAGACAGAGAGAGATAAAATTCCACCGAGAACATGGCTTGTCCTAGAATCATATTATTTACCATTGCTAAAGTAAAAAAAAGAAAGAGTAATTAATGAAGACTATATATTTTTAAAAGCAATGATTTCAGGCAAAAGGAAAAATAAAATATCAAATACCATTTGTCCTAATTTATCAATAAAAATTTAAATATGATGTAAAGTATGAGAAAATGAAAGAATGACTAGCATCAGATTATTATACTGAAACTATAAATGCTTTGTGGTAAGATAATGGCTCTTTCTGCATAGTCTCTCCTTTACATTTTTATAACACAGAAATGCATTTTCAATGCAGAATTAGCAAAAGAAATGCTGACATTTATTTGATCATCGTTAGTACTTAAGGATAAAAGTGAAATTAGGAGGTGGCCTAAACTGAAACCTTTGTTGTCTCTTCCCAACACCATTATTTAGTTCTCTGTTTATGAACTCAGTCAGAGAAAGCCTGAGCAGGCCTGTTCTAAAAGTTCAAGAATGTAAGCGAATGTCTTAGCTCTCAGTCCTGGTTCCTGAGACAGCCTGCTATTCCAGGATTAGCTGCTGTGTGGCGTTAGTTCCCTTCAAATGAACATGCTCTCGTTTCCTCCTGCTCCCACTCTGGGGCTTGTTGCTTGAAAATGGTTCTCTTTGCTGTCACTGTAACAAACGGTTCTAATTGCTGGGTTGACTGTTATGGTGGAAATTGCAGCAGTCCGCCGTTGAAGGCTTTCGCTCTGCTTTGGTAATGACACAGAGAGCCAAACTGCTCCTTTCCTGAAGGAATACAGAAGATCATCTTGGAAAAAAAGTAATAAATAATAAATCATTTTAAAAGCAGCAGAAAACAAACACACACTCAGAATGCTTATAGTCAAATCTAATTGTAATGCATTTTCCATCAGGAAAGCATGCAAGTTCTTGGATATGTTTCCTTATATGCTTGCTGGTGATGATGGTGGTGGTTGTGTTTGTTTTTATCTGAGAATGCATGGTAGGCAATGATTTGGAATTGTAAACTTTCCAATTTATTTTCATGGCAATCTGTGAGATGTGTCCCTGGAGGTAGGCAAACAATTGCAGTTTTAGAGCTGAATTGGCCTCTCTCTCTCTCTCTCTCCTTCCTTACATTAGAAAGCATGCAATTTCATTTTGAGTCAGATTACAAAATTCCCAAATTCTAATAAAGTGCCAAAAGAATATGTGATAGTCTGAGATGCTCCATGTATTATTGAAGAAACACTTGATGATGGGAGAGGTAAAAATGAGCACCGTTATTGTCAGATTTTACTATCCGGACCAAATTCAGGTTACAAAAGGCAATCCCTAATTTGGGAATTTAATCAGATAGCAAGCACCAAGGACAGCAGCTGCTGTGACATTAGCTTGGATAAAATTATAGGGCATATCAATTCTGATGCTGCAGGGCAAAAGCTGATCACCAGCTGAGGTCAGGAGGAAATTTCCCCAATGGCAGACTTGCAGGGTTATAGCCATTATAAGAGATTTAACAAGTACCCCTAAAACATCTCATGTGATTCATTACCACAGAAATACAAGTGCCACATGTACTCATACTGATACACAAGCACGTACAGAAAAGTGTCTAGATAGAAGCAGAGGTGAGTGCTGGCTTGAATACCCAAGTCTTTCATTAGCAAATAATGTGCCAAAGAAAGAAAACCACCTCCACAGGGTCTGTTTTGCCTCTGGATCCTTTTTGTCTCAACGTATTGTTAAATCTATTCCTGGGTACTTATCCAGTGTTTCTTTTCTCATTGTGTATTCACATTTACTTGCTTCAATAAAATCTTCAAAAATAAGTGAGAGCAAAAGGAACTGGTATACATTTTTTGTTTTGTTCTTTTGCTATATTACAAATTATTCAAAATTTTGAATCTTAATATAATAGAACTTTCCTTTTCCTTTTCACTGTATCTCTGTGTTGGAAATTTGGGCTTAAACTGAATGCTCTGTTGATGGTCTGACCAGGCAGAAGTGAAGGTGTCTGCTGCAGTTCTAGTTCTTGAGACCCCTTAACTTAGTTCTCTGAAAAATCATTGGTTGTTATCAAAATTCATTTTCTTGCAGCCTTCTGGCTAGGGACTGTGCTTAGATCCTAGAGGTTATCCAAAGTTCTCTTTGACATGTCTACAGAGCCAAATGTCTCTCTTTCTCTCATATTCTCCTGCTCTCCCACTCTTCAGATAAGTAGGAGTATGTCTCTAACTTCTCTCACAAGTGATCAGCATAGTCTTATACAATAAAATCTGATCAAGGGAGTAACTGTTCCATTATACTCCCAAGTACTCCCTCATTTCAAAGGAGGGGACCGCGTAAGTACATTTAGAAGGACATGAACCACCTTAACTTTCTGTGTAAGACCACTTTCTAAGGAAAGTAGAAGTGATAATAGTAACAGTTTAGTGTTAGTTTGGCTGAATCACTGAGAATTTCTCTTTGACTATAAGAGGGAGCTTGTCATTAGTCAATTTTCTCGTATCTATTAGCAATCATCTACTAGAAATGGGTGTGTTGGCTTAAAGCTAGGACCTGGAAATGAAGTTTTATATTAGACCAAAAGTGCCTTTAGGGCTACGCCCAGTGGTATTCAGAGAAGAATACAGCATAGGAGATGGTGCTGAAGGTCTCTTGCATGCAAAATGTGTATCTAGACCTTAGAGCTATCTCTGGTCATAGTTCATTATTTTTATGTGCCAGGTAAAAAACTTAGATCCAGTAAGATTAATGGGTGGGATAAAAAATGGCTATGCCATGCAAAGTCAGGATGAGAATATAGTTCTCAGATCCTTAAATATGTTACAGATTACCATTGCTCACCACCTGAGTCTTCACCCATTAAGGGCACTTACTCTCAATCTTATGCATGTCCAGTTACTCCCAGGCCTTTTGCATTTTACAAAACAAAATTGCTTCATTTGAATTATAATAAATTCACACACACTGAGATACCAGACCTGATCATGTGTTGCCTAATTACAATAATACTAAAACTTTTACCTAAGTAAATATATTAAACGAAGAAGAGAAATATACACTTTTTATAATGCTCAGCAGTGCTCAGGGGCAACTCTCAGCTCAGTGCATAGGGATCGCTCCTGGTGTTGTTGCTTCATGGATAGAACTCATGTCTCCTGCATGCAAAGAATGTTCTTCATCCTGCTGAACTGCTCTTCGGTCCCCACAAGGTACTCTTACAGCAGAATTCTTGTTTGGAGGAGCAGGAAGAAGAAATGAGGGACAGTTTAAGTGTTTTTGAGAGTGAGAGAGAATGTGTATATCACTTGATCACTTGATTACTTGACCATCCCTTTACTCATTGATTTGCTGGAGAGGGTGCCAGTAATGTCTTCATTTGTCCCTGTTGCATGCTATTGTAGCCCAATGGCATTTGCCAATGTGTGTATGTGTGTGTGTGTGTATGTGTGTGTGTGTGTATGTGTGTGTGTATGTCATAATGCCCCCTATCATTCCCAAGAGGAAATCAGATGATCTCTGTGTGGTCATTTCTCTAATAAGAATATTAATTAAAAAGAAAAAGTCAAGAACTTTGCCTAACTCATTGAGGCATGCAGTGGGTTTCAATATGTCTTAGATTTCTTATATTAACTTATTTCTAATTGGTAGCTACCTCTTTAGGGGTGATTCATTGAAGTTTTGTTACTATGAATAATGAGATAAACAGACCCTTAAACCAGAAAGTGCTCTGGTCAGACTATTGAAATCTGAAAATAATCTACTGACATATTTTTGTAAAAGCAATGAAGTGCAATGTAGCCATGCCAGTTTCAGCATTAAGACTGAATAACAAACAGTGTTATCTCCAAAGTACTTATGATGAATATGGTTTGATTTTTTTCAAATTCAAGCAAGCACCTTCCAGTGATTGAGAGTAACTGGGGGCAATGTTAAAGACACTTTGTGGAAAGCAATACTCAAATTGGACTTTGTTAGATGTATTTTTGCTATATAGGGTTATATTGGGTATTTATTTGTATTCTCAGTGCTATGACCACAATCAATATTTTAATCTTTATAACAAGAATCAGGAGGAAATGAGAAGGTACATAGTGCTGAACAAAATCTTCATTATGAAACATACATCTTTGGCTAGGTTGGTACTATTTATAGTGTCTGTAAATTTTGTCAGGCTTTCCTCTGCCTTAAATATATCCCTAATTTAAGGTAAGGGTTCATCAAGCTTTGTTATGTGTTCAGCATGAATGTATCATCTTCATATTAAGCAGGGAAAGCCTGTCATCTTCATTTGATCTATGATGAAACATTCATATACATTCTAAAGAATATAAATATTTGAGTAAAGTGGATATTAATATGACGATGGCATCAGCCAGTTATTTATCTACTATCCCACACTTTCAATAAGCCATCTTGATGTTACTATTACAAATATATATATAAAAATTCATAAGTTATATGTACACTCTCTATATATATTACTTCAGACACAATATTCTCCTACTCTTACACTTCATTTAGCTAAATCAATTTATATGTTTCAGTACAGGATACAAATTCTGCCTTTTATATAAAAATATTTTTATCATCAAGCTCATAGTACTCCTCTACTATGCACTTATAGAACACATGAGGTGAGGGTATTTATTTTATTATATTCCTATGTTTTACCTTCTGTAGCACAGCGGTAGGGCGTTTGCCTTGCGTGCAGACAGCATGGCCGATTCAAGTTCGATTCCTCCGCCCCTCTCGGAGAGCCTGGCAAGCTACCGAGAGTATCTCACCCGCACGGCAGAGGCTGGCAAGCCACCCGTGATGTATTCGATATGCCAGACACAGTAACAACAAAGTCTCCAATGGAGACGTTACTGGGCCCACTCGAGCAAATCGATGATCAAAGGGAGGGCCTTTACTTCTTGGAAAGTCTAATTTTTAAATAAATTACCAAATTCCTTGAAATAGGACTTTGCAAGGAATTTGACAGTGCTAAATTAAAAGAAATTCATAGCCATAAGTTCTAGAGCGGTGATTACCATAAATATGTATGTGTATATGTCTGCACACATGTGTGTGTTTGTATGCATGTGTGTGTGTACACACGCGCACGCGTGTGTGTGTGTGTGTGTGTGTGTGTGCTTGATGGGGGTGATTAGGATAAAAGAGACTAAAATAAGGAGTCAGTAAAAAATGTTAGAGGGACATTGGTATGTTGGTGATAATTGTGATGTAGTGATCTCTACTTGGAAGAAGCACGAAATTGTATACCTAAAATACATTGTCATATAAGCTGATGTTGCCTCAACTAAAAAAATAGAGAGCCATGATAATGTGAGAGGTAAAATTATGGCAACTTTGTTGTTTTATTTTAACACTAAAATAAAGGGGAAATGTTGTGGGACTCAGATAACTGTTCCTCAATTAAATCTTGAGGAAAAGATAAAAATGGGATATGAAGACATTAGATTTATTAATATAAAGAGATGAAGATATTCAAGGAGTAATTACGCAAGTATGAAAAGGAAGAGATTCTGGTTTGCTTAAAACAATAGCAAATGTTGTCATTTGGCTAATCTTGGAAAGATTTCAAAGGCATTTTTGATCCAGATTTTTCAAAAGATCTTCAACATCAGAACAGAGATTTTGCATTATGTTTATTTCATAATTTTAAAAAGACAATAGGAATCATGTATTTGTCTCCATTTGTTTTCCCTACAATACCAGTCTTGATGCTAAAGAGAAACAACTTTATAGAATTAAAAATAAGAGGTAAGAGAAATGGTGTAGCAGGTAGGATACTGGCATAGGGCTGACCCAATTTTGATCCCTTGCACCTTATGTTGATCCCCAAGCCCTTAAATACTGATCTCCGAGCACAAATCCAAGAGAAAGTCCTGAGCACTACCAGGTATGCCCCGTTTGTACTGAATAAATCCAAAATAAGAAAGTACAGTTAGAAGAAAGAGAAATTAAGAAGCAGAATTCTCTACTACGGAATAAAATTAAAATAAAATCAAAGAAGCAACATTAAGTACCTCCTGACCTTTTCGTAACCTGAGTAGTCATTTTTGTTGTCATTCTTTTGTTGTTCTTGTTTATGCTGGACTTGGTACCTGTGCTTATTTGTTTTTCATTTAGCCTGACATGCATTTCTGGATTTGTTTAGCACTAAAATATGAATAATTTTTTATGAAACCTAATTAATTCCTATACAACTATTGACAGAAAAGATGTCACAATAGTTAAAAGAAAAACTGTATTATAAGAAAAAGCTAAGCATATTTCTACAACTATGCTTAGGTCTAACATCAAACTATTGAATTTTCTCAAGTACTAAGTATTTGTGTATTTACTTATGAATTTACCTTACACTTACCTCTGAGGAGTTCCCTATAAACCAGCCTGTGGTCAACATTATCCTACATTAAAGCCAACTGAAACTTCACTGTAGAAAGGGATTCTATTGTCAATCATTTCTCTGGAGTAAAAAATCATATATAAATATTTTATTACCACCATATTTGTTCTTTTGTTATAAAATTTCAAACACCAGGTTAATTCAGGCGAGACATGCTGTTAAAAAACAGAGGACTTGATGTGGTTTCATTTGCACTGCTTTTCAGCAAGCCAGCAACCAATAGCTTGGCCAGATCTCTAGTCACATACACCTTAAGTTTTAATGGTTGCTATGGCAATGAAAAAAGGCATTACAAAATGCACAAGCTGTTAACATGTTGCAGAAGCCAAAAGAAAGAGCTAAGAATAAACTTCTGCAAATTCCTGATCACACCACATTTAAAGAAAACTGCTGTTAAACCAACATCATGTCCCAGTGAAATAGCTCACTAATCTGAATCTAAGTCTTCTATCCTTCCCTGGGGCCTCTCAATCAGCTGGGACTGGGGCATCTCCCTTGGATAACATGCTTGAGTGTGTCAGAGTGAGCAGGCGTGTGTGTGAAGCTGGCAGAGACAGAGGGACAGAGGAAAAAATGAAAATAAGCAACCTGTAAATTGAGTCTCAGCTCCTTCAACAACAGGAAAGAAAACCTTCATGTTTCCTAACAAAGATGACAGACCAGAGCATATAAATGAACCTAATTTAGATGAATCTAGATGCTATTGGGTGAGTAAATCATGATGACTATAGACAGATAAAAATGAGTGTTTCATTTGCTTTGACTCTTTTAACCAGAACCCAGGGATTTGAACTGTAAGGCAACAAATTAAGAACCCTCAATATACTCTCTTGCCAGGAAGAAAATGCTGCTCCCTGAGAGTCTTCTAATGATTCCAGAAGAAAGAAGAAGAAGAAGTCTTCTGGTTTGGGTGTGGTGATATCATTCATGAAGGTAAGTGGTAAGATGCCAGTTTTTACATTTAAAGATATGTTGGTTTTAGATTAAACAGGCAACAGGACAGAGAAGTAAGAAATGAGAGACTGAATAAGACACAGAAATCCAAGGCTTGTATGACAGGTGTGAGAGTTTCCTAATTTGTAATTTCTCAGGAAGGAGGGGTTCAGAGGTAGAAGAGACTCAAGCTTGCTATTATAAATGAGTCTATGGAGTGTTAGAGTATCATGGCCACCCACCTGGTGAATCCTTTTCTCCAATTATTTTGGAGTCAGTGTTCTCTATCTCCATGTGCTTCTCTGCACACACTCTCAGTGTGTTGGTTGCCTGTTTAAACAACAATGACGCATACTGTCCCTGCTTAACTTCAACTGCTTAAAGGTCTATTTCCTTTTTTCATACTGGTTTTCCTTAGGAACAGTAACTATAGCAATTGTACCATCAGTAAGACCTGACTCCAAATCCCTGTCCAAATCAGAGGATTTGAACTTGGACTGACTTGTGTCCAATACCTGTATATATCTATTTGTTTATTTTTGGCTTTGTGCCCAATTACACATTTTTCTTCTAAAATACCACCTTCAGAAGACATTAAAGGCCCAACTGAATTCACAATATTGCTATCAGCTCTTTCTCAACATCCTGAGATGATGTGTTTCAGGTTGTAGTTATTGCAATCGAACAAAGTTCATGTCCAGAATGGCCTCTTTCCTTTTTTTAAAAAAATGTATTACTTTGGTAATATTTTAGAACCATTTAGTACTGGTGATTCATCCAATAATTCTTTCCCCCAATCTTCACTATATCTAGGACACTATGGTCCTTCTGCTCTGTTCTTTGTAAATTCTCCGTGACTTGCCTTATTCTTTAATCCTAAAACTGCATTATCCAATATCAAAGCATGATTTAAAATTGTTCTTTTTAAGATATGGTACAGACACAATTTATAAAAAGATAACAATTGACTCAAAACACAAGATTATATGATATTCTGCCTACAAGTCATAGAACTATAGAATAGGAAGTTCATAAAAAATCAACTATTCTAACCTTACCCCAACTTTTAAAGCAATGATCAAAGTGAACAGTAAAATCACATAAAGCCATGAATATGGTCAAGGAAAAATATTAAATAGGATACTTGAGTCTTCTTTATGGATCATTTCTTAATGCCTTACTGCTAGAACTCATGGAATATTTCTAGCTATAATTTTCTACATAAATATTTTGCCACATTCAATATATATATAATTTTATCTTTATATCCCCTATGATATGTATTCATACTTGTATTAAGCTTTAGTCATGAGAAACTAGTTACAATGATCTGATGTATTTAACTAATAATGTAGCTCAAAGTAGTTAAATCACATATGATACTGATGAACTTCTTTGGAGAATCAGAAAGATAGTACAGAGGTTATTTGTGCTTGAGTTGAACATGGCCAAACATGGTTTAATCTTTACACTGCATGTATTTGAATGGGGCCAACCCTGGTTCAATCCCTTAGCACCCAAAGGGATGATTCCTGAGTACAGACCTAGAGGTAAACCCTGAGCCTCACTGGGTGTGTCCTTACCCCCCACCTCTATTTTTTTAATTGGAAATATTGCTAGTTATATGGAATACTAAGTAAAGTTATGCTATATCTACCCTTGTAAAATTTTATAATAAAGTCAGAGATAGGACCATAGAGAAGCATGCCCCTTATAGCTATATTTCTACAAAAAAAAGCATGAGAAACATTTAAAATTGGTTTCTTGGGATTTAACTGAATAGTAGAAATATGGATCCAGCCTGTGCAAAAGACATAAGGATATAAATAGCAGCTTGAAAGCTTCATTTAGTATAATCATTTCATCCTAATGTTTTAAAGTTTATTCTTGTAATAGGATGAGACAATATGAAGTAGAGTGGTTGGGAAAAGTTCTTGGGAAGATTTTTAGTCAACATCATGATTTCAACTTTAAAATTATTATAAGTGTTGTGGGGTTGGATGTGGAAAGATAGTACAGTAGGTAGGATGTTTGCCTTGCATGTGACCAGAGTTCTAGCATCAGAACCACATATGTTCCCCTGGGAACCATTAGGAGTAATACCTGAGCACAGACCAAGTAAGAAATTCCTGAGTACTGCCTGGTGAAGAAAGAAGAAAGGAAGACGAAAGAAAGGAATGGAGGGAGGGAGGGAGGGAAGGAGGGAGGGAAGAAAGGAAGGAGGGAGGGAAGGAAGCAGGAAGGGAGGGAAGGAGGAAGGGACAGAGAAAGGGAGGGAAGGAGGAAGGGACAGAGAAAGGGAGGGAAGGGAAGGGAAGGGAAGGGAAGGGAAGGGAAGGGAAGGGAAGGGAAGGGAAGGGAAGGGAAGGGAAGGGAAGGGAAGGGAAGGGAAGGGAAGGGAAGGAAATTAAGAACTAATTAGAGTTCTAAGGTAATTAAGGTCCTACTGTATAAAAAACAGTTTCAGGTTGTTTCAATTTAGAGATATGATTTTTAAATTTAGAATCATTTTAAATTTTGTTGATTTCATTATGATTATTTCTCTATGAGAACATTAGAATTGTGGTTTCCATTTAGGTAATTCTTTAGTGGTAGATATTGGCTAAGCAGATGGTAAGAAAGTGTGATCTATTAGAACAATCTAAATAACACATTAGAATAAATGAACTAATATATACACCGATACATATAGAGGCTAGGGAATAACGGTACAAGTACTTGTCAATAAAAACAGTTGTTTTATTTTAGTGGTAGAGATTGAGGGAAAATTTCAGTTTGATATTCAGGTTCATGAGTTGTAGTATAAGAAATACCATTTCCTTAGAGAAAGGATAAAAAATGGAACTAGTTAAGGATGGCTTCCATTGTCTTTGGAATGGTCTTGTGGGTTTTGATGTGTTCATGAGAGGACTTTTAGAACAAATAAGATACTGAAGTCCATAAATAAGACAAAGTGTTAGGGTTGCAAAGACTGAGAACTATGCATTCCATGTGGATGAGGTGACACATCGAACCACTATTCTTAAACATTTCTGGAGAAAGCAGGGTGTGTTTGTTATGGTATCACTACACATGTATAAAATTGTTTTATTCATATTTTTCTAAATCAAGATTATTAAAATGACTGAACTAAGACTATTAGTATGACAGGTCCATCCATATTCATTTCTCCTTTGAGATTCTGGCAGATGAAAGAGAGAAAGAGGGGGGGAGAGAGAGAGAGAGAGAGAGAGAGAGAGAGAGAGAGAGAGAGAAAGAGAGAGATAATAAAGTCCTAAAATTATAATTTATAAAAGCACTAAATAAATTATTTTATTTGAAGGTTGAATATAGGCAATAAAAGTTTCTATTTGTAGGATGTCTAGAACAGAATTTGGATAAGGGAAGATGCCTTTCATAATGATTATCACACTGCAAATGCATAAGTCAATCCTCTTATGCATAAGCATAGCATTTTTTTCTACAACATGATATACTACATGTTAGAAACCTCCCTGGGAATACTACATTATTCTTTAATTTTTATAATATACCTATAAAAGTACTCTACCAAATTACAGATGAGGATACTGAGTCACAAAAATATTGAAAGTTTTCAATTATTGGAAGTACAACTCAAAGTCAGAAAATCAAATTACAAATATGTGCTTTAATTGCTTTTAGACCTAATGCTTTAATTAATATAAACACTTATTATGTATGTATTATGCAACAGAGAAAACATGTACAAGCTAATTTAATATTGTCTTGACTTGCAAATAATTTGATAATTGTACTTTTGCTTCATAAAATTTTAAAAGACATTTTGGCATTAATAGGCTCCAATAGAAAGGATTTCAGCATTCACTATATTTAAGTGACTTATGAATATTATATTCTAAACAAAGTAAGATAGTAAGACTGAGTAAAATACTAATTCTATTGTCAATATTAGAAGATAAGCAGAAGAAAAGTATGAAATTACAATGCAGCCACTGTGCTCTAAATTATTTCTTAATCAAGTATTAGTAATGACCTAGAAAAAAATTATCTTAGATCTCAGAGTCTTGATTTTTGTCATTTGTAAAATTGGAACAATGATCCTAACACATTGTGTAGGTGAAGATTATGTTCCCTCATTTATCTAAAAACTCAAGGTCACAACTTGAGGAATAGTAAATAGCCTATAAATACCTTTTATTGCCACTGACCACATTAACCTAATCAAAGATCTAAAAAAAATCTAATTTGTCAGAATATAATCATGTATCATGCATATTTTATTTTCTCATAAAAACATCCTTAGGCAAAACATAGGGTAGGCATATTATTTGGCAGATGAGACAATTGAAGTTCAGGGAGATTAAATTAGTCAGAGTCCCAAAACTTTAGGTCTCCGTGAAAGGTGTAAAAACAGTTACTTGCCCTATCTTTTATAGTAAACCGCTACATATAATCCTAAACTTTAAGTAATTAAAATTTAAGTCCCTTGGGGTTGTTGGTAAGTTAGGTGAAACCCTAACACCCTAACAGTTATGATTTTAAAGCATCTTTGCCAGGACACACTGTTCTACGTCTACCCCCAAGAAAAAGTGTTTGAGGAAGTGTCACCTTTTTGGTTCTTTGTAGGCAATGTTTATCATTCTACTCCTATGAAATAACACACACACACACACATATACATATATACATATATAAATATATATACATATATATTTAAACTTAGAGAGTGGGTGAAAGAATGAGGCTTGCAGGTTTTTAGCAAAAAGCTGCCCACTGTCTTAGCAGTTTGCTTATAGCTGATGGATTTGCCTTGGAGGCCTCCTTTATCAAGTCCTGACTCATTCCAACCCTGATTAATTGTAAACTATGATAAGATCACAGCCCAGAGAGTTATGGCTAGCATCCAAGTTGGCAAGTGAGCCAGTTGCTCTCTTCTCTCTGGACGAGCACCTAGGATGTCCTTGCAGCCCTTGCTCGGCCAGTTCCCAGCACAACGGGAGCGTCCACACCTGTTTGACGATGGTTCCAATTAAAATCCCCAAAACACCCAGCTCTGTTTCCTCAGGCAGAGACAGTGAGCTCTCTCAAGCTGCTTTCCACCTCCCAAATAAGTGAAATGTTTGACACGGAAACATATGTTTTTTGGCAACTTTGTTTAATCCACATTTTAAAGGGAAAATTGAAACTCCACAAGGTGTGAAAAAGATTAGTGGAATGTTTCAGTATCTGGTGGAAGGCAGATCGTGTTCCCGCTTCCTTCTGTTCCCTATCCTCTTTCTTCATGTGCAGATATTTGCTTTATAAAAGCTGCCATTGAAATGAATCATTTAATTAAGAATATGAGCCACGTAAATTGCAGAACGGAAATACCCAATGTCACAGGATGCCAGGGCCATCTGTAGGGTCGATGTTGCTGTCTGATCTCCAGAAGGGTCACTTTTTTAGGATCCATGGGCGGGAATCAAGGGTTCAGGGATTTTTAAAACATGTACTTCCATGAAAGTTAATTAGTCTACAAACTGAAGTGGTGACTGCCTCAGAAAGTTACTCTGGAGCTGGGTAAGAAATGTAAAGCACAGGAGTGTAAGCCTAAGACTCCAGCTTCAGTCCCTGGTGCCTGCATGTTTTCTCACACCATGATCTGCCACCCTGGTAGCTCCTAGCATCAATGTGTAGACCTTCCCAAAACAAAATGAAACAAAAGTAGTGAGTGATAAAATTTACTCTGCCAAGATGTGCTCATCTTTTCAGAATATGCAGTTATACAGGCAATGCACATAGGCAAAGAATCAAATAGGTGATACTTCCTGGAACACCTTTTTCAGAGCTCTAACTGGATTGATTTGGACTCCAAATTATCTGGAAAACAAACACAGATATCCCCTGCATGACAAGGTTTGGAAGGTTCGGGCTTAAGCAAGCAGTGGAAAAGTATTTTGTGGGAAGTAAAGTGAAGGTTGTGGCAAGTCATTCATTTCCATATCTCTCCAGGAACCCCCCCAAAAAACCTGAATGGGCAGGAGTGGTGAGAACTAATGCTGGAAAGTATTGACCAAATTTTATTGAAATTTCCTGATTTATAACAAAAACCACCTTAGAGTTGCACTACATTTAGCTGAACTTCTGTTCACTCTGAAAACAATACATACTAATGATAAATCAACCACTGCATCTTTATAAGCAAGCAATAAGTTAGGAAATAATCAAGATGATTTGGCAAGACCTTAGAACATTAATTTACAGGGACGTTGTGTTGATTAAAATTCTGCACTCTCTTCCACTCTCACTATCCAACCTAAGGTGAGTTATTAAACCTTTTTATCCACTTTTTTAAATAAATATAATGTTGATAAAATAATACATATATTGAGATTAAAATAGTGTATATTTATAGCTGTAAGAATGTATTAACATCATTTTTAAAAAACACTTAGTAAGATTCAACCAATCTTTTTAAAGTTTTCAGAGTTCTTGGCATTTTATTGTGGTGACATATACGTTACATAAATCACTTTAACCACTTTTAAATATATAATTCAATAGCATGTTGTACTTTTACACTGCTGTTCAATCATCATTGCTATAAATATTCTAATATTTTCATCATCCTAAATTCAAACAATATATCCATTGGACAATAATTCTTTATATCCCCTAATATCTTGTAATCCCAATTTTAGTTTTGCTTATATGCATTTGTATATTTTAGGTAACTCAAATAAGTGGAATCATACCAAGTATGTATTTTTGTGACTGGAATTCCTATTCATCATTATGATTTTTAATGTTTACCTGCACTGTTGCACCTATCAGAATTCTATTTTTTATAACTAAATATTTTATTATAAATATAATTAAAATATTTTTGCTCATTAATGTGCTGAGGGGTATGATCTATTTCAACTGATTGGGATTTTGGGAACAAATATCAATTTGAATTTATGATGATGGTAAATGACATAGAAGGTAGAGAGTTGCAGTCACTATTTGAAGGGTTAGACAAGTTTTTGCTGTACACATCCCTAAACCTAAATTCTTGATGTAATTAACCTCTACTCTCAGGTTGTAAAACATTCACTTCTTTTGACAAGTTCATGAATTTCTACAGTTTAAACTTTCACTTGAAGTAAGTTAATGTAACTTAACAATCTATGACACCCTGAAGAGGTCTGAAGCTAAGCTGTTTATGTTCCTTCTGTTCTGACCCATTTAACCTCACACCTAACAAATATCAAAAAACTATTCTAAATATTTTGTCAGTCAAGTAAGCATCTCTCTTTACTCTGGTCTTGCTATTTACTTATTTCTTAACATAATTTAAAAAGAATAATTACTCTTCTACATCTGGTCAATTCAATTAAACGTCCTTGAGTGAAAAACAATGGAAACAAGATTATTTACCTCATAGTACTCAGGAACTTCAGATGTTTATGTTTAGACAACTATGAACATAGTAAAAACTTAACATAATTAAAATAAAACTTCACATACTCTCTAGATTTGGTTTCTTCTCTGAAACTAATCAACTATCATCAGCGTAAGGAAGATATTTCTTAAAGATGTTTATAATACTCTTTCTTGCTGCATTTCTCAGCTCAGTGGTTCATCCAGACTCCAATATTCTGGCTTTAACATTTCATCCACTATTTTAGACATTCCCTGCTCTTGCATGCCGCGTTTTGCTCGTGCTAGAACTTAGATAACAAACGTTCACACAGTAACTTCTCCAATTCTAAAAATGCAGTTTTATAAGTTTTAGCAAACACGACTTTTAAAACTTATGCTTGACTCATCCCGGTGTTATAATTATTTTTCTCTAATATTTAAACTTCCATAGAAGTTTTATCAAACATTTTAATGAACGTATGACAGTAGACATTGCACTATGATTACCGGTTAATACTCTGCTTTCTTTTTTGCAGTGACGTTTGAAATCAGAATTAGAGATATGCCACTTACTCTCTAAGTCTGTGAGAAAGTTACGATTTTCTGTTTATGAAACTATGAATATTTCAGAATCCCTCTATAGTTTGCCATGCAACTAAATAAAATACATATTCCAATGTAATGAGAGCTTCTTGAACAACAACTTTGAAATAAAATAAGTGTTTTATTTCATTTTTTAAGAGAATACACTAAAAAGATAGAAGGACTGCTTGCTAAAATGTAATAGGAGATGGCAAAAAAAAGATGCAATACTACTGAAGATGTTTTACCTCATTTAAACTTGATCTATTTTTTTCTTTTGACTCTAATTATAAAATAAGATAGCATGAATTTTATAAAGAATGTTTAGATATTAAAATAACTTTGTGACATAGACATACTAGCTAGCATTCTTATTAATCATATAGGAATACTAATTTTCTGATAGACCAAATACATTGCATTAAATGATAAAAGTATAAATTGAGACATATTAGCATAGAACAGTCTTCCTCACTTAAATATCTCATAAGTTTGTACTCTATCATTCAAATACTGTGAAAAGAAATAGAATATCCTCTACATTCTTATAGGAAAGTGATTTTCATGAATATCTGAAGGAAACACAAGACTGTGTTTTCAAGAAATATTAAAATTGCATACAAAAGGAAAAGGATCCATCAGCATACTTCCTTTTATTATTTGTCAGATTATATTTATTCCATCAACAACTTACATGGAATATAATGGATTTCTCTAACAAATAATAATTATCCTTTAACTAGAAAGTTAAGTTGCACGTTAATTATAAGTATTACTCAGACCACTAAAACCAGAATTGACAATTCTTTCCTCTAATATATGAGTGATAAGATATCACAGTGAATAAAACATCTTTGCATTATCAGTCTTCTAATAATAAAATTCAGATATTTCATGCTTTGCTTATATTTTAAAATAATAATACATATGAAAATAATATCATAGAATTAATACAATACCAGTAGATGGATAATAAAGAATGTATCCTGTTACTCTCATATTTCAGAAATTTCTGAAAATTTTATAACTGATATTTATAATCACAAACTTGTTATCATAGTTATGAACATGTGCCTTACCTGTGTTGATTCTATCAAGATAAAACATAACTTATCTCTTTATAGTTTCAAGAATGAGGTTAGACGTGATGCAAAAAACAACCATGTGATTAGACAGGTAGACTTCACAAATATAATATTAATCCAACCTCAAACTTTATAGTGGAAAATATTTGAACATTAAATTTAATCTCATTACTAGTGTCCAAATAAATCATGCCTATAAGAAGGTGACCAGTACAGATCATGAACAGTAAGAGTCAAGTGAAATTGTTGGCTTGTAGACATCTAATGTGATGATGTAGCATTTTCAAAAGAACTGAATATTGAAACTGTATGTCTTATCCATACTATTTATCAATCTATTGACTCATTTTTGGATATTCTTAATTTTGTTCTAAACAATGAGGATGCAATCATAAAAAAATCATCTTGCTATGTTTCATTAGTTAAATGTAAATTATTAAATCTGAGATGGTAGTAGAATCTGCCAAATTTGTAGCCAGTCACTCAGAAGCATGGCTGTCCATAGAACTCAAGACTCATGATCACTATCTTGAAGTAAGATAAGACTTCATTGGGGGTCTGTGTCCTTAACTTATGAAGGTTGCATTAACTTGGAATAGTACTAGTACTGCATTACAGTATTGCAGTGAAGTAATGAATAATAAAACTGCAAGAATGTGTTTCACTTTCATGGACATAGTAACTAAAGCCAAGAGTGTGCCATTAACATACCAAAATCAGAGAGAAAATATGAGTGAACTAATGCTTGTCTTTAGTGCTATTGTTTACATTTTATGTTATGTTCTTCAACAGTAACATGTGGTGCTTTCACAGATTAGGGACAGAGATATACAATCTTCCTTTATTTTCATCTATACAAAGACCAGTACATGTACAGAATAACACAGTAGATAATCAATATGAACATTCTTATCGATTACGTTTATAGACATTTTAGCTAAACGCTTCTACACCCAGAAGCGTTGCTGTGACTAGAAATGCCTTTAGACTGAGATAATTTGTGCAACTCAGATGGAGAACAGCAGTAAATGGTGTAAGTATTTGGCAAATATGAGGAGAGTCAATTCCGAGTTTATTGTCCAAAGAGATTAGTGTCATGAAAGACTTTTGAACATATTTTGTGAAATTCTCTCCTGGCACAATGTATTCAGCTTGTATTTAACTATATCAAAACTATCTTTGGCCTCGTTCCTGAGAATATTATGAAAGATTAATAAAGTTGGAGCTGTCTGATAAGGAAAAAGCAAACCCACCAAAAACTTTTGGCATATATATATGGATATATATATATATATATATATATATACATATATGGATTCTACATTGTCAGATATATCCTCATCTGTTTAGATGACCCTGAAATGAGATCACCTACCTGTTCTCCAAAGAGAACAGAACCATCTTCAGGTAGAATTGATATTGGTCCCAATAGTCACTTGGATTTGATTAGAACAGATCAAGCAGAAGTGAAAGGGGTCATCATCCTATAAACAGTGACTTTCTCCTTGAGATGTCTGATCCCCAACCAAATCTATTCATATGATGCTCTGATAAGAATGTCATTTGAATTCACACAACCATTTGCCCTTGGAGATAGAAAGAACACCCCTGAGAAATTAGCTTACAAAGAAAACTGTTTCAAGCAATTTCATTTTCTTTCCTTTTTTTTATAGACTTCCTTAGATACATATTTTCTCTATTAATTCCAAATATATACAAATTAGAAGTATAATGGTGTTAAAGATGAACAATAGAATAATTTCTTTTACTTCAATCACGTGTTTTCCTTTCCTGGCCTAGTTGCCAAGGACCCATCATCTTCAATCCTTGGCATTTCCTATGAATTATAAGCCAAAGTTTATCATTTCTGAATGTTTTCAAGACAGGGAATCTAAAAGGTTTATTCTGATCATTAATCAGCCCCCTGTAGTTAAGCTCTATTATACCCAATAATCATTGTTATAATTATTAATTGATTGATTAACCTTTCAACTATTAATTAAGTTTTAATTCAGCTTTTCCTGATATTATTTAAGAAAAATATAACTACCATGCAATTTCCCTAGTATTTGCAACATATATGACTAACCTTATGGTACAGTTATAGTTCACTGAGTAAGAATCATTAATAAGTAGAACTTCAAAATAAGTGAATCATTTCTTCCATATCCAATTTTTACATGCACATGTATTAACATTAACACACATATGCATGGGTAAATTTTAATAAATCAACAGTAAAGAATAGCTAAGTATAATAATCCTGGAAGTGAATATATGTACAAACTGACAGACTTGAGACTGTGTAAAGATGAGACAATAAGAATAAACTCACAAGATACAATCATGTTTTAGAAATATCACCAAACAACTTAGTCATAACTATAGGTGTTTTCAGAAATGTTAGCTGTTTAACACAATCATTATAATGTTGTTATGAAGCTGGATTAACAGTTTCTCTGGAAATTCAAGAACTAAGGGATATAAGCAGCATATAATCATCAGAAATAATTTCCCAGAGATTTTTTTTAATTTTTCATCATTTTTAATCCTCCTCAAGCCCCTCAGGGAATCATTAGGGTCATTTAATACAGGAATTGTAATTGAAGTAGAAGTCAAGATTTAATTCACACATATCAAACCTCTAATTTGTCATGATATTCTGGACACCCTTGTGTGATGTGGTAGGTAAAACAAAACCAAAAATAAATTTTGCAGAGGGGCCTCCCCTGTGGTAGTGAGAAAGTGTTGACCCCCAATGAAGATTCTCAGCCAGTCAAGCTGGCAATGCACAGAAAGCGTGGAAGCATGCAATGCTGTTTGAAATATTCATCAAGCGCATGTGAGACATACAGTATATTTGTTATATTCTCTGTCTGGACCCCTCAAGTATTTTTTAAGAATAGAGGACATTTTAGGGTTTTCATATTCTCGGATATCAGGGTTCATTACCTAGGGGATGTAGCATACACAGATTCACGGGTCACTGTATACTGGAAATGGAGAATACCCTGCTGTGTATTCCTAGGACAATTGTAGCACTGTAGCACTGTCCTCCCATTGTTGATAGATTTGCTCCAGCAGGCACCAGTAACAGCTCCATTGTGAGACTTGTTACTGTTTTAGGCATATTGAATATGTCACAGGTAGCTTGCCATGCTTTGCCATGCGGGCAGGATACTCTCAGTAGCTTGCCGGGCTCTCCGAGAGGGGCGAAGGAATCAAACCTGGGTTGGTCGCATGCAAGGCAGAGGCCCTGCCCTACCCACTGTGCTATCGCTCAGTGATATTACTACTCAATTCATCCTTTCTCTCGCATGGCTAGTCTACACTTTTAGGCCTGGTTATGCTGCTGGCAAATACCTGCTTTTAAGCTACCCCACATGCATGCACTATATTATTCACATCTTTCTTTCAGTTCTCACAGTGGGTTAATAATTACATCAATCTTAGAAATCTCAGAGTTCAACCTCTAATGCCATGTTGAGGATAGCAAGGGCCGGAGAGGGTTTACGCCTTGCCTTTGGTTGTACTGTTAATTACTGACAGAATCAGGTCTCTTGACTCCCACTTCTGAGAACTCTTTCCACCATTCATATTGTCCCTCAAGCTAACATTTGCCCTATATTTTGTGCAGGGTTGTCATGAGGATAAAATATGATTAAATATGGGAAAGTGATTTAAAAAGTGCAAAATTATTCACGAGAGCAAAGCATTATGTTTATGGGGTTTTTATTTGGATTCTTCTTGTGAAAAAATGAAGCATATTTCAAAAAACTTTGATTGTTTTTTAAAACACAAATGTACAAAGTTGTTCTATTATATTTTGATTTA
This sequence comes from Sorex fumeus, assembly GCF_029834395.1. Classification (NCBI taxonomy): domain Eukaryota; kingdom Metazoa; phylum Chordata; class Mammalia; order Eulipotyphla; family Soricidae; genus Sorex; species Sorex fumeus. The sequence goes on along the minus strand of NW_026606185.1, from coordinate 42,975,125 downwards.
AAAAAAACTTAAGAAGCAGAACCTGTAGTTTGCATTTTATGTTTTATATGAAATCTCAGGTGGTAGGATGCTTTCTTGACCATATTTTATATGCAAATATACCTGTAGGGATACAAGTTCAGCCAAATTTATTAAGAAAATGAAGAAGTAAGATGAAATGGGAAGGACTCAATAGTTGTTGTTTAGTATGTGCCTACTTCATGTATCTGAAGTTCATTTCACTGAAAAACAAGGGAACTCATATTTAAAAAATTTTCATTATAGGAATCACACCCAACATGATAATTGAGGTATCCTGTATGACTTTACAATAAGCCCTAGAGAAGGGTATTTCATTGAAGACATTAACTTATCTTCACTTCAGATCTACCTTGCCTTACAACTGGGTGACCACCTTCAGCTTAAGAAAATCCTGAGGTAAAGTACAGCAGGTGCTTGTAGGAGTTTGAATCTGGTCACTTTTCTAAGAAAAGGTAAGTTTTATGGCTATAAGAACCTTCAGTTAGAGCAGCAACTGTTTTGTGATCCCTATGGAGAAAGAGCTTTAAAGGTGCTGAAAAACTCTTTCATGCTACTTTATATTACATCAAATAAAAGAAGTATTTTTTAAATGGAGATAGCTTTGAGTAAAAGAATAGTGGAAATGGCCACTTTGATTGACAGGAGAGACTGGGTTGATGAAAATGCCCGTATAATTTCCTATTTATCCTGAGCAAATTATGAGTTCTCTAAAGTGATAGGCCTCAATATAGGTACGCATGCCATAGAGAGAGAGACAGAGACAGAGATATGACAGAAATCTTACTGCTTTGTCACCATCATTGAAATTCTTTTTATCTGGATATTCAATGACATCCTAATGTTCTAAGTTCAAAGAAACATCTTACTAGAGATGCCAGACCAGATTAATATATCACTGCCACGGTTTCTCATTTCAATAAATACATTTCTATTTTTTATTATTATCACGGTCCTCCCGTTGTTCATCGATTTGCTCGAGCGGGCCCAGTAACGTCTCCATTGGAGACTTTGTTGTTACTGTGTTTGGCATATCGAATACATCACGGGTAGCTTTCCAGGCTTTGCCATGCGGGCTCGATACTCTCGGTAGCTTGCCAGGCTCTCCGAGAGAGGCGGAGGAATCGAACTCGGGTCGGCCATGTTGGCTGCGTGCAAGGCAAATGCCCTACCGCTGTGCTATCGCTCCAACCCTTTATTATTATAAATTAACAAATATAACTTAAATATTTTTATATCGTCAGAATATCACTGTCACTGGAGCGATAGCACAGCGGTAGGGCGTTTGCCTTGCACGCAGCCAACATGGCCAACCGTAGTTCGATTCTTCCGCCCCTCTCGGAGAGCCCGGCAAGCTACCGAGAGTATCTCGCCCGCACGGCAGAGCCTGGCAAGCTACCTGTGATGTATTCGATATGCAAAACACAGTAATAACAAAGTCCCCAATGGAGACGTTACTGGGCCCGCTCGAGCAAATCAATGAACAACTCCCATTGTTCCTCGATTTGCTCGAGCGGGCCCAGTAATGTCTCCATTTTGAGACTTGTTGTAACTGTGTTTGGCAGGTGAGATACTCTTGGTAACTTGCTGGGCTCTCAGAGAGGGATGAAGGAATCGAACCTCGCTCGGCCAGGCTGCCCTGTGTACAAGGCAAATGCCCTTCCACTGTACTATCATCAGAATATCAATGTGCTTAATTTGTACATGCAAAGTCGTGAATGCTAGGTAAGAATCTATAGTATTTGTCCTTCCAGGAGAATTTAACAGTGGAGACCCTGAAGTCTGACAAATTGATCCAAAATTATCATAGTGAGTGGTGAGTTGCAGGCACTAAGAAGGAAAGCATCTACTGGCTCTAAGACTAAAGCATATAAAATGCAGCATGAATAACTTTTCAAGGTAGTCAATTAAGAAAAACAAAGAGAGGTCATGAAAAATCAAATAACATCCTTAACTGAAATCTCATCCCCACTTTGCCTTCAAGAATTAGCTCAAATTCTCACCTCCGAATATTCCTGACTCGTTGTCCCTCACTCATATTGTTTATTAAACACCTACAGCATATGGCACACTTTTTTTCATGAATTCTTACCTTTGAGGAAATAATACAGTTCTTCCCACAAGAAATAGGTTTCTACAACATGTCCAGAATACACTCCATGAAAATCTTCAGAACAAGAATCTCATGATTTCCTATAAGTCCTTCTAAACTGTTCAGATCAAAATCCCAAGATAGATTCCTTTGGGATATTTATTATTTTGATCTGCCGTTAGTTGAGACTCTATAGGCTCAACATCTATCCATTCCCTTATGTATCTAGAATAACTAAAATTGGAGATATTACCCAAAACAGTTTTTATTAACTAGAAATAGAGAAACATATCTTTATAAACTCATCCACAAAATGTCTGTTTATCATCATTTGAACCACGTTGTCCTACTCGAATTGGAGTCGAGCATCCTCCACCCAGATCCTCCAAATTCCAGTAGGCAGGGGTCACACCCACCACCTGGCCCCCTGGCGCCGTGTAATCCCATCAGCGGCCAAGACTCAGAGACCACAAAATGCAGCTCCCGGACGAGACCAGTGCAGTCAGTCTCCTGCCCCTGCGCCTGGCTGTTCCTCACTGGGGTCCCTTGGAGGGGAGCGGGTTGAGCTTTCCTCCCCACCCCGACCAGGGCTCCAGCAGCCGAAGACCTCCAGGACCAGCCACCACCATGCTGAGACCACTCTCCGCACACATGAAGGTACTGGCAGAGGGACAAAGCCACGCGGGTTCCGGGGCCGAGATCTCCAAGCCTACTCGAATTGGAGTCGAGCATCCTCCACCCAGATCCTCCAAATTCCAGTAGGCAGGGGTCACACCCACCACCTGGCCCCCTGGCGCCGTGTAATCCCATCAGCGGCCAAGACTCAGAGAATACAAAATGCAGCTCCCGGACGAGACCAGTGCAGTCAGTCTCCTGCCCCTGCGCCTGGCTGTTCCTCGCCTGGGTCCCTTGGAGGGGAGCGGGTTGAGCTTTCCTCCCCACCCCGACCAGGGCTCCGGCAGCCGAAGATCTCCAGGACCAGCCACCACCATGCTGAGACCACTCTCCACACACATGAAGGTACTGGCAGAGGGACAAAGCCACGCGGGTTCCGGGGCCGAGATCTCCAAGCCTACTCGAATTGGAGTCGAGCATCCTCCACCCAGATCCTCCAAATTCCAGTAGGCGGGGGTCACACCCACCACCTGGCCCCCTGGCGCCGTGTAATCCCATCAGCGGCCAAGACTCAGAGAATACAAAATGCAGCTCCCGGAACCGCGCGGCGCGTGACGTCTTATCAGAACATCTGGACAAACTTGCAGGCTATCGAATATAGCCTGCCCACAGGGCAGAGTCTGGCAAACTCCCCGTGGCGCACCAAATATGCCAAATACCAGTAACAATGATGGGTCTCATTCTCCTAAAAAGCCTTGAATATAATCTCAGGGCTAGGATGAAAGAGACGTTACTGGGGCCTGCTCGAGGCAATCGACGATTAACAGGATGATGAATGAATGAATGAATGTCCTCATCAGATGACTACTAATTCTCTCTCTTTGAAGTCTTAGGCCCTTTATTATTTCTTAATTAAGTTCATAGATCCTTATTTTTTTCTCTCTGGATTTGGAATCCAGATGTCTGTGCAGATTCCCTGTACTGATGCAATTAAATTTGCTTTTTATCTCTCACTAATATGCCCAAACTTAATTTGATTATTGACCAGTTTTCAAAGTACCCAGAGAGATAGAAGGACATTTTCTTCCTCTCTTATATCCCACAATTCAACTGTTAGTTGCTAAAGGACAAGAATTATGTTTTGTCCACTTTAAAATGGTGTTAAGTTCCCACAATTTTCTAAATAGCGGTTAGAAGGGAATATTAACACATATTCCCTCTTTTGTCCTTAGCAGTAAATTTGTTTAATGGTTGTTAATAGTGGAACTTGTCTATCTGATAAATTCTAGTAAGATGATAAGAAGACATATCATATATTGTATCATTTTCTGTTCGTTAATATCCAACATGCCTAGCATATGCAGATTCTGTAAGTAGGTCATGAAAATATTTGTTTTTTTAAAATTATCATATATCATGGTCTCATTATTTTATATATATATATATTCCTTGTAATATGTATATCAATACACATATGCTTTGGAGTTAGAAGATCCAAATGAAGATATTACCCTACATTTAGCAGCTCTCTGCCAGTCTGCCTTTTTGTTTCATTGCCTGTAAAGTGAGCGGATGCTTGTTCTACCCCTCTCATAAAGTTTTATAAGCTCAAATAAAATAATGAATGTGGAAGTACTTACCATAGTTAAGTACTTAACACAGTTATTATGACCATGAACTTTGTAGTCACACATGGGGTGAAATTCCTGTCCATCACTGCTATTTGAAGAATCTTGAGTAAATTATTCACTTTCTTTGTCTCAGTATTTTTTGGTTTAAAATGGGAACTATAGATAGATATATGCAGATATATACATATATATATATTTTGAACACTTTGATGATTGAGATCATATTTGATAAGGACCCATAGCATGTCAATCTTTGCTAAATGTTAGGGTTTTTTTTGCTATTTTTACCAATATTACTATTATATAATTTCACCAAAATATATTTCATGACTATAGAGCTACCATTAATGTAACTGAAAAACATGTGACTTCAGGGGTTCATACATTTTCTTACTATTCCAATTATGGATAGTTGGCAACACCAGTATAATTCAGTTTTCTTAAATATAAAACATAAAACTATGTACACCTCATAAGTTTTCTGTGATTGTTAAATGTGATAATATATACATATATAAACACATAGAAAAACAGCTGTGATTCATTGAAATTTAAAAATTGGATAATTTTTCTTTTTCTTATTTTGCATATAAAAGTCAGTGTGTCTTAAAGATTTTAGGATATCATTACTGAAACTTCTGTTTGAGCTTTGCAGTTTTTCTGAGTAAGCTTCCCCAAATAAATAAATGTGTATAACTTAACAGATGCTTTTAAGTTATCCCTCAATATACTTTTATTCAAAGACAAGATATTCCAAAAGTTAGGTAAGGTAAGGTAAAGGCCCTCCCATTGAGCGTAGATTTGCTTGAGCGGGCCCAGTAACGTCTCCATTGGAGGCTTTGTTGTTACTGTGTCTGGCATATCGAATACTCTCGGTAGCTTGTTGGGCTCTCTGAGAGGGGCGGAGGAATGGAACTTGGGTCGGCCATGTTGGCCGCTTGTAAGGCGAACGCCCTACCCGCTATGCTAAAAATTATCCCAGATGTAGGTCCCATTTTACAAAAGTAGGGGAGAGATTAGATTTTGATAATGGAGGAGAGATATCAACAATATTAACAATAGTCAATTTTTTTATGGCAGGTGGACTGGATGCAGCTGACCTCACTGGACAGATGCTACAGGTGTGAAAATGCTGCAAAATTTATGACAGATTGGGGATAATAAATGAAGTGCTAGTTAATGGATAAAAATAAGGTCTACTTTATAATATCACTGTGTCAGATGCTTAAGTTGTTCACAAGAGTGTCAAGGATCAATAATGGACAGAAAATTCCAAGAATAAAACAAATAAAACTTTCAATATCCAAGACTTTAAGTGAATATCAGTTGAAGAGCAATGACTTCATAGAAAACATCAAGCCTTTCAGTCATTCAGACAAAATTAGGGACTAGTTTTAAAAATCATCATATTCTCTTTTTCTATTCATTTCTTAATTCAAAGATGCTGCTAGGAGATGTAACTTCTGTGTGCATGTTAATACCTACTTCTCTCGTAGACACACACTATTTGAGGGTTTATACTTAAATTGAAAAGAAAAATATAGAGCATGCACTGTGGCACTGTAGCACTGTCCTCCCATTGTTCATCGATTTTGCTCGAACGGACCCAGTAACATGGTGAGATTTGTTGTGACTGTGTTTAGCATGTCAAATACGTCATAGGTACCTTGCCAGGCTTTGCCATGAAGGTAAGACACTGAGACACTCTCAGTAGCTTGCTAGGCTCTCCAAGAGGGACGGAGGAATCAAAGTCAGGTCAACTGACCGGCCACGTGCAAGGCAAACACCCTACCCACTGGGCTATCACTCCAGCCCATAGAGCATAGAAATTATAAGTAAAATAGACAAATGGTTCATTTTGTGTTTGTGTATTCTATGAAATTCATGAATTTCATGTAGCAACCAACCTCTTAGCAATTACATTGTGAACTTAAAGCCTGTTAATAACCTTATCTTGAAGACAACTCTTATACCTCTTTGGCATAAATGCTTTAATGAATCACTTGGATCTCTATTTTCAAAGCTCAAATCTGTACCTGTCTACTGAATTCATTTCAATAGACCTATTTGGTTCATAGAAAAATGACATATAAAGACAAAGAAATAAATCTATAAGCTAAGGGTCAATCATTAATTCAGAGAATTCTTAGTTCTACAGAACTATTTTCAGCAAATAATTTCTTAATGTTTCATAAACGTTCTACTATGAGTCAAATTTTACTAGCTCAATAACATTATATGTACACACAGATTATATATATATATATATATATATATATATATATATGTCACATAACTTCTGACTCTGTGCTCACAGATAACTCCTGTGGTGCTTGGAGAATGTATACAGTCCCTGGGATTGAACTCATGCCAGCATATGCAAGGCAAGACCCTACCCATTATACTATCTTCTTGACACAATTGGCATTCATTTTGGATTTCTACAAAGAAACATCAACCTTGTCTTGATGACTCTAAACATTGGGTCCCAGTATCATTTGTATTCATGGGCCTCTCTGAGTATATATTAAAATTTTCTTTGATAGCACAGCAGGTAGGGTGTTTGCCTTGGACGTGGCCAATCCAGGTTCGATTCCTCCATCCCTCTTGGAGAGCCCAGCAAGCTACCGAGAGTATCCTGCCCACACGACAGAGCCTGGCAAGCTCCATGTGGTGAATTCAATATGCCAAAAACAGTAACAGCAAGTCTCACAATGGAAATGTTACTCATGCCTGCTCAAGCAAATTGATGAAGAAAGGGAAGACAGTGCTACAGTGCTACTATCACAGACCCAAATTTCCTAATTATTTTCTTCAATATATTTCTTCAGTATATTCTCATCAATATTATTTTCTTCACTATATTTGTCTGGAGCGATAGCACAGCAGTAGGGCGTTTGCCTTGCACGCAGCCAACATGGCCGACCCGAGTTCGATTCCTCCGCCCCTCTCGGAGAGCCCGGTAAGCTACCGAGAGTATCTCGCCCGCACGGCAGAGCCTGGCAAGCTCCGCGTGACGTATTCTATATGCCAAACACAGTAAAAACAAAGTTTCCAATGGAGACGTTACTGAGCCCGCTCGAACAAATCGATGAACAACGGGAGGGCCTTTACCTTTACCTTTATATTTGTCTAAATATGTACACACTGGTTGCATCATCTCTCTCTGATGTTGATATGTAATTATATAAGGTTCTTTTTCCTTTCTGCTGACACCTTTTTATTTTTATTTTTTAAATCTGGATTTCAATCCTGGCAGAGGTTTCTGGTCATTTTCTGATTTAACTTGTAACCAGCTAACCTCTAGCAATATTTCTTCCTCTGTCCTAACTTTTATCAGTTCAACAAAAAAAAAACCTTTAATAGAATGTTAACGGAGGAACATATGTATATTTTTTTCTGTTTTGAGATATTCAGATCTCTGTGGTAAATTTTTGCTCTGTGAAACCTGTAATACGATAAAATGTAGTGGTTTCAAATATTAGGTTTTTTTCATAATATTATCCTTTCGTGTCTCAGCATTCTTATTTCTATAGTTATAGACGAAAATGGTTCACCTCACTACCCTGCCTACCCCCAGCCATGTAGAACAAAACACATACATTTGTAACTCAAGCTTTTTCTCCCCAAAGGAAAACTTCCTTTATAGAGATTGAGTTGGTGGAAAATTTATGAACAATCTAAAAGACACTAGGTAAACAACACACAGTAGCCTCAAGCAGGCATATGAGTCTAGTAAAATGGAAATGTTTTGATTTTAATCTCTCTCTCACACATGCACACACACACACACACACACACACACACACATAAATATGCACAAAGATTTTTCTGTAAGAAATAATATCAAGACTGCTCAAACTTCCGTTGTTTTCTTCAAACTCTTTTAGATACAGTTGTAAGATCAAATGTTTGCTACAGCTCTGTTTTACTTTCAGATAATATTTATAGTTAGTTTATAACTCACTTTTATTAGTTTCTTTTTCCTCTTTCTCTCTATCACTCTATCACTCTCTCTTGCTCTCTTCAAAATAAAATGAGCAATTGAAGACCCCTTAGCATTTTCTCTGGGGTACAATAATGCCTCCAGTGAAAAAGAATCATTATTCTCCAGAATAGGAATTCTCCTATCACCAACAAAATAAGGACAAAATTCTCCATTTTAGGTTGTGACAAGACCTTAACCAGTCTAACCAATGTGCTGTTTTATGTCTTACCACCAGGGAGAGCTAAAGAGAAAAAATGTTTTGTAGGAAAATCTTTTGGAAAAATTCTCTGCTTGATTCACATGTAGTCTGACACTGTTAAATAAGTCAGTAAGTCTCTTAATTTACCAAATTCAGGCATCAACTACATACACCTGAAATTTAATACACACAGGAATGAATGAAAACAGAATAACTTGTTATGTAGACATAAATTTATATGCTGATCCTCTTAATATAGATTAATTTCCTACTGCATACTCCTCCACATGCTGAGGTTACATAGATAAATATTATCACGTGTATGTATGTGTGTGTGCATATGTATGTATGTCTGTTGAAAAGATTTGATGAGTGATTTTTTTAAGTTCAGATAATTACTTTGATATACTAACCTATGCCTATAGGAAAAGATTAATATATTAATAGTCGCACATTTCAGGTATCTATATTTGGCCAATGGATTAAAATTAAAGAAAATGATTATCTTGAAAATCATTTGATTATCAGATTTCCAGGAAACTAATGGAGAACAGTGGAAATAAGGCCCTATTCATTTCAATGCAGAGCAGATTTATATTTATCATATTGGTAATCTCTTGGAGATTCAGCTATATATGTTGTGAATTATTAGCTAGTATTTTTCAATAAATAAAAGCTATATTAAAAATATAGAGGCTGAAGCGATAGCACAGTGGTAGGGCGTTTGCCTTGCATGCAGCCAACATGGCCAACCGGAGTTCGATTCCTTTGCCCCTCTCAGAGAGCCTGGCAAGCTACCGAGAGTATCTCGCCCGCACGGGAGAGCCTGGCAAGCTCCCTGTGACGTATTCGATATGCCAAACACAGTAACAACAAAGTCTCCAATGGAGACGTTACTGGGCCCGCTCGAGCAAATAGATGATCAGCGGGAGGGCCTTTACCTCGAGCAAATATTAAAAATATAAGTTATATGATGGGTGGAGCAATAGCATATGGGTAGAGCAATAACACAGCGTGTAGGGCATTTGCTTGCGCGAGGCCGACCCAGGTTCAACTCCTCCGTCCCTCTTGGAGAGCCTGGCAAACTACCGAGAGTATCCTTCTTGCACGACAAAGCCTGGCAAGCTACCCATGAACTATTTGATATGCCAAAAACAGTAACACCAAGTCTCATAGTGGAGACGTTACTGGTGCCCACTCGAGCAAATCAATGAATGGGAGGCATTGCTGCAGTACTACAGATGTACAGAAAAATGAATGCATTAATTATGTATTAACTTCACTTATATGTATGGAACAGCAGTAGGTATTGCAAAACACTATCTAGTAGACTGATCATGTAAAAAGAGAAACTGAATTCTACTGATGCTGTTAGGCCCCCTGGGTGACTTATGTGAAGTCGAGAGGAGAAACAGCTACTTTCTACCAAACCTCAAGACCACCTGAAAAGTCTAGTTTAAAGTCTATGATGAGGCCCTGGTACAGCACAGCTCACTAATTCCTCTACCCCCTCTCCCTAGGTAGCCCTCAAGCCATAATCTCCACTTGTTATGCATGACAAGGAATTTAATCCCTCACCACCAGATTCTTGGGGAGCCCCAGACTCAGGTGGTAGTGAGGAATTGCTCTTTGCAGTAAAGGAAAATCAGTTCTAGGCTTCACTCCATCCTTTTTGGGTTCTCACCTTTCTCACAGAAAAGAATTTCAGGAGACAAGAAGTGAAGTAAACATAGATTTTATTTGGAGGTTTTTGAGGAAGGGAAACGAAGGAGAGACTGAGAATAATATGTTCATGAGATGGCCTCTCCAAAGACAGGGAGGGCCCCTGCACATACCCGAGTATTAGATACGAAAACATGAAATACACAGCTCAAGAGAGGAGATGGCAGTGACACCCATGGTTGGACACTCTATGTGGTTGGCCACAATACCTGGACACAATCATGGGCTTGGGGAACAGATAACACAGCATGTAGGGCATTTACCTTGCGTGAGGCCTTTGTTCAAGTTGGCTTTTGTAGGTTTTCTTCCAAGCTGCCTTTGGTGGGGTTGGGGGTGGGGCTTTCTTACTTAGGTAAGAGGCCTAAATTAGAATGGTTGCCTTTGGGGGTAGACTTGGGAATACTTGATGGTCTTTGAAATTCCTTTCCTGGACTTTGTTCCCAAAGGAGCTTTTTCTCAAAGGAGAATCCAGACTTCTCTGGGTTTGTGCTGGAGCCAGGTAAAAGTCTTATTAGTTCCTGTGTCCACAAGATGGTTCCTGTTAACCTAAATGCTAATAGGTTAATTACTTCCCAGATGTTCTATTGGGGACTTTATGAGGGACTTCCCTATATATACCTGCTTCACTACCTTTGCCAGTAACACTATTGAGCATTATTATACCAAGAACTATGCTAATTTCTTCATGTACTTTAATTGGCTTGACTTAAAAACCAATGAAGAAACGGTACTTCTTCTTTATATTTTGTAACTAAGAAAAGTGAAGATTTGAGACACTTTCAAAAAAAGCAATGATCTATTGCAAAATATTGCCAAGCTATTAAACAGAAAAGCTAGAATTTTTAACCATGTGAATCAATTGAAGTGGAAGAAAAGTCTTATATAAAGAGAAAAGATAGCCAATAATAAATGACAAATTTGATATATGTACCTTGATCAATTTAGCTAGATAATTATTTGGTAAGAGTTTCAGAATCATGATTAACTTTTTTGTTCTCATAGTCCTCATCTCTTGGTACATCCTAGAATCCTAATAAGGGCTTGTTGACTCCCTCAGCTCATAACTAAATATTGTAAATTATGAGTAAGATACTGGATCAGATAGAATATTTTGTGCATGAAACCCTGCCATTATCAATATTACAAAGCATGATGCTGAAAATAATTTTTTGATGTAAAAAAAAAGATACTGGAGCAGAAATGTTTTTCTCTTAGTGGAGCTGGGAGTAGGAAGAATACTGTTAAGAAATAAATTAGGAGTTAGAGAAAACCTAGATGTAATAAACATTTTCCCCATCAGCACTCCTGAAAACCAAAAGCAGTTACTCAAGTTGATTTAAAGAAGAGCAATCTTGTTTGATGGTTGTATTTTCCATCTTGGACTCTTCTCAAAGATCAACTCATCTTTACAAAGGAGGGCTTGTAAAAACTTTGAATATAGCCCTATATGAACCATAGGAATAATTAATAAGGGTCTATTTTGGTTATGAGTACTGCAAGATTATGAGTTATGAGTTATGTAAGGTTCCGTCCCAATGGAAAAATAGCAGGACTGTACTACTGTACAAGAAGGGAGACATCCATGACATTGGCAACTATCGCCCAATCTGCCTATTGTCTGTCATCTACAAATTGTTCACTCGAGTCATCCTGAATAGGATTGGCAGAATACTAGATGAAGGACAACCATGCAAGCAAGCCGGGTGCCGCAAAGGATTCAGCACCATTGACCATATCCACACGATAACCAAGCTCATTGGGGTTTCTCAGGAGTTCAAGATGCCGCTCTGTCTAACGTTCATTGATTTAAAGAAGGCCTTTGATTCTGTTGAGACGGAAGCAGTCATTGAAGCCCTAGCCAATCAGGGCATTCAAACTCAACACATCAGGATCCTCTGTGAGCTGTATTACAAATTCACTACCAGGTCTCACCATTCTACAAAAAATTAATCATTGATGTCAAGAGAGGGGTTCGGCAGGGTGATACCATTCAGTGATTAAGTGTCACCCTCGAGAACATCATGCAATGACTGGAATGGGAAGGAATGGGAGTGAAGACAGATGGTTGGCAACTACACCACCTCCGCTTTGCTGATGACATTGTTCTAATAACAACAAACATTAGCCAAGAGGCACAAATGCTGGCCGACTTCGACCATGAGTGTGAAAGGTCGGACTACAGCTGAATCTTACGAAGACAATGCTTATGAGAAACAGCCTCGTTCCTGACACTCCATTCGCTCTAAACAGAATGACTATCTCCGAATGCAATAGTTATGTGTACCTAGGTTGAGAAGTCAACATGATGAATGACCTGGCACCTGAGCTTCACAGGAGGAAGAGAGCGGCTTGGAACGCCTTCAAGAGTGTCAGAGAAATAGCTAAGAGGACGAAGAACCTGCAGCTCTGGGCTCTTCTCTTCGATTCCACTGTTCTTCTTGCATTAACATATGCCTCAGAGACTTGGACCCTACGAAAACAGGATGAGAACACTATTCGGGTCTCCCAAAGAGGAATCGATAGAGCTATGATTGGAGTATCATGTTTCACTCAAATGAGAGAATCCGGAGTTGCGACCTCCGTAGACGATCAAGAATCAGAGACGCTGTCTCATTTGCCAAGGTGTCAAAAATCAGATGGCCTGGACACGTAACGAGATTTGGAGATGACTGCTGGACTAGAGCTGTTACTGACTGGATTCCACAGAATGTCAAAAGACCGTGTGGCCGCCGACCTACCAGATGGTCAGACTTCTTCATCAATATCCTGAATGATCAGTTTGAGGCTCTTCATGTTCCTAGAACGAACAGATGCCATTGGGCTACACTAGCAGGTGATGGGACAGATGGAGACGTTACGGCGCCCCCTGGAGCAAATCGAGGATTTATGGGAAGGCAAGTGATCAAGTGATCAAGTGACTTGGGTTATGTATATTTTACTGCTGATTTTATCTAAAGATAGTAAATTAATATCTAATTTTAAGATGTCCACAAATGGACAGAACTGCTCATTTTATTAGAATGTTAGCACCATCTCTATTCCAAGTTATCTTTCTTACTCTTTATCCTATTCTTTATACTACAAATATATTCAGGATTTCCAGATCTCTGCTTTCTTTCATTTCACAATCGATTTTGTAACACAAAGAACTTCATATATTTTTCAAACAAATTTAAATTTAATTTTTAGATTGAAAAATCAGTGTTTTAAGAAAGAAACGCAGCTTTCTTATTCCTAACATGTACTATTAAATCATGAAGATGAATGGCCAGTTTGACTGATTTTTTAGAATCTTTGAGTTCATGGTAGAACTACAAAAGTCATTGAGGGCTTAAAATTTCCAACCTATAAAAACTTACTCTTTCCAGTTAATAAAGAGGAATTAGCCATAAATCTGAATAGTTAGACATGATGATAGCTAAATGTGATTTTATACAAAGGATTCATTCACCGCTCTTCATATCAGAGACATTGGGGACTTGTTTCTCTACCTCTATACTAAACAAACGCTGTCTTTTCAGGGTTTTAAAAAGTGCCTGTCCCATCCCTCTCCTGAACATCAGCTCACACAGGAGACTCCATTTCCCCCAAGTTCAGAGACGTTTTTTCTGTCCCTCCACCCGTCTGCTTCTCTATCTGCCACACAGGCCTCTCAGCTGAGAGGCCTGAAATGCACTGCCGGGCTTTGAACACTCTCTGAATAGCTCTTGTCAGTCAGGTGCCTGCATTTCATGTTTCAGATTTTTTCCCAGGGAGCTTTGATGTTAATCCATTTCACACTGCTAACACATCTGTTCTTCTTCTAGCTTTCTTATCTTTTCTGAGAATTAAAATACAAATGTAGAGAGAGATTTTGTTGTTGTTGTTATTATGGTTTTTGAAACAAGACACACTGTACTTTACCTCATTGATCCTCATTTCCAACCACAAGATAGTGGATGTGAGTCACAATTTTCCTAACATTTATTATCTCTGGATGTAGATAATAATTTTACAAAGCCAGCCGGTAGCTGGCAAAAATATGCAAATATAATTTAAATTTTTGCCACGCGGCTAGCTCAATGTAAGTTACTAAAATATGACATGAAAAACTAGGGAATGATGTTTTGACTACTGATTATTATAAAACAATAATAAAAATGATTATGAATTAGAGTAACCTAAAAAACTTTGGTGGAGGACAGTGCAGTCCTAAAGGAAAGCAGAAAAATTAATCAAGCTGGATAGGTAGAAAACCTACTATAAGAGAATTCATATAGCGGGTAAGGTTAGTTCAGTTTTCATGCAACTGACCTAGTTTTGATCCTTGAGACCACATCGGAATGTACCCAAGCCTTATGGGAGGGACTCCTGAGCACAAAGCCAGGAGTAAGTCCTAAGCACTACTAACAGTGACACCAAACACCACTAAAAAAAGAAAATCTCCCATAAAAGATAACTTTATTAAGAGAAACTAACATTTATAATTAAAGATATACTTTTTGCTGTCAGAGATATGGTAGTTGCTAAGTTAAGGGAATATTTGGGTTTAAGCCTCAGTAGGCTTTCAGTTTATAAAAAAAAGGAAAAATAAAAACTATTAATTCTTGTAGTATTAGCTTTCATAGAATTCTATATAGTATTAGGATGAAATATGAAAATTAATACCAGGGTACTTGTTCTTTTTAAATACATTATTTCAACCTATTCTTTTCTTATAAGTAACTACTTCTATCCTGATCAAATAAAAAGAACAGCTCTGCAAAATGCTTCAAAGTGCTGTATTAGATCTATTACATGAATTTAAATGGAGGCTATTGTCAATGTTATCTGTCTCTCCTCTCCTTTTGCTGAATGAAACATGAAAAAATTAATCTATAAACTGCTTTTCAGAATATTCTGGAGCTACTAGAGAATCTCATCATTAAGCATACATGCTACAATTAGCTATGTGCCCTATAGAACTTCCTGTCTGGGATTCAATGTAACTAACAAAAGATAGACCAAGTGTTTAGTCTTCAGAGGAATTTAGAGTTTGATGCTGAACAGCATGATTTAGTACTGTCACAGAAAGCCAGACATTGACCAATGTGTAGAAATTATAGATGATTTTTTATTTAAATTATAACTTTACCTCTCCAATAGTGAAAAGATATGACAACAGAAGATGGCCATTCATTTAAGCAGTCTGTAGTGAGAATTCCTACATATATTAAAAAAATACAAAATAAACATTGTTTCAGAAACATGTGTCACTGCTTTTAATGCTGCAATTCAGAAACTCATAGAGTCACGATTTTTTTGTCAATTGAGGAAAATATATGAAATGACATTTGTCTTATGACAGAGTGACAGGTGACTGACATGAAGCTCAGTGACCATGTGATGCATATGGCTAGATAGGTGAGTAGAGATGTAGAAAGGAAAGGGAAAGAAAAAAGTGAGAAAGAGAAAAGAGAGCAAGAGAAAGGCAAGAAGGAAGGAAAGGCAGTAGAAAACGAGGGAGGGAGGGAAGGAGGGAGGAAGGGAGGGAGGGAGGGAGAGAAGGAGAAGAAGAGAAGGAAGGAAGGAGGGAGGGAGGGAGGGAGGAGGGAGGGAGGGAGGAAGGGAGGGATGGAGGGATGGAGGGAGGGAGGGAGGGAGGGAGGGAGGGAGGGAGAGAGGGAAGGAGGGGTAGAGAGGGAGGGAGAGGGGAAGTTAATGACTAGGAGGGTAATGGCTGGCACCACAAACTTAAGATTTCAAAAACATATATTTATTACCCTCCTTCAACTTACACACTGACTTTATCGCTTAACTTTTGAAATGATAATGGCAATATTACCAGCTTAGCTGCAGGTAATGTGCTGTCCAAGTCAACTAATGAGGAAGGATTAAAACTCAGAGACCTGATGGTACACACTGATTAATTTCTTTCTGCCATTAACCCTAGACAACCTCTTGGCAATTAAAACTGTACTTTTTATTGTCCTCAGAATACATGACTGAAGTTAAATAAATTGTGGATTTTAATATCATTACGCCAAATATCTCGATGAAGCTACAAAAAGTTAAAAATGTGAGTGACGTTGTATATAATGCTCGTTTACAAAATACTAAATCCTCTTTCAACCTAATATTATATATCATAAACTTACAACTTCAGCTTTAACACAACTAGTGCAGATATATTCTTTCACTGTGCTACTGAAACATTAAAGTATTCTCTTTGTGATATTATTTTTCCATAGAGATTGGATAAGAATACAAACCACAGAATCTTTCTGAGACTCATGGTGGTAACCTGTGATCTCTGAGCCAATAAGGTGCCAATGTATGTCAGCTAATTCTAGTCTAACCTCTGACAGCTAATTGGTAAACAAAACAATGAGAAGGATTAAAATATTAAATTAGATTTGAATTACATTCAGCTCCATTAGCACACTGTATTGTTAAGCAGGAGCAGTGATTTCATTAAATAAGAATTCTAAGTAGAATGAAACACAAAAGACCAAAAGGAAAAAAAAGAGCCTAATCATACAGATTATCCAACATAGGCACTTAAATTACCACTCCTGTTTTATAGTTATTATCATACCTCTATAATCCGTGTCCCTTTACAAGGCTATTCTAGCTATAACACATGACAGGCAGTGCATTGCTCTGCTATTTATAAGGTGCCTTGGGTCATGTTATATGGCATAAGACTAAAGGCAGAATGACTTAAACCACCCAAGAAGTGCAATAATCCCTAACAAATGCACAGCCTGGAGTGTCTTATTGCTGTTATGAAATGAAATTCATACATTAAACTAAGAAAAATTGTCAGACCCAGAGCATTTATTGGGAATAATAAACATGTCTGTCTACCCATTGATGCATTTTTCCAGCTATAGGAATAAGAAGTGATTGTTCCAGCCCCACAGATTATCTACTATGTCTGAGATTCAAACTGCATCAATCTTGTGGGTTTCAGGCTTCCCCAACCATTATAAAAAAGACCCATTATGCTAACATCTTTTCAGCAGGTAGGGTTCTCCTAGTTTCTACTACATTTCATTTTAGTTATTATTCATGTTTAGTAATTATTCGTAGAGAAAAACATCAGGTCCTGCACGTAAAAGAAACAGTTGTAAAATACACAAAGTGGGTTTGAGAAAAAATGTATAGTGCCTGCTTGGGTGACTGAACTTAGAGCAATGATGAGTGATACCATGTCCATTTTAAGGGAGCCTTCTGGGGAGACCGTCAGCATTTAGTAGGGAATGTTTATTTAATGAATAAAATGGATTATCATTAATATGTATGAATGTTATATTGTAATTATTTATTAATTAGTGTATTAATGGATAGGTACGTGGAGGAAACTACACACTAATAAAAACATAAAGCAATACTAAATTGGAAAGTTTTGTGAGTACCAATGACAGAGAAATAATACAAATACAATTAAAGAGGTTAAAAATGTCAGCAAATATATAACTAATTTAGATTCAGTTTGATAATGTATACATAGATTCACCAAGGAAAAATAGTACCAAGGTCAGGTTTTTGCTAAATAAAACGCTGTTAGAAAAAGTACTCAAAATCAGATATTCTACACATTGATCTTCACAAGTAGCACCTTATTTTACTGCATTTTCATTTAACAATCTTAATTTTATAAATTGTGAGACTTGTTGTTACTGTTTTTGGCATATCAAATACGTCACGGGGAACTTGCCAGGCTCTGCCGTGCAGGTGGGATACTCTCGGTAACTTGCTGGGCTATCCGAGAGGGATGGAGGAATAGAAACTGGGTCGGCCTCATGCAAGGCAAACACCTTACCCGCTGTACTATTGCTCTATGTGATTTCTATGCAAAAAAATATAGTGCCGAGGGTAAGACTGGAAGAGTTTGGGGACGATATGGGGTTTCAGGGATTGAAGCTTGGTTGGAGGGATGCAAGACAAGAGTCCTAACTGCTATACTCTATCTTGGCCCCTTGAAGTCTTTATATAAAAATAGTCATTGCCTAGAACACCCCAATCATCCCTGGCCCCAAACGGCCTGCTGGAGCAGATGCCAATCTTTGGCCCTTGATTCATAGTGCCCAGTTGACCAAGAATCACCACTTGGGATCTGGATCTCCTGCAGCCCACTCGGGAAACCCCTCCAACCCCCCAAAAAAAGAAAAAGTGGTGATCAATAATAATCTATTTTAAAGTTTTTTTGGGTTTTCTAAGAGAGTTTTAGAGCGTTAGCTCTTCGAAGTAGTGAATATCCAAATCTCTAGTGTTTTAGATTCTTCTCTGGATATAATTTTTTTTCAAAACCAATGTTACCTCCAGGAACTACTTCTGTATTTACTGTTCTTATTCAACAAAATTTTAAACTCACTCATTAACTCTGATTCAGGAGCACTGTAGTGTTCTGCTGTAGTGTTTTAGGAAAAACATGGTATGGATAAAATGAGGAAGAATTTGTGCCAAAGCAGTAAAAAAAATCAAATTAAATAACATTTACATTTGTATGTAAAAAAATAAAAAAAAATTGTCTACCTATCATGAGGAACTTTTCTGTCTGTTCTCTTATATTTCTGTATGATCCTCTTCAGCCTACTTTTTATTTATTTCTATATACAAGAAGTAAACTACAAATCATTTATATGTGTGTAGATACATATGTGTTTATTTTTAGTGTATATTATTAGGAAAGAATTGCTAAGACTTTCTAAGGATTCTATTGACACATACACTTTCAGTTGTCTTTTGACACAAGGTTTCTCAAAATACTTTTCTTCAAAGAGGAAAAAAAATCCCTTTTGATTTAGAAAAAAATTTGAGGATACCCATTGAAGAAGTTTCTTTCTATTCTTTATGTGTGAATATATACATGTACAAGAAATCAAAAGTTTTCATCTCATTTTGCTTTGCTGTGACCAAAGTGTAGAGGATTAAATATCAATACAAAACTAGAAATCTAAATAGTCATGTGGCTTTTCCTAGATCACTAGTGTATGACAAATGCCAGATCAAACTTGAACTTTATTTCTTTAACTCATAGCATTTTTCTGACATATGTAACTTGTGAAAGTTAGACACAGTCTAGATTCACAACTGATCTACCCATTTAAATCCAATCTGCTAGATGTCTACTAATCATTGTCTTCAGTAAACAAACAAAATTAGCATTCAAAAATTAATTTATTGAATATGCTTATTTGTTAAACAAATCTGGCAATTTAATCTAAGGGGTCAAATGAGTAGAGTGTGAGTGAATGGGTATGTGCTGAGTAGAGTGTGAGTCAATGGGTATTTATTCACCACCCCTTAGAGTTATATATATTTTAAATTTTGCTTCAGGCTCAGAAACAAATTGTTGGACGTTCACAGAAATGTTGTTGCAAAATGAACGGATTTGTCACCAAACAAGAAACACATAATCAGACTGGCTGAATGTGCCCTAATTAGATCTCAGCCTTGGTCTGACACTGACATATGTGTTGAACCACATTTTCAGGGAGCTGAAGTCTCATTATATGGGTGGCCGGGCTATTGCTATTCTGCTATGATAATTTTACCACATTCTTTGAAGTGTACTTCATGTTTCTTTTCTTTAACTTCTGTCTAAGTAAATGAGATGGAGTTGTAAGGAATTCATAGAAAGGTTTAATATTCAAAACCTCTGAAACGTATTGTAGTGATAGAATGTGGTGACATCTAAAATAAAACTCCCCATTCTGACTAATAGAAAAATAAAATTGAATTTCTAAAATAAAACTCTCACATCAGCTGAATTTTCTTCATGTCTAGTTAAGAAACTGATTATTCAAAATATGTGGGAGGCCCAGGTTTGATCCCCAGCAGTGCTTGGCCCCTGGGGCATTGCTATTAGTGACCTGAACACAGAACTAAGGTTAGTCCCTGTGTACTGCCTATGTGACCCTAACAAAATATCGACAAGATGGAATGGTTTTTAATACTTTTAATCTTCAAATAAAAGTTATTCTCATATTTGTGTTAAGCATCATGAAATTCACTGGAAGGTCCAGGAACAGAGAAAGGTCGATGGTGTCAGGGGAAACATAACTTGTGTCCAG
The DNA here is from genome assembly GCF_029834395.1 of Sorex fumeus. Lineage (NCBI taxonomy): Eukaryota > Metazoa > Chordata > Mammalia > Eulipotyphla > Soricidae > Sorex > Sorex fumeus. The sequence continues at coordinate 42,954,820 of NW_026606185.1, read as the reverse complement.
ACCCTGGACATCCATCTTGATGAACACATATAAGATAGAGAATAAACTCAAGTTCTCTTAGGACAAGCTTATGCCAGACCAAAGGACAATTTGGCAATCCAGAGAATCAGAAGTTCAAGAAAAAATATGATAAAAATGAGATGATAAATAAGAGGTGACAGTATGTCAGGACCTAAGGACTAGCTACAAGGAAGCAAGAAATAGGCATTAAAACTTCCATCCAAATCAGTGGATCTTGAAAAATATGTTTATGTTGAACCCTGATTGGCAGAAAGTGGGCACTCCTGTGGAAACCTGCAACAGAGTTTGAAAGCCTCACTGATCAGGAACTCACAAATTATCAAGAATGGATGGTTCGTTGGATAGCTCCAATTTCTACCCACTGTGTTTCTAATAAAGGAGAACTTAAGCCTAGTAGGAACTCAGATTCATCTTTATCACTCTAAAATTCAGGTTACTTATTCGTCCTAGTCAATCTGGATACTGACTGATGGTTGGAACATATACTCAAATGTGCAAATTGCTTATATTTTATATTTTTCCCAGTGAATTGAGTCAATATAAATTATTGAGTGATATATTTTTATTGGAAAAAATAAAGGTCATAGAAAAACTAAATGAATAAATAGAAAAATAACAAACAGGCAAATGTTTGAAGAAAATAATATCTAAAAGACATTTATTGTGTTTGAAAGCAAAATTTCATTCGGCATTAGAGTAATCAATATTGTGGATTGCGTAATGTATTCTGTTGACCTGGATCATCTTTCAAAACTACTCATTTGCCCTTCAAGTACATTGTTTGCCACATATTATAGTGACATTTTTTTCCTTCACTAGTCAGAAAAAGGAAGGTTATCAGTTATAAAATAAATACTAAAATCCAGATTTTGACTGGAGTATGGAAGCCTGAGTAACCTTCAAGATAGAATTCCTGAACTCCATCTAAGAAATGGCTAGAATGTATTATTTAAAAGATTCCCAAATTTCACATACCAATTGTTATATCACAGAACGATAAAATCAACTATATAAGATTGACAATGCAATCCTCTTCAACCCATCAGGCTTATGGGTTGCAAAGGGTGTTTTTGAATAAGGCAAACTGCCTTCTAAATTTAAAGTGGCACTTTGTCAAATGAACACATTAACAAAAGAATATCTATGGGCTTATCCTGGCTGATGTTATGAAATCTGCTGCAAATTACTCAAACTAGGTAATGATTACTAAGCAGATTTTTAACAACAAAAGTGGGGTTATATATGTTCAATTTCTTGGGAGTCACTGCAAGAAGTTAGAAAAATATTGATATTGGAGTTCTATTTGATTGAAAATAGAGGACTTATTTTGAAAGCCAGTGTCCACCGAGAAGTGTGAATTCTTTTACACTGATGTTCTTAATTTCCCCCAGGTTTGTGGACAATTTGCATTAAGTGCAGTTCCATTCCAAACATCTTATTATCTTAACAGCCACCAACGTGTCTTAAGTATGTAATATGCATTTACTTCCTTTATCAACGAATCCCTACTACTACCACACTTATTTTTATTTACTTTAGGATTTCAGGGGAGGAGGTTGGCTAATGCTTAAGTAAATGCTACTTTACAACAGACAATCAGCCAACAACATTTCTTTCATTTATTATATCTCCTGTGATGGTGGATTTGCCAGGCCTGCATGAAGTGTCAGTTCTGTTCCACTGGGTAAAGTACTCTCTGAATCTTTCATTCTTTCATTTGAAATAAAAAGTGTTTGTCTCTTTCTAGAGTTTTGGTCATTCTCAAGGCCAAAAAAAAGTATACACACAGTCTATACTAAATAGATTGGTATGGTCTGTTCATGCAACCTGTGGTCTTACCTGACTAGAAACTTTTATGTCTAAACCAAAGTGCTGTTATAAAACATCAGAAAGCCATCAAATGAACTTCGAAATTCCTCACACCCGCTGTTATTGGTTTCTATAAACTGATAATATAGGCAATGTAATCTACACTGTAAGATAACTCTTATATGCATTTGATTGAATCAATGGCTTCATGGGCCAGAAAAATAGTATCGAGGTAGGATATTTACCTTGCACTTTGCCTACCCAGGTTCAATCCTTGACACTATATGGTCCCCTGAGCAAGCAAGAGTAATAACTCGGTGCAAAACCAGACATAATTCCTGAGTACTGCAAGTTTTGGTGCAAAAGCAAAACAAAAAGATAAGCAAACTGAAAATAAAAAATCCATTTGTTCAAGAACATGTTTTTAGTTTCTGAGGTCTGATAATATTCTATCTAGCAGTTCAGAGATTGAATAGAAGAGAAGACTTCTGCAGGATGGACAAAATGAGATACTCAGAAAAGAAGGGACAGGACTGTGTAGAAAGATGCAGTGCAAAACAAAATAGAAGAAGTGGAATGTCAGAAAGTAGAATGGGAATGCTTTATATGGAAACACAATCTACCCAGAAATATAACAGTACAAATGAGAAGAAATGTTTCCTAGCATTTCAATTTCTCCAACAAAAACTAAAAAGAATATATACACATGTATATATATATATATATATGCTAAATTTGAGGAAATGATTATGACCAACTTTCACTTAATCACTTAATCACTTAACTTCCCGTTAATCGTCTATTTGCTCGAGCAGGCGCCAGTAACATTTCCATTTGTCCCTGTCGCGTGCTAGTGTAGCCCAATGGCATCTGTTCGCTCTAGGAACATGAAGAGCCTCAAACCGATCATTCATGATCTTGATGAAGAAGTCTGACCATCTGGTAGGTGGGTGGCCACGCGGTCTTTGGACATCCCGTGGAATCCAGTCGGTAACAGCTCTAGTCCAGCGGTCGTCTTTAAATTTCATTACGTGACCAGCCCATCTGATTTTGACACCTTGGCAAATGAGACAGCGTCCCTGATATTTGATCGTCGATGAATGTCGGAACTCTGGATTCTTTCTCTCATTTGGGTGAAACGTGATATTCCAAGCATAGCTCTTTCAATTCTTCTTTGGGAGACCTGAATAGCGTTCTCATCCTGTTTGTGTAGGGCCCAGGTTTCTGAGGCATATGTTAATGCAGGAAGAACAGTGGAATCAAAGAGATGTGCCCAGAGCCGGAGGTTCTTCGTCCTCTTAGCTATTTCTTCGACGTTCTTGAAGGCATTCCAAGCCACTCTCTTCCTCCTGAGCAGCTCGGCTGCCAGGTCATTTGTCATGTTGACTTCTCGACCTAGGTACACATAGCTGTTGCATTCGGAGATGGTCGTTCCATTGAGAGTAAATGGGGCGTCAGGAACGAAGCCGTTTCTCATAAACATTGTCTTCGTAAGATTCAGCTGTAGTCCTACCTTTCCACACTCATGGTCAAAGTCGGCCAGCATTTGTGCCACTTGGCTGATGGTTGGTGTTATTAAAACAATGTCATCAGCAAAGCGGAGGTAGTGTAGTTGCCGACCATCTATCCTCACTCCCATTCCTTCCCATTCCAGTCATCGCATGATGTTCTGAGGGTGGCACTGAAGAGTTTCGGTGAAATGGTATCACCCTGCCGAACCCCTCTCTTGACATCAATGATTACTTCTTTGTAGAATGGTGAGATCCTGGTAGTGAATCCGCAATGCATCTCACGGAGGATCTTGATGTATTGGGCTTGAATGCCCTGATTGGCTAGAGCTTCAATGACCGCTTCCGTCTCAACAGAATCAAAGGCCTTCTTTAAATCAATGAACGTTAGACAGAGCAGCATCTTGAACTCCCGAGAAACCTCAATGAGCTTGGTTATCGATAACCAAGCTCATGACCAACTTTATTAAACAAATAATAGACTGGGAATTCATCAACTGGGAGAAGAATTGTAGTAACAGTTTTTCTCAAGTTTGCTGAGTGAAATGCAAAATAAAATAAGAAACTATTGTTTCATGGATTTAGTAGCATTTAGTTTAAACTCACAATATTATTTGATAAACTTTTTTCTTTTATATTTACTATTGATGAAGAGGATCCTTCTATTCTTCCACAAAAGCAATAGTGTACATATCATGAAGTGTAAGCTCATGGGACTCTTATCCCAAGTAGGTAACAAGTCTGGTAAGGACGGTATGTCTACACTTCCTGCTTTCTGATTTTTTTTCTATCATAAACCATGTATTAACTAGGTTCATTTCTAAGTATCTAAATAACTAAGCTTAATTACATCAGTGGATTGTGAGAAATCTAAAAAAAGAAAATGTTTCTAAAATCGATGGCTAAAATACTTCTTACCCTAAATGATAAACATGATTTTACCAGATAATCATAATTACCCAGAAAATAAATGTGGAAGACTAAGATTGAATTTGTTTTCTATTCTGTTTTTTAATCTCAAATCAAAGAAAAATGTGTTGAATTTGCTATGTGGAAGTGTCCAATATGGAATTTGATTGTAGTGGCATGGTGCTGAAGAGATTTAATGGAATATATATAAAAATTTGTAAATATCTTCTTTCCTTAGCTATTCTGATGCTGTGGCATTCCTTATAGATAAATAACCAGGCACTCTCTAATGAGTTTGTTATATGTGTGAAAGAATTTGCAAGTTGTAAATTAATTAGCAATGAGTGGAAACTGTACCAGTGGCTTTACCTAATTTATAGAAATGAGGATAATAGAGCAATATTATACTGTTAAAATTCTAAGAAATAGCAGAGGGAAAATTAGCTAAGTAGTTAAGTATTTGATAATGTTGAATTATAATGACAGAGGTTACTGTTGTTTTCCTGATGACAGGTTAGAAAAATCAAATGCTAAAATAGGCTTAGCAATTTACTTAATTTTAGGACCAAGTGATAATATGCAGTGATATTTTTGTCTTAGCACTTCTAACTCCAGAATTTGTATTCTCAACCATTTCAAAACTTGCAAAGCTATGTCCAAAAATAAACCTAAGAAATAATTTTGTGCAGGTGGTTTAATTCATAAATTAATGAAATGGATTTTTCTCTCCCTATTCCCTCCAATTCTTCCTTTCCATTCTCTCTGTCCTCTGCCTTCCTTTCTTTACCTCTCTCTCTCTCTCTCTTTCTTTCTCTGTCTTAAGTTATCAGTTACATCAAAAACCTAAAAAACAATACAAATAAACAAAATAACAGATTTCTTTTGAAAAACTTGTTCCAGGGGAAAAAAGTAAAGTCATAAAGGGGGCAGAAACAGTCTAAGAAAACAGAGAGGGTTAAGACACAATAGAAACTCAAATTCATAAACCAGTTTGCTTGGAAATAGGAAGATGGCAAGATTAAAGACAATATGAGTTACACCCACAGAGCACAGAAACTATTAGATTTGAGACCCAAAGTCTTTGGTGACAGCTACTGATCTTTCAAACTTCTGAGAATTGCAACTCTCCTGTGTTCAGTTTTCTAGTTTACCCTATAATGTCATACTCTCACGTTAAATATTCTCTAGTTAAAGACCAATACTCCATGTCAACTAGACTTGGCAAAATATTTACAAGGAAAGGTCAATGAAGTAACAGAAACTAAGTTGCTGATTTTCCTCCCTTGAGGATAGCATATACATTACACAGAATCTTCTGAACCTGCTTTACCCACTAATGCACAGCTAAAATCCTCACAAAAGTTTTCTCCTTCTCAACTTTATCCTGTGCCAGATACTCAGAAGATTTGAAGCAGGACAGTAATCCATTGTGGCTCCGTGTGTTTATTGATCTACCCTCCAACCTATTGAAACTCAAACTGATGGAGTTATACACTTCTACCAAAAACTGAGACTACAAACAAATGTGAATCTTCCTTTCACCCTCTTTGAGTTCCTACCAGTATTGTAGCCATGAATCTACTTGTCCGTCCTTGTCCTTAGCCTCCATGCTCCTTCTTAGTTAATTTCCTGAACTCGGAGTTCTGCACTGTGATTTTTCAAACAATTATTTTGTCAAGTTTCATAGTGATTTGTTGGGAGAAAAATTGCACATTGAAATCAAATTATGATTTAGGTGTGTAACTTTGTTCTTCTCAGCTTCTTCTCAAATGAATGGAAAATAGCTCTTTGTTCTAGTCTAAAGGAAAAAGATCTACTGCCCCAGTTAATAATTCTGACCTTTCTCACAGAATTTACCATACACTACAGCACTGTGCATGCCAGATTTGATCCCTGCCATCCCACTTGATCCTACTAAACTCTGACATTTTTTTGAATCTTGACAAGTTCTTTCAAGGAACCAGCTCTCAAAAAAAAAAAAAAAAAGAAAGAAAGAAAAAAAAGACCATTCAAATGTTCCTCCAGTTTTGAGTTAAACATAAAATAAATAAATAAATAAAAACCTCAATTGACTGAAAGAAAAAGGGGGCTATGTTTTTTGTGTTTTGTTGTATGTTATTTTCTCAATTACAATGTTTTACCTGTTTTTGAAGTTTACAGTATCATAGAGAGAAAACCAGAACTGAAATAACAAGGACTTACAGTGGGTGTCATACAGTTCAAATTATTTTACTTCTGAGACTAAAACTGTTTACAGGTCAAATAGAAACGATATTAAGGTCATGATTCCATTCTTAATAGTCAATCACTGCTTGATGTTACACCTATGAGGAAGATGCTGCTTTATAAATGAGAAAACAGAGTCCTAGTAGTTAACTCCTCCCAGTGTCAGCCAGTTACTGTGACTTAAAACATAAAGTTTGCCTCTTTTGTAAATTACATGTCATGCTCTTTGGAAAAAAATAACAAGACAAAAGCAAAAGCCAATGTTGAAACTTTAAAATAAAAACAATTTGGATTGAAAGTATGAACAAAAGGAATATGATTTGCATCCATATAGCTTTGTCAATGTTAATCTATCATTGGCACCAGTCAATTCTCTTTCAAATGAAAGAAATCAGCATGTGATTTATTGAGCAATCTGCCATTTCTACTAATACAAATTAGAATTGTTCTACCTGGCTACTAAAGCAGGAATCTGGGAGCTCCTGGCACCGTCTCGGGGCAAAATGCATTCCTAGATGACTGGGAAAGAAAGCCAGATCCATTCTGTGTGGAACCAATTAGTTCCTACTCTCACCTCTTTCTCATCTGCTATTGGTTTTTTTCTTTTGTCCAGCTGTTATCTGTTTTTCAGCTTGCAGTTTCTCTAATTAGGTATTTGGTACTTAATCTTTCAGAATAATGAATGTGTCCTTCTCTCTATAAAGGTGGTTCCTGTCTTAGGTGGCTTGTCATGATGCCATCTTGTTGCTTGTCAGGATTCCGTGGGAAGCTTCCATGAATGTCTGACACTGAGATTATATTGAGTGACAAAGATGGGGGATGGCGAAGCTGTTAACACAAACACATTAACCCAATGAGCACAATGCCTTAATGAAATTCATGGCAATGGCTATTCTAAAAATTAGACTTGTCATAAGAGAAAACACTTTAAGTGCCTGATTGTGTACACTTACACGCATGCATCGTAGCTATTCAGTATAAGTAAATATCCAGAAAAAGTATTATCAATTTGGATGTTCTGTGTTATCACACCCATTGCAAATCTACTCAAAAAACTACATGTGATTAATTTCTATGAGCATTTGACATCACAGCTATAGAATAACTTCATTGCTTCACAAGGTCTACTGGACAAAATTGGTCCAGCAGGATTAAAAAAAATAAATTTAACATTCTTAATGACTTCTCTAGTAATTACATCAAGTACTATATAAATAATACACAGTTGGTACATGTTCTATCTAAACAAGAGAAAGAAATATAGCAGCATTACTAAACATAGAGAATTTAAAAATAGATTTGCTTCCATGGAACTTGAGAATAAATAATACAGTTACTCAGACTAAATAAACAACTGAACACAATAGAGAACATAATAAAGACAAAAACTCCCTTTATTTCAGCTTCATTCATACAACAAGAATCAGTAATTCATCTTAGTTCATGTATCTAATATATTGTATATCTCAAGTTAACTTCACTACAAAAAATATAACTAGAGACCTCAATCATTGTATCACTACCATCTCATTGTTCATCGACTTACTTGAGTGGGCACCAGTAATGTCTCCATTTGTCCCAGCCTTGAGATTTTAGTAGCCACTCATTACTCATCTTTCCCAACATTGCCATATTGGAGGGTGGAGCGATAGCACAGAGGTAGGGCATTTGCCTTGCACTCACAGCCGGCCTGGCCAACCTGTGTTTGATTCCTCCGCCTCTCTCTGAGAGCCCGGCAAACTACCAAGAGTATCTCACCCACATGGCAAAGCCTGTCAAGCTGCCTGTGACATATTTGATATGCCAAACACAGTAACAACAAGTCTCACAATGGCGGTGTTACTGGGCTCGCTCGATCAAATTGATGAACAACGGGAGGACAGTGCTACAGTGCTACAATGCCATATTGGAGACCCTTTCAGGGCCCAGAGAAAGAGATCTGTTATTTTTACTGTTATTTTTACTGTTTTTGGAATATCAAATATGCTCCGAGTAGCTTGCTAGGCTCTGCTGTGTGGGCGGGATACTCTCGGTAACTTGTCAGGCTCTCCGAGAGGTAAATACATATATTTCCCTCAATGATTTGTTGCCTGCTGTCTGAACTCCATCAAAAATAGTGTGGTAATTATGGAAAAAGGGTAGGGAATGCCTTATGATGTGTCAAGGAATATGTTCACTCATATGTGAGGCTCAGCCCGAGCATGTGAATAGCAGCCTAGAGCGTGGCAGTGGTTGGGTAGTGGAGGTTGGCTTCCGTGGCTGGGTTCCTGGGGTGGACAGGGCTCTCACCTGCCCCCTTCTAGGCACCCTAAATTAAAACAGCCTGGCACAGAGTCTGGTGACATGGTTATGGGGGCCTCATTTTATGCTCCCTTATGGGCGAAGCAGCGGTGAGTTCTGGAGGGTGGCAGATGAGGAGATTATCTGGCCCAGTCAGGCGGTAGCTTATGGGTTAGACCCCTGGGTCTCCGGAGATGGGGAAAGCAGGCAAAGGATCTCTGCTCCCAGGTCTCTTTGAGTCCAAGGTCACAAAGTTCCACATTACCTGGGTCCTGTGGCACTTCACTCATTAGAGAGCTCAATAGTAAAATCAAAGTGAAACTCTAGAATCTTCATTAAATAATCTCTCAGAGTTATTTTTAAGAATATGATTACAATTTAAGAATACCTGCATTACATGAGAGATTATAATGTTTTCTCAATTCATTTCCTATGAGAAGACCAGGCCGGACATCATGGGTTCAAATCTTTGTTCAGTCACCTACAACTGTTATACCTGTGTCTTATTATTTTCCAAAAGTGTCTTAAGGGATCTCTCCACCAACATCATTGGCCAGGTTCAACTATGATATATGCCCCTGAGGAAACTCAAAGCAAATGAAAAGAATAAAGGGACATGTTTGCTAAAGCATAATTAGCTATCATCGCAGAACAGGAGGAAGGGTAAGAGATTATATGTTCAAACAATACTAAACAAGGTGTGAGGTCTTTTCCAAGGAAGTAGAGGATACAATGACTTTCAGGAAGTTATCAACAGTGTCTGGTACAGAAAGTTTTGACACACATATTTCTATGGCTATTCCTAGGATATAAATGAGTATAACAAGTGGCATACTGTTTTCCTTTTATATTTGATGGTAGGGTGTCCATCCTGGACAACTTTTATTTCTTCGTCTCATACATTTATGCCACCTGGCTAAAAACATATGTACCTGAAGTTTGTATTTCCCTCATATTTTTCATGATTTTTATTTACCAAAAATATTTTATGATTTTTATTTTAATTTGCTCGAGCGGGCCCAGTAACGTCTCCATTGGAGACTTTATTGTTACTGTGTTTGGCATATTGAATACATCACGGGAAGCTTGCCAGGCTCTGCTGTGCGGGAGAGATACTCTCGGTAGCTTGCCGGGCTCTCCGAGAGGGGCGGAGGAATCGAACTCGGGTCGGCCATGTTGGCTGCGTGCAAGGCAAACGCCCTACCGCTGTGCTATAGGGCGTTTGCCTTACAAGCGGCCAACATGGCCGACCTGAGTCCGATTCCTCTGCCCCTCTCGGAGAGCCTAACAAGTTACCGAGATTATTCGATATGCCAGACACAGTAACAAAGTCTCCAATGGAGACGTTACTGGGCCCGCTCGAGCAAATCGACGATCAACAGGAGGGCCTTTACCTTTACCTTTACCTATTTTAATTTATCTTCTTCGCCTAATAATTAATCATACAAAAAGGCAATTTTGGGGCTCAAGAGATAATACCTGGTTAAAGTGATTTACTTGCATGCAGCAGACCAAGTTTTGATTCCAGGAATTGCATATGGTTCCCAGAGCACCACTAGGAATGTTTCCCAAGCACAGAGCAAGGAGTAAGCCCAAAATATGAACCATAAATTCACTGTCACTGTCACTCTCATCCCATTGTTCATTGATTTGCTCGAGCGGGCCCAGTAATGTCTCCATAGTGAGACTTGTTGTTACTGTGTTTGGCATATCGAATATGTCATGGGTAGCTTGCCAGGCTATGCTGTGCGGGGGAGATAATCTCAGTAGCTTGCCGGGCTCTACAAGAGGGGTGGAGGAATCAAACTTCGGTCGGCTGTGTCAGTCGTGTGCAAGGCAAACACACTACCCGGTAGCACAGCAGGATTTTTAAACATATCAAATATATTTTCCAAACTTAAAATATTTAAGATGTAGCAATAATATATTTCAAATATTTGCTTGGGAACCATAAATTACAAAAAAAGAAAAAGATAATCTTGGACTACATTTAGGAATGTTTGCATATGTTTCTATTTTCTACCGAAAAGATAAAATGGAAAATATACCCTGAGTCTCCTATAGTATTTAGGCTTGTATTGTAAATAGAAAGAAATCTGGCACCTTTTTTATCCTCGATAAGGAGTCACACTGCAGACATTTGAGGATGTGTAACAAATATGAAAATATACCTTCATGAAAGGAAAGGAAGCCAATACCCCAGGAGTTAGAAACCCCTGGTTCATAACAGTTCTAGCAACTGTCTGGCTGCATTTCGAAACCTCATATTTATAAGCTTGCTCTAAGCTTCCCAGCTGTCCCGGGCAATGGTCTAAAAGGATGATGATAGCTTCAGGTGGGGAATGAGAAGCAGATGGGGATGGTCACTTAAGGCATGGGGTCCTGTTATCATCACCATGTATTTGATTCCTTAATTATTAAGAAATGAGGGTAGAGAAATTAAGGGAATATAATGAGCATTTTCAAATAGACTGTGTTTTTGCAAAGTGCCCATGAGAAAGCACCTGTTCCAGTTATGCCCTTTATAGTTAGAATGTTTCCGTGTTTCTGTATATTTGCATTTTTGTGACAAATTATTTCTAGGAGACAATTTAATCTTTAACTGTTAAATTATTATAATAAGGTCATATATACATTAAAAAACCAAGCTGTCCAGGATCACAAAAACTTGATTTAACATATAATATTATAGGCAGTCGACACAGAGACAACTATGTACATTTAACATGAATGATCTGAAAGATCTTAACTTTTATTAATCTAATAATAAGATGTGGGTAAATATCATGGTTGGTTATATGTTGATATTCACTGCCAATAACAGAGTAGATTGGCTAAATCATCATTGCATGTATGATTATTATAGTTTAGAGCCCTATGTGGGTCAAGTGAAATGAAAAATTTTGCAAACAACCTAGATCAGTAATAAGTATCTTTTTCCGCAGATTGTCATATATTGCCTGATGCCATCTGATAGATGATAGGTGTCATGCGGTATATAATAAATAGCAAGAATACCTGAGAATCTTCCAGTAGGAGAAAAAAGTGTGAAGTGCAAGTGCTACCTCTAGGTATAAAGAAAAGTTCATAATAACATAGCAATAACATATATATATATACTTTAAACATGAATGTGGAGACAGATGTGAAGACTTGATAGGTTGGGAGTTCTACAAAGGAAGTGTCATTTGAAGTTGCACACTGTACATTGGTTTATAACATAATCCATATATCATTGTATCACTGTCATCCTGTTGTTCATTGATTTACTCAAGTGGGCTCCAGTATTGTATCCATTCATCCCAACCCTAAGATTATAGCAGGCTCTCCTTACTCGTCTTTCCCAATGCTGCCATATTGGAAGCTCTTTCAGGGTCAGGGGAATGAGACCCATTATTCTTACTGTTTTTGGCATATTGAATACGCCATGAGTAGCTTGCCAGGTTCTGCTTTATAATCCATGTATTCACCATAAAATATTGAAATGTATGTCTCCAAAAGAGAGGTTCGGTCTAGGTACAAAGATCTGCTGAGGAACAGAATCATAATATTATGAAAGTCAGAGAAAATACCTGCCATAGCAAGAAAATGAATTTTTGAATCTAAGGATTTGAAAAAGAAGCAATAAAGAGTGAACAGAAGCACCTATGGAGAGAAAGAGAGAGAGAGAGAGAGAGAGAGAGAGAGAGAGAGAGAGAGGAGAGAGAGAGAAGATTCACCTTAAATTTAATAAATATATTTGAGATTAGATCTGTAAACGTATGTTTGTTTTTATTATGTAATAAAACCTTTAACACAGCCTCAGGTGTGTTTTCTTCTGACTTTTTTCAATTAGTCTAATATTCTATGTATCTATCCATATAGATGCAAATGTCGATTTTCATATTAACTATTATTATGTTGTGAGTTTTTTATTCATATGTTAACAGAAATTTAGGTTGTTTCTATACCTTGCTCAATATATATAAAGTAAAGCTGTATAGTTACTCCAAAAGCATAAAGTAATATACATATTTGAATTCCGTGTTCCATATCCTTCAAATAACTACCGAGAAGTAGAATAATTGTTCACTTGATATTTTCATTCTGATGATTTTGTGGAATAAGCTTCTGTTTTCCAAAATATCTATAACAGTTTCTATTCCCACTAAATGCATAATACTTTCTTTCACACCCTTCTCAGCCCAGGGATCACTCCTGGCAGAACTCAGGGCATCACATATAGTACAGAAAACTCTACTTGGCTGTAAGTGTGGCAAGCACTTTGCCTGCTGTGTTTGTCATTTTTTTCAATAAGTCTTTGATTTGTGTTTGAATTTTCTTCCTAATTAATTCGGAACAGTATGATTTTTCATGTACCTGATGGTGTATGTATTCTTACGTGAATGTTTTTTTCAGATTCTATCCCATTTTTTGATCGTTTTGTTGTTGTTTTTGAAATGCTTATTACGTACTCCAAATTCTTTATATATTTTTGTTATCAATTTTATTGTCTTTAGAACTTAAGTGGATGTCTTGTAGGCAACAGATTATTTGATTTCATTTTTATTCTTGAGTTAATTTGCTATTTTATTAAAGAGTTTGGCTATTGCTACTTAGGAAAATTATTCATATAAAAGCGATAGCACAGCGGGTAAGGCATTTGCCTTGCATGCGGTCAACATGGCCAAGCCGGGTTTAATTCCTCCACCCCTCTCCTAGAGCCCGGGAAGCTACCAAGAGTATCTTGCCCGCATGAATACCTGTGACGTATTCAATATGCCAAAAACAGTAACAACAAGTCTCACAATTTGTTGTGATATGTTACTGGTGCCCGCTCGAGCAAATTGATGAACTACAGGAGGACAGTGGACAGTGGACAATTACTCACTATGATATTAATTATGGTTTTCTGACCACCATTTTCAATGACCTCAACCACCCACCCTCCTAAACTCAATCAGTGAAGCAGTTAATCCATCCTTGTGTTTGGAATTTTGTTGCTACCTTGCTGTGTATCTTTAAGTCCCACAAGTGAGAGATATTCTGTACCTGATCTTTCATTCTTATTCATTTCGACTCCATTTACATTTTGGTTTTCTTTTTTCAAAATGTATTGTTTTGAGGTTACAACAAAGTTCTATATAAGAATTTAAGTATGTAAAGGCCCTCCCGTTGATCATCGATTTGCTCGAGCGGGTCCAGTAACGTCTCCATTGGAGACTTTGTTGTTACTGTGTCTGGCATATCGAATACTCTCGGTAGCTTGCCAGGCTCTCCGAGAGGGGTGGAGGAATCGAACTCGGGTCGGCCATGTTGGCCGCTTGTAAGGCGAACGCCCTACCCGCTGTGCTATCGCTCCAGCCCCTTAAATTGATAGCAGGTTAATCATTCAAGTAGTGTACCCCCCTTTTTTTACATCTCTCCACCTGCTATTTTTGATGTTCTTTCCCCATTCCTTTGTCATGTATATATCAATTACTTATCTTAATTTTGTTTTTATTTATGCTGTTTATTTTTCCTTTTAAGGTTTATTCTACTTTTTAAGTGACTGATTTTACCATTACTATGTTTATTTCTGTTAGTAGGAATTACTCTTTTCATTTTCTTGTTACTTCTAAGTTTTTATTAAATAGAAATTCCTTTAATATATTTTGCAATAGCATTTTAGTAATGATAAATTTCTTTGACTGTTTTTATCCTGTATTAAATAATTTTGTTGAGTAGAGTAAGTCACACAGTAAGTTTTTTTAAAAAATAATTAGGATATGTTGCATCATTTGATCTGACTTCTACTAAAAATAAAATACACTTGTGGAATTCAAGAGGTTTCATTTGTTTGTAATTGTTTTTTTGTTTAAGTGATTTTAATTTTTTGTCTTCATCCTCCATCCAGGTTTTTTCAGCTATAATATGTACTTGTGTAGATATGTTTTTGTTCACTTTAATTTGATTGTCTGAATTTCCTGTCTGGCTTGATTTTTTCTTTCTCAGGTTAGGAAAATTTTCATTCATATTTTCTTCTAACACATATTCTCTGTCCTAGAACTCATTATTCAGATGTTGTTCCTATTGTTCTTATCCTCTACTACTCTTAAGCTGTTTCTATGAATTCCAATATATTTTTTCTATTCTGCTTGAGTGCTTTCTATCACACTCTCGTTTAGCTCCTGATTCTGTTTCTTCCTGTAGTCTGTACTTAAACCTTTTGTTTATAATTTCAACTACAGTGTTCTTCAGCTCTATTTTTTGTTCCAAAATTTCTAATATTTCTCTTCTAAATAATGGCTATTGGCTATGCTCATACAATTTTGCCCAATATTAGTGAGATTCATTCATTCATTCATTCATCATCCTGTTATTCGTCGATTGCCTCGAGCAGGCCCCAGTAACGTCTCTTTCATCCTAGCCCTGAGATTATATTCAAGGCTCTTTAGGAGCTAATAATTGCTTTGAAATATTTAAATAGCTTCTCTCTTCTTCTGTCTTCAATTATATATCATATATTGTATTTTTAAACATGTGTGCATTTATTTCTGTGTCTATCTAAGCAGTGCTCATTCCTGGTCTTGCTGTTATGTTAGAAAGGAAATGTGTAGTAATGGGATGAGTCAACATGGCTTCCTGGGCTCATACTGACTGCAACAGTTAAAATCTTGACAGCTAGCCCATGTAGCTAGTTAATAGGAAGGGCTGTTAGGTAGTAACTTGGAGAGCCAAGCTGATTAAAAGCAGAAACTTATAGAAGTAGCATGAGTGAATAAAGTGTGCCAGAGACGTGCACCCCTTTAAAAGCTATGGGCATGAGCATGTAGGAAATGTGAGGACAAATTATGGCTGCTCTGTAATGAGCAGTTTTATGCTTTTTTTTCTACTTCTTAGTCTGTTATAACATATTTGAGCATTAAATCAAGACAAAAGGAGGACTGACACACCATCTCCTAACATATATTATCATTGTCTTTAAACACCCTAAGGACTGTGTAGTATAGGACTTGACAAATCAATCTCCACAAGTGAATTGATATTTCTGAATTGCTATAAATAAAACTTTATTGAAACATGACATAGCCACATATTACATACTTTCTACACTAATTTTGTGCTGCAACAAAAGAGTTGAGGCAAGAAGTAAAGTAGAACCTATAGACTGTCAAGCCTAAGATATTTGTTATTTGAATATCTAAGAAAAGTTTGTGTACTCCTGCTATATTTGGTAGTTCATACCTGTGCTGTGAAGAAAGACAACTGAACAAGTAATCATGAATTGCTTGATTTTAAGATAGATAAAATGAAGAAGATACCACTTTTTCTGTTCACATCTCTCTCTCTCTCTCTCTCTCTTAAGTCATTTTTTTATTCAAAGCCATTAATCTTGCCTAACTTCACTTATCCAATAATATTGTTTTAAAAACAAAACTAACACAGGAAGAGGAAAAAATAAGAAAATATTAGTACACATTCCAGGTGGGAAGTGATAAAATTTACCTTCCCAAATAAAAACAATTTGACTATGAATATCTAAACTTGTTTATAATTATATGGATTTTAAATGCCATCTGTAATTTAATTTTTATCATGACATACGAAATGTAGTTCAACTGATAATTTTGTGTGCCATATATGGACATGATTCTGTTTCTTGGTGTGAGATAATCTTTCAAAATGAGTTTTCATCCAACCACTTCTTGTTTGGCTCTAAGAAAAGTCTTGGGCTCTCTAGGGGGTAAATGAATATGTAATTGTATAATTAGGCTATAGCTGCTCCTGATTCTCCTGTAATATCGTCCGACTGTGCCACAGGACAAGGTCACTGAACAGTGATAGACTAAAAATGGAAATCGGCTGATTGGAAAAGCTGACGAGAATGACCTGCTGTGGACTATTTTGTGTGGGCATGCATCCCCATGAGATCACCTCCAAAATTAGCTTCCCTGGTAGCTGCACTCAACCTTTTCCTAATGTGTTTTTTTCCCTCTTCTTCCTCTCTATTAAGTAGACCAAAGAGTTACCCAACTAATTTTATTTGAAAGATGTAAGAAAACTTTCCAGCCCGGGAGAGACTGCATCTTGCATTTCCTGCTCCAGAAATAAAAACTCTATTAATGCATTGTCCCTTAGCACTAAGAAACCAGTTCAAGAGTGGGAACAGATGGGATTCAGTGATAAATGAATATATGTGGGACAACCCCACTCTCTACAATCTTCCCCTAAATTATCTCCTTTTCCTGACCGTAGTTTGCCCACATGTAAAACTGAAATATGTATAATAATTATCTTGAAAAATGTTTAAAGTATCAAATTAGATAATGTATGTGAATGGCTCAATATAAATTATGAAGTTCTAATTAAGGCATTGTTTCTTTAACTGTCCTATTTCAAATCCCAGCTGTCTCATGGAGGTGGGTATCATTCTCACTCTGGCAATATCATTTTATTAAATCATGTTCCTCTTGACAGAGAAGGGCAGCCCAGTGAACAATGGTTCTCTAAAGGTGGGAAAGGAAGTACAGAGATAAAATTGACGGCACGAATTTGCATGTGGGATAGTTTTAAAAAAGTGCTATGTATGTGTTTTGAGATAAAGCATAAAGATAGCATTTGGATACACAAGGTAAATATGGTCGTTAAATGGTGAGTCCACAGTCATTGTATACAAATCTCATCTTTAGGAAAGAGAAGTTCTAATTCTATTTTATTCTAGCCAAGCAACAAAGACTGATTTTAATTTGTTTCAGTTTTTAACCAAAGGGGAAGGGTTTAGCTAAAAAGTAATGGGGGGGGGTGAACAAAGCCAGGAATATAACTCTGCCTTTTCATAAATTATATTTTAAAGAATAGAAGGGCAAACTTGCCAAATGCTTATAAATCAAATGTGTCCCCAAATAAGCGGCATTCCTAATAAAGGCATGCAAATAGCCCAGGAAAGAGTCATGAAATCATTCTGCATGTAAATCACAGTAAGTGGATCCTAATAAATTTCAGCTTGACTGAAATGGCAAAATTTCAGAGGAATTAGTAGAAGGTGGAAATATTTAGAAAGCAGATGGAATACCGTTAATCATTTGATCAAGTACAACTGGACCCTATAAATTATTTTAACACACTTTCTGTCATTCCCAGCACTATCAGGGAATCATCCTATATCAAGTTCACTTTCTAGATCTAAACTAAACTATTTTAAATTAAATCCTCTCCATGTTATAAGATGTGCCATTCTTCCTGTACAGCCTTCAATATGAAAGTCAGTTCATTCCACTGTCATCATTTTGAGGACTGTCTTTCTCACCTCTTCCACCCATTAAACTTGTAGATTCTTATGGCTACAATCCTCAGCATTGAAAACATTCCATCTTACCTACTTACATCATTACTTAATCTTTCCTTTTATCTCCTTAACTAAATATGTGCTTATTTTTAATAAGAATTGTATAATACAAATCTGGATATGTTTGAGGATACATTAATTGAAGAAATGGCTGTTTGTTTTCGCACTCATTGTTATATAATTTTGTGTCTTGGCCTATTTAAGTGATCATTAATATCTTCATTGTTTTAAGATTCTAGGGAATAATAACACATGACATGCTCACTGGTACTTGACACAGAGAGCTGTGGAAAGAGACTTGTATTCCAAAATATTTTAATGCTGATGGATTTATATTAGCTTTAAATAACACTTGGGTACATTTTTGCAACATGAAGCTAGTAGACGGAACATATTTCTGGGAGCTGAATGGTTACCTGTGAGAATAGGTAGTTTTCAACCATCTTTGATCACGACAGTGAACTGCTAAGTACTACAAACAAATGAGTTTGATTGGCTCAGGCACAAAATGCTAAAAACTACTTAATCTACTACTAAACTAAAACTGAAAGCAGTGATTTGAAAAATAGAGAACTCTGTTTCTCTAAAACAATAAATATTAGGCTCATTGGAACATAGAGAAATTGCAGAACTAAGGTGCTTGCCTTACATGATGTCATTCATACCTTTGATGCTTAGCACCACATTGAGTATCACCAAAACTGATTCCTGAGCACACGACCAGGAGTTACTCCAGAAACCACTGGGTATGGCACCAAACCAAAATAAAATAATAATTTGAGATTCATTTCTACAATCACCACCTCTTAGGAATACATAGCATTCATGGGTTGATGAGAATAAAACCCAGGTTGACCATTTGTAAGGCAAATGCCCTACTCGCTGTTCCTCTCTGACCCCTGCATAGTAGTCTTATTTGGACCTATAAGACACATCGAATGCCCCACTTAGCCATCTCCCTACAGCCCCAGAGACATAGTCCTCCAGAAGAACTTGAATTTACCATCAAGTACCCTGTAATCACAAACATGTGACATGTGTTAAGTGATTCTATATCCACTTGTATCAAAGAGGGATGAAAAGAATATCTGGAAAATGTCTGGACTATGTCTAATTCTTAGATTAGGCTTTTAGCAAGTAAAGAAGAACAATGAAAGGTTTAGCATGTAGACAGGAGTCACTTGATCACTTGACTTCCCGTTAATCATCGATTTACTTTAGTGGGCCCCAGTAATGTCTCCATTTGTCCCTGTTGCGTGCTAGTGTAGTACTCTTTGTGTCGTGTGCTAGTGTAGTGAGGCTCTTTTTGTTCCTAGAACGAACAGAGGCCATTGGGCTACACTAGCAGACGGGAATATTTAAATAAATTGTTAAGAGAGGAAAATACAAAGGAACTGAGGAGAATAATGAACTAAATTAACAGTGTGGACAACTGAGCAATGACAATTGAGTTTTGAAGAGATAGGGAGGAATCTCATTATAGAGGTTCAGAAGAGAATTTCCTCATAAGTAATGGGAAGCCATGGTGGTTTTGGACAGAGTCAAACTATGGTACATTGTTTCTGTGATCAGGTATTAGTACTACAAGAAAAAGTCTAGAAACAAGGGAAAAAGAAAGATTAATCTATTTTGCTTGAATTTGAGGGCGCATCTCCTACTGCAAAGGTGTTAATCTACATCAGTCAAAGGCCTCCTGAGAGAGTCAAAATATGCTCTATTTTTATTGAAAAGCTTATCCCTACTGATCTTTATGTTCCAAACTAGAACTATACCTGGTATGTTATCCAAGACTTTCCTTGAGTTTCTCATTAATTACTTTTGAAAAGACTTAATCAAATTTTTCTTAATTGGAAAATGGAAAGACCTCTACTCTGAGAAGCCAGGAGTTATGTAACAGGTTAGCTGGTATACATTGTAATGAGTGCCAATTTATATGAAAGACTTTATTCTTAAACTTCTTTTAAAGAAACTTCTTTGCTCAGTTTTGTTTCAGGCTAAGTCATCATCATATCCAAATATGCCTGTTTTTTCTAGTCTGATATGTTATTCAGGTCACCTTATCTGAAGGTAGTTTTTCTCCAAGCAGTTCTAAAGTATATGCTATTAGCCTTTCTATAACCAAAATGTATATTTTTTATTTTAATTTAATGTATATTTATTATCTGTGTTCTAAACTAAATCACAAGCTGATTAAGTTCAAAGACAAGAACTATCCATTATCCTACAGTGCCCTGAAATATCAAGAAAATGCATTGAATTGTCACATAAAAGTCTATTAATTCAGTTTGCTTATCCAAAAGCATGAAGAAGAATATGAACCTATTTCTTGTTATGAAGCTGCCAAGTTACAGTATTTAGTCTGTATACTGGATGCTATAATTCTGTTTTTCTTGGATGACTTTCTAGTTCTAGAAAAAGGTATATTTTTTCAGCTTGAGCAGCTCAGGTGGTCATGAGTGGAGGAGTTAGGCCATCAACTGTGCATTGGTCAGAAACAACATAGAATCATTTTCTTTTCTTTGAGCTGGAGACCTAGTGGGGAATCTGACATCCCCTGGGAAAGCTAGTCATTCATGACGAATCTCCATGATGAGACTATTGGTATGTCATAATATAGAACTGTAAAGAGATACAGTCTATGTATCCACACACACACAAAATAACTTCTTGAAGAGACACAAGACACAAGATTTCCTTTGGTTTCTGCATTAAATTTGTTTATAGCAACAAATATTCACTAAGCATTTATGATCTATAGGGTGCTGTATAGCAGAAAGTGTTAATACTCAACCCTCAGAAAATTTTTTTTATTTACAAATTCCTTAGAAAAGCTCAATCTGACAAGAAATTTCTTAGACATATAATGTGATGAAAGTACACCATAGATGAGCTATGGACTGACTTTTAGATATAGATTTATCATTAGAATTTTGGAATAGAGGAAAACACTACAGTGGTGTTTCTAATAAAATAATCTCTTGATTTTTAAAATATATATTTATGAATGATACCACATCCTTAAGAAAGCAGAAAATCTGAGTAAGGAATTCAGTCCTCTACTCTTCACATGCACCAAAATATTACATTCATTGTCCTATCAATGAGTCTATAAAAGAAGACATCAGGAAAGAGACAGGGTGTATAATTCTCTTTTTTTCACATTTTTTATTGAATCACTGTGAGATAGACCCTTACAAGGCTGTTCATGATTCATTTTCAGTCATACAGTATTCCAACATTCATTCCTCTACCAGTGCACATTTCCTAGCACCAGTGTCCCCATGTTCCTTCCCATCACACTCCGGCCCCTATCCCTTGCCTGCCTCAATGGCAGACAATTTTCCTCTCTGTTTCTCTCTGTCTCTGTCTCTCTCTATCTTTCTCTCGCTTGCTGACTCCCTTTGAGCATTACAGTATGCAATATTGATACTGAAAGGTTATCAAGAATATATCTTTATCTACTTTTAACCTACTTAGTTAATCTACTTAATTAATCTACTTAATATACTTTTATCTTCGGCATGATTATTCCCAGGTATTATTGTCATACTGGTCACTTCTCTATCTTACCTACCTTCAGCCACACACACATGCATGGTTAGTTCCAACAATTGACCAGTCCTCCTAGACCCTGTTTTTTCCTAGCCACAGATATTAGTTTTCTTCTAATTATATATAAGGTGTTTTATATAAGTATATAATTCTAAAAGAAAAATTGTGGATCCTTCTGGTTTTTTTCAATCCTATGTCCTGAATTCCTGGTCATTCACTATTGAAAACTGGTAATAAATTGAGGGAAGAAAATCCTGTTAATTTTCTCAGAAATTAAATAAAAGGGGGGAGGACCTTGGATGATAGAAATGACACAAAAAGTGGTAGAAATTGGCACACAGGGCTTCAGTCCCTGGCACCACAGAGTGTTTT
This sequence comes from Sorex fumeus, assembly GCF_029834395.1. NCBI lineage: Eukaryota > Metazoa > Chordata > Mammalia > Eulipotyphla > Soricidae > Sorex > Sorex fumeus. The sequence goes on along the minus strand of NW_026606185.1, from coordinate 42,932,836 downwards.
CTGAGGTGCATCAGAATGATCCCTGAGTACAAAGATGAGAATAAGTCCCAACTAACTTTAGGAATGACTGCTAAAGAAAAGAAACAATAAGTGTGGCAGAGGACAAAATAGCACAGTGGGCCAGGGCAATTTTCTTGCATGTAGCTGACTCATGTTTGATCCCCAGCACTCCAAATAGTCATGTTCATATCCTGCACACGAGGCTATGTCCACCAGGAATTAGAACTGAGCACAGCCAGATATGATCTCAATACAAAATTAGCAAATTATTTTTTTATAAAAGTATTAAGTTTATTCTAATACACTTCCCTCCACCCTGCATGTTTTGCAAAGAGAACATAGTTTTATAGCTAACATTTTGACAATATTAGGCACAGTTTTTTTTTTTAACTCACTAAACCCAGCTATTATTATGCTAGAGAGAAAAAAAAATCAGGTGCCTATCAAGCCAAGAACTATATTTGGCTATGGTTGTCAAAACTATAGCTTCTTATTTATAGACAGATATGTAACGATATCTCTTAATAGCATCAAATGACATAGAGAGATGCACACCACACCAACACACACACACACACACATGCACACACATACACACAGAGTGGCTCTTATAATGTAATGGTGCCAACTCTTGATGCCTAACTAAGAAAACCTTTTTTCTTGGGTGTGCCGCACGCATGAGTAAGCACCTGAGCATGTGCTTTGGTTTCCTTTTAATGGTCACAAACTTTAGTCTAATTTCTTAGGTGAGTGAGATGCTAATCAAGCAGTTGAAGACAGAGAGCCTAGTGAAAATAATCAAATGTGAATTTGTCCAGGGGGACTCTCGACTTTGAAGGGGGAAAGAAGAAATTGTCATGTTGATTCCACTGGAGACAGCCTTCCTGCTACTAAGCATTCCCTGGGGATTCACTACCTGATTTGCTCTTCGTCAGGTTGGCATCTCAGTGACAAGGCAATTGTAATTAGAATGAATAAAATGAGAGATGTGCCAACTCTCTGCTTATAATTCAGACTGTGACATTAAAGAAACATTGCAGTTTTATTATTTTTTTTTAAATTTGTTAAGGAGTTACAAACAGCTAGTAGGTCTTTGCCTACTGGGATGTCTTCCATAAAATTCAGAACTGTCTTGCTAAAGAAAGAAAATATGATGTGCTTATTGTACTCCAGATGGTTCTATCTTACCTTTTGGGATTTTATACTGTCTTTGGAAATTGTCTTATTTTTTCATGCTTGTTCTCACAATGCACAGGCAATAAAGATTAGGGGTAAAGAGAAGATGAAGAAAAAGATTCCTGCTATCCTAGTGCCTCAAAGCTTATCGCTTCTGGGAAAGTTAGATGAAGGTAATTTGACTGCAGTAATAAAAACCATACCCACTTGAATATGATGAGAGATATATGAAGGCAGAGGGCATTGGATGTTGATAAACTTGATTAATTTTAAAATTGGCACTGGACTTAGCATAAAATTTGAACAAAAGTCACCCCGGATTCTGACAGTACTTTTGAGCTTTTTTTCTCAGATGAGTGAAGACGAGAGAAATCACTTAGAAATCTAAGGGGATTTTAGAAGCTGAATTTCCTGTTATAATCTTGGGGACCCCTGCAATCTTAAAACTATAAAAACTATTATACCAAAACAGCTCTTCTGTTCCTGTGTCTAATCTGAATTCTTCTTAAAGACAGTCAAGAATTTCTCATTACTTCTCCTATATCACATTTGGAGATAAAATATATTTTTTTGCCCTCTGCAAAATAAGATTCACATTTATCATAATTGTGTTGTGACTTTTCCTTTTCTCTGGTCAATCTATGCCATGTTATTGTACCATTCATGTGCACATATCCTGATCTTTCTCTCTTCTTCTTTCCCAAGTTTTATATTTCTATAATATCAGTTCAAATCCAATGTATCACAGTTGCAAACATTCATCTGGTATATATCTAAGCTGGATCTGAAAGTTAGGTAATTTAGGATTTAGGTGTAAGTTGAAAATTAGAAGAAAAAAGCCTGAAATTGCTCTTATTTAAATACTAGCAACCTATTGCTTTTTATTTATTATCTAAATTACAGGCTTTTAGTCATTTTTTTTTACATGCACACAAAGTCTATGATTGTAGGACACACAACCATAGACTTTGTCAGTTTGGATCTAATGATGTCAGATAATTTTATTTTTCTTTTCTTAATGGAAATCTTTATTAAGACTGAACATATAAACACTGGAATCTTAATAAGCTTTCATATGTTGTGGTGGTTTTTGGTCAATAGTGACCAATATTTTGGTCTCTATTTCCTCTTTAAGAGAACGCACTTTTACTCAACATTTTTTAGCAAGTACTCAAGATGAATTATTCCTTGAAGACACTAAATCAATCTATACATATCAAACCTTCACGCTGCATTTTTTGGCCTCCGTAAGTCAATCATAATCATATGACTGAAATGCACTTGCTTATCCTACTGTAATGATACTGGTTCCATCAATATTATCATGTTTTCAGTCAATTCATACTACTTCATTATACAAAGCAAAGTAATAGGTTCATTTGAGTCAAAATCTGAGTAGAAATTTTATATTCATAAAGAAATAATTTCTTCATTCTTAAATAAGTAATCATTAGAATTACTTTCTACTTTCTTTGTGTGTTAGAGTTGCCTTAACAAACAAAATTCGTAATTCTAGGGAGTAAGACTCTGTTTTCCTTTCCCTATGATTGGTTCTGGATTCTGCATTTTGTAGCACTTTTATTTCGCATCATAGTCCTATCACCTTCCTCACTATTTGCTTTCTCCAGTTACATTTTATGTGTCAGAATATTTTCTCTGCTTCTAATCTGCTACTAGATTTTACAGACAGTTCTCTACATAAGACACTGAGGATATTACATGTCCTTTGTCTGCAGAAGAATTAATAGCATGGATAGATTTCCTTTGATGCTAAGAATCTTTGTTTTAAAATGAAGAAAAGTTTTCTGACCAACCCATCATTGCATAAGTTTTTATTTTTGGAATGACAATAAAGAAGAGCCAAGTTTTTTCAAAATTTTTTACAGGCAATCCAATGATCATAAATTTATTTGATATAACTTTGTAAATGACATTTTTATATGTTATAATGCAATATCTGAAGCAAAACAAGTGAAAAGATAACAGATATTCTCAATGGACAGATACATAGTTTAGAAGGTAAGACACCTAATTTGCCTGTTGTTGAACCCAGTTGATCCCTAGCACTGGCAGGAGATGCTTCTAATCACAGACTTAAGAATTCTACTAAGCTCCATTGTGTGTGCCGTGTATACACACATATACACACATACACACACACAAACACACAACAATATTCTCAAAAACAAGCTTTGATTCATAATGACATAAATTAAGAAGATGCCCTAAATATTCACTGAAAGTAAACTATCCCTTTTGTATAAGATCATTCTGTACACAAAAGATTTATCTTTAAGGTAAAAATTTCCAGCAATAATTTTAAAGTATTACAATGTTTCCTTTGAATGGATTTTATCTTGTATTTCCTTGTATTTCACAAAAATGCATATTTGGCATTAAGTGAGAAAGTGATATGTCTAAAACATGCTGTAATTAATGAGAATCACCCTCCAATTCTACTTTTGAGTTTTCCAATTCACTTTATTAAGAAATATTATTTCTTTATTTAATTCTAATTTATGACACTTCTATAAGTGGCAATAGTGATTTAATGATATAGATTAGATATGAATATTCTGTGAACTTCTGTTAATGAAGTATAAGAAGAGTGACAGGCCCATTGAAATGTCCAATGTTATCTTACTAGATGCCGGTATCATTTTATCACTTGGAAAATTTTAGATGCCAGATGAATTAAGTGATCCCCATGTGATCCTTACTTTTATTAGAGATGGATGCTTTGTATAAAATGATCACATTCTAGGATATACACCAATATTTTTATTTTAAGAATGACAACAGAGGCTCACCAGAAATGTATACAACTTATCCAAAGAAATGTAAATCTTAAATACGGATTTAACATTCAAATAAATCCCTCTCCACCTTCTTCTAAACATGCAGGGTTTTTCATTTTGTGTTACCTAACTATCTAAATTTTCAGGCTATGAACTGAGAAAGTAGAAATATATATATATATATATATATATATATGCATTAATACTACAAATAACAGGGTGAGAAAATTTACCTTTTTCTTTTTCTGAGGAGAAGGCCTTGAAGATGATTTTCAGTTATTTTTATCAGAGAGAAATATATATTTAAATATTTGGCCTCTGGCAGAAACAATATCTGTCATATTTCTTCAAGCCAAAACGTAAAAGTGTCTACTTCCTACTTCAAGTGGCCTTCTCTTAGCTCCAATCGGGTGTTTACTATCCAGCAGAATTAGAGTAAAAAAAAAAACTCTCTCAGGACAAACAGACATTATCATGTACCTAAGCTAAACATCGTTTCAACAAAATATATTTCCAAATATAGGCACAAAGTGTGACTCTGAACCCTCATGGTAGCTAGGATATATATCTGACTTCTGAGCTCCCACTCTTACGTACTTCATAGAAATGCATTGAGAGAGGGCAGAAGTAAAGCACACAGCTATGAATTGGAAAGGAATACAAACCCTATTTACAATAAAATAAATATCATTTACAAATATGCTTTGCATTTAACTGAGAAAATGGGAAATGGAGAGGGCAATGTCATATCATATTCTGAAAGACACGGGTGATGGGACATTGCAACGTGTTTCAATAGAGACTCCAGGTACAGTGGTTTTGAAAATTGCCGAGCAAAATGTGCAACTGAATTGGAAGGGTTTCATCCTTTCTGATGTATTTTTATCGAACCCCAGTCACAGGCATCAGTCTTTAATATTCTAGCCATCGTCTGCTGTCACTTCTGGATGTCATTGCCAACCTCATTCACAGAAGATGGAAAATAAGCAGAAGGAAGCACTAGGCAGGTTCTGAATCAGAAATTGTATCATCAAGCCCTGGTCTCTTATTTTTCCTGAATGATGCTAAAGGGTAAGAAAAAATAAGTAAATAAGCAAAACTGAGAACAATACCTCAAACTATCTATATGCTATTTAATTCTTGCTTTCCTTAATTATGAACTTTCTCATCAGTATTTCTGAATAATTGCAATTGTTTTCCCCCCTAAGCTATCAACATGTAAACTTACAGATGGTACTAACCTCTCCAGTGCCTTTTCATTGCTCTAAACTTCTGGTGCCTCTGAAGGAGTCTGGCTTATGGCTTTGTTTTGCCACTAATGAATCTCCTTTACTTTCTTTTCAGCAGTTAAAGTTGTTTCTTCCCTGGCCCCCTTAATCTTCTTCCGCTCTGTGGTGTGTTAGTTTTGAATAGTAGGTACCATTTTCATTGATTCCTCCTCCTCTCCCCAGCATGATCTTCATTTGCTAAATCCAAATGATTCTCTAGAGATATCAGGGTCAACTGAGGAAAAACACATCCACATGCATTTTGCATATGCCTATCATTGATTTCTCATCACAGTTCAAATGCTGAACAAATTGGAGCATTAATTGCTCAAACATTTAGCACCTAGTACATACCCCGTCTCACTTGGTTCTCAACAGAATATAAAACTACTGAAGAAGTTGTCCACTCATTCACAAAATTTGTCTGTTGAGGAAGGAACACTAGAACAAATGAAGTATTAAAATGCACACTTATGTAAGCTGAGTTGCAATACAGCAGTGTAATAAACAATAATGCTAATTTCCAGTTAACATCAATTTTCAACTCCGAGTTCAAAGAAGAAAAGTTTCACATTTAATTGAGGTAGGAGAGAAAATTTAAGGTAAATTAATTTGAGAATTTACATTATGCTTAATCTCTAATATTAATAAGTACCTCCATGAGTTGAACTATTCTCAAATCACTTAACTCATTTGTGACTTTTGATTAACTTTTTTCATTGATTCTATCACATTCTTTTTCATGGGTAGCATTTATAGTAGCTGAATTCTTTTTTAAAAAGTATTTAAAGTAAAATGGATTTGTCAGGGGGCTGCAGCGATAGCATAGCGGGTAGGGCTTTTGCCTTGCACACAGCCAGCCTGGGTTCAATTCCCAGCATCCCACATGGTTCCCCGAGTACTGCCAGGAGTAATTCCTGAGTGAAGAGCCAGGAGAAACCTCTGTGCATCACCAGGTGTGACCCAAAAAGAAAAAAAAAAGGGATTTGTCAGAAATGCTGTATCATATTATAGAAACAATATTTCATAACCAAAGTATTTCTCTATCGGTATTCTCTGTGTTATGTAAATTTTTACATTCCCTCTAAAATCAGCATAAGAGAGATATTAATTCATGGAATCAGAGAGTGGAAGGCAGATATTTTTATATGTATACATATAAAAATATGTATATATTATATATATGTATATAAATATACACATTTATATGTGCGTGTAGATATGTATATATATATTTATATATATATATAAAGTCTTATTATCAAACTAGGGCTCAAATGACTAATGTACATGTTTTACTTGTGAGAACTCCATAAACCATAGTCAATGCCCAGCATTACATGGTCCTCTAAACACTGCCAGGAGTAGACTCTAAACACTGCAAACTGTGGGCCAAAAGAAAACAAATCAGAGTTAAACAAATATGCTTGATGATAGTGTTTAATGAAAAAAAAAAGTCATTGAGAATAGCAGTGTCTGAATTCCCAATTCAGTAAAATTATTTGCATGGTTTCAGTACTCAATACATATTAGCCCACATCTTTCACTGATTCAAAATATGTTGCCTCTCACATAGGTATTCTTTCACAATTTCATAACAAACATGCAAAGCAAAATCTTACATAAACAATAAAGAAAAATCCATATAAGATTTTAAGAAATAATAGCTAGCTTATCTGTTGTCACGGAACCCATGAAAGGAAAATCTGCTATCTTCTTTTTCTATACAATAACAACTAGGCTCAATTCATCTTATGTGACATTAAGAGTTGAATTTCAGTTCCATTTGGGAAATTCTGCATCCACAGGTCTGAAGTCCCTTGAACTTTTTTCATTCATGTAACAAATTACATTATAAAACTAGCCCCTTTTCAGTTTCCTGCCAGTCCTAACCAGGGTAATGGTAGCTGGAAATCAAGCAGGAAAATCAAAACTGCATCCTCAATGTGCCCAGTGGGCCATAGGGTCTAAAGGCTTATTAGTGATTCCATCATTTCCATCCATCATTCTCTGTGCACCATGGCATGCACACCCGCCAAGAGAACTTTAAAATAAGAAATAAAACTCAATGAACTCACATTCAATTAATATTAGTCATATTATTAATCCTTGCTGGTGCAGGGCTTATCAGGAGATAATTGACCTTGTCAGTGTTTTGGGTATGCTGCATTGCTGTAGGATCGCTCACTCCCATCACGCTTAATTAGAATGCAATTAAACCAAAAAAAAAAAACTTTTTTTTTACTTTGCTTCTTTCTGCTTAACCATGGAATGTCCACTTTTCTCCTCCACTCCTCCTTCAAGCAGGGAAATAAGAAAATGTAGTTATCATGGGTATATAATCTCAATTAATAAAGTGAAGTGGCCGTCATTGCTCCCCGGGGTATGACAAATGCACTTGTCTGCAGAACCAGACAAAAGATGTCCCTTACGTGCCCAGACACTCCCTTCTTTTTTGTGTGTTTAAAGAAAATGTGATTTTAATTAGACTGTGAAAGAGGCTCAGGTGCATAGGTGGAGGTCTTGTCTATTTTTTTTCTGTAAAAGATGATGCTTTTTGACACTGATCAACTTGCTATCAAAAATGTATCCAGTTCTCTTTTTAAAATTTTCTAAAAGTCAACTATCTTTTGCCTGACCAGGGGTCTAGTTTCTTTATTTTCACTGCTACATCACAGACCTTTAATTTCTATGTTTATAAGTTTTTCCACCCCCAAATTTGTTAGATGACCTCCTTTACAGTGTAGGGTCATAGAGTTTACACATATTTAGAGCAAAATTAAGTATTTTGTCAACAAAATAATCCTCAAGAGGTTTTCATATGAGGGGCCAAAGAGATAGTATAGCAAATAAGGCATTTGCCTTGCATGCGGGCACCCCAGGCTTGTATGGTCCCCCAGGCACTGCCAGGAGGTATTTCTGAGCCCTGGGCCAGGAGTAAGATTTGAGCACAGCCAGGTGTGGTTCCAAAAGAAAACAAAACAAAAAAAATTAAAAACATTTACATAAGGAAAGCTACATTGAAATTTGAACGACAGTGGTTAATCTCTGGGAGTAAGTGAGCAATCTCTCTGCTCAGACTGAGGTTGCAAAGCACAGGATTCCAAACAGTAGACTAACAATTCAGACACATTTCCTGAACCTTTTCCCCTACCTATCTCTGGAGGAAGTTGTTAAGAAATGCTTTAATACGCATACACAAACACAAGTACACACACACACACACGTGCAAGCGTGCAAACGCACACTCTCTCGCACACACACATACAAACACGCACACCACATACCACACACACCACACTACCAGCAGTAGTAGTAATATTGGAACACATGAGCAAATATTTGAAAGTAGTGAACATGCTATTTGTGGCATTTGCTATAAAAGACATCTTTATTCAATTTTGTTTGATCCTGTATTTTATTATTCAAATTTGCAGTCATACAGTGATTTTCAGTAGAACTTAAAATAGGAGTAAAGTCAGAATAGTCTTATTTCTTCAATATACCATAGCTCATATTTGCTATATAATTAAACGTTCCCATAAATCAGTCCCTTACATATTAACTGGAAGCAAAGAGAGTGCTGACTAATAGAAAATAAAATTACAATGGTTTCACTTTCTTATATGAAGAAATCTCTTTCTTTTATGACTATTGTGCAAATAAACTAATCCATTAACATTAAAGGCACTTAATGTATATTTCTTTTAAGACCAGCTTCATCTTTCTTTTTAAGGTGGGAGTACTGAGAAGTTGTAATTGTTCTGGATTAAGCATACTTAAAGTTGATCCCAAAGCATGGAGAAAGATGGACAAGGAAAAATGCTTGATCTGTTACAATTACGTGTCAGGAAGTATCAGGTCATTGCCAGGAGTTGAGAGGGTGAATTAACTTAGTACAGTTCCCTGACATATACAAGGGGAATTGTCACCTTTAGCCTGAATGTTCTCAAATTAGCCTACCCCAGACAGCCTGGTCAAACTCCATGAATTTAAAAGGCCTCCTTAGAGACTAGATGACTTTACCTTTTGTGATGATATGTTTTCTGAAAGGGCATTTAAAAACATATTATTTTTTTCTACTCAAAAATATTTGTCAGTGCTTTCTAAATTCTAGATACTTCTCCATTTACTAAGGCAACACTGTGTTTCTATTCTTCTCCACTGCTATTTTCTAAGATCAGAATCCTTTCTATTATGAGTTCATGGTAAGAGACAAAAATAATCAAATGATACTGTAATTTAAAAATAGATTACAAAAAAAGATCATAGAGGAAAATGCAACAATATATCCAAGTTACCAATTATCTTTCTGCACCAGTAAGAAAAATACTACTGACAATAAGAAATTGGAAAGAAATTAATGTTAATATATTTGGTGTCTTTGGAAAGAATATGAATTGCAGTGAAACAAAGCCACACTTAGTTTGTCTGTATTCATAATCAGTTCCCTGACAGTTTTATATTTTTCAAAGCCTATTTTCAAATTAGCATGGATATCATTCAGAGCTAACTAGAGCTAGAAAATTTTTATTCCAATTTCCCTTTTACTATTTAAAATTTTCCCATTCCTAGAGTATCAGCCCAATACTATGGTCAGCCCATTATTAGCTTAAACTTGACTTTGTTTGTTTTGTTCTTGATTGGGAGTCACATCTGTCATTGCTCAGGACTTATTCCTGGCTCTGCACTCAGGAATCACTCCTAGGAGTGCATGGGGGATCAGACTGGCTGCCCTGAATCAAACCAGGTTGGCTACGTGCAAGGCAAGCACCCTACTTATTGTACTATTGCTCCAACCCCTGGGTGCACACCTGAAATGGTTGTACTTAAGTGCAGAGGCAGAAATAAGCCCTCATCAGAGTCGGGTATTAAGCCCACAAAATAAAAATATTTTATTATTCTGATTAAAAAATTATTCTTAATGGCAAAATTTAGAAATAGAAATAATGTAATGTTATGCAAACAGAAACCTCAAGTAGCATTTGCATGTGCTTAACTTTAAAACATATGTATGCATAAATACAAATTGACTAGATAGTTCAATTGCACAATTTCATATCTTTGCTATCTATTTGATAGTCAAGATAGTAAAAAATCGATGAGAGTCAAAAATATTAGCTTCAAAATAATAACAAAATAAAGAAAAACAGAACAAATCAAGTGTGCACTCATAATGAACTTATTTGTAATATTTTTCTGAGACTCTAAAAATGGGAACTTCTCAAATAATATAAAGAAAATTGGAAAAAAATAAAAAAAGAAAACTGGAAAAAAATTTCTAGTTCCAAAAGTACAAAAAATTACTTTTATATTAGATATTTTAAATATAATTAACTATTCTTTCTAAACATATTATAACTAATATTAAATCCATAATTAGCATTTAGTCTTTTATTATTAAGGTAAAAATAATCCCTCAACAAGAGAAAATGACACACTATCTTGGAGCAAAATATTAAAATTGTTTCCTGATAGTATGCTATTATTTATAAATCTCATATTGCAACTTACTCTTTCAGGGTTTGTCTTCATGTCTTATATATCCTGAGACAAATATTTTTAAAGTGATAGTAATACATTGGCCAGTTTCTGTTAAAATCAGTCTATCTGCCATCTGTTTAGTGGGATATGAGAGTTACCATTACCCAACTATCTCGTATATCTCGTACAGATTGATTCATCAGATTTAAAATATATGAAGAACTTTAGAACTCCAGTGCATATCTTTCAGTTTATGGACTTTATCAATGAAAGTAAGAGAGTTACTACATCCTGCAAAATGTTTTACAATTAAAAGCTCTCCCTCTCTCTGAGTCGAAAACCTGCGTCCAGTCAGTACGAATGGTTGAGTTGTGCCCCAAAACTTTATGCATATATTTCTGGATTTTTATTTTCATTATTTTCAGGTTGTTATGAGAACTAAATAAGAAATTCTTGTTAAAAGCTATATGCTGTCAGGGATATTGTTCAGTGTTGGCCTTCCAAGTGTGAACCATCTTACTTGCAAGTGTAACTCCATCCCTGTCACCACAACAAATAGGACACTGACTGTTCCCATACCACCACCACAAAAAGAAATCAACATGTTCTAAAGCATTAGGGAGCTGAATCACATTTAATTTGTAATGTGATATGGCAATAGATGCTAAGATATTATTATTATGAATGTGTGACAGAAGAGTATAATTTTTTCATGCATCTGGAAAATATGAGTGAATCACCAAACTATATATATATATATATATATATATATATATATATATTATATCTGGAGCCTGGCAAGCTACTGAGAGTATTCAATATGCCAAATACAATAACAAGAAGTCTCACAATGGAAATGTTACTGGACCCGCTCGAGCAAATCAATGAAGAATGGAAGGACAGTATTTGTTTGTGTGTGTGTGTGTGTGTGTGTGTGTGTGTGTGTGTGTATATATTTGCTTATTTATATAGTTGCTTATTTACTTGAAGGTTTTGCTTCTTCAGCAGTACTGAAGACATCAGGGCTGTACTCTATGGTCCTTGGAAGTTTTTTGGCATGGGGGATCAAACATGGGAGATTATATTTACCAAGCCTGTGCTCCATCCTTCAAACGTTTTCTGCAGCTTGGAAACTGCCTACATTTAAAAGTCCTTCAACTCTGGGATATGACCTTTCCAGTTAATTTTTATCATTTTTTCTATTACTTGTATTTTAACATGTCTAAAATGACCTCTATATCTAAATAATTTGTGAAATATTTAAGAGTTCAAAATATTTAGCTGACCAAGATGTTTGAGATACTTATGTTCCATGTATATAAGTAATCAGAAGGACTAGGATCTACACCTAGCTAAGGTGTTATGTACAAAAATTCCAAACGAAACAACTGTAAACATCTTCCGTGCCTGATTCAGCTTTCCCTTTGTTTCCACTATAATTTCTTCAGATTAGTATGGTTTCTATCTGTGGAAAGGATGCTGCTCAAACATTATAACTACTACTATAATCATTATTTATTTTTATTGTTTGGTTTTAATTTGCTTTCTCAATAGCTTTCAAAAGCAGAGCTTACCCCTAAATCATAGCCATATTTGTTCAAATTTAGATTTTTGTACAGTATAGAATGTTTTTTTAATTTTTTGTCCCATCTTTCCTCCAAAGTAAATCTAAATGATTAGATACAAATCCTTACAAACCATATAGATATGCCTTTCCCCTCTTTAACCTCCACATACAGACTATAGATCCCAGTTCTGTTAGCGTAAGTGAGTATTAAGCTATGGATATTTGAGACTTGTCTGAAAATTTCAGTGCTCCCAGAATGTCATTTGCCTTCCTAGATGCCTCCTCTGTGTTACCTCAATTAACCCTTTCTTGCTGCATGGCCCCGTGACACTGGCCTTTATTGATCTTTCACCCCATAATTATACTTGCCTTGAGCTCTATCTCATTGTCTCCTGTTCCTTCTCTTGACAAGAAAAGTGATTAATAAGTAATAAGATACTAATGTCTAATAATATATTTGCATTTTAATAAGTAACATCAATGTCTTAACTAAAGGCAATGTCTAATAATGACATTTTATAATTTTGGCAAACAGGTAGGACAGAGGTTTTTGAGTAGAGAACCGTCTACTATAGAATCATCTGACTCCTCTCAAATTCTGACAGTTCCTAATTAAGCATCACTGCATAGAGTCATAAAAAATAATAATAAGGTCAGGATGTGCAAGAGACCATTGGTTCTAGACAATATGTGTGGGAGAGATTTTATCCTACATTTTTCAGTCATATAGACAGCAGAGATAATGGCTGCCGTTGTTTTAGTCACACACACATAAAAACGTTCTGTCCTCTCAATAAGTAATTTGCATTTTTAAAAATCAAGTTAGAAAAACTTGTTGGCCAGTGATTCATATTGTATTAACCAGTGTTGCTGACCATCGGTGTGCTTAGAATATTTTTAAATAAAAATTTCCAATATAATAATATTTGGAAGGGGCCTGAGGAAATAACAGAGCAAGTATGGAACTTCCCTTGCATGCGATGACCTGGGTTCAATCCCTGATACATAATATGATCCTCTCAGCCTGCCAAGGGTGATCCCTAAGTGCAGAACCGGAAATAAAGCCTGAATGCTGACATATATGCCCCCCCGAACAAAAATATATTTGGAGCATAATACATATATATGTGTATATATTGAAAATAGGAAATAATCTTTGAGTATATTAAAAAATATTTTCCTTATCCTATGCTTGCCTTCTTCCAGCACTGAGATCTAAGTCTACTTGAAAGAATAAAATTTGTAATCCTACAAAATATGAATTACATTTCACCATAACTCAATGAAATAAAATTGTCTAGATTCTCGTCATATTTCCTTGGTTTTGTTTTATTTGTTCCAGCCTAAGATAGAAATATAATAAGATGGTAATTATGTACTGAATGGTGAATGGTAGATAACAAGATAGAGGAAAAAAGCAGCAAAGCAGGTAACGGATCTGTATAGCAATGTGTAATCTCACACCGTACATGGGAATTGTATTGTTGTGCTGTCAAAATGCATTCAACTCAAACACTATCCTCAGGAACTATACAACTGTAAATAAAAGCAAATTGGAATAATTTAATCACCTTAAAGCACATTCTTCTCTCTGTGACACATGGAAAGATAAAGGATACAGAAAAACTCACCACAGAGTCATCACTGAGTATAGCAACTCATGTTGATCTCCATCCACTTTGACACCCTGGAGTAACGGTTTCATTACTTAACAGCTCCATCGAGAAATAAGTTATGATATACTTTCTGCTTTTCCACAGGTCCTGGAACAATTTTAGGAACAGTCATACTTTGCACATCAAAATCATAGATGTTAACATTATCGTAACTCTGTTACCTAAAAAAAAATTTAAAAAATTTAGAATATAGTCACTGTCCAGTCACTTTTTTATCCTTTGTTTTAGTTTTGACAATAAATAATTTTTCTCTTTATGTTTCAAAAAGCCATTGTGATTTGGTCATGGAAAAATTGACGATATGACCTAAAAAAGGTGAAGTACATATTAGAGATATTTTATTTATCCATCATTTTTTTGTTTTATCCCTGAATTTAGGAAACAAGTATGTTCTTGTATCCTCATAGGTCCTTTTTAATTATAAATTATTTGATACAAGCCAAATTAACAGAAGAACAAAAACAATTTGGTATACATAGATTCACTTGAATATATGACCCAAATATGACCCAAACCAGCTTACATGTGTTTTAGATTAAAAGGATATATTAGTAATTTATAAGACAGATCAAATAGGGATTAAAAAAACTGGTGTTAAAAGTAGGGATTAAAAAAACTGGTGTTAAAAAGTTTTCCCTGGGCTGGAGTGAAAGCACAGCAGGTAGGGCATTTGCCTTGCACACAGCCAACCCGGGTTCTATTCCCAGCATTCCATATGGTCCGTCCCCTCAGCACCACCAGGAGTAGTTCCTGAGTACAGAGCCAGGAGTAACCCCTTTGCATTGCTGGGTGTGATCCCAAATAATAATAATAATAATAATAATAATAATAATAATAATCCCCACCTTTGACCATTTATCTCATTCTTACTTTGGACAAAATGGCAGGCTACCGAATGTAACCTGCTCACACGGCAGAATCTGGCAATCTCCCTGTGGTGTACCCAATATGCCAAATACCAGTAACAATGATGGGTCTCATTCTCCTAACCCTGAAAGAGCCTTTAATATGGCACTTTTTAAAACATCTCAGGGCTAGGACGAAGGAGACGTTACTGGGGCCTGCTCGAGTCAATCGACGAACAACAGGATGGTCGTAATCGTGATCGTGACCGTGACCATAGGCAAAGTGATTTTCACGTGGAAGATTTCTTTCTTTTTTTATTTCCTTATGGGTTTTATACATATAGTATTCCAGCACCAATTTCACCACCAGTGTCTAATTTTCTTCACTAGTGTTCACAAATTTCCTCCCCCATCATGATGCCCTCCTACTCTTCCTCCTTAATAGACACACTTTTAAGTTTGGTTGTTGTAATTTGGATCTCATTTCCAGTGTTCCTAACCCTGTGATTTTGATATAGAGCTTTCATCTTTCTCATTTTTAATGTATTTTAATTAGAAATATGCTATTATAATATTTTTATCACAATTGGTCATACATCACTTGTAAATATTCTACTCATTAATTATCTATTATGAATTTAAAATGCAACTTTAATATATAATAGGAGAGCAGTTTGGGGATACATCAGACTTGCCAAGAAACTCTTTATTTAAAGAAAAATGAGATCAAAGACAAGAAAGAATTTGGTTTTCATCTCAACAATATAATTTTTTGAATATCGTGCAAAATACATATGACCAAATTCACTTAAGTATATAAATTCACTTAAGTATATAAATTTATTGTAAAAAATATCAAGATATAAGATACAGGGTTTAGTAATAATTCTATATGGAAAATAAATTATTGAAGAGAAAATGGAGGTTGACCCAGTCCCTCCCAACTTTTAGAATTGTAATTTTTGTTTTGGGAGCCACATTTGACTGTGCTCAGGGCTTAATCTGCTCTGCACTAAGGGATCACTCCTGGCAATGCTCTGGGGAACATAGTGTGAACTAGGGATGGAGCCTGGGTTATCTGTGTACAAGACAAGAATTCTGCCTGCTTCACCGGCCCAGCAACTTTATGATTCTACTCTAGATAATTTTTTTTCAACAATACATAAGACAGGGGATTCTTGTACTAGCCATAAACTTAATTTATCCAGTTTCACATTTTGCTGTATTACCTTGGGCTAATAAATATAACTCTATTCGTAGTTGCTAATATCAAGTTTTATAGTGTGGAATATTTCTAAACTCATTTCTTTGTATTGTATGCTAGCAGACAATTGCATATCTTGTTTTCCTGTAGTAATGGCCAGTTTACTTATACTTCAGAAAATGCAGACCACAGAAAGGAAACCGATTGGCTATGAATGTGTGAAAAAACATAATGTAACCAAATTTGCTAGAGACTATGGAATGATTTTTTTAATAATGGAATTTTGAGTATGTAACTAAATTGAAACATTTCTGTGTTCTTTTTCTTTGATGTGCAAATGTATTTAATGCAGCAGAAATCAATATGTGTGTTTTCTTTGTTCCTTTTAAATCAAGTCTAGTTCTGATAACAGGATGTGCTCTGGCACTCCTGGGTATGTGTGTGTCCTCTGTAGAGAGAACATGAGGTGCAGAATTGCAGGACTCAGACCTCTGAGCAATCCTGGCAGGCGGGTGCCTCACATTTCATGAATATCCTCCCCCCTGAATACATTAACCATTACAACACCAGAAGAGATATTTTAATCTATGAGCTTTAGATTCTGGAAAATATATTAAATAATTATGTAGTTTGATAGTTAGGGGGATTGGGCTCTTGATTTTATTCAGGAAAATCAATAGAGCACTTGTTTACTGGTTTTCTATTCTCACTTACAAAATGGTCCTCAAATTAATTTCTATCATGTTTCCTTTCTTTAAACTGAATTTGGTTCTGAACCTGAGTTTATGTTTCCACAATTTCTTGAAGAACATTTGACAATTTCTGGAGGCATACTTGGCCGTTACAACTCGGACACTAGTAAGATGAAGACTAACTAGAGCCTAAGAATGATATTAAAATATAATATTGAATAATGTGTATGGCAGCCTCTTCTTACTCCAAGAAAAAAATGTATTGTGCTGGTCCAAAAAATCTATTGTGTTAGAATTTAGTTACTATAGTATAACCTATCTGTCAGGGGAATTCTAGGATTTGGAAATGTTTTTTTTTTTTAAATCTTCTTTGTGTTGGAGTGATAGAACAGCGGGTAGGTCATTTGCCTTGCACACAGCCGGCCTGGCAGACCCAGGTTCAATTCCTCTACCTCTCTAGGAGAGCCCGGCAAGCTACCGAGAGTATCTCGCCCGCACGACAAAGCCTGGCAAGCTACCTGTGACGTATTCGATATGTCAAACACAGTGACAAGTGTCACAATGGAGACGTTACTGGGCCCGCTCCAGCAAATCAATAAACAACGAGAAGACAGTGACAGTGACAGTAACAAACCTTCTTTTACTTTATTCTTCATTCATCTTCTCATTTAACTGTGAAAGTTACATTTTTCAACAATTATAAAGACCAGGCCCTAAAACAGTTTTATGATTTATGCGTGTTTGTGCATGTGTGTATTTGTCTGCGTACATGTTTATAGATGCACATGATTGACAGAGAAAAGAAAGATTGAGTGAGATGCATCACCATTGGTTTTCTTCAATAAGCTTCCAGGCTAGTACTATATTTACAATGCTATACATCTAGCCTATTTGTCTAGTAATTTGCTTCAGTTTTTCATTCATGCTTTTTTTTATATAACATTTGCTTCCTATCCTTCCCTATTACCACACATACCTACTCCCATGTGACTTTGCTTGCCTTATGTATTAGTCTTACTGACCTAAACCCTATCTATATAAACTAGTTATACCCTTTCTCAGTACTTACTATGGATAATTTTAGCATTATGATTTCCAATATGCAATTTTTACTTTTCTGATATTCTTTTTTTATATAAATTTAATCTCTTCTATCCAATTAAAAGCATCTAAGCTTTATGACCTTTGGGGATTTATCCATTAACTGACAATTTGTTTTGAATAAATAAAAGTGTTTATTAATTTAAATAATAATTATCACTATAATTTCTGATAACATTTGTCTAAACTGTGCTAAAGTTTTATATACACTATATTATTTAATCATTATGGCAATATTGTGGAATACTACCCATGCATATCTTATTTAACAGATGGAGAAATTGAAGCATAGAAAGGTACATAATTTTCTTGATATAACTTAAGTACTACAGGGAATGTGAACTCAACTGTCTAATTACAAAGTTAAAGTTATAAATACGATGGTACATTTAATAATAGCAATAGCAATGATAGTTTCTATGCTAGGTTCATAATTGCTTTTAAAGTGTCAGGATCTATTCTGTCTGACCTTAAATATTACCTTATCTTTATATGGAAAAGGAATCTTTGCCTATATCACTAAGTGAAAGGCCTTGAGATCAAGAGTTCATGCTGGATAGGCTATATGTGCCACAAATGCAATCACAATTATCCTTATAAGAGAGAAGCACAAAAATAATTTCTCCTCAGAAGACAATCTAACTTCAGAGACAAGATTTGAGATCACTTAATCACTTAATCACTTAACTTCCCGTTAGTCGTCGATTTGCTCGAGCGGGCGCCAGTAACGTCTCCATTTGTCCCTGTCGCGTGCTAGTGTAGCCCAATGGCATCTCTTCGCTCCGGGAACATGGAGGGCCTCAAACCGATCGTTCATGACCTTGACAAAGAAGTCTGACCATCTGGTAGGTGGGCGGCCACGCGGTCTCTTGACATCCCGTGGAATCCAATCAGTAACAGCTCTAGTCCAACGGTCGTCTTTAAATCTCATTACGTGACCAGCCCATCTGATTTTTGACAACTTGGCAAATGAGACAGCGTCCCTGATCCTTGATCGTCGACGGATGTCAGAACTCCGGATTCGTTCTCTCATTTGAGTGAAACGTGATATTCCAAGCATAGCTCTTTCTATTCTTCTTTGGGAGACCTGAATGGCGTTCTCATCTTGTTTGCGTAGGGCCCAGGTATCTGAGGCATATGTTAATGCAGGAAGAACAGTGAAATCAAAGAGATGTGCCCGGAGCCGGAGGTTCTTCGTCCTCTTAGCTATTTCTTCGACGTTCTTGAAGGCGTTCCAAGCCACTCTCTTCCTCCTGCGCAGCTCGGGTGCCAGGTCATTTCTCATGTTGACCTCTCGACCTAGGTACACATAGCTGTTGCATTCAGAGATGGTCGTTCCATTGAGAGCGAATGGGGCGTCAGGAACAAGGCTGTTTCTCATAAACATTGTCTTCTTAAGATTCAGCTGTAGTCCTACCTTTCCACACTCACGGTCAAAGTCGGCCAGCATTTGTGCCGCTTGGCTGATGTTTGGTGTTATTAAAACAATGTCATCAGCAAAGCGGAGGTGGTGTAGTTGCCGACCATCTATCTTCACTCCCATTCCTTCCCATTCCAGTCGTCGCATGATGTTCTCGAGGGTGGCACTGAAGAGTTTTGGTGAAATGGTATCACCCTGCCGCACCCCTCTCTTGACATCAACGATCACTTCTTTGTAGAATGGTGAGATCCTGGTAGTGAATCCACAATACAGCTCACGGAGGATCCTGATGTATTGGGCTTGAATGCCCTGATTGGCTAGGGCTTCAATGACCGCTTCCGTCTCAACAGAATCAAAGGCCTTCTTTAAATCAATGAACGTTAAGCAGAGCTGCATCTTGAACTCCCGAGAAACCTCAATGAGTTTGGTTATCGTGTGGATATGGTCGATGGTGCTGAATCCTTTGCAGAACCCTGCTTGCTCACATGGTTGTCCTTCATCTAGTGTTCTGCCAATCCTATTCAGGATGACTCGAGTGAACAACTTGTAGATTTGAGATATGCAGGTGTAAACTACAATTGCCAATCAATACAAATATGGAAAAGGCAAGGAAATGAGTCTCTTCCTTGAAGTTCAGGACAATGTCTGGTGTTTTTCTGAAATCTGAGTTTTCACAGTGATACTGACATCAGATTTCTGTTCTATGGGGAAGAGATAGAGAAGGAGAGAGAGAGAGACCTATGGTATTAAGTCACAAATTTGTTGGTTAGTTATTATTGCAATCACAGAATATACATGTTTTCCCATATGCATCCTCTTTAAATTAACCTCACAATCATAAGAATCTAAAAGACTTGTCTATACCAAGATATGTTTTTTTCCAATATATCAGGGTAGGCTTCTTATGTATTATGGTGGCATGTGGAGCTATGATTAATCAATGTCCTAAGGAATTCTTGTAATACTATTTCTGTTTTCTTTATGAAGGAATATTACTGGTGTTAGAAGGTAGTACATGACAGGCATTTGCCTGACCAAGGTTTATTGTTCTTTTTTGTGTGTGTGAAACACCATGAGGTACAGTTGTAGACTTATAGATTTTTGTGCTTGGATTTCAGTTATACAATGATCGAACACCCATCCCTCCACAGTGATTGAGGTTTGACCTTTGGAACCACACAAACTTCTCAGTATCCCTAGATTTATCTCAAGAGGCCACTGAGTACCGCCATGCTGGTTTAACTGGTTTCCAGGACTTAGTCCACCAGCATGCTTGGACCCTAGTATTGAAATTGCAGCCCTTATGGCTGAGTATTGCTAAACATGACCTCTTGCTCTCTCCATAGGGACTGACAACTATACCATCTGTGAGTACCTGTCCCTAGCCAAATAAAAAGATAAAGATTAACTAATCTTAGGAATAACTCTGAAAATAAAATTTTCATTCCAAGAAATTTATCTTATCTCACAGCAGAGAAAATAGAGCTTGTCAAATGAGTCTTCATCTTGATATGTGAGACCCCCTCAGGTCTCCTTGAAACCTCCATTTGTTCATTAGTTTCAAGATATAAACCGTTATTTTACATTTACAATTCATGCATGTCACTAAATCTGTTGTTTTCCTTCAACTACTCTAAGCTACTGTAACTGCTATCTATTGTTGGATCAACAAATTTGAGAAGAACTGAAAAGAGTGAAAAAATTCTCTCTGTGCCCCAGCAAATGTGTGATTGAAAGGCCAAGAAGCAGTATTTCAGGAGATCTGGTAAATTAGCATATTTTTCTTTTATTCATTAATATTTTATTTTCCTCTCTTTCAATTTCCCGATCCATTCAATGCCTGTGAAGTAGCAGGATTTATTACTTTTCTACAGTTGACCCCTAAATGTCTTCATATGTGCTTTTCCTTTTAAAATTTTTATATCCCTTTCATTTAATTTTATTCATTACGAAAATCATTTTATATCCTATGTTTCAGTTATCTAACAAAATGTTTATTGTGTACAAACTATAAGTGTAACCATGAGATTCTGTTCTATTGTTGTTCTAGGGTCCAAAATATTAGAGGCACAATGGCAGGTGGGGAGAAAAGCTTACTTGGCAATAGACTAGTACATTGGAAGATGACAGACTCATCTTCAAAATGTCTGTCTTCAAAATATCCATATTCATGATACTAATCACAGGACTGGGGTTTTACAGGGAAAGAATATGGGTGAAAAGAAAGAAAGGATGGGCTACAGACTAGTGAGAAAAAAATGAACAGTATAATTACAGGTGACTGGTTCCCTGAGGTACATTCCTTCTTATCTTCAAAAATGTAAAGGGTACATTATAGGGGAAGATAAGTTGAGAAAAAGCTGTCATTGTCAGCTTTTGCCTCAATGTGAGGCAAAGAACGTGATTCTAGTCTAACATTTATTTTGTTTTCACAAATAAAAAATATTTTATTTCTTTGAATCAAGCATATGTTGTCTTTAGAATCCTATTAATTGTTTAGGAGAAAGACAAAATATGGCAAGAATTATTTCAGTTATGATTAAGACTATTATAAATCCAGTAATAGCAACTCATTTATATATACAACTAGTGGGGCAATTTTTGGAGGAAGATCACAGAACTACAGTAGTTCTTTGAGTCATTTGAAAGTGTAATTCCCAAGTATTTTCTTGAATGTCTATACAATTATGATCTTATGACCATTTTTATATACTTATGCCCACTATAAAAGAGCAAAATATCTACCCCAAAAATCTGTGATGGAAGAAGTATCTTATAGGAGAGACTCTGAAAGCTTGATGGAAGTTGTCTTTTTGTAAGATATGTTTAAAGGAAAATCTCCTTTTGTAAAAGTATCTTTCATCCATTATCTTCAAGAATGTATTTCCAACAATTTTCAGTGGATACATCATCAGATAATATATGTATAAGTGTGATCCCTTTAATTATTTTTTTTGGTGCTTTTTCTTGGTGTTTCCTGATCTGAAATTTTCTCTTCCCAATATCTTCATGTTTTCTCTAGCTGGAATTGTTTAAGAAAAAAGCTTCAACCATTTTGTTGAGTTGCTTGTTTTACTAAGCTTCTTCCAGATACAGAGAAGATAGCCACTTTATTATTTAATTTCCTTTTATTTTTTGTCTCCTGTCAAATTTCCTAATGTTAAGTTGATTTTTCTGCAAACCTAGAAGAATCTGGAATGGAAGAAATCGGTTATCTTCCCAAACTTTACTAGTTTTGAAATAGTTTGCTTTATAAATACTTCACTTTTCTCTGAAGTTATTGCTTATATAGAAGAGGAAGAATAGCGTTCCCTCTAACCTCCTAAGATATTTCCCAAAAAGCCTCTTGAAATGAAAGTCAGAGTAGCAGGAGAAACAAAAACGTTTAGTAACACGTGTACTTTCATACTCTGGAAAGTTGAAGGAACCCCTGAAGTTATTCAAGTCACCACTGTACATACATTTCTTAAAATTTTATTTTAATGAACCACCATGAGATACAGTTACGGACTTATAAACTTTTGTGATTACATTTCAGTCATATAATTTTCAAGTACCCATCCATCCACCAGTGCCCATTCTCCACCACCAATGTTTCCAGTATCCCTCTCGCTACCTTACATAATTTTTAATTAACAGCAAAAGGAAAAATTTGTGACTTGGCATCTGGAGATTTAAAAGACAAGTAACTAATTAAGAAAATTTGTATGAAAATAAAAAACATGGTATAAATAAAGATTTGCTTGACTATATGGAAGCAATTGGACAAGGAGAGGGATTTCTAATAGTTTTTATGTCCTCTACCTCCCCTACCTATACTATATTGAACTCATATTCTTTGTTGATAACACTGATAAATTTCTATCCTATTTATATAAGGAGACACTTCCTCTTGGAAATTTATATGCATGTATATAAATGATTCTCAAAGTAGATAACATCTGTTATATTTTATGAACTATTTCTATGTCTACTTTTCCCAAAAATACCAGTTAGAAATAACCTCTATGCCAAAATGAATATTTGGGGGGTAGGTAATTTGTCTCACTTCAGTGACAAGTTATAAGGTATCCTAGAACACAAACTTTCTTTAAATAATTACCTCGCCAAGTTTAATATAGAGCTCTTGACACATTTTAAAAAGTCTCTTGTGCACAATGTGTACAGTCACATACCTTTAAGAAGACTCTCAAAAATTGAAAATTTAATGTAATTATATGATGGCAACATATCTTGTCAGTAGCACAGAACAATTTGGTGACCCATTTGTTCCATATAGAATTAAAAGTCGCAAATCCTTTTCACAAAAGCTGAATCTTGCTGATAAAGTAGAGTTCATTAAGAATTACTTAACTACACTCTTGATGGAAGCCATGAAGTAGTACAGATTAAGAGAAAGAAAAGGTTTTAACAGACCAGTTATAATCTTAAAAAAAAAATCTCTGTAGCAAAAGAATGAAGGAGCTATACTTCAGTAAGATCTTCCAGAAGGCAGCTAAAGATTCAATAACTTTTTCTAAATAGGAATTGGTAGGCACCCACACCAGTGTTTATCCCATCATTTAGGCATGAAAGTTACCTTTACAAGGTAGTTATGTGAAGGAGAAATACAGATATCAGCCTCCAGACAGAGCACAAAGGATCAACAGGAAACTCTTTGACTAAAGAATAAAAACTCTCAATTGATGGGCTAAAAACAGAGGAGCAACAGGTGAATCGAAAGGGTAAGAGTTATGTCTATGGTAAAACTAGTCAAATGATTTCTGTCTGCTTCAAATATACCTCACTCCATCCTACTTTAATGATACTGCTGCTATAATTGTAACCTATACAGTTTTTCAATTCTCTCTTCCAGCTCTTGACTTTTTAACAAAATCTTCCTGTGTCAGGGCATTGGGCGGTATTCCTTCTGAGTAAGGTTATTTTGAGACTGGACAAATGAAGAAATTAATGTCCGAGATTAGTAGATAAAGAGGGCAATATTTAATATTGTATGTATGGGAAATTTAAATAACTGCAAGTTCTGAAGTAAGTGGAGTAAGCCATGCAATTTACTGCTAGGTGTCTTGGTCTACAAGGTATCAAGTCCATCAGGAAAGGGACAAATACAGAATGATTCCTGTCATGTCTCCAAACCACATCCCAATTGAAAATTTTGATTTTAACTAGACACCATTCACGGTACTTAACATTATCAAACCAACACCTTCTTATTTTGAAAGAATAAAAGCTTCTATTAAGGGAAAGTTTTACAACCTGGAATTTGTAAAAAATACATTTGGTATTAAAATAAGTGAGATAAAAGAAGATATTGACTATGGAATACTTATTACGGTAGGTATATATGAGGGGTGATTGAATGGTAAAATATATATATATTTGAATCTGAATTTTCAATTTTTTTGCATTTGACAAATGAGCACACTCATGAAAACATCACCATAAACAAAACTGCAAACATTTTTATCATTTGCTAGTGCCTTCTCACCGCTTTAGAAAATGCTTCACATCTAATCATCTATTAATTTTCATTTGCTGAACTTTTAATCAGTGGAATTTTATAGCATTTTTCAATTTAGCATATGCATACTGATAATGACTAATATTGCATGTGTCAATACATTTATATAGAGGAGGGCTGAAGGATGTAGCACTTTATAGATATTATACATGTTTAAACCTACTAATCGGATTGTTTTCATCTTTTATTTATAGCAAATAGAATCACTAGGGCTTCTCTGAACATCCTTGAAAAAAATCTTTGTAAAGACTTTATTTTCCCTACTTGAAAGAACAGATATTTAGGAATGAGCAGACTTATCACTAGCAGATTGATATTCTTAGCTTTTAGGGACATAACTGTTTTCCATAAGAGTTTTCCTAATCTTCCATATCCTTCCCAACACTTAGCATTGTAAGTCTTTTTAAATTTAGACATTGCATGTTATTATTTATTAGTTATGTAATTTCCCCTTTTCTTCCCCTGGGGAGGGAGGGTCTTACAAACAATGCTCAGAGAGTCTGGAAGTTGCTTCCAGTAATTCTCAGCCAATCAGGCAAAATCATTGAATGCTAGGGTTGTTAATATGGTACTTCTTGAGCTCTCTGGTTTTGGGAGCACCAGGATCATACTGAGCATGAGCATGGAGTTTCAGGAGTATATTCAGTAGTATGTAAGGTTCGTGTGATGCCAGAGATGGAACCAATATTGGACATACATCCCTATTCTATTTCCTCGCTGGCTCTCTTGATCTAAAATATTCAAGTATTTTGGTAAATTTTGAAAATTGCTCTTTTATTCCATTCAAAGATGTTTTAAAGTTCTCACATACTTAAGGTATAATTCAATATTAAATTGTCTTTGCAAATATTTATTCCCAGGGTAGTTAACCCCTTATTTTCCTGTTTTCATTTTCTTTTGTTATTTATACCACACAGCTATGCTCAGTGCTTCCTCCTGGCTCTGCACTCAAGAAACACTAATGAAAGTGCATAGGGGAACATATATGGTGCTGGGATTTGAAGCCTTGTCACTGTACTCTTTCTCCTCACCTCCCCCATTTCTTTCCCTTAATCTCAATCCTTGATGGAATTCTGAGCTAGGAATGTGGCTCAGTAATAGAACATTTTTCTTGCATATATAAGCTCTCGTTTTGATTTTTGTGTTGAGAAAGTTGATTTTTTTATTTTTTATTAATTAATTTATTTATTTTGAATACCCATCCTTCCACCAGTGACCATTTCCCACCACCAAGGATCCCAGTATGAGTTGTGCTTGTAGAGGCTCCCTCCCACCCCCCATTCCCCCCAACCCACCCTGTCTCTGTGGCAGGGCATTCCCTTTTGTTCTCTCTCTCCTATTGGGTGTTGTGGTTTGTATAAGAGTTAAGCCTGATTTTCAGGGAGAAACGTTGGATGATTTACTTTCCATTGATCACTTTGTATATAGGGAGATGTCTTTTGGAGTAAAAGTCCTGGTTCCCGCTTACTCGAGCTATGCTCTACAAGGCTCCTGGTCACCGGGGTTCCATCTGGAAGAGGTGGGATGCGGCACCTACCCCATCTGGGACTTCCCGGGAACTGTGGAGCCGCCCAGCAGCCTTTCTTCTCTGCAGCTGTGTGTTGTAAAGATGGCACTGGGGGGCGGGTTGTGGGCATGACTTCTGGAAACAGAGGTTACCTGGGAGCCGGGAAGGTCCCAGAAGTTTGGAGTGAGAGTCCTGGTTCCCGCATACTTGAGTTATGCTTGTAGAGGCTCCTAGGCACCGGGGTTCCATCTGGGGGAGGCGGAAAGTTGATTTTTTTACAAATCTATGAAATCTTTGCTTAACCCAAGGCTACAAAGAGTTCATCCTGTTTTCTTTAAAAGACTTTCTAGAGACATAGTTAAGATACATTTTGAGTTAAAGTTAATATAGTAGTTAAAGATTTTTCATATGGTTTAGTCTGGTTTTGCTTTCTGAGTGTGATTATCTGTATATTATAAATAAAATTAATTATTCTGGATTCATTTGTGAAAAAATATTCTTCTCTGTGAATTTTATACAATTCCTTTATCAAAATACAGTATAACTGGAACTCCAAACCAAAAAGAAAAAAAAGCTGTTAAAAAGAACGTTGTTAAAATAGTCAACTGTCAAATTATATCATGTACATTTACTATGATTAAAAAATGAGTGATCTAATTTTATTACATTTTATAGGTTTTTAAATTTATTTGTTATTTATCTTTTCTTGAAGGACTTACATTTTTTGTGTGTGTTTGTTGGAAGACTGCTGATAATTTTTTTTAACTTTCATATGCCTTAAATTCATCTTTATCTTAGAAATATATACTCTTTTCTACTCTGGCTGCTTTAAATTTTCTTCCTTTATCACTGGTTTTAAGGAATTTTACTATGATGTGCCTTAGAGCAGTTTGCTTCAGATTTCTTTTTTATGAGGCTCATTGAGATTCTTGGATTGGTGGGTTTATAGTTTTCATAAAATTTAGAAAACTCAAGGCCATTATTTCTTGACATTTCTTCTGTTCACTCATCTCTTTTTTGGTTGCATGGAAGAAACTCTAACTATATATATATATATGCATACATGTATTTGTATATATACATATGTATGTATGCATGCATATGTATAGATGCATCTGTATATATGTTTATGCATGCATATATATGTGTATCTATATACATATATGTATATATGTATTTTGATGCATATATACATATGTATGTATACTATATATGTATATTATTTCATAATGTCTCTATTGTTGTGGAATTTCATTTATTATTCATTTACTTTATCATTATTTTTGTTTTATGAGTCACATTCATTTCTCTATTGAAGATCAGAAGTATGCAGTTTTAAAAACTGTTCTACTGACTTTCATAGTTTCATAATTCTAATATCTGTGTCAGTTTGTATCTGTTTCTTACATAATAGAGAATATTCTCCTCATAGATATCCTTTCTTTCTTTCTTTCTTTCTTTCTCTCTTCTTTCTTTCTTCTTTCTTTCTGTGAAGCAAAATAGATTTTGAAAAATATTTAGAAAGATATGATAGGGAAAAAGAGAGAACACTGGCTTTGTTCATAGTGGAAAAAGCCTGAAATGGCTTTTTTAAGTAATAAAAGCATTCTCTCTCTCTCTCTATATATATATATATACATATATATATATGAACATCAGAAATCTGATTCATGATTGGGTTTGTCATACAATGTTCCAACAGCCATCCCTCCCCCACTGGTGTAACTGAAATGGCTTTTAAAAAATGTAATCTTAAATTAATCCAAATTTTTTGACCTGGAGTTTTCTTCATATATAATTGTTAAAAATGATCACTATTAGCAAGAACTGAGTGTTGAAAGTAGATAAAGAGATATACACGATATACATGACCTTTCAGTATCTATATTGCAAACCATAAACCCAAAAGGAGAGAGAGAGAGAGAGAGAGAGAGAGAGAGAGAGAGAGAGAGAGAGAGAGAGAGAGAAACAGCAGAGAGACACAGAGAGAGACAGAGACAGAGGAAAAGACACAGAGATAGAGAGAGAAAAAAAGAGAGAGAGAGAGAGAGAAGTGTCTGTCATAGAGATGGGGTAACGGGATATTGGTGGTGGGAAATGTACTCTGTACTCTGGTAAAGGGACTAGTGTTGGAACATGATATGATTGAAATCCAATTATGAACAACATTATAACTGTGTATACAATTGAAACAATAAGTAAAAATAAAAATAAGTAAGACTTAAAAAGGAAAAAGGGCTGGAGCGATAGCACAGCAGGTAGGGCGTTTGCCTTGCACGCAGCCAGCCCGGCCAATCTGGGTTCGATTCCTCTGCCCCTCTCGGAGATCCCGGCAAGCTACCGAGAGTATCTCTCCCACATGATGATGCCTGGCAAGCTACCCATTACGTATCCAATATGCCAAACACAGTAACAAGTCTGGATACATTAAATGGAGATGTTACTGGGCCCGCTGGAGCGAACCGATGAACAACGGGAAGACAGTGTACAGTGTGTAAAAGGACAAAAAAAAAAAAGTTTGACCATTTTTAAGAGGGAAGTCTTGACTTTTGTTACTATTTCCATATTTCTGTTTTGGCAATTAAGTAAAGTAAAGTAAGTAAAGGCCCTCCCGTTGATCATCGATTTGCTCGAGCGGGCCCAGTAACGTCTCCATTGGAGACTTTGTTGTTACTGTGTCTGGCATATCGAATACTCTCGGTAGCTTGCCGGGCTCTCCGAGAGGGGCGGAGGAATCGAACTCGGGTCAGCCATGTTGGCTGCGTGCAAGGCAGACGCCCTACCCGCTGTGCTATTAAAATCTTTTTTAGTGTCTCCTTTCCTGGGGAATTCTCTGCATAAGGCCTTAGTTTCTGCGTCTGGGTGGTGCTTCAAATTCTGCACCTAAAAGGGCTTAAAATTTGCAGTGTTGTGATATGCATGGCTTTGGGCTACTTCAGGCCTGGGAAATGTCTTCTTTAGTTGTATTATTTCTCATAAGCTCATTACCAGACATTAACAATGCCCCCTATCTATTTGTATGCCTTCAAAATTTGCTCCCTAGAGATCTCAACTCCTTAATTACTTAAGAGGTCAGTATTCTGTAACTTCTTCATTTTGGCAAAAGGTTGCAGGACCTGATATAAAAGGGTGGGAAATCTCATGTTAACTTAGTATTCAAAGGCCCAGGCAATGGCTTATTGTGTTCCAGATTTCTCAAACTGAATGAGAAATTAGATGTATCAAACGTTACTTAAAAATTTTGGGCTCTGGAAGAGAAAAGCTTTCCCTGACCCAGGAAAGACAGAGTGTTTTAAAAAACAAGAAAATAATAGCCCAAGCATAAACATTTGTCCCTATCTTTTGCATGAGAAGGAGTCTCCTATAAAAGATATCATTTAGTTTTTTTTTTTAATTTTGTTGGATACCTGTAAAGATATGTTTAAAGCTTAATAAGTTTTCTGTGTTGGTTTTCTAAAAGAGAAATTTTAAGTCCCCAATGGTTGATGGGTTCATAGTAAAAGTTTGTTCACTGGATGACAAAGATGGAACTTACTTTACCTGGAGAGATAAATCCAAGTAGAAATTCCACTACATTTCACAACAGTGGAAGTGCTTAAAATAACTTATTGAGGTCCTTTTCCATTAGACAATAGCTAATGGGAAGGGGGCCCGGTTTTCCATATTTTTAGTAAGACTTAACTACTAAACTGATTTTTGATTGAGGCAAAATAATATTTCCACACACTTAAATCATCTGGTGCACTTATAATAAATATAAAAAGTTGATAACATAGTTAACTTTGAGTTCTCTTATTTCAATAAGTCTGTCTTTAAAATAGCATACAATAGGTCTAAGCTGAAGTTCTGCCTAAGGATCTATACTACATGTGAAAAGGGCTATTGGTAAGAGTGAAACACCAAACCTAAAAGTTTTCTGACATATCTCCCTATTTTTAAGGGAATAGATAATATTTTCATACTTCTCTTTATGCCTACTGTTCTTGAATTCTTAGACATTTTAAAGTTGAGTTTGGGTTTTTTAGGACTTTTATAAAGGGTTCTTTATTCTGGCATAAATTAGTTATATGCAAACAGTATCATCCTTCCAGATTTGATCATTTTATTGTTTGTAGCACTGTCCTCCCGATGCTCATTGATTTGCTCGAGTGGACCCAGTAACGTCTCCATCGTGAGACTTGTTGTTACTGTGTTTGGCATATCGAATATGTCATGGGGAGCTTGCCAGGCTTTGCCGTGCGGGCAAGATACTCTCGGTAGCTTGCCAGGCTCTCCGAGAGGGGTGGAGGAATCAAACTCAGGTGTGCTCAGTCAGCTGAGTGCAAAGCAAAAGCCCTACCCACTGTGCTCTCACTCCAGCCCTTATTGTCTGCAAAAATGTCTAAAGCAGACCCTGCATGTGACTGATTGTTTTACACTATGAACAGAATAACTTCTAGAGTGTTCTATTTAATGCCAATGAATTACAAATTTCTCCCAGACTGCTAATAGAAATATCATCTTCTAATCATGTCCTTAAATTTATCCTAATTTTTCCTTAAACTCTTACAATTCAAGTTTGCTGTAGTCTGAGAAACTTTCCTATACATCTGCAACTTATTAGTTCTCTGACATGTTTTTGAGAGGGACTTTCTCTCTCTTATTCTCTCCCTTCCTTTTCTCTTTCTCTCTTTTCTTGTCTTTAATTTCCTTTCTTTCTTTCTTTCTTTCTTTCTTTCTTTCTTTCTTTCTTTCTTTCTTTCTTTCTTTCTTTCTTTCATGAACTTTCCAGTATGAGAGAACGATTCAGTATATGCAAATACATTAATGTTAAATACACCATTAACCAAAGGCAAAAAAATAAATCATACAATCACACCAATAGCTAGAGAAAGCTTTTGGGTTGTTTTTGTTTGTTTTTTCTTTATTTGAACACTATAATTTACAAAGTTGTTTATACCACAGTGTATTCCAACACCAATTCCACCACTTGAGTGACTTCCACTGCACTTGAGTGCAGTATTTCCTCTCTGATATATTATTCTATTAATTCACCTGTGTTGAAATAAAGCATTAATGATGGCTGTAGTGACTCAAAAAGACGTATTAAGCTATACCCTGAATTTCTATAGATAGAAATAAATGATAAATTAGTTTAAAATGAATATATATGTACATATATATGTGTGATACAGGCCACTTTGATGAGACCAGTTGATTGTAGAAGTAAATAAAATTGATTTTTGTAACTAAAATGTTTGAGTCTTAATTTCAAAATGTGATTAAATGTCACATCTTTAGTATATACACTATGATTCTATTTTTTATTTGTTAAAATCTCCTGACAATAGCTTTATTTGTTTGCTTATATGTTATACAAATTACTTACATTCTAAGGCTTAACTTAATGATTACCTTAATTAAGATTTCTGGACAAGAGCATCTTGCTTTCATACATATAATGGATTCAGTTTAGAACAGAATCATATGTAGTCAAAAGAATCATCAGTTCTACCCATGTGTTTTTGCAGACAATGTAAGGCTATTGAGGAAAAAATATTATGCCTTTTACTTCTTTTGTATAACAGCTCTGAGCTTCTGCTGAAGTGAATTCAATTCAATTTCTGAATGGAACATATGCCTGAGCAGAGTTATAAACCCAGATTCCTATTTCTGTTCTTCTACTAAATAACTGTGTGATCTTGGGTAACTCATTTTCAAACCTTTTTACAAAATGAGCTCATTAAATCAGATTATCTCCAAGGTCTCTTTTAGCTCTTCAGTGGTACAATTTTCACTGTAAATATTAGGTAGGAACAGAGTTGAATCCTATGGCATCTTCATAAATTGCCTTTCCCTGAAATCCTCAAAGAATATTCATCAGTCTACTCTAAGCTGAAAACCATGGTTTTGATCTTGAATATTTAGAAGTTTATTATGGATAAATAGCCTCAAACTAGTAAGCTTATTTGAAACTCTGGAAACTACTAGTAGCTGAACCTCTTGGGTTTGCAAAATTGGGCAGTAAATTGTATGACAAGGGGTTTTCTCCTGAGATTTCCTGTGTTTGCTGCTTCTGGCAGCTTGGAATTAGAGTGAGAAAAGCCAGTTTTGTGATACCTTGTTACTGCTGCTCCCAGGTGGAGTTCAGAAGTGTAGACACAATGACAAAGGTGATGAAAACATAATAACAACAAAAGAAGAATTTAATCAAATTTTATCGGCTCTCTAAAAGCTTGCAGTTCTAACTCCACCTGTGCCTTTATTTATTTGTATATTGCATTTGTAAAATGGACTCTCTCCCTGGGGAGGAAGAGGGAGTTATGTAATTACCAGTTGAAAATGACTACATTTATACCAGTGAAGCAAAATGCAGTCTTAGGTTCTAAGTGCAAGTAAATATAATATTAAAGGCAGATATTATAGCTCTTTTTGTTAAAATTCTGAATATCAGACACCAAAACTACCTATAACTTTTTTTCTTCATTTTACCACGTAAATCAGTGTCATTTTGACTCTATTTCCCTCATTAAGTTTGCCCAACCCCCTCAGCAAAGGTCACCTAAAGTTTTGCTCCATCTTTCATTTTTTTATGACCAAATAAAGCAAAAATAGTTTCTTTTTAAAAAATGCCAATTTTATGGCTGTGGTTTTGTGTGCCAGTGTTTGCTGCAGAACAAATGTTTATTCCTTGGGTAATACTTTATCTATGTCTTTATTTTGATTCAAGCCAAAACTGAGTGGTTTTTGTTGTTTCTTAGAGCTATTTCCTAGACTCTTCTTTATTCTCCAAAATGAGGTTTCTACTCAATCTCATTAGCAAATATTTTGGTCCAGGGAAGATCATATCAACTTGATCTGTCTCCGGCTTGTTCTTCTAGATATCCTTGACACCAGTCCCCTGACTGTGTGCTTTTTGCACCTTGGAAATGTTCCCTGACATTCATATCTATATCTCACATGCAGCAGGTTTTAGCTACCAAATTTAACCTTCATATTTGTCCTTCTCTGGATGAAAGCTTTTTTTTTTCCCAAGCATCTAATTAACACTCCTTTCTTTCACTCTCTTTTCCCTGTTGATTTTTGTGTCATGTCATACTCTGGGTTTGAGATACTCACAATTGTTATCTTCTCCATCTATTATGGCTTTTCATCTCCATTGGCAAAGCATGCCCTATAGTTATATTAATTTCAATCATTGTATTTCTGAAACTGTCAGACTGTAACTTACTGCGCCTTTAGTATTTACGTTGTCCTCTATTTCATATATGCTTTTTCTCCAATAAAAAAAGTCATAAAACTTTTGAGAGCAGGGGTTATGTTTTCAATCTTATATTCAGCTTATCATTAGCAGTTTCTTAAAAAAAATTCAATAGACTTTGTTGGTGAAAAGTGGAAAATGGTACAGTAATTTAAAAATTTCCTTTAAAAAGCAAAATGAGTAACAAAACTTACTTAGTCTAGTAAATCTAAAGATACAGTTTTCCATATTTATGGAAATTAAATATAATGAATTTAAATGTTATTGCTATAATTTAAACTGAAAAATAAGTTAACTTTTCCCACACTAAAATAATGTAATACAAATCATCAGAGGAACAAAACTATTGGTATCTCAGTAATATGAATATTAAAGGTACTATGATTAGTTAAAGGAACTAAACTCTAAGTCTAAAAACCATACTTATAACTTCTAGGAAAAAAATAAAAATTATAGAAACTTTTAATATTTTAGTGGTTACCTCTAAACTCTAAATAAAATAGTTGACTGTAAAGGAGAAACAAGAAGAAATTTTTTATATTGCTAGAACTTGTAACATCTTCACTGTCATGGTAATTTTAGGAATACTCTTATGAAAACTCAGAAATATACACTAAAATTGTAGAATTTTATAATATGTATTTTAAAAATTAAGGTAATTAATTGGAATTCTATTTTGTTGTATTATGGAAGTACATAAGTAGAATCAAATGAATGATTTTATTTTTGGGGGGATTAGAAACAGATAAGCACTAGCTCAAGAATATGTAGTCTCTAAAACAAGTTTTATAAATTATGTTATTATATTAACTTTTAAGAAGAAAGTACTAGGATAAAGTGGGCATCTCTCCATTTGTCAAGATAACTTTCTTTGGATTATAAGAAATCATAATTACATGCTTTGGAACCATGCGTGAATAAATATAATAATTCTCTATACTTTCTTGGAAACTGATACCAAATATGTCTAGTATAATGTCTTTCTACTCTATTTTGTTATCTATATATTGTCTTGCTACTATTTCAGTATGATCAAGTTGTTAGTATCTTTATTTTGTAGATGAAAAAGCTGAAACTCAAATGAATTTATTGATTTATCACAGTATAATTCTTAAATATCATAGATTTACAGTAATGGCAATAATAAAAATTAAGAAATCATGTACTCATTTTAAATAATTGAATTCATAAACTGTTACATACAATTAGATACTGAGAAGAGTATCGTTTAAAAATTTTATTTCTAACAACATCAAAAATATGATACATTTAAATCATTCATAAGAAAAATCTAATATAATTTCTTTCTTTTAAATTATATTTCACTCTTTTTCCTTAAAATCAATATATTTAAATCATTTATAACATTATCAATATCCACTTGCATTTTGTTTTTGCAACTTTCAAGTAACTATGACAGTATTTTTAAGTTTGAACATACTAATGTGTAATATTCTACTTCTATGAAAACTATGTAAAAAAACATTTTTTTATATACCCAGTGGTTTTGAGGACTCACTACTGACTTTGTGTTCAAAGGTCACTCCTCATAGTGCACAGGAGAACATGTGGAGTGCCAGAGATCGACTCAGGTTGGCCGCATGCGTGCTACTATACTACTTACAGTACTAACATTCTGGTCACCCAAATGCAGTTTTTATCCACATGATCTAGAGGAAATATATATTATATATATATATGTATACATATATATAATGCCTCTTGGAGAGGAGCCCGGCAAGTTACGAAGAGTATCCTGCCCACAAGGGCAGAGCTTGGCAAGCTTCCCATGGTGTATTCGACATGCCAAAACCAGTAATGATAACACGTCTCATTCCCCTGACAATGAAAGAGCCTCCAATCATTGGGAAGGATGAGTAAGGAGAGGCTGCTAAAATCTCAGGGCTGGGATGAATAGAGGTGTTACTGGCGCTCGCTCAAGTAAATCAACAAACAACAGGATAACTGTGATAGAGTGATACAGTGATGATCTTGAGGAAATAGTAAAGTAAGTCATACTAAGAGTGTAAAGGATGCTGTGATGGAAGTATTCTCAATGGTACAGCATTAACCAGAATAGTACATAAATTTAGAGAATGAACCTAGAGAATTAATATATTTGGATTTCATCAGTAGAATTGATTTAAGTCAAATATTGAGGAGTTGTGATCACAGAGATAGGAAATAACCCAGGACATGTCATAATTTTAATATTTATACCACTTTACAAATTTTAAAAAGTATAAAATGCATATCATAATGCCATTGCTTATTTACTTAGAATAAAATTTAGCAGTTAATGTTCACTATTATTAATGTTAAAATAAACACTGTGAATATGAATTTTGTTTGGTTTTGGGCCACACACAGCAGTGCTAGGAACTTACTCCTGGTCTGGCAAAGATTGGGGGACCATATATGTTGTTTGAGACTAACCAGGTCAGCAATGTGCAAGGCAAAGCCTCGCCAACTGTATTATCTCTATATTCCATGTACATATAATTTTAATATTATTCTCAACTATTGCTTAGAATATAATATCCTTATTATGTTTTCTGGGAATATAAACTTATATTTCATGTAAGTATAGATCAGCAAGATTTTATTACATAATCCCAAATTTCTTCTTCTTGAAATTAGTTAATCTGATTATCAAAGGGAAGTGGAATTAATTTCTGGGGAAATCAATTATTTAAGCAAAAATGAAAAAGAGAAGGAACACAACACATTCGGGGCATAGTTTTTGAGTATAATATAGTAGAATCATTCAAATTAAAGCATTTTTTGTAAAAATAATAAAAGTTTAGACCTTTCTTTTTGAGAAAGAATTTGAAGAGAGAAGTAAGATATATTAGACATAGTATTTGAAGCAAGTGGTAAAACAAATGTCCTTTAATGGGGCTTCAGATTTATTCATTGTTGTTTTTTTTTTTACAAGATCTAGCCTTAGGAAAAATTCATCACTGGTGTATTTTATTTCTCTTGATATTTATGAACATTATACAGTAACCTACTACTGAACCAAGTCCTTGCTCTTACACGTTCATTATCTCTTGGTAACATAGGTACTACTTTCAGATGAGCCATAGATTTAATGGGAGAACTTGAAATGAGATTTCTTCCTAAGTGAGTCCCACCAAGTCCTTAGTCACTTAGCTGTGTCATACAGAAGGGACTCTGACAAGCAGCTCTGTCAACGTGAACAAAGAGTTTTAGATCAAGCCTAGGAACATTACTGTCAAAAATTACAACCTCAGAGTTGACATAAATGTTGACAGCACCATTTTCACTGATAGTGGTATCAGAGCAGATTATGATTCACAAAGGACTGTCCAACAAGTAATGATTTAGATGAAATACTTCCAAATAAGTAAAGAGAGCAGGAAAAAAAGGGGCAAAATATAAAAGTCTCCAGGTTACAAAATATTAGTAAGACAGTATCATACTATAGCAGCAAGCACTTTTTCTTTCTTATAATGCAGGCTTGTCTATAAGAACATATAAAGATTAACACTCTAAAGGAAATCCAGATTTTTCTCTAAGTCTGACCTACCTCTTAATTTAACTTCCTGATGTACACAAACCTATGAGACCATTTAAGTAATGATGGTCATGTATAATCATAAGGCTGGTAGTCATTTTTCTTGGGTACTAGAAAAAGAAATCAGATATCAAGGACATGTTCGGATTCAAATGATATTTTAGTAAAGAGAACTATATAAGTATATGTATCAATTTGTGTTTTCCACATTAGTGATATTATTAAATTATCCAAGTTTTTCTCAATATTACTCAGTAACTCTGATTAACCTGGGTACTATTCTGATATTGATACAAGTTAGTATCTTCTTGAACATCATTGCATAATGTCTTCAATGATTTTCAAGATCACTTTGATAAAGTGTTTTAAACTCATTTAAATGTTAAATGCTTTTCTAATGTAACTCTTAATGATGAGGCAGAAAATTAAGAATGTGGGTTCTTGGATACAGTGAAATATTTGAATTAAGATTAATTGAATTGGGGGGTGGGGAGTTGGGCT
Organism: Sorex fumeus; assembly: GCF_029834395.1. NCBI lineage: Eukaryota > Metazoa > Chordata > Mammalia > Eulipotyphla > Soricidae > Sorex > Sorex fumeus. Next base: position 42,895,295 of record NW_026606185.1, on the reverse strand, counting down.
ACACACAGTGATACTCGGGGGTTATTTCTGGCTCTTCCCTCAGGAGTTACTTCTGTTGGGGATAGGGGACCTTAAGAGGTGCAAGGGATTGAACCCAGGTAGGAGGTATGCAAGGCAAATGCCTAACCCACTGCACTTTCTCATTGGGTTCAGATAAATTGAATTATTTTGTGTAACAAAATATCTGTGAATCACAGAACTTAATTTATGCCTATATATTCTACTCTATTTACTTTTAAAGAAAAATTACCTCTTACTAATATTCTAAGAAAAAATATTTGAGAATTCATTCCATTGGTATATTTATATATCCTGTATCTAATTACCTTGGGATAACTCTTTAGAGTGTAATATTAAATGAGTCCAAATTAAAAATATATTTGTCCTTTAAACCTCAATATCCTTGGTTTGCTTCTAAATGTCCTGTTAAGTATTATGAATGACATTCTGAAAATATTGTGTTAATAGTAGCATCTTACATTACATGATAGGGTCTATATACTTACCTTTAACAATTCCTTTGATTTGGGGAGAGAGGGGTGTGGACACACCTGGTGGTATATTATAGTTATTCTGGACTCTGAGCTTGGAGACTGCACTAAAAAGTGCTTGGAAACATGGACCAGTTATGTAAAGCAAATACCTTAACTACTTTTATACCATATTTCTAGACAGTACCATTCATTTGGTATTAAACTTTTTATGAAGATAGTACATTTTGTGCATCATTATTTGCTTTCATATCTGAGTACGATAGTCGGGATATGAAAACTAACACAAAATTGAATTTTCAATGCAGAAATGGATTGCGGCTTCCTTTAGTCCATTAAGAAACAGAAATTTAAAAAATATGGAAATAGGTAGAAAAGTAGAATTCAAGAATGCGAAATACATAAATAGCCATTATATATATAAATAATATTGACCTGAAAATAAAATTTCCTGACCTGAAATCAACACAAATTAATTTATTAATAAAATACAATTGTATTTATATTCATATGAATATTCATATGAATATTCATAAAAAGAAAACATGAAATGAGACGAGCATCCATTCAATGTGAAACTGCTAATATTATTTAGGGATGAACAATTTTCTTTCAGCTTTCTACTAAAACATTGTGGACCTGGAGAGATAGTAACTCTGGTAAGGCACTTCTTTACATGCAGTCCACCTAGGTTTATTTCTTGGCATATTCTGGGCACAATATATGGTCCAGATGATCTCAGTCATCTGTGCATATGGAGACAAAACAAGGGTAAGTACTGCATCAGCCAATTACAAACCCCTGTTTGTAGACTAAAATACTCATTAAGAAATTGTGAGGGGGAGGAAAGCAGCTAAAAGACCAGACCAGACAGGACTAGTACAGCAGTGGAGTGTCATGGCTCCTTTGATGATGGAGATGTGCAGTGACATTTATGTCAAAATTATTAAGTTTAATACTATTGTAATCAAATTACCTGTCTACATATTTTATTTTTTATTTTTATTCATTTATTTTTTAATGTAGGAATACTGCTATTTTTTCAGCCACTGATTAGGCTGATTGAATTGTCCATGGTGTCCACCTTGCTTTTTTTTCTCATTTTTTTATAATCTTATTTATTGAATCACCATGAGAGCAGTTAAAAAGCTTTTGGGTTTAAGTCTCGGTCATACACCCGTACCTTCACCAGTGTCCATCCTCCACCACCAAAAACCCCGGTATACCTTCATTTCACAGCCTCCCGCTACCTGTGGTGCAGATGATTTCCACATTACTCTTTCTCTACGTTGATTACATTCAATATTTTGACACCAGACCCACCATTATTATTTGGGATTTTATGCCAACACTCAGATCTGCCTAAAAGGCAACAGTAGACAATCTGTTTTCTATTGCTGGTTATGAATAACATATGATGTCGCACGGCTGCAGTAATGGCCAAGTGATTTTGAAATTCAGAAATTTTAACAGTTAAATCTGGAGGGATTTCTTGCCAAAAACTGCTGGGTTCCGAGATTTGTTCCTGAGTCTCTGGGATCATGGCATTAAGGAGCTTTATCAGGAGCCAGAGAGGCCATTCGTGGGGGCAACTCAGGGTCTCGTTGGGGAGGAAAGGGCCGGCTCCACTCCCATCCCGTATGGCCTCGTGTATCTCATCACTGTGGACCCAAACCTGACTGTCCAATGGCCTTTGGAAGATGGCGGCCACCGAGTCACCTAGGAGGAGCAGGTAGAGGGACAGCACCCTTTCCTCACTGGGGTGGCCTGGCGACAGTGAACTACTGTGTGGTCCAGACACATTTCTACCAAAAGCCTCTGAGGTTTCGAGATTTGTTTCTGAGACTCTGGGTACATGGCCGTTAAGCAGTTCGATCAGGAACCAGAGAGGCCATGCCTCCAATTATATAGCTGAGCCCGAGGTGGTTTGTGGGTGTGTCTCCCACATACCTAACTTTTGGCCGTTTATTTTCTTGGCAAACTTTACCCCAAGTTTTTGGGGTCTGGCCAAAGGCATAGCAGCAATTTTGGGGTATCTGGAAGTTTGAAAGTTGCCATCAGGCTGCTGATGAGCTTGCCTCACAGGTATAGATTGACCTACTGGCAGCACCATACCCCCCTACATATTTTAATACATTCTCCAAATTTAAAAGGCTTTTAATTAACTTTCACGTATAAGTAGATTTCAGTTCTGACTAGAAACTGTGTGTTTCAATCATCCTAACCCAAATAAGAACGTCTTTTAAATTTCTTCCTGGAACTTGCTTTCTTGGAAATTTATATCTCTTTGCAAAAAAAAAAAAATCAGTTAGACTATGTTTAAAAATTCATTATCATTTATTGCAGCTGTTTTTCTTTAGAAAAATATTTTTTATATTTTATATAAAATGAAGCATATTATAAGGTAAAGAAAATTAAATGAAAAACATTTAAAACAAGCACAAAACCTTACCATCCAAGATAATAATAGTCAATATATTTCAACATTTCCTTCTTGTATGTAAAATATCTTTTGGAAAATATTTAATAATAATTACAAAGTAGTCCATAATAAAGATAATATTAAGCTTTAGATTATGTAATGTTGCTTTAACCTTATTAATTTGGTTCAGCAGCAGTGATTTACTTGGTCCTACTGAGCATGTTCAGCACAATTATGCTTATCTAAGAAAATATGCTGGAGAATGCAAGATAGAAATCTGAGTTGATAATGTATCCCGAATATTTAGAACTATTTAATATTATGAATAATAATAGCAATAATAATATATTAATATTCATATTTGTCAGAACTTACTTTGAATGATTTAGATTGATCTATATTTCAAAACTGTATTTCATTTGAAAAAACAGAGAGGCATTTTGCCTAGAGTTAGTAATTAAAATAACCCAAGCAATATATACAAATATTTCCTACAGAAATAAATACTGTTTATTATAGCACAATTCAAGTATTTTTGCTGATTATCACTTATTTTGTCTCAATTCAGTGAACTAGAAAAATATTAAAAATGGAACTAGTGCTATCGCAATAAAGTAATGAATTTTGTGCCCATCAATGCAAATTTTATATAACAGATAAAATTTTGGAAATTTTGACAATTTAAAAATAATTCCTCAGACTGTATTTCTTGACAAGAGGAAATAAATTATCCAATTCTACATGGCCCATAAACCACCACAGCTAACAACTCTTATTAATTCCCTTTTTATTTTTAATTTTGATATTTTTTTTTAACCAGACCTGGCAACGCTCAGGGATAACTCCTGCCTTAGCACTCAGTCATTCCTGTAGGTATTCTGGGGACCATATGGGACCTCATTGATCAAACTCAGGTCAACCATGTGCAAGACCATCACTGTCACTCTCCTCCTGTTGTTCATCAATATGCTCGAGTGGGCCCAGTAACGTCTCCATTGTGACACTTATTACTGTGTTTGGCATATCAAATATGTCACCAGTAGCTTGCCAGGCTTTGCCATGAGGGCAAGAAACTCGTAGTAGCTTGCCGTGCTCTCCAAGAGGGTTGGAGGACTCGAACCTGGGTGGTCTGGTCAGCCGTGTGCAAGGCAAATGCCCTACCCGCTGTGCTATTGCTCCAGTCCTATGTGCGAGACAAACCTCTGAATTTACTTTTCCAGCTTAAATATCACTGTAGAGAGATAATACAGTGTGTAGGGCACTTGCCTTGTATGCTACCAACTAGAGTTCAATCTCTGGAACTACGCAAAGTCTCCAAAGCATCCCTGTCCACAGTGCCACGCAGAAGCCCTGAGCAGTAACAGGGAGAGCCCTCAAACAAAGCAAAGCAAATGAATTTTTCATGGAACTGCACATTTGTGGTGGTTGCACTGGAAGGTGAGGATCATAGAAACCTAGACTGACTGTGCTCTGACATAGTTGAGAGTCACTGTGTCACTGTATCACTGTCACCCCGTTGTTTGTTGATTTACTCAAGCAGGTGCCAGTAACGTCTCTATACCTCCCAGCCTGAGATTTTAGCAGCCTCTCCTTACTCATCTTTCCCAACAATTGGAAGCTCTTTTAGGGTCAGGGGAATGAGACCTGTCAGCGTTACTGTTTTGGCATATTGAATATGCCACAGAGAGTTTGTGGGCAGGATACTCTCCATATCTTGCCAGACTCAAATATATATATATATATATACACACACATATATATATATATTTCTCTATGATTTTATTGCCTACTCTCCGAACCCTATCAAACATTTTGTGGTAATTTTGGAAAATTGGTTGGAAGTGTTTTATGATGTGTTGTGTGGCAGCAGTTGGGTAGTGGAGATGGGCTGCTGGGGCTGGGTCCCTTGGTGAATGGAGGGCTCTCGCCTGCCCCACTCTGGAGTGCCCTGAGTGAAAACAGCCTGCCCGGGACTCCTTGCGGAGTCTGCTTCTCCCCTGACTCCTTGGTAGTCTGCTAGTGGGAAACCCTTGACTCCGATCTTTTGCCTTCTCCTGTCCCGGAACCCGGCAAGTCCTCATCATGTGTGAGTGCATCTCCATCCACGTTGGCCAAGCTGGTGTCGAGATTGGCAATGCCTGCTGGGAGAAAAACGGCATCCAGCATGATGGCCAGATGTCCAGTGACAAGACCATTGGGGGAGGAGACTCCTTCAACACCTTCTTCAGTGAAATATGTGCTGGCAGGCGTGTGACCAGGCACGTAGTTGAGAATATTTGGCTTTAATTAGCTTCAATTCTAGACATTTTTAAAAGGCATGGTCTGGATTGAAGGCATTTCTTTATTAAAAGACTTTCAGCAGTCTCGGACCTAGAAAATACTTACAATAAACTACCAGCCAAGTCACCTCTGCTCTTCTTACTGAAATACTGGTTTGGGTTGTTTGTTTGCTTGTTTAATTAAAAAAAAAATCCTGTGGGCCTTGTCTTGTCCTTTTTCACTTACTAATACTTTTGGGAGAACAAGAAAACTCTTCTATTCAGTACTCGATTGGTGAGAATATTTACCCAGGAATGCAGTGGATGCCCTGGTAGCCAAAAGAAAATAAAGTCAAATACTGTTCTTCAAAATGCTACTTTTGTCTGAAGAACTCAGATTCCTGGGGGTAGCTGCCATGTTGTGTTGATTTTCTAGGTGCAGAATTTTCTCAGGGCTGTGGAGAGTGTTAAAAGCAGCAATTGATGGGGGGATAGTTTGACTACCACAAGTGAATGCCTTAATTGGGGGATCAGGTGCTCATACAAAGTGTGCACAGAGGTGTAGATGTGTACTGGCTTACAGAGGAGAGTGGAAGGTCACACTCAGGAACCCAAATAACAATCTCTAAAATACTCTTCTATAAAAACCAGCTCCCGGAAGAGAACAGTGCAGTCTCCTGCCCCCATGCCTGGCTGTCCTCGCCCCTTGGAGGGGAGCGGGTTGAGCTTTCCTCCCCGCCCCGACTAGGGCTCCGGCAGCAGAAGACCTCCAGGACCAGCCACCACCATGCTGAGACCACTCTCCGCACACATGAAGGTACTGGCAGAGGGACAAAGCCACGCGGATTCCGGGGCCGAGATCTCCAAGCCAACTCGGATTGGGGCTGAGCATCCTCCACCCAGATCCTCCAAATTCCAGTAGGCAGGGGTCACACCCACCAACTGGCCCCCTGGCGCCGTGTAATCCCATCAACGGCCAAGACTCAGATACTATAAAAACCAGCTCCTGGAACCGTGCGGCCGCAACATCTTATTATGTCATCTTATTATCCCATTCCTAATTTGGACAAACTGGCAGGCTGCCAAATGTAACCTACCCACACGGCAGAGTCTGGCAAACACCCCGTGGCGTACCCAATATGCCAAATATCAGTAACAATGATGGGTCTCATTCTCCTAAAGAGCCTTGAATATAATCTCAGGGCTAGGATGAAAGAGACGTTACTGGGGCCTGTTCGAGGCAATCGACAAATAACAGGATGATTTGTGATTTTGTGTGAAAATACTCTTCAGAAATGTTATCCTATGACAACTAGATTTGACAAGTTTAAACATAGTTCTTTATGTACCAGATGACCAATCACACATGATCACCTGAAATTTATGTGTCATTTATATTGATATTTTTGTTTCATCATTAAGAATACTATGCCATTAACATTCTTGCTATCATCATACTTGTGGTTGTTACCATAATCATCACTAGTTCTCAGTTTCTAACTTTAATAAATCTTTAAAAAGAGAGACGTATTTAAATTAGAAAACAGCACAAATGTGAAAATAGCTTTCAAGATTTAATCAAAAGAAAAATATAATGAGAACCTATAACAATGTGGAGAGGAGACAAAAAGGATTTTGTTGATTATTTGAGTGGATTTAACCTAAATAGCACTGCACTGTCCTGTCCTCCCATTGCTCAACAATTTGCTTGAGTGGGCATCAGTAACTTCTCCATTGTGAGATTTGCTGTTACTGTTTTTGGCATATCAAATATGCCACGGGGAGTTCGCCAGGCTCTGCCGTGCAGGCGGGATACTCTCAGTAGTTTTCTGGGCACTCCAAGAGGGACGGAGGAATTGAACCCAGGTCAGCCACATGCAAGGAAAACACCCTATCCACCGTGCTATTGCTCCACCCTAAATAACTTTCTCATTTTTAAAAGTTGGATTTTTATTTTAATATACTTAAGTGGATACACACATCTTATGTAACTGGTGCATATGGTCCTATTAATATATTCTATTAATATTAAATAATACCTAGGAGCTATCAGGGACTTTGTTTTTAATGAGTAAAATTAACATCATAATTTTTTAAAATTTATTTATCGAATCATGATGAGAACATTTATAAAGCTTTCAGGTTTAAGTTTCAGTCATACAATGATCAAACATCCATCCCTTCACCAGTGCATATTTTCCACCACCAAGAACCCCAATATACCCCCCATCTCACCCCGCTCTGTGCCTGTGAGGCAGATGATTTCCACTTAACTTTCTCTCTACTTTTATTGCATTCATTATTTCAACAAAAAATGCACCATTATTATTTGCAATTCCCCCCCAACAATCAAACCTGCTGAAAAGGTATCATGAAATAATTTGTTTCCTATTGTTGGTTATGAAGACCATAAGATATCGTACAGCCGTGGTAGCGGCCATGCAATTTTGGATTTCTGATATTTTGGATTTCTGATATTTACTAATTAAGTCTGGAGGGATTTCTGCCAAAAGGCAAATAGTTCCAAGATTGGTTTGTGTGCCTCTGTTTCCATGTCCATGCTGGAGAGCCGCTCGTGGGGGCAACTCGTGGTTTCAGCAGGGCAAGAAGGACATGCCGGTTCCGTCACCCGTCCCATGAGGCTACAGTTGCCCCATCACCTCAGGCTCATACCAGGCCATCCAACGAGCTCTGAGGCGGTGGCCACCATGTCGCTTGCGGGTGGGGGGGATGGTGGAAGAGAGACAGACACCCTTTCCCTCCCGGGGGCTCATGGTGCCATACCTTAATGCGTAGTCCATTCACATTTCTGCCAGAAGATGCTGGGTTCCAAAGTAGGTCTGTGTGCCTCTGGGGCCATGGCCGTGATGGAGTGCTGCTCATAGGGGACAACTCGTGGTCTCAGCAGGGCAAGAAGGACATGCTGGTTTTGTCCCTCATCTATCAGGGACTTTTTTTTTGCAGAATTATTTTGTCATCCGTTTTGAGTGTCAAAAAGTTAATTTTAAAGAAACAAATATGGGAGCTTGAGTAAGAACATAGCAGTAGGTTGCTTCCCTTGCACACAGCCAACATACATTTTATTCTCAGCATGCTATAAGGTCACCTGAGATGGCTAGAAGTGACACCTGATACAGAGTCGAGAATAAGCCCTAAGCACAACAAATTGTGCCCCACCCCCCAAAAAATATATATTCAAATGTGTGTACAAACTAGCAGTATTTTGAGACATTAATTGTATTTATTTTCATACACTGTTTTTTCTTTTTTTTTCAAGCAGCAGCGCTTTCAAAAGCTCTCTCTCCCTCTCTCTCTTTCTCACTCTTTCTCTCTCACACACACACACACACACACTCGTTGAGAAAAAATACTTGTTCTTTAGGCAGTGATCTATTTTCCTAATTTCTCAACCATATTTTTTGAAATGGATGTCTCATGTTGCTTTCTTTTCTTACAATTTATTTATTTTTATAATGTGCATGAGACTATTAAATATTCAAATAGGACCTTACAGTCATTGGTATTTTCCAAATAATCTTGTCCTGTTCTGTGTTTTTCCTTATTGTTCTATTTATGACATATTTGATCTATAAGCTCTGATTTTATTTGGTCAAATTTATTAATTTTTGTGGGGTGGAGTGATTTATATTTTTTATACCAAGTTGAAAAGGAATTTTCCCATATTGAAGTCTTGGAGAGTTTCAGATATTTTATTTTATATTATCATCCAAGAGATTTATTGATTTTTATTTCTCATTTAAATCTAAAAATCAATCAGAAATTGATTTTTGTATAGGGTGAAAAGTAAATGTCATGACAATTTTTTTCATGCTGATATCTAATTATTCCAGCATCATTTATTGGAACATTGAACGTCCTCATTGTTTTAAGAGCCACCATTTCCCTAAGTCACATGTTAGATGTCTGTTTGTGAGGTTTCTATTTAAATGTTAAAAGAAAATTATTCTTTGCAGTTTCAAGTTGCAAGAGCATTAATAGCCATGCTTTAGACTTTTTTAAGTGTTACTGCTCTAAACTCACTATCATAATGCCACTGATGTCTCATTTATTTTAATTTTTGTTGTATACATACTAGGTGTTCAATGTGTTAATTAATTGCATAAATGAATGAAGGACTGAAGGAATGAGTTCCAAGCAAGGATTGAGTTACCAGCAACCTGGCACTAGGCCTGGATTGCACAATTGAAACCAAAAAAAGTAATATTTGACTGCAAAGTTAAAAAGCAGGAAAAGAACAGGTGACCAAGGTGGCAAATGGAAGGGAACAGGAAAAGCAATATAAGTAGTCAGTTAGAACCTGGAAGCCTCCATAGATCAGCATCCAGATAGAGAAATGTCTAAGTCGCTTTCATTTTGTTTCTCATCTATGGCTATGCCAATCCAGTGAATCTTACTTATATAGACTTTAGCTAATTCTTAATATTAGGTAAAGCATGCTTCTTAAAATTTTTGTTGTTGATATTAGATAATATCTCCATGATATTCTCTGTTTTGTAATTTCTATATGCATTTTTAAACTTTTTAAAATTAACTTAACATCCATAGGTGCACAAACTTACTGCTCAGATTTAGACTGTTATTTCAATGCTGTAAAATAATAAGACCGGATGTATGGTTTTATAAATAGCATGTTTGTTTTAGTCATACAGTGCAATGTTAAAAAACAAATAGAATAAATTTTAAGAACTGTTATTTTTAAATATGAGTAACTATGAGAGTCATTCTAATTCAGTTCTATAATATAGTTCCTTGTTATTAACTTTTTATTATTTATAATAGTTTATCTTGTTTGTTTAATGCTTTATGGTATGTCAGACATTCTATTTGCAATATTACTTAAATATTTTAAATATAGGATTATATTTTTTCGTTTATAGAAAATATTTTTCCAGGTACCTGGTTGTATCAGACTAGAGAAAATTTAGTATGATTTTATGAGCTAGGATATTAGAAACTGGGGCAAGCTTTGCTTTACAGAAAAAAAAATACACAATTAGACAAGTGATCACTGCATATTAAAATATCTAAAAGTGAGATATATATGAAATAAAATTGTTTATCTAAAAGTGAGTTTTCCATTTCAAAGGGAAAAAGTCTCTGATGATTCCCATTCAGATAAAAAGACATTAGAAAATTCTGGCAAATTGAAGTCCCAATAGAGAACTATTATTTACTAGTAAATGAATCAGAAAGGAAAACCAATGAGTCAATAACCGTGGTTCAAATTACACTGAAAAGTGTTTGCTTGTTTTTCTTCAATATTACACTGCAAAATTAGATGTTTGCCAGAAAATGAATGTGTAAAACAGTAGAAAATTGTCAGTAAAAAATTAATTATAATAAAAGAAGATATAATGATAATATTACAACTTTATAGATATATTCTATTTTAATCTTAGTTATAGATGCATATATCTTGAGGGTTTATACATATATATGAATATATATATACATATATGTATACATAATAAGGTTAAAAGGCTAGTGTCAAAGTTAAAGTGCTTTCTTTGCACTTGGCCAACCTCTAGTACTGAATATTTTCAAGTAGATTTCAAAATATATGGCAACCTATTTTTTTAAAGAATAAAAAAATCATGAAATATAAATAAGTGGCTGGAGCATTTGCCTTGCGCACAGCCAGCCTGGCCGAGCCAAGTTCGATTCCTCCAGCCCTCTAGGAGAGCTCAGCAAGCTACCGAGATTATCTCGTCTGGCAGGCTACCTGTGATGTATTCAATATGCCAAACTCAGAAACAACAAGTCTCAAAAATGGAGATGTTACTGGGCCCGCTCGAGCAAATCGATGAACAATGGGAGGACAGTGTTTGTTTTGTTTTTTGAAATATAAATAAAAATATTTTTATATGGAATTGGAAAGATAGTATAATGCTTAAGGTGCTTGCCTTGCACACAGCTGACCTGAATTCAATCTCTAGCACCACATATAGTCCAGTGGTCACTGTCAGGAGTGATCCATAAGCACAGAGGTAGAAACAATCCCTGAGCACCATATAATGGCTAATTTTGAAAGTGTATCATAAAATGTGAAGTAAGGTAAAGGTAAGGTAAAGGCCCTCCCATTGATCGTCGATTTGCTCGAGTGGGCCCAGTAACGTCTCCATTGGAGACTTTGTTGTTACTGTGTCTGGCATATCGAGTACTCTCGGTAGCTTGCCGGGCTCTCCGAGAGGGGCGGAGGAATCGAACTCGGGTCGGCCATGTTGGCCGCGTGTAAGGCGAATGCCCTACCCGCTGTGCTACAGCTGGAGCGATAGCACAGCGGTAGGGCGTTCGCCTTACACGCGGCCAACATGGCCGACCCGAGTTCGATTCCTCCGCCCCTCTCGGAGAGCCCGGCAAGCTACCGAGAGTACTCGATATGCCAGACACAGTAACAACAAAGTCTCCAATGGAGACGTTACTGGGCCCGCTCGAGCAAAATGTGAAGTAATGTTTAGAAAATATCCTCAAATATTTTTAAACTTCAAAAAAATCTACAAATTATTGTTAAATATTTGAAACATAAAACTGAGTAAAGAGAACTATATGGACAAAAGAGATTAGAATTTCTTAAAAATTACTATCAGTAATTAGTTTGTAAAAATCACAGTCACTCAAAATAAAAAAAACTTAGAAGTAATTGTATAAATTTGTACACTGTATGACTGTATCACTATCTTCCAGTTGTTCATAGATTTCCTCTAGCAGGCACCAATAACATCTCCATTTGTCCTAGCCCTGAGATTTTAGCATGTGCCACATTGGAGGATCTTCCAAGGTCAGGGGAATGAGACCCATCATTGTTACTGTGTTTTGGCATATCAAAAACGCCTCGGAGAGCTTGCCAGACTCTGCCATGCTGGCAGGATACTCTAGGTAGCCTGCAGGGTCCTCTGAGAGCGAGAACTAGATAATAAGAGGTCTTGAGCATGGTTGTGGCTGGGTTCTTCTGCTGTCACGGCTCTGCTCGAGTCAGTGAGGGAAACTCAACCCTCCCCCTCTCCAAGGGGCCCCCATGAGGATAGCCAGGCGTGGGGGCAGGAGACTCTGTGTTGTTCTCTTCTGGGAACTTAGTTTTATAGTCTCTGAATCTTAGCATTGATGGGAGTACACGGCACCGGGGGCAGTTGGGGGTGTAACTGGCCACTGGAAGATGGAAGATCTGGGTGGATGAGGCCCAGTCTCGATCCGAGTAGGCTATGAGGTCTCTGCCCTGGGTACTGCACATCTGGGTTTGTCTGCTGGTTCCTTCATACATGAGGCTTGTCCGAGCATGTGGAGAGTGGTATTAAGCAATCTACAAATTTGTTATAAAATTATTTACAAAAAGATTATTCAAGTTTTTTTTATTGAGTGAAAGAAAGATGTATTTAAAGGAATTAAAAAATTGAAACAAAATATCGTTAAAATTTTATCAGCAAGATTCAATCTCTTGATCACTTGACTTCCCTTTACTCATGGATTCACTAGAGTCTCACCAATAGCGTCTATATTCATCCCAGTCGCGTGCTAGTATAACCCAACAGCATCTGTTCTTTCTAGGAACATGAAGAGCCTCAAACCTATCGTTCAGAATCTTGACAAAGAAGTCTGACCATCTTGTAGGTAGGTGGCCACACGGTCTTTTGATGTTCCATGGAATCCAGTCAGTAATGGCTCTAGTCTACAAATCTCATTACGAGTCCAGCCCATCTGATTTTCGATGCCTTGGCAAATGAGACAGCATCCCTGATTCTTGACCGTCAATGGGGGTTGGAACTCTGGATTCTTTCTCCCATTTGAGTGAAACATGATACTCCAAGCGTAGTTCTTTTGATTCCTCTTTGGGACACTCCAATAGCATTCTCATCCTGTCTGCGTACGGCCCAGGTCTCTGAGGCATATGCTAATGCAGGAAGAACAGTGGAGTCGACGAGATGTGCCCTGAGCTGGAGGTTCTTCATCCTCTTAGCTATTTCTTCGATGTTCTTGAAGGCGTTCCAAGCCACTCTCTTCCTCCTACGCAACTTAGGTGCCAGGTCATTCATCATGTTGACTTCTTGACCTAGGTACGCATAACTGTGCATTCGGAGATGGTCATTCTATTGAGAGTGAATGGAACATCAGGAACAAGACTGTTTCTCATGAACATCATCTTTGTGAGATTCAGCTGTAGTCTCAATTTTTCACACTCACAGTCGAAGTCAGCCAGCATTTGTGCCGCTTGGCTAATGTTATTAGAACGATGCCATCAGCAAAGCAGAGGTGGTGTAGTTGCCGACTGTCTATCTACACTCCCGTTCCTTCCCATTGCAGTTGTCACATGACGTTCTCGAGGGTGGCACTGAAGAGTTTCAGTGAAATTGCACACCATACTGAACCCCTCTCTTGACATGGATGATCACTTCTTTGTAGAATGGTGAGATCCTGGTAGTGAATCCATAATACAGCTCCCGGAGGATCCTGATGTATTGAGTATGAATGCCCTGATTGGTTGGGGCATCAATGACTACTTCTGTCTCAACAGAATCAAAGGCCTTCTTTAAATCAATGAATGTTAGACAGAAGGGCATTTTGAACTCCCGAGAAACCTCAAACGGCTTGGTTATCCTGTGGATATGATTGATCATGCTGACTCCTTTGTGGAACCTCGCTTGCTCGCATGGTTGTCCTTCATCTAGTGTTCTATTCAGGATGACTCGAGTGAACAGCTTGTAGACAACAGACAACAGGCAGATCAGGCGATAGTTGCCAATGTTGTGGATGTCTCCCTTCTTGTACAGTAGTACAGTCCTGCTGGTTTTCCACGGGGACAGAACCTTGCATTTGGTATGTGGGCAGGTGGACGTGGCTATCAAAAAGATCCAATTAGAAATCATGGATAATCTTCTCCATTGCCCTTCTGTGGTAGATGTGAGAGATCCATCAGGATGTCAGAGGGCAGTCATCTTGGTCTTGTAGTTGGCGAAAGACAGGCAGGCATTGTGAATGCCTTTCCTGGCTTCTGCCACATCTGCCAGCACTGCTTCTCTTCTTTCTTTGAGGTCTTTTTTTTTTTATCGCATCTCTGCACTGCTTTGCAAGCTCAGACATTTTTCCTGTGGTTGCCTGAGGCTTGTATGAAGCCACGTTGGCAAATAAGCTCAAGAGTTTTTGAAGACAGGCAATTTTTTGTGACTATCTCTCTTTTGGCCTGCTCCTACCAACCACAGGTGACAAGGAGCTTAAAACCAGGAACCCCACCCTATGCTGCCCTGTCTATTTCCACCAACTGCCCGTGACCCAGGGATTGGATTATGCACAGAAGACCCACCCTACCAGTACCAGATAAATACCTCACTGCAGACCTCTACTACCTCCACTACCCAGCCACTGCTATGCTCCAGGATTCTTTCTAGACCGCACAGCTCTAAATCGGCCACACAACACATTATAAGACACTTAATACCCATTGTCCAGGATTGCTGCACCATCTTTGATAGGGTTCAAATATGGTTTGAACCATGGAATACCTACAAGGGCTATTAGAGGCTGCCCCAAAAGACTCTATCCTTCTCAGAGAGCTGGCAAGCTACCAAAAGTATCACACCTACACAGCAGAGCCTGGCAAGCTATCCATGGTGTATTCGATATGCCAAAACCAGTAAATACAATGGGTCTCATTCCCCTGACCCTAAAGGAGTCAGCAAGATTCAATAAAAAAGTTAAAAAAATATATTAGCAGAAAATAATTAACAAAAAATGGAGTATTAATTTCTACATATGAAGAAAATAGAATCTTTTCCATACAAACCAATGTTTGACATATTACATGAGAATAAAGACATTTTCAAAAACCAACAATATGTATTTTATTCTACTATTTCAAACTTTATCCATTTGTGTCATTTCTTGAAATTCACTGCTGTGTAGTGGGGGAATTGCACAGGGGTTAAAAAGCTTGTCTTACAGGTGAGCTAACATGATTTGGTTCCCAGCACTGGATGTTTCCCTTCACATTATAAGATGTATTCCCAAGTACAGAGCCATGAGTTTTTCATTTTTTTCACAAAGATATGTGTTTCTGTTATACTTTTTTCATATAGATAACAGAAACAGAGAGTTTAAAAAGTGAAGAAAAATTCCAGGAAGTTATCATTGCAACAGGATTTCTATTTGACCAGATCAAGAGGATAGTAGTTATTTATTTTATTTTATTTTTTGATTGCTTTGTTTTTGTTTTGGGGCCACACTAGGTAATGCTTAGGGGTAACTCTTGGCTCTGCATTCAGAAGTCATTTACAGAGGGTGCTCTGGGATCGTTTGGTATGCTGCGAATTGAACCCATGTGGGTATCATGCAAGGCAAGTGAGCTTCTCTGGGTATTATCCCCCTAGCCCCGAGAATAATAGAGTTCTGAAAGAAATATCTTTGAGAATAATTGTAAACTCAATTAAATTAATGATGAAAGGTTTGGAGAAAAAGAAAACAAATTGTGCAAGAAAAGAAAATAATGAGGAACTTCAATAAAATAAAATAAAATAAACTCGAAAATGAATGTCAAAAGAGAATATATAAATCCAGTTACAACAGTTGCTGCTGCTGTGAACATTTACATAGCCTTGATTATTTAAAATCGATTTATTGATTTCTTACTAACTGAATCACCCTCTTGACAGTGTTTCTCAGCTCTGACTGAATGTTCGAATCTCTGTGGAGCTCTGAAGAGCAACAATACCTTAACTCCCTCAGATCTACTAAATTAGAATTCTGGTGATAACACTCAGGCTTGAGCATTCTTCAACAGTCCCATGTGACTCTGATGTGCTGTTGGATTTGAGAAATGTTGCTATTATCCAAACATAAAATAGTTAATCATGGTTTTAGAAAACAAAGGAAGTGCTATCAGTATAGGAACAGGAGCTGGAAAGGTAAAAAATGTGAAGGTGAAGGAAGGGAGCTTGAGATGTTAACATTCTCAGTTGAAATAGTGGTAAAATAAGAGATACTATGTGTTGTCATTAAATCAAAACATAATATTCCATATCCTTACAATAATTAAAAGAGACAAAGAGAACCACGGAAGTAAAGGAGGGAAAAGGAGTTATAAATTAACTTTTATCCAAAACTAAATTAAATAGTAATTCAAAACTTTATCTATAAATAGTGATTGAGAATGTCTTACAGAAATAGACGTAGCTTTTAGAAAGAAATCATTAAACATTTTAAAGGTACTTTCTTATGGGAATCAAGTTATATAGTAAGCAGAGGTGATAAAGACACTTGACATGCCCTCAAAAAACAGTAAAACATTTCATTTTTAAATTTTACTAATGTATTTTAAACAAATGCATTAGAAATGTTGGAAATAAGTATCCTGGAAGAAAACTATGAATATTTGGAAAATAATATAAATATCTTATATTTTTCTTTCATTTATCATAATAGGAGTTCCTCAGGTGTACCTCAAATATTATTTTCACCCCAAATGAAATACTGAATACAAATAATTTCAAAGTAGTTTTAAACAAATTTTTGGTGGGTTTTTAAATAAATCACATGCCGTACTTATTTATATAATAAAGGTGGGCATGTAAATTGGCATATAGTAATGATGATCTATTATCAGGCTCTTGTCAGTTTTATTTAAGAACACATCAGTAGAGTTTCTTGTTGGGAAACAGTTTTCTAAGAGAAATTTATGTGTTACTATGGAGTTTATTAAATTGACTATATTTTTTCTAGACTAACTGTTAAAGAATGTTTATACAAAACAACTTTTGAAGATACAGTGTCTTCCTTCAGAGCAAAGGACAGGTTTGCTGATGTCACTGGAAGACACAGGGACTCCCTCTAGAGAGGAACTGCCCAATACAATAGATACCATGTGTTCTTTGTAACAAAAGAGAAGGACATCTTGATTTTTACAATGGAGTTGTGCTTCTTAAGCTTAAAATTTCTCTGCTGAGGGGTAACCCATTATATATGTGTGTGTGTGTGTGTGTGTGTGTGTGTGTGTGTGTGTGTGTGTGTCCCTGACCCTCTTTGCAAAATACTGTGAGATCTAGGGCTTGAGGAATAACCACAAGAAGATCAAAACATTTTTTTGTCCTCTCTATGACCAGGATCAAATCTGGGACTTTATACATAAAGCTCCTACCTTACACTGAGCCATGTGCCATACTCAAATGCTTATATAATAATTATGGCTCTTGTTATAAGTAAAAAGTTCTTTTTAAACCTAGGTGTCTCCTGTGAACATCCACATGATAGTTCCAGGTTAAATGTTAGTAATTAAGTAAGTTAAGTCATCACAGTTCTTGACATAGCTTACTAAGGATAAAAGTATTTAGATAACTGTAACCATTTATGGTGTGTTCTGATGCAAAAAAAGTCAACTGGTTTAACATAACAACTTGGTTAAGAACAAATATTTATATAGAAATAATAATGAGAATTATAAAGAATAGTTTTGGGGACATAACTTTATTATGACATGACTCCTTATGGATTTCCCTCTATCTGTATTTTATTATTTTACAACAATGAGATTCTTGTATTCTCTTCATTCTCCCTGAAAAGTCAAATTGGGGTGTCTGGGAAGGGCGTTCAGAATCCTGTCTGATATGCTAAGATTTTTCTAGACTCTTCCAAATATCTTTATCTCTTAGCTGTCAACCTAATAGTCACTTTTCATTCCTTAACCCCTTTAGCTCTCAGTAGCATATTATTTGAATGTCAACATCCTTCTTGTTTGCCCTCTTCCATTTTCTTTCTCACACTCTAGGCATTTCTCTCTGCTGACATTTTTCTCTGGACCAGTACCAGCTTAATTTACACAATAAATTGTATTCCAATTTTTTTAAGTTTTATTTTGTTTTCATAAATTTGTTCACAATAATTTATTACACTCAGTATTCCAATACTAACTCCACTATCACTACACCTTTCCAACATCATTTCAAATATTCCCAACAACCACCAAAATCTGCTGCAATAGCAGGTCCTGAATAATTTATTTTGTATTTTTTGTTCTATTGGGCTGGAGCTATAGCACAGCAAGTAGGGCGTTTGCCTTGCACGCAGCCAACATGGCCGACCTGAGTTCGATTCCTCCGCCCCTCTCAGAGAGCCCGACAAGCTACCGAGAGTATCTCGCCCGCACGGCAGAGCCTGGCAAGCTCCCCGTGAAGTATTCAATCTGCCAAACACAGTAACAACAAGTCTCATGATGGAGACGTTACTGGGCCTGCTCGAGCAAATCGATGAACAACGGGAGGACAGTGAGAGTGACAGTGATTATTTGTTCCGTTAAAAATGTTTGAAAACATTTTCTTCAGAAGAGAATGTGTGGGGACTGGAGCGATAGCACAGCGGGTGGGCATTTGCCTTGCACACAGCAGACCCGGGTTTGATTCTCAGCATCCTATATGGTCCCCCACGCACCACCAGGAGTAATTCCTAGTGCTTGCGCCAGGAGTAACCCCTGTGTATAACTGGTTGTGAACCAAAAAGGAAAAAAAAAGAGTGTGTAAAGATTGTTGTATTTCACCCTAGGGCCATTGAGCCCTTGTATAAGAGATTACTTGTGAGTTCTTAGATATATTTTTGATTGGGATCAATTTTCTTCTACTTTACACCCTATCCAATATGGTGTGCTACTTCTGGTACATCAGTTGTGTGAGTATGAGATGTTGCATGGTATCTAATGCTGCCACCTGCTCTGGGATCACTTGATCACTTGACTTCATGTTAATCGTCGATTTACTCGAGCAGGCGCCAGTAACGTCTCCATTTGTCCCTGTTGCATGCTAGTGTAGCCCAATGGTGTCTGTTTATTCTAGGAACACGAAGAGCCTCAAAGAGATCGTTCAGGGTCTTGATGAAGAAGTCTGACCATCTGGTAGGTGGGCAGCCACGCGGTTTTTTGATGTCCTGTGGAATCCAGTTGGAAACGGCTCTAGTCCAGCGGTCGTCTCCAAATCTCATTATGTGTCGAGCCCATCTGATTTTTGATGCCTTGGCAAACGAGACAGCATCCCTGATTCTTGATCATCAACGGAGGTTGGAACTCCAGATTCTTTCTCTCATTTGAGTGAAAAGTGATGCTCTAAGCATAGCTCTTTCAATTCCTCTTTGGGAGACCCCAATAGCATTGTCATCCTGTTTGCGTAGGGCCTAGGTCTTTGAGGCATATGATAATGCAGGAAGAACAGTGGAATCAAAGAGATGTGCCCGGAGCCAGAGTTTCTTTGTCCTCTTAGCTATTTCTTCGACGCTCTTGAAGGCGTTCCAAGTCGCTCTCTTTCTCCTGCACAACTCAGGTGCCAGGTCATTCATCATGTTGACTTCTTGACCTAGGTACACATAACTGTTGCATTCGGAGATGGTCATTCCATTGAGAGCAAATGGAGCGTCAGGCACAAGGCTGTTTCGCATAAACATTGTCTTCATAAGATTCAGCTGTATTCCGACCTTTCCACACTCACGGTTGAAGTCGGACAGCATTTGTGCCACTTGGCTAATGTTTGGTGTTATTAGAACAACGTTATCAGCAAAGCGGAGGTGGTGTAGTTGCCGATCGTCTATCTTCACTCCTATTTCTTCCCATTCCAGTCGTCGCATGATGTTCTCGAGGGTGGCACTGAAGAGTTTTCAAGAAATGGTATCACCCTGCCGAACCCCTCTCTTGACATCAATGATTACTTCTTTGTAGAATGGTGAGATCCTGGTAGTGAATTCGTAATACAGCTCACAGAGGTTCCTGATGTACTGAGTTTGAATGCCCTGATTGGCTAGGGCTTCAATGACTGCTTCCGTCTCAACAGAATCAAATGCCTTCTTTAAATCAATGAATGTTGGACAGAGCGGCATCTTGAACTCCCGAGAAACCTCAATGGGCTTGGTTATTGTGTGGATATGGTCGATGGTGCTGAATCCTTTTCAGAACCCAGCTTGCTCGCATGGTTGTCCTTCATCTAATGTTCTGCCAATCATATTCAGAACGACTCAAGTGAACAGCTTGTAGACAACAAACAACATGCAGATCAGGCGATAGTTGCCAATATCGTGGATGTCTCCCTTCTTGTACACTAGTACAGTCCTGCTGGTTTTCCACTGGGATGGAACCTTGCATTCAGACAGGTAGCGTGTGAAGAGCTGAGCCAGTGTATTGATGAGTACTGACGGCAGGTTCTTCAGGTGTTCAGGTCTGACCTTGTCTGGGCCCGGTGCTGTTTGTTTCTTAACCGACAAAATGACGTGTCAGATTTCAGAAGGGAGAACACTGGGAATGACATATCCATCCTGTGGAATTTAGTATGTGGTCAGGTGGACATGGCTATTGAAGAAATCTGAGTAGAAGTCATGGATAATCTTCTCCATTGCCCTTCTGGAAGATGTGGTAGATCCATCAGGACATCAGAGGGCAGTCATCTTCGTCTGGTAGTTGGCAAAGGACAGGCGGGTGTTTCGAATGCTTTTCCCGGCTTCTGTTGCATCTACCAGCGCTTCTGCTCTTCTCTGAGGTCTTCCTTGATCGCATCTCTGCACTGCCTTGCAAGCTCTGACGTTCGCTTGTGGTTACAATTGACTGGTTCAGCACCTACATAATTGCATGAGGAACGCCAAGAGAGAGATAGCCACAAAAAAGCCACCTGTCTTCGAAAACTCTTGAGCTTATTTGCCAACGTGGTTTGGCGCATACCTCAGGCAACCGCAAGCGAACTGCTTTGGGAATTCTAAAATTTTAAGTAGGATGATACAGCTGCATTTAATGTAGTTAGATATTGATTTCAGGATCTGGAGGCATCTCTGCAGCTTGTTAACATCTTCTGAGATTTATTTGTGAGTCTCTAGATCATGGTTATTAATGAGCTAATATGACACCAGAGATAGTTTGTGGGCATGACTGCCAGGCTCTAGGAAGCACAGGGAGATGGGGGAAGGCTGTCCATTCCAAACACCTTGAGTATCTGGAGATTTCAGTCACAAACCCGATATAACCTGAGTTTTTCAACAAATTCACTCATGAATGAATCTCAACCTGAGCCTGTGGAGATCAACCATGAGGATGGTGGCAATTGGGTTCAGGTTTTCAGCTGCTAGGACTCTTTTGGGGTGGGTGGGTGATATATATATATATATATATATATATATATATATATATATATCCCTAGAGGAGGAAAGTTTTCCCTGATCCAAGGAGGGCAGTGTATAAGGAAACCAAAATCAATAAATAAATAATGGCTATAACATAGATTTTTGCTCTTTTTCCATGCTGATGAGCCTATCATATAAGGAAGTATTAGCTTCTGCTTTTAAAGACAGATTTAAAGTTAATAGACAAAAGAAGTTTCAAGTCCTCAATATATTCACATAGAAGTTTGATTCTCTCTATGTATGTATGCTCACTGGACGGCATAGATGGAGCTGATTTCATCCTAGGGAGATGAACACAACTAGAAATTTCACTAAGTTTTACAGCAATGGGACTATGTAAGAATAATTATTATTTTAACTCTTCCTATCTATAACCTTCTTTTGTAGTATAAAAATAGTCCTTCTTTTATAGTAGAAATATATTCCTTTTCCTTTGTCTATATATTCTTTCACAGTGAAAGTCACTATCAATTTCTAAGAAACTTAAGATAGAAAACTTAGATCCACAATTGCCTTCTTCCTCTTCATTTCTTTCCTGTAGTTGTTACCAACTTTTACAGATTATATCTCTGAACTACTTCTGAATTCAAAGGTCAATGTCCACTTTTAATCTATGACTTCAATGGCATTCTTTCTTTACACATTTCCCTTTAAACTTTTTGACTCAATCCACACAACCAAAATGTTTTAAAATCCAAAATTTCTGACTGAATTCCCCCCAAAACTAGAACTTGAGCTCCCATACGACTGACCCAGCAATACCACTTCTGGAAATATATCATGGGAATACAAAAAAAGCACAGTAGAAATGACATCTGCACTTGTCTGTTTATTGCAGCACTGTTCAGAATATCCAGAATCTGGAAACAACCCGAGTGCCTGGAAAGAGATGATAGGTTAAAGAAATTTTGGTACCAGTGGAATATTATGCACTGTTAGAAAAGATAATGTCATGGAATTTGCTTATATGTGGATTGATGTGGATTCTCTTATCATGCTAAGTGAAATGAGTTAGAAAGAAAGGGACAGACATAGGATGACTTCACTCATTTGTGAAAGATAGTATAACATAATATTAGACTAACACCTAAGGACAGTAGAGAGAAGGGCCAGGAGGATTGCTCTATAGTTTGGAAGCCAGTCTCATGTGCTCAGGGAGAAGACAATTGGGATGCAGAAAGGACCACTAAATAAATGATGGTTAGAGGGATCACTTGGGATAGGATATGTGAAGGGAAGACAATTGTGGATCTAAGTTTTCTATCTTAAGTTTCTTAGAAATTGATAGTGACTTTCACTGTGAAAGTAAACTAGGGACCAAAACTTCTGGTCTCTCACTATCTGTATTTCAAACCATGATGCCCAAAAGGAGAGAGAGAGAGAGAGAGAGAGAGAGAGAGAGAGAGAGAGAGAGAGAGAGAGAGAGAGAGAGAGAGAAAGGTGTCTGCCACAGAAGCAAGGGGGTGGGGGTGATGGGAGGGGTACTGGAAACATTGGTGGCTGAAAATGCCCACTGGTGGAGGGATGGGTGTTTTTAATCATTGCATGACTCAATCGAAACCTTTGTAACTGTATCTCACAGTGATTAAATACAAATTGTTTTTTAAGTTCCTCTCTGAAATCTATTGTTCATACAGTAGTTTGGATCTATATTGCAAAGTCTTCATTTTTTCAAGATATATTGCAGTATAGAAAATAATACACAAGTCATTTCAAAATCATTCCAGGCATTACTATAGACTGATATCATGCCTAAATTCAGTAACTGCAGTTACATACAATATTCAATGGTTTCTCTGTAACCTATTTCCAGCCCAAGTCTTTCTTCTTGCATTGTTCTCCAATGCCCCAAATTCTATATTTTTTCAGAATACTCTTTGCAAAATTCACAATTCCTAAAAAAATTCTCTTCATGCAAATCTTAGTTTAAACAGTCTCTATCATTTCATATAAAATTGTTTTTTTCTGTTTTTTTCTTTGCATGTTATTCCCACTTTTCTGCTTCTACAACTCTTTATGATGAATCTACCTAAATAGTTCTTGTAATTTTCTACTACCTTGAATTTTTAAACACATAGTCCAATATGCAAAAATTTTCTGGGTACTTAATAAATATGCCTGAATGACTATATATATGATTATATATATGATCCAGGGAGGAAATTTTAAAATATGCAATAATAATGTTACCAATCAAAGCAAATTTATTGAATAATTTTTGTGTCCTAGTCTGTGCTGAATGACTATTTGATGCTTTTTTACCTCATTTATAGCTTAGACCTCAAAGTAACCTGTAATATAGTTAACTATTATTATTCACATTTTGAAAATGAGAAAATTGAGCCTCAGGAAAACTTAAGTACCTTTCATAGTGACACTACTGGTAAGTAGATTATCTGTTGCTGTGGTTATCTAATGCTACTTCATCAATCATCTGAAAATTTCATAGTTTAAAATACTGACTTATATCTCATATTTCTCTGTGTTGACTAAGGTCCATCTAAGAGGTTCCTCTGCAAATCTTTTGTAAGTTCCCTTCAGTTGTAACAAAATGTCAGATGCTGTCAGAATGGGTAATCATCTCACTCTGTGCTTACTTGGACACAATATTCTTTCACCATGTATTTCCTTCCCAAGCTTTCTCTCCTTGATTTCTCTTTTTTAGCAGATCCTCTGCTCTGTATAACCAGTTAAGTAGAATATTTTTCTTAACTTATTGCACAGAAATCTCAGAAGATAGCTTTCGCAAGTCTACCAGTCAACACAGGTATGAACATAGTCTAAATTTAAAGATAAAAACTCAGTATAGGGAGTTTGAACATTTTTTAGGAGGTTGACTATCCAACTATTACGGATTGGAATGGATTGATTCTTCTCCATTTATAACAGCAGGGCAGGAAATGCAAGTATAATGGAATTACTTAGAATTCTTGAAGTGCTGAACTTAGAATTAAGATTTCCTTTCTCCTAACCTAATTTTGCTCTATAAAGACACTTACCAGATGTGGAAAAAAACTTTCTTAAAACCAGTAACTTGATAACAATCACTTTTATATTTTGGCAAGGATGTTTGGACATTATGAATAAATAGATAGTACTAATAGCAATTCCCGTGCTTGAACCAGAAAGAGAAGATCTCTGACAAGAATTATGCCATCCAGAAATCAGCACATATCTCACCCACTGTAGTACAGGGACAAAGCTGGGGGAAGAAACCTGCTGTCATGTAGCCTGCTGCAAAAACAAAACAAAAACGAAACAAAGCAAAACCCAACTTGACCTCACCTATATCAAGAGAACAAGGAAGTATAGAAGATCAATTCTACTGATGGCTCTCCAGCCGAAAGAGTTGGCAATGCTGGTGAGGAAAATAACAATAAATGAAAAGCAGTATCTTGTTACCCTGACTGTTGCTGTTCTTCTATTATACAAATATTGTTATTAGTATTATCATTTCCACTTAGCTCTTTATCCAGGACATGTGTCATATAGAAGAATTCATTTCAATGCATTTGAATTCTAGTTAGTTGAACTCTTATTATTTGAAATTGCACTTAAACTTGGCACATATATAACAACATATATAATACATGCCAAGTTCAAGTCAATATGCAACTAGAGAGAAATTGAGGTTGTTCTGTTCTCTGTTCCTCATTCCTCTATTCCATCCTCTTCTCTCTTATAATATTTGCTCATCAGAGGATCAAAGAGCTTCTCCGGAAGGAAGCTCACACAATTAAAAAAATAACTTGAATATCTGCACATGCTTCCTAGGTAGAACAATGAACAGACAACTTTTCTAGCTTTTATATACAAGACCTTCAACAGCATCCCAAATGTGACTTTCTAGTGCCTGTCTAATCAAAGCCGGCACTGCAAAGGAAAACCATATAAAGCTTCTTTTTCTCCCACTGTGATTTTTATTCTGGGTCACCATATTTCTCTTACACACCATACTTTAAAGATTTCTGTCAAATTAACTTCTGAAATTAGAACAGACAATGTCCTAGAACAACCTCCAGAGGTACAATTTTTCACAGGTTGGTGTCTTTAATTTCAATTTCTAATTAATAAAATTTGTCATAGTGATTCATGTTGCTTTCCTGTTTGGGCCTATCATTGTCTCTTTTTATGTTTTGTCTGCTCGGCTGTACTTATTTAGGAAGACATAAACAAAATTGGAAATGGGTGGGATATGGAGTTAGATAAAATAATATTTCCCTTGAGAGTCCTCAAGCCATTCTGGTTTCTTCTAATGAACATGAATATAATTGCTATATACGTTTTAGAGTCACAAATCTCTGTCCTTTTTTCTGAAAATTACAGTAATCCATTCACTCCTCTGTTTTTTTTTCTGCTCAATGTCCTCCACACATTATTATTTCACTTTAGAGTTTGCATTTGCTGCATCTAAGTTTTCTCTCATCTCCCATATAGAATTAATTTTGTAAAACTATATAAATGTCCCATGTCTCTATAGGGGAAAATGATACCCAAGAAGAAGCAATCAACGCATTAAAATAGATCATCTCAGAAACACAAAGGGATCCTGCATAAGTCAGCATAGCCTCCCATAAAATTCAAGACTGACTCAGCACACAAGGGCAGCCATTAGTTCTCCAAAGTGTCTTTCTATTTCCTTTATGACTTAGCAGCCAGCTTTTAGGGAGTCCATAATCAGAGGAATCAAACTGGCTTCTTAATTACTGAGATCACAAAAGGCATTGATGGCCCCATTAGGAATAAATGAAGCCTTGACATATAAACTCATGTAATTGGGCTACTTGATTCTCACACTTTCATTTCTCAGTTTGGAGCCTGAAACAAAAGGCATTATTCTCAGGACCATTCATATTATTCAGTCTATTCTCCAAGAACACAGTATCAATGTCTGATTTAAGAGACAAAATGTAGTTGACAGTATTGTTATTTTTTAAATTCAGATTTATGGAACATAGTGTAGGTATGATTATAAAAAAATCCCTATGTATTTATGAAGATGCTTCAATTAGGAAATATCAAACCTGTGATGTATTCAATATGCCAAACACAGTAACAAGTCTCACAATGGAGACATTACTGGGCCCACTCGAGCAAATCGATGAACAATGGGAGAACAGTGCAGTGCAGCACTATTTTTATATATGTTGTGAGAATTTTTAAATTTTATAAGATGTTAAATGTCTGTGTATCTGTGTGAATATATCAACAATTATTTTCTCATGCTTTTTCAACTCATAATGCAAGAGTAATCCAAAAGTTTCCTTGTCCACAGACTTACTAATATTTCAAATGCACAAAAATATTTAAAGTTACATGAGCATTTTATGACTTTACTACGTTATCTAAGAAATGAAATGTCACAAAAGTTTTTCATTTCTATTTTGGTAACACAAATTTCATTTTCTTTAGTTAAATACTAAGCTTAAAAAGAACAAATACTATTGGACAAACTCCCCTTGCATGTTCCAAAGTAGTTATTTTTAATACACAGTATTTAATATTTAATACATAATATTTATTACACACTATTTATTACACGATATTTGTTCTTTTTCTTCTGCATTGACCCGGGCAGTGTACTGGGATCTGGAACCATTTTAAGTGTTTTTATCACATATGATATCAGTGAAGACTCAATGTTTGGGCCAGTAGTGCTCAGGGAACATCACTATAGTGCTCAAACGCCAGGAATACAAACTCAGATCCTGCTCATGGGAGGTTCCTGCTCCACCACTAGAATCTCTAATCTATAGTCTAGGCCCTAATCTATACTTGTAATTTTTTCTAGACTAAAACATTTATTTATTTTTGAAGAAGTGTTTAGGCCATCTCATACAGTGGTGGGCATGATTCTTGCCTCATTCCTCAGGAGTCCATGTGGTTCTGGTAGTTGAACCAGGGCCTACTGATTGCAAAAGAAGTGCTTCAGTTCACTGAGTGAACTCCTTGGCTGTCAGTTAAATAAATCCTGAATAAGATGATTGGTCATTTTATTATTACTGCTCTTATTATTATTTACTTTTATTATACTTTAATTGAGCCTGGTTTGGGCCGCATGCAAAGCAAATACTCTACCCGAGCGATAGCACAGCGGTAGGGCATTTGCCTTGCACGCAGCCAACATGGCCGACCCGAGTTCGATTCCTCCGCCCCTCTTGGAGAGCCTGGCAAGCAACCGAGAGTATCTCGCCTGCACGGCAGAGCCTGGCAAGCTCCCCGTGAGGTATTCGATATGCTAAACACAGTAACAACAAAGTCTCCAATGGAGACGTTACTGGGCCTGCTCGAGCAAATCGATGATCAACGGGAGGGCCATACTTTAATATTTGGACTGGAGCGATAGCACAGCAGGTAAGGCATTTGCCTTGCATGTGGCAAACGTGCGTTCGATCCCTTGGCCCCTCTCAGAGAGCCCAGCAAGCTACCGAGAGTATCTCGCCCGTACAGCAAAGCCTTGCAAGCTCCCTGAGATGTATTCAATATGCCAAAAGCAATAACAGCAAGTCTCACAATTTGTTGTGAGACTCTACTAGTGCCAGCTTGAGCAAATTGATGAACAACGGGAGGACAGTGTTACAACGCTATCCTTAAATATTTGTAATTAACATAGACTTTTCCCTTGGGAACTTAGAATAATGTAGCTATATTAATTTTTATCATCCCTTTTAAAGCTATTGTTACTTGCTAAAGGTAAAAAATTATGGATCTGGTAGAGCGAAATTATCAGTGAGGTTTTGAATTTGATTCACAGCAACTTTTGACAATCACTTAGCTCTATCCAAAGGATGTACTTCTGAGCTTCCCCCACACCCACTGTTGGATGTGGTACCAGGGCATCAGCAAGAGAAACAGCCACAGCAGAAGGAGCACCAACAAAGAAATAATCTGAAAAGGAACAAACTATTTTAAACTGGAGAAGCTTATAAAACCATAGCAACTAAATGCAACTTGAAATCTCAATTTGAATTCTGGAGCAAGAATTTCTTTTTGTGGAAAAACTGGTAGAGACCAAATAAAGTCAGGAGAACGTATAGTATACTGACATTACCCTTAACATCAGGAGGGTCGAGGTGAACACACATAGCAAACTACTATTTTTGCTCTTTTTTTCTTGAGTTTAAATCTTTAAAATCAGCTCGTGTAACCCATTTCACACTGCGAATGAACTGAAAAGTTAGTGTTATCCTTAATTTCTCAACTGCAGGCAACTAAAAGGAAGCCCATTGCTTCTGGTTCTACACTGGCAGAATAAAAAATAGATAAATTCAGTCTGAAAATCTCAGTATAGACTGTTAACTTGATATTGGATGGAAATTTTAAGCTTCACCTTGACCAGAACAGAACAGAACAAGATTTATAAATTGTCAAAGAAATAGTGAAAGTTATAACTATTTTAGGATTTGGTGTAACAGCACAAGAGTGATGCTCTTTTGATGAGGACAGTTCCTCACAATGAGGTCATTTCGGGTTAAATAATTCTAATGAGAAATGAAAGATTTCTTTCTAAGTCATAGAGAGTTGTGCTTCCTCTCCTCATATTTTGATCTGGGTACTGTAGGTCATTTATCTTTATTCAGAAAGGCCACCAACTTGAAAAGGATGAAAAAGAAAAATTGTATCACTGAAAAGAAGAATAATATTGGGATTTATTCATACCTGTAAGGCAGACAGTCACTGAAGGACAAACCTTTTATAATCAATAAAAATAATCAAATGAGCATATGCATTCATAGGAATGCATATTTTTATGTATATGCTTATTAGCAAAGACAAAGTGCTTTTAAAATGAAAGTAATCAAGGCATAAAGTGGACAAATATTATTTTAAAATAATTTTACATTTGTTAAGGAAACCAAATTGTACTAACCCTCATCTATATTATGGATTTTTTTATTATAGGATATAAAGGAAAAATAAAGTATAATGAAAGCTTGTCATCTGATTTGATAGATAAAAATTGCCATTTGTGACTTCTTTTGATTTTTTTAATCAGCAAATTATGGAGAAATTTCTTGAGTCTTTTATAACTTAGTCCATGCTAGAAAATATTAACCTAGCTTTTATATTAAAACCACTCACAAATGATTGCTAATGATTGCAAGAAAGTACCATTTCTTCTGCTTCTACTGTATATTTTTGGTATGGAAATATTTATTTCTAGAGTTCTCAAAATGTGTTTATTCTTTTAAGTAGACAAAATATTTCACCTTCTTTTTTTGTAAACCATCTATAATCATTATATGAATATGATGAGTCCATATTAGAATATATTTAATTTGACACATCATCTAAATAAATGAATGCTGAACTACTTTACTTTTAATAAAGATATAAAAGAGGGTAGGAAGAACATAAGCTTACAAAAATAGATTGCCTTTCTCACTCTTGGTTCATATAGGTTGGAAAATAATCTCATTAACACCAAATAATAGGAAATAAATTGATAATAATAAATAATGTATACCTTCTGTGCCCATAGTAGAAACCTAATAAAAACTGAAAAACTTGTGTAAATGGCATGAGGCATATATTTAAATAATTTTACCGAAAGACCAAAAATATATAAGGAGGGAGTTTAGAGAAGGGAATTTCACTTCTGGGAAATCACCAAGAAAAACATTAACACAAAGACATTTTTAATAAAATCAAGGTTTCAGTTCTAAGTCAATACTTTAGAGGCAAGAGTTAGAACTAGAAAAAAAATGTTCAGGTGTTAGCAATCTGAGAAGATAGTGGACTTATTTCCCCAACCATTAAAAAATATATAAAAAAATCCACAATTTGTTCAAATTGGAGTGAGAGATTCATAGAGAATTTTTTGGGAACGTTGTTTAAAAATATGCTTAGAGTTCTGGGAGACTGATCAATCTGTGACTTGGCTGGCTGGCATCATTGTTTTAATAAACAGGAATGGGGTGAGGTGGAGGATGGTGGGTCTATATCTTGTCAAACCGTGAGGGAAAAAATGACTTCCTCCTAGGAATATCTTTCAGGGATTTCTATATAAGATTTAGTACTTGCTATGTCCTGTTTATCCATGAATGGGGCTATTTTGACATTAAACAATGTTGCATGAGGAAATTCCATAAGTAGTATTGATGACAGGGCAAAGGTCAAGGTGGAGTATAAGTAGATATATTCCTGATATGGAGAACAAGATGTAGTTTTTAGTGTTGAAGAACACAGAGTATGGATGCTACACAGATTTATGCATTATTTTATCCAGTGTAAAGTGCACAGAGATTTATTATTCATAGTACTAAAGGGTCAGGTGAATGAGACTAAAGAGTGATGGACGAATGCATATTTCCTTTACACGCTTGATGTCTGTTACAAAAGTGCCACCATCAGTCTTCAGCTTGAGAATCCCCTCCTATAAAAAATTCTTTATACCAAAGGACTTAGGTGGCAAACTACTCCTCCAACAACAAAATCAGAAACAATATATGGAGAAAGAGAAGGATTAAAGAAAATGGTGTGAAAATAAAAGAAGATATATGAAGTTCTTTATGGACCACTCTGCATGTTGTACACAGGTACACCTTAACTGTTATTTTGTTTGCACCTTTTTACTTCAAATTCAATATCCAGATCAGATAGAAATATGCATTTTCTAAATCTGTAACTGTCCTTCAAGATGTTGAGATGATGCAAAATAAATTAAACTCCCAGGTAATTACCATGACTTCATCTTTCACTCTATGTTATATATTGAAGTGTATGCATATACCACTTCAAAAAGTGAGTATTAGGTGAATTGATTATTTTGAGTAAAAGGCAATTGAAGACCAGAAAAGTAAAGCTCCTAAAATGGAGTTTGGTTTTCCTTTTGTAAAAGTTTTCATTTGTAAATTATCCAGTAAAGGAAATTAACATTTGTAAAAATGTCTCCCATTCCCTTAACAGGAAGATAACTCTTAATAACTCTTATCACTGGAAAAGGCCAAGTCATAAATATGCATAATAAACCTTATTAAAAACCCTAGCTTTCTTAGTCATCTTCCCATAATTTACCTCCCCAGTTCAGAAATCCAGAAAACTTTTTTTCCACTAAAATGAAGTATAAATTCAAGTTTCACCTCTTTAGGTTGCTCCTTATGGGGTACTCTCATAAACATTCACAGGGCATACATATTAACTTTTGTTTTCCCCTACTCATGTTTCTTTTGTCAGTTTGCTTTATTGGTTTCTAGAGACATATTTTATAAAGGACAATTTGATATTTTTTCTCCCCTATGGATTATATCATTTGCAGTCTAACATAAGATCATGATTCTTATTTAAGTATGAGGAAACTGAGATTCTAATTCAATTCCTGGACTGAGAGTTATAGAACTTGTTAAAGTACAATTTCCATCTAGTATATATTGCTCACATTAATGGGTTTTAAATAACAGTGATATTGTCAAAGATTCAGGTTGCCTCTTGTTTGAAAAATCTTTTCGAAGTAAATCAAATTTATTTTGTAATTTTAATTTACTAGAAATACATTGACAATGGCTAAATCACTATGCTGTATATTGAGTGAATGTTGAAAATAGCCTCCAAAGTCAATCTTAAGTATATTTCCTTGTGATCTTTTTCAAATTTATTGAAACATGAATGACAAATAAAATGTATTTAGAGTCGATAGTTTTTTTGTTTTTGTTTTTTTACTTAGAAGTTTCAACATGCGGACTTAAAGACACTTGAGATTTAATGTCTTACACCTAGAAAATGTTAACTCTATTGCATTTTTTCATTGATAATATTTAATAAGTGCTGATGAATTTATTTAATAATTATTTTATTATTTTCAATAATTACTTTATTATTATGTAGTACGTTATTAACTATAGTCAAGCCAAAATCCAGCAGATTTCCAGAATTTATTCATCCTATAACTGTAGGTTCATTTGACCAAAATATTTCTTTCACCTCTCACCTCCTATTTATCCCTACATAGCTTCTCTCTCTCTCTACTACCTTCAAAGATTCTTGATTTGTTAGGAAGATTGATATTGAATGCTTTCAGTAAAATTTGCTATTTGATCACCATGGGATGTTCTTATGTTTATTCTGATACTCTAGATAGCTCCCTCTGAATTTGTTATTTTTGTCTAAGAATTGAACGATTGACTTCCTGAGAATTCTCAGAAAGGCATTCCCAAGAGATGTCATATTATGTGCATTATTGCAAGCTAAAATCAATCAAGCCCTCCAGGTACACTAGAAACTTTTGGTATCCCCTTAATTGCCCCTAGGAATAAAAGTGATGGGGATAACCCACACTATTTTTTTAACCTGAAATAACCTTTTTATCGGAGAGAACTGACAGGGTAAACACCTAATTAGAGCATTCTATTTAAGTCATATGAGTCACCCTTTCATTATGTCAGTACTTGTACTTATTCCCCAGCCCCTATAAATACCATTTCTTAGCTTAGGATGCCTCTGCTTGTGTGTGTACTGTGTGTATATATGTGTATACTTAGTTCACCCCATTTTTTTCAAACTACATGAATATACATTCTTTACGCATATGCAATGCAATTAACTACTTCTTTCTCTTCTATTAATACATCTGCTGCTCTTTTTTTTTCTACCAACCCAGATGAACACAGAGGCAAAAGGAAATTTTCACTTTACCCTTGTAATATTCTACCAGGACTTTCCTTACTAATCCAAACTCAAACTAAAGTGATATCCCCTTAACACCTCATATTGTGAGGCCATGGAGATGGCACAGTAGTTGAAACACATACTTTATATCCACAAGACCTTGATTCCTGTCACTTTGTGTGACCCCAAGCACCATCATTAGTATATGAAACCATAATGAGTAGAATCAGTAGAATGATTTCAAACCCAATGTCTTGGACAAATTGAAGGAATATCACCAGGAGTAGGCCCTTGACCCCAAAGCACTGCTTGGAATAACATCTTTCCCCCAATGAAAACATATCACATATTGAGATCAATATCTGTGAAATTTGTAACATATCAAAGCATGTGATTATGATAAATCTTGAACTAAAACACCAATTTTTTTATTAGAATTTATTAGGCCATTGAAATTGCAAAGCATTAAAAATCCTTGGTATTGGGGTAAGAATGATAATATAGTGGGTAGTGCAGTGACTATCTTGGAAGCAGCTGATCTGGGTTCAATCCCTGGCACCCTAATATAGTTCCTTGAATGCTGTGAGTAGTGAGCCCCAAGCATAGAGCCAGAAGTTACTTCTGAGACCCTCTGGGATAGCCCCCCCCAAAATGAATAAATAAATCTTATAATAGTCAGCTATCAAGTAGTAAGTTGTTTTTTTTTTTTTAAAGGACTCTGTCTATCAAACTTGGTAAAAATCTTGAACATAGTAATTGGATGTATTGGTGGTAGGAATGGATACAATAGGTATGAATTTCAAAAATTTCATGGCAATAAAATATAATGTTTATCTTCGAGTGTATATTTTCACAGCGTAAACAGAGAAGGCGTCACTGATGCGAAGGGCAGCCAGCTAGCTCCCATGAGCTGCTTTATTAATGCCACACATCAGACTTTAGAGAATGATTTTCCATTTAATCTTTCTGACTTTCCCTTATAATTTTTCCCACATTTCCCACTTCAGCTGATATTTTATATTGCTCTGGCTGAACACAAAAAAAGTTAACTTGGGTACAGAAATGTTCATTTTTTTAAAAAATGAAAGCCTTTTGCTTTGAAGGATGATTTTAAAAGAGCTCAGATAGATTCAGTGATAGTATATGCTTTGATATGTTGAAAGAAATCTGCCTCACAAATAAGAGATGTTTTTGAAAAAAATGCAAATGACCTCAAACTGATATATGTTGCAGTGAGTATAGATTCTGATGCTTTTAAAAAAAGATTTTAGTGTGGAAAGAGAGATCTAGAAAGCAGTAGAAAGCCAAGGAAACACACAAATACACTTCTAATAATCCTTGGCCTGAAAAATGTGGAAATCATTCTTCAGTAATAAGAGTGCCATTTTAGAAGTAAAAAACATTTCCTTCAAGTGGTTCATATAATGGATGGGAAAAAATGACAAAAGTCAAGACGTTTTCTGCCAGTCCTATGCCTGTAAACTTGGCAGATAAAATAGCAAAACTTTCTTGGTGCGCATTCGCAGTTAATCCTTGTCTCAGTTTCTAGTTGTGCCTAGCTATTTCTCTGCTTCGTTTGTATATAAATTTGTTTTTTTCTGTACATTTCATAAAAGTGAAATGATAAGTTGACTTAGCTGTTTTAACAGTGATTTCCTTCATTGTGAGGAAGCTTTTTAGTTTGTTATAAACCATTTTTTTTTCTTTTGGCATCTGTTTTCCATTTGAGTCAATCGACCAGAGCATCTCTACTGCTATGTCAATGGACTTAACAGCTCTTTATTTCTATACATTTTATGCTTTCATGTCTTGTATTCCAGTCTTTGGTGCATTTTGACGTTTGTTTTTTCTGCATATGATAAAATAAAAAAATCTGTTTTTTGTGTGTTTGCACCAGTTTTTACACCTTTCCATAACCCATTATTAAAATATTTTCTTTCTCTGATACACATTCTTGACTTATTTGGGGGGGTAACCATCTATATATATGCAGATTAATATGAAAAGCAATTTTAAGTATCCATCAGCATACTAAGTGACAAAAGAGGTATGATATATGGTATACATATATAATAGAATACTAATTAGCAATTTAAAAAAATCTCGTCACTTGTAACAATGTGGTTGAACCATAAAAGGTAATAGGTTAGAATAAGAAAGAATGAAATGAAACAAGTTAGAAAGAGAACAGAGGGTACTGCAAGACTGTTTGTTTTGCACTTGGCTATCCTGAGTTCACTTCCAAGAAATACATGATTTTGAGACACACCATGAGGGATCCCTGAAAAGAGAGCCAGGACAACATCCTGAGTAGAACTGAGTGTGGTCCCCAGAACCCAAACAAAAAACATAAAAAGAGTTAAAAAATAGAAAAGCAAATAATACCTAATTTCACTCATATGTGAAATGAAAGGAAACGAAGTAACTAAAGAGAACAAAACATCTGCGTAGTTTCACAATAGTTATCATAAGGAAAAGGGTGATTGTGTGTAGAATTTGAGAAAGAATTGATAAAATCATTGGCAGTGAGCATGATACCGTGCATACATAGTTAGATACATGCAATTGTCAATATAAAGCTTAAAGTAATGCTGTAAGTTTATGTTTCTTGCTAACCAGTTATACGCAAATACTATCCTAATGTGTAGTTTTCTACCTATGACTTTTGAAATGGTTTTCCTCATTTCAACACTTGTAAGTAATGGCCCAGAGACATAGAACAGAAAGGAAAGCGCTTTTCTTTCTTGCCATCCATCTGGGTTCAAACCTTGCACGACGTAAAGTTCCCCATCCCCAGTAGGAGTGATCCTTGAGCACATAGCCAGGAATAAGTCCTGAGTACTGATGGGTGTGGGCCAAAGCCAAACAAAACAAAAGGGAAAAATAGGACCACAGCAATAAATAGTACAGAAGCTAGTACACGCCATAGAGGTCAAACAAATCCCTAGCATTTCATACGGTCTTTTGAGCCCTCACAGGTGTGATTCAAGAGCACAGAGCCAAGAGTAAGTAAACCCTGTGCAACATTAGGTATGGCTAACAATAATCAACATTTCAGTATTTTGTTCTTTGTAAATGAATTATATTCTGTTAAATTAATGTAAACATTCAATTAATATATTCATCAAATGATGGATATTTGGAATGGATTGGTTCCAATTTGGGAGTATCATTAATAATGTTCATAAAAATACTCTTAGTTAGGCATATTATTAATTTAATTTGGGTGAAGGTCCAGGTAAATTTGCTCAGTAAGGTGCTGGAGAGATAGTACAACAAGTAGGGCATTGTGTAATACTTGGCCAACCTGGGTTCAATTTCTGGCACTCCACATAGTTCCCAAGCCTCACCAATAGTTATCCTTAACTGCAGAGCCAGGGATAAACTCAGAACACTGCCTGTTGCCACCCCCGTACTGCAAAAGAACCAAACAAAACCAGAACAAAAACTAATTGCTGAGTAATATTTGTATTTACTTTTTTGAAGACTTAAGTTTCAGACTGGCAATGTCACTTAACAATCCAATTACCAATTTATTCATTAATATTATTTCTCCACATGCTTCCTAAATATTCTTTCTGTATTTTGTATAGCTAGTTAGGTGGGTATATGATGGGTCTTATTGGGGTTTTCATTTCAATAATTAATAATCACATGGCATATTCTTTAAATTTACTTATAGCTATTTATATAACTTTTGGCAAACTGGAGCGATAGCACAGCGGGTAGGGCGTTTGCCTTACAAGCGGCCAACATGGCTGACCCGAGTTCGATTCCTCTGCCCCTCTCGGAGAGCCCGGCAAGCTACCGAGAGTATTCGGTATGCCAGACACAGTAACAACAAAGTCTCCAATGGAGATGTTACTGGGCCCGCTCGAGCAAATCGACGATCAACGGGAGGGCCTTTACCTTTACCTTTACCTTTGGCAAACTGACTAAGCAAATTTTTGTTTATTTTAAATTTTAGGTATTTTTATTTCTCTTATTGAGTTTTAAAATTGTTTTCTTCATTCCAAGTACTTTATGTACTTTTAAAGTGTGGCTAGTCTTATGACTCCTTTATCAATCTTTTCTTCCATGGAATTTGCTTTTGGCATTATGCCTAAAATGTCAGTCAAATTGAAGTTTCTAAATATTTATTTTTCCTTTGCATTCTTTTCAAACGTTTTTAGTCATGCCTCTTCATTTACGTCAATGATACTCTTTCATGTTTATGTATAGTGTGAGTTAAGAATTTAAATAAAGAATTTTGTATGTGAATTTTTTATCATCTAAACTTTTAAAACAAAATCTTATTTCTTAATGAATTATTTTATACTTTTATCAAAAAATTATTGACCTTAAAATCTGTACTTAATATTTGATCTCACCATTCTATATTATAGATATATATTTCTTAAATATATATAGATATGTAATTCCATGTTACCTATATATATTTCTATATATATGACATAACAGATAATCATGAATTTATATTATTTAAAGTCCAGAAGCAGTACAAATTAAAATTAGGTTGGCAAAATAAAAGTAAGTATTTATTGTTGTAATAAATACCATTTCAAAAATTTGTGAACTGGGACTGTCAAATCCAAATTTGACATAAAGGTAAAAAGCACATCACATACCTTTCAGGATGACTTATAAAGCATGTATAAGAAAATTATTAACTTCTAAAATGGTTATTACAATAGTATCCATATGGCAAAATGTTGGCTAAAAGTGATTATCTGTGCCATTTAGAGATGATGACTATTTTTCTGATGATTATTCTGTAATTATTCCATAATTATTAGAGATGTTCACAAAAAAGGAAGTTACAATTATATTCCTGAAATCTGCTAGATTTAGTTCTTTTCTGTATCTTATTTGTTTTTGTTGACTTGAGAGGTTGAGAGTATTTAAGTGAATTTCATATATCCTATGTTTTTCTAGTTTTATATTTAATTATTCTGTTGTTAAGACATTTATTTTTTCTTTTAATGTTTGTTATTATAGTTAATGTAATGTGTTTACAATTTTTTGATGTATACAGTTGTGCTGTACATCATCAATTCACCTCATCACCATGAAAGTGCCCAAGACCTCACATCCTAGCTTTTGTGTCTCATCACACCTAACTCTAATCTGGAGTCCTCTGTTTTCATTCCAGTACCAATAGTCTTTTAATAATTGATATTATCTATATTGTACTATTGTTTCCTTATACACCAGAGATGAGTTAGATCATGCAGTGTTTATCTTCACCTTCTAATTTCACTTAGCATGATGTCTTCCATTGCTATTCAAATTGAAACAAACTTCATTATTTTATCTTTTCTTAAAACTGCATAGTATTCCAAAGTATACATATATGAGTATATACCACATACAGACACCACATATACTTATATACATTTATCTATATATCACACATACTTCTCTCATTAAGTAGCATGCCTTCCCATTTTAGCCAAGTATATTTATTTGCAGAGCTGCTGACAGGAGAAGGCAATAGCTAGACAGTTACACCCACCAACTGCCCTGTAACCCCATCAATGGCCAGGATCCAGAGACTCTAAAACCAAACTCCTGGAAGTGCAGCCGCAAATGCAGCCTCACGACCTCTTATTCTCTAATTCTCACTCTCAGAGAATCCGGCAGGCTACTGAGAGTATCATACCCACCTATATGCCTGACTGGGAATACCTGTAAAGGTGATTAGAGGCTTCCCCAAAAGCTTCCATCCCTCTCGGAGAGCCCAGCAAGCTACTGAGAGTATCCTGCCTGCACTGCAGAGCCTGACAAGCTAACCGTGGCATACTCAATATGTCAAAAACAGTAATAATGAGTGGTCCTCATTCCACTGACCCTGAAGGAGCCCCCAATATGTCATCGGGCTACACTAGCATGTGACATGGACAAATGGAGACGTTACTGGGCCTGCTCAAGTGAATTGATGAACAATGGGGTGATAGTGATAGTGATTGTGATATTTATTGATTGATTAATTTATTTGGTCATGTGGAAATATTTTGACATGATGTAGAGCCATATGCTTATTATCAGTTTTCCTATCTTTGACAATGAGATCAAAACAGTGATGATATCTTTAAGTTTCAAATGCTGGAGATAGTTGTTCCTTTAATTTTCTCAATGTATTTTATGAATTCTGATCTAATTGTTGGTCTTTAATCCACTTTAAATTAAATTATAAAAGTACAAATCCAGTTTCATTGTTTGCATCCCCTATGGTGGTATAATGGGGAGCAGGGCATCTCCTCACCATGAATTTCAAATGTATTACTTGAATAAGAATAGGAGTAGCACAATAGAAATGTTTTATAATCTAATCCGAATTCAAGATGCTAAATATGGACAATCAAGGTATACTTAACTTATTTAGGAATATATAACTAAATTGGACCAAAGCTATTTTTAATTCAATAATTTCTTAAAATAAGGGATATAGTTGTTTGTTCCCCTAAGCTATTTTAAGAGATGCAACTGAATCAAATATAGAAAATTTTAAAACATAGGGATTAGCTCTATTTCTAAAGTTGTAATACCTTGTCATCCTGTTGATCATCAATTTTCTTGAGTGGATACAGGTAACGTCTCCATTCGACCCTGTTGTTGATGAACATTAGACAGAATAGTATCTTAAACTCTCAAGAAACCTCAATGAGATTGGTCATTGTGTGGATATGGTAGATCCTGCTGAATCGTTTTCAGAACTGGCTTGCTTGCATGGTTGTCCTTCATCTAGTTTTCTGCCTATTCTATTCAGGATGACTCGAGTGAACAACTTGTAGACGACAGACAACAGGCAGATCAGGTGATAGTTGCTGATGTTGTGGTTGTCTCTTTTCTTGTACAGTATAATGGTCCTTCTAGTTTTTCATTGCGACAGAAACTTGCATTCAGACTGGTAGCATGTGAAGAGCCGAGTCAGTGTATTGATGAGTACAGCAGGTTCTTCAGGTGTTTGTGTCTGACCTTGTCTGGGCTGGGTGCTGTTTGCTTCCAATACCACCGTAGGTACATTGAAAGTACAGTCATTTTGGTCCTTCTCCATTTGGGCAGCTTGTTTCGGCCCTGAGATATTATCAGCCTCTCCTTGCTCATCCTTCTTAACACTGCTGTGCTGGCTCTTCAGGGTCAGAGGAATAAGGCGCACTGTTTTTACTGTTTTTGGCATATCAAATATGCCATGGGTAGCTTTCCAGGCTCTGCCATGCGGGAGGGACACTCTGGGTAGCTTGCTGGGCTCTCTAAGAGGGATGGAGGCTTTTAGGGCGGCCTCTAATTGCCCTTACAGGTATTTCATGGTTCACACCATATTTGAACCCAATCAAATATGGTGTGAGACTTATGAAAATTGGGTAGGAAGTGTCCTATGATGTGTTTGGAAAGCAACCTGGAGCCTGGCGGCATTTAAGTTGTGAAGTCGGCTGATGAGGTATTTAACTGGCATAGGCAGGTGGGTTTTATGGGTCTGATCCCTGGGTTGTTGGAGATTGGGGGATATATTTTATCACCATGTGAAATGAATTATACTTTGGTATTGCATATACATTACTTATCCAAATTCAAATTTGCATAAGAAATGCCAAGTCAATGATACCAAATAAAGAGATATTCTACAGAATATGGTGACCTGAAAAATGTTTATGAAAATGTAGGCAAAAAGGGGGTATGGTGCCACCAGCAGGTCAATCTGTACTTGTGAGGCGAGGGCATCAGCAGCATCATGGCACCTTCAGACTACGAGATACCCCAAAATTGCTGTTGTGCTTTTGGCCAGACCCCAAAAACTTGGGGCAAAGTATCAAAAAAGTAAATGGCCAAAAGTTAGGTATGTGGGAAACACACCCACAAACCACCTCTGGCTCAGCTATATAATTGGAGGCAAGGCCTCTTTGGTTCCTGATTGAACTGCTTAATGGTCATGATCCCAGAGACTCAGAAACGAATCTTGGAATCCAGCGGCTTTAGGTAGAAATGCGTTCGGTCTCTGCAGTAGGCTACTGGTGCTGGGCCAATCCAGGTGGGAATAGGTTTCGTGCCTTGGTCTGTTCCCCCTGGCGGCCCAGTGGCCGCCATCCTTCTAAGGCCACTGGATAGTCATATTTGGGCTCTCAGTGACGAGACACACAGGGCCTCACGGGATGGGGGTGGAGCCAGGCTTGTCCTCCCCACCCCAACGAAACCCCAAGTCATTGCCCACGAATGGCCTCTCTGACTCCTTGATCAAGCTGCTTAACGGCCATGATCCCAGAAACTCAGAAACAGATCTCAAAAACCAGTGGCTTTTGGCAGAAATGCATCTGGACCCCACAGTACATTACTGTCGCCGGGCCACCCCAAGGAGGAAAGGGTGTTGTCCCTCCACCTGCTCCCTCTTGGCCGCTCGGTGGCCATCATTCTCCAGAGGTCATTGGACAGTCAGGCTTGGGCCCGCAGTGATGAAACTTGTTGGGCCTCATGGGATGGGGGGACGGGGAAGCCGGGCCTGTCCTCCCCACCCCAAGGAGACCCTAAGTCATCACTCACGAATGGCCTCTCTGGCTCCTCGTTAAGCTGCTCAACGGCCTTGATTCCAGAGACTCAGAAATGAATCTCAAAACCCAGAGGCTTTTGGCAGAAATGTGTCCGGACCCCACAGTAGGTTACTGTCGCCGGGCCACCCCAGGGGGGAAACGGTGCTGTCCCTCCGCCTGTTTCCCCCTGATGGCTTGGTGGCTGTCATCCTTCAGAGGCCACTGGACAGTCAGGCTTGGGCCCACAGTGACAAAACTTGTTGGGTCTCACGGGATGGGGTGGAGGCCAGGCCTGTCCTCCCCACCCCAACAAGACCCCAAGTCATCACCCACGAACGGCCTCTCTGGCTCCTGATCAAGCTGCTCAACAGTCATGATCCCAGAGACTCAGGAGCAGATCTCAAAACCCAGTGGCTTTTTGCAGAAATCCTCCCAGATTTAAGTGTAAAAATTTCGGAATTTCAAAATCACATGGCCCTACTGCAGCCATGTGACATCCTATGTTATTCATAACCAGCAATAGAACACAAATTGTCTATTGTTGCCTTTTCAGCAGATCTGAGTGTTGAGGTAAAATTTCAAATAGTAATGGTGGGTCTGGTGTCTAAATATTGAATGTGATCAAATTAGAGAGAGAGTAATGTGAAAATCATCTGCCCCACATGTAGGGGGAGGGTGTGGGATGGGGATGTACTGGGGTTTTTGGTGGTGGAGAATGGGCTCTGGTGAAGGTACAGGTGTTTCATTGTATGAGCGAGACTTAGACCCAAAAGCTTTGTAACTGCTCTCATGGTGATTCAATAAATAAAATTATAAAAAAATGAAAAAAAAGGTCCTCCCGTTGTTCATTGATTTGCTCGAGCAGGCCCAGTAACGTCTCCATTGGAGACTTTGTTGTTACTGTGTTTGGCATATCGAATAAGTCACAGAGAGCTTGCCAGGCTCTGCCGTGAGGGCGAGATACTCTCGGTAGCTTGCCGTGCTCTCCGAGAGGGGCGGAGGAATCGAACTCGGGTTGGCCATGTTGGCCGTGTGCAAGGCAAATGCCCTGCCGCTGTGCTATGGAATTCATGCATAATTCAATCAGCTAATCAGTGGCTGACTAAATAGCAGTACTCCTACAAAAAAAAAAGAAAAACAAAGAAAATGTAGGCAATATAAATATAGTTTAAAACTTGATTTCCTTGGGATAAGAAACTGCGGGGGCTATAATGCATGTAAGCCAATCCTATTCCTTTTTTTTTAATTGAATCACTATGAGATACAGTTTCAAGCATTCATGTTTGAATTTCAATTATACAATGATCAAACACCCATCCCTCCACCAGTGCACACTCTCCACCACCAATGTCTCCAGTATTTCTCCTCTTTCCAACCCTCCCCCTGACTCCATGGCAAACAATTTCCACCATACTCTCTCTACTTTTGGGCATTATTGTCTGCAATACAGATACTGAGAGGTTATCACGTTTGGTCCTTTATCTACTTTCAGCACTCATCTCCCATCTCAAACAATTCCTCCAACCATCATTGTCTTAGTGATCCCATCTCAATTCCAGCTGCCTTCTCCCCCAGACAGGCTTACAACTATGGGGCATTATTCCTGGCCCATATATCTACTGTCCTTGGGGGCTAGTCTCATATTATGTATTTTATATTCCACAACTGCGTGGAGTCCTTCTATGTCTGTCCCTCTCTTTCTGACTCATTTCACTTAACATGATATTCTCTATGTCTATCCATTTATAAGCAAATTTCATGACTTCATCTCTCCTGAGGCTGGAACAATAGCACAGCAGGTAGGGCATTTGCCTTGCACGCAGCCAACATGGCCGACCCTAGTTCAATTCCTCCGCCCCTCTCAGAGAGCCCGGCAAGCTACCGAGAGTATCTCGCCTGCACGGCAGATCCTGGCAAGCTCCCCGTGACGTATTCAATATGCCAAACACAGTAACAACAAAGTCTCCAATGGAGACGTTACTGGGCCCACTTGAGCAAATCAGTGATCAACGGGAGGGCCTTTACTTTTTACTTTACATCTCTCCTAACAACTGCGTAGTACCCCACTGTGTAGATGTAGCAATGTTTCTTTCACCAGTAGTTTGTTCTCAGGCACTCAGGTTGTTTCCAGATTCTGGCTATTGTGAACAGTGCTGTTCACCTTTTATCAAAGAAAATCTATGTTAACCCTA
Organism: Sorex fumeus; assembly: GCF_029834395.1. Classification (NCBI taxonomy): domain Eukaryota; kingdom Metazoa; phylum Chordata; class Mammalia; order Eulipotyphla; family Soricidae; genus Sorex; species Sorex fumeus. The sequence goes on along the minus strand of NW_026606185.1, from coordinate 42,851,666 downwards.
AAAGAGAGTCCTGTTTGATAAATTCCATTACACTCAATAGTCAAGTGCTTCTTCATAGGGAGTATCACAACAGTAAAGATAAATCACTGGGTTAATTTTTTAATGCATTTGATCACTTGCAATCTCTTCCTGAATGAATTATACATATATTTTTATAAGTAAAATGATCAGGACTCATAATAGTTTCTTCTATAAAAGTCTTTCATTATCCTGAGTTCAATGAACAGTCCTTTTTTTCAGAGATAAATTCTCTTTAACTTGATCTGAGTTACCTCCAAATAGTTTTCTAAAATCTAAGCTGTGTTCTTCTTGCTGAGGGGCTCTAGGCCTGTTTCCACTTGCTATCCATTGAAAGCCAAATCCTGCTGAGGGCTATGTGAGAATCAGCTGCTATATTTAATGACAACCTTCAACAATAGCTAAGAGCAGATGGAAGCCCAGAGCTCTTTGAATGCTTGAAAGGTGGAGGAGAAATTGTCAATTGATATTAGAAATTACAAACCTCATCATTCACTAGCTTTAAAATATGTCCAAAAGCATAATAATTTCAAATGTTAGCATAGTTTTAGTGCTTTTACAAATTCTTTGATATGAGTTGTGGAAATAAGAGAATAAAGTTAAAAACCACAAAGAAGAAAATGAAAGAATTAAAAGAATGTACTCTTTTTCATCACTCATTCCACTTATACTTTCCTTTTGAATGATTTTTGTTTCAATATACTAAGTATGTATTTCACATAATGTCTCCTGGGAAACTGATATTCTGAGAGAGTTATCACACTGTTATCACTACTTTAATGATTCTGGCATTGAGTAAAAGATCACTATACAGGTCACTCTCTCTCTCTCACTCACACACACACACGTGTACATGTACGCACACATATACATACACATGCACTTTTACTCCTCCTTCTTATCATCAAAAATAAACTGTCCTCTGCATATAAAATTAATTGTTTTAACTATGTAATATGTCATCCTTCTATATAATAAGCTTTTTCAGTGTTAAATGTTCTATACATCCGAAAGATTTATTAGGCCAGTGTAACAAAAATTACTATAGAAGAATATGCATATTCTATTGCTTTACATTTTTACCCCTGGATATTGTTATATTAATTTGGCTTTTATATTTGGGGAACTTTCCCTGCCATTAGTTACTTCTTCTACCTGTTCAAAACTTGTTGGTTTAAATAAAAGTTTTTGAGTGTGAAAGAATCTACTTAAAATGGAACTCAGTTATATAGAAAAGAATACTTTCCTTTTCTCTTAACACTTCCCTAAAATATTAAATCAATATAAATATCTCAATGATTCATGGCCTCAAAATGGGCTAAATTGACTTGTTTATATTATGTTTTATTTATGTATCTTATTTATTAATTTTATTCTTTGGGCCCGGCAAGCTACCGAGAGTATTCGATATGCCAGACACAGTAACGACAAAGTCTCCAATGGAGACGTTACTGGGCCCGCTCGAGCAAATCGACGATCAACGGGAGGGCCTTTACCTTTACCTTTTTATTCTTTGGGCCACAGCTGAGTGTGCTCAGGGCTTATTCTGTGCTCAAGGACCACTCCTGATGGGACTCAGAGAACTGTCTGGAATCAAGCTCATCAGCCACAATCAAGGCAAATGTCCTATTCTCTATACTCTCATTTTGGCCTCTATGTTTTTATTTAAATTCAGTTAAATCTATTGCAGTAATATTTGCAGTATCAAAGATCCAGATAAAATTCAATAATATATGAGTGGCAAAGAAATTTTGTTCATATGAACAGTGGAATATTACTAAACTGTTAAAATAACTTATAATATTACTTTTGCTCTTATTTGGATGAAACTAAATAGTAACACTTTAATCAAATAACAAAAATAGAGAAGGTAATATTTGATCATCTCACTCCTATGTTACCACATATAAAGAAAGAAGGAAAGTGAACAATGTGCAATGATAATAAAGACTTGAACAATGAGAATAGGATTGAGGTTGCCAAAGGAGGAAGTGAAATGTTTGGGCAGAAAATAATGGACTGCTAACACTACTGCAAAAACAAAGTAAATTAAAACAAACAAGCATGCCCAGGAACAGAAGACTGGATTAAAAAAAAGACTATAGTGCATCTACACAATGGAATACTATTCAGGTATTGGCAAAACTGAAATCATGTTCTTATAATGGATGGACATGGAGGGTATCATGCTGAGTTAAATGAGTCAGAATGAGAGACCCCGACATAAAATGATTTCACTCATTTCTGGTACATTAGAAAAAAATATAATATGAGACTAATACCAAGGACTGTAGAAATATGGGCCAGTAGGATTGGTCCACAATTGAGCATATCTCAGGCACTGGAAGATAAGGCAGTTGGGATATAGAAGTAATAACTTTGGTGATGATAGCTGGAAATGATCACTCTGAATAAGAACTGTGTGCTTAGGTAGGTAAAGGCACAGACATAAAAATCTCCCAATATCTGCATAGCAAACCATGAGAGAACGAGAGAAGGAGGAGGAGGAGGTGGAGGAGAGGAAAGAGGAAGCGTGGAGGGGGAAGGGGAATGGAGGGGAGGGGGGGGAGGGACAAAGGGGGGGAAGAAGAAGAAGAAGAAGAAGAAGAAGAAGAAGAAGAAGAAGAAGAAGAAGAAGAAGAAGAAGAAGAAGAAGAAGAAGAAGAAGAAGAAGAAGAAGAAAGAAGAAAGAAGAAAGAAGAAAGTGCCATACAGGCAGACCAGGGGCAGGCGGGGAGGGGAGGCGGGAGAGGGAAACTGATGTCATTTCTGGTGAGAAATGTACACTAGTGAAGGATTTGGCGTTGGAACATTGTATGACTGAAAACTGAGTGTGAATAGCTTTATAACTGTATTTCATGGTGACTCAATTAAAAAATAAAATAAAAAGAAAAGAAAACATGACTTTGGGATTCTGTTGGCTTTGTTGTTATTTCATTCTGAAATTTTGAATTTTTGGAAGTATTTTAAATTAAATTTATAAACTTAAGACATTTTAAACTTCCATGGATGTGTGCTTGTTTACAAATAAGTAATACTTTTAAGGCCAGAGACATAATACCAGAGACATAGTAGATAAGGCATTTGCCTTGCATGAAGCTGACCCATGTTCAATCCACGCATGCCGTATGGTTCCCTAAGCACTGCCAGGAGCAATTCCTGAGTGTAGAGCCCAGAATAATCCTTAAGCATCACCATCTGTGACCACAAAGAACAAAATAAATAGATGTAAACATAATACTTTAAAAAACATAATACTTTAAAAGAAGTAGCACAAAATCTTTACTAAAATAATACCAGTATATTTTTTCTGTACATTGATCATATTTTATACCATGTTCCTTTATTTTTGCTTATTCTTGTTTAATACCTACTTTCTCATTTATCTAAGGTAACTTTCTCAGCTTTGTGCAAAGTATTTTTTTAATTTCTCCTTGGCTAAAATTCTCTCCATTTCAATACTCTAAATTTTTTCAACACTTTCAATACTCTAAATTCTTTCAAAACTGTCTTCTACTTCATATATCAACAGAAGCAAAAATCATATGTCCATACAAATTTAATTTATAATTTAATTAAAAACTTTTGAAACTTAGAAGCCAGTTTGAAGTATAATTTTTTTCATCAGGTTGTATTAGAATAATTTTCAAAAGACAAACTAAGATTGATGTGGATCAAATGATTAGGCAAAGTTATTGAACTGGTTTGGAAATTAGACATTTGAAAATACTTCTGAAAACAAATCTCTGTTTATTTTCAATTGTACTATAGTTATATCAAGAATGTTACTCTCTACAGTCTAGTATAATTGTCAGTTGAAGATGGCTTTAGGAGGTTAAAGGAAAAAAAAAACAATTGATTTTCTGTCATTGAGTCTAGAAAAGCTGAGATATCCTGACACACCATTTCTCCATACTATTAATATGATTGTGAAATAGAAAAATGAATGAGAAAATTGACTGGAAAAGAAGATGGGGATGGTTAAAAATAGGATCTGAATTAAAGTGCTTGGGGATAGAGAAAAACAACTGAGAAGAGAAAAAAATGATGATGGGGAAAAAAAGATACAAATTTTCTTTCCTTGCTTAACATTTTTGAAATTAGGAAGGCTCTGTGTATTGTGAAGGATGTTTTCATTTTATGTTGTTTTCTTTAGAGAACTGATACTGTCACTGAGGAAATTTATTTGACCATGTGGATGAGAATTTCCACAGGTAAACAGAGTAACCTAATTATTTTGTTTCATATAACACCGGGAGATCCTAAAGAGAAGAACATCTAACATGCTCAGTCTTCTCACACAAAGGAACTAGATCTATATAAAACCAGAACTATGCTGCCATACAACCACAGCAAAAATATGAAAAATAAATCTATCAGATTTTTGCAGCAATCAACTTACTCTGTTCTTGTCAGTTGTGTTCACACAAGCATGCATGTGTGTGAATATGTGTTTGTGTATGATTACAGCTAATTAAATTCTTTTTTTCATTGTGTCTATAAGATTTGTCGATCCCCCACATAGATTCACATGATGGTTATTCCCTGGTATAATATAGATGACAAATGGATATTTATAAGATTCTCATTTTGAGCTCTTTGTACCACTCTCAAGAGGGACAGAGGTTACACTGGCAATTTCATGTAGATATTCCCAAAAGCAAGAAACACAGAGGGCATTCAGATGTCTTTACCCTTCATGTTCTTTTCCCTGCCCTCATCGTTGGCCTCAATGAAAGTGAGAAATGCCTTTTTTTTATTCCACCAAAAAAAGTGTTGCTTGATATTGAAGAGCAATCGACTTACAGAACTTTGAGAAGAGTGGTGTGCCCTACATGAATGAGCTAAAATCTACTTTTAGAATCATTTTTTCCTATAATACTGTCTCTGATTTCAATGGCCTAAAAATAAAGCCTTTCTTTTGAATATGACTCATTTGGAGCCAATGTTCTAAAGACATATGAATGTGAATGCCATTGAATAATTTAATGGGACTGTGCAAAGCAAATAGAGCAGTTCGAGTCCTTGCCAGTGAAGTAGAGAAAAACTGAACACAAGAAGTTTAATCTGCACAAGCAAACGGCCCTACTCAAACATGTATAGAAAGAATCAGACGATTAGCCAGCAGCCACGTTTTATATATAGCAAACAAACCCAATTACATGGGGAGGAATATTCAAGCACGGCATAAAAAGTTATCAGAGGGCCTACAGAGATTCCCCCTGGAGCTTCCAAGCATAGATTCAGTGGCCGGTAATTTCTACTTTCTTAGATAATGTGCAAGGACCATGGTGCTGATTAGCCCTTAAATCATACTCTCCCAGGAAAAGTAAAGCCTTTAATTTCGTTAATGGGCAGAGACGTGTCCCCGGTTTCCTCTTTTTCACCTTCAACACTTCCCCGGCAGTTTAAGACACAGCATGAGAATGTGTGTTTGTGTTTTTGTGTCTGTCTGTGTAAAAAGCAGATCTGAAGAGTTCATTCCTCCGAGGTCTCTTCTAAGACTCTATTAAAATAATAAAGGGCCATTCCCTATTTGGTATCAATATTTAAGTGTTAATGAAATAGAGTTAGTGTTTTTTTTCCTGTTATCATCTATAACAATTTTTCCAGCCTCACTGATGTTTGCATTATCTAGACAGCAAAGAGAACAGAGAAAGAAGGAGGGAAAATTTAATTCACGTCTTTATTATAATCTCTTGGAATTGTTTGATAAATAGTCTATCCCGTGGTTGCTCATATATAAGTAGTGTCCAGTGTCTAGTAGACACTTTGTATAAATACTATTTTTGATTTCATCATTCAGGAAGTAGAAAATGTTCGAGTAATAAAAATGAGGAGATAAATCAAATAGAAATGAAATGATTTGACTTTTCTAGAAATGTATGAGTATTATAAACAAAAGCAAAGGAGTAATCCAGTAAAAAGAATATAAAACAAATATAATATAAAACAGAGCCTAATCACCTTAGTATGTAAGCGCTAACTTAATGCATTAACATTATAGTTTTATGAATGACTCATACTCAGGGAACATAAAAATAAATATGTAAAGTATTTATTAAAAAATAAAATTTATTTTTGCTTTTGAAATAGTTATCAAAATTGAGATATGTAATATTACCATTCACTTCTGTATCACTTGTTAATATATTCACAAATATAAAAAAAAGTGTTTTACTATTATTAGCAAAAAACTGAATTTCTATGTAATAAATATATGACAAGTATAAAGCAAAGGGAAAATAGACAATGCCAAATAACATATCTTGATAAATAAGTCAATGTTAATTTTCTATTTTAATAACTTTGTTTTCTCAGTTATTCAACCTCCCTATAAATCTATAAAATCAGTAACTCTTAATTTTTTTGGTATGAAAAGTATTTTTTGGCAACTGAAATCAAATTTTTTTAATGTATAACAACTTCTTTCCTTATTTTTTTGAAAAAAAAACCTACAACAAATAAAGTTTATAAGGAAAGTAAAGTTTGTAAAATAAAGTAGAGTTTGTAAGAAAGTTATCTTTCCCAGCCTAAGTTTATTTTTTACTATTATTCTAAGGTAGCCAAAATATGTAGTCCTTAGATCCATAAATCTTTTACATTTTTGAAATACATATGGATATAAATATGATGCATGGCATTTTAATCTTATAATTTTTTAACATTACTGCATTGCACTTATTGAATAATGAATTTTTAGTTTTGTTTCTATTTTAAATATTTTATTCTTAATATCTCACGTTTCTAATACCCATAGCTCTCATTTATTGATTTTTAACTATTATCTTGTTTTCTATGTTAGAGATAAACATACATTTTAGTTCTTACTGTAATGGACAATTTGATTATTTTTAAATTTTTATTCTTACAAGGATTAGATTAATGACCATTTTTTTAAAAATATATTTTCTGTGTTACATAATTATTTACAGGATAAACTCTTACTAGAGAAAAAAATGATTTAGGTCAATCAACATTTTTATAACTGGACACGTACTTTGTTAAGTTTTTTACCCTTTGTATTTCCATATAATATATAACTTATGTCCTCATAGGAATAGTAATATTTGGAATACCAAACATTTGTTCTTTTAAATTTATTTTAAAATTAATCTCTATTAAAGACGAATATATATAAATTTGACTTTTGCTTTGTCCCTTTCAATGTTGTGTTTTCTTGAAGATGATCATGAGTTGTGTATGAGTGAATGTGTGTGTTTATCTGTGTGCATTAAGTATATTTGACATGAACATTTTTGTAGTATCAGAGTACAACATGACTCCACATTTGTAATCCTATCCTTTAAACTGTATATTCTGCTTACAATTTATTTATTGCACTTTTGATTTCAAATAAAACTTGATATACTCTCTTTTTTCCTATTTGTTGAAGTCACTTTGTTCATCCATTCTTCTGTTCAGTGAACATCTTAATGATCATTACTTTGAATTCCTTACCTAGGAGATTTCTTGCTTTGTTTTATTAACATCTTTTGTAAGGCATTTTTCCTTTTCTTTCATTAGAACATGGTCACATTTCATTTTGCTTGACTCGGTTTCAGTATGTTCACATAAGAATCTGTCTTTCAGAGCTTTTCAAGCTTAACTTTGTGTTTATGTTACACCTTATTGTTCAACACTGCCTTTATTTTATTTCTTCTTCAACCTCAGTGGTTTTCTAGGCAGCCTGGTTTGTTGTTGATAGGTACCCATTGTCATGTATGCACCAAGGGTTGTCAGTATTCCAAGGGGAAGGAACTATTTTAGCAGCTAGTTTCAAGATCACTAGAAGCAACACATCAGTTTTTAAACGTATAGCAATATGTATGTCTCAATTGTAAATCATGCTGTTTTAAAGATTTGGTGACATATCCCTGGATGTTGGTTACAAGAATCAGAGTTCTAGTTAAAAAGGTATAATCTTTTTCCTGGGATGTATAGAGAATTATACTGAGGCATTGAATATGTTCAAATACAGTATTCCCAGAAACATTACCCTGAGTGAGAATTTCTGAAGTTGATCCTTTAGACCACAGCTAGGATTATTCCAGAAATATATTGAACTCTGTCACTTTCAACTGGTGGTACTGCAGTAGGTGGGTGAGGAAGGCATATAAAAATATGATGCTAACTATCAATGAATATGGTAGGATAAAACAGAATACTGGAACACACAAGTAAGGCAATCCCCAGAGAAAGTACTTATAGGTTCCTTCCCCAGTGGTAGATATTATAAGATTAGTTAAGAAATCTACTACACACGGGAGATGTATGCAAAAAGTAGATAAAGAACCAAGCATGATGGCCTCTTGCAAATTTGTATTTCAAACCATAATGCCCCAAAGTAGAGAAAAGAAGTAAATTCTCTGCCATAGAGGCAGGGAGTGGGATCAGGTGGGGATGGTGAGAGGGATACAGGGGGCATTGATGTTAAAAAATGTACATTAGTGGAGGGATGGGTGTTCTGTCATTTTATGACTGAAACTCAATCATGAAAGCTTTGTAACTGTATCTCACAGTGATTCCATTTTTTAAAAAAAGAAAAAAGATTTAGATGTCTTTGAAATCGCTAAAATTTTTCTGGGTTTGAATTCAATTTTAGTATGTTCTTTAAGGGGATTTTCTGTTTCACATAAAAACTGTTATCCCTATAACTTTGTTTACTTGGGAGATAGAGAGATGTCCTTGAAACTATTTTGGGGAATTGAGCATTTTGGAACTGGGTGTGGTGTTAGAGTGATGTATATGAAACATATAGCACTGTTGTGTAGTGTCCTTTAGACCACAGCTAGGACTATCCTAGTACTGTCCTCTTGTTATTCATCAATTTGCTCGAGTGGGTAACATCTCCATTGTGAGACTTGTTGTTACTGTTTTTGGCATATTGAATATGACAGGGGGAGCTTGCCAGACTCTGCCGTGTGGGCGGAATATACTTGGTAGCTTGCCGGGCTCTCTGAGAGGGACAGAAGAATCAAATCCCATTGGCCGCATGCAAAGCAAACGGACTTCCTGCTGTGCTAATGCTCCAGTACATGAAACATGTAACTCACAATATCGTAAATAACAGTACCTTGATAAAAATAGTTTTAAATAATAACCATAACAGGGGGTATGGTGCCACCAGCAGGTAAATCTGTACATGTGAGGTGAGTGCATCAGCAGCCTGATGGCACCTTCAGACTTCCAGATACCCCAAAATTGCTGTTGTGCCTTTGTCCAGACCCCAAAAACTTGGGGCAAGGTTTACCAAGAAAGTAAACGGCCAAAAGTTAGGTATGTGGGAGACACACCCACAAACCACCTCGGGCTCAGCTATATAATTGGAGGCATGGCCTCTCTGGTTCCTGATTGAACTGCTTAATGGCTATGATTCCAGAGACTCAGAAACAAATCTTGAAACCTCAGAGGCTTTTGGCAGAAATGTGTCCAGTTTCTGCAATAGGTTACCAGCGCAGGGCCACCCCAGGTGGGAATAGGATTCGTGACTTGGCCTGTTCCCCCTGGCAGCCCAGTGGCTGCCATCCTCCAGAGGCCACTGTACATTCAGGTTGGGGCCCACAGTGATGAGACACATGGGGCCTCAAGAGATGGTGTTTGAGCCGGCCTTTTCCTCCCCATCGCAACGAGATCCCGAGTCACTGCCCACAAACGGCCTCTCTGGCTCCTGATCAAGCTTCTTAGTGGCCATGGTCCCAGAGACTCAGAAACAAATCTCAAAATCCAGCAGCTTTTGGCAGAAATGCATCCAGAACCCTCAGTAGGTTACTGTCTCTGGACCACTCCAGGGGGGAAATGGTACTGTCCCCTCACTTGTTCCCCCTTGGAGGCTCAATGGTTGCCATCTGCCAAAGGCCATTGGACAGTCAGTTCTGGGCCCGCAGTGATGAGACAGTAGGGCCTGATGGGATGGGGGTGGGGCCAGCCCTTTCATCCCCGTTTCAACGAGATCTCGAGTCACCACCCATGAACAAACAGCCTCTCTGTCTCCTGATCAAGCTGTTAAAGGTAAAAAGGTAAAGGCCCTCCCATTGATCGTCGATTTGCTCGAGCGGGCCCAGTAACGTCTCCATTGGAGACTTTGTTGTTACTGTGTCTGGCATATCGAATACTCTCGGTAGCTTGCCGGGCTCTCCGAGAGGGGCGGAGGAATCAAACTTGGGTCGGCCATGTTGGCCGCGTGTAACGCGAACGCCCTACCCGCTGTGCTATCGCTCCAGCCCAAGGTAAAGGCCCTCCCGTTGATCGTCGATTTGCTCGAGCGGGCCCAGTAACGTCTCCATTGGAGACTTTGTTGTTACTGTGTCTGGCATATCGAATACATATCGAATACTCTTGGTAGCTTGCCGGGCTCTCCAAGAGGGGCGGAGGAATCGAACTCGGGTCGGCCATGTTGGCCGCGTGTAAGGCGAACGCCCTACCCGCTGTGCTATCATGCCAGGGGGCATAGCTCAGGGGATCAAGCTGTTAAACGACCATAATTCCAGTGGCTCAGGAAAAAATCTCAGAACTCAGCAGGTTTTCGCAGAAATTCCTCCAGATGTAATTGTTAAAATTTCGGAATTCCAAAATTGTGCGATCACTACTGCAGCCATGCGACATCATATGTTATTTATAACCAGCAATAGAAAACAAGTTGTCTACTGTTGCCTTTTTGGCATATCCGAGTGTTGGTGTAAAATCCCAAATAATAATGGTGAGTCAAGTGTCAAAATATTGAAAGTAATCAAAGTAGAGAGAGAGTAGTGGGGAAATCATCTGCCCCACAGTTAGGGGGAGGGTGTGGGATGGGGGTATACTGGCGTTTTTGGTGATGGAAAATGGGCACTGGTGAAGGTATGGGTGTTTCATTGTATGACCAAGACTTAAACCCAAAAGCTTTGTAGCTGCTCTCACAGTGATTCAATAAATAAAATTATAAAAAATGAAAAAAAATAGGTGGAGTTCATGCCCAATTAAATCAGCCTAATCAGTGGCTAAATAAATAGCAGTACTCCTACGTTAATAAAAAAATAAATTAAAAATAACCATAACAAAATCAGCTAGGCTGACCGCAAGCCCTGTTTTAAAGCTAGATTTCACAAGTTTCAATTGTTTGGGCCTTATATAGATCAGGAACCATTCTTGTTCAGAGAAGCTATGTCATTGAGAGATCCCACTCAAAGGTCATTACTTCTTCTGAGTGAGAGAAGTTCATGGGAAAAGAAAAAAAAAAGAAAAGAAAAGTAAAGAAAAAAGTAAACATGCAACTGATGTTCCTATTTATTTTGGTTTGGTTGTTTGTTATTTGTGGAGGACTGTCCAGCTCATTCTCAGACTTTTGATTCATAAGGAATGAACCACCTCCCCCAAAACTCTTAAAACTCTCATAGAAAAGAGTTATTTGCCTCTATCTCTGTCTCTGTCTCTTTATGTCTCTCATGTAAACACATGTGTATATACACATGCATGCACATATGCATTTTATAGCTTCACAGATGAATATTCCATTCTGTCCTCATACTGAGCATGGTTCAGTTACCTACATCCACAAAAAGTGTGCTGAGAACTCAGCTCAGGGAAAATAATGGAGTGAAAACATATATCAAACCAGCCCTCTGGAGTTTTCATGGTCTATTTCTTTGCTGGAAGCAAAGATGGATAAAAGTATTTACCTCTTAAATGTTTACCTAATACTGTATGAAGCAGTGACCTTAAGTGGTCTTTACAGCTCATAGACCACACACATGAAATTATGAATGAGCAATTTTTATTCCACTGAAACTAATGGTTCTGGCACACTCTCCTCCTCTTCTAGAGGACTGCAAGCAATATTCTCTGGTGGAATTACGATAAGTCATAGAGGCAGAGAGCAGGTTTCTGAATTTAGACTAAGATGGGCGATGTAAAGGAGTAAATAGCAAAAAAAAAAACCTGTCAAATCTTTATTAGAAAAGATTAATATGCTTGACCTGGGACTCTTAAGTTGACCTTGTATAATCAATCACCAGAAAATATTAAAATATTCAACCAGTGCCTCCTATGTGTCAGGGTATAAACTTAATATTCTGAGAGTACTAGGTAATCAATGAAACAAAATGGTAGGGGAGGGAAATGAGTGTTGTATTAGTGATAAATATGACATCTACAGATAAGAGCAACAGCTCAAGGGTTTGTCCCTTTGAGACATGGTTTAGTAGATCCAGTGAGGGCATACTTTTGAGAAAAGTCAGTATTTAAAACTATTATTTCCTTTTTTCCTTCTTCTTATTTCTCTCTACTTCTCTCTGTCTCACTTTCTTTCTCTGTTTTTCTTTGTTTTACTCTTTCTTTCTTTCTTCTTTATCCTCTTTCTCTTTCTTTCTGTATTTTCCCCTTCCTCCCTTCCTTCCTTCCTTCCTTCCTTCCTTCCTTCCTTTCTTCCTTCCTTCCTTCTTTTCTTCTGAATCTGTATTTTAGACTGTAATTATATGTATTTATTACTGTGATAATTCTTATTTAAATTCAAATATATACTCATGTAATCAGAATAGAAATAAGTATAAATTAATTTTTATTGTGTATGTGTATGTTTACATATGTTTCTGAATGTTGTAATTTAACAGACAATGTCATTCTAGAATAAATAGGAATATAGAAATTTTCTTTCTGTTAGATAAATATAGATAAAGAAGGCAGAGTGCTAGAAAACCTAGAATATTTTGATGAGTCAGAAACTGCACTGCACATGTATTTATATATTTAGTAAATAAAGTAATAAAATTAAAAGGGAGAGATTAAATTATTTTATATGTTTCAGTTGAAGCATTTTGGAATTGTTTTTTATGTTTTCTGTAAAATATAGTAGGTAGGAACAGTGGGAAACTCATTCCTCCATTCATACCGGTCACTAATTAGATGACAAGGCATTTGGCTAGCTTAAGAGAGTCATAGGGAGAATAAAAGGGGTGATTAGAGGCCACCCTAAGAGCTCCTATCCCTCTCGGAGAGTCTGGCAAGCTACTGAGAGTATTCCAGCCACACGGCAGAGCCTGGCAAGCTATCCATGGTGTATTCAATATGCCAAACACAGTAAATACAATGGGACTCATCCCCTTGACCCTGAAAGAGCCACCAATATGGCAGCATTAAGAAGGATAAGGAAGGAGAGGCTGATAAAATCTCAAGGCCGAACTAGGCTGCCAAAATGAAGAAAGACAAAAATGACTGTCTGTACTTTCAATGCATGTGCGCTGGCATCAGATGCATCCATCGAGGACCTGATGGTACAAGCATGAAAGATCCAGTAAGTCATCATTGGTCGGGCTGAGACAGAAGACATCAATCACATCATGCCGTTTTCGACACTGGAGAAGAACTTTTCCTTGGAACATGCGACAAAAGAGGTGTTGGTGGTGTCGGTGTTCTTGTCAACACAAACTTGGCCATGAGCATTGATTCATTCGAATGCCTAATAACCCGAATCAGATGATTACACTTGAATAGATATAGCCCATTGCCAACAGTTTCTATCTTCGTTGTCTATGCACCAATATCCAATTATGATGGAGAAATTGAGGAGTTTTACATGGAACTGGAGAAATTCTATAAAGAAGACCACATCTTCTACAAGATCATTGTTGGTGATTTTAATGCGAAGATAGGACCAAGAAGACCAGCAGAAGAACTCCACATTGGGAATCATGGCCAAGAATGGAACAAACAGTGTGAGAGACTGTCTGAGTTCATCATGTTGACCAACACCATCCAAATTAACTCACAGTTCCAGAAGGCTGAATCTAAACCTTGCACTTGGGAGTCTCCTGGTGGATGGTTCCACAACAAAATTGACCACATCATATTCAATCAACGGTTTTTCCTGACCAATGTTGCTGTTGTCCCAAAATCCAAAATGGGATCGGACCACCATCTCCTACGTGCGAAATTCTACTTCACAGAGCAAGGACAAAGGGCTGAAAAGTTTAAGAAGACAACTCCCAGAACAACCACCAACCGGGAGCTATTTTGGCACTATTACAGCAACATGGAAAGATGCCATCATTGGCAACATTGATGAGGAATACGATCGACTGGTTCAGCATATCCATGATTGTGCGAGGAACACCAAGAGAGAGATAACCACAAAAATGTCTATCTTCAAAAACTCTTGAGCTTATTTGACAATGTGGCTTGGCGCAAGCCTCAGGCAACCACAAGTGAACATCCGAACTCGCAAAGCAGTGCAGAGAAGCAATGAAGGAAGACCTCAAAGAGGTAAGAGCAGCAGTGCTGGCAGATGTGATAGAAGCTGGAAAAAGCATTCACAATGCCCGCCTGTCCTTTGCCAACTACAAGACCAAGATGACTGCCCTCCAACATCCTGATGGACCTATCACATCCTCCAGAAGGGAAATGGAGAAGACTACCCATGGCTTCTACACGATGTCTTCGATAGCCATGTCCACCTGCCCACATACCAAATTCCACAGGATGGATATGTTGTTCCCAACGTTCGCCTTTCTGAAATCCGACACATCATTTTATCAGTAAAGAAGCGACCAGCACCAAGCCCAGACAAGGTCAGACCCGAAAACCTAAAGAATCTGCCGTTGGTACTCATCAATACACTGGCTTGTCTCTAAACACACTACCTGTCTGAATGCAAGGTTCTGTCCCAGTGGAAAACCAGCAGGACTGTGCTACTGTACAAGAAGGCAGATATCCACGACATTGGCAACTATCACCCGATCTTCCTATTGTCTGTCATCTACGAGCTGTTCACTTGAGTCATCCTGAATAGGATTGGCAGAACACTAGATGAAGGACAACCATGCGAACAAGCCGGTTTCTGCAAAGGATTCAGCATGATCAACCATATCTAAAAAATAACGAAGCTCATTGAGGTTTCTGTCTAACGTTCATTGAATTAAAGAAGGCCTTTATTCTGTTGAGACAGAAGCAGTCATTGAAGCCCTAGCCAAACAGTGTATTCAAACTCAATATATCAGGATCCTCTGTGAGCTGTATTATGAAGTCACTACCAGGATCTCACCATTCTACAAAGAAGTGATCAACCATGTCAAGAGAGGGGTTCATCAGGGTGATTTCACTGAAACTCTTCAGTGCCACACTCAAGAATGTCATGCAATAACTGGAATGGGAAGGAATAGGAGTGAAGATAGGCGGTCAGTGACTACACCACCTCCGCTTTGCTGATGACATTGTTCTAATAACATCAAACATTAGCATTAGCCAAGCAGCACAAATGCTGACTGACTTCGACCATGAGTGCAGAAAGGTTGGATTCCAGATGAATCTCACAAAGACAATGTTTGTGAGAAACAGTCTCGTTCCTGAGGTTCCTTTTGCTCTCAATGGAATGACCATCACCAAATGCAGCAGTTACATGTACCTCGATCGAGAAGTCAACCTGACGAATGACCTGGCACCTGAGTTGCACAGGAGGAAGAGAGCAGCTTGGAACGCCTTCAAGAACGTCGAAGAAATAGCTAAGAAGGAGAAGAAGCTCCAGCTCCAGGCACATCTCTTTGATTCCACTGTTCTTCTTGCATTAACATATGCCTCAGAAACCTGAGCCCTACAAAAACAGGATGAGAACACTATTCGGGTCTCCCAAAGAGAAATCGAAAGAGCTATGCTTGGAGTATCACACTTCACTAAAATGAGAGAAAGAATCCGGAGTTCCGACCTCCATCGACCATCAAGAATCAGGGATGCTGTCTCATTTGCCAAAGCTTCAAAAATCAGATGGGTTGGATGTGTAATGAGTTTTGGAGACGACTACTGGACTATAGCCTTTACCTACTGGATTCTGCGGAACCTGAAAAGATCATGTAGCTGCCCACCTACGAGATAGTCAGACTTCTTTTTCAATACCCTGAAAGATCAGTTTGAGGCTCTCTTTTTTTCCTAGAACGAGCAGACGCCATTGGGGTACACTAGCATGTGACAGAGACTAATGGAGATGTTACTGGCTCAAGCAAATCAATGAGTAATGGGGTGTCAAGTGATCAAGTGAACTGAAGTTTATTCTAAAGGGCAGGAGTGATAGCACAGCGGTTGGGAATTTGCCTTGCACATGGCCCACGTGGCCAACCTGAGCGCGATTTTTCTGCCCCTCTTAGAGAGACCAGCAAGCTACCAAGAGTATCTCTCCTGTACAGCAAAGCCTGCCAAGCTACCTGTGATGTATTCGATATGCCAAACACAGTAACAAGTCTCATAATGGAGACATTACTGAGCCTGCTTGAGCAAATTGATGAACAACGGGTGGGCAGTGCAGTGCAGTTTATTCTAAACTTAAATATAAAATGCAGAATGGAAGGAGGATGAAAAATGAAAGACGTGGAAAAACAAGGAAAGATAGAAAGAAAGAAAGAAAGAAAGAAAGAAAGAAAGAAAGAAAGAAAGGTAAAGAGAGATAAAGAAAGAAAAAGAGACAATGAAAGAAAGAAAAAGAGAAAAAGAGAAGAAAGAAAGGAGAAAATGGCAGGTAGAGAAATGGAAAAGACTAATAAAGTTATTTCTATAAATAGCAAGTATTAAATATAAAACTGAGACACAGAAATGAATCTCAGACCTGAGCAACTTGCAGCAGAAATGGCCTGAAACTTTGCAATAGGCCTTTTCCGCTGGGCTGCTCCAGACAGGGTCAGGTATTATCCCTCTTCCTGCCCTTTAAGAGCTCCAGTGTTTGCCATTTTCTAGAAGTCAGCAAGAAGCACTGGGTAAGAGTCACAGTAACAGTAAATCCCAAGTCTTGCAGGACAGGGGTGGAGTGGGCCCTCCTTCCTCCTGCCCTGATGGGACACCGAGTTGATGACACATCCGCCCACTGTCTATGTAAACTCCCACATGGCCTCGATCCAGAGACACACAAATGAATCTCGAACCCAAGCAACTTGCAGCAGTGATTTCTTCAGACACTAGGTAAAGGCCCTCCCGTTGATCGTCGATTTGCTCGAGCGGCCCCAGTAACATCTCCATTGGAGACTTTATTGTTACTGTGTCTGGCATATCAAATACTCTCGGTAGCTTGCCGGGCTCTCCGAGAGGGGTGGAGGAATCGAACTCGGGTCGGCCATGTTGGCCTCTTGTAAGGCGAACGCCCTACCCTCTGTGCTATCGCTCCAGCCCTAATTATTAAAATCTTAGAATTCCTAGAGCATGTGGCTGCAAGAATGGCCAAGCAACAATATATTATATCCATAACAAGCATTATAAAATACATTTCTAGTGATTGAATTTTCGGCAATTATGAGGGGTGGTAGGACTGGTCTCAAATTATTGAAGGTAACTAAATTAGAGAAAGAATATTTTGCAAATTGTCTGCCACACAGGCTGGGGAAGGTTTGGAATGGAGGGGGAAATACTAGGGATTTTGGTGGTGGAAAATGTGCACTGGTGAAGGAATGGGTGTTTGATGACTGATTGAAATTATTGAGAGCTAACTGTTAAGGCAGATGGCACTTTTTCCATTTACTTCAATGTCCAGATGATAACCAACATGCATTTCAGAACAATTTAAAGAAAATCTTCTTGTCTGTATGAATGACTTTTATGCATCTTTAAAGTAAAAAAAAAAATCCCCTGAACTCCATAAGAAAGATAAAAAATTTTCCAATTTAAGCAAACAAAAGCACAAATGAGATAATATAATGTTTAACTTTTTGTAACATGTTCTTTTTTCTAATGGTCTACTCTAACCTTTCTGATGTACCTTCGTTCATCTCTTACAGCAGGTAAGACTTGAAGGCTTTTTAGTATTTAGGTTTTAATCCTAATCTATCCCTTTCTGTCCTATCTACCTTGACTATTTATCTATATAGACCATTATGGAAATTTTCTTCCCTGTCACTGACATGTTTTCTGGAGGCAGGGAGTGGTTGGGGGTGGGCAGAATTTTTCTTATAAAGTATTTTTTAATGGTTATTTTAAAGGTTACTTTCTCCCTATACCTGTCTCTGATTTGTGCCTCATCGTAGCTAATATAATGTACTACTAAATGCATTCTATATTATATAATAATAATTAAATTTTGATCTCTACTCTTTATGGTTGTGAAAGACAGGAATTTAATATTCACACTTGCACTGATTTGTTATTTGCAGTTGACGGGCATGTGAATAGATCTTAAAGGTATGTATCATTCAAATTGAATTGAATCTTATATGATTCTATAGACATTAATTCTATAGACAGATTGGTCTCCTAGTCGGTATAAAGGGTGCTTATTTTTAACAGTTATATTAATACATAATTTATATATCATCAATTTACTTGTAAGGCATATAACTTAGTCTTTTGGTATACATTATCAGAGTTCTACAGCTCCCTTCTTTTTCTTTTAAAAAATAATGTAATTTAGATAGATCCAAAATATATGCTAGACTTTACTTTCCTTCTCTCCTCAGTCCTTGAAATTCAATAAGCTCTCTTATGTATTTAAATTCACTATTCTTGACTTTTATATAACAGAAATCATTCAGTATGTGGTTGTTTGGTTCTGATTCTTTTCACTTAATAATGTTTTGAGGATTCATCCATCATGAGCTTCAGTTCTTAAATGACAAAATAATATTCCATCAAACAGATACACATTATTTTTTATGTATCAAGGCATCATTTGATGTTTATTTCTATTGTCTACATTTTTCTTTTCTGAATAATGCTGCCATAAACACTAATATGCAGTCTTTTGTGTAGATGTTTTATTTCTGTAGGATATTACCTATCAAGCAGTGTATAATTTCTGTTTCATATGAAAACTGCATGTTTATTATTTTAAAAACCATAATTTAGCCTTGCCTTTTCAAAGTAGTTGCATTATTTTGTATTCACATCAGAAATTCAAGGTTTCCATTCCATTGTAGTCACAGTAATTCTTAGGCTTTCTTTTTGTTTTAATAATTTACTACTAGAAATGCTATCTCATTTTGGATATAATTTTAATTTCTATAGTGACTGAGGATTTTAATTATATTTTTCTTACTAATATTTATATTTGAATTTATAAAAATATTTCTGTAATAATATATTTTACATAATATATTATATATTATTACATAATATAATAAAAATATATTATTCCATAAATATTTTTATAATATTTAATAATGTAGCACTGTGGCACTGTGGCACTGTCCTCCCATTGTTCATCAATTTGCTCAAACGGGCCCAGTAACATCTCCATTGTGAGACTTGTTGTCACTGTGTTTGGCATATCAACTATGTCACAGGTAGCTTGTCAGGCTCTGCCGTGCTGGTGAGATCCTCTCAGTAGCTTGCCGGGCTCTCTGAGAGGGGCAGAAAAATCGAACCTGGGTCACCCGGGTTGGCCACACTCAAGGCAAATGCACTACCGCTGTGTTGCCACTACATTAATAATGTATTATATGAGATATGAGTGATAGCACAGCGGTAGGGCGTTTGCCTTGCACGCAGCCAACATGGCAGACCTGAGTTCGATTCCTCCGCCCCTCTCGGAGAGCCCTGCAAGCTACTGAGAGTATCTCGCCCGCACAGCAGAGCCTGGCAAGCTCCCCGTGATGTATTCAGTACGTCAAACACAGTAACAACAAAATCTCCAATGGAGACGTTACTGGGCCCGCTCGAGCAAATTGATATTTAATAAATTACTTCAATTATATTCTACATATATTTGGATGGATTTATATCTTTGACTCATATGTGCTAATATTAACATTATTATGGGGGAATGGGGTCTAATTTTACTTTTCTTTATTCTTGCTTTGTATATTGGAAGTAGTTGTCTCTGTGCCATTTGTTGGAAACTTGATTTTTTTCCTCACAGAGTTGTTCGAAAACAGTAGTTAGAAATCAATTTAACATAAGGGACTTATGGGTTATTTTTGTCTTTCAATTCTATTATGTTGATTTTTATGTGGGCTGGAGCGATAGCACAGAGGGTAGAGTGTTTGCCTTGCACACAGTCAACATGGCCGAACCAAGTTTGAGTCCTCCACCCCTCTCTGGGAGCCCGGCAAGCTACCTAGAGTATCTCGCCCACACGACAAAGCCTGGCAAGCTACCTGTGACGTACTGATATGTCAAACACAGTAAAAACAAAGTCTCCAATGGAGACGTCACTGGGCCCATTCGAGAAAATCGATGAACAACAGGAGGACAGTGACAGTGACAGTGATCTTTATGTCTATCTTTAAACTGGTAGAAATCTTACTTAATTACCTTAATTCTTAGTTCTATTTTAAATTTTTTTAACAAAGAGGTCCCAAACATTTTTCTTATAATATTGATTCAGTAATTGTGAATACCTTATAATTTAATATAAATTTTGTGATTGCTCTGTCAGATCGTTCCAAAAATATTTTAAATATTATCAGTGGTGTTGTCTCATGTATACAGTATCTCAACACCACATTCACCAACAGAGAGCTTATTTAACTCTATCGTTGTCTCCAGGTTCCCCTGATACATTCCCCCATACCTCAATATCCCCACATCTCACAGCCATGGTAAGCTCCACTCTGCAGACTGATTCTTATATTCTTATGTTTTTGGCATTTTTTTATTCCCCTACTATAGCTTTATATATCCCACATATGAGAAAGATCATTCTGTGTCTGTCTCTCTTCTTTTGTCTGACTTCACTGCAGTTCCATCAACGTAGCAGAGAAGTACATGATTTTTTTCTAATAGATGAATAGCACAACATTGTGTCTATATATACCATTGTACCTTTATTCAGTCATCTGTTCTCGAACACTTGGATTATGTTCAGATTTTAGCTATTGTGAGCACTGTTGCAATGAATAAAGCAGCAAATATATTTTCTGTATAAATTTTATGATTTGGCGGATAGATATTGATGAGCTAGATTGCTGTATCATATTGAATTTCAAGTTTTATGTTTTTAAGAAGCAGGTCCAGTCCGGTCCTCCCATTGTTCATCGATTTGCTCGAGCGGGCCCAGTAACGTCTCCATCATGAGACTTGTTGTTACTGTGTTTGGCATATTGAATATGTCACGGGTAGCTTTCCAGGCTCTGCCGTGCGGTCGAGATACTCTCGGTAGCTTGCCGGGCTCTCCAAGAGGGGCGGAGGAATCAAACTCGGGTTGGCCATGTTGGCCGCTTGTTAGGCAAACGCCTTACAGCTGTGCTATCACATCCACATTATTTTCCAGAGAGGGTGAACCAGTTGACATTTCAGCAGTGTGCATGATGGTTCATTTTACCCACACTAAAGCCAATATTTATTTATTTCCATTCTTTGAGATGTGTCCCAATGAGTCTCTCTGATGTGATGTGATATTCATTTATTATATATTTTATTGAGTTTCACTAGCTTTTGTCCTTTTAATAATTTGTCTATTTTATCTAGTGTATCTAATTTACTGAAGGGAAATTCTTTATATACTTTCTACATCACTTTTTTAAAAACTCAGATTGCAAGTGTTAATTTCTCTAACTTTATTGATTTTCTTAACTTAATTTTTCCTCTATTTCTGTTCATACCAGTTTATTAACTTTGTTGATATTTTTGTTTTCTGTTTTTTTTTAATTTCTATTTTATTTTTTCTCTTCGGCTGGAGTGATAGCACAGCGGTAGGACTTTTGATTCCTTCATCCCTCTCGGAGAGCCCAGAAAGCTACGGAGAATATCTTGCCTTCAAGGCAAAGCCTGGCAAGCTAGCCATGACATATTCAATATGCCAAACACAGTAAAAAGTCTCACAATGGAGATGTTACAGGGTCCACTCAAGCAAATCGATGAACAATGGGAGGACAGTGTAGATTGTTTCTCTTCTAATCTTTATCAAGTATTTAATTCTGCTTGCTTTCTGTTCATTTTTCTCTTATTTTTCTAGTCTGTGTAAAAAAGCAAAGTTTTTCATTTGAGTTTCTTCTTTCTTAATACACAATGCAGATGTAATTTACCCTAAGTACTACAGTGCTACTGTACTACTACTTTTACTACATCTCAAAAGTATTAGTGAATTTCTTTTTACCGTTAATTCAACTTCCTTCTCTTTCTGTCTTCCTTCCTTCCTTTCTTTTTTCCTTTCTTTCTTGCTTGTTATGGTGGTATTTAACACAAGATGATTGACCTTGGATTGACCCAAGGTTTCACATGTCAAAGGCAAGTGTTTCAATATCAAACTCTGACCCTATTTTCCAAATTCCTGTGTAATTTCTTTATTTGTATTCTTTGTGATTGTGTTTAATTCATACTTACACTTGTGAATTTCCAAAACTCTATTCAATTATATTTCTAATTTTTATTACTTATGTCAGGAAACTTTTATTTTATTTTATTTTTTATTTTTTTGCTTTTTGGGTCACACCTGGCGATGCACAGGGGTTACTCCTGGCTCTGTACTCAGGAGTTACTCCTGGCGGTGCTCAGGGGACCATATGGGATGCTTGGAATCGAACCCTGGTCGGCCGTGTGCAAGGCAAACACCATACCCGCTGTGCTATCTTTCCAGCCCAGTCAGGGGACTTTTAAAATTATGTTAAACCTTTCAAAATATTGGTGTTTATTTTAAAGATCTAACAATAATACTATTATATGTACATGCCCTTGAAAAATATTATATGTTCACATATGATTGACCAAAGTTTTCAGATGTCAGAGGTACCAGGTACAACATAGGAAATAAGGGGCTTGTCTTCATGTGGCTAACCCCCTGCTATGATCCCCGGCACTGAATATGGTTCCTGAAGCACTGCCAGGAGTGATTATTAGTCAGAGAGTCATGGATATATACATATATATATATATATATATATAGCTAGTCTAATTTTATATAGAGAAGTATCTTCTAAGTTAAATCCTTACTATTTAAATAAGTGGGATATCTTTGTTAACCTGACCCAGTTGCAACTTAGTTCCTTTGAGATTTTAGCTCTTCCAAAAGTGACCTAGTATTTCTAATCTCTTAATATAAATTTCTATCAACTTTTCAGGAAACTCCTTACATAAAATGACATTCTCATACTCTCAATCTTTCCTTAAGACAGTAGTAAATTCCCTGTGTTTTTAGTTTTTTTAAGAATATGAAGAAAGATTCTAGGAGAATAATCAGATTTAATTCTTGGAAAGCCATATTCCTGATAATATTTTGGGCTCTTTTTGTCATTTTTCAGTTTTAGAAGATGTCTAAAAATATTCACATGCTTTAAAAGCCTACCCCTAATTTAACACAATGTTTTGAATACAGCTTTTGGCTTCTTGATATTACATGCCAAAGTTTTTGAAAATATAGTCCAAAAATATCAAATATAATCCAAAATACAGACAATATAGTTCAAAATAAATATCTTCACCAAAATATCATAAAAGGCAAAAATAACATTGTTCTATTGGTAGATTTATCATTTGCCAGGTCTTCTCCATGTAGTTCTTTATTATGTAAAGCATATCTATTTTAAACACTTCCTCTTGCTTCATTTGATAGATAGCTCTTTAGGTTTATTCAAATGAGTTTTATTTCCTCAGATTAACATTCATATTATCTACTATTTAGACACAACAGTCTAGTTATGCGAGAGCTTGTTTGGAGGTTACTGGGCCCACTCGAGCAAATCGATGAACAATGGGAGGACCATGACCATGACCGATTCTAGTTATACATATATTTGTTCACTCTAGATTGGATCACATATTTATCAGATTATTAATTACACACTGACTTAAAGTAATATCCAAAAAAAACCCCGAAATGTTTCCATTAAAAGTCTATCTTTCTGGATTTCTTTAGACACTATTAATACGAAAACCAACCAACAAATAAACACTGTCCTCCCGTTGTTCATCAATTTGCTCAAGCGGGTCCAGTAATGTCTCCATTTTGAGACTTGTTGTTACTGTGTTTGGCATATTGAATACATCACGGGATATTGAATACACCAGGCTTTCTCGCATGGGCAAGATACTCTAGATAGCTTGCCGGGCTCTCCGAGAGGGGTAGAGGAATCAAACCTGGCTCGGCCGGGCTGGCTGCACACAAGGCAAACCCCCTACCGCTGTGCTATCGCTTCAACCCAATCAATCCTAGTTAACTTTTTAAAGGATAAAAGATTCATTGGCTTTACTTTATTTTGTATTGGTTCCCTTCCCTTTGGTATTTTATTTTTTTAGCAGAATTCCCAATCTTAGACTTCCCTGCCATTTGAGTTAAATAAAGTAATGACTTTGACAGGACAGAGAAAGCAAGTCAGGAGCAATTATCAACAAATCCTTCAACATTTATTTTATTCTATTCCACTCTAAAATTGCTGCTCAATTTTATTGATTTTGCAAGTTTTGGCAAATAGTACCTTGGTTAATAATATTCCAGGTACAGGATTCTAAGAAAATTCTTCTATAAGTCACATAAATATTACTGTAGCTACTTTATTTAAGATTTCTGACAAGAATTCTTTTGTGGAAAATAATAGTGTATTTAAATCCATCTTTTTCCCTTGCTTCTATCTTCCTTTCTTTAATCTTCTTTGCTTCTCATGCTTCCACAATTTTTTTTTCTTTCAACCTGTGGAAAAAAAGTAATGAATACTCATGAGGAGAAGCTTAGACTATCTCAGGCCTGAAGATTTAGTGAAATAATTAAGAGGATACAAGTATGGTGAATTCTTGGGTGAATATTTTGTTAGGTTTGTATAATTGTATAATTGTTTGGTTTGTATAATTTCAAACTGTGAACAGAGAATAGATGTTTTCATCACTGAGTGTCAATTTTCAATAAATTAGTAAGAAAATAATTGCATTGTAATTGGACAAGTTTATTTTATTTCCTTAGTTACTTGCCATCAAGTCAGAAGACAATGATACTTATATTACTAATAATACTTTTTTCTAATGAATTAGAGAGTTTAATAGCTGAGACATAATTTTTAAGTCGTTGTAAAGAAGATAGACAAGTAGAAAGTCAACTTAAAGTTATATGCCATAAGCATGAATTTTGATGCATAAAATGTGTTTTTTTTTCTAATTTTGGAGACATAGGCCATGGAGATAGCTAAAAAGGTTAGACATGTGCCCCAATTTCCATCTCTGGCCTAAGATGGACCTCAAATACACATAGGCATGGCCTTGGTGGTCTACAGTATGCCCAACCTCAAGTAATAGATCATAGCTGCATCCAAGGTTTGAAATGTCAGGGAATCACTGCTGAAATAAAATGATTAGGATTGGCCTGTAACTGCCCAACTCTACTAAAGTATCCCCCCCCACACAAAATAAATACTTGGGAAAAATAATATATTTAACATATCAATCTTGCTATGTTTTGTAATAATGTGTTCTTTTGATTGAAAGTTTAATCTGTGACAGGTATTGTT
This sequence comes from Sorex fumeus, assembly GCF_029834395.1. Taxonomy (NCBI): domain Eukaryota; kingdom Metazoa; phylum Chordata; class Mammalia; order Eulipotyphla; family Soricidae; genus Sorex; species Sorex fumeus. The sequence goes on along the minus strand of NW_026606185.1, from coordinate 42,826,341 downwards.
AGAGTTTTATATATAAATTTAATTCACATTCATAATTACAACACTGTATAGTAATATATAAATAAATGCAAAATTTTAAACTTAGTGCTTGCTCAGCTTCTCAGAGTTAGAAATCTAAGGACACAGAAATTGGAAATATTTAAATATTCTTTCTATTCTAAGCATACCCAAGCTTTGTTTCGCTCATTTGATAAGTTAACAAGATATAAAATTACTGTCATGAATGAAGAAGTTTAGCGTTCCCAAGGGGGGAAAAAAATTGCACTTCAAGCAGGGCTGTGGGGGGGGGGGGGAGAAGGAGAGGATAAGGAGAAGCATCAGTCAGTAGACAAGAGACAGATGTGTACAACTTTTATTTGGTTTCTATATGACAAACTTATTTAGGATCAACTAATGTGAGTATCTTCATCTAACCCGTCATTTGGAGTTATCCTGTTTATTGGTACCAGGTCCATTTGTTTAATACAAAGCCCTGAGGTGATCAGGGAAAAGAGTTAGTCTGGTTGGTTTGCATGTAAAACCATGCTTCTGGAACAGTTGTTTATTATCATGAGGAAATGGTTAACACTGGAAAGAATACTTCCTTCAAGATTCAGTAAAAACTCAAAGGTCCAATCAAAAGAATACAAAAAACAAATAAATAATTTGTATAACTCTTATATTCAAAATCCATCATGTTAAAACTTTTCATATCAACAGCAATGTCTTTAAATTATTAAGGTAAATTGTCAGCCTTTGAATGAACAGATACCTCTGTTTCAATGAAAAACTTTGATGATCAGGCCAACCAGAACTCCATCCTTCATTCCGAGGGAACAGAGGGCTTCAGGGATTGAACTTTGTTCTTTGTATTTACGAGGCACATGTTCCAGTCTTTTAAGAAATCTCCCAAACCCCAGTCTACCTAGCTGAGACTTTACATAGTTAACTTCTTAAAGATGTGGAATCACAATTAAAATAATATGCAATAAAGCTACATGCACATTTTCATACATGAATTTTTGTTATACATTAGTTTTCAGATACATTATTTTGATTCAATAAAAAAAACAAAAGGTCATAGGAGATGTGTAATTACTCCTCTTGTCAGCTAGTACTAATATAAATTCCAGTTAAAATGGTCATTTCAGATAAGCCCCAGTTGTTGGTCAATCAAGTTGAGCTCCAAGATGCTTCTCAAGCTCTGCCAAGTATCATGTGATTGTCACAATATAGTGTGTGTCCTGTGGAGCTTGTCTGGAGCTCAAAAATTATGCTAAGACACTAATATAAATACAAGTTAACAGAGATTTTAAGGGATCAAAATGAAGCACTAATTTCACACTCTATTGATGAAATACTAAACCACTTGGTTACATATGTGGCCACACAAGACCTCTATTCTTACTTTACACTGATGTCACCAATATCTCTTGGAAGTCCACAGTCCTAGGATACCCTTCACTGTCTCTAGGAGTTGAATCATTCAGATCTGTGAACTATGAAAATCCACCCCAGAGATCAGTAGGTGTAATGGAGAAGCTTCATAAAAGTCCATCAACCAAAAGAAGCAAAGACAATATTCCAGAAGGCTTCGCCAATCTCAAAGAGTTCTATAATATCTCAAAGACTGATTTAGACAATGTTTAATGATATAAATAATTACACAGTTGCAAGAAATTATGAGGGCAAAAATGAGAATATTACAATCAGAATACTACAACCAGAAGTGACAAAACTCAAAAGTATGGCTAGCTTAAACTGCTGAAGGTCTCCACAGCAGAGTAACAATAGTTAAGGAAAACCAATGATCTCCAAGACAGGATGAAGGAAACCAACAGAAGGTGGAGAAAGTCTGAAAATGTATGAACAGCACACCATAGATCTATAGAATGACTTTAAGAGGAATAATATCATAATTATAGGAGTCCCTGAGGAATAATAAGAAGTGGATGGAGAACCAGTAGTCCAAGAAATCATATATAAGATTGTCCCAGAATTGAGTAATTCCACTGTACCCAACTTCAAGAGCCCTGAAGTGTCCCAGACAAGATCAAGTAAAGAACTCATATACGAAGAAAATTCCATATTATTCACAGCAGATTTATCAAATGAGACTATGCAAGTCAGAAAAAATGGTGTGATGGTGATAGTTAAAAAAAATTAAGGAAGTGGATGCTTCACCAAGAATACTTGTTCCAGCTGCATTACCATTCAGATCTGAAGGCATGGTACAAAATTTCATGGATAAGCATTAAAGAAAGCTTTTTTTTCAGCAACATAAACTTTACAGTCATACACAGCTCCTTAAAAATTACAGCAATGGAAAACTTCATATTTAAAATATCAATGTTGCTGGGTTTAACTCACTCCAATACAGACATGAAATAACAGGATGGTTCAGAAGACTGATACCAACTTTTTGTTGTCTATGAGACCCATCTGAGCTGTCAAGGTAAACACAGATTCAAAGTCAAAAGCTGGAAAAACAAATTGAAAGGCAAGTAACACTATTAAAATGGCCAAAGTGGCTATACTCCTATAAAACAATATACATTTCAAATTACAAATGGCCATAAGTGACAAGGATGGCCATTCCCTAGTGATTAAGGCAAGAATCCGAGTCTCTTTGTTATCTCTTTAGTCTGCCAAAATGGTTACATTTTTGAACTCCTATTCCTCCCAAGCTTGATTCAAAAGGAAATAGATGAAGGGATCAATACATAAAGAAGAATATTTAATATAGGCTCTCAATGACTGTCCATCAATACATTTAAAACGACTGCTAGTGGATATGAAGAAAGACATTGACAGTAAGTAATATAATAGGGAACTTTAACACCTTTCCTTCAACATTGAGTGAAAACCTCTAAGAAAACAAAACTCAATATTGAAACAATGGATTGAGATATGAAAGTATGGCCCTAACAGAGAGATATAGGGCCTCTAGCCCCCTAAACTTTGAGATAAATCCTTCTTCAGGACAGACAGTACATTCTCCATGACAGAAAATAGATTGTATCATGAAACACATCTTCATAAAATAAAGAAGATGGAAATCATACCAATTATCCTTTTGTATTGCAAAGCTTTGAAAATGAAAAGTTACCATAAATAGAAATGGGAGAAAATTTCAAACACTGGGAAATTTAAACAATTAATTACTATACAACCAGTGAATCAAAGAGGGAAACAGAGACAATATCAAAAGATTCTTGGAAAGAAATAAGAATCAAGATATGTGCAACCAGAATACATCCATCACAGCAACAGTGGTGTTAAGAGGAAAGTTTCTAACAATGTAGCTATTCTTTAGAAAGAAAAAAAGGGGCCCAAGAGAAGAGCCTAACTGCATAGCTCCAGCAGCTAGAAAAATACCAAGAGCCCAAAACAAGCTAAAGAAAAAAATAATAAAACGTGGAGCAGAACTTAATGAAGTAGAAACTAGAGTGGAAAAAAATCAAAAGATTAGTAAAACCAAGAGATGGTTCCATGAAAAAATAATCAGGATTGACAAACCATCATAAATAGTCTAAAAACTATGAAAAATAGACACTCCAGTAAACTGCCTCAGTCTACAGAACTGAATTTACCAAGAAGGGGTGAGGGATGTGCATGGGAGAAAACTTTGGGGCACTGGTGGAGGAAGGAGTTACTCTGGTTGTGGGTGTGGCGTTTGATCATTGTATGCATGAAAGTCTATCTTTAAAAATGTTGTAGGACATAAAGTATAATGGGAGACTAACAGCCAAGAGGGGCCAAAACTAGTACCAGGAATTTTGCTCCATGACTTGGAGGTTAGCCACACATGCTAGGGGAAAAGGAAGCTCAGATAGAGAAGGGAGCACCAACTAAAGGGTATTGGGAGGATCCTCCCAGGACAGGAGAAGCATGCTGAAAGTAGACTATAGACCAAACATGATTGCCACTCAATGCCTCTCTTGCAAACCACAGAACCCAAAAGGAGAGAGAGAGAGAGAGAGAGAGAGAGAGAGAGAGAGAGAGAAAACAAAAGGGAATGTCCTGCCATAGAGGCAGGGTGGAATGGGGGGGATGGGGAGTGGGAGAGATGTTGGGACCCGTGGTGGTGGAGGATGGGCGCTGGTGGAGGGGTGGGTACTTGATCATTGTATAACTGAAACCCAAGCACAAAAATTTATAAGTCTATAACTGTACCTCGTGGTGTTTCACTAATAAAAAAAATAAAAAACGATAAAAAAATAAAATAAAAAAAATTAAAATGTTGTAGGGGCTAGAGTGATAGTATAGCAGGTAGTGCGTTTGCTTTGCCAACCTGGGTTCCATCCCTGGCATGCAATAATATCCCCCCAGCACTGCCCAGGAGTAATTCCTGAGTTCAGAACTAGGATTAACCTCTGAGCATCACCAGGTGCAACCCAAAAGGACCCCAAAAGGACCCCAAAAGGATGTGCGCGCACACGAACACCCACATAAAGTTACTTCACAATACCTTTGTATATGAATGGGTAAAGAACATTGGTGCAAAAGGGTGAATCAAAGGTCTGGAACAATAATAAATAAATATAAGAGTTATAGGGATTCAAATTAGAGAATTTTAAGTAGATAATAAAATTCTAGAAATAGTTTTATTCCAGGATTACACTATTTGTAGCGTATAGGAAGGAAATGAACCCAGTCCAAGAAACTGATTAAGTCCTCTTTGCTATCAGGCTCAGCCTGCCAATGGCCTGCCCTTTTTATTGCAGCTTTTAATGGCACCACTCCAGTCTATCAGTGGGAAGTACATTTTATGTTTGTGCAGTTATTTAAGTTATTCTTCCCCCAAACACTTTGTGTTTTATATTCTTAGCAACCAAGTGGTTGCTCTGAGTAGCAGCACTTCATTTTCAAAAGTCATTTAAAATGTCTTAGGTGTCATTTTATGACAACTTCACAAAGATTTTCTTGGTGACTGTAAGATTTGTAATGAAAGTAATCCTGGTGTCCTAGACAAAAGAATCCAAATGTCAAGATAAAGCTGTCAGAACATTAAAATGAAGCTGGACTAAAGATTCTTAGATACTTATGTTGCTTACCAGTTGCAGAGAATTCATAAAATTATGAATTATCCTGGGGACATTGATGGAGAGAAGTCAATACTGGTGATGGGATTGGGGTTTGTGAAATTGCATGCCTGAAAATGAACTATGAATATTTTTAATAATGGTGATGCAATTATAAAGCTCTGAATAAGAACCAAACAAAATCCAAATTATCATTTGATGGATGAGATGAAGATAAATGATCAAGGAAGAATAGATGACACTTATAGGGTGAACTTCTATTTTCAAAAAGAGAAAGAATATGATTCAGGAATTCCTATAAGTTTCCATTGAGCTGTCCATTCTCTAATCAGGTTTTATTAAAGTTCATGTGATATATATGTTAATCACAAATCATACTAAAAAATCATCTTCAAATATGCAAAATAAATGCAGCCTACTGTGATTTGTGCTAGACATCATGAATGATAGAAAAGCAACTTGAAGTTGGAAGTATACTTAGATTTACTAGATATACTATGCATGATTTATGCATGAAAGTACAATACAATAAAATCAAACATGTTATCATAAATTAACAAAAATGTTTAAGAATTAAACAAAACATGCCTCCATAAAATTAAGAAGGTAGAGATTGTATCAACAATCTTCTCAGACCATAATGCGCTGAAATTAGAAGTAAATCACACACAAAAACAGAAAACTAAATCAAACACCTGGAAATTAAACAGTGCACTATTGAACAACGAGTGGATTAGACAGGAAATCAAAGAGGAAATCAAAAGATTCCTAGAAACGAATGAAAATGAGAACACGAGTTACCAAAACTTATGGGACACAGCAAAGGCTGTGTTAAGAGGAAAGTTTATAGCTCTACAAGCATTCCTCAGGAAGGAGGAGCGAGCACACATAAGTAACCTAACCTCACAGCTTAAGAGCTTGGAGAAGGACCAAAAAAAGGAGCACAACCCGAACAGGAGAAAGGAAATAATAAAACTCAGAGCAGAGATTAATGAGATGGAAACCCAAAAAACAATCCGAAAGATCAATGAAACCAAGAGCTGGTTCTTTGAGAAAATTAACAAGATCGATAAGCCTCTAGCAAAACTCACAAAGAAAGGGAGAGAGAAAACCCTAATAAACCGAATCAGAAATGAAAAGGGGGTCATTACAACAGAAACCACAGAAATTCAGAGGATCCTCAGGGAGTACTTTGAGAAGCTTTATGCCACGGAACATCAAAACCTCGAGGAAATGGATAAATTCCTAGACTCCTACAGACTCCCAAGGCTGAACCAAGAAGACCTGGAATACCTGAACAGACCTATCACCATCAAGGAAATTGAAATGGTAATAAAAAGTCTCCCCAAGCACAAAAGTCCTGGCCCGGATGGATTCACTAGTGAATTCTTCCAAATCTTTAAAGAGGACTTACTCCCAATACTCTTTAAGCTTTTCCACGAAATTGAAATATCAAAAACACTTCCAAACAGTTTCTACGAAGCAAATATCACACTGATACCAAAAGCAGACAGAGATACCACAAAGAAAGAGAATTACAGGCCGATATCCCTGATGAACACAGATGCAAAGATCCTCAACAAACTACTAGCAAATAGAATCCAACTACTCATCAAAAATATCATACACCATGACCAAGTAGGATTCATCCCAGGGATGCAAGGATGGTTCAACATTCGGAAATCAATCAACATAATCCACCATATCAACAAAAGAAAAGATAAAAAGCATATGATCATATCAATAGATGCAGAGAAAGCATTTGATAAGATCCAGCACCCCTTTATGATGAAAACCCTAGCCAAAATGGGTATAGAGGGGACCTTCCTCAACATAATTAAAGCCATCTACCACAAGCCTACAGCAAGCATCATCCTCAATGGGGAAAAACTGAGAGCCTTCCCTCTAAGATCAGGGACGAGACAGGGATGCCCACTCTCTCCACTGCTGTTCAATATAGTACTGGAAGTACTTGCAATAGCGATTAGGCAGGAAAAAGATATTAAGGGCATTCAGGTAGGAAAGGAAGAAATCAAGCTCTCACTATTCGCAGATGATATGATACTCTACTTAGAGAACCCAATAACTTCCACCAAAAAACTCTTAGAAACAATAGACTCGTATAGTAAAGTTGCAGGTTATAAAATCAATACCCAAAAGTCCATGGCTTTCCTATACGCAAACAGTGAGAGAGAAGAAAGCAACATGAAAAAAACAATCCCATTCACAATTGTGCCCCAGAAAATCAAGTACCTAGGAATCAGCTTAACTAAGGAAGTAAAGGACCTGTACAAAGAAAACTACAAAACGCTACTTCAGGAAATAAAAGAGGACATGAGGAAATGGAAAGATATCCCCTGCTCATGGGTCGGGAGACTTAACATTGTCAAAATGGCAATACTACCGAAAGCATTGTATAAATTCAATGCAATCCCTATAAGGATACCCATGACATTCTTCAAAGAAATGGAGCAAACACTCTTGAAATTTATATGGAACAATAAGCCCCCACGAATAGCTAAAGCAATTCTTGGGAAAAAGAAAATGGGAGGAATCAACCTCCCGAACTTCAAACTGTACTACAAAGCAGTAATAATTAAAACAGCATGGTACTGGAACAAAGGCAGAACTGCAGACCAATGGAACAGGGTTGAATACACTGACATTTCTCCTCAATCATATGCTCATCTAATCTTTGATAAAGGTGCAAGTAATGTGAAGTGGAGTAAGGAAAGCCTCTTTAATAAATTGTGTTGGCATCACTGGACGGCTACATGCAAAAAAATAGGCTCAGAACTCTGCCTAACACCATGTACAAAAGTAAGATCAAAATGGATTAAAGACCTCAACATCAGACCAGAAACCATAAGGTACATTGAAGATAAAGTTGGCAAAACCCTCCATGACATTGAAGCTAATGGTATCTTCAAAGATGCCACGCCACTGGCCGAGCAAGTGAAAACAGAGATAGATAAATGGGACTATCTTAAACTAAGAAGCTTCTGCACCTCCAAAGAAACAGTGACCAAAATACAAAGACAGTCTACAGAATGGGAAAGGATATTCGCCGAATACACATCTGACAAGGGGTTGATATCCAGGATATACAAAATACTGGTTAAACTCCACAAGAAGAAAACATCCAACCCCATCCAAAAATGGGGCAATGAAATGAACAGAAACTTTCTCAAAGAAGAAATCCGAATGGCAAAAAAGCACATGAGAAAATGCTCTACATCATTAATCATCAGGGAGATGCAGATCAAAACCACAATGAGATACCATCTCACACCTCAGAGACTGGCCCACATTCAAAAGAACAAAAGCAACCGATGCTGGCGTGGATGTGGCGAGAAAGGGACACTCCTTCACTGTTGGTGGGAATGTCCACTGGTTCAGCCCTTCTGGAAAACAGTATGGACGATTCTCAAAAAATTAGAAATTGAGCTCCCATTTGACCCAGCAATACCACTCCTGGGAATATATCCCAGAGAGGCAAAAATGTATAGTCGAAGTGACATCTGCACTTGTTTGTTCATTGCAGCCCTCTTTACAATAGCCAGAAACTGGAAGAAACCTGAATGCCCAAGAACAGATGACTGGTTAAAGAAACTTTGGTACATCTACACAATGGAGTACTATGTAGCTCTTAGAAAAGATGAAGTCATGAAATTTACATACAAGTGGTACAATATGGAAAGTATCATGCTAAGCGAAATGAGTCAGAAAGAGAGGGATAGACATAGAAAGATTGCATTCATCTGGGGGATATAAAGTAACAAAGTATGAGATTAATACCCAAGAATAGCTGAGATCAGCACCAGGAGGATTACTCCATAACTTAGAGGCCAGCCGGGTATCCTAGAGGAAAGGGCTATTCAGATAGAGAAGGGAGCACCAAATAAAGGATGTTTGGAGGATCCTCCCAGGAGGGGAGATGCATGTCGAAAGTAGACTATGGACTGAACATGTTTGCCACTCAATGCCTCTTTTGCAGACCACAACACCCAAAAGGAGAGAGAGAACACAGGGGATTGCCCTGCCACAGAGACGGGGGGATGGGGGGATGGGGGTGGGAGGGATATTATCCATGGTGGTGGAAAATGGGCACTGGTGGAGGGATGGGTATCTGATCATTGTATAATTGAAACCAAAGCACAAAAAATTGTAAATCTACAACTTTAAAAAAAAATAAAATAAAATAAAGGGGAAAAAAATAAAAAAAAAAAATAAAAAAAAATAAAATCTAAAAAAAAAAAAAAAAAAAAAAAAAAGAATTAAACAAAATAAATTCTCATTGCATATGAGCTACTTATTATTATTATCAGTGATTAATACTTAATTTAACTTTATCAACTATTAAAATTAGAAACATGTGTGTGATGTTCATATAAAGTAGTTTAAACTGTTTTAAACAAAATTACTGATTTCATCTATTATAACTAAATGTGTTAATAAAAAAGCATATATAAACACTTTTTACAACTTAATGCTATTCTGTACATGTCTCTCTATATGTATATATCTATATATGTAAATCTAGAACTCTTATTATAATGGTATTGTTCAGTTGCTGACTCTAATTAAAAGTATGCATATAATCCTATCAATTAGTAACAAAATATTTTAAGTGATTTTATGTACTATTCAAGTATACAAAGTTGATTTAATTTCTTTAAATATATCTTACTGGGGGCTGGAGTAGTAGTGCAGAATGTTAGGGCATTTGCCTTACATGGAGCCAGCCCAGGTTCAATCCTGTACTGTCCCTGAAGCCTACCAGAAGAGATTCCTGAACATGCAGAGCAAGGAGTAAGCCCTAAGAACTGCAGGGTATGACTCCAAATCAAACAAACAAGCAAAGAAGATTAATAAATTAATTAAAATGCATCTTACTATTAAATGCAAATGGCAGTAAGACTGTTTATGATATTAAATTTCCTTTTTTCAAGAAGTATAATAGCATCTTATAATGTGCAATCTTTCTGTGTAAGATGGTAATTATTCGCCCAAGGATGTAACTCGTGGAAACACACTTGCATTGCCTTTGTGAGACCCTGTGTTCTATCTTTGGAACTAAGCGGGCACAGAAAAATATAAAACAGAACAAAAGAGTGATTACTGATAGAGAGCTTTTGATTTAAAAGTTATTAGTGTGCTATTTACTGTATAATATACTATTTACTTTAGGATACCCTACAAATTTTAGTGAATTTTTAAGAAGATTCAAAAGTCTTTATCAAGTGGTTGACCAACGGTTTAATTATATAAAGGTAAAGGTAAAGGCCCTCCCGTTGATCATCGATTTGCTCGAGTGGGCCCAGTAACGTCTCCATTGGAGACTTAGTTGTTACTGTGTCTGGCATATCAAATACTCTCGGTAGCTTGCCGGGCTCTCCGAGAGGGGCGGAGGAATCGAACTCGGGTTGGCCATGTTGGCTGCGTGCAAGGCAAACGCCCTACCCGCTGTGCTATTGCTCCAGCCCTAATTATATAAAACAACACTTTTTTTAAAAAAAATATTTATTTGTTTATTGAATCACTGTGGGAAAAGTTACAAAGCTTTCAGGTTTAAGTCTCGGTCATGCAATTATCAAACATATTTCCCTTCACCATACTGTTTTTTCACTACCAAGAACCCCAATAAACCTCCCCTCCCAACCCTCCTAATGCCTGTGAAGCAGATGAATTCTAGTTAAAACTCTATCTACTTTGATTAGATTCATTGTTTTGACAAAAGATGCACCATTATTATTTAGAGTTTACACCCCCAAATCAGACATGCTGAAAAGGCATTGTGAAATAATCTGTTTTCTAAAGCTGGTTACAAATGATGTCACGTGACCACTATTGCAATTTTGGATTTCTGGTATTTTACTTATTAAGCCTGGAAGTATTTCTGCTGAGAGTCAGATAATTATTAGATTGGTTTCTGTTCTCTGGAGCCATGGCTGTGCCGGAGAGCTGCTCATGGGGGGGCGACTCCTGACCTCGGTAGGGCGTGAAGGATGAGCCGGGAATGCCCCCCTTCCCATGAGGTTCCAGTCACCACGTCACGACCGGCTCATACCTGGCTTTCCACAAAGCTCCGAAGCGGCTGCCATCTCTCTTTCCAGAGGGAAAAAGGCAAGGGAGCAACATCCTTTCACGTTAGGGCAGGCATGGTGGCGTGGATTAACGCATAGTCCATTCACTTTTCTGCAGGAAGTTGCCAGGCTCTGCATTAAATCCTTGTGCTTCTGGAGCCATGGCTGTGCCTGAGAGCCGCTCGTGGGGGGCAACTCCTGACCTCGGTAGGGCGTGAAGGACGAGCCGGGAATGCCCCCCTTCCCATGAGTAAAACCACACTTTAAAACTAGATATGAAAGGATACCATAGTTCAGCATCTTTGTTAATTTGCAATGCAAAATATTTTACTTACTATCTCTAAGCAATCAGCAGTAACTCATATCAATAGGATTATAAAATAGCTGTCCATCAATAAAGAGAAAAAAAGTAAATAAAATGTATATCTGAAATACCTTGTGGGTTTAAAATGTTTTAATTTCAATTACATCATAAGTACCAAAGTTAGCAGTAACAGTTAAAAGCATTATAATCAAATATATAAAAACTTCAAATAATATACAGAGAAATAATAATACTATAAAAGTATATATCCAAAATATTCTCATAAAAATGTCTTTAAAAAATTGCCATTGAAGAACAGTTTTTGAGTTATTGAGTAAGAAATCTGAATTAGAATCCATATCCCTGAGGAATGTTATTCGCGTGTACTTTAATTTGGTTAATTTAGTGACAGTATGAATTAAAGACTATTAAATGTATGTGTTTCTTACTTTGATCACAATTTTGCTACAAATCTCCAGAGTTACAAGATAAAGTAAACCCATTGGTACATTATGTAAAAGTAGTGAGAGTGGCCAGAGTGATGGTATAGCAGAAGGGTGTTTCGTCTTGCATGAGACCAACCAGGTTCTCTTCTAGTTTACCAGACACTCCTCTGAGCCCATCAGGAGTAAACTCTGAGCATGATTAGATGTGACTCAAAAAGTCAAATAGGAAATAAAAAGGAAAATAAAAAGTAGTCAGAAATGCTCAAAATATTACTTCAATGCTTTGAGTAAAACCAGCATTGAGGTTGTACAATGACAAAGAACGTCTCTTGGTCCTATGATAAATCATTGTATAGGAGGGAGTAGTATTAGCATTAAAACAGAAAAGGGCTTTTTACCTTTTTCTCAAAGTTCCTCAGTGTTTTTTGATTTCTGGAAGGACTCTTGGACAAGAGTATCTTTAGGAATTCCAGGATTCCAGCAGAAGTTCTCGCACACACAAATTTGTAAAATTTATTTTATTTTCTCATTATTATTTGTTTTTGTTTGGTGTAATCCCTCAATGGCCAAGACTCAGAGACTATAAAAACCAGCTCCCGGAAGAGAACAGTGCAGTCTCCTGCCCTCGCTCCTGGCTTTCCTCGCCACAGCCCCTTGGAGGGGAGCGGGTTGAGCTTTCCTCCCCGCCCTGACCAGGGCTCCGGCAGCTGAAGACCTCCAGGACCAGCCACCACCATGCTGAGACCACTCTCCGCACACATGAAGGTACTGGAAGAGGGACAAAGCCACGCGGGTTCCGGGGCCGAGATCTCCAAGCCTACTCGGATTGGGGTCGAGCATCCTCCACCCAGATCCTCCAAATTCCAGTAGGCGGGGGTCACACCCACCAACTGGTCCCCTGGCACGGTGTAATCCCATCAACGGCCAAGACTCAGAGACTATAAAAACCAGTTCCCGGAACCGAGCGGCAGCGAATGCGACATCTTATTATGTCATCTTATTATCTCATTCCTACTTTGGACAAACTGGCAGGCTACCAAATGTAGCCTGTCCATACGGCAGAGTCTGGCAAACTCCCCGTGGTGTACCCAATATGCCAAATACCAGTAACAATGATGGGTCTCATTATCCTAAAGAGCCTTGAATATAATCTCAGGGCTAGGATGTAGGAAACGTTACTGGGGCTTGCTCGAGGCAATCGACGAATAACAGGATGATTTGTGATTGTGATTTGTTTTTGTTTTGGAGCCATGCCCAGTGGTGATCAGAACTTTCTTTTGGTCCTGTGCTCAGGGATCAATTCTGGCGGGACTCCCAGGCCTACATGGGGTACCAAGGAATGAACAAACTTTGGTATGCCGCATACAAGGCAACTGCCTGAAAGGTCAAGATTTCATGCATTAGTTAACAATAGCTTAATTTTAGTTTAATTTTTTCTACTTCTTAAATTCTTACCCTACTTCATACATTCTTCCCCTATGATTTCTTTTATAGGAAAAGTGAGACTTAATAGTTTTAAGCACAAGAAACAGTAACAAAATTTTAGAAGTTGGATTACATGAAACCAAAGTTTTTGTCATAGGAGGAGAAAGTAAAAAAAAACATGAAATGCTAAACTATGTATTATAGAAAATATCTGTACAACAATTTTATGATGATAGTTTAATAATCAAAATACTATGAACTAATACAAGACTACTAAAACATAATAGCAAAACAAAACAATACACAGCCCAAATCTTATTAAAGATAAACAAAGGACGTATATAGACCATCTATCAAAGGAGACATCTAGACAACAGATACATAAAAAGTAATGAACTAATGAAATCATCAGGAAAATGTCAACTTTAATCCACAATGGGCTATCACCTCAGAGCTATTGCAATGTCTGCTATAAAGAAACAGTTGGCTAAAGGGTACAAACTTCCAGTAATAAAATGAATAATTCTGAGTGTATAATAGAAGGGTGCCTATAGTTAACAATACTGCATTTGATCTTATAAACTGCAAAGAATGAACATCTAAAATGTTCTTACCAGACAATGAGATAATTGTGCATTGATGAAAATGTTAATTAACATTTTTGTATTAATACTTTCACAATTTATACATGTAGATGATCATATTTTGTATGTTAAATTTAGAAAATCATATATTTTGATTTTAACTCAATGTGACTTTTTTTTTGTAGATTCCAGATTTTTTATATTCAAGGTCATATCCACAATAGTTTCACTCTTGGTTTCTGGGCCACACCTGGCCATACTTCTGGCTTTCCATGTAGTGCCAAGGATCAATCTGGAGTCATCAGCACAGAAGACAAGTGCCTTAATCCCTGTGCTATCTCTGAAGATCCTGATCTTTTTTTATGACTGGAATGTGCTTGTGCTGTTGAAGATCAAGCCCACAGTTTTATACATACAAAGCACATACTTTACCACTGAATTCCATACCCTGGCTTTGTTTTGATCTTAACAATGAAAGAATTTAAGTTACTATCATTAAATACATTAGCTGTGAGATTTTTTGTGACCAACCGTCACGCTGAAGAAGTCTTCTAATTGTCTTCTAATTGTTGCAAAAAATTGAAGCATTTTTTAAAATCATGAATGCATATTAGATTTTCGTAAAATACTTTCATATTTACTTAGATGAAAGTCTGTCCTCGCCACTGGGGCCCCTTGAAGGGGAGCGGGTTGAGCTTTCCTCCCTGCCCCGACCAGTGCTCCAGCAGCCAAAGACCTCCAGGACCAGCCACCACCATGCTGAGACCACTCTCCGCACACATGAAGGTACTGGCAGAGGGACAAAGTCACGCGGGTTCCAGGGCCAAGATCTCCAAGTCTACTCGGATTTGGGCTGAGCATCCTCCACCCAGATCCTCCAAATTCCAGTAGGCGGGGGTCACACCCACCAACTGGCCCCCTGGCGCCATGTAATTCCATCAACGGCCAAGACTCAGAGACTATAAAAACCAGCTCCCGGAACCGAGCGGCCGCATTTGCGGCCGTGCGACTTCCTATTTATGACATCTTATTATCTCATTCCTACTTTGGACAAATTGGCAGGCTATCAAATGTAACCTGCCCACAGGGCAGAGTCTGGCAAACTCCCTGTGTCGTACCCAATATGCCAAATACCAGTAACAATGATGGGTCTCATTCTCCTAAAAAGCCTTGAATATAATCTCAGGACTAGGATGAAGGAGACGTTACTGGGGCCTGCTCGAGGCAATCGACGATTAACAGGATGATTTGTGATTGTGATTGTGAACTCAATGTAGCTGGAAATAGAAAGACTATTGTGTGGGAGCTAAGTCATTTTAACAGAATGTTATCAAATATTATTTTCCTAAAATTCTAGGTATTAATATTATAGACTTAGCTATTGTCTTTTGGGAATGTCATTAGGACCACTGAAAAGTCTGCATGTCAAAATATCCATTGTGACTATACTTTTTCCTGTAAATTACCCACTTTGTGCTATACTTCTGAGGCTATAAGTATTTTATTTCAAAGTTTTGTCAGTTGTAGTGATCATTAGAGGAAAAAAAAGGATAAGCATTGCTTTAAGCTAAAATCAATTATTGCCTAATACGCATATATACTTATATTAAAGTGGTAACAGACTATATGAAGGAAAACTGCATCTTTGATGCCTTGTTAATAACTTAATAAAATATTTTATGGTATTCTATATATGGGATATATATTTTTATGATATTCCATTCAAGGAGAAATGGGAAATATCAACATTCTGCAAAATTTAAAAGATATTCTTTGTCTGGACTCATCTGATTGACTTCAAACACAGCCACTTGTGGGTTTCATAATGTAACCATTACTATCTGAATAACAAGAAAATGAACTATAGATCAGTGACCCACTAAGATTTGGGACACTGGGGATGTTTTGCTAAGCCCATACAACCTAATTTAAATTTCTTTTTTATAGTCTTGCTAAGTAATTGCTTTTATTGTAAAGGCATATGAAAATGAGAATTTTAGCTTGATGTATGGATTACTAACAATATGTTGTTTATAGTCTATAGTTTTTTATATATTCCTTAAAGAACTGTACATACATTTTTTAAATATCTGTCTATATGCCAAGATCATTGATATAGATATTTAGACTTTTTTAGTCTGGAGTGAATAAATACAATGTTGCTGAATGAATCAAAGATAATCCCAACATGAATTTTATCACATTTCTGTTATTTCAATTTGGTATGTTTTATTAGAGTAAAAAGTTATTGAAAATTTGTTAAAAAAAAAAGGTGTGTTTTATAAGATTAGTTCTTGCTTGCAAAATTTTGTGAGAAAAGGTATTTTATTTAGAATCCTATAGAATTACTTTGAAATTGTACCACAGGAAAGCTAAGCCACATGGGCCATGTTCAAAAGAAAAACATCTTGTTTGGAATTCATATTTAGAGGTCTAGGACTCCTTTGTGTAGAGTCAACTGAAAGTAGGTATATATAATTGCAAAAGAGAAATGGTGCTACACTTTTGCCATAAATTCTTTTGAAGTGAAAAAGAATTACATCAGAATCATTGTAATAGAGTAAGTTAGTGGACAGGAATCAAACAGGAGAAAGACTGGGTAGAGAATTTTTTTGTTATTAACCATCTCCAGTAAAACAGGAATAATAAAATTAAAGTTCAGAACATAGGTTGACAAACATTAATGTTTAGATTATTGCTTACCATAAACAACTGAATATTCTTATTGAGTGTGTACCTGTGTGTGTGTATGTGTGTGTATGTGTGTTCAGGTGTGCTGTTTTGCCTTTCTATATCCTTTTAGTCCTCTAGATACACCATTTCCTTACCTAAACTAGTTCTTATCTGAAATAGAATTAATCTGTTATTAATTCTATATAAATTTCCTGTGTTGCAACTTTTATGGTTTAAATTAAGATCTGCTATTTTCATTGTTCAGGAAAAAGGAAAGGACAAACCTCTTCCATCTCTCAATATAAGAATATAAGGAGCTACTTCTCTTGAAAGGGCAATAAAATTTTTACTTTAAAAAATGATTAGCAAACTAGGTGCAACTCAGCACCTAGTATCAGCTTATATTTTGATGATCCTGTGCTTTATAAAGCACAGGATCATCAAAATATAAGCTGAATTCTTTAAGTTTGCTTATTTGACTCTATCAAATACAAGCAATTAAAAATATTTTGATCATTTCATTTTCAACTTTCAAAGGCACTGGAGAGAGTGATGTCTAAGAATTCTCTCCACTGTCTCCATCATCACTCAAATAATTTGAAAAATTTATCATAAATTTAATTAAAATTAAACTCAGCATAGATCAATTTTGAATGCATACTATCTAACCTTAATAATATGTATGTTCTTATAGGTACTGTGTACTACCCCACTTCTTGATCAGCATGTTCTGAAACTCGTGGGAGGGGGTGTGGTGGAAGAAGAAAAATAAATTGATTGTAGCCACAAAGGATTGGTACTGAAGATTGGATATAATTAAACAGACTGTTTAATCTTTTCTCAGAGGAAAATAAATGGCCTTAAACTACTTTATCACTAAAAGAATTAATGAAAATAAATTGATTGGGCTTTAAATTCAAAATGATAGTAAAGAGAATAAAAAAGTAAAGTGAAGGGCATAAAGAAAAAAGAGATGGAAATATAAATTAATGTACTAGAGGAGAGAAAGTAGGTTAAAGTAAAATCATTGTAGAATTTGGTAAATTAAGTCATAAAATATGAAATAAGGAGTGTTATTTAATTAAATTTAAATGCAATTGATTAAATCAAATTAATTTAAAAGGAAGTTAACATATTTTTTCAAATATACCTATAGGAAAGAAACCAAAAATATGAAGTGAATTCAATACAAGGTATATTTCATTCAACTTAGTGTAAAGCCTTAAAAACCACAATAAAATTAATATTTTTGTGGGCTGGAGCAATAGCACAGTGGGTAGGGTGTTTGCCTTGCACACGGCCAACCCAGATTCAGTTCCCAGCATCCCATATGATCCCAGAACACCACTAGGAGTAATTCCTGAGTGCAGAGCCAGGAGTAACCCCTGAGCATTGCCGAGTGTGACCCAAAAGCAGAAAAAAATTAATATTTTTGTAATAAAACATAAAAAGTATCAAAATGAATTAATGTAGAAACAAAATCTAGACAATTTATTGTCTAGATTTTTCTGAGATGAAAGGAACATTAGAATTTAAAAAAAAATTATAACTGGGGAGTTGGAAAGATAGTACAGTGTGTAGAGTGCTTGCACTGAAAAATGGCCAAACCAGGTTCAATCTCTTGACAACTCATATGCCCTGCCAGGAGTAACCTCTAATTACAGAGAGGAGAAGGCCCTAAGCAGCACAGACAATATCCACCCACCAAAAACAAACAAACAAAAAGGATAAAAGAAAATAAGAAAATATATTATTGATCCACAAAGAATTGAAATATATAACTTGAAAGGAAAGATAAAAGGAAGAAGGAAATTATTGAAACACGAAAACTGAGAACAAAATATAGAAAAATGTTCATTTCTGGCAACTGAATTAAAACATATATTATTTGAAATTTATAAAACAGAAAGAAAATAGCTGTATTGCTACAAAATATAACTTCCATTCAAATAATTCCTCAGCAAGGTAATTTATGTATATATATTTTAAAATAAGTACAAATATGTTAAAAAGCGCATTTTAAATTCTTGTAAGAAAGATAAAAATGATTTAAATGAAACACTTATAGTTTGAACTTGGAATGCAAGTTTAATAATTTAGGGAATAATATCATCTTGGGTTTCATATTACACACTTAATAACGACAATTAAACAAAAGTAGCAAATATCACTGTGGACCTCTACTTTACAGGAAACAACAGAGTTAAGTTATCTTACAATGGTAAAAATTTCCATTGTTCTTTTTTGCCTATATAAGACATTTCATTCCACTGTGAAAATAAGTTTGTTCCTTTGAGAACATGAGAGCACCATTTTCTAACTTCTTATCTCGTTGTCAGTACTCTCTTTCTCTATCCATCACCATGTCTCCTATGTGATTGGCTGCCAGGTGTCAGTGAAAACTACTCTGTGGAAGCAGTTACAGTATTAGATCTCACAGCCATACTGCAGTCACCATAATTCACACTTTAACATATTGAAGCAATGTTTTATTAGATCATAACAGCTTGCAGTAATATTCTTATAAGCGATTATATGAAAATGTAAATATCCAAAATAATGTATAGGATAAGTAAGAATTTGGTTTTGGAATTTTCTGAGTTCCTTCACATTAAAGTAAATTTACAAATTTACTTCAATTTGCAGTACCTTATTGAAACCAAACCAAACCAAAACAAACAAACTTCTACTACTAAGGGATATATTCAGAGTAGTTTGTATTCACTAAAAGTAAATCTATATGATTAGGGATTATTTGCATGATAGTCAAATAGCATTCCAAAAAGCATACAACAAAATTTACCAACTCAAAGTGTATTTTGTTTGAACTCAATAGAAATTTTACTGTTTTTACCTTTAGAGGTTGGACAAATAAGCAAGCATCAGACCGATCCATAAGAGAAAAAAGTAAAATGCTGGTTAGTTATCACATGTATTCTTCCTGAATACATGGGAGAAACCCAACACAGATAAATAACACCTCAGTGCTGTTGATACCGTCATCAAATATCTTACTTGAGAAAGGGCCCTCGGAAGAAGGTGGAGGACAGTTAGGAAGGAGATATGGTGACTAATATTTAAATTTAATTTCAGCCTTCCTTCTTCATTGAAAAGGTGAATGGATTTGTCCTAGCATAGTAGGGTGGACACCATTACAGAAAGAAGTAAATATTTTTTTTTTCAAAATTAAGTTTCATTCTGTCTTCAGGGGACTTGAAGAAATAAACTTTCTGGAAGAAAAAAAAGTAAAGAAATTTACCTTTGCCAATGACAATTTTTGGAGTTATATAGTTTTGCTCTGATACAATGTGATTCTTACATGTTTGTCCTCCAAACAATTTTCTTAGTCTAAATATAGCTAAGCAATAAATATTTCTTGGAACAAATGGCACATAGATATCTTAGTTTTCCTTCACAAAGATCCCGTTGCTTTTTAGGATATAAAGGTAAAGGTAAAGGCCCTCCCGTTGATCATCGATTTGCTCGAGCGGGCCCAGTAACGTCTCCATTGGAGACTTTATTGTTACTGTGTCTGGCATATCAAATACTCTGGTAGCTTGCTGGGCTCTCCGAGAGGGGCGGAGGAATCGAACTCGGGTCGGCCATGTTGGCCGCTTGTAAGGCAAACGCCCTACCCGCTGTGCTATCGCTCCGGCTTTTTAGGATATAGATACATAATTCCCTTTAACATTGACAGCAGTACATAAAATTTGAAGAGATCAAAAGCATCCAAAACAGTATCAACTTTAAGAAAAACTTAAGCTGCAGTGTTAGGTGTAAAGTGGATTGGGAAGAAACAGATGGTCAAAACCTATCAAAACTCCAGTTAAAAACTGTGTAGAGAGCTCAAAAGACTAAACAGGAAGCCCTGGTTTGATTCTTGCCATCACATAGTCCTATGAGTAACGCTGGTGTAAACCTTCCTACCCCCAGAGAAGGTTTCAGGCTAAGGATACAGTTTATGAATCAGAAGTAAACTTCACGGATGCACAGTGCCCAGCGTTTGATTCTCACCATATGCCCCCATCTCAGCACCATGGAGCGTGGACCTTGTGACTCTTATTCACTCTGAATTGTGCAGCTCTGCATTGCCAAATATTAGTACTGAATTGTTTGACCTTGTTTGCTGCGTATTACTTGGATAACCTCTCTAAGTCCCCTTAGCACTGCTTGGAGAAACCTTCTCACCCCTCCCTCCAAATGTTGGGCTTCAGCGGGGGGAGGAAATAAACTAAGGTCCAAGTGTTACAATTCTTTATTCCTTTTAAGAAAACAAATTGTGTTCTGTAATCCTTAATTTTTGTAATTTAAGAGTCGCGGTGAAATAGAAGTGTAAAATAAAGTAAAATCTCAGTTATGTAACGGTTCTCAGTGGGAAAAAAACTGCTCTTCAAAGAAACTTTTGAAACTTTATAACTGGATATTCATGAATATAAACCAAAACAAATGTGAATACAAGGAATATATATGCAATTTAAATTAGGTTTCATAGAAAAGTGAAATTAGACTTTATAAAAATACAAAAATGTTTTGCTTTTCATAAAAACCTGAATTTTCAGTGACTGTAATTACTGTGTAAGTTGTAGAAAAATACTGTACTTTGTTGGGGAAGTATGCATGTAAGTCACTGCTTTGAAAATGTGTATCAGGGGGCAGGAGAGATAGTGCATTGGGTATGCTACTTGCCCAGTGCGCCTCTGACCTGGGTTTGTTCCCCAGTACTCAATATGGTTCCCCGAAATACACCACTGGGATTGAGCCCTCGGTACAGAGCAAGGAGTAAAACCTGAATACCAAGAGTGTACACACGCCACCTACAAATATGTGTCATTAATGATGACAGTATCCATGGTCACTTGTCTTTTAACAGTGCCAGGATACCAGTGAGAGAGGGTTTAGAGGGCTGAGGTTCATATATTATAGACACGAGCCTTGGGTTTTGGTAGGGCACTGCATGTCCTCCCAGGATATTGGTAGTGAAACTACACAAACAAACAAACAAACAAACAAACAGAAAAATATATATACATATATATTAATGCCAAAAATTGTCTGCACTATTCATTGCCCTTTTCATGGTGATATGGATACAGATGACTGTTGTTATACTGTCAAGCTGTGACACTTATATAAGTTTAATTACGTATTATAAGTTATTATAAATAACTATAAAATCATATTAAAATTTACTTTCTTTGATTATTATTTTCATTCTTTAAAAATCATGTTATGAATTATGTTTTTCTCTATATATATCCATAGTATTATTGATAGTAGGCAATCATATTTTTGTTATATATATACTTCAATATTGCCAAAATCTTTAAGTATAATCAGATACCACATTAAACTGTTAAAGGGTATGTTAGTCCTGGACAAATAGACAAATAAAATTTCACCAGTTATAATGAGCTCTTTTCAGAATTTAATGGGCATTTTTTCTCTTTTTTGTTTCATGTATCACAATCTTTGAGTTGATTTTCTATTATTTACTAATTTGCTTAATTCTTAACATGTATCATAGAATATTAATGTCTTTAAGATACCTTATATATTCCTACCAGTTCCCTTTAATTTTGTTTAGTGTATGTTTTTTGTCACTGTCACTGTCACTGTCCTCCCATTGTTCATCGATTTGCTTGAGCGGGCCCAGCAATGTCTCAATTGTGAGACTTTGTTGTTACTGTGTTTGGCATATCGAATCCGTCACAGGTATCTTGCCCGACTTTACCTTGTGGGTGAGATACTCTCGTATAGAAAATTAAATTTTGTTATTTTTTTACATTTAATGGAAGTGTGGTATCTTATTATATTTACAAAATGTTATTATATGTTTACAAAGTTGGAGATGTGGCTCACTGGTGGACCATTTGTATGTGTGAGTCCCTGGGTTCAATTCCCAGAACTATGGATAAATAAACAATTCTAGGACTTTTCCAGAAAATTGTTATCTATAACAAATCATATATGTATGATATATATGCACATATACATGTACATATACAATGAATATACTATATATGTATGTGTTTATAAGTGTATATATGTATGTGTATATATATATACATATATATTTCATTTGTCTCCACTACTCTGTAGAAAATGTTACATTTAAGTCGGAAGTTTTTATGTGTGTGTGTGCAAGTTTACTCCTCTTTCTTTCTTGACATTATCCCCTTTTTCTTCATTCTTCGCCTTTTCATTTTGACTTTTCCCACCATTCCCAACTTTAAAATTATTTTTTTTCAAATTTCTTTCCTGCTAAGATATTAAGGATTTTGTACTTCCAATCAACCAGATAGTTATAAGTTTGTTGCATTTTCTGACCACTTATCTTTGAACAAATCTATATGCTTTCTTAGAGGCTCAAGTTTCTGAATATTTTTTTTTAAATTTTTATTAGTGAAACACCATGAGATACAGTTGTAGACTTACAAATTTTTGTGCTTGGGTTTCAGTTATACAATGATTTAAGTTCATTTTGGATGTAGGGTGTTTGCCTTGCAAGCCACCTGCCTGGCCGAGCCGGGTTCAATTTCTCCACCCCTCTCAGAGAGCCTGGCAAGCTAATGAGAGTATCTCTCCCACACAGCAAAGCCTGGCAAGCTACCCGTGACGTATTCAATATGCCAAACACAGCAACAAAGAGTCTCAAAATGGAGACATTACTGGGCCCACTTGAGCAAATTGATGAACAACAGGAGGACAGACAGACAGTGTATTTGGATGTGAAACTCTGAACGTTATCCTCTCAGTGGCTTCAACTTATTTGTTACTGAATAAAATTGCCATCATCCTTATAAGTCTTGGAGACAGCAGGACTGCCACTGTAACTGTATTCTTTGTCCTCTGTTCAGTTCCATTTATCAGGGTCCATGAAAGCATATAAAATGTTTTTTGAGCTCATATATAGTTCTTGTCTTGTTGCCTTGCTGTTGTATGTTCTCTTATATTTTCTCTATCATTGCTTTGTATTTGAAGTGTGGACTTTTCCTCAAGTTGCAAACTTAGTGTACTTTTTAATGTATTTTGAAATCGCATTTTGAGAAAAGAGACAGATTGTGCATTTGCTTAATTCCAGATGTTAAAATATGTATCTACCGCACCTATGAATAGAGAATACCTATCCTCATAATGAGGAAAATATGTCCCAGACTTATGAACAAGCCTATCTCTACTCCTTCCTGAGGCAAGACTGTAATTTCTTAATAACAACCCAAGGTTTCAAGTTAATGGAGCTGCCACAGAGACAGTGAATATAACTGAGACCCCCTAAGTGTTTATGTGTTCTCGTCTTACCTATTCATTTTCATTTGTGAGTCTAGGTTGAAACTGATAATTGTTTAATTGTACATATTGGATTTTTCATTTTTTAAATTTGACATTTCACAATGTTTTTAATCTAAAAACGCCTCATTCTGTGAAAATAAACCTGATAAAAATGTAAAAATAAATAAATTGCCCATATGTAAAAGATGGGCTGGAGCGATAGCACAGCCGATAGGGCATTTGCCTTGCATGCAGCCAACATGGCCGACCCGAGTTCGATTCCTCCGCCCCTCTCAGAGAACCCGGCAAGCTATGGAGAGTATCTCGCCCGCACGGCAAAGCCTGTCAAGCTACTGGTGGCATATTCAATATGCCAAACACAGTAACAACAAGTCTCATGATGGAGACATTACTGGGCCCGCTCGAGCAAATGGATGAACAATGGGAGGACAGTGACATAGTGATGTAAAAGATTCTTCTTATCTAGGGAGCACCAAATAAAGGGTGTTGGGAGGTTCCTCTCAGGATGGGAAATGCATGATAAGAGTAGAATATAGACCGAACAAGATTGCTATTCAATGTCTCTTTTGCAAACCACAGCACTCAAAAGGAGAGAGATAACAAAAGGGAATGCCCTGCCATAGAGATAGGGTGGGATGGGGGCATGGGGGTGGGAGGGATACTGGGACTGGTGGTGGTGGAGAATGGGCACTGGTGGAGGGATGGGTATTTGATCATTGTATAACTGAAACCCAAGCAAAAAAATTTGTAAGTCTACAAATGTACCTCATAGTATTTCACTAATAAAAATTTAAGAAAAATAATTCTTCTTATCTACAAATAAGCACATCTGCTGAATGTAAACATAATCACAATATATTTTCATAATGGTTTTCTTTAATTGATTACCATGCTATGGTATCTTTGGAAAGTTGAATTTCTGTAATAAATTATTAGTGATTAGTACTTACAAATAAATTATAATAATTAGAATATGAATAACTAACATTTTCAATATCTAAGCATTTGTAAAAATGATATAACTTCACTGTCCTTGAATTGAATTTCCTTTTTGCATTAAAACATATTGCCAAGAACATGGCTAACAGAAACGGATTGTTAAAAAGTACCCCATTTAAAAAAGGAAATTTTACCTAAAATTTAACCTCCATCAATTTTACTTGATCCAATGCAACTTTGTAATTGAAGATAGATATGTATCAATTTCATACTTTCAACCATCTCATTTAATATTCTTTGTGAGATAGCCACCAACTAATGATCATATTCATACATTTTCTTCTGTTACACATGAGCCAGGATTGCAAAGTTGCACTTTCTATATTCTCTAAACTTTTAAACATATACAAATGTCCTAAATAAAATTATTTAAAGTACCCCAGAAATTATTAAACTTTCAAATTATTAACACTTAAACATTTAGGTTACGTGCACTTTTGTAAGTACATTCATACAAAAATCAGTGTGCACACCCTTTTTCAATTATTTTCTATGCTTGTCCAGAGAGATCTACTCTCTTAAAGTATTCATAAGTCAAGGGCTATTTTGTTTAAACAGTATAAATATTCTCATTTTTTTAAAATTTTGAAACTTTCTTTTACCACTGTCACTGTCACTATCTTCCCATTGTCCAACGATTTGCTTGAGTCTGCCCAGTAAGTAATATCTCCATAGTGAGACTTCCTATTATTGTGTTTCACATAGTGAATACAACAGGGGTAGCTTGCCAGGCTTTGCCTTGCAGCGAGATACTCTCAGTAGTTTGTGGACTATCCGAGAGGGGCAGAGAAATCAAACCCAGCTTGGCCAGGCTGGTTGCGGGCAAGGCAAACGCCCTACCGCTGTGTTATCGCTCCAGCCCACATGATATAAAACACTCAAAGAAAACGTGTATCTATACAGATAGTACTTTTCCATCCATTTATCAATATTTGTCAATTATAGATTCTTCTCCCAATGGACATGCACATTTTATGTATTACAAAGATATTCAATTTTCCAAAACCATGAAAACTGAGAGTTCTAGATCGAGTGTCTGAAAACTTCTGATTTTCACATCATTTATAGCTCTTTGCAGATTCACTATTAAAGGTTGAGGCCAAATTTATGCACAAAGTCAAGTCTATGCCAAGTTTTGATTGGTAAAGTTTTCTTTTATCTTCTTTTCATTGATTTTTTAAATGTACAAAATTTATGTTTTCTTTTGTCATGTATTTATGCTATTCTATATGTGCTATTCATTTTATTTGTTATAATAAAGTCAATTCTAAAAATTCTGGAGGCAATTAAAAATACAATGCACATGATATTAGGATTTTATGTATAAAATAATGTAAATATTCAGAAATAAAACCCAAAGTATGTCAAATGAAGGAATAAATTTGGAGTTTTATGAGAGGAAAGAGAAAATCAAATTAAGTGGTAAAGTAAAATTTGGTTTGTGTTAACAAGCTTATTCTATTCTTGACTACAGTTAATTAGTGATTCTCTAGAAAGGATGAAAATGACACTGACTAATTTTATCCTCCAGCTAAAAGCTTATAATCAGAGATGGGGGTCAGGGAACTTTGGTGGTGTTTCTTAGAAGGTTACCATGTACAACAGAACCACAATCCCAACACCATTATAAGCATATTACCACACCAGTAGTAGTAGTAGTAGTAGTACTAGTAGTAGTAGTAATAATAATTAATAATAACAATAGTAATAACAATAATAATATTCCCCATAATCATTAATTTTCCTTATCCAAAAGTTTGTTTTACACAGCTATTTGACTGTTTGGATTTGGGGTGGTGAGTTTTATTGTTGGCTTTTGCATCACACCCAGGGAGGCTGTATTTTGCTTTACTGTTACTCCCAAAGGTTCTGGAGGATGGAGTGGTAGGAACCACAAGGTAGGTTGAGTTGAGCAGAACTTCTGCAGGCAAAGGTAGCACATTAAACTTTCTTCCCAGTTTACTTGTTGCCTTAAAAATATGGGGTTTTGCATAATTCTATAGTGCCATATGTCAGTTCAGTTGAACAGTCTAAGATCTAATTCAGAGAAGAAAAAAAAGAGATTTCTTTAAAACAACTCCTTTATTTATTTAAATAAAAATGCAAACTTTTCAGAATACATAAATGTATTTGTACTTTTTTATCATTTTAAACTAATTTATATAACTTTACCTCTAAATTATATATGGGGAGTTCTGTTTTACTGTTGTTCTCATCTAAAAGTATTTTTTCTGGGGCCTGAGAGATGCAGATAAGGCACTTACGTTGCATGTAGTAACCTAGGTCCAATCCTCAGACTGCATATACTCACCTGGGCCTCACTAGGAGTGTTCCTTGCACACAAAGCTAGAAGGAAGCCCTGAGTCTTGCCATGTGTGACCTCAAAACCAAAATAGCAATTTTTCTTAATCATTGAATTCTGATATTTAAATACTTTGTTTTATTTTTTATCATCTCAAATTCCATGCATTTCTTTGTAAATGTTACTTATTGTGGTAACATTGCTTATGAATATTTTGCAATACCACTTATTACAGAAATTTTGTTTTACTTTTTTGATTGGCAACTGGTGACTTACACTTATGATGCAGACCACACAATATCTCATAAACTGATAAATCTAAAGTCTCTTTGAGATCTTGATGAAATATACGCAATTTGACAAACTCTGACATCTTTTGAGATCTTGGTTAAATATGCTATAGATATCATTTTAAAATAATTGATAAAAATGTCCTATTAAACATTCAACCTTCCACTCTTAGCACCATGAAATATTTCAGTTGAAGTTTTCATCCAAATCTTTTCAAAAGTGTTGCAAGTGTACAAGGTCTTCCATTGTAAAAAGAAGAGGATTTTTGTTTAGAAATTGCAACCGTGTCAGCATTTCCAAGAGAATCATCCTTTTTATTATTAAATAGTTAATTCCTCATGTTATTTATTATTTCTTTCATTGGAAAGAAAATGATGTATAAAGCTATCTTTCAGAAACATTCCCCTAAAAATAGTCCCCCCAAAATTATTTTTCATCCCTGCTCTTGTCTAGGCTTATTATACCCAGTTTTGAAAAAAAAAGTTAAAAACCTACAAACCCAATTCAATTGCTACATATATTATTTTTTATTTCTATACACATTTGTCATAATTATCAGAATTTTTACATATAGAGTAAGCAAAGTGATGGTTTATCTTTTTTCTGTGAACTATTCTATTCTGTTATTACTGATGGCAGATTCATAACTATGTGACTGAATGGATTAGAGGTTTGTAAATATTAAAGCATTGTGAAAAAATAACTTCAATAGTAGTTTCAAGTAATGTCTGCATAACTTCATAATAAATGGTTGCAGAGCCTAAAAATCTAATAAATTTCTGTTTGTTGGATGCAGGTTACCAAACTGTACTCTTAATCTTTTAACTAAAATATATATTCCTCAATATGATTTTGATTTTATCAATTAGTTAAAACAATTCCAGAAAAAGATAAGCCAAATATTTCTCTAGTGGAATTTATAGATGGATTTAATCAAAATGCACTTTCAGTTTCTATTTCTTCCTATATATATTTATTGAGTGATAAATTCTCTATCAGTAATTAGCAAAGTGCACAAAATGACATAACTTCTAGAACAAGATTTGTATCACCTGGTGTTATTTGTATCACCTGGTGTTATTTAAAACTAAGACTTACAAAGAGGAACTTTTCTAAATAAGTAGATTTTGGATGAAGAAAAGTAACACATGATGTCTTTAAAGCACCCATCAATATGCTCTTTCGGGGTCTTAGTTTCCATTTGTTATATTTTAATCCCTAGCCAACAGCATTATCATCATATGGATGCTAGATAAAAAATACAGATCTTTAGCATCAACCTAGAGTTACTGTGTCAGAAATTCTGATTCTAAAATAGATTAAAGTTTAAGGAACAATTATTGTACATCAAAATTTCAAGGGAGAGTTAGAGCATTAAAGACTTCTGAACTTTATTCACAGAGTTTCAGATTCAAGAAATCTGGAATGGAGACTGTTTACTTGTCTTTTAAACATATTTCTAGGCATTGCCATGCTACTGGTCTAGAGACCATACTTGAACCACTAGCTTGTTGGATGTTAAGCCTGAGTGAATATTACATAAAAATCAACTGGGAACATAGATAAGCACCAATATTTGGACTCCAGTTCAAAACAATGAAAGCAGAATCTCTGTAGTAAAGCTCTTGATTTTGCCATTAAAAAATAAATTCCACAAGATTTGGAGGTATATCCAGGGTTAAGGAAGCCTGCCTAAAGAAAATC
This sequence comes from Sorex fumeus, assembly GCF_029834395.1. Classification (NCBI taxonomy): domain Eukaryota; kingdom Metazoa; phylum Chordata; class Mammalia; order Eulipotyphla; family Soricidae; genus Sorex; species Sorex fumeus. Next base: position 42,797,213 of record NW_026606185.1, on the reverse strand, counting down.
ATTCCATGTCGTTTTATCACTCCTCAGCATAAGAAGCTACATTTACAAAAAAACAAACAGACGAAAAGAATACCCTTTGGGGATTGAAGAAAAACTAATTTTAAGCTGTTTCTACATAATGCTCCTTCTAAAGCAATAGTAAAATGAAAAAAAAATCAATGAAACATATTATCTAGCATTATCTAGGTCAAAATAATATTTAAAACCCTAGATATACTGCTGAATTCAACTTAATAAGCAACTCTCAACTATATTGAAACTTTTCCAATTGGGACAAGTGTGTAAATACGACTAACCATTTTCATTTCTTTGGAAAACATGAATATCAGTCATGGTATAAACCTTAATCCCAATTTTACTTCTTGGATTATAATGGAATAGACTTGTAGCAGTATTAACTTTATTGGCCTGTTGAAATGATAAATCTTTGTGGGGCACTGAGGTAATACTCCTGCTAGTTAAGAGAAAGATGAAGCTAAAATCTATTTCTGAAGAGAGCAAGTGAAAATGAATGTAGCAGAGCTCATTATTGTGTTATTTGGGAGGCTATGCCTCCATTATGAAGGGAACCAGGGAGATTGGGGTATCTCTGTTCTGATCTTCCATTACAACAGAAATAGGTCTGTACGTTTCTCTGTTCTTCAAAATAGTCTCACATTCCTTTAAAACTCTCCAAATACCACATATTCTCAACATCCAAAGTCCCAAGTCCCCTGCAGAATTTGTTTAAGTGACAAGAAGCTAGAATAATACAGATGGCATAATTATATATTTTGCAGTTGATTAATCGCCACAAAACATTAATCACATTTTGTATAACAATTTATAATCAAATTCTTTATAGTAGAAATTAAGTTTCTTTTAGATAGGGAATGGATTCCTCAAGGATATTGACAGGGGTTTTCAGCATCTGTTTGACTCCCATTCCACATCTGCATTTGCTTTTTGTCTGCTTTAGGGCTTAGTACAATGTGGCTTAAAGGTTGTTTTATGACTATGCAAGTATGTGCTAATAGAAGAGTTTGTTAAATTGGAAATATTTCCACAAGTTAGATACTATGAATATTTTTTCAAGGCCATAACATGTTTTCTTTTTGAAAACCATTGAATTTAGTTGGACAAATGAAATCAAATTCTCATTTTACCCTTAATAGCTGTTGAGATAAATCCATAATTTTGTAATTATTTTATGTTATGTTATGCAAAACCTAAAATATAATTTTTAGAATAATGAGTAATTTCTTGAATGTTATAAAATGAATACATGGCTTGTATCATTTTATCTAAACATATATGCAATTATTAATTATGCATCTAAGAGAAACTAAGGAAGAAAGATGTGCATCCTCAACTTTCAAGAAAAAGAAAATAAACGTTTATAAAGCAATATATTAAACAATAAATAATTTGATGCATGAATGATATGTGTAGGAGTGGCAGTATTCAAAGGACATAATGGTATATACCTGGTTAGTAGATTCCAAAGAGATATTCCCATGTGGCAACTCATAAGTACACACAGCAAGCACCTACTTCATCTCTAGAATAATTTTGAAGAAAACAATTTTAAATCATGAGTTAATTTAGATTGCTTAGAGTAGAGTGGAGCAATGCAATGTAACCCTATCACTGAAAATAAAATGTAATAATGATAATATGAAAAGGCAGTCATGTAGGCAGTATAGAGGTGAGACAAAAAATGAACTGTTCACAGAGATAGTAAGAGAATAAACATGCCTGGGTAGTAGAGAAATAGTCCATGGGTTAAGGTGTTTGACTTGTATGCAACAGGTCGTCCTTCAATACCTGGCACCACCATGAGTCATCTCTGATAAATCAATAAACAAACCCAACAAGAGCACAGGTATCCTGTTGAAAAATGGCTCAAGATGTGAGGTTATCTATTTTCATAATGGAAGAATGACATTCGTGAGTTTTTTAAATTGAAAATCAGCTGAACCACTGAGACTTGGTTACCAAATACAGTCCCAAGATCAAAAAATTATACCCCTTATTAACTTTTAGTCTAAGAATTTAAATCTCCCAGAAATGAGTTCTCTGTTATTTCTATTATTATTATTTTTATTGCCTATTGTTCCTATATGGGCTGGAGTGATAGCACATCGGGTAGGGCGTTTGCCTGGCATGTGGCCGACCCAGAATCAATTCCTCCACCCCTCTCAGAGAGCCTAGCTAGCTACTGAGATTATCCCACTCACACAGCAAAGCCTGGCAAGCTCCCCATAGTATATTCGATATGCCAAAAACAGTAACAATAAGTCTCATAATGGCGACGTTACTGGTGCCCACTCAAGCAAATAAATGAACAAGGGACTACAGTGCTACAGTGACAGTGCTATTGTTCCTATAAATAGGTCTTAAGAGAAGTTATCATACTATAATCTGGAAGAAATATAATGATTCTAGACCAACTACTATTTGTCAAATTCCCAAAGGCCACAGTATAGTCTTCCACAGCTCCCCTCCTTGTTTAATGACATAGGTCACTGGATTCTTCCCTTATTTCACATTCAGCCAATACAGCTTTACACATATAGAAAGGTAAGCAGTGCAGGTTTGATAAGCTTGCCTTTTGAACAAATAATTTGTCAGTCTATGTTGGGAACTGGGATGTTACAAGTTCAGTGAATCACTTTTAATGCTGTGAAAAGTGGTACACAAGTAAAATGATTGATGTTCTGTCAATAGGAACTTCAGGAAGAGGATCAAATAGAGTGGTTTCCTTTGAAGTAGAGATGGAGGTGGGGGGAGGTGTTAGATTTTACTTTTCTATCTCTCATAGACCCCAAAGCATAATTTCAGCAAGAAAAGAACCTGGTATCTGAACAAGGGAAAGCACAATTTCTAAGGAGTGGACACATCCCAGTGTAAAGACACTAAAGCTAAATTTGTAAAGATCCACTCATGAGGAATTTTTGCAATTCTTTCTCATTGTGAATTAGTTTTTTTCCCATGACTGAAATGCTTATAAATGTTTAAGTTCTTTTCTTTTTGTATCCATTTTTTATAAATGTTTTTCTTTCCATTTAAATGAGCAGATTAACATTTCTAAGGACATTTAATGAAACTTAATGATGATGTAGTTTAGCAAATTGATGGATAAAATTAATAGAGATAATAAATCTCATGTATATAAAATAGGTTGAAAATAAAATGATATACTATAGAAACATGACAAATTAAAAATAATTAGGTGTAAATCTCTTTAAAATATAGTTTTGAAGTCATTTATTGTCAGACCTTATAATTTATTTAGTAAATGGAATGCAATACAGTGATTACAGATAAGAGTGTACAATGTGGAAACTGATTTTTTCATAAGAATCAACTATAACAACATAATTCCCATAAAAGTTCAACCTTGCTCTTTTAATAAGTTGATTTTGAATTTTAAATGAAAGAGCAAGGGATAAATATACAGCATTCATTCTAGATCTCAAAAGTGTTCAAATTATTTTAAACCAGTTTTATGACACAAGTCTTATCATAGTCTTGTAGCAAAAACCAAATTACTCAGGAAATGAAAATGAGATTTTAACTCTATAGAATTTGAAAATGACACAGATCCCTTGGGGTAGTGGAAGAGAAGACATAGTCAATAAATTTTTCACAGACAATTCTTGTTTATAAAAATATATATTTGAAATTATATTAAATTATATTAACCTGTAATCATAATGGCAACCTAAATTTTAATGTAAATATCTAAATTGTGATGACAAAATTAGAAAATGATTTAAGCATATATCTAAAATACATTAATATATGAAATAAGTTCTTCAGAAAATCTTAATAAATGCAGCCCATTAAAATAAAAATAAATATCATTGCAGAACTGTAGATATCAATAACAGGGTGAATGCATGGCATGGTTTACATGTAGGAGACACAGCTTCTATCCTGGGTACTACGGGTTCCCAGTATCACCAAGATAACACTATCACTATCACTACCACCCTGTTGTGCATTGATTTGCTCGAGAGGGTGCCAGTAACATCTCCATTCATCCCTGTCACGTGCTAGTGTAACCCAATGGCATATTGGGGGCTCTTTCAGGGTCAGTGAAATGAGAACCACATTGCTATTGTTTTTTGGCATATCGAGTACACCATGGGTAGCTTGCCAGGCTTTGCTGTGCAGGCGAGATACATTTGGTAGCTTGCCAGGCTCTCTGAGAGTGATGAAGGCTTTTGGGGCAGTTTCTAACCACCTTTACAGGTGTTCCCAGTCAGGCATATATGTGGGCAGAATACTCTCGTTAGCCTGCTGGGTTCTCTCAGAGTGAGAACTAGACAATAAGAGGTTGCACGGCTGCATTCGCGGCTTCCAGGAGCTTGGTTTTATACTCTCTGGATATTGGCTGTTGATGGGGTTACATGGCAGTTGGTGGGTATAACTGCCTAGCTACTGGAAGATGGGAGATCTGGGTTGAGGAGGTCCAGTTCCAAACTGAGCAGACTTGGAGATCTCAGCCCTGGGTCCCACACACCCGTGTTCCTTTGCCGGTTTCTTCATGCGTGAGGCTGTCCTAGAGTGTGGAGAGTGGTCTCAGCATGGCTATGGCTGATATAGTTAATAAATAAATAAACAAACAAACAAAGACATGGTTAAATAAAAATTTCTCTTAAATTATAATTTTGGATTATATAAATATCAACCAAAAACTAGCTAAATTTGATCTCATACGTTTAAAATGTGTTTACTTTGATAGCATAGCATGTAGGGCGTTTGCCTTGCAGGCAGCCAACCTGGGTTCGATTCCTCCGCCCCTCTTGGAGAGCCCAGCAAGCTACCGAGAGTAATCCACCCACAGGGCAAAGTCTTGCAAGCTCCTCCTGACATATCCGATATGCCAAAAGCAGTAACAACAAGTCTCACAATGGAGATGTTACTGGTGCCCGTTCGAGCAAGTTGATGAACAACGAGAGGACAGTGTTACAGTGCTACTACTTTAATTAAACATTATTATACAATTTACAATAGAATTTTCTAAATTTTATTCTGGCAACTGGCTGTAACAGTAATTTCAATTTATAGTAATTAATACAGAGTTAAAACATAAAAAAATATTGGTCAGTTATTCCTGGAGAAAGGAAGTAAATATTCCCATAAATAGCTACTATATATTTTCTTATATAACTATAAACAGAAACTTAAAATTTATTATACAGAAATAATTTTTGAAATATTAGACTATGTAAACCTCAACAATTTTAGACTAAAGCAAAATTTTACAAAGCAGATTTTAAATCAAAATACTACACAGAGAACAATGTAAATGAAGATATATAAAAGGCATCTAGCAGAAATGCCAGCAATTTTGTTACAGATAAAACATAGACCTTCTTTTTATTATTAAAATACTGAGTTTATTTCACATGTACATTTTCATCTCCCCACCACTCCCATCTGTCTGACTACCTCTACTACCATGTCCTATCAGAGCATTCCATTCATACTTAAAACCAAGCAAAAGGGTGGAGTTTCATCTTTAAAAACTAAACAGGCATTCTGCACAACACATTCTTGGCAATGGAACCTGGATAGCGTTTATCAGACAGGCAAAGAAAGTTCTCACTCTGCATTATAAAAAGGACAGCCAGATATCAACTGTTAGAGAAATGAAATAAGACGGAAAATTTTTTGACAAATTGTTTAAACTATTTTCTTAAAGAGACTTCCTCTACTGCCAGAGATCTTGAATAGCCTCCTGGTCAGTCATCCAGAAACAGTTCTTCACGTAATTGATGAATTTGGCTTCCACTTTAGGAAGAGAACCATCTTTTACTATACTTGCTTGCATTTTTTGCCTTTATGTCTTCTACCGAACTGGGTCCTTTTGGCGTCTTAGGAGTTTTCTTCTGTTTTTTGAAAAATTCTTGATCTTTTGATCTTGGTGTTGATGGTTTTGAGTCTTTTCCATTCTGGTTTGACTTTTGCGCACTTTCGGTTGGAGTACCTCGTATAGATTTCTTGACTGGAGCTTTTTCCTCCGCTTCCTCATCATCCAAGTCATCGTCCTCATCAAAATCGTCATCATCGTCGTCGTCATCATCGTCTTCATCCTTTTTCTGTGGCACCTTGCTGCAGCCCCCAGCAGCAGAACGCTTTCCAGATATGCTAAGAGCTTCACATCGTTGTCCTTGTCATTTTTTGACACTGCATCTTCCTCTACGGCGATCAAGTGCTACCCAGAGATGTGCACAGGCCCGCAACTGCACTTCAAGGGCAGAACCACCGGTGGGGTGATCTCAAAGCCCCCAAGGGAAACCGTTGGCTGCACGGAAATTTTCAAAGTTGCCAGTGTCACTTTAATGGGACTGCTTTCCTAATTTGTGGCTTCTGTATAAACAACGTGCGGCAGCTCTTCCTTGGCACCAGCCCCCAAACTGGCCATTCTCAAAGACAGCTGGTGCTCATTTTCATCATTATCCACTTTAAAATGATAATCTGTCTCTGCCTTTACCTCACAAGCGAAAAGGTAGTTCTGGAGCTTCAGGGGGCTCACGTCCATGTCCATCGAATCTTCTGTGGGATGGTGGCACGCAGGGGCGCAGTGGAGAGGGTCAGCGGAGACACGCGGCTGCTGCAGCGGAGGAGCGCTGAACAGGACGGAATCTCACCAGGGGAAGGAAACATAGGCTTTCTGGTTGAATTTATTATTCAGTATTCCCCCCCCAAATTCTTACAGATTCATTTTGAATTTAGAAAACAGTTTGTAAAATCAAATGTAAGCTATTTTTTTAGTTACCTGATTCAAAACTAAACAATAAAAGTCTACACAAAGATTTTGAAATTAGACTCTCATAGAAATGAAGAATTGTGATATAGAAAAGTTAATAAAGTAAGGAGTTAGCTGTGATTAAAGGGTTTGTTGAGACTTCCAAGTAGTTGCTATTTAAGCCAGAGTTAGAATTTAGGTAGACAAATTTCTCTTCTAGAGTATTTTTACCTCACTTGTCCATGTTACAGAAAACTAAAAGAGATCTAACAACTACCACCAAGGTATGATTTGCTAAAAGTTACTGTAAAGTGCTTCAAAATAATAGGAGTGGTTATCTTTGGATGTGAGCAAATCATTTTTTAACATTTATTTTCTTCTTTTTTTGGAATTCCATAGTTATTTTCAATTTACTTGTATTATTCTTACATTAAGAAAAAATTGGCAAAATTCATTATTTCTTAATATAGAAAGTACCAGGAATAATACCCTGTAGCAACTTGTATTTACTTCATTGATTTATAGAAATCTACATTATATAAATGAATGTATTTGCTTGAGGGTAATGTGCTGGTTTTGGTCCAGTTGTACACTCTCTGATGCCAAGGAATTTTTAATAGGAGAGTGTTATCATTTCATTATACTTAAATATTACCCAAATAAGATCTGTTAGTGAGATTAGACTAAACTTGTAGCAATATAGCAGATAATCTACAGGCTCCATTATTCTATCATTTCTTATTTTCACCAAAAGTTCTATGTCTGTGCATGTGTGTATGTGTGTCTGTGTGTATGTGTCTGTGTGTCTGTGTGTGTGTGTCTGTGTGTGTTTCTTGGATACTGACGTTCTGCTTCATAGTATCCATGATGGAAAAGAGGAATATTCTTAGTCATAACTGAGACAAGCTAATAACTTTTGTTTACATTTCATAACATGGCAGAGCCTGGCAAGCTACCCGTGATGTATTCGATATGCCAAACACAGTAATAACAAAGTCTCCAATGGAGACATTACTGGGCCCGCTCGAGCAAATTGATGAACAACGGGAGAACAGTGACAGTGACATTTCATAAATAGTACAGTCCACAAAGAGTTGACCTTTTCACTTTTCAGGTCTAGAAAAGCTAAGGAGGTAACTAGCAAAAAATAGCCATATTAGTCAAACAAGAATTTTTCCTTTTCTCCCTCAATTATAGGGAATTCCATAGTAGTAATGCTGTCTTAGGAAATCAGTCCCTGCAGTTGAGTAGCCCTTGGTTGTCCCTTAAATTAAAAAAAAAAAAGAAGGAAAAAAAAAAAGAAACATGAAAAGAAAAGAAATGGGAAAAAAAAAGCATCACTTTGACACCTATCAAATATCAAACCCAGAGGATTAGAGGAGGACAAATGTGAGATAATGTATGTAAAGCACTTTGACTAGCTCAGCAGAAGGAGCCATCTACATTCAAGATACTTCTGAAAAAATATGCTGATGAAACAGTCCTAGAATGAAGCAAAAAGTAAAAGAACAATGGCCATCCTACTCCTTGAAGTATATTTCCCAAGGACCAATAAAGATCGGAACTTCCCAATGTTGTAATGGCATGACAATCCCTTTCCCACCAGTTAAATTTCAGAGCTTTGCCCAGTTCTACTAGGTCAATAGTATTACAGTGGGAAGTTCTACTGCTGGAATCCTCTGACCCTTGATAAAGATACCATGCAGATACAGGAAAGATGAGTACCTTGTAGCTTTAATCAATGTATTTCTTTTCCCTCCTATTTCTGTGACCCTGAGAAGGGCTCCATCCATAATAGGCATTCCTTTTTTTTTTTAATCTCTTGATTCTTTTTTATGGGCTGGAGCGATAGCACAGCGGTAGGGCATTTGCCTTGCACGCAGCCAACATGGCCGACCCGAGTTCGATTCCTCCACCCCTCTCGGAGAGCCCGGCAAGCTACCGAGAGTATCTCACCCGCACGGCAGAGCCTGGCAAGCTCCCCGTGACGTATTCGATATGCCAGACACAGTAACAACAAAGTCTCCAATGGAGACATTACTGGGCCCGCTCGAGCAAATCGATGATCAACGGGAGGTCCTTTACTTGATTTTTTTAGAGTAAATCACAGATAATTTTCAAAAGAACTTTCATAGTTTTGTAGGGCACATTATTAAGATCTGTAATTGAAAGGGCTCTATTCATTGAACATTAATGTCCCTCACTATTTTAACATCTTTTCTTTGTATCATCACAAGAAGAAAAGGATATCCAAAAGACAAAATCTAATATATATTTTGTTCACTTTGGTAATGAAATTTTGTCACCTCTTACGTCCAACACAGCAAAGGAGTATATGTTTGGGGGGGAAAGGGGAAAAGGCTTATTTTCACGGCATGTAGAGGAGAGGAAGATAGCAAGTTCTCAAATCCCTGCCTGCTCACCTTCCCTGGGGCAAGGTCTTTTAAACTAAATGCTAAATACAAGGAACAATGAGAGGCTGACCTATATTCTTCAGTGTGTTTATTGCCGCTGGGGAGGGGGGAGGGTTAGAGGTGTGATGTTGGGGGTGGAGTTTGGGAGAGCCTGAGCAGGTATAAATTCATTGGTCTCCATTACTGGATTTGATTTCACGGGATTTTGTCTCATCGTGAAAGTTTACATATTCTTCCATCCCCCTGTCCACGTAAAGAATCACAGCTACTGTGCTTACTTCCTAAGAAAGGACCCAGAGAGGTGGAAGAAGTTGAAACAATCTCAGGTTTTATGATATTTGGTTTACATTTTAATAGGGTTAGGATGCTTTGTTCAGGGCAGACTGTGACAATGCCACTGGTTTAGTTAACAAGTACAGAAAATTGTCACAGAAACTTTAGGAGATTATGATTCTTTAACAACTTTAGTCATGGTTGGCTCTATTTGGAGCTTAGCTTTATACGCCAAGAGAGGGTATCTGCTTAGGAATTAAGGGAACACTCCCTTTTCCAATTATGTGGTCACATTGAAGACTTTTATAATAGTATGCAGAAATTTTTGTTCTAATAAGTCGATTCCTGTAACTTTGTACCAAATACCATGCACAAATATTTGGTACTGTCATGGAAGGAAGGTGTCCCTGGGGGAGCGACATCTTATTATGACATCTTATTATCTCATTCCTACTTTGGACAAACTGGCAGGTTACCGAATGTAGCCTGCCCACACAGCAGAGTCTGGCAAACTCCCCGTGGCGTACCCAATTTGCCAAATACCAGTAACAATGATGGGTCTCATTCTCCTAAAGAGCCTTGAATATAATCTCAGGGCTAGGATGAAGGAAACGTTACTGGGGCCTGCTCGAGGCAATTGACGAATAACAGGATTTTTGTGATTGTGATGGAAGGCATGGGGGTGTTGGAACTGGAAGACAAGTGACCTAGACATTCCAATTGGTCATTTGAAATCTCACTGATAAGGTTTTGGTCAGTCACATAACAAAAATGCTAAAGTGGGGGAAATTAGGTAATACATTTCAAACATAAACCACTGCATAGGAAATCAGGCTCAGGGGCTGGTTTTGCAAATGACATTGGCAAGCAGATCCCATGGACCTACCATAAAAAGAAAAGTATTCAGCTCAACTGATAGCTCAGACTTTGAAAGGAGACCAGAGACCAAAAACCAACAAGTAAGTGGAAAACAGTAACTTGGAAACCAGCAAAAATTTAGTGGCACATGACACACACCAAGAGAGCTAAGCAGTAGAACATCAGAGAGGCAGAGCAATAAGGTGTAGAAGAGAAACAGTAATTGAGTTGCTCTCTAAGACATGGAGATTTCTATGTCTGAGGATCCTATAACCCACAGAAATATACCTACATGAGCGGCTAAACAAAAAGGTGTTAAAAGAGTTGAACATTGAAAAATAATAATAATAATAAAATTAGAAAAAAAAAGAGTTGAACATTGAAGACATTGGTGGATAGCCTCTATCGCCGTGAGAGGGTATATGGTATACTACATGCTGATCCTCCAAATCCCATAGTTGGCCAGTTCCTTAATAATACAATAGGTGTTCACTATATCTGGATATCAGCCTCAATATTCACATGACAAAGGAGGAGGAATCTCCATCTCTGTACAAATATATCACTTTTTAACTAAATTTTCCATTAAAAAACAAGATGGAATTCATTAAAAAACAAGATGGAATTCTCCTCTTGGATACCTCTTCATCTTTTCCTCCCTTAGATTAAGGTAGCCAGAGCACTCCTATACAAGGAACATAGATTACTCAAGTGATAGCCTGTCATATATTTTGCTACTTTTTAAATCACATTATAATCACTCAGTATGAATCTTTGCATCCCCCCCTCCTTATGTCAGCATCAATCAGATGACTCATAATTATGTTAAGTGAGTCACTCTGTGGAGGAGGAAAGGAAGCGTAGGAATGAAGAGCTTCATGGAGAATATTATCCGGACCCACCAACCCAGTAAAGAGCTCTAATTCTTATTAAAACTTCTTGACAAGCTATATTGGATCTTAAAAATTGATTAATTGATTAAGATGAAGGTACTTTCTCATTTGTTCACACACTGACTAACAAGCATCAATGTTGTATGAACTCGACCGCAGTTCTCTTGCTTTATTGCCTCTGTCTTTCACTAAGTCACAATTAAGGTTTAGTTTTTTCACTTACTCTCTGAAAAGGCAGGGGCAAGGAAGTACCATATAATAACTAGCCAACTCATTAACAGGTAGCTCTTTCTTGATTTGTTAGTTAAAATTAAAATTTCTGTTCTTTTACTACCTGAGATTTATAAATGCCAAAGCATCAGCATGGAAGCACTTATCGTGTATTTGCTCATATTGTTGTTCTTCACTGCGCTTCAACCCCCCTAATAAACTTAAGGATGATGATAGTTAACTCTTAACAGCTGGAAATAAAGGTACAACTGACAAGGAAACAACAAAATAGTAAATGTTAAGCTCCATACAGAACCTTGGAGGAGCCTAAACAGCAAATCTAGAAAACATTAGATCTCCATTGATAAAGTACCTAGCTTTGCTTCTCATTTCTTTTTTCCTAATGCCCTTTCTAAATTAAAGTGTCTTTTTTACCCCCTCACTTTTTCTTTATCATATACTCTAATTACCTTGAATTAGTATTCAGGGTGCCAATTGATCTAAATGTGTATATATATATATATATGTATATATATATATATATATATATATGCGTGTGTGTGTGCGTGTGTGTGTATTTATGTTCATGTAGGTATCAAACAAGAATTACTTTTGTCCATGCTTTCATGAATTATTTTATTTTACTTAATTTTCATCTTACTCAAAATTTACCCTGAGTAGATTTCAAAACTCTGGATTCCTAACTTGAAATGACATTCCACTGTCATTTTGTATCTTCATGTTTTCATAATGCACCAGCAAAGTCATCTCAGAATCATATGCCTTGCAAACTTTCCACAGGACACAGAAATATCCGATTGTACATTCTTAAAATGCATTCTCTTCCTCAAAACAGGAGTACAAAATCAAATCAAATAAAGAACTATTACTGTATCTTCCTCTGGTAGTAGGAGTAAATCCATCTTCTCCTGAGCTGTCTGTTAGGACTTAGACATGCTCTATTCAGTTCTACCTCTTCCGCCTGAGGAACCTGAACAGCCACAAACTGGTGCTAGAATGATAAGGTTAGACAATCACTGAGAAACACTTTGATATGCAGTTGGGAACAAATTAGTCTCCTCTTCTGAGAAATTGTATGCTTTAAATGCCTTTAGTTTTAGCTCTTTTTAGTTCCAGATTTGATTGGGAGGGGGACTGTACAGATTGTGGTAGAAGTTTAAGATAGTAATAGTTAAGAATAAAATGTTTTATAAAATGACAGAAAATCTGAGAAATTTAGACAGGGAAGGAACTTTGGAGATCAAGCCCTTCCGGAGATTGTAGGACTGGAATTGCAGAGAAGTCATGGAATACAGCAATCATTGGCAAGGCAACTAGACACCAAGGGTTCCTGAAGGAAATGCCTTCCTAACACAATCAAAACAGGCCTTCTGTGACACATCACATAGGCACATGAAGAATTTATACTCGAGTCCAAAAGCAGCCCTGCAAGTTCACACCATACTTTTAATCTCCACTTAACTACCTTGAAAAATGAGGATTAGGATTATTACTCAGAATTAGAATTTTTTTTGGTAAGGAATGCTGTTTGTAAAAGAAACAAAAACTAGCAGAGGGGATATTCAGTCTTAATTGTAAGTCACCTTCTCCATATTGTATATGTTCTCATTTTGTCCCATTTGTTTGAGAGTCTATATCCATGCGTGTTCTTCATAAGTATGTAATCAAAATTTAAATTCATTTTCTTTTAATCTGTGTGGTGTTAATGTGGTTATTTGTTCAATGGAAAGTAAAACAGAGAAATTGAGGGTAATTTCTGCTCTGCTCTTATACTCCTATTGCTTTCCCAACCAATAGAGATCTGTTTTTTTCTGCTCGGTACTTAGAGATTTATGAATGAAAATCGTTTAAAAAAATCCATTACGAAAAGGATAGAATATATGTGCGCTTTCAAACTACTGATTTAACCAAGCTGTTCACATAAAAGTTGAATAAACAAAGTTCTAAACTGTCTAAATAAACATATAAGAGCCAAGACTAGAAATCTGCCCTTCTTGTTCCCTGTTCTGCTGGTTTTCCACATAACACTGCCTTCTACACCCCATATGACACTACCTTTGTCACCTGATACTACACCAGGAAGATTGAGCTAGTGGGGCAAATGATTCAAACATGATAAGAAATGTGCGTAAAGGTCAAGATATTCCCAGAACACAAAAGACTCTGTAACTGTGGAAGAATGACCATCATTTGATGTATTTCTTCCAAGTGAGAAGTGGTCTTGGGAGAAGTGAATAGCTCTATGGGAGAAACAGCTTCTAGGAGAGTTTCTTCTCAAAGTTGCTTTTTGCAAGTCAATAGCAAGGGAAGCAGAAAGCTGAGAGTTAATTTGCTTAACTCCCAAGGTAGAGCAAGAAAAATGGTTTGAAAGCCTTAGAGACTTAAGACCACAGTCTTTATTGACAAGGTATGCTTTAGCACCAATAGAATTTTGTCTTCTGAGCTGTTCAGTTCTTCCCAATATGTCTCCATCCTCATGGATAGTTGGTGTCCAACAATATCACTATTGTACACAATCCTGAAGATGAAAGGTTGACTTAGGGGAGTTTCTTCAAAGAGAAAAAGGGGAGGTGATCTTGCTTGTACATAACAAAACAGAATTTTTAAGACTAACAGATTGCACTAACTGCTAAATTTGCAGTGCCTGTGCAAGAGATTATTTCCTCATGAGAGGCAGAGTCCCCTAGTCCAATATCTGCCTCAACCAGAACATAAATGTGGTATCTCTAATCTTAGATTAAGAACTTCTACTTTACCACCCCCTTTCCCTTCATCTTCTGTATTAATAGTTTCAAGTTTTGTTGGCCCTTTAAAATTTCTATGTCATATATTTTTAATACATTTACTCACTACATGTTTTCCTATTAAATTACAACTTTTCCTTTGATAACTGGTTTCCTGAAGGCAAGGCACATTATTGCCTCCTGTCCTTGAGGGCACTTGTCACACTTCTAGTCTAAGTTTGGTTTGCTTGATTGCTCAAAGAATGTGTGAGCACATTTTACAGAATCAATTTTCTTGTCAATAAAATTAAAAGTAGACAATTTAAACAAACAATTATACGCTGCCATTGACAAAAAAGAGTGCAGAATTCTTGGGGACAGATGAGCTTAATGGACTTTGTGACAAAGCTGGTTAGATCTCAGAGGAAGTGGAGTCCAGTCATGCTCACAGCTCAGAGAAGGGAGCCATGTTCCTCGCTTTCATAGCAGGCTGCTCCTTGTTTGCGCTCCTGACTCTGGTGAACGCTTCGGTTTGCAGCAGGCCCTATAACATTACCATGCATAACAATCTGTCACTATTATTCATGGCTTTTCTCCAGTCTCCATACTTTTGACATTGCCATTAAAGAGATTCAGTGTGCTTAGTAGCTCTTTAAAAAATAAATAATTGAAAGCTAAATTATATTAAACCGGGCCAATGCTGACCCCTTCACCTCAGTCCATTGCTATCTCCTTAAATGTATTCCTTCTTAAATCATATTGTAATTTGAAGATGCTGAAGTCTAAGTTTTTTGACTCAAATGCAGTTTCTTCTGATGCATAATTCATTTTCACTTTGTTACTGGTGCTGCACACGCAATCGCTTTTTTGGCAGCTAAATGCAGGATGAAATCAACAACTCTGTAAAGGGTGAGGAATCGGAGTGGACATCTTGGCGGAAGAAATATTAAGCATGTCACAATGTTTTGTACTCTGTCTGGTGAAATGGAGACAAAACCCTCCAACAATCTTCAAGTTAATGCGAGAGAATGGCATTTTACGGCTGAAAATTATCTACCACTGATGTCATGCTGATGTTGCATTTAATTATTCCACACATCACATAAGATGATGACTTTTGAATGTTTTCAAGTCTCACAATCATTTGATGAGCATCTTCTTGGAGTTTTGCTGTTGTTAAGAAAGAGAATGTGCCTTAGTTTGACTCTCACTCTTTTATTCTCAAAAGGTTCCGAATTCCCAATGAAAATATCTGACCTTAAAACAAAGAGAAAACCAGTCAGGAATGTTTCAGAGTGATAATATTGTCAATTAGGCAAGGACTGTGATATTTGAAAATTAAATACATTTAAATCTACAACATGCAGCTAGAATTCAGTTTATTTAAAATTTTAGAGCCAAGACACCTAATATGAAAAATTAGATTGAAGTCATTTTCAGAAGATGATAAAAAAAACATATTGCACTATTCCTGAAAATAGTTGTGAAATCAGAAAGTGTGCTTCTATCTTCACAGTATTTTTTATTATATTTATTGTATTTATTATTATTACTAATACATAAGAAATTTAAATTTGGGGCCAGAGATGTAGTTCAGTGGTTTAGCAGATAGCTTGCAATGTGAGAACCTGCTTTGGTGTGCTGGATGAAAAAAAAAGTGAAATATATATATATATGAAATATAATAACATTTGTCCTTCATAAATTCCAAAAACAATTTTAAATATTTAACCTATTAAATATTTTGTAGCACTGTAGCACTGTCCTCCCGTTGTTCATAGATTTGCTCGAGGGGGTCCAGTAACGTCTCCATTGTAAGACTTGTTGTTACTGTGTTTGGCATATCGATTACATCACAGGTAGCTTGCCGTGTGGGTGAGATACTCTATGTAGCTTGTTGGGCTCTCCAAGAGGGGTGGAGGAATTGAACCCAGGTCGCCTGGGTCAGCCACATGCAAAGCAAATGCACTACCTGCTGTGCTATGGCTCCAGCCTATGTAATTTGTATGAGATTTATTTAATGGAGTCAGTTAGTACAGAAGGTAGGACATTTGCCCTGACCCACGCTCAACCCAGGTTCAACCCCTAGCATACCTAATGGTTCCCCGAGTTTTGCACAGAGGCATTTTTGAACAGAGAAATAGGAGTACACCCAGATTACTGTTGGGTATTTCCCCCACTCCAGCCCTCTCAAAAAAAAAAATTAAAGTAAAGAAAAGGCCCTCCCGTTGATCATCGATTTGCTCGAGCGGACCCAGTAACGTCTCCATTGGAGACTTTGTTGTTACTGTGTTTGGCATATCGAATACGTCACGGGGAGCTTGCCAGGCCCTGCCGTGCAGGCGAGATACTCTCGGTAGCTTGCCGGGCTCTCCGAGAGGGGCGGAGGAATCGAACTCGGGTTGGCCATGTTGGCTGCATGCAAGGCAAACGCCCTACCGCTGTGCTATTAACGAAACAGCGCTAAGCTTTTTTTTTTTTTAAAAAAAAAAACAGCTTAGGTAAACAAAGGAAATACTCTAACATATTTCCGATCCTTATCACTTTTCTCTTCCTGTCCTTGAGAAATTCCTCCAGTCCTTCTACCCTCATCTCCTACCTGCTCAACAAAGCAGTTCGTAGGTATTAGGTGCTTAGAATTTAAGATTTAAGAATTACAAATGCATAAATATGTGCTCATTGATAGACATTTCAGAATTGATGTTCATCTATTTGGCAGACTCTAAGTGAATATGTGTTTTCATATGTGCTCAGTCAGAACATACATGGACACACACACATGCATTTGCACATGCTCATGTGTAGGTGTTTAGAATTTGGTGGGAAAAGATCGAGTGTATTCTTCATATTGCTAATAAATGTGAACTTTTAAATTACATCTACTAGAGTACCCCATTGCATTGCTTGACTTTCTGAACAACTTTAAAAAACAGTGAAAGACAAATTGTCAGAAATAAGGAAAAAAAAAACTTAAAAGGTTAACTGGTTAGAGGGATTGTTTTATCAGGCCTGATTAAAAGAAATAAATCTTTGTAATTTGATGCAAGGACAATGACTAAGGGAGGACACAAAGGGGTACACTGTCCATTCTCTCTTTCTTTTTTTGTATTTAATATGATCAATTTTCGATCAAAGAGATTTATGAGGCTCAAGAGTAGCTTGAGGATAAAATTTAAAACAATTGGTCAACACATCACCGTTGAATCCCAACAATGGAAAACTCCCATGTTTGGCACTAAAGAAAAACCAAAAACTAAAATATAGCCTCAAGCACAAGTTGAATTTTTAAAAAGATAACAAATAACTCAAAGTTTGAGAAAACACAGCATGTAGAGAACTAGAAATCTCAAAGGTGAACTCTTTTTAAATGATTTACCTATATAAGGAATTATAATTCTCTTGAGTCACAGATGAGCACGGTTCATTAGTATCATACCCTTTGAAGTGAAATAATATTCATTTAATTTTTTTTATGTTTGCAAATGTATCATTAAGCCATTGAAGCTGACTCCTTTGTCTGAGTGTATATAAATATGTTTCTAACTTATTTAGTTCATTCAATAAACAAGAAATAACAATCTTCTTAATAGTCTTCTTTTTTTAATTTAATTTTGAAGGACAGCAACAGTTTTCTCATTTAGTAGGCTAGTTGTGGGTTATCATTGGCTCAATTCAGCTATTTCAAAAGCAGTCAAAGCAAGAACCTATCTTTGAATGTCAGCGCTCCCTCAGCTTGTCCTCCCTGGAAATTAGTTTATGTTTGTGATACTTAGTCCTGTTTCCTGAAACATGGAGATTCATGAAGGAAGTTCAGTGAAGCAAACCACTAGCAGGAGATGTCTTTCTTGACCCACTCTCTTCTAAATTCCCTAATTCCTTCCTTCTCTTTTAGCATTGCAACAGTCTGTCTTTCCCCTGCAAAGATTTTTTTCTTAAACTCTGTCACTATGACAAAGTCAAGGGATAGATAACCAAGGATTATGCTGTTAATATCTTCAGCTAAATACAAACATGTAAAGGCAAATCAAAATCATTCAGGATTCAAGAGTAAGTGATAAAAAAAAAACTATGATTCCAGAACTCTGAAACACATTTCCAAAGGTTACAACTTGATGAATACATAGCTTTGCTCAATTACTGCTTACTGTGAAGCCCAACGCAACCACAACTGAAAACAGGTTTATTTTCTAAGAAGGAACCACAAATGCACTTTACTTGATTTGAAAAATAATATGACTCTTTAAATAATTCAGACACTTAGGACATATTGACACTCCACAAGATATAAGAAGAAAAATAAGTCAGGCTTAAAAGATACCAGTTAAAACCAGGAGAGAATAGAGCTGAAAAGGCACAAGCTTACCATGCGCAAGGCCTGGGCTGGATTGCCATCACCAGATGGTCTCCTGAACATCTCCTGATGTAGGCCTGGAGGTTTTCAGAATCTCTGGGGTTGGAAGGTTATCCTTGGTACAGAGTCATTTTGCCCTTGCATTGAGTCAATGGATTACTTGGTAAAGAATCTGCAGTGGATAGCTTGTAACCTCCTCCAGAGTTCCACTTAGCAGTCTTCTACCACTGAACAAGATTTTAAGGTTAGAAATTATCTGCATTTCACCAAAAAGCAATGTTCTTGCAAAATTATCTGTTCCAATATTTCATTTGCTACCTTATTTTTTTTTGTTTGGGAGTCACATCTGGCAATGCTCTGGGGTTACTCCTGGCTCTGCACTCAAGAATTACCACTGGGAGTGCTCAGGGGACCATATGGGATGCTGGGAATTGAACCCGGGTCGGCTGTATGGAAGGCAAATGCCCTACCCACTGTGCTATAGCTCCAGCCCCTGCCACCTTAATTTTTAACAATAATGTTTCATCACCACTCAGTTTTCTTTACAGAATAAAAGCCATCCTTGGCTCTCCTCTTTGCTCTGTCTGGACAGCATCTAAAGCATCACACTTTTGAAATTTAAAATATCAACTACTTCAAAAAATGTGATTCCATTCTAGATATTCAGAGAGAAGTAAAGAAATAAAAGGGGAAGAGAGAGGGGGAAGGGAGAGACAGAGAGAGAGAGACACACACACACACAGAGAGAGAGAGAGAGAGAGAGAGAGAGAGAGAGAGAGAGAGAGAGTTGCTTCTGTTCACCACTATCAGTTCCAGATGTGAAGTGGTATGTGACCAATTCCCTTAAGTGTCACCTTGGCCCTGCCCTGAATTTAGTGCAGCAGAGAAACCTATGAATCTGTTCAGCCTTGCCTCAGATAACTTCTAGATAAAAGTTGCATGTGCTTGCCTGTAACATAAGTAAAATAAAAGAAAGGTGATTTAGTGTGATCTACAGCAAATTTGCCCCATAAACCTACATAGAATCAACAAAATCAAAGCATATTAGGAAGAGCAAAGGAGAAAACATATAAAATAAAATCTACATTAGTTGACTTTGACAGCTATAATATTATGGACTGAATTAATGTTCCATAAATAAATGCCAGGCTCCAGCACTACAGTGATGTCGACTCTCATTGTCAGCTGAGCAATTGCCGAGATACTGAACCACATGTGACTTTAAGCATTGCATTGAACCAGACATTTGGATGGCTGACATGGCTACTGGGATTATTTTGAGCACCTCAGTCCTGAAGTGAAAGGGAGATATAAGAAGGGAATCAGAACATGGGATTGTTTAAACAAACACATCTATGTGAAATGCAACTGTAGTGCATAGTTCACACTCCAGAAAGAGTTTCTGTTTAAGTTATTCCTTCAAATAATTATGATACCAATATACTCTGCTCTAATAATTCAGCAACTCAGGATTGCAAGTTAGTCTTTCTATTTTATGCGTCTTATTAAGGGTCAGATCACTTTTACACAACAGTATTATTCAGTTTAACCATTTACCTTTATACATTGACCTCAGGTGCTTTTACACACACACACACACACACACATACACACACATAGACACACACAAAGTGGGTTCATGCTGAGGTTTCTCCTACTAAAAACATACTCCTTCACTGTGCCATATGTTAAGTGCAGAGTGTCCTGTATGCTAATGTAACCTATTAGAGAAAATAAAATGTAGACTGGTAATTCTCTGTATCTTCAAAAGCCGAATGTTTGTGTATGTAGGCACAAAGCAGAAGATGTAGTATATGTGTTGTTTTTATGGCTTCTGGGTATATCATTTCTAAAAGAATATCTATTTGAAATGTCTGCCTTTGGAAATCTTTGTGTGTGTGTGTGTGTGTGTGTGTGTGTGTGTGTGTGTGTTGCCTTTCCACTTCCAGTAGCTATCTTTAAAGTTCAAATATCTGTGACAAAATTATCAAATAGCTAATAACCTCCTTTCATTATTTGAAAAACCACAGTAGCATGAAAATATTAGTTATCTGTAGGGAGAGAAGAATCAGGAGAAGTGTGTAAAAAGAAACTGATTTCAAAAGGACAGGGAGAAATAAAGATAAAAAATGATGAAATAATTTTAAAAGTATTCATTTTGACCTCACCATTTTTTGGTGATTCTTTTTTCCCATCCTAGAGGGTAAGACTGCTGATTTTCTTTTCTTTATAATAGAGTGTTCAGCAAACACCACACATGTGTAGAGTATGAAAGGAGAAGAATAGTGCAAGCTTTCAAAGGGGTGGTGGAAATTATAGGTAGTGAAATGTAATTATACAACTTGGAGTTTTTCCAGGCCAGATCCACCTGATCTGAGACATTAGAGCAAATGCATTACACTTTTTAAAAGTCTCCTGCTAGGCTCAGTGAATAAGAGTAATATCATATTGCCTATGGTTCTGGTAAATAAAAAGCATCATTAACAATAACACAATGTGAAGAGCCTGCTGAAATGATATACTGTATTTAGCCATGATGGCGCATCAAAATCATGAGCTTGGGTTCAGAAATGGGAGGACGCACTGGAGGGGCAAATGGTGATGATTAAAAAAATGCAGTGAAAGCAGGAGCAAACTCTAGCTTTTCTTACAGTAAGTTTCCTCTTCAAAAGCAATCATACTTGGAAATTTATTCCACTTCTGAATAGGAGAGCCTGTTGTACCAAGCATGTGAATAAAAAAAGTTCTTTCTGTTCTTGCAGAGTGGCACAATCACCTAACCAATGGCAAATGTGTTTGCAGAGATGGGTACCAGACCAGGTGCAGAGCCTGCATAGGTAGGAATAAAAGAGGGTTCAACAATGGGTTGAGAGCAATGTATGTGTCATTTCTCACTTGAATTCATTTCCGTACATTTCAGCAAATCTTTTGAAGCATCTTTAATATTAAGGTATTGCCCATGATATTATGAGTTATGAAAGAAATCTGTCATCCTTCCCCTTTTCAAAATGATTGCAATCTACATGGGGGATAGTATATGGGAACTGTAATATGAGGAAATAAAAAGTGCTCAATTATCAAAATAAAAAAGACATGCAAAAAGGTGCTTGGGAAGTCCTGTAAGCAATGTGTTATGATTGTAAGAGAGTATCAATACAGACATAATAACGAAAAGTTATTTAAAGAAGATACTAATAGTACAACTAACAACATCTCCTAGGTACCCATATGGACACACTAGCTTGTTAATTGCAAATATTCCTCTTAAAGAACAATTTGTAATGGGGCAGACAGCTTATATCCATATATAAAAAATAAAGTAGGGCTGGAGCAATAGTACAATGGAAAGAGTGTTTGCCCTGCATGTGACCGACTGAGTTCCACCCCCAGCATCCCATATGGTACTCAGAGCACTGTCAGTAGTAATTAATGAGTGCAGAGAAAGGAAGAATCCTTTAGCATTGTCGGATGTGATCCCTTCCCCCTCAAAAAAGGCAAAAATAAAATAAAAGAGAAAGAAAAGGAAAAGAAAGCATAAGAACTAAATGTAGCACATATTCTCATTATGTAACATAATGAGAAATCATCAGATGTCTATGAAGATCTAAATCAATCTCATATCTATTTAAAGATACTACTATGCAAGTAAAACAAGTTTCAAAATTATTAATTTTAAGATCACCTGTTATACTACTCATTACCATCTGTTATTCAACAACAGTGCCTGATTTGCTGATGAGTTTACACCATCAATGAAAGTGTAACTGATCAGAAATTGAAGCAAGAAAGGTACATAAAGACTTCATTTTCATTTCTGCTGGGCTTATAAAGAGACTTTCACCCTTACCAACATGCTAACCAAAGATTTTCCATATAGGGAATGCACTTTATATAAAAATATTGAAAGGGTAAGAGATATAGTTCAAGAGAGTGCAATGCATGCTTTTCACTCTGGAAGCCTGAGTTCAATTCTTGTCACCTCATCTTCCATTGAATGACACCACCAAGATCAACAACACAGAACCTAGCTTGGAAAAATCCCACCAGCATCGCCAGTTGTAGAGCAGAATAAAAACAAACAAAATATTATGAGAGAGATGTGACTCACACTAAGTTCATAAATTGTGTGCCTTCATAAGAATAACCTGGATATTGTAATATTGAAAGTCAAAGATAAAACAATGAGCTAAATATATAGTATCACTCAAGAAGTAGGGCAATACACTTTTTTTTTCACCAAAATGTTTAAGATTTATTTATTTTTTAAAATTTTTTTTAACTTATTAATGTTTATTAATGTTCTGCTTTCATTACATACTTGTTCATTTGTACATCTACTGTTGGTTTTTTTTCCCTTTATTTTATTTTATTTTTTTTAAAGTTGTAGATTTACAATTTTTTGTGCTTTGGTTTCAATTATACAATGATCAGATACCCATCCCTCCACCAGTGCCCATTTTCCACCACCATGGATAATATCCCTCCCACCCCCATCCCCCCATCCCCCCCTGTCTCTGTGGCAGGGTAATCCCCTGTGTTCTCTCTCTCCTTTTGGGTATTGTGGTCTGCAAAAGAGGCATTGAGTGGCAAACATGTTCAGTCCATAGTCTACTTTCAACATGCATCTCCCCTCCTGGGAGGATCCTCCAAACATCCTTTATTTGGTGCTCCCTTCTCTATCTGAAGTGCCCTTTCCTCTAGGATACCCGGCTGGCCTCTAAGTTATGGAGTAATCCTCCTGGTGCTGATCTCAGCTATTCTTGGGTATTAATCTCATACTTTGTTACTTTATATCCCCCAGATGAATGCAATCTTTCTATGTCTATCCCTCTCTTTCTGACTCATTTCGCTTAGCATGATACTTTCCATATTGTACCACTTGTATGTAAATTTCATGACTTCATCTTTTCTAACAGCTACATAGTACTCCATTGTGTAGATGTACCAAAGTTTCTTTAACCAGTCATCTGTTCTTGGGCATTCAGGTTTCTTCCAGTTTCTGGCTATTATAAAGAGTGCTGCAATGAACAAACAAGTGCAGATGTCACTTCAACTATACATTTGGCAATACACTTTTAACTAGATACTTTCACTACAGACTACCTAGGATAATGGTCACAGATTTTCTATAATCATATATTTTAAAGCAGAATTTTCTTGATGAAAATTTAATTTCCACATAAATATACCAGTAAGGGAATACATTTGGGAAAAAACCTTTCTAAATGTCCCCAACTGCACTTCATGGGTCATAAAAGCAGTGATGTTCCTAGATATATATGGCAATGTGAATGGAAAACTAAAGAATATATATACATTATGTATACATATATTATATATACATATATTCTCTATATATTGAACCTAGTTAAGCCACATGCAAGGCAAGTTTCTTATCCACCATACTCTCTAGTTTAAGATAAATTCTGTTATACTCTGCTTTTAGATGGTTATCACCTCATGCAAATATATATGTATATATTTAAATATCATATGAAAAATAGGTCAAGAGTTAGAGTATGTGCCTGGCTTATGTGTAGCACTAATTTGAATTGTTGGCACCTCAAGATTTCTCATGTTACTGGGTCAAACACCAAGCTTATCAGGCCTGTAATGCCCAACTGAGCTTTTTCCCTGGACCTGTTGATCCTCTCCACCTCCCAAAGATGCTTGATGTGGCCTCTCTCTTAAAATGAGAGAGAGAGAGGGAGAGAGAGAGAGAAAGAGAGAGAGAATATACTTGGGAAGCCAATTCATAGGGCATCAACATTGACAGAAATAACGATGTCCCTTTAAACTAACTATAGAAATATATATATTAAAATGTGAAAACGCAATTCTGTCAAGGAGCAGAAAAAAAATGAACATTTCTTAAATTTATGAAAATAATAGGAAACAAATAGATAAATTAGCTGTATAGGAGATTGTTGCTTAAGGAAACACCAGCCATGCCCAAGAACTAATTTTTGCTCATGTCCTTCCAAGCTCTGGTTTGCTTATTAAATTAAGGTAAAGGTAAAGGTAAAGGCCCTCCCGTTGATCGTCGATTTGCTCGAGCGGGCCCAGTAACGTCTCCATTGGAGACTTTGTTGTTACTGTGTCTGGCATATCGAATACTCTCGGTAGCTTGCCGGGCTCTCTGAGAGGGGTGGAGGAATCGAACTCGGGTCGGCCATGTTGGCAGCTTATAAGGCGAGCGCCCTACCCGCTGTGCTATTGCTCCAGTGAGGGTGATCTGGCTGCGACATCTGTCACCCCATTGATCGCCAGGGTTGATTCGGCTGATCTGGCTGATCTGTCCCCTTCCTCCCTCACCGCTCCATGTGCGTCCCTCCCGAAGCTGCGCGCTCGGTCGAAGAGGACAGCCTTCCCCAATAGAGACGGACCGGTCTTCGGTCGAGGGTATACGAGTAGCTGCGCTCCTCTGCTAGAACCTCCAAACAAGCTTATTAAATTAATTGTGACTAATTTGAATGCAACATGTGCTAGTTTTAAATAAAACATGAAAGAACTGTTTAATGCTTATAAGTAATAATATAGGAGTGGCTTGGTAGGAAAGGGGTAAGTCTAAAGGTGACCCAGGAGACTAAATTAAATTAAATGAGATTAAACTCCTCAAAATCTTGCAGGATCATTTCTGAGAGAAGGAATGACTTGTATATACACCCTCTGTTTGGAAAAAAAAGAAGCTTTTACGAAGATCCAAATTAAATAAAGAATAATGAAAATAATATCTCTACAGTGAAAGAACGAGACTTATGTAAGAGTTATCAGGTGATGATAAGAAGTCTATCCATCTCTACAGTATAGCATTCTAACAATTATTACATGTATGTGTATAGAGTACTTATGGGAGAATTTCATCAGATATGACTTTTTTATTTAGTTTATTTATTTATTTTTTGCTTTTTTGGGTCACATACAGCAATGCTCAGGGGTTACTCCTGGCACTGCACTCACGAATTACTCCTGGCAGTGCTCAGGGGACCATGTGGGATGCTGGAGATTGAACCCAGGTAAGTCATAGAATAAAAAAACTCTATCCACTGTATTATTGCTCTGGCCCAATTAGTTTAAAATGACTTCATGCTTTTATTTATATTTAATCTGAAATAAAAGTTGAGAGTGTTGAGAATGCAATCAATGAACTGAGTGCATTCTTATCGTGTGGGAGATTTGAGTTTGATCTAAGGAGCACTTCATGATCCCCTAAGCACTCTCTGGGAGTGATCCCTTGGGAGCAGAGGTGGAAGTAGTGCCAAGTCCTTCAGCTTGTGCCTGCAGAACTAAAGAAAAAGGAGAAAAAATTTTAAAATTAAAATTGAATAATAAAATAAAAGTATAATAACATTGTAATGTTAATGAAATTTTAAAAATAATTACATTAAAATTCATTCTAGTAAGGAAAATATCCTCATTGTACAATTTTGCGAAAGTAGAAGATGACTATGTTGTCATGTGTATCTCTACCTTTAATCTATGAGAATTCTGGAAGATTTTGAAAGAGCCCATTGTTAATAAGACATCCATAAGATGTCTTATTATATACATAAGAAGCCATATGTATATATCTATGTATATATCTACTTAGATATGCAATGATAATCAGAAATTTTTAAAATGCTCAAAATATGAAGATATTAATATATTTTTATACCAACTCTACAAGAAAAATTCATCTTTTAATTTGGTTTTTAAAATATGATGTCAAGTCATGAGAAGAAAAATACTCCATTTTGTATAATACAAGGCATTTTTAAAGAAGAGAAATAGATATAGTTATAAGTAGGATATAAATTTGCATGGATTATGAGTTCAGATTTATAGAGTAACAGTAATAATTAAGTTGTCTACTTATAAAAAAACTGCTGTTCCGTTTGCACTAATGTATCAACCTTGGATTTTTGAAAGTAATACAATTAAAGTTAGCTTTAATTTCATAGTCTTCTCTGCATTTAAAACCTTTGTCTATGAAATAAGAATTTGTTTGTTAAAATTTCTTCTTTTTTACAACTGCCAAATGAAATATGAGTCATCTCTGGGAATCTGGAGGTAAAGTGTAAAGATATGTAAGACAAAACTATATATACACAGAAGTATAGTATATATACACTAATATAAGTTGTCTATCCAGCCATGATTAGTGGCTCTAATTTAAATACATAAACATGGCTATTGCAATTTATTTGTAGTGCATATAAAGTAACACCTAGAACATATATCTCCTAAGGGTTTATGACCTAGACCAATAAAAATTGAAGGTACTTGTCATGAGATGAAGTGAAATGGAATGAATGTGGTCAAGTTTAAAAAGTGAAAGTGAACAATTAAAAAGAAAAGAAGGCATAACAGTCCATATTATAACATTTGGGTAGAGTGGCAATGGGGAGAGGCTATTTTAAACACAGTTCAGCATGTTATATCTCTCCCTTTTTAAAATCCACATTTGTTCTGTTAAGAAATCCCTCCACATAATTTTGAAAATCCCATTTGTATCCCCCTATCTCAAAGCTCAAGGCAGTACATTTCCCATCATAAATTCCTTGTTATTTGTTTACAATATTCTTAAATAACAATGCCAACAATAATCCTCCCCCCGGAATCCTTAGCCTCTAGCCCCCACCACCCCCCAATCCAAGGATACATTCAATGATTATTGTGGAGCATATTTAAACTGAGGTAGGGAAGAGATGTTCACAAACCCTTAAGGGAAACCCTTCCATCAAAATCTTAAAGTTGCAGTGCAATATTAACTCCACAAAGTTCAATGCTTTTAAACAGAATTTGTCATGCTTTAAGCTCATGTTCTCTACAACCTATAAGCAGAGTTACTAATGCTCCTAACAAACGCCCTTAAAGAAATAAAATGACCTTCACAGTAGCCAAGGTTTAAATTTTAATCCTTCTCATTTATAATGTTTACACTCCTTATTCTTGGGAGTAGGACAATAGTATAGTAGATTTGGCACATGCCTTGAAAGGGCACTGCAGCCCCCTTTCCTGCCGTCCTACCAAGCCACCACCAGTGAGCTCTTAGGGCAGATCCAGGAGTAAGCCCTGAGCACAGCAGGTGGCCCAAACACCAAAACCAAAAGCAAATAAACTCGCTACTCTTGATGTATTTAACTCCATAATACTCACATTGCTTTGTGTTACCATTCTTATCAACATTTTAAATTTAAAAGTTAATCCTGAAATTCTAGAATATAAAATTAAGGAAATTGATATTAACTTTCGTGCTTAATTTTTTAAAAAATTTGTGCAATATAAATCAGGATAAAATTATTTGGTTTATCATAATAGGATTGACTCATTATATAAAAGTATTGTAATAACTAGAAAATAATTAAAATAGAAAATATGACTATTGCATACATAATTTCCCTAAATAAATTATATTTGGATATATATAGACACATATCTCTCTCTCTATATATATATGTAAATATATATAGATAGATATCACTGTATTACTGTCATCCCGTTGTTTATCCTATTGTTCATCAATTTTTTCACTGTCATTCCGTTGTTCATCCCATTGTTCATCAATTTGCTCAAGCGGGTGCCAGTAACATCTCCATTTGTCCCAGCCCTGGGATCTTAGCAGCCTCTCCTTACTAGTCCTTCCCAATGGTGCCATATTGGAGTCTCTTTCAGGTTCAGGGGAATGATACCATTATTATTATTGTTTTGGGCATATCAAATACCCAACAGAGAGAGGTTGCCAGGATCTGCCATGCGGGTTGGATACGCTCGATAGCTTTTATATAAGAGAATTCAAGCAAATATGTTAAAACCTAACACGTGTGCTGCTTTAGGTATATCAGAGGTCTGGAAGCTTTGTTTTATAGTCTCTGGATCTTGGTTATTGAAGGGATTACCTGACCCCGGGGGCAAATTGTGGGGATGACTGCCAAGCTACCAGAGAATGGGGGATCTATTTGGAGGAGGCCCAGCCCCAATCAGAGCAGGCTTGGAGATCTCAGCCCTGGGCAGAATCTTCTGCCCCCGCACCAGGCTGTCCTCACCAGGGTCCCTAGGAGGGGGGCTGGTTGAGCTTCACTCCCCACCCCTAGCAGAACCTCAGCAGCTGAAAACCTTCAGAACCCAGCCATATCCATGCTCAAGGTCACTCTCCATACGCTCGGATGAGTCTCACACATGAAGAAACTGGCAGAGTAACAGTTTATATTATAATATATATAATAATAAGATGTAGTAATTTATTAAGCAAATAATAATAATATAGATGCTTAATAGGGCTGGAGTGATAGCACAGCATGTAGGGCATTTGTCTTGTCCTGCATGAAGCCAACATGGCTAACCCGAGTTCGATTCCTCCACCCCTCTCGGAGAGCCTGGCAAGCTACCGAGAATATCTCACCTGCACGGCAAAGCCTGGCAAGCTCCTCATGATGTATTTGGTATGCCAAACACAGTAACAATAAGTCTCAAAATGGAGACATTTCTGGGCCTGCTCAAGCAAATCGATGAACAATGGGAGGACAGTGGCAGATGCTTGATATGTATCATAATGGTATATATTTGTGAAGACAAGAAGAGCAGGTTAGAAAATGACTCCACACATAAAGTGAAGAGGATGTTCAAATGACCAACAGATGACCAAGTGATTACCAATTGGATAGAATAGGCCATACATGGCTACCCCACTCTTATTCTGCTGAAAATATACTTTAAGATAAAGAAAGTTTATGTCTACCTCACCAATCTGGAAAAATGTAGGAAGGGAAGGTGCCAAGCACTTCCAAAGATGAGTATACACAAATGCAATTCCTTATCTAGCACAGTCAAGAGACAAACTTTTCTTCTGAGTAAGTAAATGAGAAAATCAGTCTCTGTAGAAATTAATCTTTGAGAATTAATATCATGACATTCCTGGGTGGATATCCACTACTTTTGCAAACTGTCACATGTGTAGGTGAAAGGAGATTGGCTTATACCAAATTTTTTTTGGGGGGGGTCCAAGATTTATTTCATAGGAGGGTACTGAAGCTTGAGCAGAGATTGCCATATGTGAGTGACATTTGTGAAAGAAGATAAAGTCAGATATAGGATGATGTCTCTCTATCTGTTTCCCTAGCTTTTCTGGGAGAAACCTAATTTCCCAAATAATTTTTGTGAAGAAAACAGAATTTGAATCTGCATATCTCTCATACCCTTGATTATTGTACCTTCCTACTAGTTACCAATAATTGACCTTGATTTTTTATCCCTCCCTTCCTCAAAAAGTCCTTTGGTATTAGCTAAATTACTTAATATATTATTTTCTTTATTTTTTGTTTTAATATAGTATTTTCAGTATAACTCAGGAAATTATAATTGCTTACTTGGTTTTTTCTCATAGATAAAAGAGGGTATACATTGTATTATTAAATTCACTCATGTTTTTCTTACCTACCATATGATAATTATTTACTTTTTTATGATTCTTCTTATGATTTTAGCATTTAAAGAATCTAGAGAAGTTACAGAGAATTCTTTTACTGTGCCCTGATAAGTTTTGTATGGTTTTTAACTACAAAATTAGAATGAAAATGAGGGCCAGAGAGTTAGTACAATGGATATGACTCTCACCTTTCACATGGACAGCCGAGAGGTTTGATCCTTGGCACCCCATAAGCCCACTGAGCCCAAGTGATCAAAGCAAGACTGGGGAGACGCACTCAGCAACACCTCTCCCCCACAAAAGAGGGGAAAATTGAAAAGAAACTGCAAGTTTAATTGATCAAACATCTAAAATATAGCTAAAATGAAACAATTTTGGTTGCTTTAGGGGAAAAAGACATAAAGTAGTTACACAATCCATAATAAGTAGAAAAAGTTAACATTTGAGTTGAACTTTGTACATTAAATGAGGTAAAGTGCAGTTTGTTTGAGATGCGAGGTTTCCTGGTTATTGGATTTGAACTATTAGAAGATAACATCTATAGATCAAGGCATGAAAAATTGGAGAAACCATTTCTACTTAATAACTGTTCAATTCTTGCACTTATAGAATAGTAATTCAGAAGGAAACATTCTACTGAAATCAAATACAAAGAAGAAAATACTACATTAATTGTCTCATAGATTTAAAAGTTAAAATTAGAAGGGATCTTAGCTGCCACTTAAGCCCAAAGTCTTCCTGAATTCCTTCTAAAGAATTTCTCATTCAGAGTGTACTTTAGATTTACGTTTTGTTTTCACCAAATTAGATAAGCATCAGCTTCTCTTAATTTATGCTCTTGGTAAATATGTACGATTTTCTTTATTGGCAACTATATTGGTATCTTTATTATTTCTACAAACCCTAGTTTTGTACTAAGAACATATTTCTAAAATTACATCACATTCTTATAGAAAATGTGTCCCACTCCTTTTTCTTTTCTTTTTTCTTTTTATTTTCTTCTTTTTGTCTTTTTGGGCTCGGCGATGCACAGGGGTTAATCCTGGCTCTGCACTCAGGAATTACTCCTGGCAGTACTCGCAGGGGTGGGGGAACCATATGGGATGCTGGGAACTGAACCCCGGTGGGCCGTGTGCAAGGCAAATGCCCTACCCACTGTGCTATCACTCCAGCCCTCCTTTTTATGTTCTTAACTAAGTATTTTGTGCTATAAAGTTTGCAAATGATAGAATTTTCAAACAAGTAACTCCCATACTTTAACTCCCTTAAATTAATTCCAAATAATTTTTCTTTAAAACTGGGGTGTTGGGACAGCATGAAAACATTCAAATTCATCTAGCCATGTGAGTATAATTCCCTTTTGTTTTGTACAGTGAAATTAACTTAAAATATGATTTAGGATTGCATTAGTTATTTTTTAAGTTAAGTCGCCTTCTAACCTTCTCTCATCTTAGATTCATCAAAAACTTAAAGCCCCAAGAGAAATTCACTGTGTCTGCTTTCATTCGAGTTTAAAATTTACATTTATTCCTATTAACTATTTTGCCATCAAATGAAATGCATCATTTCAGCCTAGACTTTTTTAAGGTGAAAGTTTTGATTTGATCATTTATTTATCTGACTTAGTAAAATCTAAGCATTAAATGATAAATTTCCAATTTGGTATGCATATTTTCATATATTAAGTCAATCTTATATTCTCTTCATGAAAAGGAAAAAAAGGTCTGTCATTGCCAATCTTGATCTTGCTCAGCCTTTCCTCAAATTCTATCATATAGCATACTTTCAACCCTGCATATAAAAAGAAGCAAAATAGCCCTAAAAACTACAAGAATTGACAGCTTTCTAGAGGTATGATTCAGGCTAGAGAGATAGTACTGTGGTCAAGATGCATGCCCGTGTTCGGTCAACCAAAATTTGATCCTTGGCACAACATATGGTCCTCTGAGATGCACCAGCACTGATCCTTGGGTACAGAATAGTCAGGATTAAATCCTGAGCACAGCTGAGTATGGCATAATCTCCCTCTCCCAAAATAAAATAAAAATAAAGATGCAACGGTCAACTAGCATTCACATTTTTTTAAAGTTTGACACATTTTCACTCATCTTCCTAAAAAATACAACATGAGGAAATCATGAGGAAAATATGAGGAAATTGTTGAAATCTAACAATATTGTTATTGGCATTTCTTGATTTCCCAGTCTGGGGAACAGAATCAACAAATAAATACATACAATTATTTTGATATCAGTTATTTTGTAATAAAATATACTTGCTTGGCTATAATTGAAAATATTGCTTAGGGATTAGTTATCTAATAGTAAGTTTTCTAATTATCGATGCCAAACCTTTAAAAGTTATTTCATTCATCCTCTTCATCCCCAACACTATGCCGGTCTCCTTCCCCACCCAGGTCAGTTTATCCGCCAGTATTCGAAACCTTGGCTCCGTGCAAGCACCCCAGGCATCCTCTAGGACCCTGGGACAAAAGCAGCCCTGAGTCTCTGCCTCTTCGTCCCCAACGTTGTGCCTGTCTTGTTCCCTACCCAGCCTTTACCCCCTCAACCAGGTTCCCGTGGGGGCGTGACCTCTTCAGAAGTGGGAGTGGCTTTGCTAGAAGTGGGCGTGGCCTGATTTGGGGCAGGCCAATGCTCACGCAGCCAAGGTAGTTTACTCGTACCAAGAAATCTAGTGTAACATCACAGTTCCCATACCCACACACCAATATGAAGAAGCAACGCAAATCCTCACCACTTGGGGAGGATGACGAAAAGAGTCCACAGTATGTGCTACTCACCTAAGGGACCTCTCTGACAAAGAATTCAGATATAAAGTCATGAGGATGTTCAATGAACTCAATGAAACAGTCAGACAGATAGCCAGTAAATTGAAGGAGGACATGAAAGATATAATGGATCGGTCAATAGAGAAAATTCAGGAAGAATTGAGAGCAGAGATGGGAAAGCTACACGCAGAATTGTCATGAATTAAAGATTCTGTAGATGATATAAGAAACTCAGTCTGTGCCCTCAACAGTAGAATGACCACGGCTGAAGACAGAATCAGTGAGCTGGAAGATCAGCTGCACCAAGCTAACAGGCAACAACAAACAATGGCAAGAGACCTCAAAATAGCTCGAGAGTGAATCAGGGTCCTAGGAGATGATTCTAAGAGGAACAACATTAGAAGCATTGGAGTACCAGAAGCTCAGGGAAACAATCCCAATGAAAAAGCCACGGTTAAACAAATCATTGCTGAAAAATCCCCAGAGCTTGACACTGCAGCCATTCAGATTCAAGGAGCCTGAAGGGTGCCAGCTAAGAGACCCTAACACAAACACTCCAAGACATATCATAGTTAGAATGATTGATGCTGCCGATAGAGACACAATACTGCAAGCAGCAAGGTCAAAGAAGGAAATAACATACAAAGGAGCACCCCTTAGATTCACAGCAGACCTATCAGAGGAAACCCTCCAAGCCCGAAGGTAATGGTGGGATATAGTGAAAACAACTCACTGAAATGAATGCTTCACCAAGAATACTCTATCCGGCTAAACTCTCACTCAAACTTGAAGGAACGGTATACTATTTTCTAGATAAACAGCAGCTCAGAAACTTCATAGACTCAAAACCAAACTTAAAAGAAGGTCTAAAGGGGGTACTATAAGATAAGACATACCCTACAAGCACTACAGACCCCTACAAAAAGATGACACAGAACCCCATAACAATAATCTCTCTCAACGTCTACAGTCTAAATTCACCAATTAAGAGACACAGAGTGGCAAAATGGATTCAGAGGCAGACCCAACATTCTGCTGCCTACAAGAAACTCATCTCAACAGTCAGAGCAAACACAGATGCAAAGTTAAAGGATGGAAAACAATCCTTCAAGCAAACAGCTCCCTCAAAAAAGCTGGAGTGGCCATCCTAGTATTCGACAACATTATTTTCAGGTTGAAAAAGATTTGAAGGGACAATGAAGGCTATTTTCTCTTCATCAAGGGATATGTACAATAGGAAGTAATCACACTCTTAAATGTATATGCACCTAATGAGGGAACAGCTAAATATTTAAAACAACTGCTAACAGATTTTAAGGAGGACATTGTCTGCAACACAGTAGTAGCTGGAGACTTCAATATCGCCTTATCACCTCTGGATAAATCAACAAGAACAAAACTCAGCAAGGAAACATTGGCTTTGAAAGAAGAAATAGAAGAGAAAGGGCTTATAGACACAGGGCTTTACACCCCCAAAAGAAAGAATACACATTCTTCTCCAGTGCACATGGAACATTTTCCAAAATAGACCATGTGTTAGGACACAAAACATACCTCAATAGAATCAGGAAGATAGAAACATATCAACAATCTTTTCAGACCATGACCCAGCAATACCACTCCTGGGAATATATCCCAGAGAGGCAAAAAAAGTATAGTCAAAGTGATATCTGCACTTGTTTGTTCATTGCAGCACTGTTTACAATTGCTAGAATCTGAAAAAACCTGAGTGCTTGAGAACAGATGACTTGTTAAAGAAACTTTGGTACACAATGGAGTATCATGTAGCTATTAGAAAAGATGAAGTCATGAAATTTACATACAAATGGTACTACATGGAAAGTATCATGCTAAGCGAAATGAGTCAGAAAGAGAGGGACAGACATAGAAAGATTCCATTCATCTGGGGAACATAAAGTAACAAAATAGGAGACTAACACCCAAGAATAGCCGAGATAAGTACCAGAAGGTTTACTCCATGGCTTGGAGGCCAGCCGCAGATGCTAAGGGTTAAAGGCAGCTCAGATAGAGAAGGGAACACCAAATTAAAGGTGTTGGGAAGATTCGCCCAGGATGGGAGATGTATGCTGAAAGTAGACTGATTCACTGTCCTCCTGTTGTTCATTGATTTTCTCGAGCAGTTCCAGTAATGTCTCCATTGGAGATTTTGTTGTTACTGTGTTTGGCATATTGAATACATCATGGGTAGCTTACCAGGATCTGCCATGCAGGCAAGATACTCTCGGTAGCTTGCCAGTCTCTCCAAGAGGGGTGGAGGAATCGAACTCGGGTCGGGCATGTTGGCTGCGTGCAAGGCAAATGCCCTACCACTGTGCTATCGCTCCAGCCCGAAAGTAGACTATAGACCGAATATGATTGCCACTCAATTCCTCTTTTGCAAACCAAGCACCCAAAAGGAGAGAAAGAACAAAAGGAAATGCCCTGCCACAGAGGAAGGGGGGATGGGGGATGGGGGGTGGTAGGGATACTGGGATTAGTGGTGGTGGAGAATGGGCACTGGTGAAGGGATGGGTACTCGATCATTGTATAACTGAAACCCGAGCACAAAAATTTGTAAGTCTACAACTGTACCTCATGGTGTTTCACTAATAAAAATTTTAAAAAATATATTTCATTCACTCTGGTATATCGTACTGTTAATGACAGGTAAACATGCGTATGTCATTTCAATACCACACCCTTCACCAGAGTGTCCATTTCCCTCCATATTATCACAGAGTCCCACCCTCCTTTACCCTCTCTTAACCATCTTCTTCTGAGTATGGAAAGCTCAGTTCTGCAGAACAGATCTCAGATTCTTTTATTTTAGACCATTTTTTATTTCTTTCCTGTGCCTCTTTATATCCCATATATGAGAGATCATTCTGTATCTGCCCCTCTTCTGGCTGATGGCGATTTCACTAAACATGATACCCTCTACTTCACCCATGTAGAAGATAATTGTGTTTGTTAATCTTTTCTCATAACTAACTAATACTCTATTATGTTTACATTCTAGAAAACACAGTTTTCTTTTTTAGTCCTGTCATGTCACTTGTTCTTAGACACATGGATATAAGTTCTAGGTTTCAGCTACTGTAAATATTCCAAAATCTAAATCTTTCTCAATTAAACTTCTTTAAAAAACTGAATAGAATTTTTATGTTTCTTAGTACTTTTTCAGTTCTCCCTGTTTAAACTTGCTACAAGAATCTGAAGAACAGAATTCTTCTCATTATTGTTCAGGCTGTTACTTTTACGATTAATGTTTGTTATTCTTCATCGTGAAGATTAGCCCACTTTTAAAACTTATGTACTCTAGATTTTTCCCCTCTGGTGAAGCCAATATTTTCTCTGGAATATATACAATTTTATCTTTCTCTACTCATGAATTTCTTTAAATACAGCTATTTTAATTCACCAGAAAAAAAATAGAAACTTTTCTAATTATAGTAGAAAGTTAAGTATAAGGGGTCCCACGGTAATTCCTAGCCATGCCAGGAATCAAATTCAGGGTTTCATACAAGTAGTCATGGGTTCTACCATGGGTTCTGAACTATCTATCAGCCCTGTCATTTTTTTTTAAATTATTATCTCACTCTTTCAGGTTGAACTTCTGTCTTCACTAATTATATTGAAAAGTAGTTTTTCATGTGAGAATTTCAGATCATGAAATTTGTTACTAAGAAAGCTTACCTGATGTCATTTTACTTTTTTGTAGATCTGAAAAAAATAAGAGCAATTCTAATTATGTTCTTAATTCCAAGTGTAGTCCTATCAGCGAACAGATATTGGTCAGATGACCAAGGACTTTTCTAGATGTACTGTCATCCCTTCCCTCCCTAGATTCCACTTCCCCAGTGAAGTCTTACACATTCTTCCTAAAAGCAAACATGTGTTCGAAGCTTAGCAAGTTCACCAGGGCAGGGGCAGCTGTGAGAATATTTTAATATAACACCAAGATGTTCATCTTGATCATCTTTTCCTATTGGCTTTTGACTTGCAAAGCGTTTTCTCTCTGGAGCTCATGAAAGTTTTCCTACCTTTCCCTTAAACTGAAATCTCTGGGCATCCAGCTTCTGACATTCTCTGTGTGGCTGTGTTACCTGATTATCAGGACGAATAGAATCACATTCCCAGTGCCCACACAGTTCTCACAAACAGGGGAGCTTAATCTGTTCCTGAATTTACACTGATATTAGATGAGATGTCCCTGTAAGCTAATTACTTTGGCAACCAAAGGGGCACCAATGATTCTGTCAGGCTTCCATGGGGGCATCTTAATAGTGTTTTAAACAATGTGTACAGAAGGGGTTAAAAGCTACACAGAGAGGCGAAGAGCCTGAGGGGAAACACACTGCAGGTGTGTGGTTAACAAGGAACTAATTGGGTAACCAGGCAGAAGGAGAAGCAAGTATAAAGGTGGTCAACATGCTTGTGTAGAATTCCAGCAGTTAGCTAGTGCTGAGTCCTTGAGGAGTTGAAATAAAGACAAGCTGAATCTGAAGTCTATTTTTTGCTATGATCTTTACTAGAAACTGCAAATTGGGACTTGACAGCTTTCCTCGCCTCCTGTTGCTTTATTTCAGGTGGTATTGTTTTGAAGAAGCTTAGAGCTGACATTCTGGAAGCCTAGCCTGAGAGTCTTGCATCTAGAAGATATGTGCGTCAGTTCTTCAAGGCACATTGCTCTTTCTTCTGTGCTTAATGATCTCTGGGCATTGGAGTGAGGTAGTAGATAGCGAAATAGGTTTTGGCCCTGTACTCAGGAGACTGGATTCCTATCCCAAGTGTATACTCAACAGAATCAGCTTGAGCCTATTATACTGTCTATCAAGTCTTCACTGCTTTCTAAGCTATAAAAATAATGAGACCAGGTCTCTCATTAGAAACTCTTTGAACCCTAAATTTTAAATTTTAAAAATAGATTTATTTTATCTGTTGAACTTTGAGAAAGTGCCTAAGAATAGTAGATGTCAAATGCAAAGCAAACTATTTAAAGTAGAAGAGATTATTTACATAAAATTTCATATATTAGTGGTGGTATTTTCAAACAATTTAAATAGAAATATTACATGAACACCAGGTCTGATCTCTGTCATTCCATATGGTCCACTGAGCACCTCCAGGAGTAATTTCTGAGTGCACAGCTAGGAGTAGTCTCTGAGTATAGGCTGCTCTGTCCTCAAACAAACAGACATAAAAATTAACGGCAAACCTACAGAACCTACTATTATGAAGAGAATCATCATAGTCCTGACAGATAGTGATATAGGAAAAACAATTGACTCACCTTCAGGAAATCCGGATTCCATCCCTGGGACCACGTTTGACTCAACAGCCCTTCTAGAAGACAGAGCTAGGAGTAAGTCCTGAACACAGCCCGTTGTCATGCCCCCTTAATAGAACAACAACAACAACAACAACAACAACAACAACTAAAAAGAGGTGTATCATAACAAAGAAACTCTCTTAATTGTGAACAATAAATATCTTCTTAGAGTCAGATGACACGTTCCAGGAAAATAAAGGCAGACAAAATATTGAAGTTGGCAACAAGAAAAAGATAGATTGAAGGATAGCACAGTGGTAGGGCATTTGCCTTGCACGCAGCCAGCCTGGCAGAGCCAGGTTCGATTCCTCCACCCGTCTCGGAGAGCCCAGCAAGCTACCAAGAGTACCTCGCCCACACACAATATGCCAAACACAGAAACAAACTAGTCTCAAAAATGGAGTTGTTACTGGGCCTGCTCGAGCAAATTGATGAACAACGGGAGTGGGTTTTTTTTTGTAAGATAACATTTTCAAATATTCTGTTATTGAATAATTTTTAGAATTAACTCATCTTCAAGTGTTTACTTTTTTGTTGTTGTTTTGTTTTAGTGACCACAACTGGATGTGCTTAGGGTTTACTCGTGATTCTGCACTAAGTGACCACTCTTGGTAGTACTCAGGGGACCATATGTGGTACAGTTATATGAACCTGTGTCAGCCATATGCAAAGAAGGTAATAACACAGTGTACTAGCTCTCTAGTCCCGACTTTTAAATAATAACAAAGTTTTTAATCAAAGCTTGATTTATTTATGAAAACTTGATTATTGAAAAAATAAATTTCTAAACCTAAGAAAAATTTCTGGGTTCTTAGTTCGAGATATGTTTTCTCTGAGGAAAAATGAGTGGGCATGAAAGTAAATGTAAATCAACACTCTAACAATGACTTTATGATGAAGGTATTTTATTTATTAAACACATAAAAAACTGAAGTAGAGTTGCTTTGCTGTATTACAGAAAAAAGTGTCAAAGTTTGTCACACAGCTTTATATATATGTGTATATATGTACACATATATATGTATATATGCACATATATATGTATCAAGTATTTACTCACAAGTTAACTTATAGACACAATCATGCCATTTGTATTAACACCAACACTCCATATTGTTTCATAATGTCAGTCCCAGTGGACCTACTAATACTATATTTATAGTCCCTAAGGCCTTCTCCAGAATGACAGAGATGTTATTAGGGACCTTGATAAAGGCCCTTGCAGTTCTTACAGTTTCTCCTTTCTCCATATTCACATTTGAAAATAAGGGTATTTGACTAGAGTAACTCTATTTTTTCTTCTTATTCTAAAGTTCTGAAATACTTAGCAAGAGAGAGCATTTTTTTTCTAACATGATAGTGTGATATGACAGTTTGGAAAGAGGGGAGAAAAAAGGAAACTTTTAAAGACCAGATTAATGGAATGCAAATTGCAGCCATATAACTTTTATTTTAAAGAAATTACCTCATTTGTGCTGATTTTTCTGAAGAACCAAATCACAATTCTTAAAGGAATTCACAAAATCAGAATTTAATTCCTGGCATGTCTTTCTCCACCCACCTCCATTCAAGTTTCAACTTAGAGAGAAGAAAGAACATTGCTTAAGGAGCTTAGAATTAGGCTAAACAGAAAGTTCTGTAGTTTAAAGACATTTTACCTATTTTAACAATAGATGTACTAAATCTTGAGCAATTCATTGAGATCAATGAGTCCTTTAAATTACCTACAGAAAAGTTCAAATTCTCAATAAAAATGGCTACTTGAAAATTGTATATAAATTAGAGCTATTCTACGGAATTTAGAATATATATTTTTAAACTTATCTTTCTTAATAGGCAATTTCATGAAGCAAAGTCTGCATTTACATAAGTCCAAGACATATCTTTTTTGTTTCCCCAACTTAAG
The DNA here is from genome assembly GCF_029834395.1 of Sorex fumeus. NCBI lineage: Eukaryota > Metazoa > Chordata > Mammalia > Eulipotyphla > Soricidae > Sorex > Sorex fumeus. The sequence continues at coordinate 42,757,295 of NW_026606185.1, read as the reverse complement.
AGTGATTGATTGTTTTATTGTCTCAAATATGAGTTAGAGCTATAACATAAATCATTTATATACCACTAAAGACCCATTTTTTCTTTTTTTATTGTCTAGTCAAATTTTTCAAGTTGGATTATTCATTTCTCAAAATTGAATCTCTAAAGAGTACTTGTACTACAAGCATTCAGTTCTCTTATTAAAAATCCTCTCATCATATTTTCATTATTTTTGAGTGTATTTTTAAATGGATGGATAAGACGAAGTACAGAAATAAATGACTAGCATTCATAAGATGAAGGGTTTCTATAGAGATATAGCAGGTTTATTATTCAATTATTGAAAAAACTATTTCCACAATAAAAAAATTACTCTTGATTTCACACATTTCTAGACATGTGTAAAAAGCATCCCTCTGGCCAGACTATCTCTACACCTTTGAACATACCAATGTTAAATAAAAATTGAATATTTCCTCCATTTTTAAGGCCCCACCCATCGGTGCTCAGAGAATACGCGACTCTATGCTCAGGGATTATATTGCAGGCTTGAAGGACCACATATTGTACCTTGGACCAAATCCTGGTCAGCCAAATGCAAGGCCTTATCTGCTGTCCTAATATTGCTCCTGCCACAATTTCCTTCATGTTTTCTATTAGTTTATTGTAACCGTTTTTCCACTTTTGATTTTTTGAGCCATGTCCAGCAGTGCTTGATTCCTACTCCTGGGATCTGTGTTTATAGCTATGCTTAGCAGGACACATGTCACAAAGGACCAAACCTGGGCTCTTTCATACAAAGCATGTCCCCAGCCTAGTGAGTATGTTGCCTATCCTATTCAATAGTAACTTGAAATATGACGGGACCTTACATACTTGTTTAGTCAATTATTTTACTTTTTATTAATGAGACACCATGAGGTACAGTTGTAGACTTACAAATTTTTGTGCTTGGGTTTCAATTATACAATGATCAAATACCCATCCCCCCACCAGTGCCCATTTCCCGCCATCACAGATCCCAGTATCCCTCCCATCCCCCACCCCCCATCCCACCCTGCCTCTGTGGCAGGGCATTCCCTTTTGTTCTCTCTCTGCTTTTAGCCAATTATTTTAAACTTACTTCCCCAAAGCAGATTATCATTAATTTACCTTTTTATCTTTTATATGTTAGACATTGCACATGTATCATCAAATGCTTATAGTTATAGCTACTTTAGAATATTAACATAAGTCATGCAGTGAATGACTGAATAAAATAAAATGAAATAATTTGTCATGCATGTTATAAACAGAACTTGAAAAAAGGAATCAAGAAATAATGCCAATGACTTTTAAATACTGTACAACCCAGTATTTAACTACTGAAAATAAAGCATTATGGTAATCGTCAATGTGATTTATTGTTTTAGATACTGTAGAAGAGAAATTTTTCTAAATTTTTATGTTGTGAAATACTATATTTTTTCTTTGGTTTATATACCCAGAACTTTGAACATTCCCTGATCAAGATTAGACTACACAATTCACAAATTTGCTTACTGTTCTGCATTCTGCTTCATTGTACAGTTCACCTTTCAGTATTATTTCCTGGTCCTATAAATATTGTGTATTTTTACAAATAATTCTATAGTATATATCATCTTAAATGGGGATGCTGCAATATTTTTGTTTCAAGGTCACTGAACAGGGAGCAAAATGTGGGATGAATAGTCAAAAATTGCAACAAAATTTTATTAATTACTTTAAAATCATGTTGGTTATACTTGACAAACTTTCAGTATCCGTGTTGCAAACCATAATGCCCAAGAGGAAAGAGAAAAAGACAGATGAAAACATAGAAATACAAAGAGAGACAGAGACAGAGGAAGAGAAAAAAGGAAAGTGCCTGCCACAGAGGGAGGCAGCAGTGAGTAGGGGAGTGGTGAGAAATGTCTACTTGTGAAGGGGTGGTTGCTGGAACATTATATAATGGAAAACTAATCGTGAAGAACCTTTTAACTATGTATCTATCTCATTGTGATTCATTGAAACATTTTAAAAAATAAATAAAATAAAATCATATTGGCCGATGCTTTTTATATTCCATTCTATGGTTTGCATTTCAGATATATTGGTTTGTTTCTGAAAATGACCATTACTCAAACTGGTTCCCCTTTGTTCATCCCACTTTTTGAAATCAGACAATGTACTATTGAGGCAACACTCAGATACTTTCCAAGGTACCCGAAACTTTTATGTTTGAGCTTTCTGTTTCTCAAGGAATCCTAGAACAGAGTGAAAAGAAACTACAAATAAGGGCCTCTGTGCTCTAGTCAGACGCCTATCCTTTTGCTTTACTAGCTCTAATTCTAAGGAGTGGCATCACATAGAAATTACTAGAATGTTAGGTCCTTCATAGTTTGTCAAGCAATGTTACAAGGAGTAAATAGCATATTGATTACAAATCAATTTGCGTCTTGCCTCACATTTACCCAACTTAAGTGCATATTTATGATCCCATTAATTGTAGTAAAGAGAGAAAGTGCAAGAAATGAAAGGGAACTGAAACAGGAAGAGGTAAGAGTTTTATTAAGGATCCTAAGACTTGCAATTTTACTTTTATCAATACCAAAAGTGGCAATAGAACTTAAAATAAAATGGGCACTTTCAAATTCCTATTTTTATTATTTTGTTCTCCCCTAAGCATCACTCTGAGAAGGTTCTGATAAGAAACTGTCACAAAGAGGACATAGTATGAAATTATGGAGTTAAGTCATGTGCCTAAAGTATTTATCATTATTATGATGTGATCATCTATACTCTGTTCCTATCACTAAAATACTTATTTCATAGGGCTCAGTTTTATTTCATAGGAAACAAGTGAAATTTTGGCCCTTAAAAAGAGTCATTTAAAAGAAGTGAGGAAAAAGAAAGAGAAGCCATTGTAGTCAATGATTTGGAGAAGGTTATCTGAGAAAAATAACATGAGATGGGGAGTGCTATTATTGAAATACCTGTGTAATTTCTGGTTTCTTCTGTCGTGTTTCATCTTAGATGATAGCATGTACAGGAAAATTTTGAATAATATAAGAAAATCATAGAAAATAAGCTTTAATATGATGATTTTATTTTATATTCTTTCTTTCTCTAAATATATACATTTAGGAGAAAGACATAATTACTTTTATAACTGCCAAAATTTCAAATAGAAATTGTTGGAAATAGCTCCTGAGAGTTCAGTTTGCTTTCAGTTTCAGAAAAAAATTTTAGGTCTTTTGTGGATACATACACCTTTACACAAATATACAAACACACTATTTGGGACAATTGTACTATTTTTGTTTGTTCGATTTTTGGTCACACTGGGTTTTCTCAGGAATCACTCCTGGACCTGCACTGGATCACCCCTGGTGGCCTTGGAGATCAGATAGGATGTTGTAAGTGAATCTGATTAGCGTTGTACATGGTCATTGCCTTATGAGCTGTATTATCTCTCTGGCCCAAAGGATTCTACATTTTACGTCCCAACTTGATGATGATAATGTATTTATGAAGAAGCTAAATTCTATAGTATAACTTCATTCTGTTTTGCTCGAACACTCCTTTTTACTTTTTATTGATCCATGGAATGCACAAAACTTCATTTTGAGTTTTAACTAAAGTACCAACTTATTTCTTTGTCATTAGAATTTATATATATGTATATCAAGTAATTGATTATTTATTTCTCCCTGCAATACATTGGAACAGTGATCCCAACATTAATGAGTTTAAAAATTGTCAACCAGGGAGAATGACTTTTATCAAATTTAAATTATACTATAAAGCTATAGAAGCTTCTAGTGGTAATGATGTAAGGACAGACATCCAGATCAAGAAAATAGAATTCAGAATTCAGAGATAGACAATCAGGTATAAGGTCATCCAATCTTTGACAAAGTAGTTAATAATGTGAAGTAAAATAAGCAAAGTCTCTTTAGCAAATGGTGTTGGAAAAATTGGTTAGTTAGATGCGAGGAAAAAACAGAAATCAGAACCCTACTTCAAGCCATGTTCAAAAGTCAATTCAAAATGTAAAGACCTTCACACAAACCTGAATCCATAAAATATATTGAGGAAAAAATATATAAAACCCTTCAGGACATCAAATCTAGAGGCATCTTCAACTATAAAGTGTCATCGGGCAAGCAAGCAGAAGAAAAGATAAGCAAATGAAACTATACCAAATAATAAACTTCTTCAATTCAAAATAAATAAATAAATAAAAATCATCAGAGTCAAAAGACACTCCACAGACTGGGAGAGCTCTTTACCTACTACCCATTGGCCAATGAGTTAATAAAAATTTAAAATGAAGAGAAGAAAAGAACAGAAAATTCCTTAAAGAAGACATGCAAATAGATCATAAGTATATGAAAAAATGCTCTGCATCACTGATAATTATGGAAATGAAAATTAAAACAAGAAAAAGATAACCACAGAGGTGAAATTGTCACATATCAAAAAGAACTAAAATAACTAGTGCTAATGGGTAAATGGTAGAAAAGGGAACTCTCATCCACTGTTGGTTGGAATGTTGACTTTTTCAAACTTTATGGAAAATAATATTGATACTTCTCAAAACACTGAAGATAGAGCTTTTTATGACTCAGCAATTCCACTACCTGGTCCCAAACTCTATTCACAACAGTCATTTGCTTTCTTTCAATGTTCATTGAAGCACTATTCACGGTAGTCAAAAGATGGAATCTACCCAAGTATCCAAGAAAAAAAAATCTGGATAATAACACATCGTTGTGCAGGAAGAATAGTACTATGGGTAAGTTGCTTGCCCTGTACATGTCTGATCTAGGTTTTATCCCCGGCATATGGTTCCTTGAGCCCTGCCAGGAGTGATCCCTGAGTATAAATCAAGACTAAGCCCTGAGCACAACACATTGTGACCCAAAACACAATCCTCCCAAATTTTTTTTAAAGTAAACTATGTTTTATACCAAAATATAGGTATGTGCAATCAGAAAAGATGAAGTCATGCAATTTGCCTCTACATGGATGGAACTAGAGAATATCATTATGTTGAGTTAAGTCTGCCATGAGAGGTACAGAAACTAAAAGTTACCTCTCCTATCACTGTATCACTGTCATCCTGTTGTTCATCGTTTGCCTCGAGCAGGTCCCAGTAACGTCTCCTTCGTCCTAGCCCTGAGATTTTAAAAAAGTGCCACATTCGAGGCTCTTTCACGGTCAGGAGAATGAGACCCACCATTGTTACTGGGTTTTGGCATACTGAATAGACCATGGGGATTTTGCCAGACTCTGCCATGTGGGCAGGATACTTTTGGTAGCCTGCCATGTACTCCAGAGTAAGAACTAGATAGTAAGATGTCGTGCGGCTGCAAATGCAGTCGCAAACTTCCGGGAGCAGGGTTTTATAGTCTCTGGGTCTTGGTCGTTGATGGGATTACATGGTGCCAGGGGAGGTTGGTGGGTGTAACACCTACATACTGGAAGATGGGGGATCTGGGTGGAGGAGGCCCCAGTCCCAATCCGAGCAGGCTTGGAGATCTATAACCCAGGTCCTGCACACCTGGGTTCCTCTGCCAGTTCCTTCATGCGTGAGGCTCATCCGAACGTGTGGAGAGTAGTCTTAAACATGGTTGTGGCTGGAACTGGAGGTCTTCAGCTGCCGGTGCTCTGCTTGGGATGGGGAAGGAAACTCAACGCACCCTCCTCCAAGGGGCCCCAGTGAGGACAGCCAGGCGTGGAGGCAGGAGAGTCTGCGCTGTTCTCTTCCAGGAGCAGGGTTTTTATTAAAGACTTTAAGACAATGATGGAGGGCCATGAACATTTTCATGCTGTATATGGGGTTTGGAACATTGTATGCAAGGTATCCTATCATTGACAGAAATGGAAATGAAGCTGATTAAAATAACAGCTTAAAAAATTAGAATTGTTAACAGCGCACGGCAACAAAGAAGAAAACCGGCTGGAGGGCCTCACAGCTCCCGGAGAATTCTCCGGGCCCCAAACAGAGCCGATATCACAGGAAGGTCCCAGATGAGATAGGTGCTGTATCCCAGCCTTCTGCAGATGGAATCCTGGTGATCGTGAGCTTCTATGAGCATGGCTCTGCTATGCGGATACTAGGACTATTTTCTGAACTGCAATGGGCTTATGCGAGCGCGTAAAATTTCCTGATATGCAAAGTGATCAATGGAAAGTAAATAATCTAGCATTTGTCCCTGAAAATCAGGCTTAAATCGTGGTGGGAAAATCTGAGCAAAAGATAATGTCCAACCAAAATATATCTGGACTGCATATTTAACTATGGTGCTATACCATCTTGGGAAGGGAAGGGTGTCTGTCCCTCTTCCTGTTCCTCTTTGCAGTGATGACATGGTGGCCTGCACCTTTTAGAGCGTAATGAACAACCGGTTATAAGACTGCATTGATGAAGTACGTGGGGCTTCATGGGATGGGGGGTGAAATCAGCCCTGTTCCCCGCCATGACAATGCTCCGGGTTGCCACCCTCAAATGCCTCCTCCAGCTTCTGATCGACCATGAACCCAGAGGCACACATACCAATCTCGGAACCCAGGGCTTCTGGCAGTAATCTCTCTAGGCTTATTACTAAAATATCAGAAATCCAAATTCGTGTGGCTCGAGGGTATGGTGCCGCCAGCAGGTCAATCTGTACCTGTGAGGCGAGTGCATCAGTAGCCTGATGTCACTGTCAGACTTTCAGATACCCCAAAATTGCTGCTGTGTCTTTGGCCAGACCCCAAAAGCTTGGGGCAAAGTTTACCAAGAAAGTAAACTGCCAAAATCTAGGTTTGTGGGAGACACGCACACAAACCACCTCAGGCTCAGCTATATAATTGGAGGCATGGCCTCTCTGGTTCCTGATCGAATTGCTTAACTATGATCCCAGAGATTCAGAAACTCAGATCTCGGAACCAAAGCTTTTGGCAGGAATGCATCCTATTCCTGCAGTAGTTACTGGTACTGGGCAGATGGGAATAGATTTCATGCCTTAGCCTGTTCCCCCTGGCGGCCTGGTGACCACCATCCTCCAGAAGCCACTGGACAATCAGATTTGGGCCTACAGTGACAAGACACGTGGGGCCACACGGGATGGATGTGTAGCCGGTCCTTTCCTCCCCATCCCAACGAGACCCCGAGTCACCACCTACAAACGGCCTCTCTGGCTCCTGATCAAACTGATTAACGGCCATGATCCCAGAGACTCAGAAACAAATTTTGAAACCCAGCAGCTTCTGTCAGAAATGCATCTAGACTACATACAAGGTGGCCGCCACCTCAGAGCTTATTGGAAAGCCAAGTATGAGCCAGCGGTGATGGGGCAACTGCAAACTCATAGGAAGGGGGGGCAGTACCGGCTTGTCCTTCACACCCTACCAAGGTCACGAGTTGCCCCCAAAAGCAGCTCTCCCGCACAGCCATGGCTCCAGAGGCAAAAGGACTTAGTCCAGAGCCCAGCAGCTTGTGGCAGAAAAGTTAATGTACCATGCATTAAACTATGGTTCCATGCCCCCCCGAAAGGGAAAAGGTGTTGCTCCCTTCCGCCTTTTCTCCCCCCCAGCAGCAAGGTGGCTGCCGCCTCAGAGCTGAAAGGAAAGCCAGGTATGAGCCAGCGGTGATGGGGCAACTGCAGTCTCATGAAAGGGGGGGTGGTACTGGCTCGTCCTTCTTGCCCTAACGAGGTCACGAGTTGCCCCCCACAAATAGCTCTCCGGCACAGCCATAACACTAGATGCACAGAAACCAATCTCGTAATTATCTGGCTCTTTGAAGAAATCCAAAATCACGTGGTCACGATAGCGGCAGCGTGACATTATATGATTCCCATAACCAGCTATAGAAAACAAAGTATTTCACAATGCCTTTTCAGCAATTCTGATTTTGGGGGCGATGGGGAATTCTAAACAATAATGGTGCATCTTTTGTCGAAATAATGAATGTAATCAATGTAGAGAAGAGTTAAGTAGAAATCACCTGCCTCACAGGCATTGGGAAGGGTGGGAGAGGGGTATATTGGGGTTCTTGGTGGTGAAAAATGAGTACTGGTGAAGGGAAAGGTGTTTGATTATTGTATGACTGATACTTAAACCTCTGAAAGCTTTGTAACTTTTCTCACAGTGATTCAATAAATAAATATAAGAAAAAATAAATGATTAAATAAAATTATGAAGAAAAAAAAAGTAAGGTGGAGTTCATGCCCAATTCAATCAGTTAATCAGTGGCTGAATAAGTAGCAGTACTCCTACATAAAAAAATAATAAAATAAAACAAATTCGCGTGGCTGCTACTGTGGACACACGACATCATATGCTCTTCATAATCAGCAATAGAAAACAATTTTTCTAATGATGTCTTTTGTGGCAGGTCTGAACGTTGGGGAAAATTCTAAATAACAATGTTGGATCTTTTGTTGTAATATTGAATGTGATCAATGTAGAGAGAGAGAGAGATAGTAAAGTGGAAATATTCCATACAGTCAGAGGGTGGGTGGGAGGGGGGCTATACTGGGGTTCTTGGTGGTGGAAAATGTGCACTGGTGAAGGGACACATTGTATGTCTGACTGAGACTTGAACTGAAAGGCTTTGTGACTGTTACCATGGTAATTCAATAAATAAATTTAAAAAATAGAATTGTTTTGCTAAGATTTGGAGGTGAGTATGAGTGGATCTTTCTTTCTAAAAAAAGCAGAGCACAAAATTCACTGCAATATCCTGAGAATTCTCAGGGAAATGTTTTTGTGAGTTTTTTGATGAGATTATTAAAATCAAAGAAATGCATTTTTCCTCATTTACTTTAAAAATTGTAATTACTGGTTTGGCATATTCAATACACCATGGGTAGCTTGCCAGGCTCTACCATGTGTGCAGGTTACTCTCGGTACCTTGCCATTCTCTCCGAGAGGGATAGAGGCTCTTTGGGAGGCCTCTAATAACCCTTGCAGGTGTTCACATGGTTCAAACCATATTTGAGCCCTATCAAATATGGTGCTTCAAACCTGCAAGATGGGTATTAAGTGGCCTTGCAGTCCGGAAAGCGTCCTGAAGCATGGCGGCAGCTGGGTAGTGGAGGTAGTTGAGGAAGAAATAATTTGTCAAAGAAATAGCTAAGAGAACCTCTGGTTCCAGGAATATCTCTCCAATTCCACTACTCTTCCTGCATTAACATATGCCTCAGAGACCTGGGCCCTATGAAAATGGGATGAGAACGCTATTCAGGTTTCCCATAGAGGAATCGAAAGAGCTTTGCTTGGAGTAACCTGCTTCACTCAAATGAGAGAAAGAATTCAGAGTTCCTTCCTCCAGCGACGATCGAGAATCAGGGGTGCTGTCTCATTTGCCAAGGTGTGGAATATCAGATGGGCTGAACACGTAATGAGATTTGGAGACGACCACTGGACTGGACCCATTACCGATTGGATTCCACCAGACGTCAAAAAATCATGTGGCCGCCCATCTACCAGATAGTCAGACTTCTTCGTCAACACCCTGAACAATCAGTTTGAGGGCCTTCATGTTCCTAGAACGAGCAGACACCACTGGACTACACTAGCATGTGGCAGGGATGAATGGAGACATTACTGGTGCCCACTCAAGCAAATTGATGTGTAACGGGATGTCAAGTGATCTAGTGAAGTGATCAGTGACTTTAAAAATTATATCAACACTTATCACTTAAAAATCACTTAACTTCCCGTTAGTCGTCGATTTGCTCGAGCGGGCGCCAGTAACGTCTCCATTTGTCCCTGTCACGTGCTAGTGTAGCCCAATGGCATCTATTCGCTCCGGGAACATGAAGGGCCTCAAACCGATCATTCATGAACTTGACGAAGAAGTCTGACCATCTGGTAGGTGGGCGGCCACGCGGTCTTTTGACATCCCGTGGAATCCAGTCGGGTAACAGCTCTAGTCCAGCCGTCGTCTTTAAATCTCATTACGTGACCAGCGCATCTGATTTTCGACAACTTGGCAAATGAGACAGCGTCCCTGATTCTTGATATCGACGGATGTCAGAACTCCAGATTCTTCCTCTCATTTGAGTGAAACGTGATATTTCAAGCATAGCTCTTTCTATTCTTCTTTGGGAGACCTGAATAGCATTCTCATCTTGTTTGCGTAGGGCCCAGGTCTCTGAGGTATGTGTTAATGCAGGAAGAACAGTGGAATCAAAGAGATGTGCCTGGAGCCGGAGGTTCTTCGTCCTCTTAGCTATTTCTTCGACGTTCTTGAAGGCGTTCCAAGCTGCTCTCTTCCTCCTGCGCAGCTCGGGTGCCAGGTCATTTGTCATGTTGACTTCTCAACCTAGGTACACATTGCTGTTGCATTCAGTGATGGTCATTCCGTTGAGAGCGAATGGGGCATCAGGAATGAGGCTGTTTCTCATAAACATTGTCTTTGTAAGATTCAGCTGTAGTCCTACCTTTCCACACTCACGGTCAAAATCGGCCAGCATTTGTGCCACTTGGCTGATGTTTGGTGTTATTAAAACAATGTCATCAGCAAAGCGGAGGTGGTGTAGTTGCCGACCATCTATCTTCACTCCCATTCCTTCCCATTCTAGTCGTCGCATGATGTTCTCGAGGGTGACACTAAAGAGTTTCGGTGAAATGGTATCACCCTGCTGCACCTCTCTCTTGACATCAATGATCACTTCTTTGTAGAATGGTGAGATCCTGGTAGTGAATCCGCAATACAGCTCACGGAGAATCCTAATGTATTGGGCTTGAATGCCCTGATTGGCTAGGGCTTCAATGACCCCTTCTGTCTCAACAGAATCAAAGGCCTTCTTTAAATCAATGAACGTTAAACAGAGCGGCATCTTGAACTCCTGAGAAACCTCAATGAGCTTGGTTATCATGTGGATATGGTCGATGGTGCTGAATCCTTTGCGGAACCTGGCTTGCTCCCATGGTTGTCCTTCATCTAGTGTTCTGCCAATCCTATTTAGGATGACTCGAGTGAACAAATTGTAGATGACAGACAATAGGCAGATCGGGCGATAGTTGCCAATGTCATGGATGTCTCCCTTCTTGAACAGTAGTACAGTCCTGCTGTTTTTCCATTAGGACGGAACTTTCCATTCAGACAGGTAGCGAGTGAAGAGCCGAGCCAGTGTATTGATGAGTACTGACGGCAGGTTCTTCAGGTGTTCAGGTCTGACCTTGTCTGGGCCGGGTGCTGTTTGTTTCTTTACCGACAAAATGGCATGTCGGATTTTGGAAGGGAGAACATTGGGAACGACATATCCATCCTGTGGAATTTGGTATGTTGGCAAGTGGACATGGCTATCAAAGAGATTTGAGTAGAAGTCATGGATAATCTTCTCCATTGCCGTTCTTGAGGATGTGATGGATCCATCAGGACGTCGGAGGGCAGTCATCTTGGTCTTGTAGTTGGCGAAGGACAGGCGGGCATTACGAATACTTTTCCCAGCTTCTGCCGCATCTACCAGTACTTCTGCTCTTCTCTCTTTGAGGTCTTCCTTGATCGCATCTCTGCGCTGCTTTGCGAGCTCGGACGTTAGCTTGCGGTTGCCTGAGGCATGCGCCAAACCACACTGGCGAATTAGCTAATGCCATTTTCGACACTGGAGAACAATTGTTCCTCGGAACATGCGATAAAAGAGGTGTTGGAGGCGTCGGTATCCTTGTCAACACAAACTTGGCCAAGAGCATTGATTCATTCGAATGCCTAACAACCCGAATCGGATGTTTACATTTGAATAGATGTGGCTCACTGCATGCAGTTTCTATCTTCATTTTCTATGCACCAACATCTCATGATGAAAGAGAAGTCGAGAAGTTCTACATGGAGCTAGAGAAGTTCTATAAAGAAGACCACACCTTCTATAAGATCATTGTGGGTGATTTTAATGCCAAGATAGGACCGAGAAGATCAGCTGAAGAACTTCACATCGGGACCCATGGCCTAGAGTGGAACGAACAGGGTGAGAGACTGTCTGAGTTCATCATGTTGACCAAGACCATTCATGGTAACTCACAGTTCCAGAAGGCAGAATCTAAACGATCGACATGGGAGTCTCCCGGTGGATGAGTCCACAACGAAATAGACCACATCATATTCAATCCACGGTTTTGCCTGACTGATGTCGCTGTTGTCCCAAAATTCCGAACGGGATCGGACCACCGTCTCCTTCGTGCAAAATTCTACTTCACATAGCGGGGAGAAAGGGCTGCAAAGTTCAAAAAGAGAACTCCCAGAATGACCACCAACTGGGAACTCTTTGGTACTATTGCGGCAACATGGGAAGATGCCATTGTTGACAACATTGACGAGGAATACGATCGACTGGTTCAGCACCTCCATGAATGTGCGAGGAATGCCAAGAGAGAGATCAACACTTATATTCACGCATTCTCATAATCTCTTGGTAAGAAGCACCAACAGCAAATTTTTTATCATTTATGTCCATCAAGTCATAGAAATATAATAGTCATATATGTTAAAATTCCAGTTGAAGAATATTTTGCATTGCCTAGCTTAACTGGCGAAAATAAAGTTGAGCAAGTTAGGGGACAGTGTGATGATAGTTTTTTTTTAACTTCAAAAAGTAAACAAAGTCAATATATCTCAAATTATAATGATCATGTTGAGAAAGAAGCTGAAGAAAACTGAGATTGCATTTTCAAGTAGAGTCAAATATTGGCTATATATTCAGGCTAAATTCCCAGTGTCAGGAAGCGCTCATCTCCAGCTTCTATTATAGGTCTTAGAATGTTAAAGCTATATATTCTTCCAGAATTATGAAGCACAATCACTTCATTATGTGAAGTGCTGGAAGATTTGGGGTGCAGATTGTTGGATTCAGGAAATTTGGTCGGATTTCATATTTGCCTTTTAAATGAAATCAAAGACAGCTTAACCTCGTTGAGCCTCAGTTTTACAGAGGAATAAATTGTAAATAATAATAATACCAGTTTAATGATCTGGAAGAATGAAAATGATTAAATTACACAACAGATTTAAAGTATGCTGCACATTGTTCAGATCAGTAATGCATCAGGCTGAGATCAGGAAACAAGTATTTTCATCATGAAAGTAAAATCTATTCGTGTGGGTGGTTTGTGGTCTTCTTTTCACAAATGGGTTTTCCTGGCGAATACATTTATAATACCAAAATGCATAATGTATTTCCTAAGATATATTGTAGATGATGATTTCCAGATTTTTTAACTTTGTATACATGTTGCATATTCCAAAATTTATCTTCACAAGGAAAAATCTGAGGTCAGTTCTTTATGTCAACTGATGTTTACCAACTTATTTATCCCACCAAAATACTACCTATCTATATATCATCAGATGGGTTTTGAAAACTTGCTAAGTTAATTCAAAATACTTGTTATCTCTAATGTACAGGGATAGTTTTATTGTCTCACTGCCTGTACATGGTTCTGTTAAGAACAAGGATGGGGCTGAGAATGTTAGCACTTTGGCTTAAGTTGAAATGTTCTAAATATAATATATGGAATAATAGAGGTGTGATAATTTTCATTTAATGACCTTATCTTTTGTTTTCAAACAACCCCAAAAAAGTATATTGCTTCATCAGAAAGATCCTATGAGAATAAAGAGAAGAGAACTTAAGTGAAAAATAATGCAGTGGTATTTTGTTTATCTAGACCATACAAACATATCGGGTTTTTTTGTATATTGAATCTATTCATAGAGATATCTATTGATCATACAGTATGTATCATAATGGAAATTCAGAGGATTTGTGTGGATTAAATATGTTTATAACCATACCTAAATTTAAAAATAAATAAACTCTTCTAAAAAAAGGATTATAAAATCAGACTGTTTTACATTGATACTTGAATTTCTATACACTCAAGCCGTGCAATGCTTCATTGGCTCTATGTTGTTTGTATCTTTTTAAAGAAGATAAAGAGAGAGGGAACTGATGATAAGCACTGTATACATGATAGCAATAAAAATAGCCATCCATAGTTGAAAAGTCCAACAGATAGCATGCTTTCCTTCCATGCAACTGCTCAGGATTGATCCCAGCTACCCCGTATGTCACCATGCACCACCACTCAAGTGGTCCCTGAGTATAGAGCTAAGAGTAAGACCAAAGCACTCCAAAGTGTGGGCACCAAAACAAAAATTAATTAATCAATTAATGGTGCTGAAGAAATACTGTATTATCAGTTTAGAAAATAAAGAATGAAATTTAAATTAATTCTTTATTTATCAAATATTGTAATCATTGTTTTAAATTGTAAAATTATAATTATAATAATAACTCCATTGAGAATAAATTTTGAAAACTTGCTTGTCCATAGTCAAGGAATCCATATATGAATTTATATTAGAATGCATTGTTTTGTTTCAGAGAACTATCACAGTAAAATATTTTTGCACACAGGTTTTTTCCAGATTCTAGCTATTGTAAACAGTGCTACAATGAACAAACAAGTGCTGAGATAGGTAACAGGAGGTTTACTCAATGGCTTGGAGGCCAGCAGCACACGCTAGGGGGGAAGGCAGCTCAGATAGAGCGGGAAACATCAAATAAAGGGTGTTGGGAGGATCTTCCCAGGATGGGAGATGCATGTTGATAGTAGATTATAGACTGAAAATGATTGCCACTCAATGCCTCTTTTGAAAGCCAAAGTACCCAAAAGGAGAGAAAGAACAAAAGGGAATGCCCTGCCACAGAGGCAGGGTGGGATGGGGGAGATGGGGGGTGGGATAGATACTGGGATCAGTGGTGGTGGAGAATGGGCACTGGTGGAGGGATGAGTACTTGATCATTGTATAACTGAAACCCAAGCACAAAAATTTGTAAGTCTACAATTGTACCTCATTGTGTTTCACTCTTAAAAATTTTTTAAAAAAGCCAAACATTCATAGTAAAAGCAGTTTTAAGAGGATCTATTTTTTCCCCTTCTGGACCATATTTTTTATATCTTCTTAACTAATTTAGGTTTTTATAAGATGTAAATCAAATCATTTCTCAAATACCTATGTAATATATTACTACAAGTTGAATAAAGTTGGACCTTCGAACTGGGCTTTACCAGGTCCTCTATATAAAAAATAAAAAAAATATTTTTGCACATAAAATCATCTACCATTGACCAAGCAAGCAGAGGCTAACATAAACAAACAGAACTACATCAATAAAAGAAGTGATGACTAGAATAAGAAATCCAGAGACTGGACAAAATATTTTTTATCATTTATCTGACTAAAGGTAAATTTTTAAGATATATAAAGCACCTGCAAAGTGCAAGTAATCCTATCAAAAAGTGAGAAAAGGGGATCGACAGATATGTTCTAAAAGAAGTCATACAGATAGCCCGTAATGTATAAAGATATTCTGCATCACTTATACCAGGGGAATGCAAACCAATACAAGGAGATATCTCAGAATAAAGAAATTGCTACACAACAAAAAGTACGAAAACAACTAGTATTGGAGCAGATGTGGTGTATAAGGAACATTCTCACTATTGGTGAGAATGTTGATTAGTTTAAACTCTTCGGAAAACAATCTGGGCACTATTCAAAAACATAAACTACAGCTTCCAAATCAGTTTCCAGCAATTACTCTTTTGGCCTATATCTATCCAAAAGGTCTCCAAAATACTATTTCAAAAGAATATCACATTACCTATGTCCATTGAGGCACTACTATAATAGACCAAATCTGACAATAACCCAAGTGTCCAAGAATAGATCGCTGGATTCAAAAACAATTACAACAACTGTGGTACATATACACAAGTGTGTACTATTAAGCTATAATAAATAGATAACATCATGAAATTTGACACAATGGGAAGGAATGAGAGGTTTCATCCTGAGTGAAGTCAGCCATACTGAGGGGGACAGATACAGAATGATTTCACATATATGTATGATATAAAAAAATAGTAAGAGAATAACAAATAGCAGAAAACAAAAGAATCAGAGAACTGGTTTATAGAACTGCTCTTACCAAGGGTTGAAAGAGACAATTACGGAGAAAGGTGGACAATCTGGCGGAGGGTGTTGTGTTAGAACATAGTTTTTTTGTTGTTGTTTGTTTTTTTTGCTTTTTGGGTTACACCCGGCGATGCACAGTGGTTACTCCTGGTTTTGCACTCAGGAATTACTCCTGGCTGTGCTAGGGGGACCATGTGGGATGCTGGGAATCTAATCAGGGTCAGCTGCGTGCAAGGCAAATGCCCTACCCGCTGTGCTCCAGTCCCTCATTACAAACTTTTAATGGAACATGAACAAAAATTTTTGAAAACAGCTGTAATATCTATTGACTGAATGTTCTAAAGGAAATTTTCAGGAAACGCCTATCAGTCTTCTCTTTGTTGCAGTTGTTTTGGTTTTGTTCCATATTCAGCAGTACTTAGGGCTTACTCCTGCATCTGCACTCATGGAGACAGCTGGGATGGGGCATTGGAGCACAGCTGGGAAGGGGGATTGGCGGGCCATATTATGGAGTGGCAGGGATCAAATCTGGGACAATCTTGTGCAAGGTAAGCACCCTACTCACTGCACTATTGTTCTGGTCTTATATTTGCATTTTTCTATAGAAACAAACATGGTTCATACACATTCATTAAAAAATAAATTTCAATAGAGAAGTTTGTTAATTTTTTTCAGCTGTAGCTACTTTAAAAGATAATCTGTGCTTTATAACAAAAAAGATATTACACAACAACCATAACATAAAAAGATATGAAGGACCAGTAAAGAACAACCTACATTCTTATATGTTGCTATGGTTATACATGAATTTTGGTTAGAGACCTAAATTTGGAGGTAAAAAAAAATGCAGTATATTTTGTGTACTGCCAAGAGCGGCTCAATAGAAAAGTATTTGAAAAACAAAGTACAGATTGCCCATCTTGTTAGATTAAGGGGTGAATAATGATACCAATGCATTTTTATACCCATTACCATAAATTTCTCCGAAGTAAATTCAAATAATTAAAGGATAAGTCCTACAAAACATCTGTTTGTAGGACTTATTCTTCATATACCCATTATTGCTAGACACATTAGACCTAACTTGAAACATTAGGAGAAATTTAGAAAAATACACTTCTCTCCACACATCCTCAATTGTGCAGTACAATTTTATGTTTGTGTTGTTATCACCAAACATTCTAAAAAACGTATTAGATCTGTATTGTTTCCTTATGTAACTATCAGAAGTTATACTATATATGCATATATATGTATATATTTGTGTGTACGTATTTATGTATTGCATTTTAGGGCCACACGTGGCAATGCTCAGGGGTTCAATGTCACTGTCCTCCCATTGTTCATTGATTTGCTCGAGCGGGCCCAGTAATGTCTACATTGTGACACTTGTTACTGTGTTTGGCATATTGAATACATCACGGGTAGCTTGACAAGCTTTATATCGTGCAGATGAAATACTCTCGGTAGCTTGCCTGGCTCTCAGAGAGGGACGGAGGAATCAAACTCGGGTCAGCCATGTTGGTCTCATGCAAGGCAAACGCCCTACCTGCTGTGCTAGCTCAGGGTTTATTCCTGGTTATTTACTAAGGAATAACTTTGAGAGGCCTTGGTGGATCATAAGGGATACCAGTAATTGAACTCCAGGTTTTCCACATGTAAGGTACCCACTGTACTATGCTCTAGCCTCAGTTCTATAATATCTCTTCATAGAATTATTTGGTCTATCACTTCATTACTCCATATTTGTTAAGGATTTTGCTTTACCCTCCTACAAAACAAAGTCACCATTTCAAATATTTTAGAATGACTTTTATCTTTCAGAATATTTGATGCCAAATATATTAAATAATAATAATAAAAACTAATAATAATAAAAACTAAATTAGAAATAGTAAATTGCTTTATATCACTTGCCATATTTCTTCACTGAGTCTCTCCTAGGTAATTATATAATGTCTGCTTTACCTGCTATCAGAAACTTCTTAAAAATGAACCATTTAAAAGAAAATGACTATGGATAATAATTTATTTCTACTATCCATTAATACTCTGGCTATCAGAAAGATACTTTAAGTCCACATAATGTAATTAGAGTAGCTTCAAATTGAAAGAGGTATTTCACGAAAATCAAATCTAACTTTCTCATTTTATGGATAGGTTTGAGGCCTTCTGATTCAGAGCCCCAAGGTCACAAAGCTTGTTAGATAACTGGGTCTATATTTAAGACTAAAATGCAGGTTGCTGACTTATGATCAAATCTTCTTGTGATAATATCATACTACCTTTTAGATTTTAAGCCTGAGTTTCTTTTTTGATGAGTGTGTTCTCAAAATATAATTTTGCAGCATGAGTAATGAAAAATAATTTATAAATTGAAGTTTGAAAACCCCAATGCATCACTATTGTTAATAACATACATATACAGCAGTGTAACTGTTGCTCCTAAAGAATTGTGATGACCTTTTTTCAATTGCATTTTTTAGCTTATAGAATTTCCCAAGCACAAATTGAGATACTTTTTGTGTAAGGTCTTTCTTACAAATGATACACACAACTTTTTTAGTGAATCTCCATATCTTAGGCTGAGATCATCTTCCAAACATAATGACACATTTTATATTAAAATAATTTTGATAGTGGAACTATTTGACAGTTGAAGTAATGGAAGTAGATTTTATTATTATGATAATATGCAGAATAAGGAGAAAAGAGAAATAATGACATTGAAAGAAATGTTAATGTAAAAAGATTGAAAGAGACTTCTAAGAAAGATGTGGTTGCAAAATTTTAGACTAATTTTGTTTTATTTAGGTTGGGTGGGGGCTTTTGAGCTAACCTAGGCCACGTCCAGTGCTAAATTCTTCGAGTGGTGTTGAGGAGCCATATATTGTACCAGGAATTGAATCCGGTTTCTCTGATCACAAATCACAAATCATCCTGTTAATCGTCGATTGCCTCGAGCAGGCCCCAGTAACGTCTCCTTCATCCTAGCCCTGAGATTATATTCAAGGCTCTTTAGGAGAATGAGACCCATCATTGTTACTGGTATTTGGCATATTGGGTACGACACGGGGAGTTTGCCAGACTCTGCCATGTGGGCAGGCTACATTCAGTAGCCTGCCAGTTTGTCCAAAGTGGGAATGAGATAATAAGATGTCATAATAGGATGTCACGCGGCCGGGAACTGGTTTTTATAGTCTCAGAGTCTTGGCCGTTGATGGGATTACACGGTGCCAGGGGACCAGTTGGTGGGTGTGACCCCTGCCTACTCGAATTTGGAGGATCTGGGTGGAGGATGCTCGGCCCAAATCCGAGTAGGCTTGGAGATCTCGGCCCCGGAACCCGCGTGGCTTTGTCTCTCTGCCAGTACCTTCATGTGTGTGGAGAGTGGTCTCAGCATGGTGGTGGCTGGTCCTGGAGGTCTTTGGCTGCCGGAGCCCTGGTCGGGGTGGGGAGGAAAGCTCAACCCGCTCCCCTCCAAGGGACCCCCGGCAGCGAGGACAGTCAGGCGTGGGGGCAGGAGACTGCACTGTTTCTCTGAATGCAAGGAAAATGCCTTTACTATTTCTTTGATATTTACTATTAAATATTAAATTGCCTTTAATATTTCTCAATCCCTAGACTAATCTTTTTTTTTAATTTTCATTAAGTTGTTCACAACAACGGGTTACATTCAATATTTTATCATCAGTCTCACCACCTTCCCACATTCCCACCACCATTTTTTGAATTTCCCACCACCACTCAAACCTGCCAAACAGGCAGATGCTAGAAAAACTACTTGCATGACCTTCTATGAATAACATAGGATACACCTAGAAATCCAATATTCTAGTTAATTAGAGGCTGGAGAAATCTCTGCAGCAAATTGCTCTGTCCCGAGAGTCTTTTGTGTGTCTCTGGACCATGGCCATTAATGAGTTTAAATAGTCACTGGAAGCAGCTTGTGGGCGAGATATCCAGGGTTCCATAGGAGTGGGGAGATGGGAAGGGCTTGCACATGAGCTATCCAATGAGGAGTTTGCCCTCACTAATCCTGAGTACCTGGTTTTTTTCATTGGATCCTAGAATAATCTTAAAGAAGAACCTGAAGTGCTGGAGCAATAACACAACAGGTAGGGCATTTGCCCTACATGCACTCGACTTGGGTTCAATTCCCAGCATCCCATATCATCCCCCCAAGCACCACCAGGAGTAATTCCTGAGTGAAAGGCCAGGAGTAACCTCTGTGCATCACAGAGTGTGACCAAAAATAACCAAACAATAATAAAAATAAATAAGAACTTTAGTTGCCAAACGTATCCCTAGAATCAAGGATAATATAAGAAGTAAAAGCCAATTCAATACTCTGATAAGATAAGGAAGAAATGAGGTGGATAGCTTGGTGTCAAATCCTAAAGGCATGTTAGAATCCAATGGTCATCATGTCAGATCCAAAGGACATGGTAGAATCCAATGGGAACATCAAAAGGACATGGTGGTCTTTCACAATGACCAAACACTTAAATCACCTGCTTGTTTATTTCTAAGATTGATTTTTATTGATCTTTAATGACATGAAAGCCATGTTGTCTGTCCTTGTTCTTAGATAGACTCAGGAGTAGATGCAAGAGTTCTGAATGCACACAGTTCTAAGGGAAAGTTAGAAGAAGTTCTAAGGGAAAGTTAGAAGAATGCTATATGCATTTAGTATATATTTTTTTCAAAATTGTCCCTTCGGTAAAAATGTTTGGCATGCTATATTAGCACAATATTTGTTCAAATATGAAAATGCTTTAGAAGAGCAAATAGCAAGATTATGAGACATGACAGGAAGGTAATAAAAATGCAGCAACCATTTTAATTTCTATCCTCTGCTCCTCATCAAATGATGACATAGGTTTCACACCTAGCCTTGTCTGCCACCCACAAATGCTTGAACTTTGCTAAGCTTCTCAGATGGGATAAGAGGAAAGCCAACCTGTCTTCTAATTCAATGATTCCAGAGAAGTGTTTTTTTTTTTCTTTTCTTATTTTTTTTTTCATAACTTGTTCGTGTTATCACCTGCCTAGCTATCTGGCATTCCCAAGAGAAAGTGAAAAGGCTGTTTTATTAGAAGTTTACAGGTCTTATGAGAGAAAATGACTTGAAAATCAGAAAAGAAATGTAAGAGGTTAAAAACACAGTAGAGATTACCAAAACTCAAGTTTGAGCAAATAAATGAAATAAAACTTCAACCTAATAAGGAGAAAGAAACTATCCTCAGATTGGTCAACACTAATGACTTTATAATAGTCACAGAAAAAGAAAATCATTTGGTGACTTTTCCTAAAGACTGTACCTAACTTATTTTATTTTTATCTTCCTACTCACTCTCAATGTTCATCTTTAGTGTCTACAATTTAGACCACTAAAAGATGCTTCAAGAACACAGTATTTCAGTTTGGAATGCCTGTTTTTTGTTTTGTTTGTCTTTTGACACAACTAGGACTTATAAAAGAATAAGAAAAAAAGTACAAGCAAAGATAGAAAAGCAAAGGTTTACAAAGGAAATACACATTCTGTACACAGGGAACTAATTTAATAATCAGCCTCTCTCTGCTAGCTAGCGATTCAACTAAATTGCCAGCCTAAACTTTTTTGTGCAGAATTTCAAATGTCAACACATTATATTGTGATTCCTTTTAATTTCTCACAAAGAAAATGCAAAATGAATTCATTATGCTGGAGTAAGTGGAAAAAATGATGAGTTTCTCCAGAAGAGTATGCAATGGGGAGAGATTGGGCAAGACGATTATATTGAGATATTTGAATAGCTGGCCATTAGCAAGAGCATCCCCATTACTCTGCTGATAATTATATCTCTTCTGCTATGACTTCCCAGTGGAATAATAGAACGTTCCCAGTGCAGGAGATAATGAAAAATACTGTTCAGGTGGTATATATATGCCAGGAATAGAATGCAGTATTTCTCTTATCCTGGCATTTGCTCCGCCTTAACCCCCATCAACCCAACTCTCTTGTACCTTGTCACTGTAATGGTACACACCTACGCAGTATATGTTAATATGTGTTTGATTCTACACAGTGTACAGGGAGAATAACCGTACCTTGGAAATGTAGATGGCAATAGAATATCATTCTCCCAACATAATTATCTCCTGTGTTTAGAAAGCCCGGTGTTTTGCTGAGTACATTTTTGTTAGCTATTATGTTAATGACTTTCAAAACCCTCTATGGTACAGAGTGAAGGCTTTCGATGGGATCTTATATGGCTAAAACAATGGTTGCATTTTCTTCTAATTAATCCATCATTTTGCAAACACATTTCATTTTAGCAATCAAGTAAAATTAAATGTAAAGGGAGTGGGAGAATGAGATCAAACAATAACATCCACTCATTTTCAACAACATTTCTCCTCTTTCTGTGTCTCTGAGTCTCTCTGATCTCCACCGTCCCCCCTCTTATCTGAAGCATTTATATAACCTCTCATGTGCTACTGGCTCCTTTTTTTATTTTGGTGTTTGTATTTTCAGTTTGAGAATGTCTTCTTAGGTACCGTACATCTTCATAAATTCACTTAACCTTATAGAAAACTAAATTTCCCTTCCCTTTTCTGAGTCATAGTTTTTTTTTAATCATATATAAAAGAGTTCTATGAAGGGAATTGGAGTGATAGCATAGCGGTTAGGGGGTTTACCTTTCACACAGCCCACCCACCTTCTGTCACTGGCATCCTATACGCTCTCCCAAACTCACTAGGAGTGATCCTTGAATACAGAACCAGGAGTAAGCCCTGATCGCCACGGGGTGTGGACCCCCCCCAAAACAAACCAAACAAGTTCTAGTTAAATATTTTTTTTCATCCTGCAGAGGGCAATAAAATTTTTAAATGGTTGTACCCTTGGTTAAGGGTTAAATTATAAATTCTTTTCACCCTATTTTGACACTCACCAGAAATTAGGACATAGGAGCAGCTAAATTACCCAAGGATGAATTATTTTCACTGCTAAAGGTGCATTTAGAGTTATAGAAGCATATTTTATTTTATACATTTTTTTCTTGATAAAATGTTTACCTGGAAATTTATTTATAATGCTTAAATTTGCAATGGGAATGGAGTATGGATATGTCTAAATCATAAGGAAACAAGTATGTGTATTCATGTTGTTAATGTTAGGATGTATATTAAATGTTTTTAAAATACACATTAAGTATTATTCCAAATAAAGGGACTTGTTCTTGAAGATTCAAAAATTAAAATTTATGTTCTATCATTATTAGATGCTACTTAGTACTAGTGAACACTGTATTTTAAACTTTTGTAATTAAATTATTTGTACATATTTTTGGGCTGGAGCGATAGCACAGCGAAAAGGCATTTGCCTTGCACGCAGCCAACATGGCCGATTCGAGTTCGATTCCTCCGCCCCTCTCGGAGAGCCCGGCAAGCTACCGAGAGTATCTCGCCCGCACGGCAGAGCCTGGCAAGCTACCCGTGACATATTCAATATGCCAAACACAGTAACAACAGGTCTCATGATGGAGACGTTACTGGGCCCTCTCGAGCAAATCGATGAACAACTGGAGGACTGTGACCGTACATATTTTTAAATGATCTGAACTTGTTTCTTCTTCCATTGAAAATTTAAGGTATTGTAAATTGTTTTTTAATTAATTTAAGAAAAACTGCAATATAATGCATTGCAGAAGGCTTAGATATTGTTTTTGTTCATATAAAAAGTTTATTCTCCATATCTGTCAGTTCTACCTGTTTAGATTCAACAAACTGTGATTCAAAAATACATACTAAGGAGCCAGAGTGATAGTACTCTGGGTAGCCTGCTTGCTTTTTATGTGACCAATGTTGTTTCTATTCACATGGTCCCCCAAATTCCACCAGGAGTTATCCCAGAGTGTAGAATCAGAAGTTAGTCCTGAGCACCTTTCAATGTGGTTTAAAATCCATAACAAACAAAAGTGTACCTTTCCATTAGAACTACTCTAGTTGTATCCATATTAAAAATTTGCAAACTTTACCCCTTGTTATTATTCCCTAAAAATGTAATATAACAACTATTTCCAAACAATTTATAGTTTTGTTACTAAAGTTATCTATAGATGATTAAAAACATATGAGAGTGGCACAAAATATAAGTCATACAATTTTATGTGGAAGTTGGGTGAGAAAATACACAAAAGTTGTTAAGTGTTGCGAACATGAAACTAATCCTCTAACAAAGGTTTGATTGCACAATATTGTTTTCTAATAATCACGGACATCATATATTATATGTTCTAATGATCTTAAAAAGTAGAATACTCATATTCATAATGCATTAAAATTCCATTGTCTCTAAATGCTTTTTCAAATCTAGAAAAGTATAAACATCAATATCATTAATGATTGATAAAAGTTTTACACACCACACATTGGCATCTGTACATAAGACATCACTGGTAGTTTATTAAAACAATTTTATAGTATATTCATCTGTAAAATTTATGTTATATATTTTAGAAGAGAGATTTTGATAAAGTAAAATAACAAGGATCAGTAATAGGTTCCTTAGTTTTGGTACTTAAAAATTTTATAGCATATATATTTAACTAAATAGAACAAGCTATAATGAAAAAAATAGAAAACCAATGACAAGATGACAAACAAAGTCCCATCAATAATTACATTAAGAGTGATTACAGTAAAATTTTAAATGAAATGAGATTTTCAGACTGGATAAAATGTAAGCAGAAAATAACATGTATTTTGTATTGTGGATTTATGATTTAAATAAGGACACAAAGCTTAAAAATATGGATTATTTTGGACCTCACATGTTAATCATTCTCAGTTATTCTGGTCTCTGTGCTCAGAAGTAACCCCTCGCAATTCTCATTGGACCATGTGTTATTCAAGATCTTTAGCATATACCAAATTAATAATTAGGGGCAATGAAATTCTAATTAAAATCTCAGAACATTTTTTGTAAAAAAGTTAACACATATATTCTATATACAATAAAAAGTGTAGAAGTATGAGTGAAGACAATGTTTAAATAAAAGAACATATATAAATTATTTACATGTCCTGTTTAAAGACTTATTGGAAGCAAAATAAATCAGAACAGTGTAGATTAAATGGACCAGCAGCACTTGATACTCCAATAAATCAATTTGATAAAATAAATGATACATAAGTTGATCAATTTCAGACTATCAAATGGTCTTTATCAAGTAGATCAATTGAACCTAGTGGAGAGGAAGCAAAGCAGTGCTATGATAACTAAACAGTAAAATCAGAATAATCATAGTTGATAATTACAGGAAAATTTTTCTGTGGCACTTTTCATAAAGTAAGTAAAAATTTACCTACAAAAATGTCTTACTATTTACGTTGTAGAGTGAAAAATGAAAAGGGCTTACAATAGTAAGAATGAGTGAAAATGTAAATAATTTAAATGTTTGTATTTGGTTGGTGAAAATGTAGAATAATCATTGCACACATTTGTGAGGCATTATTCCATTAAATTATATATATATATATCTGCATATATATATTATGCCTATGACCCAAGAATTTCACTTAATATTTATCCAAGGAAAATAAAAAGTATTTGTGATTTCTTAACTTAGCTTTTGGCGCTTACTTCATAAACTATATGGTGTAGGTTTGTTGTTTCTTGTTTGTTTTGTGCCACATGTGACTGGACTCAGGACTTAAGTGCTGTCACTGTGCTCAGGGGTCACTCTTGTTGTGGGGCTCAGGGAAGACTCAGGGAACCATATTTCGTTCCTCTCAAAAGGACTTGAGTTGACTTTAGAGGGGCATGTGTTAACAATCTAATGTAACTTAAAATTCCACATTGAGGAGTATGTGAGTCAGACTCAAGAGTTGATACTGTGATATTTGGGTTAGGATACAAGCTGCTGGAATCAGAAATTATGTTTTGAAAGTTGTTAAGTGAGTTTAATGAGTTATAAGTTAAAAGCTATTAGGTGAACTTAATAAGATTTCGATTATGGGGAAAAAATAACAAGGCAAGGAAGAGAACAAAATGGTGTTCAAGATTTATTTTATTTTTTAAAAAAGAATTTTATGCCTGACTGGAATTTTGTGTAAGTTCTGAAATGTCTGGCGAAGTTTCCGAGTCTTTTAGCTGTAAATTCATTTTTATGAAAGAACTGGCTGGAGTGATAGCACAGCGGTAGTGTGTTTGCCTTGCACGTAGCCAGCCTGGCCGAGCCAGGTTCGATTCCTCCACCCCTCTCAGAGAGCCTGGCAAGCTACCGAGAGTATTCAGTATGCCAAACACAGTAACAAGAAGTCTCACAATGGAGACGTTACTGGGCCCGCTCGAGCAAATCGATGAACAACGGGAGGACAGTATATGCACACACAATATATCTGTCCATATATCTATCCGTACTATTTGCTATAAGCTTTGCTCACAATACAGTAGCACTGTAGCACTGTCCTCCTGTTGTTCATTGATTTGCTTGAGCGGGCAACAATACCGTCTCCATTGTGAGACTTGTTGTTACTGTTTTTGGCATATTGAATACGCCACGGGGAGTTTGCAAGGCTCTATTCTGCCGGCGGGATACTCTCAGTAGCTGGCCGGGCTCTCCGAGAGTGGCAGAGGAATGGAATCTTGGTTGGCCGCATGGAAGGTAAATGCCCTACCCGTTGTGCTATCACTCCAGACTTATAATAACTCTAAGTTTAAAAAGCATAACTTTAAATTGATTATAGAATGATTGCTTAAATGTAGCATAACCATATTATAAAAAAAACTACATGTAATACACGGAAACCAGATAATGCAGAACTTTGTGACCTTGGATTCTGGACTCAACTGGACCCAGAACAGAAATCCTCAGCCTGATTCCCTCAGTCTCCCGTGACTCAGGGATCACACCCATAAGCCATACCCTGCTGGCACCAGCTAATCTCCTCATCGGCCACCCTCCACAACTCATGAATGCTCCTCCCATACAGGAGTATAAAAGGAGGCTCCCAGAACCATGCTACCGGACTCCACGCCAGACTGTGGGGAGGATGAGAACCCTGCCCACCCCAAGAGACCAAGCCCCAGCAGCAGACCTCCACTGCCCAACCACCGCCAGGCTCCAGGACAGTTTCTGGACCTTGCAGCTGCAAAGCAGCCACACGACATGTTGTAAGACACTTTCTCTCCATTTATGCCTCTCGGAGAGGCCAACAAGTTACTGAGAGTATCTTGCCCACATGGGCAGAGCCTGTCATGCTCCCCATGGTGTATTCAATATGCCAAATACAGTAAAGACAATAGATCTCATTCCCCTGACCCTGAAAGAGACTCCAATCGTTGGGAAAAGATTAGTAAGAAGAGGCTGCTAAAATCTCAGGGCTTGGAGGAGTAGAGACATCACTGGCACTGGCTTGAGTAATTAGAAGAACAAAGGGATGACAGTGGTACAGTGACACATGTAATAAAATGAAACAAATAATTGGTCTATACCACAAAATGGACTTCAAGTTATATTGAAGGGTAAGGTAAAGGGTCACTTAGTAGTAGGTAAAGTTAGCAAGCATGACTTGAGCTAGATTATCAAGGTCAAATCATTAATTGTATCCTTTGATACTTTGCACCCTAGACATAACAAAGCAAAAGTGTCACCTACCTCTGAAAAACACATGATGCTAGTCTGGTGACAAATATACCAATGAACATAATTTAAAAAATTTCTAGAAAGTATCTTACCAGTTACCTTCAAAATTATCAAGGTCATCACAAGCAAGAAAGAACAGGATGACTAAATTTAATGTGGAGTCCTGAATGGAATCCGAAGGGAACAACAACAACAACAAAACATTAAGTTAAAACTAAAAAGGGACCTTGAATGAAGCATTGACTTTACTTTTTATTAATGATGAATCAGTTTTCTTTCCTTAAATTTTACAAATGAACCATACTCCTATGAAATATCATAAAACGGGTATCTAGGAGTTCTGAATATGGAGTTAGCTGTATTATTCTAACAATAAAAGCATTATGGCGATGACAAACCATAAACATGAACGAACATGCTGCATAATGTATACTAATTTCTAGAATAGACAGTTGTAATCTATGATGAAAGGAAAGGACAGAATAGTGATGGCCTCTGGGGGAAAAGGGTGTAGATTGACTTTCTGATCATGAGAACTTTCCAGGTTTAAAAAAAAAATGTTTTTGTTTTTTTCTTTTTGGGTCACACCTAGCGATGCTCAGTGATTACTCCTGGCTCTGTATACTCAGGCATTACTCCTGGCGGTGCTCAGTGGACCATATGGGATGCTGGGAATCAAACCTGTGTCAGCCACGTGCAAGGCAAATGCCCTACCCACTGTGCTATCGCTCTAGCGCCCCCCCCCAAAAAATGTTTTGTATCTTGATAAGCATCAATAGTCTATGAATATGACCATTTTCCTAAAAGTCTTTGAGTTGTGGACTTTATATCTGTACATTTAATGCTTTGTACAATATACTTCATTTTTAAAAGTATATAATAAAAGTTGCTGAGGAGCAATAATAAAGTGTTCAAAACCTACTTCTTTCCTGCCCCTTCTTTTTGATTTAGTTGCCATCCATCTGAAATGAGAATGGGTATTCTTTGCAGTGTTTTGCCTTCTGAGATCTTTGTACAAAAGCCACTTGGAAAGTACAAAGGCTCATTGTGACAGTGCAGGCTGACTCACTGCCAATTGAACTTTTAAATAGGAAACCTTACTCCAAAATCTTAACCTCCCTTTGTTTCTTGATTTGAATACATGCAGACATTCTTCCCCTGGCTTTATCTATTTTAAAGTCTCTAACAGGAATGAACTCTTTTCACAGTCAGGATAATTTTTTCTCTTTCCTCTTCTGCACATTTTTGCTCATGTAAAGCAAACTGTTGTGTTTGTTGAATCCCAAACTCACATCTCTTTATTGGTGTGGTGGTTGCATTTTTTTGCTATGTATCCTATATTCTCTTTACTATATTAAGGCTCTGAATGTAAAAAAAATGTGAAAAAGAGGAGGAAATAGAAAGGGGGTATGAGTAACAAAACCAGGATACTGAAAAGAAAAATAATTCAAATATGGCCACTTAAATAAAATAGTAAAGACACAAATAATAATAAGCATGATAGCATTTCTGATTATATATCCCAACTGCTGTTGTCTTTAATAATTTTCTCCAGAATTGGATATATGAAGAAACATTAAATATACAAGCTTATGATAAGGAAAATATGCTATAAATTTAAGAGTGACATGTTTTAGGTTTGTATTCCTTCCCATCATTAAAATGTTTTCACAGTAACTTATATATTATTTTATAACTCTGAATTTTAATATAGTAACTTTTGAGACTCAAACTACTCAGGGTAAACTATAAATAGCACAGAACTCTGAAGAAAGCCTGTTCATATACTATTATTCTTTCTAAGATATGCAGATAAAGATGATTCTCATATATTATACACTAAGGTGGTAATTCTCAGAAAATTAACATGCACTAGCTGTTGCTAAAATTATTCTGAAAAATTACTCTATTTACCTATCCAGTACATATACTGCAAGTTTAATGACAAAATATTACTTAGAACTTTCCATATAATTTTCTGGAGAAGTGTGAAATGTCATGTAATAAATAGTTTCTGTTACTAAAATGTCTAACAACTGTGAATTTGCTGAATTTGTTTTCTCCTTGAGGACTTTAATATTTAAGATATCCATGGAAATATGCAAAATAATGTTTAGTAGAGGGACAAGACACTTGGCAGTGTGGAGATGACCACCATAGCAAAAACTGAGTCAAAGAAATAGAAGGAATATTTTTAAATGAAGCAATTATCAGGGATGAAAGATTCACCTTTATTAAGAAGTCTACACAGGGTGATCCACTGCAATAATAAGCGTTCTTGGAACTGCAAAGTGTTTACTCAAAGTAAGCAAAATAAAAAGGAATTGTCAAGTATCTCTATGAAAACTCATAGAGCAATGCAAGTTCATCTAGCAGAAGTTCCTAAACTTGTTAAGCTTATTGTCCACCTTTTCAGGAAAAGCAATCATACAGTGTTCACTGGAAATATATCTTCTCTATGCAAACAAGAAGAAAACACACCTAGTTGTAACCCAAACACCTGCTGGATTGTCCCAAGGTCCCTTGAAGGATGGTATCACCTAATTTAGAAAAGTGATCTATGCAAATTGCATCCAATTCAAGATGAAATACAGAATTATTGCTTGGTGTCAGAAATAGCTGAAAAACTGAATCAAGTAAATAGTCTCCAACTAGGCACGATGATGAGGACAAAGGGAATATTCTTCCAATAATGGGCATGAAATTATTGGGGAAACTGAAACCCAAGTACAGAAGAGGTTAAAATAAGAGCATTCAGAAGATACTTTAGTTTTACTATGTGGCAGAACAAAATGCCTGTTTTCTGACCATTTTTAATATTCAGTACATAAAAGGTATGACTTCTTTTGTTTTTGTCAAATAATTTCTTTCCAGTTACAAACAATGCCACTACATCATGAACACATGCAAATTCACCGAGTCTGATTGAAGTGAAGAGTTATTTTGGTAGGTGAAGAGGAAGTGTAGAAGGAAGTGAGAGAAAACTCAGGTTCTATACTCTAAAGACATTATTAAAAACTTAGTCACCACACATATTCATATATAACATATAAAAGATAAGCATAATTATACATTATTACAGGCAGTAAAGGGTTATTCAGAAAAGAACTGTCAAGATGTGAGTGAAAAGTCACAGAAAAATAAAAGTCAATTAGTGGTCCTGATTGAAAGCATTATAAATTGGCAATAAGAGATTTTAAAAAAGAAAGAAAAGACATCTATGTAAAAAGAGAAACTAAAAAAGATGCTTAGGTTAAAATAACATGTATTCTTTCAAAAGTAAATCTAAAAAACCCCAAATATAATCTAAATGAAGCCTTTTGGGAAGTCTGTGAGTAGATTCTATTACTGAACCCATGTTCAGGTGCTCATTGCTCAAAGGCCTATTACTTAGAGAGACAAAAGTTGATGCAGGAAATAGAAAGAGTTTTATTAAGGTGTTAGCAACTTGAGAAGGATGCTGAACTTCTTACTTCAAAAATCCACGTTTTCTGCACAATCACAAGAAAGGGTTTTTATAGAGAAAGAGAACAGGGAAGCACATTTTTTGGAAGGGTGGGTTACAGGCTGGTGGAAGCCAGAGTGATCAATAAATTCACTCAGGGCCTGAATCCCTCAGGCACACTTCGATGTGACTGCAAATAAAGATTTCTGATTAAGGTTTCCATCCTCTTATCCTTTAGGAAAAGTTATTCTCGACATTCTCAACTTATCATTATCTGGTTTCTAACAGTGAATTTGGCTCCTAATTTCTTTGGGCCTACTTCAATTTCATTGCTCTGTAGTAGAGTGTTTCTATTGGAAAGCAAGGCAAAAAATAATATTATTTATTATACTAAAAATATTCTCAATTCAGGCATTTTTATTATTTCATTTTGAATATAATGAAACTAAAACCAACAAGTTTTAATATTCCCAAAGTTCTGTATCTATGAGACAATAGAGCTTAGATTTAACCAGAAACTAGTGCCTCTTAGTAAGCGTTTATACTGAATCTACATAATGAACAGTGGTTGGGGTTCACAGTCTACTGGAACAAGTTTTCTAGACAACTATGAATATAACAGAAATTATTATGAGCAAATAAATCAATATTCTTGCAGAGAAAAGCCTTCTTATTCTGTCAGCCTATCTGGTATATGCTAGAATAAGGATTCACTCACCAGAAAGGAATCTTCTGAAAGGTAAACTCAACTCATACCATAGCCCATGAACAAAAGCCAGTATTCAAAATGAACAAGAACCTTGCTTCAACATACACCCAACACATGGTAAAATATTTCATTTGTTCTTTCTAAGTTGTAATCACACAGATGAGAATAGCCAACAAGGAAAATTCATTCAAATAATCCCTTTCCACATTTTAGAAGGGAAATTTTGAACAAACAAGGAAAAGGAAATTCTATTATTATTGTCACATTGATTTAACTCCAGATGCTGTGGCATTAGCACTTATAAAACCACCTAATCAGTCTACAAATTGGATTATGTATTTTGCCATACAGGGAACTCACATGCAAAGAAGAGGTTTCAAATTGACTCAAACTGACTGGGAGAACCTTTAAGTATAATTTCTTCTAGGTTTCTATTGGGGTATTTAACCTGCTTTGGGAAAATGTCACTCATACTTATTACTTCAGTCTTTTTTTTTTGCCAAAGAGGCTCCAGTTAAAGCCCCAGCAGGGATTGCTCCAAGAGCCCCATTTTTCAAGGGCTTTCTAACTCAGTCATAAAAATTGGATCTGGGCACAAGCTTGTCCCAATTGTGGTGCACTTTCTAGCTTGTTTGTTATAACCAGATGTATTTAAATTTTGTTCAGCTGCTTTTGAAGGTAGAAGGAAAATGACATTTTCTGCTTTCCACATGAATTTTGGCAATGCTAGGAATCTAAAGGGAGTCTGATTTTAAAATTAAACATGAACTTTTAGACTTTATTAGGCCCATACTTTTGATCTGGGGCCACTGCCTATGGGCATTTCTATTAAGAAGCAAACAGAAAATAAAACCCAGTGGAAATCATTCAGTTAAAATGGAGCTGATAATTCAGTTCCATCCCAGCCTTATGCTAATAGTCAGTCAATTGTGGAATGCCTTGACCTCTTTGGGAAATGCGGTTTGGCTCGGTGGAACATCAGAGTGGGAGTTTGGGGCCCCAATACAATTTTGGTTAGAAATTGAGAGGCTAGCATAATGAGAAGAGGGACTTTTGATCACAAAAGAAATATAAGGGGAAAAATTATATTCAGATAACAGATATGTTGGACAACCTACTATGTGTTCAGAGTTAAAAGAACTCAGTTAGTAGACATTTATGTTATATGAAATATCAATATGGAAACAATGATTGTGAACATAAAAGAGATGATTGGAAATCAAATGTTCAGGGATGAGAAGGGTCACTTTTCCATAGGAAAAAAATGTAACAAGAAGCAGGGGCTGACTTAGATATTTTTTGGGCAACAAGAAAATATTAAAGTATCCTTTGGAACATTCTTAAAAGAAAGACAATTGTCTGAAGAGAGTCAGAATTCAGAACCCTTTAAGCGGATCACTGTGGTTCACACAAGATGCTCTAGATCTAGCAAATTTTACATGCCAAAATTAAGGCTATTGGTTTATTTTTAACAGAACTTACAAAATTTACCATGGACCTATGATTCATGTGTATCACCAGGGGTGATCTCTGAGCACAGAAAGCAGGAATAATCTCTGAGCACAATGGGATATGGCCCCACCCCTCATTGCCCTCAGTAAGAGTAAAGAAAAATAACTTGCACTCAGGTTCAAATTTTGAATGAAAGATGAGAGGAAAGATCGAGAAAAATAAAAATTAAGACATGAAGAGACCTAGGAGTGTGGTGCCTGTAGTTTATGGCTTAAAGCAGTGGATTTTTCCTACTCGAATGCCTTAGTAAAGGCATTGAAGCCAAGGAAAGGTATAATCTCCCAGTTTTTTTTTTTTGTTTCATTATGCAGAATGAAATTGAATGAGCACCTGAAATTGAATGAATATTTCCTAAACAAGTATTATTTATAGTAAAATTTTGCTACTTAATTTCCATGATATCCTTTAGTACTCATATCCAACTTAATAAAAAGCAAAATGAGTAAAAACATCCACACATTTCTATCTCTCTTGCTAAGAAAGAAGCTGGTGGGACATGTTTCCCAGTCTTACTGCAGAATAATTGAGCATAAAGGCTTTATATAGTTATGGGCATATGGAATCTTTAGATGAAATTTAAATAATTTTTATAGTTAAGGTAATTAACACATTTAAATGAGATTTGAATGGAAACTAGTGTATGGGATATTTAGGGAAACTTTAAAAGGACTTGGTGTGGGGTCTAAGAAAGTTATGGGTAGAACTCATGCCTTATTTGCTTGAATCACTAGGTTCTTTCATTTGCTTTCTGTGTGAAACTTATATGATGAAGGAAATTTAGCACATTTTTATGACAATAAAGAGAATTTAAAATGGAAACCATTCATAAGAATGACAAAGCAGAAAATTAGGAGACTCCATATCTCAAAACCCATCACAGCAGTTCTAAAGTGCTTATGTCTGTACTTTAGTGATAATCTCCATAAGGAAAATAAATGCCTACTATTACTTTTATTATCTTGATGAATTCCTAATGTGTACACCTTCAGTATGAGCATTCATTAAATATAATTTTTGAAAAATATGCAACTTTTCTTACAATCTTACAATTGATTGTAATTGCTTTTGCATTTTAGAACTGTTTAAAAACATATTTTACATACTAAAATAAAAAAAATCCACTGTTCTTGTAAATGTGATACCTACTAAGCATTCAGAAAATGTTTGCGGAATGGATCTGCATAAGGATAAATTAATAAATTTATCACTTACTTTCTCTCAAGTTGATTAAGCTCATTCTCTTCTCTGATATTTGACTTTGACACTCTTATATGCCATTTCAATGAGATATTAGAAAATCAATTAGGCAAATATTACTTTCAATTCTTTAATAGATCAGATGATTGAGAGATTTATTGGATGTAAGCATATTAGGAAATTCCTGAAAAAACTTGGAACATGGGCCAAATGGTAAAAACCATGCCTATTATGTGAGACTGTAAGTTCCCATACCTGCCATCACATAGTCCCCAGAGCACCTCTGAGAATAGCCTTGGTGACGAAGAGGGAGGCATCCTGGAGATACAGAGGCAAAAACAGTAATTAGAAAGTCTCGGCAAGAACTGACACATAAAATGTATAGAATAAGGTTTTTAAAATAGAAAAATAAAAAAATAGAAAAAAGAGGCATAATCCATTGAAATTACAAAAAATATTTAAAAATAATAGCTTTAAATATGTGTAATGATGTTCAGCTTCATATCATATAAAGCAACAGGAAGTATTAAAATAAATGTCTTAAACTTTCAGTAGTCAGAATTATATCATAAAATTCTGCACATAAGGGAAAAAATATTTTCCTTTTCTTGATAGAAGTACAATTTGCTGTTACCATTTTGCTAGTCAGTTTTGCAATATCTACCAGTATGAAAGAAACATATATCCATTGACCTTGAAATCTATCAAAATATTGTATTATACATATAAACTTGCACATGCATATACACACACATAAATATGCAATATTTGTTGTCAGTGTTAAAAAAGGCGATAAAATATACTATATTTCTACTGACTCCCCGTAGCTATGTTTCTATAAATATGTAGTTGAATTTAGTTGCAAATATTTAGGTGCAAAATAAAAAGAAGACTTTTTAAAAGTAGTTCTTTATGTGCTAAGATAAAAGGAGTCACAGGATAATTAAGAAAACTATTAATAGCTATTGTGCATGTATGTCTATATTTTTATATGCTTTTATTGGATGTAAAAGAAATCATGTCGGTTAGTGTTCTTCATCTTCCTGAGGTCACAAACTGAAATCTCACCCTTGAGCCAGTTATTTAGTAAATTTTGTCAACTAGAGGAGGATATTAGAATGGTTCAATATAATTTACCCCCACTACTAGAGAAGAAAATTAAAGTTATCTTTTACACTGACACCATTCTATCACTTTCCTATGGGGCTCATTGCAAAGTAATATTTAATACCTGTGCTGGGAATCCAGTCCACAAGTCCTAGTAATATGAGAGAGCAGGCTCTAGTTACTCTGATGAATACTTTATCTGGTTCATGGGAAAATTAAATTCTCCTTGCCCTTGGGCCGATCAGATCAGGCCCATGAGATGTTGTGTATCTTCTTCAGCCAAAACACCAGCAAGGTTATTGGTCATTAAATTATCTACCCTGTAGTCAACATTGTTATTTGATTTAAAGATGTCCTACAGTAGTGAATCCCACAGACCTATTATCACTATATTTAAGGTTATTGCCTTTAATTTGTTTCAAATTTGCCAGCCCTTCTGCATTGCCCCTAGTATCTTATTTTCCCACTGTACTAACAATAGAATTTTCTTCCCTTCTGTGCTGTCAGTTTGCTTATGTTACTTTGTGAGAGTGCTAATGGCTCCATATTTCATTACCTTAAGTGTTCTCTCACACTGTCTTCAGTTTCCTTATTTTCGTCCAGGATATCTATCTTTTGGAAGATAACATGAAGGTTCAGTTGTGGACCTACTCCAAGTTAAATAGTTCATGACAATGACAAATATCTACAATGATGAGTGGCCTTGAAAATGATTGACATTTTAATTTTACTTGAATGTGATGTAAAATGCCAAATGACACATATATGCATAGGAAATTTCACAAAGCTATGGAAATATTTGCACTTTTTTTTTTTAAATACAAATGTCTAAGAGATAAAGTAGCATGGCAGTGGACAGGAAAAAAAAAAGTAAAACTTAAAGAGTGAAATAGAACTGCTTTTAAAATGCAGTACTATGTTTACCTACCTGAATCACCCTGGAAAGGTTCACTAAACGTATGTGCTTTAATTTATTGTAAAAAAATATACGGTAAAGACTATTCACCGTTGTTTAACACAGCGCAAATCAAATGTTCAATCAGAACAGTTCAACTATTTAACTAAAGAGTTAATATTTTCATCAAAATATAGATTGTTATTCTAGAGACAATGAAGTGTGAGAATAAATGAGAAAATCTGTAGGAGTAGATTTTTAGCACAGAGTGGTAGTGAGCCATAAGCATAGCAAGGTGTGGGCCCCCAAAAATAAACAAACAGTAAGTATCAAGCAAAAACAAACAAAAAAGCTATATAAACTATACATATAAAAGTAATTGTAAATTATTATTAATTAGAAAATAAAACCATTATTTAATCAAGTATTTGTTTGAACATTGGCTCTTATTTTAAAACATATTTTAGGTAAATAAACATAGGAGAAGGAGACACATATTTGAGCTTGTGAAGGAACCATCTGATGTAGAAGAAGATTAAAAACAGTATTTAGAGTTGGATTCTAGAAATTTCTTTGGCTCAACCACTGAGAAACTTCTGTTTTATCATCTGTTAAACTGAAACAGTGAATGAGAAGCTGCCTTTAGAGTCTTTATTGTTCATTATTATTTAATTTAATTTAATTATTTGTTACCTTTTTCCTCTACAGGTTTTTTTTTCTCAGCTTTTCCCCTTTTGGTATCAGTAAACACAACCCATTTGGTTCATCTCTATATACTTAGACAATCTCTGTTTTTCCAAATCCCTTAGCTGAGTTATGGGTCCTGATTGGCAACTTTAAGAAGATCAGAATTAGTAGTAGTGTACTGGTAAATGTTTACAAGTGAATTCCATAAATGAATATTTAAATATACAATTTTTATTAATGCTTGCCTACATTTAATGACATTAAAGTATATAAAATCTTATTTCATGGAATATAAAAATGTTCTTCTTGGCTAAAGATTTTAATGTCTAAGGAAGCAAAAGAAGCAAAGATATAGAAATTAAACATTTAGATGATATAGAACACATCTTTCCAAAAGTAACTTTTGAAAAAAAATATGCTTTTTAGCTATTCTGATAAATTTTCAGAAAAATAATTTAATTAGGACACAGACTGATATTAATATGCTCTGTGTAATAAATTATTTGCTGTCAATGCCTAATTCTTGAGGTATCTTCTTATTCATTATGAAAAATTTGTATGGATTCAGATGGATACTTCTATAAGACAAAATTGACCATATAAACACTGTGTATCAGATGAGAAAGCAAGAATGAAAATGACAGTTGATTTGCATAACAATAGTTGCTCAAAGAGCAGTTTTGAATTAAGACAAAGTATCACTGTCACTGTAGCACTGTCTTCCCAGTGTTCATCAATTTTCTGGAGTGGTCACCAGTAATGTTTCCATTGTGAGACTTGTTGTTACTGTTTTTGGCATATTAAATATTCCATGGGGAGCTTGCCAAGCTCTGCTGTGGGGGCGGGATACTCTCGTAAGCTTGCCAAGCTCTCCTAGGGAGACAGAGGAATCAAATCCAGGTCAGTTGCGAGCAAGGCAAATATCCTTACTGCTGTGCTATCTCTCCAGCCAGAAACAAAGTAACAGTAATATTATTATAACATTTTATTTTGGCAAAGCATGTTAATGGATGTAGAATAGTTGATAATGCTAATAATATATTTCTTATAAAGTTGCTTCATAAATGAAACTGCAGCATGCCTAAGTGATTGTGCAATTTCCCAAAAAATATTTTCTTTTAATGCAAAAATATGATCATGAGGTAAAATTCTAGAGCACCAGAATAGGCTGTTGATCACCAAAATCACATATATAATAGAATATGGCATCTCTAGAAGTAAAATATAAGAAATTTCTCATTTTAGGTTTTTTTTTATAAATCAAGAACAAATAACAAAGTCATCATTCAATAAATATCCTAAGAATATGTTATTTTTTTTTATTTAGTTTTTATACATAGAACTTATTAAGAGGCAGACTGGGCTTCCAAGAGAAAGTACATTGTAAATCTATCTCATATATATGTGCTAATTATTCTCTAAGTTTTTACCAAAAAAATACTTATAGAAGAAATCTTATAGTAAAGTAAGAAAGTAAGAGAAAAAGTTTTTGAAATTGTTAATAATGAAATGTTAATAATAAGATCCTATTATTATTACTAATAAGATATCAGTACCCAGTGCTCAAAACCTCATCAAGCCCCCAGTGAATTGTTATAGTGAGGTTGAAAAACAATGTAGTAAACAGGTAATAAACAGAATATAAGGCCAGATTTGACTCAGGGGAGTCTTAGTTTCACGGACTTACCCAACTCTGAGTTCTCTAGTCCTCAGATTTATACTTGAAGTAAACTTCATCATTTAAGAGTAGTTACTTGCTCCTTGGATTGTGGGAAGATAAATCTATCATGGTAAAAGTCTTCTGATAAACTCCAACACTGTCCTTTTATACTAGGGCAAATAATAAATCAGAAATAGTATTTTATCACTGTGGGATATATTTGTGCCACCCTTAACACAAACATTTGAAAATGTGGATCTCACAAACTTTCAGAGTCCAAGAAAACCCTAGAGAAGGATATTAGACTATGCCAAACTCAGTAAAGTAGTATATCTGAACACAGTTTTTGCCTTTATCTTTTTTGATGTCTATGGCATACTATTATTTTAGTAGTATGCACATTATTTTTTATTTGTATCTAAAAGGAAAATCAGAAATATGCAGTATTCATATGTAAAAGTGATTCATTTCCATCTGGTCAATACTTATAAAAATTGTGTTTAGAAAAAGAGATGTCAGGTTTTCTATTGGCTATCAGTTTACAAATTTTGAAATAAGGTCAGGATAGCTAATAAGCAAGTCCCTAAAGGTTATTTGCTTTGTCAATTGTTTATTTAAAAGAAAAAATATTTTAAATTTTATTCCAAAATTTTTTACGTTGGTAGTGCAACAATATTTACCAATGTGCAAGTTACATACTCTTTAGACCATGAGAGACTTAGTATCTTATTTTGACTAACAACCTACAGGGATGCATTTTTTTTCCTTTTTTTGGGGGGGGGTGCTTTTGTGGGACTATGACTAGCTGCGCACAGGTACTAACTCTGACTTCCCAATTG
This sequence comes from Sorex fumeus, assembly GCF_029834395.1. NCBI lineage: Eukaryota > Metazoa > Chordata > Mammalia > Eulipotyphla > Soricidae > Sorex > Sorex fumeus. The sequence goes on along the minus strand of NW_026606185.1, from coordinate 42,717,645 downwards.
GCAAACTGTTCGTTGCAAGATGTCTTTGGAAGAGAATGAAATTTTGGATACTATAGTTGTCTTTGACCAAGGGCAATTGTGTAAGTAGACTGTAAGTAGATTTCACAGCTATCTGCTCTTACAGTAGCTAGATAGTAAATCCTAAACACTGCGGTGAAGGATTATGATGAAAACTGGGAGACACAATACCTACTACGAGGAAGTAGTTCAGAAAAAAGAGTAGTTATGAACAGGAACTTTATCTTAGAATATATAGGGTGTCAGAGGTAAAAAAAAGGCAAGAAGTCCCTTCATTTTTGCAGGTCCATGATAAGATCCGTGAGACGGCAATGTATTTCAAGTGTGAAAGTAAAGACTACTTATATCCATGCACAAAAGGTATAAAAAAAAACTAGGCTAAGCTGTTTGAAATATGTGGTTGGTCTTTCTTTGGGTAGAGATTTCTATATTAGCAAACAACTGGAGATCAATATGGGGATGAAAGTGAGTCAAGTGAGCAATGTCGTGAGAAAACTTGAAGAGGCTGCTCACTCTTAGTTCAGTAATTTGGCACAAACACTTGTAAAATGATTTACTTTTGGCACCACTGAAATTGCCATTTGATTTTTTAATGTCTTGCTCTTATTTTACTTGGGTCCAACAGTCCATCAGTCAGAATAATCACACTTTCCATAGAAAATGGAAATACTTAGTAATTCTTCCATTTAAACCACAAATTCTTTCCAGATTCAATCATCTAGAGAAATCATTGCTGTTAATAATGTATTGTCATCTTCTGCTCTTTTTGCTTCGTTTCTGTGATTTTCAAAAGTCTATCTCCACTACCAAAAATAAATAAATGTGTGATGCTAACCAAGAACAATGTTTATTCGAGAAATTAGAATCTTTTATAGGGCTAGAGAGATAGCATGAGTGAATACACTTGCCTCATAAGTGGCCCACCCCTGTTTTATTCCAAAAACCATATATGGTCTCCAGAGGACCACCAGCAGTGATCACTAAGCACAGATCCTGGAAGAAGCCCTGAGAACCTCTGGGCATAGAAAATACCAAAATTAAATAAACAAATATAATGCTTTATAGACATTGTTTTTAATGGCATAGTATGTTAAAACAAATATTCTTTAATGTGTTCTCTTAAACTTTATCTTTCATATGTTCTCTTTAACTTTTATAAAAATTTTGAAGCTTAAGCCTTACCTTCGGCTTACTGTTCCAATATCCCAGGTGAGACTGGTCCCTGGTTAATATCACTGGGCCTGTTCCAAAAGGGAGGCAGCGGCTCCAGTGGGAGGAAGCCTCCTTCCCTCTTGGGTGGGTCCCAGCAACTTCCACACCTGACCTGAGCCACACCAGGTCACACACAGATCCTGTAGGGCAAGGCTGCTTACAAAGCACATGTTACTAACAGTAACTCTTTCTTCCATTCTGTGGGGACAGGCAGAAAAGATAAAGAAAAACCTGTAGCTAATCCCTCACCACTTTCCTGGGGGTTAATAATAAAACTCAACTCTAGCACATGAACACTAGAAAAACAATGAGGAAAACACATAGAACTCACAAAGCTGAAGAGCGAAAATAATACCTCTGAAAACATAAGCAATAGCAGTAAATCCTCAGAGAATGTCTTAAATGACACTTTGATGAGGATGTTCAATGACTTCAAAGGAACACTAGCACACATATCAACAAAGTGCAAGAAAAAATGAGAATAAAATGGAAAATTATATATATATATATATATATATATATATATATCCCATACAAGTTCTGAACAACAGGGTAACAAAAGCTGAACAAAAGTTCAAGAAGCTCCAAGATGAGGAGGAAACCACTAGGAAAGAGCAGAAAGTGGAAAACAATCTGAATGAAATGAACAGAATAATAGGGAACTATAGGATGAATGCAAGAGGATCAATATAAAAATCATAGGAGTCCCTGAAGAACAAGAAGACAAATGTGAAAAAAAAAAGTTATAGGAATCATTGATAAGAACTCCCCAGAGTTGAGGATTATAGGGACTGAGATCCAAGAAGGCCAAAGGGTCCCACTCAAAATAGACCAAGTTAGATGCATAATATGCAAAGTGACAAAAATCCAAAGTTAGAGAGAGAATATTCAAAGCAGCAAGATCAAAGAAGAAACTTACATGCAAATGAAAGTCCATAATATGTACAGCAGATCTATAAAATAAGACTCTACAAACCAGAAGCATATGGAAAAATAAAGTACAAAATTTCAATGAACTCAACACCTCATCAAGAATACTCCATCCAGTTCCATTATCATTCAGACTAGAAGGAAGTATACAGAGCTTCATGGTTAGGCCAAAGTTCAGTGAATTCATAGACTGAAAACCAGTATGTCGAGAAAATTAAAAAGAGCTTATTTGGATAGGAGAAATTTCCAATCATGTGGTATTGGATATAATATTCACTAATGTATATGGTTGTCCTCTACTAGATTAAAAAAGGTTAAAAACATATAGCAATTTATCATGAGTTTTTAATTCATTTTTTAATAATTCTATATGCCTGGGGGTATGGTGCCACCAGCAGGTCAATCTGTACCTGTGAGATGAATGTATCAGCAGCCTGACGGCGCCTTCAGACTTCCAGATACCCCCAAATTGCTTCTGTGCCTTTGACCAGACCCCAAAAACTTGGGGCAAAGTTTACCAAGAAAGTAAATGGCCAAAAGTTAGGTATGTGGGAAACACACCCACAAACCACCTCCGGCTCAGCTATATAATTGGAGGCATGGCCTCTCTGGTTCCTGATCAAACTGCTTAATGGCCATGAACCCAGAGACTCAGAAACAAATCTCGAAACCCAGCAGCTTTTGGCAGAAATGCATCCGGTCCCTGCAGTAGGTTACCAGTGCTGGGACAACCCAGGTGGGAATAGGTTTCATGCCTTGTCCTGTTCCCTTTGGAGGCCCAGTGGCCGCCATACTTCAGAGGCCACAGGATAGTCAGGTTTGGGCCCCCAGTGATGAGACACTCAGAGCCTCATGGGATGGGGGTGGAGCCGGTCCTGTCCTCCCCACCCCAATGAGACCCCAAGTCATCGCCCACGAATGGTCTGTCTGGCTCCTGGTCAAGCTGCTTAATGGCCATGACCCCAGAGACTCAGAAACAAATCTAAAAACCCAGTAGATTTTGGCAGAAATGCTTCCGGACCCCACAGTATATTACTGCCGCCAGGCCACCCCAGGGGGGAAAGTGTGTTGTCACTCAGCCTGCTCCCTCTTGGTGGCTCTGTGGCTGTCATCCTCCAGAGGCCATTGGATAGTCAGGCTTGGGCTCCCAGTGACGAAAATTGTTGGGCCTCACGGGATGGGTGTGGGGGGAGCCGGGCCTGTCCTCCCCACCCCAAAGAGACCCCAAATCATCGCCAACAAACAGCCTCTCTGGCTCCTGATCAAGCTGCTTAGCGGCCTTGATCCCAGAGACTCAGAAACAAATCTCGAAACCCAGAAGCTTTTGGCAAAAATGTGTTCAGGCCCAGCAATAGGTTACTGTCGCCGGGCCACCCCAGGGGGGAAAGGATGTTGTCCCTCCGCCTGCTTCCCCTTGGCAGCTTGGTGGCAATCATCCTCCAGAGGCCATTGGACAGTCAGGTCTGGGCCCGCAGTGATGAAACTTGTTGGGCCTCACAGGATGGGGGTGGAGCTGTTCCTGGTCTCCCCATCCCAACGAGACCCCAAGTCACCACCCACGAATGACCTCTTTGGCTCCTGATCAAGCTGCTCAAGGACCATGATCCCAGAGACTCAGGAGCAAATCTCGAAACCCAGTGGCTTTTGGCAGAAATCTCTCCAGATTTGAGTGTTAAAATTTCACAATTTCAAAATCACATGGCCCTATTGCAGCCAAGCAACATCATATGTTATTTATAACCAGCAATAGAAACAAATTATCTACTGTTGCCTTTTCAGCAGATCTGAGTGTTGGGGTAAAATCTCAAATAATAATGGTGGGTCTGGTGTCAAAATATTGAATGTGATCAAAGTACAGAGAGAGTAATGTGGAAATCATCTGCCCCACAAGTAGGGGGAGGGTGTGGGATGAGGATATACTGGGGTTTTTGGTGGTGGAGAATGGGCACTGGTGAAGGTACAGGTGTTTCATTCTATGACCGAGACTTATACCCGAAAGCTATATAACTGCTCTCATGGTGAGTCAATAAATAAAATTATAAAAAATGAAAAAAAAAGTAAGGTGGAGTTCATGCACAATTCAATCAGCTAATCAGTGGCTGAATAAATAGCAGTACTCCTACATAAAAAAATAAGAATTCTATATGCCATTCTTTTATTTTGGACCATGTAATATGAAATATTTTTTTATATGCTGGAAAAGGGGACAAAATTAAAGGAGCCTCATTTAGGACAGGAAAGATATGATTACTGCAACAATGTTTAAGTACAAGATAAAATTCAGTCCAATATGTTCTAGAATGAATAGTTGAAAAGTTAGTTACATAAATGAGAATAGGGAGCATACTATATTATATTGAATGACTTGAAATTTTTTATTTATGTAGGTTAAAATCATATAGCATTAATCATTACAAATTGACTTTTGTTTATTTAAATTCTAATAATTCCATTTGCCATTCATTTAAGTTTTTTCAAGCAAGCAACATGAAATAAATTTGTTATACACCTGCCAAGGAAGCAGGTTAGGGGATGACACGGTCCCTAGGGAATCTCATGGTAGGACTGGTGTTACAACAATGTATATCTGAAACAATTCTATTGAGAACAGCTTTGTATATAACACTATCTTGATAAAAATATTAAAGCAAAAATATAAAATAACATTGAGATTAAAAATCAGTTCAGCTTTTAAAGAGATAAAATTACTAATTTCAAATTTATGATTTTAATAAAAGATTTTTATCTATAAGAAGAGGCAAACAAAAGCATCAACATACCATTAACTTTTAATTTTATGTATTTTATTAATTTAAAATTTTACCTATTTTATTATTTTATTTTATTATGTGGATTAAAGTATACATTATTTACAAAAAGTGGTTAATGCAACTTTAGGCATTTATTTTCAATAAAATATAGTATGCAAGATAAATTAATATGAGGAGGCAAAATATTAAGGTAGTGGTCACCTCCAGGACTTTTTAATATTCCAATACACCTATAGGCTTATTAAAATATTAAAGGTGCCCCAATTATAATTTGATTTAAAGACCAACTCTCTGTAAATAGAAAATAAAGTTCAGATAGTAATTATGCCAAGGCAATCGTTTAAATACCATATTAAAAGCATTTATTAAATAAAATTGTGATGTAAGTACCTTTATAGCATTGGGCAGGAGGCTTCAGGTAGGAGGAGTGTTCAAAGATATATGTGTACACACACACACACACACACATCAGACACCCTGCCAGAAAAAAAAGGTTGAACTTTTTTTTTAAGTATATACTCAAAACTAGTGTAAACTTCAGGTATATCAGAGATAATATGTGAAGATAAACATTGGACAAACTTTTGTGCTCTCAGTTTTTATCATTAAAAATATATTAAAGCTAACTGAATAATAATTTAAAGCATTTTATATAGCATCAAATACCAATATCTTATGAAATAAAAATGCAAGGTATGCACGAATGAAAAGGGAGACATGAAAGAAAGCCCATTCTTACTGATTGCCAGTAAAGTCTATGTTCTAGAACACGAGGTACAGGGATCATTTTCTTAATGCTGATGGTTTAAGTCATTGAAACATTGAAGAAGCACAACTATAACATTGGCTTGTTTTGTGGAATCCTTCTGAGTTCACTGGTATTGAAGGGGAGTGGAAATTAAACACTACCATTGAGTGAAATAATCTGATTAATGAGATTTCTAGTTATTTCAGATTGAGATGTCACTACAGACTTTGAAAAAGCACAGCATTCAAACTTCTTCCAAAATGAATAAAAAAAAATAATTTCTTGTTATGCAGCACTAAATGAGTAATAAAACTAAAGTGCCTGAGTGAAAGTCAAAGTCATCACGGCCTTGTGTGTGTGTGTGTGTGTGTGTGTGTGTGTGTGTGTGTGTGTGTGTCTTTCTAAGACAGACCTAGAGACATCACACTAAACAGTGTCAGATTCAAGTCAGAGGCTATAAATTATACATTATCTTTCACTAAAAGGACAGACTTCAGACTTCCCTAGTAATTTGTTCTAAACCAGGACATAGAGAATATATCTGTGAGGTTTGTGTGGACCAAACGGCAACCTGCTGATGAGACAGTGACATTCTCAGAATCAGAGATCACCCTGTCCCCAGCAGAGAAAGCAGAACTAATGTCCAGTTTGGTGACAGGAACACCATCAGTCTGCATCCCATGCTTCCTCACACCCGTCCCCTATAGATAACAGGCCAAACCAAGTGCAGAGGTTCCCCTGGTCTTTATTCCTTTCTTCCCTTTTCCCACCCAAGACAACTTAAAAGCACCCTAATTCTCCCCCAGGGGACAGGTCTACCCAAGCTTCACTTCATCCGGGCTTCATAGAGTTACCCAATAAAATTTTATTTTTTTCACTTTAACAGTCACTGTCTCTCTGTCTATGTCAGCTGAGGTCAATGATCTATCAGTATCTCAAGGAAATAGACAAGATATCAAGTCTTAGTGTGGACTTGACTCTCTGAGCCCGCCCCCAACTCCCACCCTAGTCTTTACAAAGTTTCTTGGGTCTAAAACTGTATAAAGTCACAAATATTTTTTGATACACAAAAATTGTGTGTAATTGAGAAATCACTAAATAAATTTTAATTGGAATATTAGTCACCCTAATGTATTATCTGATTGCCTTCTATCTATCTATTTATTTATTTATTTATTTATTTTGGTACAGAGCAGAGTTGAGTAACAATAGAGCTAAAGTCCATTGTTGCTGTCTTCATCTTCAGAAAAAGTGTGTAACTCTTGCTTAGAATTTTTTTGAAAGGTGACACCGAGCTGAACTTTGAGCACCTAGCTCCATGCTGAAGAATTCCTCCTAGAATGCTGGGGATTGAACCTCAGTCAATTGTATACAAGACAAATATCTTACCTGCTCTACTATGGCTCCATCCCTAAACCCTCTCTTATAAAATATTTGGATATAAATATATATGTATATATGATACAGAATAAAGATTTTTACATTTTAATTTCAAGTTTTTAAAATTATCAAGCAAATATAAAACTTACTCTGTTGAAGGTTTTTGCTGCAATATGTGTGGTGACCTTAAATAAAAAGCAATTTATTATTTCACCAACAAAACAGGTTTATATGGAAATACAGACAACAGTGGGAATTCATATTAGGGCAAAGCATATTACCCTCTGATGCTTAATGCCTTCAAAGAAATACTCAGGTAGTCAACAAAGCATTAGACATTTTGAGAATTGGAAAGAATAAAACTACAAAAAGTAGTTACAAAATGAAGATTATGGTAGATGATATCAAAATTTCAATAAAAGATCTGAGTAGCAGAATAAAAGCAACTGAGGAAAGATTGGGGATTCAAAACTGGGATGTAGAAAACTTCTACAAAACAGAAAATGGTGACAAGACTGAAAAAAAAATTAACATACTAGAGCACTATGGGAGAAGTCCAAGAGGAACAATATAAGAACCATTAAAGTCACTGGAGAGCAGGAAGGCAAATTTGATAAAAAATAACCACAGGTTAAAGAAATTATAGATAAGCATTTCTCAGCATTAAGTAGTACAAGCATCAAGATCTCAAGAGGCACCAAGGGTCCCAGCGAATATGGACACATTATAATCAGAATGACCAAAGTCAAGGACAGAGACAGAATATTGAAAGCAGTCAGATCAATAAAGGAACTTTGATACATTAGAAAGTTCAAAAGATTCACAACAGATATACAGGGATCTAGTAAAAACTTAAAAAGTAAAACCTCAATATTCAGCTAGATTATCATTCAGCTTTGAAGGAATAAGACAGAGCTTCATGGACAGACAATAGCTTAGGAAATTCATAGCCTTGGAATCATTTTTCAAGAAATGTTAAAGGAGCTTCTTTAAAAGACAAAACAAACTTCTTAGCACCTTGACACTGAGTATGGCATTCTCTCATGTCACTTCAGGTTGCCCTCTACAAAATTAAGAATGGTTTATTTGTTCCTAGCTTTCTAAGGATTTTTTATATTTTCAACAATAACCGAATATTTCATTTATATTGAATTTTCTTTGTGTGCTTAGATGATATTTTTCTATGAAGATTTTTATTTCAATCTTTTAGTTATGGCTCACTTGTCCAGGTACCCAGCCAGCAGCAGGACCCCTTCCCAGGGCTGCATGACTTACAAGATCTCCTGAGAATGGTTGGTTTTCATCCTTGGTCTGTGGGGGACGGGAATTGAGGCACACCACGCGAACCCAAAGATGAGCCATTCCGGCACCCTCTGCTCACTCATCCAGGTATGGCAGGGCCCCTTCCTGGAGCCATGGCTGCTAATGTGGCCACGAGTTATTCTCCCCTACATATCCCATAGGAACCATAAGTTACCTTCTTAGATGGAACTTTCACTAGGTTAGCTTAACCACCAGAAACACATTAGCCAATAATTCATTAAGCCCATCTCAATTAATTCTGCATCTTAAGCAGAATAGTAACAGTGAGCGTGAAGGTCTAAACCACACAGGTCTTAATGGTAAAGCAACGCAGAAGCCCACCAAGCTTACTTATTGAAGAGGCTAGCCCAGAAGACACCAACAGTAATTAAGTGCTAGACAACCTCTCTGACAAAGAATTTAGAAGGGAGCTACTGAGGATGCTTAGGGAGCTAAAAGAAACAATGGAAAGCAATGGAGATAAAAGAGAAGAGGATTTGAAGGTAGAAATGAGGAAAATGCAAATAAAATTACAAACGGAAATGTCAGACCTGAAAATGCCAATAGGCGAATTGAAAAACTCAGTGGAAAGCCTCAGCAGCAGAGTGAAAGCTGCTGAAGACAGAATCAGTGAGCTTGAGGATGAAGTCCAGATACTCTCCAGAAAAGAGCAGAAAATGGAAAAGAGACTCACAATTCGGGAACAGATGGCAAGAGAAGATCATGATGTAGCCAAGAGGAGTAACATAAGAATTATTGCAGTCCCAGATGGACAGGAAGAAAACCCGGATGAAGAAGAAACTGTCAAAGACATCATTGGTCCGATGTTCCCAGAGCTGAAGAAAACGTGACCACATTCAGGAGTACCAGCTAGAAGAAATCTGAATAAAATTACCCCCAAGAGACATCCTGATCAAAATGACCAAAACCTTAGATAGAGACAAAATTTTGAAAGCAGGAAGATCAAAAGAAGAAATTTCCTATTAAGAGCATCCTTAAGATTCACAGCTGATTTATCTGATGAAACCCTCATGGCCTGAAAACAGTGGTGGGATATAGTGAAAAAACTCAATGAAATAAATGCCTCACCAAAAATACCTTACCCAGCGAGACTCTCATTCATAATGGAACAAATACACAGTTTCACAGACAAACAGCTCAGAAATTTCATAGACTCAAAAACATGGCTACAAGAGCAACTAAATGGGCTACTTTAAGACAAGACAGGGCCCTCAAATACACCAAATTTCAACAGAAAAATGGGACAAAAACCCATAACAATAATTTATCTCAATGTCAGTGGGCTAAATGCACCAATTAAAAGACACAGAGTGGCAAGATGGATTAGAAAATTGAACCCAACCTTCTGCTGCCTCCAAGAAACACATATCAGTAGTCAAAGCAAACACAGGCTCAGAATCATAGAAAACAATCCTACAGGCAAACAACTCCCAAAGGAAAACTGGGATAGCCGTCCTAGTATCAGGCCACATTAATTTCAGACTGAAGAAGGTCACAAGAGACAGTGAAGGCTATTCCTTATTGATCAAAGGATCTGTACAACAGGAAGAATTTACAATACTAAATGTATATGCACCTAATGAGGGACCAGCAAAGTACTTAAAACAACTACTCATAGACTTGGAGAAAGACATCAATAGCAACACTAGTGGGAGACTTCAACACCGCGCTATCAACTCTTGATAGATCCGCCAGACTCAAGCCTAGCAAGGACATACGTCATCTAAGGGAAAAATGGAAGAAAGGGACTTAGTAGATATATACAGGACACTTTATCCTCAAGAAGCTGAATACACATTCTTCTGAAGTATGCATGGAACATTCTCCAAAATAGACCACGTGCTGAGCCACAAAACATACCTCTGTAAAACTAAGAAGACAGAGATTGTATCAACAATCTTCTTAGACCACAACATGCTGAAATTAGAAGTAAATCACACACACTAACAGAAAATGAAATCAAATACCTAAAATTTAAACAGCTCACTATTGAATAACGGTGGCTTAGAAAGGAAATCAAAGAGGAAAAGCGAGTGGCTTAGAAAGGAAATCAAAGAGGAAATCAAAAGATCCCTGGAAACAAACGAAAATGAGGACATGAGTTACCAAAACTTATGGGACACAGCAAAAGCCGTATTAAGAGGAAAATTTATAGCTCTACAAGCATTCCTCAGGAAGAAGGAGCAAGCCCACATAAGTAACCTAATCTCAGAGCTTAAGAGCTTGGAGAATGACCAACAAAAGGAGCCTATTAGAAAAAGAGGAAGGAAATAATAAAACTCAGAGCAGAGATTAACGAGATGGAAACCCGAAAAACAATCCGAAAGATCAATGAAACCAAAAGCTGGTTCTTCGAGAAAATATACAAGATGGATAAGCCTCTAGCAAAACTCACACAGAAAGGGAGAGAGAAAACCCTAATAAACTGAATTAGAAATGAAAAGGGGGTCATTAAAACAGAAACTACAGAAATTCAAAGGATCCTAGGGAGTACTTTGAGAAGCTTTATGCCACGAAACACGAAAACCTCAAAGAAATAAATGCATTCCTAAATTCCTGTAGCCTCCCAAGGAGGCTGAACCAAGAAAACCCGGAACACCCAAACAGATCTATCATCATCAAGGAATTGAAATGGTAATAAAAAAAGGCACAAAAGTCCTGGCCCAGATGGATCCACTAGTGAATTCTTCCAAATCTTTAAAGAGGACTTACTCCCAATCCTCTTTATGCTTTTCCACAAAATTGAAATATCAAAAAAAAACTTCTGAACAGTTTCTATAAAGCAAATATCACCCTGATACAAAAATTAGAGAGAGATACCACAAAGAAAGAGAATTACAGGCCGATATCCCTGATGAACACAGACCCAAAGATCCTCAACAAACTATTAGCAAATAGAATGCAATGATTCATCAAAAATAACATACACCATGACCAAGTAGGATTCATCCCAGGGATGCAAGGATGGTTTAACATTCAGAAATCGATCAACATAATACATCATATCAACAAAAGATAAAAACCATATGATCATATCAATAGATGCAGAGAAAGCATTTGACAAGGTCCAGTACCCATTTATGATGAAAACTCTCAGCAAAATAGGCATTGAAGGAAGTTTCCTCAATATAGTCAAAGCCATGTACCACAAGACCACAGCAAGTATCATTCTCAATGGGGAAAAAGTAAAAGTCTTCCTTCTAAGATCAGGCACAAGACAAGGTTTCCCACTTTCACCACTTCTATTTAATATAGTACTGGAAGTCCTGGTCACTGCAATTAGGCAAGAGAAAGGCATCAAGGGAATACAGATAGGAAAGGAATAGGTCAAACTATTTGCAGACAATATTATACTATACTTAGAAAACCCTAAAGATTCTACAGAAAAGCTCCTAGAAACAATAGGTCGGTTTAGCAAAGTGGCATGCTACAAAATCAACACCCAAAAGTCCAAGGCTTTCTTATATACAAATAACAAAAGAGAAAAAAACAGACATAAAAAAACAATCCCGAACCCCTGAGCCGCGTGGGACGGGCACAGAGGCCCAGCTCTGGGCAACAAAGCTGAACGGCTCCAATTCCAACAGGTACAGCCCGCCCCCATGGGCCTGGGTTCCTCTCTGGGCACGCGCAGCTAGAAACAGCCCCGAGACAGCCGGTTTTCAACCCCTGAGCCGCGTGGGACGGGCACAGAGGCCCAGCTCTGGGCAACAAAGCTGAACGGCTCCAATTCCAACAGGTACAGCCCGCCCCCATGGGCCTGGGTTCCTCTCTGGGCACGCGCAGCTAGAAACAGCCCCGAGACAGCCGGTTTTCAACCCCTGAGCCGCGTGGGACGGGCACAGAGGCCCAGCTCTGGGCAACAAAGCTGAACGGCTCCAATTCCAACAGGTACAGCCCGCCCCCATGGGCCTGGGTTCCTCTCTGGGCACGCGCAGCTAGAAACAGCCCCGAGACAGCCGGTTTTCAACCCCTGAGCCGCGTGGGACGGGCACAGAGGCCCAGCTCTGGGCAACAAAGCTGAACGGCTCCAATTCCAACAGGTACAGCCCGCCCCCAAGGGCCTCGGTTCCTCTCTGGGCACGCGCAGCTAGAAACAGCCCCGAGACAGCCGGTTTTCAACCCCTGAGCCGCGTGGGACGGGCACAGAGGCCCAGCTCTGGGCAACAAAGCTGACCGGCTCCAATTCCAACAGGTACAGCCCGCCCCCAAGGGCCTGGGTTCCTCTCTGGGCATGCGCAGCTAGAAACAGCCCCGAGACAGCCGGTTTTCAACCCCTGAGCCGCGTGGGACGGGCACAGAGGCCCAGCTCTGGGCAACAAAGCTGAACGGCTCCAATTCCAACAGGTACAGCCCGCCCCCATGGGCCTGGGTTCCTCTCTGGGCACGCGCAGCTAGAAACAGCCCCGAGACAGCCGGTTTTCAACCCCTGAGCCGCGTGGGACGGGCACAGAGGCCCAGCTCTGGGCAACAAAGCTGACCGGCTCCAATTCCAACAGGTACAGCCCGCCCCCATGGGCCTGGGTTCCTCTCTGGGCACGCGCAGCTAGAAACAGCCCCGAGACAGCCGGTTTTCAACCCCTGAGCCGCGTGGGACGGGCACAGAGGCCCAGCTCTGGGCAACAAAGCTGAACGGCTCCAATTCCAACAGGTACAGCCCGCCCCCATGGGCCTGGGTTCCTCTCTGGGCACGCGCAGCTAGAAACAGCCCCGAGACAGCCGGTTTTCAACCCCTGAGCCGCGTGGGACGGGCACAGAGGCCCAGCTCTGGGCAACAAAGCTGAACGGCTCCAATTCCAACAGGTACAGCCCGCCCCCATGGGCCTGGGTTCCTCTCTGGGCACGCGCAGCTAGAAACAGCCCCGAGACAGCCGGTTTTCAACCCCTGAGCCGCGTGGGACGGGCACAGAGGCCCAGCTCTGGGCAACAAAGCTGACCGGCTCCAATTCCAACAGGTACAGCCCGCCCCCATGGGCCTGGGTTCCTCTCTGGGCACGCGCAGCTAGAAACAGCCCCGAGACAGCCGGTTTTCAACCCCTGAGCCGCGTGGGACGGGCACAGAGGCCCAGCTCTGGGCAACAAAGCTGAACGGCTCCAATTCCAACAGGTACAGCCCGCCCCCATGGGCCTGGGTTCCTCTCTGGGCACGCGCAGCTAGAAACAGCCCCGAGACAGCCGGTTTTCAACCCCTGAGCCGCGTGGGACGGGCACAGAGGCCCAGCTCTGGGCAACAAAGCTGAACGGCTCCAATTCCAAACAGGAGACCTTCCCAACTCCTCGCCCAGTGCCAGGGACTCTTTCCGGAGCCGCGGCCGCTAACGCGGCCGCGAAATATTTTCCCACTACATATGCCATAGGAACCATAAGCTAACTTCTTAGATGGAAACATCTCTATTTTAGCTCAGCCACTAGAAATACAGGTGCCAATAACTCATAAGCCTATCTTAACTCACACTGCATATCAAGCAGAATAGTAACACTGAACGTGAAGGACTAAACCACACCTCTCACAATGGTAAAGCAACGCAAAAGCCCACCAAACATTCATATTGAAGAGTCTAGCCCAGATGACACCAACAGTACTGTAGTGTTAGACAACCTCTCTGACAAGGAATTCAGAAGGGAGCTACTTAGGATGCTTAGGGAATTAAAAGAAACAATGGAAAGCAATGCCAATAGAAGACAAGAGGATCTGAAGGCAGAAATGAGGAAAATGCAATCAGAAATGTCAGACCTGAAAAATCTCGTAGGCGAATTGAAAAGCTCAGTGGAAGGCCTCAGCAGCAGAGTAACAGCGGCTGAGAACAGAATCAGTGAGCTCGAAGATGAAGTTCAGAGACTCTCCCGAAAAGAGCAGAAAATGGAAAAGAGACTCACAATTCGGGAACAGATGGCAAGAGAAGATCGTGATGAAGCCAAGAGGGGTAACATAAGAATTATTGGAGTCCCAGAGGGACAGGAAGAAAACCTCGATGAAGAAGAAACTGTCAAAGACATCATTGCTACAACATTTCCAGAGCTGAAGAAAACTTGTGACCACATTCAGGAGGCCCGAAGGGTACCAGCTAGAAGAAATCTGAATAAAAATACCCCAAGACACATTCTGATCAAAATGACCAAAACCTTAGACAGAGACAAAATTCTGAAAGCAGCAAGATCGAAGAAAGAAATCTCTTACAAAGGAGCATCCTTAAAATTCACAGCTGATTTTTCTGATGAAACCCTCATGGCCCGAAAACAGTGGTGGGACATAGTAAAAAAACTCAATGAAATAAATGCCTCCCCCAAAATACTTTTCCCAGCAAGACTCTCATTCATAATAGAAGGAACAACACACAGTTTCACAGACAAACAACAGCTCAGGAACTTCATAGACTCAAAACCATGGTTACAAGAACAACTAAATGGGCTACTTTAAGGCAAGAAAGGCCCCTCAAATACACCCAATTTTAACATAACAATGGGACAAAATCCCATAACAATAATCTCTCTCAATGTCAATGGGCTAAACGCACCAATTAAAAGACATAGAGTGGCAGGATGGATTAGAAAATTGAACCCAACATTCTGCTGCCTGCAAGAAACGCATCTCAATAGTCAAAGCAAACACAGACTCAGAGTCAAAGGCTGGAAAACAATCCTACAGGCAAACAGCTCCCATAAAAAAGCTGGGGTAGCCATCCTTATATCAGACCACATTGATTTCAGAGTGAGGAAGGTCATAAGAGACAGTGA
This sequence comes from Sorex fumeus, assembly GCF_029834395.1. NCBI lineage: Eukaryota > Metazoa > Chordata > Mammalia > Eulipotyphla > Soricidae > Sorex > Sorex fumeus. The sequence continues at coordinate 42,702,528 of NW_026606185.1, read as the reverse complement.
AGGCCATTACTTATTGATCAGAGGATCTGTACAACAGGAAGAACTTACAATAATAAATGTATATGCACCTAATGAGAGACCAGCAAAGTACTTAAAACAACTACTCATAGATTTGGAAAAAGACATCAATAGCAACACAATACTAGTGGGAGACTTCAACACTGCTTTGTCACCTCTTGATAGATCAACCAGACTCAAGCTTAGCAAGGACATACTTCATTTGAGGGAAACAATGGAAGAAAGGGACTTAGTAGATATATACAGGACACTTCATCCACAAAAAGCTGAATACACATTCTTCTCAAGCGTACATGGAACATTCTCCAAGATAGACCACATGCTGAGCCACAAAACATGCCTCCATAAAATTAAGAAGGTAGAGATTGTATCAACAATCTTCTCAGACCATAATGCGCTGAAATTAGAAGTAAATCACACACAAAAACAGAAAACTAAATCAAACACCTGGAAATTAAACAGTGCACTATTGAACAACGAGTGGATTAGACAGGAAATCAAAGAGGAAATCAAAAGATTCCTAGAAACGAATGAAAATGAGAACACGAGTTACCAAAACTTATGGGACACAGCAAAGGCTGTGTTAAGAGGAAAGTTTATAGCTCTACAAGCATTCCTCAGGAAGGAGGAGCGAGCACACATAAGTAACCTAACCTCACAGCTTAAGAGCTTGGAGAAGGACCAAAAAAAGGAGCACAACCCGAACAGGAGAAAGGAAATAATAAAACTCAGAGCAGAGATTAATGAGATGGAAACCCAAAAAACAATCCGAAAGATCAATGAAACCAAGAGCTGGTTCTTTGAGAAAATTAACAAGATCGATAAGCCTCTAGCAAAACTCACAAAGAAAGGGAGAGAGAAAACCCTAATAAACCGAATCAGAAATGAAAAGGGGGTCATTACAACAGAAACCACAGAAATTCAGAGGATCCTCAGGGAGTACTTTGAGAAGCTTTATGCCACGGAACATCAAAACCTCGAGGAAATGGATAAATTCCTAGACTCCTACAGACTCCCAAGGCTGAACCAAGAAGACCTGGAATACCTGAACAGACCTATCACCATCAAGGAAATTGAAATGGTAATAAAAAGTCTCCCCAAGCACAAAAGTCCTGGCCCGGATGGATTCACTAGTGAATTCTTCCAAATCTTTAAAGAGGACTTACTCCCAATCCTCTTTAAGCTTTTCCACGAAATTGAAATATCAAAAACACTTCCAAACAGTTTCTACGAAGCAAATATCACACTGATACCAAAAGCAGACAGAGATACCACAAAGAAAGAGAATTACAGGCCGATATCCCTGATGAACACAGATGCAAAGATCCTCAACAAACTACTAGCAAATAGAATCCAACTACTCATCAAAAAGATCATACACCATGACCAAGTAGGATTCATCCCAGGGATGCAAGGATGGTTCAACATTCGGAAATCAATCAACATAATCCACCATATCAACAAAAGAAAAGATAAAAAGCATATGATCATATCAATAGATGCAGAGAAAGCATTTGATAAGATCCAGCACCCCTTTATGATGAAAACCCTAGCCAAAATGGGTATAGAGGGGACCTTCCTCAACATAATTAAAGCCATCTACCACAAGCCTACAGCAAGCATCATCCTCAATGGGGAAAAACTGAGAGCCTTCCCTCTAAGATCAGGGACGAGACAGGGATGCCCACTCTCTCCACTGCTGTTCAATATAGTACTGGAAGTACTTGCAATAGCGATTAGGCAGGAAAAAGATATTAAGGGCATTCAGGTAGGAAAGGAAGAAATCAAGCTCTCACTATTCGCAGATGATATGATACTCTACTTAGAGAACCCAATAACTTCCACCAAAAAACTCTTAGAAACAATAGACTCGTATAGTAAAGTTGCAGGTTATAAAATCAATACGCAAAAGTCCATGGCTTTCCTATACGCAAACAGTGAGAGAGAAGAAAGCAACATGAAAAAAACAATCCCATTCACAATTGTGCCCCAGAAAATCAAGTACCTAGGAATCAGCTTAACTAAGGAAGTAAAGGACCTGTACAAAGAAAACTACAAAACGCTACTTCAGGAAATAAAAGAGGACATGAGGAAATGGAAAGATATCCCCTGCTCATGGGTCGGGAGACTTAACATTGTCAAAATGGCAATACTACCGAAAGCATTGTATAAATTCAATGCAATCCCTATAAGGATACCCATGACATTCTTCAAAGAAATGGAGCAAACACTCTTGAAATTTATATGGAACAATAAGCCCCCACGAATAGCTAAAGCAATTCTTGGGAAAAAGAAAATGGGAGGAATCAACCTCCCGAACTTCAAACTGTACTACAAAGCAGTAATAATTAAAACAGCATGGTACTGGAACAAAGGCAGAACTGCAGACCAATGGAACAGGGTTGAATATACTGACATTTCTCCTCAATCATATGCTCATCTAATCTTTGATAAAGGTGCAAGTAATGTGAAGTGGAGTAAGGAAAGCCTCTTTAATAAATTGTGTTGGCATCACTGGACGGCTACATGCAAAAAAATAGGCTCAGAACTCTGCCTAACACCATGTACAAAAGTAAGATCAAAATGGATTAAAGACCTCAACATCAGACCAGAAACCATAAGGTACATTGAAGACAAAGTTGGCAAAACCCTCCATGACATTGAAGCTAATGGTATCTTCAAAGATGCCACGCCACTGGCCGAGCAAGTGAAAACAGAGATAGATAAATGGGACTATCTTAAACTAAGAAGCTTCTGCAACTCCAAAGAAACAGTGACCAAAATACAAAGACAGTCTACAGAATGGGAAAGGATATTCACCGAATACACATCTGACAAGGGGTTGATATCCAGGATATACAAAATACTGGTTAAACTCCACAAGAAGAAAACATCCAACCCCATCCAAAAATGGGGCAATGAAATGAACAGAAACTTTCTCAAAGAAGAAATCCGAATGGCAAAAAAGCACATGAGAAAATGCTCTACATCATTAATCATCAGGGAGATGCAGATCAAAACCACAATGAGATACCATCTCACACCTCAGAGACTGGCCCAAATTCAAAAGAACAAAAGCAACCGATGCTGGCGTGGATGTGGCGAGAAAGGGACACTCCTTCACTGTTGGTGGGAATGTCCACTGGTTCAGCCCTTCTGGAAAACAGTATGGACGATTCTCAAAAAATTAGAAATTGAGCTCCCATTTGACCCAGCAATACCACTCCTGGGAATATATCCCAGAGAGGCAAAAATGTATAGTCGAAGTGACATCTGCACTTGTTTGTTCATTGCAGCCCTCTTTACAATAGCCAGAAACTGGAAGAAACCTGAATGCCCAAGAACAGATGACTGGTTAAAGAAACTTTGGTACATCTACACAATGGAGTACTATGTAGCTCTTAGAAAAGATGAAGTCATGAAATTTACATACAAGTGGTACAATATGGAAAGTATCATGCTAAGCGAAATGAGTCAGAAAGAGAGGGATAGACATAGAAAGATTGCATTCATCTGGGGGATATAAAGTAACAAAGTATGAGATTAATACCCAAGAATAGCTGAGATCAGCACCAGGAGGATTACTCCATAACTTAGAGGCCAGCCGGGTATCCTAGAGGAAAGGGCTATTCAGATAGAGAAGGGAGCACCAAATAAAGGATGTTTGGAGGATCCTCCCAGGAGGGGAGATGCATGTCGAAAGTAGACTATGGACTGAACATGTTTGCCACTCAATGCCTCTTTTGCAGACCACAACACCCAAAAGGAGAGAGAGAACACAGGGGATTGCCCTGCCACAGAGACGGGGGGATGGGGGGATGGGGGTGGGAGGGATATTATCCATGGTGGTGGAAAATGGGCACTGGTGGAGGGATGGGTATCTGATCATTGTATAATTGAAACCAAAGCACAAAAAATTGTAAATCTACAACTTTAAAAAAATAAAATAAAATAAAGGGGGAAAAAAAAAAAAAAAAAAAAAAAAAAAAAAAAAAAAAAAAACAATCCCGTTCACATTAGTAACCTCAGAAAATCAAGTACCTTGGAATCAGCTTAACCAAAGAGGTGAAGAACCTATACAAGGAAAATTACAAAACATTACTTCAAGAAATAAGAGGATACTAGGAAATGAAGACACATCCCCTGCTCATGGATAAGGAGGATTAACATTGTCAAAATGACAATACTGCCCAAAGCACTATACAAATTCAATCCCTATCAGGATACCCATGACATTTTTCAGAGTAATAGACAAAACACTCCTGAAATTCATATGGAACAATAAACCCCCACGAATAGCTAAAAAAATCCTTGGGAAAAAGAAGATGGGTGGCATCACCCTTCCCACCTACAAACTGTACTACAAAGGAGTAGTAATTAAGACAGCATGGTACTGGGCTATAAACAAACCTGCAGACCAATGGAACAGAGTTGAATATTCTGTCACAGACCCCCAAATATATGACCACTTAATCTTTTACAAAGGAGCAAGAAATGTGAAATGGAACAAGGAAAGCCTCTTCAACAAGGGGTGCTGGGAAAACTGGATAGCTACCTGCAAAAAAATGAACTCTGACCTCTGTCTAATGCCAGGCACAAAAGTCAGATCAAAGTGGATTAAAGACCTCAATATCAGACATGAATCCATAAGGTACATAGAGGAAAATATGGGCAGAACTCTCCACAACATTGAAGCTAAAAACATCTTTAAGAATGAAACAGCACTGACCATGCAAGTGGAAGCAAACATATCAAACTAAGAAGCTTCTGCACTTCAAAAGAAACAGCGACCAAAATACAGAAAGAGCCTACAGAATGGGAAAGATTATTTACCCAATACCCATCTGATAAGGGATTAATATCCAGGATATAAAAGACACTAGTAGATTTGTACAAGAAAAAAACTTCCAACCTCATCAAAAATTGGGGAGAAGAAATGAGCAGAAGTTTCCTCAAAAAAGAAATACAAATGGCCAAAAGACACATAAAAAATGCTCCACATCGTTAGCCATTAGGGAGATGTAAATCAAAACAACAATGAGATATCACCGCACACCACAGAGACTGGCACACATTCAAAACAACAAAAGCAACCAGTGCTGATGTGGATGTGGGGGAAAAGGTACACTCTCTCACTATTGGTGAGAATGCCTACTAGTCCAGCCTTTCTGGAATACAATATGGACATCCTTCATAAACTAGAAATTGAGCTTCATATGACCCCACAACACCACTTCTGGGAATACATCCTGAGGATGCAAAAAAGCACAGTGGAAATGACATCTGTACCTATATGTTCATTGCAGAACTGTTCACAATAGCCAAAATCTAGAAACAACCCAAGTTCCCTAGAACAGATTACTGGTTTAAGAAACTTTGGTACTTCTACAAAATGGAACATATGCAGCTGTCAGGAGAGATGAAGTCATGAACTTTGCTTATAAATGTATAGACACGAAGAGTATCAGGCTGAGTGAAATGAGTCAGAAAGAGACATACACAGAAGGACTGCACTCATTTGTGGAGTATAAAACAACATAACATGAGGCTGACACATAAGGATAGTAGATACACAGGACAGATAGATTGCTCCATAGCTGGAAGCCTGCCTCAAGAACAAAGGGAGAAAAGCAGCTGGAATAGAGAAGGGATCACTAAGGAAAAGATGGCTGGAAGAATCAGTCGGAATGGGAGATGTGAGTAGAAAGTAGATAAAGGACCAAACATGATAACCTCTCAGTGTCTGTATTGCAAACCATAATGCCCAAAAGTAGAGAGAAATTCAAACTATGTGTTTTTAAATTTATACAAGTAAAATAAGATATACTATTTAAAAAATTTTAAATTACTGAGATAAATAGTTACAAAGTGTCCATAAGTGGGTATGTCTTACAATGTTCCTACACTCTCCTTTATTAGCGTACATTTCCCACCACCAATGTTCCCAGATTCCCTCCTGCCATCCTCCATCCCCAGTCTGACTCTATGGCAGGAACTTTTCTTCTCTCTCTCTCTCTCTCTCTCTCTCTCTCTCTCTCTCTCTCTCTCTCTCTCTCTCTTCTTTTGAATATTATAATTTGTGATACCGGTTCCATAAGGTCATCATGTCTATCCCCTTACCTACTTTCAGCACTTAGGTCTTGTCCATAATGATCATTTCCAATCATCACTGTCATGGTAAGAGAAGGTAGTATATACTATTCTATACATTATTTTTATTAGATATTTTATAATATCTAATAAAACTGACTTTTTGTGGAATTTCACAAGTGAGTTTAACATTCTCTAATGTATGCGGGTATTACTGCCTTCACAATAAATAAAAAAAATTAATCTATCTTATGTGGCGACGGTTGAGTAGTGGAGGTAGTGGAACGAACAGGGTGAGAGACTGTCTGAGTTCATCATGTCGACCAAGACCATCCATGGTAACTCACAGTTCCAGAAGGCAGAACCTAAACGTTGGACATGGGAGTCTCCCGGTGGACGATTCCACAATGAAATAGACCACATCATATTCAATCGACGGTTTTGCCTGACCGATGTCCCTGCTGTCCCAAGATTTCTAACGGGATCAGACCACCGTCTCCTTCGTGCAAAATTCTACTTCACAGAGCGGGGAGAAAGGGCTGCAAAGTTCAAAAAGAGAACTCCCAGAATGACCACCAACTGGGAACTCTTTGGCACTATTGCAGCAACATGGGAAGATGCCATTGTTGACAACATTGACGAGGAATACGATCGGCTGGTTCAGCACCTCCATGAATGTGCGAGGAACGCCAAGAGAGAGATAGCCACAAAAAATCGCCTATCTTCGAAAACTCTTGAGCTAATTTGCCAGCGTGGTTTGGCACATGCCTCGGGCAACCGCAAGCTAACGTCCGAGCTCCCAAAGCAGTGCAGAGATGCGATCAAGGAAGACCTCAAAGAGAGAAGAGCAGAAGTACTGGTAGATGCGGCAGAAGCTGGGAAAAGTATTCGTTATGCCCGCCTGTCCTTCGCCAACTACAAGACCAAGATTACTGCCCTCCGACGTCCTGATGGATCCATCCCATCCTCCAGAATGACAATGGAGAAGATTATCCATGACTTCTACTCAAATCTCTTCGATAGCCATGTCCACTTGCCGACATACCAAATTCCACAGGATGGATATGTCGTTCCCAATGTTCTCCCTTCCGAAATCCGACACGCCATTTCTTCAGTAAAGAAACAAACAGCACCCGGCCCAGACAAGGTCAGACCAGAACACCTGAAGAACCTGCCATCAGTACTCATCAATACACTGGCTCGGCTCTTCACTCGCTACCTGTCTGAATGCAAGGTTCTGTCCCAATGGAAAACCAGCAGGACCGTACTACTTTTCAAGAAGGGAGACATCCATGACATTGGCAACTATCGCCCGACCTGCCTATTGTCTGTCATCTACAAGTTGTTCACTCGTGTCATCCTAAATAGGATTGGCAGAACACTAGATGAAGAACAACCATGCGAGCAAGCTGGGTTCTGCAAAGGATTCAGCACCATCTACCATATCCACAGGATAACCAAACTCATTGAGGTTTCTCAGGAGTTCAAGATGCCGCTCTGTTTAACGTTCATTGATTTAAAGAAGGCCTTTGATTCTGTTGAGACAGAAGCGGTCATTGAAGCCCTAGCCAATCAGGGCATTCAAGCCCAATACATCAAGCTCCTCCTTGAGCTGTATTGCGGATTCACTACCAGGATCTCACCATTCTACAAAGAAATGATCGTTGATGTCAAAAGAGGGGTGTGGCAGGGTGATACCATTTCACCGAAACTTTTCAGTGCCACCCTCGAGAACATCATGAGACGACTGGAATGGGAAGGAATGGGAGTGAAGATAGATGGTCGGCAACTACACCACCTCCGCTTTGCTGATGACATTGTTTTAATAACACCAAACATCAGCCAAGCAGCACAAATGCTGGCCGACTTTGACCGTGAGTGTGGAAAGGTAGGACTACAGCTGAATCTTACGAAGACAATGTTTATGAGAAACAGCCTCGTTCCTGATGCCCCATTCGCTCTCAACGGAACGACCATCTCCGAATGCAACAGCTATGTGTACCTAGGTTGAGAAGTCAACATGACAAATGACCTGGCACCCGAGATGCGCAGGAGGAAGAGAGTGGCTTGGAACGCCTTCAAGAACATCGAAGAAATAGCTAAGAGGACGAAGAACCTCCGGCTCCGGGCACATCTCTTTGATTCCACTGTTCTTCCTGCATTAACATATGCCTCAGAGACCTCGGCCCTAGGCATACAGGATGAGAATGCTATTCAGGTCTCCCAAAGAAGAATAGAAAGAGCTATGCTTGGAATATCACGTTTCACTCAAATGAAAGAAAAAATCCGGAGTTCAGACATCCGTCAACGATCAAGAATCAGGGATGCTGTCTCATTTGCAAAGGTGTCAAAAATCAGATAGGCTGGTCACGTAATGAGATTTAAAGACGACCGTTGGACTAGAGCTGTTACTGACTGGATTCCATGGGATGTCAAAAGACCACGTGGCTGCCCACCTACCAGATGGTCAGACTTCTTCGTGAAGATCACGAACGATCGGTTTGAGGCTCTTCATGATCCCAGAGCGAACAGATGTCATTGAGCTACACTAGCATGCGACAGGGACAAATGGAGACGTTACTGGCGCCCGCTCGAGCAAATCGACGACTAATGGGAAGTTATGTGATTAATCTATCTTATATATGGGATATATTGCAACAACATAAGAGGACAAATGGCAAAAAAAATTCAGAACTGGGGGTTTTTGTCTTTAGAATTGAGTTTAAATTGGAAGAGCAAATGGGTTGGGGTGACCCTAAGACACTGGTGGAGATAGGAGGGAATTTGAGTGTTGGGTGTGGTATTAGAATGATGTGGGCATGAGAAAAATAATTAGCAGTATTGAGTATCTGATAACAATACAAATGGTCAAGAAAAAAACACTAAAAAAGTGAATTTTAATAATTTCATGGTGAGAGACAAATATGTATTTCTCTAGACTCATTATATGTGTATAGTCTTTATATATATACATATATATATTTATATATATATCACGATCATGATCACGATCATCCTATTGTTTGTTGATTGCCTCGAGCAGGCACCAGTAATGTCTCCTTTGCCCTAGCCCTGAGATTTTAAAAAGTGCCATATTCAAGACTCTTTCAGGATTAGGAGAAAGAGACCCATCATTGTTACTGCTATTTGGCATATTGGGTATGCCACGGGGAGTTTGCCAGACTCTGCCTTGTGGGCAGCTTACATTCGGTAGCCTGCCAGGTTGTCCAAAGTAAGAATGAGATGTTGCACAGCTGCGAATGCGGCCACATGCTTCCGGGAGCTGGAATATTATTATATATATTATTATATATAATATATAATATTATTATATATAACTAATAATTTTATATATATAGTTTTTAAAGACTCTGTTAGTACTCAGAAGGTTTCCTTCTTTTTCAGTGATAAGAAGCAGCTTGACTAATGTGAAGGACACAATGGATCCAGTTTGCTAACTGAGCATGAATTGGAACTCTTCTACTCTCTTAATCCCACCTAGGTAGGGTTTCTGTCACTGTCACTGTCCTCCTGTTGTTCATTGATTTGCTTGAGCAGACCCAGTAACATCTCCAATTTGACACTTCTTACTGTGTTTGGCATCTCAAATATGTCACTGGTAGCTTTCCAGGCTTTGCCGTGTGGGCGAGATACTCTTGGTAGGTTGCCGGCTTTCTGAGAGGGGCATAGGAATCCAACCTGAGTCAGCTGGGTAAGCCACATGCAAGGCAAATGCCCTACTGGCTCTGCTATTGCTCCAGACCAGGGTTTCTGTAGAGTGCTAAATAATGTGGAGGATATTTAAAAAAAGGACAAATGAGAAAACTCAGTATTAAATAGTTTTTTAAAACGAACACACATCTTTATTCATTTTTCATTTTCTAATTTAGTTATGAGTGACCACTTTATTCTTTAAAGTTTTACGTTGAATCCTGAGAGTTACCAAATCTTGAATAAGGAGACTTGCTTCACCTCCACTCCTTTGAATTAAAACTGGACAGTACCTGCTGCCCATCCTCTCTTCTTAAATAGTAAGCAGTTGTTTTTCATAAAACATGGTATTTCATAACACCAAGATAAGAGCCAAAGTCATCATTCTTCCATTGAATATACACTGAACAGTGCCAGAGAGCCATAATACCATGCCTCAGTGTGCTCATGGCCTTTATCATGTGCCTAGTGGAATAACCTGTCTGTGCAACCTGTTTTTGAATTCCATAGAATTATTTTAAATGATGATGACATAAACTCTTGGGGAAAAAAATCATCAAAATGGCAGATTGAATAACTTATTAAACTTGTAGTGGTACCAAATATAATAATTTATCCTTTAAAATAATAATTCATCACCTACTTACAAACATAAAATGGATGAATACCAACTGTGTTTCAGTTTCCTCATAAAACTGCTGTGAGGATTAAACAAGATAATAGAAATAAAGAATTGAATGTGTCTGGCATGCAGCAAATGCTCAGTAAATATTAGTAATGCCTTAATAATTATTAGTTATATTCAAGGATCACTTCATTTTGGTCAATAACTTTTCATCAAATATTAATGACCTTCAGCAGTACCTGGTGGCTTTAAAAAGTGCAATTGAATGGCTGTAGGCTGACTAACATGGAAATGACAGGAAAATATATTCATACCACTCAGATGTGAAAGTCAAGCCCTCTCATGGGGTCTTTCAGGGGACTCCTGCCCTGAGGGCAGGGAATCAGCTTGAATGTCCTTCACTCCCAGTGGGAGAACCAGTTCTAGGACACACTGGCCTGTCATCCCTTTCAGAGGAGCCACAGCAGGAGGTTTTATTTGGGCTTAATGAATAGCCTTTGGGGAATTTCATATACACAATCACTAATGTTTTGCATATTAGTAGGGTAAATCCATCCCCTTCTTAAACTTGTGTTTCCATTCCTCTATCTCACAGAACACAAGGTGAAGAATGGAGGGGCACTTTCCGGAGTGCAGAGGGTCAAAGAGATATTCAGAATACAGATTGGATTAAAGGCTCATGGTAGTCACACTGTTTGATTGGATCAAAGAACAGGAAGAGGGATACATATAAGCATTTGACTACATCCTGATTTAAATGCATTTATATATTTATATTTCAGGAAAAAATTCAGAAGTGTCCTTATTTTCTGATGTATATTCACTTTATTTTAGAGCAATTTACGTGATCATGATAAACCCCTACCTTTTGTGCACCATGAGTATTTTTTCCTGAAATACCATTCTAGGCTTTGAAATTTATTTGCTAAAATGTCTGTATATAGTCTCTTATGACATTTAAAATTCCATTTACTGCCATTGTTAGATCTTCTCAAGACTCATACTGCATATTTTGCATTCTTTAACTCTAAAGTTGGGAGCTTTTCTATTTCCACCCATAAAACTATGTTTTATTTCTTATACCTACTTCTCAATTTTCTTTATTATATTTCCTATTATTATTCTGTCTTCCCTATTTTTTTTTATTTTTGGGTCACAGCCGACAATGCACAGGGGTTAATCCTGGATTATGCACTGAGGGTCAGCCATGTGCAAGTAAATACCCGACCCTCTCTCTGTGCTATTGTGCCAGTCCCCTGTCCTCTTTATCTGTGTGTGTGTGTGCGTGCACACACGTATGTGTGTGTGTTTATGTATGAGTTTGAAGCACGGATTGGTGTGCATAAAATAGTATTTGCTTTGTTCTCATTTTTTGAGTTAGTTTTTAAGCGGGAAATCATTTTACTTATGAAATGCTTCACCTTGACTGTTATAAAGACTTGAATGCTATGAATTTTCCTCTGGTCACTACTTACTCTTCAAGAACATACTGGGTTCATGCCACATTTTATAAGCTGGAGTATTTTCATTACTATTCTTTTCCCCAAAAATTGGAAATTAAAATTTGCATTCCCCATTTATTAAACAGTTAGATAACAGAAACTTTTTAAGTATTCCTTGTGGAAAGTCTTTTTATTTCTGGTTCCATTGCTGTTACTAATTAGTAGTATTATTTTAATACTGTCAGAGCTTTATGCTTGTTTGTAAGTTATGAAAATTGCTGATGCTTACCTAAATTGGTTTATGATCAATTTTTGTGAATGTGACACAGATACTTATGAAAAACAAGATTCCCTGTTATATGTTTATTATTCTATACTTATGCATTCTAAGTCAATCTTATTTATTCCCTTTTATATTCTGTGTTTTGTTTTTGCCTAATTTTCGCAGTCATAATATCCCATCATTATACTTATTTTAATATCTTCTATGTATTTTTAAACATTATCTATACACATATTCTATTTACAGGAATGGAAAAATGTGCCACTCTGGATCAAGAAGCTCTATCCTTAGGAAGAGGCTACCTTAATCTCAGTGTGAAGAAATCCAATTTCTAGTTCTGGTAGGAAAGTCATCCCCCAGATTCAGTGTTAACTGAGTCTCCAACCATTTCTATCTTGATCAAGAACTGTTAACCCATGACACATACACCAGAAGTGAGAGTAAGAACCTCTACAATTATCTACAAAACTATTCAACTCATCATAGTAATTTACCAAAGGTTCTAACTCCTTTATCATCACGCAAGAAACTTTTCCTTAACGTGCATCAGTCTGAAACTCCCATGACAGTTCAATAAATGGGTAGAAAGTGGTAGAAACCTGATTAAATCACATGAAGGGGTTGAGCTTACCAAGAGAGCCCAGCTATCATGCACCCTTGATTAATTATTTCATCTCTTCATTTTTGCAGCATACTATGACTACTCCGGGCATTATTGTCTCTACCTATCTGCTCCTATTTCTGTGAAATAGATTTTCATTTCATTTCAATAAACTCACTGTTTGTTCAGAGACACCTGGATCATTAAAAAGTTTCTTCATAATTCACCACCACTGAGTGGTCTTGTTTCAATGTAACCCGAAGTTCAGGTTCCACTTTTACTCGATGGGCAAAGAATTGAGAGACAAGGCAATGGGACAGAAGGAATTTTATTCAGCAAAAAGCCAGCAGGTTGGAAAAGAGTAAACTCCATTCAAAGTAACCATCTTGTCTTCACAGTCACAGGAAGTGATTTTTATAGGAAAAGAGACTTAAGAAGTAGGTTTTACTGTGGGTTGCAGGTCTTTGGGTACCATAATTAACAATCAATTCTCTTGTAAGTTGGTGCGTGGAGGTATACTGCTTCTTTTCTGCAAACCTAAATAAAGTGTAAGGAGCTGGAGTGATAATACAATGGGCAGACCTCTTGTCTTCCATGAGGCTGACCTGAAATCCATCCCCAGAATCACATATGGGCCACTGATCCTCTCTCCTCCTATCCCATCCATCCCCTTCCCTCTCACCTTTTTCCCATCCCTTAATTTCCCTCTCCATGTCTTCTCTCATCTCCTCTCCTTCACTCTCCTCTCCTTTCCTTTTCCCTTTTCTCTCCTTTTTCTTTCCTTTTCCATTTCTTTTATATTTCCAGTTCTTTATTCTTGCCTTTCCCCCTTTGCTTCCCATCTCTTGCCTTCCCTTCTCTTCCCTTTCCCTTCCCGTCTTTCCTTCCCTTTCCCTTTCCATCTTCACTTCTCTTCCCTTTCCTCACATTTTCTTTTCTGCCTTGCCATGTCCACCTACACCACTTTTACTTATCTTTGTTTTGTTTGTCCCCATTTTATTTCCATTTTTCATTCTAAGTTTGAATTCAGCTCTCAGTTTAAGGGAGGCTAATTTAACCAACACTATCTATTAGCAAGAGGTGGAGCTATAGCGCAGAGGGTAGGGCGTTTGCTTTGCATGCAGCTGACCCGGGTTCAATTCCTCTTTCTCTCAGAGAGCCTGGCGAGCTACCGAGAGTATCCTGCCAGCAAGGCAGAGCCTGGCAAGCTCCCCGGAACATATTCGATATGCCAAAAACAGTAACAAGTCTCACAATGGAGATACTACTGGTGCCCGCTCGAGCAAATCGATGAACGGGAGGACAGTTCTACAGCTCTTTATCATCAAATTTCTCCTTATTTTTGAAAATCTCTTACGCAGATCACATTCATACAATATTGGTTTTTTGTTTTGTTTTGTTTTTTGTTTGTGAGCCATACCCAGCACTGCTCAGGGGTTATTCCTGGCTCAACACTCAGAAATTACTTCTGGTGATGCTCAGTGGACCATATCAGATGCCAGGTATCAAATCTGAGTCAGCTAAATACAAAGCAAGTATCGTACCCACTATACTATCACCTCGGTCCGTTATTTTTGTGTATGTTTACTTTCATTTACATATTTTATGATTATTAATTATATATATTAATTTACTTTATCAGAAAATACATCGAGTTGGAATTTTAATTTTTGATCAAGTGCATCTGAAATGTTATGATTATCTTTAAAGGCAGATTTAACCAATTTAACTTTATTGGTATGATAATCATACATGGGCTTAGTACTTAATTTTAGATAGTTCTTTCAAATAGTCTCCTTTAACAAATTTACTTACTAATAATTATGATAGTTATGATTTTTTATTGACTTCACATTAATTTCAATTTTAAGCAGTTTATTTTCATCCTATTTCCCAATTATGTGGATGTTTTAAAATAGGCTATTTATATAAATTCTATATTCGCACACCTATACTGTATCTCTTATTTGCTTTAGTCAAAACGTATAGTTAGATATAGACATTGCACACTGCCAAGATTTTAATTTTAGCTTCTTTAGTCAAATCTTGATTGACTCCAGTCTTGAAGTTGAATTCTAAATAAGTTCAAATTAAAAATATTTCCTTACATTTTGGAAATTAAAATATATTTCTTTCTTAATTGTGTGACATTGAATCAAATATAAAATATTTGACTCATTTTCTACCTAGAGGGACTGGGAATTTTGAGGCATTGCTCACTGTCTTTATTGTTGACTATTGCTATAAAGAAGCTGTGACCATCCTTACTTCTTCCCACACTCCCTTTTATAAGTTAGTTGATTGATTCTCGAATTGCTTATTTCTTTTAAGTTCCCATTCGGGATCTTTGTAATGACATATCTCATACATCCTTTTTCTCTTTAATTAAAGTAACATTAATTTATTACATTGTATAGGATTCAGGCTTATAGTTTCTTCTTACAGCAACTGTTACATTACCTCAGTGAGAGTGATAGCCACTATCATTGTCTGGATCATCTAACAAATCTCTTCCAAGTTCCAAGCACTGCCTGTATCTTCTTACTAGATGCTTTTCATCAAGTAATAACCGTTATATCCATAACTAGCAAATGGAATGAGTGAAGCCAGGAGAACTTGAGGTAAGCTGAAGAGGGAATAGCAATGCTAGAAGACTGCCAGGCAATAAGATCCATGCCAGGCATCCAATCTAATTCATGATAATCAGAAAATTTCACCAGAGTTTGATGCCCACATGCAAGATCTTTGTTTCAAATAGAGGGAACTTTGGTGAGCCTTCAGTGACTGCTGAGTGAACTCTAGCTCATTATACAATCATTATAATCCTTTAACATATCAAAATTCACACCCACCTATGAAAGATCACACCAGCAGAACTATGACGATTTCCTGTTGCCATGGCTACTCCCAGAAGTGGCCAAATATGGTCAGAGCCTTAGAGCGCACCCATGTGCTGGAGATAGAGGGGCAATATATGGCTGGCATAAATTCGCCAAGCATAAAAAGAAGGGAAACAAAGATAGTAGCACACATCACCTCACAATGTTTCCCTTTCTCTTCTCAGGTGATCCATACATTCCCTGGGATGTTTTCCTTTCTTCTTAAATAAATTCTATATTTGTTTCCTTTTTTTAAATCAAAGTTTGTTTGCTGTTGATCCCGTGTGTGTTCCTTAATAAAACAATTGGGGAAAATGCAAGAATCAGGAAGGTGGGACATCTGTGTATCTTAGTCCCCTTACTCTTTCAACCACTGTACTTTTGTAAAAGATTACAGTTTCTGGTTGTGTTCTGTTTATTTGTTTTGTTATATCCAATAATCACTTATCACTTAACTTCCCGTTAGTCGTCAATTTGCTCCAGCGGGCGCCAGTAACGTCTCCATTTTTCCGTTACGTGCTAGTGTAGCCCAATGGCATCTGTTCGCTCTGGGAACATGAAGAGCCTCAAACCTATCGTTCATGATCTTGACGAAGAAGTCTGACCATCTGGTAGGTGGGTGGCCACGCGGTCTTTTGACATCCTGTGGAATCCAGTCGGTAACAGCTCTAGTCCAGCGGTCCTCTTTAAATCTCATTACGTGATCAGCCCATCTGATTTTCTACACCTTGGCAAATGAGACAGCGTCCCTGATTCTTGATCGTCGACGGATGTCAGAACTCCGGATTCTTTCTCTCATTTGAGTGAAACGTGATATTCCAAGCATAGCTCTTTCTATTCTTCTTTGGGAGACCTGAATAGCGTTCTCATCTTGTTTGCGTAGGGCCCAGGTCTCTGAGGCATATGTTAATGCAGGAAGAACAGTGGAATCAAAGAGAGGTGCCCGGAGCCGGAGGTTCTTCGTCCTCTTAGCTATTTCTTCGACGTTCTTGAAGGCGTTCCAAGCCGCTCTCTTCCTCCTGCGCAGCTCGGGTGCCAGATCATTTGTCATGTTGACTTCTCGACCTAGGTACACATAGCTGTTGCATTCGGAGATGGTCGTTCCGTTGAGAGCGAATGGGGCATCAGGAACGAGGCTGTTTCTCATAAACATTGTCTTCGTAAGATTCAGCTGTAGTCCTACCTTTCCACACTCATGGTCAAAGTCGGCCAGCATTTGTGCTGCTTGGCTGATGTTTGGTGTTATTAAAACAATGTCATCAGCAAAGCGGAGGTGGTGTAGTTGCCGACCATCTATCTTCACTCCCATTCCTTCCCATTCCAGTCATCACATGATGTTCTCGAGGGTGGCACTGAAAAGTTTCGGTGAAATGGTATCACCCTGCCCCACCCCTCTTTTGACATCAACGATCATTTCTTTGTAGAATGGTGAGATCCTGGTAGTGAATCCGCAACACAGCTCATGGAGGATCGTGATGTATTGGGCTCGAATGCCCTGTTTGGCTAGGGCTTCAATGACCACTTCCTTCTCAACAGAATCAAAGGCCTTCTGTAATCAATGAACGTTAAACAGAGCGGCATCTTGAACTCCCGAGAAACCTCAATGAGCTTGGTTATCGTGTGGATATGGTCAATGGTGCTGAATTCTTTGAGGAACCCGGCTTGCTCACATGGTTGTCCTTCATCTAGTGTTCTGCCAATCCTATTTAGGATGACTCGAGTGAACAACTTGTAGATGTCAGACAATAGGCAGATCAGGCAATAGTTGCCAATGTCATGGATGTCTCCCTTCTTGAACAGTAGTACGGTCCTGCTGGTTTTCCATTGGGACAGAACCTTCCATTCAGACAGGTAGCGAGTGAAGAGCCGAGCCAGTGTATTGATGAGTACTGACAGCAGGTTCTTCAGGTGTTCAGGTCTGACCTTGTCTGGGCCGGGTGCTGTTTGTTTCTTTACCGATGAAATGGCGTGTCGGATTTCGGAAGGGAGAACATTGGTAACGACATATCCATCCCGTGGAATTTGGTATGTCGGCAAGTGGACATGGCTATCAAAGAGATTTGAGTAGAAGTCATGGATAATCTTCTCCATTGTCATTCTGGAGGATGGGATGGATCCATCAGGACTTCGGAGGCAATCATCTTGGTCTTGTAGTTGGAGAAGGACAGGCGGGCATTCCGAATACTTTTCCTGGCTTCTGCCGCATCTACCAGTACTTCTGCTCTTCTCTCTTTGAGGTCTTCCTTGATTGCATCTCTGCACTGCTTTGCGAGCTTGGACGTTAGCTTGCGGTTGTCTGAGGCATGCGCCAAACCACGCTGGCAAATTAGCTCAAGAGTTTTCGAAGATAGGCGATTTTTTGTGGCTATCTCTCTCTTGGCATTCCTCGCACATTCATGGAGGTGCTGAACCAGTCAATAGTATTCCTTGTCAATGTTGTCAACAATGGCATCTTCCCACGTTGCTGCAATAGTGCCAAAGAGCTCCCAGTTGTTGGTCGTTCTGGGAGTTCTCTTTTTGAACTTTGCAGCCCTTTCTCCCCGCTCTGTGAAGTAGAATTTTGTTTGAAGAAGACAGTGGTCTGATCCCGTTCAAAATTTTGGGACAACAGCGACATCGGTCAGGCAAAACCATCGATTGAATATGATGTGGTCTATTTCGATGTGGAATCGTCCACCGGGAGACTCCCATGTCCATCGTTTAGATTCTGCCTTCTGGAACTGTGAGTTACCATGGATGGTCTTGGTCGACATGATGAACTCAGACAGTCTCTCACCCTGTTCGTTCCATTTTAGGCCATGGGTCCCGATGTGAAGTTCTTCAGCTGATCTTCTCGGTCCTATCTTGGCATTAAAATCACACACAATGATCTTGTAGAAGGTGTGGTCTTCTTTATAGAACTTCTCCAGCTCCATGTAGAACTTCTCGATTTCTTTTTCATCATAATGAGATGTTGGTGCGTAGACAATGAAGATAGAAACTGCAGGCAGTGAGACATATCTATTCAAATGTAAACGTCCGATTCGGGTTGTTAGGCATTCAAATGAATCAATGCTCATGGCCAAGTTTGTGTTGACAAGGACACCGACGCCTCTGACACCTCTTTTAACGCATGTTCTGAGGAACAATTCTTCTCCAGTGTCGAAAACGGCATGGTGAGATTGGTGCCTTCTTGTCTCGGTCAGACCAATGATGTCGTACTTGATCATTCGCGCTTGTACCATCAGGTCCTCGATGGATGCATCTGATGCTAGTGTACGTCCATTGAAAGTACAGACGATCATTTTGTCTTCCTTCATTGTGTCAGCGTAGTTCGGCCTTGAGATTTTGTCGGCCTCTCCTTTCTCATCCTTCTCAGTGCTGCCATGTCGGTGAAGCCTTCAGGGTCAGGTGAATGAGACCAGTTGTAGTTACTGGTTTTGACATATCGAATACACAACGGATAGCTTGCCAGGCTCTTCCGTGTGGGCGGAATACTCTCGGTAGCTTGTCAGTCTTTCTGAGAGGGATAGAGGCTTTTGGGGCAACCTCTAATCACCTTTGTAGGTGTTACCATATTTGAATTCTATCAAATATGGTACAACGATTCCGGAAGATGGGTATTTCGTGTCTTATGATGGGTCCGGAAAGCGTCCTGGAGTGTGGCGACGGCTGGGTAGTGGAGGTAGGGGGGGATGCGTGCATTTATCAGATATCCAATAAATGAATGAAATTATATCATTGCCTTCCTCATCTGGCTCATTGTACTTTCCATGATTCCATCTAGATCCGTTCAAGTTGCAAATCAGTTTGTTTTTTGGTTCAATAGTATTCCACTGTCCCTACATGCCACATCTTTATCTACTGATTCATGATTGAGGACTTGTGTTGTTTTCCTGTCTGGGCTAATTTGCATGGCACTGCAATGAAAAGGGGTGTGTTTTATCTTTTTTGACACCATTTTCACATTCTGTGGATAAACATCCAAGTGAGATTATTGAATCATATGATAGTTTTAGTTTTTAATTTTTAAAGGAAAAATCCATACTGAATTCCAATCAATGAATGTCTCCATCCCGAATTAGGGTTCACTTTATATATATATGATGAAGGACTCATTATACATATATATGTATATATACACACTTCTTGAATATTTAATAAGTTTTGAATATTTCATAATAACCATTAATACTCATGTGAGGTGAATTCTCATTCTAATCTTGGTTTGCATTTTCTAAGAGTAAGTAATTTAGAACATCTTTTCATGTCCTTGTTGGCCATCTGCATGTCTTTTTGGTGAAATGCTCATTTAGATCCTCTGCCATTTTTTAATTGCTACATTTTTAAAAATCAGTTTTCCTTTGTGTATGTTTACAATACATATGGTGCTAAAAACACTAAAAAAAAAAGAAAATGAAACATCTAAAATCAAATGGAATTTTATCTGCAAGTCTATCAGAGAAATAAGGATTTCCCTATGACCAGAACTATAGAAATGAGACTTTACAAGTCCATAAATAAAAGAAAGGATAAAAAAGAAAAAAATTCAACCAGTTGAATAACCATCGCTGTGTAAATTCTTCTTTGCTACATGCTTAGTGATATTATCTTACATCAGTGTCATATGTGATTTTAGTTGCAGAAGGATATTTTGTATCAATGCTTATTTAGACTTAGCAATTCATATTATTGATTTCTTTGCTCACTGCTATTCCTAAAACTATTTCTTTCTCCAGAATTCATTTATTTTACTTGCTGAAATGTATGCTCTAGTAATTCTTTCAGACTTGAATTATGGAGGGTAAAAATACCAATATTCTTTAAAAAAAAAAAAAGGAAAAAAAAACCCTGAAAAATGTCTTTATTTTTTCCTAAAAAGTAAATAATAGTATAGAGCATATTTTTCTAAGAAATTTGGAGAAAGAGGCTTTTTTTGCATAGAGTCCTCTGTGAAATTCTGAGGTGATTCTAAGGTGCTTTATTTAATTTTCCTTTTGCATGTTTCACTTCTTTTATGAATTTTTTTTCTTGGGGGAAGAGGCACACCCAGCAGTGCTCAGCTCTTAACTTCTTCCTGTATCTTCACTCAGAATCACTCCTAGCAGGGTTTGGGAAACTATATGGGTGGTCAGGGATTAAATCAAGTTCAGTCACTGCAAGATAAATGCCTTATCTGCACTACTGCTCTAGTCCCTGAGGCAATTTTTTTAAAATATTTATTTTTAAATGATTAAAAAAACATTTATTTTGTGAAATCACTGTGAATTACAAAGTTTCTAAGATATTTGTGATTGCGCTTCAAACATGCAATGTTCCAGTAGTCATCACTTCACTACCCTCCACCAGTGCCCTTAATTTCCCTTCTGGCCCCCCACAGTCTGCTCTGTGGCAGGTGTATCTCCCCCTGGATTGTCCCAGTATCTCCTTCCCTAAATTATAGCCTTCTCCCTGCCCCAGTGGCAAGCTTCCTACCGAAGGCCAGTTCTTTTGGAGTTGTTTCATTGTTTGATTATTTATTTATTTATTTATTTTTATATTTTACAGTTTTAAATTGTCAGTATCTTACTTCTCTGTGATCTTTTATTTAGTATTTGGTGGATTCTTGACTTCCAGAAGCATACTTTTTTTTTCAGAGTTGAGACATTTTATTTTATCTGCTTGCCATACCATTTCAGATGATCCTTTCTAGATACTATAGGACATATGTCTATATTTAAGCACATCTGTTTTCATGCATTTGGGATTTTATATTCTAGGAGTAGCAAGAATTTCTCAATTTCTCTTACTGCCAAAAATGTGTTTAACATTTGGATAATTTTTAATTCAATTTTTATTCATTTTTTTCTAGAAAAATGGAAACTTTTTTTATAAATTTCTTCAAGAATTAAAATTTCAATGCTATTTTTTTAATTGAACTAAACAATTTCAGAATAACTCTGCCTTTTCCTCAGAGGACTAATATAGATTTTGCTTATTTGAATTATCTTGCCTGTTATTGTTACTGTGTTTTTGAGTCTATCATCTTCCATTTCCTTTAATTCCATTTTTTCACTATGTGTATATTTCCAGACTGGAGCAATAGTACAGTGGGTAGGGCATTTGCCTTGCATGCGGCTGACCTGGGTTCGATTCCTCCATCCCTCTCGGAGAGCCTGGCAAGCTACCAAAAGTATCCCGTCCATGTGGCAGAGCCTGGCAAGCTCCCCATGGTATATTTGATATGCCAAAAACAGTAACAACAAGTCTCACAATGGAGACATTACTGGTGCCCACTGGAGCCAATGGATGAACAATGGGAGGACAGTGCAATGCTACAGTGTATATTTCCATACATTAGATTGGCTTTGTGCTTTCCTTTGTTTGAGGATCTATTGTGAACTTTCTGATAAGGCAGATTCTATGGGCTATTGGTCAGATCATTTGACTGTAACTTCCACTGATGTCTAGGTAGAAAAAAAAAAAGGAGAGCTGGAATTGTTCTAGATGTGGAGTCATCTAATCACTTTGAGGTTTAACAGCTGCATAAATTCACTGTCTTTGTCATTGTCATTGCCCCAAGCGCTCAGACTCATTAGGGTTCCCAGGTTTAGGCATCACTGCTGTTTCACTCCTTGGACAAAGATTTGAGAGCAAGGAAACACGCAGAAGAAAAATCATACTACTGGATCAATCACTCAATTGCTGATAGCTGCTCCTGACAGCACAGGGTTAAAGTCACTTTAACTTATTTGTTTTTGAAGGGGTTTGGGGACTACATCCAGTGGTGTTCTGGGATTACTCCTGGCTTGTATGCTCAGGGGTCTCCTGATGAGCTCAGGGGACCCTATGGGGTGTGAATTTGAGCCCTGACAAGAGTGATGCCTGAACACACAGACAGGAGTAACCTGTGAGCATCAACTGGTGTGACCCCAAAACCAAAAAAAAAAATATGAAAGAGGGGCCATTATGGTTGTTAGCCAGAGCATTCAGCTGGCAAACTTTGGAATTCTTGCTGCTTATTTGTGACAGTGACACACAAAAGTAAAGATTTAGTAAATTATTCAGTTGGAAAAATATTTGCTCCTATTACTGCATTAATATCTCTAGAAACAAATACTCTAAAGCCTAGTTATTGCCGCCATTTTATCCTCACTACCTAATTCCCGCTCTGTTTTTCAGCTCACTATTACTTGAGTATCTACAATGATCCTTGACAATCTATTGCTTTGCTTTGTCTTCTTTCTTGCTAGAAACTTTATTTCTTCCTGGTGTTGTCCTGTCTTCCTCCTTTCCTCTAGGTCATTGTACCAACTAGGATAACCATCAGAGGCTCTTCAGAAACTCTACACTTTGTATTATAGGAATACCCCAAATGCACTTAAAATCTTAAATCACTTTCACTCTGTGTCTTCTTTTTCCACATCTCTGAAGTTCTACAACCTCTCTGACTAGTTACAGGAGATGTTTTCAGTCTTTACTTCTCTAGATTTCTTACTTCCTTTGAAAGAGAGCTAAATATTGGCTCTTCCAGCTGTTGTGAAGTGCAGGAGGGGAGGTATGAGACCATTCCCTCTCCTCACTGCAAACATCCTGTTTAAAGTCTCAGAACTGATCAACGTGCCACACATAGAAATCAGTATGATCTGCCCCCAACCCCAGTCAACTCATCTCGCTAATAAATCAGAGAAACCCGCCATTTACCGGCTGTTTCCACTGCTCCCAGGGTCTCTGTGATATAATAGGGCATAATTCACTTCTCACAACACTTAATACTGCATTTCCGCCATTTACAATCTGATAATATTCAAATACTATTGCCGTATTATGCAGCACACAATTGCAGATGCGATTCCATAACAGCCTCACACTTTGGCATGCATTATGTAAGTTGGTATAAAATTGCCTGTCTTAAAACTCTTCTTCAATTGCAACCCAATATCATCGTTTCACACACAGAGCTTCGGGAACATTAAAAATTTAGCTTCTTCCCTATTTTAGCAGGTTCTGTAAAAGGGAGCAAAATAGGGAAACAGATGTTGCCTCTTCTGAGTCCCCAGGAGGCTTGGGCAGAGTAGTGAGACCCTAAAATGGAGACAAAGGAAAGATACAAAAGATACATTTATTCAGGTTAAGAGAGAGAGAGAGCAGAGAGGGAGAGAAAAGAGAGAGACAGAGAGAGAAAGAGAAAAAGAGAGAGAAAGAGGGAGAGAGAGGGAGAGAAAGAAGGAGAGAGAGGGAGAGGGAGAGAGAGAAAGAGAAAGAGAGAGAGACAGTGCCTTTACTCCCTTCTTTATAAAAGTAGGAATGCTCTGTATTCACTGGAGAATGCAGTTTTGTGCTGAAGGGATTTTCCAGGAAGTTATTACCTTAAGGAATTGAACATCCCAATCTTACAATTATTAACCAATTCCCCACATAGTTTTGCGGAAATTAACATGATCAGTTTATTTATATTAGTAATGGTACATATGAGTAGCTCAGAGACTGCAGTGTCAAAAAGCATCCCTCCCATTTCACCAATCCACTCTGTTGCCAAATCCTTTAATGGGGAAAAAAATAATCATCTATTCCACCCCAGCGTACACTGATAAGCACGAATACACCCTCAGGAAAGGTGGTGAAGGGTTCTTAGCGATCTTTCGTGGTGAAAACAGATGCAAAATCTTTCTCAGTTCCAAGTTTTGCCAAGTGTTGATAAAATGAGGATACAAACCAAGATTTCTACTTGGTTGGAAAGAGAGTTTGGATGGTAGAAAGTTAGGTGAAAAAAGTAGCTTTTCTGACACAAAGCAACATACAGTAACAATAAAATAATATTTAATATCCAATATCTAATCTTGGCTAGAATTCTGAATGATGAGAGACAGAATATGAAATCTATAGTCCTGCATTTAAAGGAATTGCCAGACCCATTCTGACTTTTGGACCTGACTTTTTTTTTATTGGTAAGTGAAGGTGTGTGACACAGGTCTGTCTAATTCTGGTACACCAAGAGGCTGAGAAGCAGAGCAGAATATATTATACACTTTAATGTCTTTGGGCTTAGATCAATGAGAACTTAAAAAGGAAAATTGTGAGGGTAACATAGGGAGATAACACATATAGACAGATGGTTTGCCAATTAGTCATCAGGATTTTTTTTCTTCCTCCCACCCCCACCCCAATCCTTGCTGTCCTTTGCCTTTGAAGATGAATGTGCTAATGCAGCCCACTCTCTCTGTGTGGGTGTGGTGGAGAAGATGAAAGAAACCTACAGGACACATTTCCTTTTCCTGCCTGGACTTAGTGAGGGAGGACCTGTCTCTTCTGCACCCACTTTGATTTATGTTTCTGGGTATTTGGAGACAGTTAATCCTTAGTGACAGCATCTGACCACTTCCAGAAAACTTCAGAGAGAAATATATCCAACTACCATTTCTGGGAGGAGGTATTTCTCTGACAGTTCGGGAATGATTATGTTTATGGGATACAGCTGTGAGGGAGATGCAGAAAGATACAGAGATGCTGCCGCATTCTGATGTTTTCTCTGAAGACCAAGAGAGAAGAGGGGAATTGAACGGTTGGAAGTTTAACCAAACAGAAAACACAAGACAAATATAAAAGTCAGAGCTAAGTGCAGTGAAAGATTTATTTTTAATTCATTGTCTCTTGTTTTACCTAAAATTGCTGAATGATATTCTCTACAAGGGTTTTATATTTAAATACTTGTGTATTTCTGGTCCTCGGCTTACTTATATATGTGCAATAGCAAAGTTGATTCACTGTTTTGTGAGATTTGAGCTTTCATATTGAAATGGCTCCGACCTTCCATTTTAATCTGCACTTAAATTGCAAGTCAGATTTAATAGATTGCTTCCAGAATTCATCAGTCAAAGTGCTCATGGTATAAAGAGACTGGCCTGGATGACCTCAGGACCAGGAGCCCCACATAGCCACATTAACATTCCCTTGACTAGTTCTGAACTGTAAAAGACCATCATTGCCCTCGGGATCTCGTGTGAATGATCTGTAAATTAGGGAAGAAAGAGGACCGTGGATTTATACTCTGAGGTTCTTCCTAGTAAGGGTGTTTTTATATTTACTTTTAACATTATCTAAGTAAAACTAGTTAGATAGCTTGAAAGAGAGAGGGAAGAGATTTGACAGATGGTGGAAAGAAGCTCTAAGCAATGAGGATGCTGAGGGTTAGGTAAATCAACAAAGTTTAGAGCGAAATCCTGGTGTGATGGTGAACCAGGTAAAAGATGGTTGAGTATTGGCAATGTTGAACATATGCGGTGACCATATGTTTTGCATGTGGGAGGTCCAGGTTCGATCTTAGCTCTGCATGACCCCCAAGCATCACAGCAGAGCACCCACTAAATTGCCCAAATATATCCTCTAGAAACTCACTAATTTCCAGACAGGAGAAATTTTTTAAACTTTTTAAAAGCATTTTTAGTAAAATTGAAATTTTCTTTGGGGCCGGAGCAATAGTACAACCAGGAGGGCATTTGGCTTGCACGTGGCTGACACAGGGTTCAATTCCTGGCATCACATATGGTCTCCCTGTGCACCGCCAGGACTAGTTCCTGAATGCAGATCCTGAGCATCACCAGGTGTGACTGGAAAAGCCAAAATAAATAAACAAATGAAATTAAAAATAAAATCATTGAAAACAGATTAAAAAAATCAATATATCTTAAATAAAAACTCTTAATTTTCACATAAAGAAATATCAAAACATGTGGTTTATATTCAAGATTTTCCTGTTAAATTTTGTAAAAACAAAGCAAAACAACAACCCCAAAACTATGCTGGGTGGACCTTTTTGAAAAATGTAGCGAGTAGCATTAAGTGAGATAGTTCAATAGGCAGGAGCATATGCTTTTCAAGTCAGAGGTCTGGATATTACTTGAGCCATGCCTGGTCCTCTGAGGCCAACAAGAGAAGCAACCATGGAACAGTGAGTTGGGATTTTATGCCCCCTCCCCCCAAACCCTCCAGGTTTCACAAAAAGACATCAATAACAAAATGTACTTAGAAATACTTAATTGAATTTGTAGAAGGCATAAGAAAATAATAACTATTTCTTCTTGAATTCATTGGCATCATATACCTAATTTGAAATTTCTTAAACACTACTTTATAATTTTAGTAATTCATATTTTCAACTTCTTCAATATTGGAAAAATTGTACAGTAAAATGATACAAAAAAACCTCTCAACATAGAAGAAACTAAGAATTGCAGACAAATCAATACAGGTGAAGAAGTATAGAGTCAATAAGGGTTTTGCTAGCTCTAAGGACAGATTCAAATGAAGAGTTGAACAATTATTTGCTATATCTAATAAAAATTAATGACAGTATTTCCATTCTCCCTACATTTACCAATTCACTCAATAAATAAGTAGCTGTTAGGGTAATACATAGGGTGCTAAGAATTTATCAGTGAAGAAGATACAACCATGAATTGACCCCTATCCTCAAGTACCATATAATTGAACAGAGAACAGTCAGTGAGCAAGTAATTTCAAGTATGATGTGAGTTATAAAAGGGTAAAGGGGGAAAACTAACTTAATCACAAAGACAGAGAAGGACCTTAAAGAATGTCCTTTAACCTAAAAACTTATAAATGCATAGAAGTCAGCCAAGCATTGGTCATTAATCCGTAGCTGTCTAGTACTACCTCACTTAGGTCTAGCTAGAAGGGGTGGCTAAGCTAAAATATTGAAAATGGTGAATGAATGTACACCGTTGCCCTAAAAATGGACAAATCACAAAGCACAGCTTGAAAATATAATCAACAGAAAGTGCAAATAGAAAAATATCTGTATATAAACTTTAATATGTAGCTTCACATAGTAATAGACTCTAGAGTAATGAATTATTTTGTTTTCTGTTTTCATTATATTCTGTGGTACTTAGTGTTTACCCCTGCCTCTGTGTTCAGGAATTACTTCAGGTGAGCTCCAGTGTTGTGGATCAAACCCCAGTCAGCTTCATGCCAGACAAGACCCTACCTGCTGTGCTGTACTCACTTCTATTTTTGCATTGAATTTATATTGGATATTCTCTACATATTACTTTTATTTTTATATAAAAGCATTTATGTTGAATGAGCTATCATACATTTATGTATATATGCATACAAAACAGTTCATAGTTTGAAAAATAATTTAATTGGTATTCCCCAAGGTGCTAGGTAGAATCCCTTGATATTGCTGGTTGTTAAAGTGATTAATATATTTTCCATGGTTGCTTTATAGAAGTTGAATTATGAATGTGAGATATAATTTTATACATCTAATATCACAAATCACTAAACCATCTACAATCTAAAGAAAACCACAGAAAGTTAAGGTTAAAACTTCTCTGGTATTTATTAAAAGTTAGAACCATAGACCTGCCTCAGTATATTTTGTCTCCTGCCTTATGACTGGCCTCCACAAAGATGCTAACTTGCCAAAAATTTCAGGTACATGACTGGGTTTGTTTGGCTGAAAACTCCAGTCCTTCTCAGTGTTAGGATGGGCAACCTCCCCCCACCTCCCTGTGCTTCAAGGAGCCCCTGCAGACACACTCACACCCCAATGCTACTGCCATGTAAACGCATCTAGAGGCCGTGTTCCAGAGATTCATAAATAAACTTCAAAAGAGATCAACTAAGCAGCAAAATTTCCTTGGATACCCAGTCCTTGCCGAAACCTCCCAGGCGATCACTGCATGTGGATGGGCCAAATTCCTGCCTAATAAGCCCTAGCAGCCACACTTACACCCTAACAGCTGTTGCCATGTCATAGGCTGGACTGCCTACTTAAACATCTTGGATTTTCTATAGTGTGTAGCCTCCACATCTCTAAACTCTACAATACTAACATGCAAGGGGGAAAACACCAGATTGAGTGGGAATGTAACACAGAAGTCAACCAACATAGAAGTCAACTAATCTTTAACAAAAGCATAAACACAGGAAGCTTAACTTGTAACAAGAGCGTAGTAAGCCCACAGACAAGGACTTAATGTTCCCAAGGAGAGATAAAACAGTTTTTTTACAAATTTTCTTTTTCTAATATGTATTTTGCTCATTCCATTAGCAATTTAGTGGAAACAAGCAATATAAATGAATTATTGTGGACCTATTTCCTTGCAGGCTTGAGGTCTGGTTGAAAAAAAGAGAGATGATGATGGAGGGGGGTGACAGTGATGGTGAGACTGGTGTAATAAATATCGAATGCTGTAATAAATTATCATGAATAACTTGGTAAACCACATTTTTTAAAAAAGTGGAAATTAATGTTATCTCAATATTTTTAATTTACTCAGAATATGAAAATCACTGCTCATAATGATGAGCAATTATTCAGTATTCTTGTGAGAAGAGTTCCTGGAGTTCTAAGAACATCTCTAGTGAAAATAGGAGCTTATAAGAAGAGGAGGCCGAATCTTATTTATTTGTTGAATGTCTACATAGTAGACAAATTTCCATCCAAGAGGTAGAAAAGCAAACTGAAGAGAGAAAGTAGGTGGAGAAAACGGACCACCTTAAATTAAGTTGGCTTAAGAGTGATGTCTTTAGAGAAACTGAATACTGCAGAAAATGAAGGGAGGTGATGATGATTCACCTTGTCTGAGTTGCTTTATGAGTGAATGTTCCCAACTGCAAAAAACAAGAGAGAACTTATGGTGACTTACTGAGATTCTTGTTGAGCAGGCCGGGTGTACCAAGCCCATTCATTGCATAGGCAAGTTACTTTGCAGGAGTATTAGCAGCATATGTTCACCTGCCAAACATCATCATCTGATCAGTCAAGGATCAGCGAAAATTAACAAACATTAGTAGGTTAATATCACATCAGTTCAAGAAATCATACCTGCAAGATAAGGAATATTTTCCCCACTTCTATTCCTTGTTCCACTCTTAACTCTGCAAGGGTTAGACCTTATAAGAAGGACTCTCTTGCTGGACAGGTACCAACAAATCTCTGAGTCAACAATGGCAGGGAAAAAATCTAGACAGAAATGAGATACATAGAACTTTTTCTTAGACAGAATAGATTCAACATTTAAAATAGTTTGAAAGTAATAGAATTTTCTCTAAGATGCTTTTAAAATGTAGGAAAGAGGCAGGTAGAATTCATCAAGGTATTATATGAGGCAGTGTTTAGATGAGATAGAATCCTCTCATGTGCAAGTGGAATAATAATCTTTAATAAATTGTTTGAAGTGAATAAAATGTGAATGGTCTTTGCATACCCAGATCTTAGTACACCTCTTTCTGACCTCTTGCTGCAGTTCTAACTTCAATGTATGACAGAGAGAAAGAGGGAGAAAAAAAGAGATATGAAGAAAAAGGGGGCTAGATAAGAAAGGAGAGGGAAGAGACAGAAGAAAGGAGAGAGAAGAGAGAGGAAAGGAAGAAAGAGATGATAGAGAGGAAAGAGATAGGGGGGTTTGAGGACTTTACTGAATAGCATTTCAGTCCAGAGAATAAATAGTATTTCTAAGGTAAGAAGCAAATGACCAGTGATACTGCTGAGAAAGGATGAGGGCACTATTTCACAATAAACGTGGAATAAGTTTTTCTACTGATAATGGGATATTTGCTTTAACTTAATGTAACTAAGTCTCCTCACTAAATCCAAGACCTTTGAATTAAAGTATTCTCAAAAGTGATATAAAATATTTGTTTCCAGAAGAGTAAAATGAAGTGAACAAAAGAAAAATAAAGCAAACATTCTCCTAAGTGTTTGTAATGATAACTTTCTCCATCAACCCTTCTTTCCACTAAGAAGGAGAGGAAAGAGATCGGTCACATAAAGTTTAGAAGTATAAATTGGAATATGCTAAACTGGAGGAGATCCCCTATGTAAATGAATAATTTAATTTTTAGAAATTCTTACTTTGAATTCATTTAGATAGCACAGTGGGCTGGGCCTTTGCCTTGCACACAGCTGACCTGGGTTTGATTCCTCTGCCCCCTTGGAATGTCCAGCAAGCTACCAAGAGTATCCTGCCCACACGGCAGAGTCTGGCAAGCTACCTGTGGCGTATTCAATATGCCAAAAACAATAACAACAAGTCTCACAATGGAGAAATTAACTGGTGTCCCCTTGAGCAAATAGATGAACAACGGGAGGACAGTACTACAGCACTTACTTGGAAATGGGCTCAGCAGCTTTCAGTATGTTTGTGGTGAGCATAGCCTCAGACATGGACAATATTACCAATAAAACAGTGAGTGATTTAAAAAAAACAATAATTTTTTCTTAGGGCATTTTAAAATTAATCACAGTTTTAGTTTTTATTGTAACCTTCATTTCTTCATTTAATTTTCATAATTTTAATATTTGCCTGTAGAAGAGATGTTCTTTCTCTGTATTGGGCAATTAAGCTTCATTTTCTTAAATCTAAATGGTAAATCCAGAAGACACATCAAATATATTCCCTGGTCCTATATCATTTGGATACAACTCATTTTTATCCATTTTTTTCTATATGGATCAAGAATTTAACCTCAGATCTATGGATAATAGTTCTAATGCTGTACTTGAGAAATCTGTCACTGTCCTTCCATTGTTCATCGATTTTTCTCAAGCGGGCCCAGTAACGTCTGCATTGTGAGACATGTTGTTACTGTTTTTGGCATATTGAATACATCACGGGTAGCTTGCCAGGCTTTTCCATGCGGGCAAGATACTCTCAGTAGCTTGCCGGGCTCTCTGAGAGGGGTGGAGGAATCGAACCCGGCTTGACTGGGCTGGCCAGCCCAGCTGCGTGCAAGGCAAACGCCCTACCGCTGTGCTATCGCTCCAGCCCACTGGAGAAATCAAAGCCATCTAATCATCAAGGAGAGAATCTTTTAAATTGTCTCTATAATTGCTAATAATATCAAATATGCTGCCATATGTGTTTAGCTAACTTAAATATAGAATCAGATCTTTGATTTGGAGCATATTCCAGGTGGTAACTTTAATAACTTTAATTATAATATTCAGGACACCATTCTGAAATGAGAAACTCATTGGCTATCCAAATTTTGCTCAAACTTCTCTCTTCACAGAAGTGATAGGCGACGTGTAATGAGCACGAACTCTGTCATCCCTTTAGAAGATTTTGTTAAGCTCTATTTAGTAGCAGTAGACATGGCACACTCTGGGTGGCCGGTCTAGTTCTATCCCCACTCACAGCAGATATCAGCAGATGGGAATTTACACTTCAGTTCACGAAGGCACTTGTGCTTCTCCAAAGGTCCTGGTTTCTCTTTTGATTTAAGAGTGAAACGCCTTTTTCTTTATCAACTGTCAAATTGTCAAAAACAAAAAATACTGAGCTTGTTTGGATTTGGGGTGTTTGGTGGGGAGACCATCTGCTTTATCTGACATGATGATTCGCCATATTTTGTAAGATGAAATTATTCAGTCCCTTGTACCCAGGCTTTCTCTGAGAAGAGGCATTCAAAATGTCCACTATTAAATGCTTTTCAAATAGAAAACAGGATTTTATGACCCGGCATCTGCAGGATCAGTGGTTTTTATGCTCCTTAGCCTTTGTGATAATGTGTGTCTGCTTCCCTCATGTAGGCTACGGTGGTTAATATTGATTCAGTAAAGAATTCCTTTTGGTTTGTTTCCACAGATATTGTGTCTATGAAGGACAGATTGCATTTCCTGATAGAGCTGCTTCATCTTAAAGCACACTTCACTAATGCTAACTCAGATAAAACAAGGAAAGAGATTACAAAAGAAGAAAGGAGGAGAGTGGAAAGTAGGAATAGCATAGAGAACATAGAAACCTATGCATTTCAGAGGTACTATAGCGTTAAAAACATTCTTTAGTTTTCTTTAGCTATCAGTCTAGTTAAAATGATCTCTATGGCCAAAATCTTTCTGATATTATTCCAGATCTTAAAGCTTACTGCTCAGATTTTAATAGAGCATACTATTATTGAAGTTAACTTTCTGGAAGATGAAACTTTTAAATGTCTACCCACACAGGCATTTGAGTCATAACCTTTTTTGACCTTTAGAAAGAGCTGTGTGCGTGCTTCACTGTTTATAATAATTTGCATAAAGAATGCCTTTAAAGGCAGGAGGTATGTTCTGACAAGTGTCCTCTGAATCTCTGTAATGCAGATCCTAGTTATAATGAGAACTCCTTGAAATTGCTCATCTGTGCCATTGTTGTGTTTGGCCCATTAAACCTTGAGTTCATGAAAGAAAGGAGTTACATCAAGTCTCTATTAGGTCAGGGGCACAGACTTCCTGAAGAAAAGTTCTTGCTAGAATGAAATGATTTATTGGGCCTTTTGAAGAGTTTATATGAATACATGAATTGGTTACATAGATACATATAAAGGAGACAGTAATGAAAGTGGCTGTTTGGTAGCCTGTGTTCTGTCTCAAATTGGTTTATTGATGGATGGCGATTGAGATGACTTGTATATTGAAAATACTACAGCATATACAATATGCTTTTGTATTTAAGGTCCAGTAACAAAAGGAGTAATTAGAAAAGTACTAAGTACTTAAGGGAGTGTTTATTACTCTTTCACTTACCTACTTATATGGAACATAATACTGCACATATTAAAATATTTGACCTATCACTTGATGATCTTCAATTGAGTTGCTAGATTTCAAGCGAAATGGAATCTTCGTCATCTCAAGTGGAAGCAAATAGAATACCATCATTCCCAGAGGACTGCCAATTCACTTTTGCCAAGTAAGTTCTGTGATGTGTTTCATGGAGAAAATCAATGTTCAGCTGGGATATAAACAAAGGATAATTCTTTTCAACAAATAAATTCTCTTCCTGGGACAAGATATCACTAAGCATATAAAACACAATGACACAAGGATTCAGTAGTTTGAGAGAGAAGTTGAACATTAACTAATAAATTAAGAAATGATTCTGAACTGCATAACATAGTCCCAGAAGCCCTGGACTAACAACTCAACTCGGGAGAGATGATAATTGTAGTATAACATTGGTTTGCCATTTCTGCCTTGCCACAGGGAATTTAGGTTTATTGGATTACTCCCATCACAGTGCTCCCATTCCTCAGTGTTTATTTGTATTCTCTTTCTTTGTTCTCTGCTTCCCCAACTGGTCAATTACCTTTCTCTCCTAATCAGACTCTGGTAACTTGTAAATATTGCTCTTCTCTTCTCCTTAAGTCCTTTGTATAGTTAATTCAGAGCAATGTCCTTTTTGTATAGACACAGGAAGAGAGTTAATTCTATGCTTTTGTAACTTGGGAGTTAATTGACTCCAAATTAAATTCACTCTGGGACATCTGTTCTCTTGATTTAGGCCTCAGTTGCCCTTACTTCCTACCACCCCAAAAAACAGGGTCCTCGTGCGGAACTGGATGGGCCCAGGACAAGCAGTGAACTACTCTGGAATCAAAATGGGCCTTGTCAAAGTGCCATAATGCTTAACTATAAGTTAAGAGCTTGGTCATGGGCAAATTCTGTCATAATTCAAAAAGTAACAGCTGGATTAGGACCCTGCTAGGATTAGGAAAAATTAATCTGGTCTGAGCACTGTAGTCTGATATCTATAACGAGATGTCCCTAGCAGAGCCACCCTACAAGCTTAACGTATTTCTTATTGTGTCCATCAAAATAACTAATATTAAGAAGTAGAATTAAGATATTAATTAAGATACTAAGTTATTGGACTAAGGAAAGGGGAGAAAACCCTAAATGGTATTTTGCTCTTGAGCCTGATGGCAGTCAGGAAGGGCTTTGATATGTTGATGTACTACCAGACCTGGGTGTGTGGTTGCTAATTCCGAGGGAGAATTGAGAGAGAATAGAGAGAGACCAAGTCTGCAAGAGGGAGCATGGAGAGATGAAGCGGGGAGACAGGAAGAGACGGGAATGAGGGGCAGTATGAGACTGAAATGGGGGCCTTAGTGAGATTGGAACAGGCACGTGGAGAGCCTGTCATTGAGGCAGGCATGGGGTGGAGTGGGATGGCAGAGGGATACTGGGGACATTGATGGTGGGAATGGTCCACTGGTGAAGTGATGGATGTTTGATCATTATATGAATAAAACTCGGTCATGAAAATTTTATGTCTTTGGGCCGGCACTCCAGCATAGCACAGCGGGTAGGGCATTTGCCTTGCAAGCGGCCAACCCGGGTTCGATTCCCAGCATCCCATATGGTCCCCTGAGCACCACCAGGAGTAATTCCTGAGTGCAGAACAGGAGAAACCCCTGAGCATCGCTGGGTGTGACCCAAAAAGAAAAAAAAAGAAAAATTAAAAAGAAAAGAAAGTTTTGTGTCTGTATCTCATGGTGATTAAATTAAAAGAAAAAAAAGAAGCTGATTGAAATGAGACTATTCTAGAGGACCAGTTATTCAAATTGACCGAGAGCAAATACTATTTTCTAATACCATATGGAAAAGATGAACTCTAAACTCAAGAGAATAAAAAATTTTTAAATGCAAGTTCATACTAGAATTTTTATGCACTGCATAAGTGTAAATACAAGAAAAATATATAGTAAAATAAGAGTGTCCTGTGAAAAACTGTCTTGGATGTACAGTCTTTTAAATATATTTCTTTGAAATGTTTCTCAGTTTCAGGTAAATAATTATGACTTAAATTTTAAAATATTTTTTAGGTAAGGTAAAGGTAAAGGCCCTCCCGTTGATCGTCGATTTGCTCGAGCGGGCCCAGTAACGAATCCATTGGAGAGTTTGTTGTTACTGTGTCTGGCATATCGAATACTCTCGGTAGCTTGCCGGGCTCTCCGAGAGGGGCGGAGGAATCGAACTCGGGTTGGCCATGTTGGCCGCTTGTAAGGCGAACGCCCTATCTGCTGTTCTATCGCTCCAGCCAGGATAAATTTATTTGTGACTAGAAGTCTGATAGAGAACATGGAGATACTGCTTACTCATTTCTTTTCATGTTGGGAGAGACGCAGATGAGCATTTGTGTGTGAGTGTGTGTGTATGTGTGTGTGATGGTGTAGAATAACACTGTTTTGTCCTTCCTAGGGTAAGCTTAGGCTTATCAGGTCACACCCATACCAGTGCGCCCCAGTCACTCCCATTCCTCTGTTTATCTGCAAACTCCTCTCTGTGCTCTCCTCCCCAGCCAGTGAATCACCTTTTCTCCCTAATCAGATTCTGTTAGCTTGTAAGATCAGATCCTTCTAAAGACACTAAACTTGTATTGTAAGTTATGTCTTTTGAATAGTTTACCTTAAAGCAATGTCCTTTCTGTATGGACACAGGAAAACAGTTAATATTAGGCTTTGTAACTTGGGAGTTGATTGACTCTGAATAATATTTACTCCTGGGAATCTGCTTTCTTGACTAAGTTGCCCTTAGTTCGTAGCACCCCAAAAGCAGGGTCCCAAAGAGGGACTGAATGGATCCAAGGCAAGCTGTGAGCTACCCTGGCATCGAAATGGGCCAGGCCAAAGTGCCATGATACTCAGCTATAAGTCAAGGGCATGATCATGGCCAAATGCTGTCATGATCCAAAGGTAAGTAACGATGAGACTAGGACCCTGCTGGAGCTAGGAAGACTAACCTGGCCTGAGGACTGTGGAATGTATAGTGAGATGTCCTCAGGAAGAACCAAACTGTAAGTTTATATCTCTTACTGTGCTCATACAGAATGATATTGCTAGAAATATTACAAGTAAATTTACTACAAGTATTTAAGTAGATTACAACTATTAAGTAGATTACTAGCTGAGGAAGGAACGCACCCTCATTTGGAATCCCACCATTGAGCAGATCTATTAATCTGGAGTAATCTCTTTATGAGATTTTATCCCTGAGTTAATAACCTGGAGGACTGGTTTTACCTCTCTTTGTTGATTTGTTAATGCTCAACCCACCTTTGTGTTACCACCCTATGTAATTGCTATATAAATTAAGACTGTAAGCTCGGAAGGGAGAGTCAGAAGTGAGAGAGCTCGGGCTCCAGAGATCCAGAGTCAGAGCCAGAAGGAGAAAGGGTTCCAGATTGGGTCCCAGGAGAGAAGGAGGCAGAAGAGAGGCAGGAGTGAAGAGGATTGGAATAAACTGCCTGGCTCTCGTTTCTTCCTTTGTCTGCCCTTGGCCAACAGCCATCCCGATCCAGGCCACACACAGCAGCTCAAGAACACCAAACGTGGTGAGATAGAGCTGTCTAGAGAGTCCACGAACACACAACCTATACATGCAAACAGAAACACACATGCATAAACATACACACACACACACACACACACAAACCAATTCAAGATAATTCAAGCAAATCTGGTTTCACATCTCAGCGTGCTAAGATTTTACATGATGGGGGTACCACCACAGACAAACTGGCAATCATTGTGGGAACTCCTGGTTTTATACTTTTGAGTCACTCCCATGAGTACAGAGACTGATTCCAGTTCTTCAGGTGGTAAAGCACAGAATCAGCCTTTTGAGTGATCCTTTGCTTCCCCAGATAAGTATTTTAAGGAAAACTTGAGTTTGGTCCCAAATCTTAACTTGGTGGTAATTTATTCATTGTTCTTATTCACTAATAAATTTTATTTATTCATCTCTACGTTCTGAATTTATTTAGCTATAGCATACTCCTTGTACATAGATGTACTAGCCTAATATTTCACAACTGGAAATATCTATAGATGATGTATGCATTTAGAACTTTGATTCTCAATTGTAATCATTGAACAAACTAGAATCACCTGAAATCCCAAGTAATTCTGCTCACACACATGTAAACCCACCCCATACAGACACAGGCACTCTGGTGTTCACATATCTATACATGCAAACAGAAACACACATGCATAAACACACACACACACACACACACACACACACCAATTCAAGACAATTCAAACAAATCTGGTTTCACATCACAGACAGGGCCTAAACATTGGTATTTAAAAGTACTTCTCAATGGAATTCTAATTTTCAGCCAGGGTTGAAACCCACTGGTCTATAGAATGTAGTAATCTGCAGTTTTGCTGAGGCACAAAATTGAATCACTTGTGCTTGGAGTGAGTGATTCAGTTGGTGTAGAAGTCCAGCCTGCCACTCAGCTTTTGCACCTCTGGACAGCCTGATTTCACTCTGTTCAGACTTTGTACATATACTGACTATTATGAAGTAAACAACAAAGTTTAAAAAGGAAAAGAAAATGAACTAAACTAAACCAAAATGCACTTTGCTTCCTTTTATGTGTGGAAAATTGGCTGAACAAAATGAAACAGTCACTCATGTCTCAGATGTAAGTGATGAGATAAAGAGGAAGTCTAAGAAAACCCAATAGTAGAATACGCTCAACAATCAATATTGATGAATGTATTCTAATTACTTAATCTTATATTACCTGTATTTCTCTTATAAATAGTGTTGATCCTTTTGGAGTTCTCAGTTAAAGACAGAGACAGAGAGATAGACACCAAGAGAAACATGACAGTAAAGAGAATCTGACTGATTTGCTACAGGTTAAATGGCATTGTTAACTTAAGATATGTGTAAGACATACTATCATAAGGAATAAAATTTTCACACAAAGTCAATAGTGAAGATTCACAGTCAAATGAGATTCTGTGTTATGACTTTGCCATATATATAGATATATATACAAAGAAAAAAATCAAGAAAATAAATTAAAAATTATCTTCATTTCCAAACCATAACTCTAAGATTTACATTGAATCATAATTACATGTCATCAATTTTCTCTAAAACCACATTTTGGCAGATTTCTAATCAGGTATAACGACTCTAATTATTTATTCATACACTGTTTTTTTATTGGTATGGCCGATGATCTTTATACTATTAGATGGCTAGAAATCTAAAGATAATTAGAATTAGTGTTCTTACTTCTTTGATTTATATCTTATCTTTAGATACTCTTCCATCATGAAATTCGTCTTCAAACTAGTAACAAGAAGGGAGGGAGACGAACTAAAACAAATTTCTTCATAGATTTAACTGCCCTTCCCATTTTTAAAAAGTGGTCTTCATGTGATAATGAATTTGTGGTCCAAAGTATTGTTCTCACAACATTCAATATAATAAACAAATGGCTACATTGTTGCCATTTGGTTCTTGAAAATTATAGCTGAACATATATGTGAGTCAACCATGTAATACTACAACTCTCTTCCTCAACCTTCTCTCACACATCAATACTTCACATACATGATCTAAGAATCTAAAAACAAAAGCTTTGCTCACTAATACCTAGAGATAAACCCTTGCAAACCCTTCTACATAGGAAACTAAATAAAATTAACATCCCTCGACTTTATTCTTTCAAAATAGTAAGCAACAGTCTGAGATGTCTTACGCAGCACCTGTACAATATTGCCTTCTGCTCCTGCTCTGCTAGTATTGAACACATATGTCATGTTTGAATAGTTCTTGTCACTAAGACCTATGACATTCTGACAACTCGATATCCTACCCACTGCATATTATTGACTTTCCAACTGTCATACCAGACTCAAACACTGTTGATTATAAAAACGGCCTATAGTTGAAAATCTGTATTTGGATAAAAATCTTCAAGTCTGATTGCATTATCAATTCTCATTTATTTACTTATTTATTGGGTTTGGGTGCCACACCCAAGATGCTCAGGGGTTACTTCTGCCTATGCACTCAGGATTTAGTCCTGGCAGTGCTCAGGGGACCATTTGAGATGCCACGGATCTAATCTGGGTTAACAACATGCAAGGCAAATGTCACACCTGCTATCACTTCAATCCCTGCATTGTCAATTTTAAATATAAGTGTGGGCTGGAGCAATAGCACACGTGGTAGGGCATTTGCCTTGCATGCGGCTGACCTGGGCTCTATTCCTCCATCCCTCTTAGAGAGCCCCTCAGAGAGTATCCTGTCCACATGGCAGAGCCTGGCAAGCTCTCCATGGGGTATTCTATATGCCAAAAACAGTAAAAGGTCTCACAATGGAGATATTACTGGTGCCCGCTCGAGCAAATTGATGAACAACAGGAAGATAGTGCTACAGTGCTGAACGTAATTGAAAAATAAGCATAGCCACTAGTGGGTTATTCCACTTGAATTGGTTTTTGTTCCGGTTTTACCTTCAAGTTGAATTTCTTTGGGCAAATGGATGTCTTAACACCACTTGTATCTTTTTATGGTAAACTTTCATTTGCTTGGTATGGAATGTGGTAAATTTATTTGTATCAATAAGTAAATTCACAAAACAAAATATAATGATTAAAGTAATAGGCTACTTCGGCTATAATTGAAAACAAAAGAAAACAAAATAAAAGGGATATTTGTCTCTTCTCCCACCGTCCCCAGAAACATGTACTCATCCCTGACCTTGAGATTAGTAATTTTCCATTCAGTAACTCTAAACATTTTAAAGAATTTTTTGATTTTAATTTTAAGGTTAAAAATATATAAAATTTTTCAAATTTTGTAATAAGTTATATGGGATATTAATACTACAACATCTTATTATCTCATTCCTTTTTTGGACAAACTGTCAGGCTACCGAATGTAACCTGCCCACACAGCAGAGTCTGGCAAACTCCTCGTGGCGTACCCAGTATGCCAAATACCAGTAACAATGATGAGTCTCTTTCTCTTAACCCTGAAAGAGCCTTGAGTATAGCACTTTTTAAAAAATATCAGGGCTAGGACGAAGTAGAAGTCACTGGGGCCTGCTGGAGGCAATCGACGAATAACAGGATGGTCGTGATCGTGATCGTGAGATATTAAATAGCTGTAATTTTTTCAAATACATGAAAACAAGAGTTTTTATGGAGCTTTCGGCATTAGGCTATTAAGTGTTCATAGATTATTACTATGCTTCTTCCCTTTCTAATTCCCTAATCCTTTCCTCTTCTTTTCCTTCCACTTTTCACAACCCTACAGCTCTATCTCCCCATTTTACTTTAATTATACTATCAAACTCTAAGGATAGGAATTTGTTGGAAATTTATATCTAAAAATGTATGTCTTTTCCATATTGATCACAAAAGCTTCCTAAAAACAACTGTATTTTCACCCTCTTGGAATCGAATAAAGTGTCAGGAATTTTCTAGGGCTGTGGATGCTTCATATATACTATCATCAAAATAGAATAGTTCAGAATAAAGAAGGCAAGTGAAACATTTGATATAATAAATTTTCATTCTTGTCCCTCATCCCTATTACCTGCTATTGTAATGACTGAAGAGTATAGAATAACCTGTAAGTGATATTTAGTTAAGTTATTTTAATAGCAGTTTCATTACATCTAGCCATTGAAAGAGACAGAAAGTGAACCCCAGGGAACTGTAATGACTTGACAAAGGTCATTTTGGCAGTAAATGACATAGAAAAGAGTGGTTCCTAGAGGCCTGACCTCTAAACTGGCCCACCGTTCTCCAATATTCTACCCTCCCCTGATACTGATATAAATGCTGACGTTATTTTGAGGGTGACATCATAATAACAACGCTTATTTATATTTAAAGCAATCTTGTTTTTTTCTCACATAGAAAAAAATAAGTATCTCAAAAATAAAGTCACCAGTAAAATTTGTCTGTGCTCATGTATGTATGCATAGGCTTTTCAAAAACCATGCATTTGCTGTGCTCTTCCACATCCAGGACTTTGCCTCTTTGTTCTTAAGTAAACTGTAAATATTTCAGGTTCAATGCAATTTACGAAAAAAGAGAAAAAGAAAGGACGGAAGGGAGAGAGGTAGGAAAGTCAAAGCTTTCTAATATTTTCCTATTTAAGAGCACAGAATAATGAGCCAAAATAAAATTTAAATTGTTAAAATTGTTTGCAACTCTCAATTGCTGAGAATTTTGATTGCTGGACAGTAAAAGTCCAAATAAAAATCATTTTCAACTTTATTTTAGTATTTAGTAAGTCTCTGACATCCTCTAAATACATTCTATAATATAACTGTCTTGTGGTATTAGGCAAGAGAAAGCACAGGAAAGTGTGTATTTTATTTTTCTTTCTGTTCTCTTAATATCCTAAATTAAACAGTGTGGGCTTTTTTTTGATGACAGTATCGTATATTAAACTTATAAGTTTTTTTTAAACTTAAAAGTTTTTTTTTCTTTTTT
The DNA here is from genome assembly GCF_029834395.1 of Sorex fumeus. Lineage (NCBI taxonomy): Eukaryota > Metazoa > Chordata > Mammalia > Eulipotyphla > Soricidae > Sorex > Sorex fumeus. The sequence goes on along the minus strand of NW_026606185.1, from coordinate 42,660,857 downwards.
TTTTTTATTAGTGAAACACCATGAGGTACAGTTGTAGATTTACAATTTTTTGTGCTTGGGTTTGATTATACAATGATCAGATACCCATCCCTCCACCAGTGCCCATTTTCTACCACCATGGATAATATCCCCCCACCCCCATCCCCCCATCCCCCCTTGCCTCTGTGGCAGGGCAATCCCCTGTGTTCTCTCTCTCCGTTTGGGTGTTGTGGTCTGCAAAAGAGGCATTGAGTGGCAAACATGTTCAGTCCATAGTCCACTTTCGACATGCATCTTCCCTCCCTCCTGGGAGGGTCCTCCAAACACCCTTTATTTGGTATTCCCTTCTCTATCTGCGCTGCCCTTTCCTCTAGAATGCCCAACTGGCCACTAAGCTATGGAGTAATCCTCCTGGTGCTGATCTCAGCTATTCTTGGGTATTAATCTCATATTTTGTTACTTTATATCCCCCAGATGAATGCAATCTTTCTATGTCTATCCCTCTCTTTCTGACTCATTTCGCTTAGCATGATACTTTCCATGTTGTACCACTTGTATGTAAATTTCATGACTTCATCTTTTCTAACAGCTACATAGTACTCCATTGTGTAGATGTACCAAAGTTTCTTTAACCAGTCATCTGTTCTTGGGCATTCAGGTTTCTTCCAGTTTCTGGCTATTGTAAAGAGTGCTGCAATGAACAAACAAGTGCAGATGTCACTTCGACTATACATTTTTGCCTCTCTGGGATATATTCCCAGGAGTGGTATTGCTGGGTCAAATGGGAGCTCAATTTCTAATTTTTTGAGAATCGTCCATACTGTTTTCCAGAAGGGCTGAACCAGTCGACATTCCCACCAACAGTGAAGGAGTGTCCCTTTCTCGCCACATCCGCGGCAGCATTGGTTGCTTTTGTTCTTTTGAATGTGGGCCAGTCTCTGAGGTGTGAGATGGTATCTCATTGTGGTTTTGATCTGCATCTCCCTGATGATTAATGATGTAGAGCATTTTCTCATGTGCTTTTTTGCCATTCGGATTTCTTCTTTGAGAAAGTTTCTGTTCATTTCATTGCCCCATTTTTGGATGGGGTTGGATGTTTTCTTCTTGTGGAGTTTAACCAGTATTTTGTTTATCCTGGATATCAACCCCTTGTCAGATGTGTATTCGGCGAATATCCTTTCCCATTCTGTAGACTGTCTTTGTATTTTGGTCACTGTTTCTTTGGAGGTGCAGAAGCTTCTTATAAACTTAAAAGTTTTATAGTCATTTCATAACTATTACCTTATCAAGGGCTGGAGCTATAGCACAAGTAGGGCAGTCGCCTTACATGCAGCCAGCCCGACCAACCCAGGTTTGGTTCCTCTGCCCCCCTCGGAGAGCCCGGCAAGCTACCAAGAGTATCTCGCCCGCACGGCAAAGCCTGGGAAGCTACCCATGACATATTCAATATGCCAAACATAGTAACAAGTCTCACAATGGAGATGTTACTGGGGCTGCTCCAGCAAATCGATAAACAATGAGAGGACAGTGCTACAGTGCTACCTTATCAAAGAATTCATTAAGTAAATTAAATCCAGAATTTTTCTTGAGGAAAGACACCAGCAAGATCTAGATTCAGTTCACTCTCAGTTACCTCACGTGATGAAATAGGAATTAGGGTTAGGAAAATAACCTACTGCTTTTCAGTGAAAAAAAAAGTAGTGACAAATTCTACTATATGTTAATAAGTAGAAGGAGATGACTTCTTCCAAGATATTGGGGATTCTTTTTATAAATTACCTGCTATCTCATAGACTTTAGTTATAACATTGTTGTAACATCTCATGAGTACCTGTACCTAAATTGGAAAGCCTATTTTGACTATATTTGTAAGTGTTCATTTAAAGATATTTCTTCTATGAAATGGAGAAAACAAAATAATTATTTAAAAGTCTAGCTATATAGCACCTTTTTTTTGCAGAAAACACTGTTACACACACACACACACACACACACACACAAAACCTTTATTTTTTGATGTAGGAAATAAGTTTACTAATTTTCTTATGAGTTTCCTTAATAATGTTGTTTCTGTTGTTAGAAAAATCATACAATTTTCTCATCTTGTAAAAAGTAATGGCAATTACAAAAATTCTAAATGTGAAGTAATAAATGCAGATTAAGGGGGGAAATATCTGGTTTATTACTTTGTATATCAACATCTCAAATTGCATGTGAATTCCTGTTAATATTTCTCATAATGGCATGACATTATCAAATGTAATTCAGCTTTAAGGCATCTAGAATTACAAGCACAGATGTAAAATAGAAACTTATCTTATCCAGAGATGCAAAACGTGCTCCTTGATTAGTCAACCTGATAAATACAATCCATCAATACCTAAATCAACAAAATTTCAGAACCACTCTGCCTTAAAGCATAGATTATGAAGAGGTAAAAGATATAATGTGACAAACTGATGAGGAGTCTGAGCAAGAAAGCATGGGCATACGTGCTGCCACAGGGTTCTTGTTCTCTAGATTTTGGTTAAGATTGAAATCACACTTCCTGCATCATAGTTGTGGACAAGTTTTCACTGCAGTGTAGGTTGCAGGTTGCAGTGGAAAGAAGATATTTTATTATCCATTTTGAACCAACAAGTTATATATTTCTATGAATCTGCAAAGTTGTTGGTAATATAGACAATGAAAACTATTTTTAAGAGGATTCCGGAATAATTATAAAACAAGAGAAATTCTGTTCACACAGAAAGGATGCAATATATCATGATCAAGAAATAATCATTTTGAAGACAAAGGTATTTGTTACTACAGTATAATCTAGTTTCCTATGATTAATAGAAATAAACATCATCTAAACACCTTTAAATTGAAACAAAATTAATTGTACGTATATGTATTATGTATACTTTTGAGAAAATACTAAATTTAAGATAAATTATACTTAAACTAAAATTCTCCCCACACCAACATATAAGTCAGATATTTGTTGGAAATGGCATACAATATTTATTAACAACAAAAAAGCATATAAGCTCTAATAATTTTGAAAGCTTCCATATTTAATTGCATAAATTGTGTGACATGTATTTTACTATAGGTCAAGAAGCTACAAATATAAAGTTAAGAATTTGCCAAGGGATATGCACCCTCTGAAGACTCAGTGAAAGAATCATATCTTGCCTCTTCTTTGCTAGTGTTATCTCCTAATGATTCTTGGTGTTCCTTGGCTTGTATCACATGTTTGTAATCTCCACCTACATTTTTCTATAATCTTTGTGTATGTATGTGGGTAAGGGCACATTGTTTCACAACTCACAATTTATTTTTGGCTCTGCACTCAGGGATCACTCCTGGAGGTTCTCAGGTGACCACATGGGATGTAAGGAATCAAACTCTTATGAGCTACATAGAAGACAAATGCCCTGCTGTGCTATCTCTCCAGTCCCAGAAACTTCTTTTTATGTGTTGGTTTTCATGGTCTTTTTATAAGCATAGTGGTCATCTGATTTAGAGCCAACTGTAACCTGAGCTTCTAGTCGAATATCAATTTTATAAGACATTATCCAACCAAATACACAAGCACTCCCTGAAATATAGTTACAAGTTTCAAATATTATGCATATAATTATGTAATTAATGTAACAAACAAGACAACCATGACATTATATTTAGCATCTATTCTATGTTAGAGTTGATACTCTGTGCAGTTTAGGATAAAATGAAAGCAATTCTTATTTGTTCTTGATTTCACTTTATTTGTAGATATGAAATATTTCCCAAATGAGCAATGTAATTAGATACATAAAATTATTCTTAAACAAATAACATCTTCAAAGACTGAATTCACGGAATTATCAGTTTCAAAATTATGCTGCTATGGTAATAAGCATCAAAACTAAAAATATAATCTAAACGTGCTTATTTTTACTTTAATCTTTTATTTCTTCTTATGTATTATATTATTTTAATATGGAAAGTACGCACGCATTTTTGATGAGTTTACAATAGAGCCTTGTTTGGAAATTATCATTATTAACTATATCTGATTTCTTATTTAATATGAAAAGAGTATCTTCTCAGTGTCAATGATGGTGGGTATAATGGTGAATAATTTGAATCCACTTCTGAAAAATAAAATAATATACATCTTTTAGCTAATTAGAAGGATACAATGTTCACTTTAGAAGGTAGTAAATGCACTGAATGCAATTTTCTTGGAGCATCAATCGTCTAAAATTAATTTCAAGGATTAGGGTTACAAAAACAAGCTGTATTAAGGATATTTTGAATTAGGATGTGGGTTAAGGAAGCATGCTTTTGGAAAAGTCTTAAGAAATTAATGCTTTATCTCATTTAGCTTATCTGAGTACATCTACTTGACTTTGAAATAATGAGACTTGATGGTAAATGAATTCTGGCAGGAAGAAAGCTGACAACTTAATATACTTTTTGTTTATCAGAACTTGAAAATTTAGAACTCTTAGTTCCTAGCAGATGACAGTTTTAAGACGAAGGGATTTTTGTGAAGATACCTGAAAGGAAACACTGCATTACCTTGAATAAAATTTTATTTTTAAACACATTTTTGATAAGGACCATCCTTAGAAACTTCAAAAGTCTTGGTTTTCTTGGATCTTATTTATTGCCTAGAACAGTGCCATATTGCACTCTCATTTAGCATGGCATATCAGACTATATGATGAAAATTTCTTTCTGTCTTAAATCCCTGCAGAGCACAATGATAGAGACATAATGAATCTGCATACACATGCAAGGTAGTTTGAATTTAATGCATTTCATATCATTAAAGTTAACATTTCATGTATTATATTTCCTTTTAGAATACACTTGCATACATCCATATCCATATAGATATATGCACGCACACACACGAAATCCCATTATGTAGATCAATTTACATGATCACAATGTTCATATCCATAAAGCAGTGAACTTCCCAAATCAGATGCATGCATAAAAGCATTGATGCATAAAATTTCCATCTTGCAAGTACAGAGAAAGTTCTAGTAGGCATTTAGTGCCATGACAGGTCACTTAGGTTACAACTAGCTATATAGGACATGCTAATAAGATTTAACCTTCTTTATCTGTTTCTGAAGAGGGGACAAAAAGGGAGGGGTGAGAACTTCTTATCTTTGAAGATATCAAAGAAAATGAAAAACAACCACTTTTCTTCTGATCTTTATGGCTGAATGTTTCTGAGCTGCATGAATGAGGTATAAACAGAAAAGAATATATATTTAGGGGAGCAATGTGAGTTCTTAATCTATCTTTACTGATCATAGCATAAGTGACAGTGATAAAACAGAATCTGATGGAGTGTGAGGATCGAATTGCTTCCATCTCCATTTTGATATGACTTCTCATCTAAAGTAAATTCCATTGAGATTAATATTTAAAATGAAAATCTAAAAATCTCAAAGTGCCATATGACAACACTTAAGTGAAAATTTATTAGACTTGTCATTTCTGTTAATTTTTGTCATTTCAGCTAATTACTCTCTACTTCTGTTGGTTATTAGACGTGTCGTTTCCCCTTTCCAGCTGCCATCTAACCCTGTCTCTGGTTCTGGTTTCATTGCACACTCTCATGCAATGGGTCATGGGCCAATTTAGTGGACTGGCATTGCAGGAGAGCTATTCACAATTGTTCCCCTAAACAGACTGTGAAGGAAAAATATACTGAACATTTTTGTCCTTTTGCTTACTAATGTGAGAAAAAGAAAATAGTACATTTTTTGTGGCAGTTATAAATAAACAATAAAACCACAATCAAAATGACTGTTATGGGCTAGTGTTAATCTGTGAAATTTATCCAAATTTCAGATATCTCAGGAGTTCGGTTGAATTTTCTTCCTCGAAGGGGTGTGGGGTGGTAAAGAATGAGATTGATATTCTATCCTTTCTTTGTCCCTCTCTTCCTTTCTTCCTTTCTCCCTCCCTCTCTTGCTCTCTTCTTTCTTCCTTCCTTTCTTTATTCTTCCTTCCTCTCCTTCCTTCCTCTCCTTCTTCTCCTTCCTTCCTCCTTCCTGCCTGCCTGCCTTCCTTCCTTCCTTCCTTCCTTCCTTCCTTCCTTCCTTCCTTCCTTCCTTCCTTCCTCTCTCTCTCTCTTTCTTTCTCTTTCTTTTTCTCTCTCTTTTTCTTTCTCTTTCTCTCCTTCCTTCCTTCCTTCCTTCCTTCCTCTCTCTCTTTCTTTCTTTCTCTTTCTTTTTCTCTCTCTTTTACTTTCTCCTTCCTTCCTTCCTTCCTTCCTTCCTTCCTTCCTTCTTTCTTTCTTTCTTTCTTTCTTTCTTTCTTTCTTTCTTTCTTTCCACCCTTCTCATTTCTTATCTTGCCCTCTGTTGGATTACAGTTTCAAGAATCTGAGGCTTAACACTTGGTTGTCCTTTTTCCTCCCACAGAGAGTTTATGTTGGTTGAGTTACACCTACCAAAGTACTCCTGGGGACAGAATAATTTCCATTGGGGCACTCCCAGTCATCAGTGTTTATCTTTAACCTCTCTTTTTTGTCTTCTCCCCCTATCTGTTAGCTACGAATATCTCCAAATAAGACAGATAACTTGTAAAATCAAACCTTCTGATGGTTTTAAAATTTGTTTATGTAAGTGAAATATTTGCTATTCTTTTTCCTTTATGCCATCTGCATATTTTATTTTAGACAATGTTGTTTTTGTTACCAGTAATAAGTCTCTTTCTTCTGTTTTCTTTATTCCTTCCCACCACTCCCTTCCTTTTTCTCTTCCCCTCCCTCCCTCCCTCCCTCCCCCCTTCCTTCCTTCCTTCCTTCCTTCCTTCCTTCCTTCCTTCCTTCCTTTCTTTCTTTTTTCTTTCTTTCTTTTTTCTTTCTTTTTCCCTTCCCCTCTTCCTCCCTTCTTCCTTTCTCCCTTTGTCCATTTCTTTTTCTTTCTTTCTGCCACAATTGGGCTGGAGCGATAGCACAGTGTGTAGGGCGTTCGCCTTACAAGCGGCCAACATGGCTGACCCGAGTTCGATTCCTCCGCTCCTCTCGGAGAGCCCAGCAAGCTACTGAGAGTATTCGATATGCCAAACACAGTAACAACAAAGTCTCCAGTGGAGACGTTACTGGGCCCGCTCGAGCAAATCGACGATCAACGGGAGGGCCTTTACCTTTTACTTTTACCTTTTACCTGCCACAATCAGCTGTGCTTAGGATTGACTTCTAGCTATATGCTCAGGAAGGATGTCACGTTCAAACCCAGGTTGTCTGTCTGTAATGCAAGCACCTTGCCCTGATGTAATATATATTTTTTCTGAACCCAGAGACTGATTTTAAATTAAAAAAATGAAATCTTGTCTGAAGTGCGCAACTGGATATTAGAGCACCAAGTGTCTGTGTATATATGCATGGGCTTTGTTTAGTTTTCCTTCAGATTCCATAAAGTATAATCTGAAGATGGTAACAGATTAATTTAGAAATCACCTCAGTGAAATAAAATTCAGATATTTTATAAGAAATCAAGGACAAGCAAACACTGTTATTAAAGGAATTATCTAAAGTTTTACTAGCATTTAGTGAACAATATGTATACTTGAGTTCAAAATTTTATATCAACAGGTTAGAAGAATTCAGTTATTGAGATTTAGACGTAGACATTCAGCCTGTGGGATTAGAATAGTAATGGAAGCTTTTCCTTCAGAATAGGATCCTAAGGATAGGAAAAAGTTAAATGTTGAGGAAATGCATAAAAGATACAAGGGTTTTTGAGTGCAGGAGAGAGATTTAATTGTTACAAGGCATACATTCACAAATAATCATAGAAGACAAAAAATTACATGTAAGTAGAGGCAGATTTTTCTCAGGGAAGAAATCAACATGGTTAGCGTACTTTAGGACTAGAACAAGAATACTTTGGGTAGGGTATTTGCCTTGCACATGGCTGACCAGTATTCAAACATTACAATTTCATGTGGTCCACGGAGTCTGCCAGAAGTAATTTTCAAGTGCTGATCCAGGAGTAACCCTTGAGCATCTCCAGATGTGGTAATAAAATCATTGCAATTAAAAAAATCTAAATATTATGGATACTCAGTAAACTCAGCATTGAACTCCCATATGACCTAGCAATTTGAGTATCTATCCCTATGACAGAAAAAAGCATTCATTAAAATGAATACAAACGACCATTGTTCATTGTAGCACTTAGTACCATAGCTGAGATTTGGAATCAACTTTGATGTCCAAAGACAAGTAAGTGGATTATGAAGTTGTGCTGTGTACTCATTATTCATTGTAGCACTTAGTTCCGTAGCTAAGATTTGGGATCAACTTAGATGTCCACAGACAAGTAAGTGGATCATGAAGTTGTGTTGTATACTAAACAGCTAGAAGAAATAATGAAATCATGCTATTCACTGCAACATGGATGGAACTGGAAGATATCATAGTCAATGAAGTAAGCTAGAAGAGAAGGATAAACACAGAATCATATCACTTATAGTTTGTATTTAGAAAACCTGGACAAGTGAATGAGATGGTTTAAAGGGAGAATCTCAGATCAACCTGGGCCCCCATATATAGGGAGAAGAAGGAAAGACAGAGTGAGGGGGAGGGTAAAAATAGACAGATGAGGAGCATTAGAAGCCAGATTAGGATAGTAATGTAGAAAGGTGGGGGTAAGGAATGATAGAACCAAATATCCAAAGCACGGTGTCAACAACACTTAAATCAAGAGACCCAAACTTGAACAACCGAAGTTAGAAAGGTGCCCATTGGGAGGCATATGTGGAAGGAATCTTGGAACATTGATGGAGAGAAGTTGATACGAATGGAGGGATCAAGTGATAAAAATAGTATATCTAAAACTGAACTATGAATAACTTTATGTATCATGGTGCTTTAATCAATTTTTAAAGAGAATAATATTTTCTCAGAACTGGAGAAACTGTGAAATTAATGACAAAGTCAACAATTTGCAACTGGTTAGGGACTAGCAAGCAAGGTCATTGTAAAGTCCACTTTTTTTTTTCCTCATTCTTCTAGCCATACAATAAAGAAAATGGAAGGATTTGGGGAATGACAGTTGAAATCTATTCTAACTGTAATTCTTTGTGCCACCCCTGACTTTTTAATCTGCCTCAAGAAACTAGAATGAACGTCACCGCAAACATAGGAGAAATTCCTCTCTATATGAAAACAGCCAGTAGGCACAATTGAGTTGTTAGTTACCTGTGCAAAGATTCCCCCTCGAGCTTGAGAACTTTGTTTCTATCTTCCTACCAAAAAACGGCAATAGGCTACAGGTATTTGCCTGCAGCAACTCTGGGACAAATTGGAAAGGGAATAGAAAAATAACTTACTGCACGTGCGGATATGTGTGCGTGTGCTTCACCACAATCAATCACATTTTCTCTGACATTGCTTCATTTATGGATTATTGCAAAAACACAGGAAGAATGTGAAAAGATAATGTGGTAAAGCCATCGGAATGAAATTGGTGGGTGGAACCCATTTCTCACTGTGATCCCCAGCACCTCTGCACTCAGAATCCCAGCATTGTTTAAACCTCCATTCTATATAAGAAAGCTAATCAAATGACACTCAGGAAAATTGACTTGGGTTTTCAATCTAGTTTCAGATCTCTAGTGTACTTATTTCAAATGGCATTTGTTATTCTCTGCATATCCTTAGGAACATGCCCTGTCAAGAAATGCCATACAACTTCAAACCATGTTTTTTCCCACCTCTATAACTTTTTATGTATTCCCTTTTTACATTTTATTACAGCATAACATCTAAAAATGAAATAAAGATTATAGGCAATGCTTCAGGACCTAGAGTTCTATGCTTTGCCCTGAATATAAAACCATGTTGATAGGAACTGCTGTTATACCTCTGTAAATTGCTCAAATTTCCCCACTGACCATCACTGTAATTATTTCTGCTTGAAAATGAAAGGTTTGATCAGCAGACAGATCTTTTTATGTCTCTTTTCTTACATTCACTGGTACTACACACTTCCCCCTTGGTAGTGAAATCCAGAGATTAAATCTGTATTTATTTATAATACTTATCTCTGGGAGGGGTAATCAAACAGAAATGATGAGAAAAACAAGCACTTGATTTCTGTAACTTTTAAAAGTTAACAGTTAAAATATTTATACTTTAGTGCAGCCATTTTAATAAAATTAGAGTAGCTGGAGTAATCATTCTCTCTGAAATTGTACACCTAGTATAATATGCATATGAGTGAGTGAGATTTCAAAGCCGTTGGAATTTTCTAGAAAGAGAGTGTCTTCATCCCCCAAACCTTGCCTTGATTCAAAAGTGCTGCATTACTCAGCCTCTTTGGAAACTGAGTCAGTGATGACTTTAAGAGGTCATTAAATGTTCATTTCCTCTAAGATGTTTATGTCTCTGTTTACTTTGTAACTCCCTGTCTCCATTACAACTTTGCCATGCGACTTTGAATTTTTAGACTGAATCCTGACAGAATCGATTCATTTCTTCTTTTTCATGAACACCATTCTCTCTATTTGAACATGGCCTGTGATTTCCACCTTACCTTATAGTTTATGGAAACACCATACATGCAGAGACTGGACAGTGCTCTCATGAGCTGAACTGCAGTGATGCTGGTATGATTTGACCACAAAAACCACTGAGTTCTATCGCAAGATTCCAACTGCTGTTATTTTCTCATGCATCTATTTTAGGGTCAGATACAGTCATTTCTAGATATCAGCTTGTAGATCAAAATAAGTCAGAAACCACTCTAAATATGAGAAGCAAAAGCTACCCTTGTTTCTAGTAACCCAAGAATGCCTTCATGATGATTACATCTCTATAATCATCCAAGGTAAAAGAAAAAGTGCTTTCCTAAAAGGCGCACATAGTGGGAAGGAATTAATGTGACATGATATTGCCAGAACATGATTTTTCCCTTGCTTTAAAACTTTAGTTCACTACAGTTTTAAGAATTGTTTTTGATATGCATACCACTCCCCTTTGTTCAAGTTAATTTTTTTAAACATTCATGAATAAGGCTTTTTAATATAAATGTGCCAAGTTTTTTGTTCTTCTTCTTTCTCTTCTTATTTTTTCTTTTCTTAGTTATAGACAAGATGTAGTGTTTGCTGATCCTTGAACACAGTAAATATTCAGGTGTGGAGTTCTGCTGTCTAGTAACAAATTCCCTTTCTCTCTCTCTCTCTCTCTCCCTTCTCTCCCTCCCTCCCTTCATTCCTTCCTTTCCATTTATCATTTATTTTTACTTTTTTTCAATGTCTTTGCAACTTCACTCCTCATTCATCTAATCTCCCTGGGAATAGGAAAAGTCAAAATAGTCTAACCTGAGACTTATAGTTTGGAATGTGTGTCAATCTCTCTCTGGAAATAGCGGCCCTGTCACATTTCTTTGGTTCTTATCACACAGATAAAGCCCCCAAGCTCCTGACTGGAGAGTACCAATCACTGTAGAACTATTGTAGACATTTAGCATCCTTGCTATCCATTATTATACAGAAATATGCACCATTCTCACAACTTTTCTCTACCATTTACTGAATATTCAAAATGTCTGTATTTGGTGTCTGGTCCTCAATTGCAATGCTTGCCATTTTTCCTCATGAATATGTATGAGTTTCCTGAAACTGTACTAGAATATGTATAAGCTATTGAGCCGCTCTATCTTTGCTGGACACAAAACTCTCTTTGAAAGTGTCCTTCAACCCATTTCGTGGACTTCTATCTCAACTTACCTGATTTTTATTGTGTATAAAGCCCACTCAGCTCCTAGAAGAGAACAAGGCAGAGTCTCCTACCCTATGCCTGACTGTCTCCACCAGGGCCCAACAGCTGAAGATCACCGAGGCCCAGCCAAGGCCATGCAGGGACCACTCTCCACACACTTGGACGAGCCTCACGCATAAAAGAACTGACAGAGGAACCCAGGTGTGTGGGACCCGGGGCTGAAATCTCCAAGCCTGCACAGTTTGGGACTGGACCTGCCAGTAACTAGACAGTTACACCCACCAACTGCCGTGTAACTCCAACAACGGCCAGGATCCAGAGATTATCATACTCAGCTCCCGGAAGACCTCTTATCATCTCATTCCTAATTTAGTCAAACTGGCAGGCTACCAAATGTAACATGCCCACACGGCAGAGTCTGGCAAACTCCCCGTGGTATACCCAATATGCCAAATACCAGTAACAATGATGGGTCTCATTCTCCTAACCCTGAAAAAAGCCTTGAATATGGCACTTTAAAAAAAAAAAAATCTCAGGGCTAGGACGAAGAAGACGTTACTGGCACCTGCTCGAGGCAATCGACGAACAACAGGGTGGTCGTGATCGTGATCGTGATAAAGCCCATATTTCTATTCAGTTGTTCCTGTATTATTTTCTAAATGACACTCTTGTTTTCTCTGTCTGCCCTTCTTTATTTTTCTCTACATTAAAATAATTTTACTATTAGATTTAATGCAAAATCCTATGCAAATTCTTGTGAAATGCTTTAGTATCAGCTTCCTCATAAATGACTTGCTTCCAATAAGGATTAATTGTTTAGAGGTCAAACTGTGACTTTGTTAGATTGGGATGCAAAAACAAAACATTTGTGTATAGGACAGATAGTTTGGAGGAAAGATTCTGTAGACTGACAAAATCTTTCAGGATGTGGTAAGATCAGCAAAAGTTTTGGTGTTACTAATTTATTTTATGCTCCATTGGATTGAGGGCAGTGTTGTAGGAAGTTGGGTCAGAGACTCCATCAGAGATATCTCAACTACCAGAAGTAGTCTTAAAACATGAGATAAGAAAAGGGCAGTGGAGAAAGTGGAGATTCTGTGAGACCTGGACAATTTCTCCTTCCTCCTTATATTCTCTCTAATCTTAATAGTATCTGGCAAATGGAAGCTTATTAGATATATGTGAGTGATTGAGTAAATAAATGAGTATAGCCAGTAAATAATAATAGAAGGATGTCTAAACAAATTTGAATTTATGAATAACATATACAGCCATTAAAAAAATTTTCCCATTAACAAAGCCAAGTCTCACATAGAAGATTTTGAACATTTTTTTCTATGGGAACGAGTTATTTAAAAAATAACATAATTTATCTATAATTATGTAAGTGTGGGCTGGAGTGATCACATAGCATGTATGGCATTTGCCTTGCACATGGCCAACCCTGGTTCAATTCCTCTGTCCTTCTTGGAGAGCCCAGCAAGCTACCGAGAGTATCCCACCTTCACGGCAGAGTCTGGAAATCTCCCCCTGGCATATTTGATACACCAAAAACAGTAACAAGTCTCATAATGGTGATGTTACTGGTGCCTGCTGGAGAAAATTGATAAACAAAGGGAGGACAGTGCTATGTAAGTGTAAGTAGTTTAGTACTGCAGGAGCAGGAAACTCACCAGTTCAGGGTGGTCTAAGGGCCACCTGGAATGTTGACACAGTTAAGGAAGGCTTCCTAGGACTAGAGGACTCAGAGGTTGGGGGTGGGGGCTCAAAACCAAGGAATGGCAAAAAAAATTGAATCCCATAGATAAGCATATGTGAGAGTAGAAGACTACCTGGCACTGATACCTATGTTCTGTGGAGCATATAAAACAGGATGCAAGAAGCCCAGACTTTGACCCCAGCCTTATTAAGCTCATCTACAACACAGTTCAGAATCCCTCTCTCTTACTCCTCACACTGTGCCAGGGACTTCCTCTTAGGAAATCTTGAGAAGACATCAACACATACTTAGCACACAATGCAGCATTAATAAGCCTGGAGAATATTCAAAGATTGGAAATAAAGAATAGTTTTGTTTTTTCTTTCAATAAGATTTCTGTCATTCTCTCCTGTTCTTTTTTGCCTGAATTGTTTTCCCTCAGGAAACGAAAGTCATGGCTGAAATGCACGTTGTCACTTTTTCCAGTAACATTAGTATTCCCATTAACTATTACTGGGCAAAACTTGAGTTCATGGGTAAGATGGATCATGAGTTATTTATACTGGTTATGAGTATCTGACCTCATAAACTACTAACCTGAGAAATCTTACACTTTTTCAGCCTAATGACTACCAGAAAAAATTGAGAGCCATGCTTATTTTGTACAATGTTTCCTTAAAATTACTAATGACTTTACTCAAGACATTGTGTACTTACTCAAAATATTTCATACATTGCATGCATACTATTTCAGATTTTTGTATCAGTGTAGTCATAGATGCAAGAGCAAAAAACAACTATACAATTAAGATTAGGACAGAAACTTTAGATGTTTTATTATTTTATGAGCTTTGAAATCTTAAAGCTTAGATGTTGGAAATTTGTAAAGTTCAGGACAAATGACCACAAGTAAGTATTTCCTTATCCATTTTTTATGTTTAAGCTTGCCACTCTTTTTTGAAAGAGGGCATCTTTCAGGTAACTTCAGGAATCATAATATTAAACAATTATATCCCAAAGGGTAGCTATGAAGCAAATTACTTGGCCCTTTCTATGTCTGTTACTACAAACTTTAAGAGTAATCTCATAACACCCAATGTTTTCCCTTCATGTTTTATTAACTATGGCCACTGTACAAGATTCTTTTCCGGGGTCAGGGTAAGGTCACAAATTTCCTAAAGTACAGAAAAATTTAACATTCAAGTCTGAGTTGTATAATGAAGTAAGCAGCATGCATTTGTGAATATAGGATCGAGGGTGTGTGATAAAGTATTATTCATTCTGCACATTGATTTATTCAAAATACTAGCCCTGAGGATTATTATAGTTTGTAGGTTTCCTCTGCTACTCATACTGTTTTGGCTTTCTAATGGTCTCTAATAGAATATGTTGCTATTTTTCAATTGAAATTTGAATTAAAGAGAAATTATTAAGCACTGCTTGTAAATGTTTGCATGAGGAGTAGGGACAGTAAACAAAGTAGCTAAAGGCCAATAAAAATCTTTAGTTTCTGATAATATTGCTGAATTGTATTCTTAATTATTTGTAACTGATTGCTTCTTATGTATATGGGTAAATATATCATCGAAATAGCCATAGGTATACTGTTTTATAAATATAAAAAGAGTTAGAAAGAAAACTGAAGTTTAATGCAGGCTGGGATGAGTATTCCACAGTACTCTAAATCACACTCTTGTTGTGTGACACTTCTGTGACTCTAACACAATGCTTTCAACCAAGATCAGGGATCAGAAAGATGGTATAGTGGGTTACTTGCTGGCCTTGCATGCTGCTGACCTATAATCAATCCCCAGTACCTCATATGGGCCCCTGAGTCTCCTCAGAGTGACTCCTGAGCACAAAATGAGGAGTAAGCTCTTAGCACAGTGTCATGTGGTCCAAATCTTTCTAAATCCCACCCTCCAAAAAAGAAAAAAAAAAGTATAGGGTTGGTTCTCTACTCATGTGACTTTTCCTTAGAGTTAAGGACCTATAAAGATTTGTCAGTAATAGTATGGTCTATTGGAAAATTTAAAAGGGATTTCACAATGCATAGAGGCACTTTTAAAGATGAGTTTGATGTTAAGTCTTAGAAGACTGTATTTACATTGAATTGCTCATTACCTTCTTTGTTCACTGTCCCTCATTATCTTCTTACTTTTAATAGATTTGTTTTTTGCGGGGTGGTTGGGAGTGTTTCATCTGGGAGTGCTAGGCATTCACTTCCGGTGCATTATTATGACCTACTTCTGGCAGTGCTAGGATGAATTTGTGCAAATGTGTGCTCTAGCCTTGAAAAGCTTTCTTTCCAATCCCATATTCTTTGCTCTTTTTCTAGCATTATCTCATCATTCAGTTATCCATATCTATTTTGTTTCCTTCTTTTCCTCTGATCTGCACCTTTTTTTACTCATTAATCTTCTCCAGTTTGTCTACTTTTTTCTTTTTTCCCCCATTTTTTAATTGAACTACTGTGTGATATAGTTACAAAGCTTTCATGATTGAGTTTCAGTCATAGAATGATCTAACATCACCACATTTTCTATCAATGTCCCCAGGGTCCCTCCCTCCCATTCGACCCTTCTCTTTGCCTCTATGGTGGACAATTTCCCTCTAATTCTCTATTTCCGGGCATTATGGTTTGTAATACAGATACTGAGAGGCCAACATATTTGGTCCTTTATCTACTTTCAGCACACATCTCCCATCCTCAGCGATCCCTTCTCTATCTCAGCTGCCTTCTCCCTCAGCTCATGAGGCAGACTTCCAATCATGGAACAGTATTCCTGGTCCTTGTGTCTACTGTCCTTGAGTGTCAGTCTCATATTATGTTAAGTTATATTCCTCAAATGACTGCAGTCATTCTAGGTCTGTCCCTCTCTTTCTGACTCATTTCACTCAGCATGATACTCTCCATGTCCATCCACTTATAAACAAATTTCATAACTTCATCTTTTCTAACAGTTGCATAGTACTTCATTGTGTAGATGTACCAAAGTTTCTTTAACCAGTCATCTGTTCTTGGGCACTCAAATTGTTTCCAGATTCTGACTACTGTGAGCAGTGCTGCAATGAATTTACAAATGCAGATGTCATATCTACTGTGCTTTTTTGCAAGGCTGGGATATATTACAGAAGTGGTACTGCTAGGTTATATTGAAGCTTGATTTCTAGCTTTTGAGTAATGTCCATATTGTCTCCAGAAAGGCTGGTCCAATTGGCATAACCCCAACAAGGAAAGAGAGTTCCTTTCTCCCACATCTGTGCCAGCACTGGTTGCTCTTGTTCTTTTTGATGTGTGCCTGTCTCTGTTGTGTGAGATGCTATCTCATTGTTGTTTTGCATTTCCCTGATGATTAGTGATGCCACTTGATCACTTGACATCCCATTACTCATTAATTTTCTCGAGCAGGCACCAGTAATGTCTCCATTCATCCCTGTTACTTGCTAGTGTAACCCAATGGTATCTGCTCACTCCAAGAACATGAAGAGCCTCAAACTATTTATTCAGAGTCTTGACGAAGAAGTCTGACCATCAAGTAGGTGGGCAGCCTCATGATCTTTTGACGATCCAGTCGGTAACGGCTGTAGTCTAGCGGTCATCTCCAAATTGCATTATGTGTCCAGCCCATGGCAAACGAGACAGTGTCCCTGATTCTTGATCATTGACAGAGGTCAGAACTCCAGATTCCTTCTTTCACTTGAGTGAAGCATGATACTACAAGCATAGCTCAGACCTGAATAGCGTTCAGGTTCATCTTGTTTTCGTAGGGTCCAGATCTCTGAGGCGTATGTTAGTGCAGGAAGAATGGTGGAGTGGAAGAGATGTGCCCAGAGCCAGAGTTTCTTCATCCTCTTAGCTATTTATTTGACGCTCCTGAAGGCATTCCATGCCGCTCCCTTCCTCCTGCACAGCTCAGGTGCCAGGTCATTCATCATGTTGAGTTCTAGACATAGGTACACATAACTGCTGCATTTGAAGATGGTCATTCCTTTGAGAGCGAAGACTGGAACGAGACTGTTTCTCATAAACATTGTCTTCATGAGATTCAGCTGCAGTCCAACTTTTCCACACTCACGGTCGAAGTCGGCCAGCATTTGTGCCACTTGGCTAATGTTTGGTGTTATTAGAATGATGTCATTATTGAAGCAGAGGTAGTATAGTTGCTGACTCTCTCTTCACTCCCATTCCTTCCCATTCCAGTCATCACATGATGCTCTCGAGGGTGGCACTGAAGAGTTTCAGTGAAATGGTATCACTCTGCCGAACCCCTCTCTTGACAAAGATGATCACTTCCTTGTAGAATGGTGAGATCCTGGTAGTGAATCCGTAGTACAGCTCACAGAGGATCCTGATGTATTGAGTTTGAACACCCTGTTTGGCTAGGGTTTTGATGAGCATTTCAGTCTTTACAGAATCAAAGCCCTTCTTTAAACCAACGAACGTTAGACAGATTGGCATCTTGAACTCCTGAGAAACCTCAATGAGTTTGGTTACTGTGTAGATATGGTCCATCATGCTGATCCTTGCAGAACCCAGCTTGTTCTTCATCTAGTGTTTGCCAATCTTATTCAGAATGACTAGAGTGAACAGCTTGTAGACAACGGACAACAGGAAGTTCAGGTGGTAGTTGCCAATGTCGTGAATGTCTCCCTTCTTGTACAGTAGAACAATCCTGCTGGTTTTTCTTTGGTACAGAACCTTGCATTCAGACAGGTAGCATGTGAAGACCTGAGACAGTGTATTGGTGAGTACTGACAGCAGGTTCTTCAGGTGTTCAGGTCTGACCTTGTCTGTGCCAGGTGCTGTTTGCTTCTTTACCAACAAAATAGCATGTCAGATTTCTGAAGGGAGAACATTGGGATTAGCATATGCATCCTGCGAAATATGGCATGTGGGCAGGTGGACGTGGCTATCAAAGAGATCTGAGTAGAAGTCATGGAGAATCTTCTCCATTGCCCTTCTGGAAGATGTGATAGATCCATCAGGACATGGGAGTCTTGTAGTTGGTGAAGGACAGTCATCTTGGTCTTGTAGTTGGTGAAGGACAGGTGGGCATTGCGAATGTTTTTCCAGCTTCTGCTGCATTGGCCAGTATTGCTGCCCTTCTCTCTTTAAGGTCTTCCTTTATCGCTTCTCTGCACCGCTTTCTGAGCTCGGAAATTGGCTTGTGTTTGCTGGAGGCTCGCACCCAGCCACGTTGGCAAATCAGCTCGAGAGTTTTTGAACACGGAGGTCTTTTTGTGGCTCTCTCTCTCGGTGTCCCTCACACAATCAAGGAGGTACTGAACTAGTCAACTGTATCCTTTGTCAATGTCATCGACAACGGCACCTTCCCATCTAGTTGCAATTGTGCCAAAGAGCTCCCAGTTGGTGGTCATTCTGGGAGTTCTCTTCTTAAACTTTGCAGCCCTTTCTCCCTGCTCCGTGAAGTACAATTCGACATGAAGGAGACAGTAGTTCGATCCCGTTTGTAATTTTGGGACAACAGTGACATCAGTCAGGCAAAACCATTGATTGAATATGATGTGGTCAATTTTGTTGTGGAAATGTCCACTGGGAGACTCCCATGTCCAACATTTAGATTTGGCCTCTGGAACTGTGAGTTACGATGGATGGTCTTGGTCGACATGATGGATGAACTCAGACAGTCTCTCACCCTGTTAGTTCCATTCTAGGCAATGGATTAGTGATCTAGAGCACTTTTTTAAAATGTGCCTTTTGACCAGTTGTATTTCTTTTTTGAGGAAGTTTCTGTTGATTACTTCTTTACATTTTTTGATGGAATTGAAGGATCTTTTCTTGTACAAATGTCTCCTATACCTTTAAGCCTTATTAATTGACGAGAAATAACTGTCATTAATGGGAAGAATTAGGTGGACTACTTGGGTGATTCTATCTCTGTTGACCCTGTACTTTGGTTTTTGTAACTAAGAAAGTAAACTTTAACAAGTAGAATCCTTGTTTGTTAAGGTTGACTATGTAAAAAAAAATCTGAATAAATAATTCCCAATTTCTGCTCACAAAGAAACTCTTTTACTTCTTTGGAGTAAGTTCAGTTTTTTAAAATTTTATGCTTTTGCTTTAACACTTCACTTGATAATGCTATAATTAAAAAAGTAATGCTTTCACTCTTTTGTTAAAAGAGGAATATCTTCCCAAGTAACCCTCTTAAAATGTATTGAAATCCCAAGAGGAAGTTTGTTTACATTTGAAAAAGTGCCTTCCCCTGTATTGTTAGATAATCCCTCAGATGGTTTGAAGGAGGCAGTGAGGAAGCGTTATTTCAGAGGTTTGGCTAATGATAAAATATGCTAATTAAGAGCAGATTCTGGATCTCTGTCTTTACTGACACCTATGAGTGTGCATCAAAGTAATTCAATGTAACATAAGAAGAAATAGTAACTGCTAATATGCAATAAAGTTATGATTGTCCTCTTTATTTTCAAGGAGAAAAAAACATTTGAAATCATTCATTCCACAGAAACTGAATTTACTTTCCTATGGTGACAGGTATATTCTTATCTCTGCAGGTTCACCTGCATTTCTATTTTCTTTAGTATATTTCAGTCAGATGTTTGACAGCATCAGTAATGACCACAAAATATCCATCCTCCCTTCCTTCCTTCCTTCCTTCCTTCTTTCCTTCCTTCCTTCCTTCCTTCCTTCCTTCCTCCCTCCCTCCCTCCCTCCCTCCTTCTCTTCTTTCCTTTCTTCCTTCCTTCTCTCCCTTCTTCCTTCCCTCCCACCTTTCCTCCCTCCGTCCTTCCCTCATTCCCTCCTACCCTCCTTCCTTCTTTCCTTCCTCCCTTCCTCCATTCCTCCAGTCCGTCCTCCCTTCTTATTTACCTTCTATGTCTCTGCCCTCCCTTTACTCTACCAATCTTTCTCTCTATTTTACCCCTCTCTCCCCCACTCTATATCCTCTCTCACTGTCCGTAACAGTCTGTCTTTATTTTCTTTCAGTTCATTTTTTTAAGTTTTCTCCATGTATTCAACCATTTCTAAGAAGAATTGAGAAATTCTTGGTTCCCTGCATTCATATTCTCTTTATTTCATCCCCCAATCCTATAATGTAATGCCAATTATTAGAAAATATAATTCACTGGGTCTCACACTATTATTTATAATCTACTTGAGCACTTTCTTCACATTCTTAATATCCCTGGTGTCGAAAAGAATTACAGCTGGGAAACTGACTGCAGGCCTCCGTGCAACAATTGAGAGACAAACATTGTTTGCAGGAGAATTTTCCTTTATGTTCTATGTTTCTTACCTGTTGTTAATATGAATCCCTTTGATAATATTAATAATATCTTTATATTAATAATATCTTTTAATATTAATTTTTATTATTAATAATATCTTTTAATATTAATTTTTCTAAAAATAGACATTTTATGATTAAGTTTTTACTTTTTTAGTAAGGATAAAAAAAGTATTTCAGAATATAAAATTTAAAGAGAGAAAATTTCTTTTTTGTTTGCAAAAGAGATCCATTGAAGAGGACATGCTTACACTTCGGCAGTGTGTTTGTAGTAGAACTCTGGCCCTAAGATCTTAGCATTTTAGTTTATGTCTGTGCATTGATTCTCACTGTACCTAACTCCTAGATTTGGAAAATTCTCTCTCTCTGTCTCTGTCTCTGTCTCTGTCTCTGTCTCTCTCTGTCTCTCTCTCACACACAGACACACAGACACAGACACACACACACACACACACACACACACACATTTTTGTTCCTTTTTGTTGTTTGTCTTTGGCCAGAAACATCATTCTATAAGGCTTACTTCCATCATTGTCCTCAGGGATCACTCCTGGTAAGCTCAGGGAACCATATAAGGTACTGTGGATCCAACCCAGGTTTGCCTCATGAAAGCCAAGAGCCCTACCCTAACCCTTTGTACTATCTCTCCAGCATCTCTGTAACTTCTTGATTGGGGGCACATACATAAGCACCTGGAGTTTTTTTTCTTTAGTAATTCAGAGTTGGTCAACAGTTCTCTAGCTCCTCCCTTTCTTCAGCTCCTTGATTTTCTCCTCCTTAAAAAACAAGTCATTCAGATGCCTTGTATCTGTCTGAGTGCTATTCATGATTGCAAATTAAACAATATATCAGAAATAATTTATAGTCAGTTACACTTGGAGTATCATTCATTTATGATCTCTCTTCCCGTCTCATGTATTTCATAAAATTCACTAAAACTTATCTATTTTAAATCCAATCTGATCCCAAATTAAATGACTATATCCAGAAAGAGTCTATTTTTCAATAAGATTATGATCTAGCGTTTTAAGTGGACATGAATTTTTTGGTAATTATTTAACACAGCAAAGGGTAAGCAAAGATGTGCTCACTTAATTTAAATGAAAGCTTGTAGGGTGACATTGCTTTGTCCTTCTTCAACAAGAAGCTTCGGTTTATCTGGTTACACCTATCACAGTGCTCCTGAGGCACTTCCATTCTATTGTGTTTATCTGTAAACAGTCTTCCCTATGCTCTCCTCCCCACCCAGTTAATCAGCTTTCCCCCTAATCAGACTCTGTTAAGTTGTAAGGTCAGATTCCCAGAAATCTATGATTCTATATGTATCAGTGAAATATTGCCTTTTTCCTCTCCTTATGCCTTATGAACAGTTTACTTTAAAGCAATATCCTTTTTGTATAGATACAGGAAGACCGTTAACATTATGCTTTGTAACTTAGGATTTGATTGGCTTTGAATATTACTTGCTCCCAGGCATCTGCTTTCTCAACTTAAGCCTCAGTTGCCCTTAGTTCCTAACACCCCAAAAGCAGGGTCCCAAAGAGGGACTGAATGGACCCAGGGCAAGCGGTGAGCTACCCTGGCATCGAAATGGGCCAGGCCAAAGTGCCATGATTCTTAACTATAAGTTAAGAGTTTGATCATAGACAAATGCTGTCATGATCCAAAGGTAACGATGAGACTAGGATCCTGCTAGGGGTGGGAAAGACTATCTGGCCTGAGCACTGTAGTCTGAGATCGAGATGGCCCTAGGAGAGCAATTCTATAAGTTTAAGATATTTCTTATTGTATCCATACAAAATAATTTATATTATATATGCTTATATGCTTGCTGGACAAGGAGAGGAGAGATACACCCTTGGGATTCCACTCCAGGGTGGGTCCTCCTGCTGAGAGAGGATCTGTCCTAGGAGTGGCTTTCCCTGAGGTAAAGAATTCTACCCCTATTGATTGTGACCACACCTATGTGTAATTGTTCCCCCAATTCCTCATGGAGAAAGATATAATGAGACTGTAAGAGTGGGCTGGGGAGTGAGAAGGAAGGAGAAGGGGAGCAGAAGGAAGAAGCAGAGGATCAGAAGGAACAGAAGGAGGATGAAGGGGGATGGAGAAGGAGAATGAAGTAGCATAGGGGAGGAGGGAGAAGCGGCAGCAGAGGCAGAGAAGGGAGACTGGTGTAGATGGAGAGAGGATCAGAATAAACTGCGACTAATATCAACCAGCCTGCCCTCGTTTCCTTCCTCCGCCTGACCATCGCCATAGACCTCCCCAGGGTGGGAGAAGGGTGAGACTACCGAACGCGGGCGGTGAGAGAGATAGAGCTACCGCCGCTGTGTGCCGTGCCCCCTTTCATGTGAGTTTACACAAAATCTAAAATGCAATGTCCTGAAATACAATCTTCTACATCAACTTTGTCATTATTTCATTCTTATGTGTGAGATACGTTGCATGTACTTTTAGAATGCAGCAAAGTGAATCTTTGAAAGCAACTTATCTGTCTCTATACTCTTGAGTCACAAAAGAACTCATTGAGTTAAAGTAGCATGTTCAATACCTATGATTCTGAAAATAAAATGCACTCGTTTTGATTTAAAGCTATGTATTAATAATTCTTATAACTAGATAGAATAAATTCAAAAATGGATATTAGAAAATTTAATGTATTTAAGCTAGATCTACTAAGGTAAGTTCTTGGTCAAAACTAGTTGTTTAAAAGAAGGCACCATCGGGAGCTGGAGAGATAGCACAGTGGGTAGGGCGTTTGCCTTGCACGCACTCAATCCGGGTTGATTCCCAGCATCCCATATGGTCCCCTGAGCACGGCCAGGAGTAACTCCTCAGTGAAGAGCCAGGAATAACCCCCGTGCATCGCTGGGTGTGACCCAAAAAGCAAAAAATAAATAAATAAAGGCACCATCAGTTAAAATTGGGGAAAAATTCTTCTTGGTAAATACACAAATACACATAGGAATGAAACTAAGGTCATTCATGTGTGCCATTTCATTTCAAAAAAATATGTTGATATTAAAGTTATATCATTGTATTATACATTAGTATAATAATGTAGCATCCTCCACCCAGATCCTCCAAATTCCAGTAGGCAGGGGTCACACCCACCAACTGACCCCATGGCACTGTGTAATCACATCAACCAACGGCCAAGACTCAGAGACTATAAAACATAGCTCCCGGAAACATTCGGCTGTGAAGACATCTTATTGTGACATCTTATTATCTCATTCCTACTTTGGACAAACTGGCAGGCTACCGAATGTAACCTGCCCACACGGCAGAGTCTGACAAACTCCCCATGGCATAGCCAACATGCCAAATACCAGTAACAATGTTGGGTCTCATTCTCCTAACCCTGAAAGAGTCTGGAATATGGCACTTTTTAAAAAATCTCAGGGCTAGGACGAAGGAGACATTACTGGGTTCTGCTCGAGGCAATCGACGAACAACAGGATAGTCGTGATCGTGACACATTAGTATATAAAGTTGTTCACTCTTTGTTTCTTGTGATATCAATGGCATAGCAGTTTTTTTTAATCAATCTAGTAAAATTTTTATATTTAATATATTCTTTATCCTGATGTACCATGGTATTGCAGTTTGATTTTATGTTGAAATTGTAAGTCACAAACATAACTTAGGAACAATCTTGAGTGATAACTAAGAGAATTAACTCTGGCACAATATGCTTGGTGTTCAAATCCTGTCATGTTACCTTGTGGACATGGATAACTATAAAACGTCTCTGAATATTTTTTATGATCTATGATACTAATGATAAAAATAAGTTAACTTCTTATAATGATATTATAATATTTGACTAAATTAATATCTCCAAGACTTATTCATTTTATATATGCATGTATTAGTTAAATGTTTGATATAAACTTCCTTTATAAAGGGTTTTGTTTTCCTGTTAATAACATGTCTGTTATTATCTATGCATCAATGTTCAGAATCTTTGCATTCTTAAATAAAAAATTGTAATATATTTCATAAAATATAATTGACTTGAGTGAATTAACTTCCATGACTCAAAATTCCCTGTCTACATCCTGATTGATTTTATTTAGAGGAAAGAAGTACGTGTACCTTTATGAAAGGTTTCTAGCACTTGGAAGAGTAGAAAGCTTCATAGTCATTGTTCTTCTAGCACAGCACTTCACAGCTGGAAAAGTATTTTGAAAATATTTCTCACACCTTTCCATGCTTACATGAAATACACCAAGTTAAGCCTACCTACTTTTATCACCTTCTTCACATTATCCTCAGAAATATAAGCCCCCCTCTCTGTTACTTAACTTTTGAGTTGGGGGTTGTGGAGGTATCTCCCAAACAGGGATTAGGAGATCTGGAGGTACCAGAAGTGATTACTGGTCCATGGCTTTTGTTTCAGTGTGACGCCCCCTAGGATGCAATGCTACTCAGGTTCTACATTGCCAAGAATACCCAGTCTATCCTGTGATGCTGGGGCCTCCAGACTCATATCTCATGGGGCTCTTGGTGACAAGAATCCAACCACAAAATGCCTCACTTCTATATTATGTCCTGGCTCATAAAGATGTTCCTCATCTTTATGTTTGGCACTGTAAGAATATTACTTATACATGTTACCATAGATAACAAAACTGAAAGGTAGGACAGGATTTTCTAGGACATGGTTATTTCTAGAAGGTATACCATAATTCAAGATACTCCCGCATATTTCATATTTAGACTTGCTTTTAACACACATAACTGGGATCCATTGGGAGAAATTTAAGTTACGTATGGCAATAGGGTTTTTAGTTCATATTTGAGTTTCTAAGTCAGAGAAGCCTTGGTATAAATCATGGCCCCTTCTATTCACAGCAAAGTGACCACAACAATTTTGCTCAAACTTTAATATATACACAAACCATCTAGAGAGTGGTTAAAAATAATCTCTGATTTAGGATGTCTATGACCAGCTTCAGATCAGCTTTACCCATAATCTTCAGTTTATACTGATGTGTTCCAAAGAGCCATACTGAAGTATTAAAGTATACTCAACTATTAAGGACCTAAGGGTAATTGGCTATTTTACATGTAAATAAATGAACAATATTCTCATATGCAAAAAGAATTGTTTTGAAATTAAAAGTATATTGTATCAGAAATCCAAAGTCACGCGGCCACAATAGCGGCCATGCGTCATCATTTGATTTTTGTAACCAGTGGTAGAAACAAATGATTTCACAATGTCTTTTCAACAGGTCTGATTTGGGGGTTGTAAACTCTAAATAATAATGGCACATCTTTTGTTGAAACAATGAATCTAAACAAAGTAGATAGAGTGTTAACTAGAATTCATCTGCCTCTCAGGCATTGGGAGGAGTGGGAGGGGAGTATATTGGGGTTCTTCTTGGTGAAAAATAAGTACTGGTGAAGGGAAATGTGTTTGATAATTGCATGACCAAGACCTAAACCTGAAAGCTTTGTAACTTTTCCCACAGTGATTCAATAAATAAATAAATAAAAGTAAATTTAAAAAAATATATTGTATTGAATGTATGGCAACTTGCTTTACCACACAGACTGGAATAAGAAGTATTGGGATATATATTTTTTTAATTCATTTATTTTTTAATAGTGAGAGACCATGAGGTACAGTTGTAGACCCACACATCTTTGTGCTTGGGTTTCAGTCATACAATGATCAAACACCCATCCCTCCACCAGTGCGCATTTCCCACCACCACGGATCCCAGCATCCCCTCCCCCCCCTCAGCCCCCATCCCACCCTGCCTCTGTGGCAGGTCATTTCCCTCTCTCTCCTTTTGAGTGCCGTGGTCTGCAAAAGAGGCATTGAGTGGCAATCATGCTCAGTCAACAGTCTACCCTCAGCATGCTCTCCCATCGTGGGCGGATCCTCCCAACACCCTTTATTTGGTGTTCCCTTCTCTTTCTGAGCTCCCTTTTCCCCTAACATGTGTGGTTGTCCTCCGGGTCATTGAGTAAAATTCCTGGTACTAATCTCTGCCATAATTGGGTGTTAGTTTCCTATTTTGTTACTTTATGTTCCCCAGATGAATGCAATCTTTCTATGTCTATCCCTTTCTTTCTGAGTCATTTCGCTTAACATGATACTTTCCATGTAGTACCACTTGTATGTAAACTTCATGACTTCATCTTTTCTAACAGCTACATAGTACTCCATTGTGTAAATGTGCCAGAGTTTCTTCAACCAGTCATCTGTTCTCGGGCACTCAGGTTTTTTCCAGATTCTGGCTACTGTAAAGAGTGCTGCAATAAACAGACAATTGCAGATGTCACTTCGGCTATACTTTTTTTGCCTCTCTAGGATATATTCCCAGGAGTGGTATTGCTGGGTCAAATGGGAGCTCAATTTCTAGTTTTTTGAGAATCATCCATACTGTTTTCCAGAAAGACTGAACCAGTCGGCATTCCCACCAACAGTGAAGGAGTGTCCCTTTCTCACCACATCCACGCCAGCACCGGTTGCTTTTGTTCTTGTGGATATGGGCCAGTCTCTGCGGTGTGAGGTGATATCTCATTGTGGTTTTGATCTGCATCTCCCTGATGATTAATGATGTGGAACATTTTCTCATGTGTCTTTTAGCCATTCAGATTTCTTCTTTGTCAAAGTTTCTATTCATTTCATATCCCCATTTTTTGATGGGGTTGAATGTTTTCTTTTTGTGGAGTTGAACCAGTATTTTGTATATCCTTGAAATTAACCCCTTATCAGATGTGTAGTTGGCGAATATCCTTTCCTATTCTGTTGACTGTCTTTGTATTTTGGTTACTGTTTCTTTTGAGGTGCAGAAGCTTCTTAGTTTAAGATAGTCCCATTTATCTATCTCTGTTTTCACTTGCTTGGCCAGCGGTGTGACATCTTTGAAGACACTATTAGCTTCTATGTCATGAAGGGTTTTGCCAACATTTTCCTCAATGTATCTTATAGATTCTGGTCTGATGTTGAGGTCTTTAATCCACTTAGATCTTATTTTTGTACATGGAGTTAGGCAGAGATCTGAGCCCATTTTTTTGCATATAGCCGTCCAGTTTTGCCAGCATAATTTGTTAAAGAGGCTTTCCCTGCTCCACTTCACTTTTCTTGCTCCCTTATCGAAGATTAGATGCTCGTATGCTTGGGGGTGGGGGGGCGTCAGTATATTCAACCCTGTTCCATTGGTCTACAGCTCTGCCTTTGCTCCAGTACCATGCTGTTTTAATTATTACTGCCTTGTAGTAGAGTTTGAAGTTAGGGAGGTTGATTCCTCCCATTTTCTTTTTCCCCAGAATTGCTTTAGCTATTCGTGGGGGCTTATTGTTCCATATGAATTTCAGGAGTGTTTGCTCCAATTTTTTGAAGAATGTCATGGGTATCCTAATAGGAATTGCGTTGAATTTATACAGTGCTTTGGGAAGTATTGCCATTTTGACAATGTTAATTCTCCCGATCCATGAACAGGGGATATTTTTGGGGATATATTTTTTCATTATTGTTTTTAAGGCCATCTTAATAAACTTGAACCTGTTAAGCTATGCAGAACTTTGAAAAGGACTCTATATTTATTTTAATCCAAAATGATTATATTCTTATTCTTAAATTATTATATTCTAAAAAATATTACCGGTAAAACCAAAGTTTTATAAGAAAATGGGTCATTCATTTAAGTAGAGGAGATCATAGAACTGTACATTGTTGCTAACAACTTTTGTGACCATTTGTATTTATGATTTACAAGTTATCAAGAAAAAGGAATTTTGATGCACTCCAAGTGAATGAAAATTCTGTAAGAGTCAAAAGTACAAGGTAAGTCTGTTACATCTACAACTAAGTGAGGGAATACTTTTCCCTATAGGCTACCTTCTTGTTTGGCTAGAACTTGCTTTGGATGCAGAATAAAGATAACTGCAGTGTAAGAATCATCAACTTTCTAGGTGTCATAATCTTTCTTAACTGAGTTACATATATATATATGCCACATACACTAAAGTATGATGCCTGAGAAAGAAGGAAATCCTAACCCAGACTTTTTTTTAAATTACCTCCTTTTAAACCTATCAAGTAATAATTAGAGTATTGGCATATATTTAATTTTTTGAAATGAAAGCAATTGAGTTGGTTTTATGTAATGTTTCCACTATATTGGTAATAATAAATAATATATGGATATATCTACTCAGAATATTAATTATGGTAGTGGTTATTCACATACAAACAAAATGGCTTTATATTTATATTTAAAACTGACACCATATAATAATATAAAGAATGGTAATCATTTTGCTAATTATTTAAATTTGATTTTATACTAATTAGAATTATAACAAATAGGAAAATAAAGCAAGTCTAAAAAGTTGAAAAAGGGGTCATAAAATTTAAAATTGTGTTTTGTATTTTAGTATTTCTAATGGGTATTTTCCTCATCATTTTGAACTGAGGGCCATGTCTACACTTACTTACACAGAATATGAAGCTAGTCCTGCTATCATTATTATTATTGGCAATAGGTATGAGCTGGTTTGGGCTTAATAAAATACTATAATTTTTTAAAACTAAAACTTATATCAGGAAACTATCTTATCTGCAGTCAAAAAAATTTCACCTGGTAATTTATTGCTAAATCAAATAATACTTTTTAGCTTGTCCAAATACCTGATTCTGAGCTATGACAGATTAACTATTTAGTGTTTTATTCAGATTCTACTCTAGGAAGAAAGTATCAGGATGTCTTTGTACCATCATATCTCATCAAGAATGGATTGCTCAGTTCTCTCAGTGCATGCATTACTTCACTGACCAATACTATGGTGTAGATTGTGCTTTATCAGCATTGTAGTTACTCATGGTGCCTCAATGCATCTGCTATATCAAGCCTCAGCTTCCTATCTTGTAGTACTCCAGTTTGGATAAATTTCTATAAATATAATTGTCCCTGTTCTTGATGAGTGAATGTATGAATAGGCTAAGTGATCAAGCAAAATTCAAACCTATTTTAATAATTACCAAAAGGGGGGGCATATTCTTGCATATTAGGCTACATTCTAATTTTGACTACATTTATGCTTTCTCTACAGAGAAAGCAGCAATATGTCACTTAACATAGTGTGCTTCATCTTTCTTCAGTGACCCTGTTTAGTTCCACTACTTCAATTTATTATTGTAAGATAGATAGTAGTTCTTATAATTAAAAGTGAGCAGGGAGACACTGTACAAAATTTCTAGAGGTAAGAACTGTCTGAATTGAGCCTAAACTGATGTAGCTTCTGCCCTATTTAGACGTCTTTAAATCCATATCCTTTTCATATAGTCCCATTTCAAGCAGCTAAGACTTTCACCCCATATATTTCACTGCACAATTGACTTGCCTTTTTGTATGAGGAGGGGGACGGTGGGGGGAGAAGGAGGAGTTTGAAGTTTGCTCTCCTCCAGTGCTTCATGTATCATCTGATGCCAGAGGCAATGAGAATACAACATTGATGGACCAATGGGCTGATCCAATATGGCAAATCCTATATTCCTGTTTGGGTACAAATGAATAACCTCATATAGCTCTGCACACATTCAACAAAATGATGTAAGGGAGGGGGGAAAAAAAACAAATGGAATTTCCTGATCATTGCATTCCACTTTATTTCTCTGTTTTAACTTTGTAAGTGAATTCAATGTCTGTAGAAGGCGATTGATGGCTCTAAGAGAAAGGGGAAGAAAAATGTAAAGCCTCAAACCACAATTTGAGCACTGCAAGGCTTGGTTCTCTTCTGCTAAAATCCTCAGCTCGGCTCCTTGTCTTGCAGCCTTCAAAGGTTTATCTCAGCATTTCAGAACTAAGGGATTGTGAATTCTGCAGGATGGGCCGCAGTCCTACATCTGCTGTCTTTTATTAGTAGGGGGAGCAAGGGAATGAGGACAGAGGGGAAGGATTGACTGGGTGTATAGAAAAGGAAAATGTAATGCTTTAAATTTGTCTCCAAACCTCCGAACTATCTCCTGTAAGGCTTTGAGCTGCATGTCAATCATTTCACCTTCTCCACAGTTCACAGTCCACCCTACACATATTTACAATTTCTAGCTTCCTCAAATGCCTCATTCTTATTCCGTATATTATTCAGATATCTCTGTACTTTTGTATATCACTTTAAATTTCAAGTATTCATTTTAAAAATATCTTATTCTTCTGTGCAGGTGGAAAACAGTGAAAGTATTCTGTATTTTCAAGAGCCAAGATATACCCCATTTCAGGAGTACAATATGTATGCGTACACACACACATACACAAACATATAGATATAAATATAGACATATTATGTTCTTATTGAGCATCCAGGGTCAGAAAATCTGATTCTGACTTGATTATAATGGGGTGGAGAAAGGAGGAAGATAAACTCATCCATCATAACCCAATGGGCCAATTTAAATGATCAGCGTATATTTACCAGAAAAGTAGACGAGAATGAGCAGGACAAATGTACAAAATTCCCACTGGGCATTAAACTATATATGCAATGCAAGAGGAGGATACTGCGGAAAGTAGTCAAAAATAATTGAATGCTAACAGTATACATAAATCTAGATGATATTCAAACTGTGACCTTGAGGTGAAAAGGCTCCTTAAACAGCAAGCAAAGCTTTCTATTCTAAAGGGATTACATCTCTGAAATCATTCTCTTTCTTTGCATTCATGTTTCACACTTTGTATTGCTCACAGTAAAAAGGGAGATAGACCAGCAGTTTGGTGTTTACTTTCTTCTGTTTCTTTTCTTCCCAGATAGCTAGTATTGGCTTTGCTGCAGATCAGAGTGGGGGAATCTTTTTCACCTCAGATTATGGTTTGTAATTGTCAATACTAGGTTAGCAAGCTTTCTAATGGAAATTACCATTGCAGGAAAGACTGATAAAGCATTTGCTGAGGTTGGAGAACTATAGACTCCTATATTCAAAAACTCTTTTCTAGGACTCACAATAATTATGAGAGAAAATTTAATAAACTTTGCATGAAACGCATAACAGAAAATGCTTAGATTCTATTGTAGCCACAGATTCCAAGCTAGAGAATACCAAGGAAGAATTAAAATGCTCACACATAGAATAGAAAACACTTAGTTGTGGCTGGTTTTATAAAGCTTCTGCATTACACTTGAATCTAACTCCTAAGAGAGGTTTGCTGTGACATTTATAGCTCTGAATTTTCCTTTTGCACCAGACAGGTGGCAGTGATCACAGAATCCAAGTTATTAAGTGTGGCTGCTCCATCAGCAGACAGTAGTTTCAGAGTTTAGAGCTTGTAAGGATTTAAGTTGGATTAAGAAAAGGTAGAGTATATTTTGAACAGGCAATATTTATTTATAGAAAGATGAAGGAATTTTTCCACCCTCTCTATAAGAATAACAAGAGGAAAAAATGAATCCTAGCAATGATTCTTAAAATGGCAAGATGTGGGCAGGATTTAAGAAATATACCTTTCTAATTCCCAGGCAATTTATGTGTGTATGCCTAAGTATCCAATTAGCAGGCACAGATGCCATTTTGCATTAAAAAATATAGGGTTTTACAACTGCAAACCAGCTGTTCCCATAAATTTAACCAACCACTTTGCAAAGGTCTACCAAGGATTTAGACATGAACATCACAGAATTCATTTTCCCCTGCTTTGAAATAATCAAAGATTGGCATTTTTTGAGTAAAATATTTTCATCACAAAAGAGTATAAAAGTCTTAACATATGTACATTTAAGCATCCTCAGAAAAAAATCGATGGAAATAGATGAAAAGCCTATCTTCTAAATAAACCACAGCACATATAAAAATTGTGCACTTAAAATATGTTGATGAACTTGTAAAACAATATTTTTAATTTCACTTTAATTTAGACTTAAAAGGCCACATGAGTGTCATCATATTTATTGGATGAGAAAGAACCAAAACAAAACAAAACAACAACAATAAAACAACCAGAAAAAAGAAATATTCCGTACAAATATTGTTAACCCTGACACTTCCTAAGGGATTTTGTTTTTGAAAATAGTAATTTACATACATTTTGCTTATATTTTAGCCTAACCTACATTCAATAATTAGGAAACCATGCATAGCCAATATACACTGTGCTTCTTTTTCTTGTCATTATTTTCAGTTGTATCAGAAGGATGATATAAAAAGAAAATAAAGTTTTCAGGAGAAAATAATTTTTTGTTGGGGAGGTGATCTGGAAAAATAAATTTAGATAATGAAGTGGCAAGATTAAAATATTAAAAAGGGCAACAAAAGAAAAATTAATTCTGTATAGTGATTTTCAAATAATGTTACAGATTTTACATTTATTTTATTTAATAGTGTTAGAAATGTTTGATACAGCCATCTAAAAATTTATTTCTTCAAATATAATTTATGGATAAAGAATCTAATTCCAAATAAAATGATTTCTGTGATGATCCAATTCTAATGG
This sequence comes from Sorex fumeus, assembly GCF_029834395.1. NCBI lineage: Eukaryota > Metazoa > Chordata > Mammalia > Eulipotyphla > Soricidae > Sorex > Sorex fumeus. The sequence goes on along the minus strand of NW_026606185.1, from coordinate 42,627,728 downwards.
AAACCATAAAACTGTTCAAGGGGACAGGGAGATAACTCAAGTGATAAACATATACCTGGTATGTGAGGAGGGTATAATAACTACCCCAGCATCTTCTGCTGAGCACAGTTGAATGTGAACCTGGGGATCCCTAAGTACCACAGATGGGAGCAAAGAATCATCAGGTCCTCAAAATCAGACTGAAGAGTCCCATGATCCACCTGCCCCCCTCCCCAATGTTGTTGGGTGTGGCCAGTTTTGCTTACTGTTTTTAGAAGTTTTATGAACATCTACTCAAATATTCCTGTTGCAGGTGGGAGTGAGGGAAAGAAAACCATGAGCCAGGTGGTTGTAAGAGAAAGGAGACTCATTGGTTACAAGAAATGAATTGCACATTTCAAGCTAAGATGCAGGTAGTTCCAAAATGGAATTGACACTGCCTGTCTTGCAAATTTAATTTTAAGGTTTTCTAGTTTAGGGTTTCTTATCACAATCACGATCACGGCCATCCTGCTATTTGTCCATTGCCTCGAGCAGGCCCCAGTAACCTCTCCTTCATCCTAGCCCTGAGATTTTTTTAAAAGGTGCCATAGTCAAGGCTCTTTCAGAGATAGGAAAATGAGACCCATCATTATTACTGGTATTTGGCATATTGGGTACACCACGGGGAGTTTGCCAGACTCTGCCATGTGGGCAGGTTACATTCGGTACCCTGCCAGTTTGTCCAAAGTAGGAATGAGATAATAAGATGTCATAATAAAATGTCGCGCGGCCGCTGACATCTTCCGGGAGCTGGGTTTTATAGTCTCTGAGTCTTGGCCGTTGATGGGATTACATGGCGCCAGGTGGCCAGTTGGTGGGTGTGATCCCTGCCTACTGGAATTTGGAGGGTTTCTTATGTAGATGAAAATTCTTTGTTAGGGTATTGTCAAGGAGAAAGGATTCTTGTTCAATTTGGTCTTAATTCCTCTGGAATTGTTGCCAGAGGAAATCCAGTCATTAATTTCTGGTTGGTCTCCTGTTATTTTGAGTCTGAACATCAGGCTAATCTTATTTCTGGGCTGAATTGTTTGAGTTTTGAGGCTAGGTTTGGGGCAGGGCAAGGTAATTCCTTTTCAACCTACATCTTGGTTTTATTCCTTTCAGAAACTCATTGACTGAGCTCCCTATCCTACTCGCTTGCCTCATTTCTGGCTTTGTCTTCCCATGCTGGTCCCTCTTATATCCCTGCTGGCTACATTGGAAAAGACTCAGCAACATGTGACTGACTTATCATCTCTCGTCTTTATATCCCCCTTCTCCACCTCCACTGCTTCTTTTTCTTTTCTTAGTCTTCTCTACAGACGTCTTTTTGCTTCGTATACCTTTGTCCCATCACTTTAAAAATTTTTGTTAGACAATGCTATTTTCTCCATGATTCCCTCACCCCACCCCCGATATGTTCAACATAGCTTAGTGATTTACTTTAAAAAATAATATTTAGGGCTGGGAGACTCAGTCCATGTGGTAGAGTGCTAGCCTTAGACAGGTTCAACCCAAGTTTGATCCCTGGCACCCTACAAGGTTCCTAAAGTCCTGACAGGGCTTATTTATGAGTGCAGAGCAAGGAATAAGCTGTCAGTTCTGCACATGTTGCCCCAAATCCAGGTTAAGCAAACAAATAGACAGAATAATAAAAAAAAGTGGATTGTATTTAAAAAACAAAGAGTTGAGGCATTGATGTAAATAGCGGCAAAGACCTTACAAGGGAATTGGAAGTTTAAAACAAATGACAACACAAGAGAACTACATAATTGTAGGATAAGCATGAAGTTAACAAAAAGGGGCTGCATTACACAAATAGTGTCAGAAACCCAATGGAAGAAGAGCCAGCAAGCACAAAAAAGATTTACCCATTGAGTAACAAAGCATCCTAACAAAGCATCCGTTTGAGTACTTCAGCATTTGGATGCACACACTCCTCAGGTATCACACACTTCATTTTTCTTTCATATCTGGAAATCACTAATAATCAATCTTTTAAAATATGTTTTCCAGGGGGTATGGTGCCACCATCAGGTCAATCTGCACCTGTGAGGCGAGGGCATTGGCAATCTGATGGCACCGTCAGACTTTCAGATACCTCAAAATTGCTGCTTTGTCTTTGGACAGACCCCCAAAACTTGGGGCAAAGTTTACCAAGAAAGTAAAAGGCCAAAAGTTAGATATGTGGGAGATACACCCACAAACTACCTCTGGTTCAGTTATATAATTGAAGGCATGGCCTCTCTGGTTTCTGATCAAACTGCTTAATGGTCATGATCCCAGAGACTCAGAAACGAATCTCAGAACCCAGAGTCTTTTGGCAGAAATGTATCACGTTCCTGCAGCAGGTTACTGGCACTGAGCCACTCCAGGTGGGAATCGGTTCCATGCCTTGGCCTGTTCCCCCTGGTGTCCTGGTGACCACCATCCTCCAGAGACCACTGGACAGTCAGGTTTGGACCTGCAGTGACGAGACACATGGGGCCTCAACAAATGGGGGTGGAACCGGCCCTTTCCTCCCCATCTCAACGAGACCCCAAGTCACCACCTACAAACAGCCTCTCTAGCTCCTGAACAAGCTGATTAACAGCCATGATCCCAGAGACTCAGAAACAAATCTCAAAACCCAGTTGCTTTTGTCAGAAATGCATCTGGACCACATACAAGGTAACCTCTGCCTCAGAGCTTATTGGAAAGCCAGGTATGAGCCAGCAGTGATGGGGCAACTGCAGTCTCATAGGAAGGGGGGCGGTACCGGCTCATCCTTCACACCCTATCGAGGTCATGAGTTGCCCCCCACGAGCAGCTCTCCAGCACGGCCAAAGCTCCAGAGGCAAAAGGACTTAGCCCTGAGCCCAGCAGCTTGCGGCAGAAAAGTGAATGGACCATGCATTAAACTACGGCGCCATGCATCCCTGGGAGGGAAAGGGTGTTGCTCCCTTCCGCCTTTTTCCCTCCTGGAAGCAAGGTGGCCACCACCTCAGAGCTTATAGGAAAGCCAGGTATGAGCTGACAGTGACAGGGCAACTGCAGTCTCATGGGAAGGGAGGCGGTACCAGCTCATCCTTTACGCCCTACCAAGGTCACGAGTTGCCCCCCACAAGTGGCTCTCTGGCATGGTCATAACACCAGATGCACAGGAACCAATCTAGTAATTTTCTGGCTCTTTGCAGAAATCCAAAATCGCAGCTACATGACATTATATGATTCTCATAACCAGCTATAGAAAACAAAATATTTCACAACGCCTTCTCAGCAATTCTGATTGTTGAGAGGGAAATACTAAAAAAAAATGGTGCATCTTTTGTCGAAATAATGAATGTAGTCAATGTAGAGAAGAGTTAAGTAGAAATTGTCTGCCTCACAGGGAGGGGTGGGAGGGGGATATATTGGAGTTCTTGGTGGTGAAAAATGAGTACTGGTGAAGGGAAAGGTTTTTGATCATTGTATGACCGAGACTTAAACCTGAAAGCTTTGTAACTTTTCCCACAGTGATTCAATAAATAAATATAAAATAAAATATATTTTTCAATAAATTTGGGATTAAAGAAATCATCTAGTCTAACATAGATTATACAATCCTATCATTATCAAGATCTTTCATTTAAGCATACTCCTAGTGACGGGCTCTGCCCAGCATATGACTGACATCAGGGATCCCTTTTTGCTTTTCTCGTTACTCATTAAACATAATCTGAAGTGAAGGCAAGAAACCCTCTAGATTAATATTGAGAATAAAAATAGAAGATATGAGAAAAATACAAGTAAACAATTTTATTAATGTATCCTAATATTTACAAAATATTTAATCTCTTCATATATTTTTATTTCTATTAATTTCATTAACTTTCGAAAATATGCCCTGTGATCCCATTTGATAGATGCGGAAACTAATGGCCATAGATATAGCACATGCAAAGGAGCTGTATAGGATAGGATATACCAATAGCGTCTGTAAAGGTGACGGGCACTTTCCTAAGTCCAAACCCACATGTCTATATACTTTGATTTGAATTTGTGCCATGGAGACAAAGTCATTGTACAATGGTTAGGGCATATTCCTTGCACTCAGCCAACCCAGATTCGATCCCAGGCATACCATATAATCCCCAAATCACTGACAAGAGTAATTTTTCAGTGTAGAGTCAGGAGTAACCCCTGAAAATCACTGGATATGTGTCAATCCCCCCATTTCCCATAAAAGATTGTGTGTCCTTGATTTTAAATTCTTTCCTCTCTCCTTCTTCTCTTTCTCCTTCTCTTTCTTTTTTTTTTCTCTTCTTTTTCTGCTGACCATGAAAATATGGCACAAATGTCCTATAGACTGATTGTTGGGTGGTTTCTAACAAAAGCATTGTTATTTGTTATATTCACGAGAACTTATGGGGAAATAAATTGCATTGATTTAGCTTGATGGCTGCTGGCAGTCAACTGCAACTGTTGTCATACACTTCACAACATGTTTTATGTGGCTGGAAACATTTACATTAAGGTCAATTAGGTTGCCAAAATGGAGAATCACAGCTGAGGGATGCTTAGTGGAGTGCATTGGTGTTTGGCAGGGGAAATGGAACAGATAAACCTACATGTGCCTGGTCTGCCAGCTGGTGGGTGGTCCCAGTCATGTTGCTGGGACACTATTCAATTCAATTTAACAAATATTTATTGAGTAACTATATGGTAGAAAACTCCAGACAAAGTACTAATGGGGTGGCAAGACAACATCAGTCATGAGGTAGACAATGTTCCAGTAACAAAATATTTCTGTATATAGCATTGATTGCATGACTTCCATATTCTGGACATTGTCATAAATATTTGATTTGTATTAACGAATTGCTATTCATACTAGTCTTAAGGATTTTTGCTCATATCTCCTTATTTATCATAAAGAACTTGGTTGGTGAGGCAAGGTATTTTTCCCTCTTTCCTGGGCATATGACAATTGCATTTCACTGCAACCTTGAAATTAAACTTTCTTGCATTAAGCAAAGAAATATGAGTAATAATGAAGAATATTGCCTCTTGGGAAAGTATTCAAGAGCTGTTGCAAAATTCTTCTGCTTTCATGGTACTAACTGACTTTTCAGAAGGTGAAAACTCCAACATTTTATTCTGTGAACACGAGAAATACTGAGATAAATACTTAGTAAACTCATCACCGACTGTTCAAATTTGAGTTTTAGCTCACTTGTCAGTACTTCAAGTATGTTAGCTGACCAAAAAATCTAACTTCACTTTTTCTGTAGCATGAACTATCACTTCTTTACTTCTACCTGAATTTTCAATTACAGATGTTGCCTGCTTATCTCAGGGTGTGTGTGTGTGTGTGTGTGTGTGTGTGTGTGTGTTTTGGTTTTTGGTGTACTGGATCTCAAATTCCATTTAAATTCTTCTAGCAAGGTAATATTATTACACGTAAGAATCTCTAGATTTTAAGCTCTAATGATCGTGTTTCCAATGAAAAGTTCTACTGGAAATTTTATCAGAAGGATATTCATCTTCAATGGAGCAATCATTTCCAGATGTATTAAGGATGAAAAATACTATGATACAATTATAAATACAATTATAAATTATTTACTGCAAGGTAATTCTATGTTTGTTTGTTTATATATTTTGGAACCACAGCCAGTGATGCTGAGGTCTTACTCCTACCTCTGTATTCAGGAATCACTCCTGGTGGGCTCAGGGGACCCTAGCCACCAGGAATCTGAAGAGGGTATGTTAAACAAGCACTAACCCACTATACTTCCTCTTCTTCCCTGCTTCTCTGGGATTTAATTCACATTATTTCTTGAGAATCTACAAGTTAGAAATGATATATGAATATTTACTTGAAGTTATTTATTATATAACCCTTTTTCCCTTCAAAGAGCATTTTTTGAGATTCTTTCTTTACAGTCCATGATTTTAGAATTGTTACTAGTCCAACTTGCTCACTTGACTGACGTCCAGGAAATTAAATGACTTTTTCCAGTGTAAAGGGCTAATTTGTGCCAGCGTTAGAATTTGAATCTAAGAGTGCTGAACCAAATTCTCTATTCTTTTCAATAAATGTTGAATAATATGAACATGTCAATTTCAGAACAGTCAAGTATTGAAAGTATTTCCATTTAATTCAGTTGTTTCTTTAAAATAAAAATATATGCATACTAATGCAAGTATAATAACACTACTGACATTTTTCTTGTTCAAAATTCATATTTTCAATTAAATTTATAAATCATTATTTATGAATGCCTAAAATTGCTACAGCATTCTTTAAATCTCCCTACAATATAAACTGGGGAAGATTTATACTTTTGATGATGGATTTACTTAGGTCATCAAACTATAATGTCTTATACTAATATAAGAATTCTTTGAGAATATTTTATAGTGGAGTGTATCTTATTTCACTAAACTTGTTCTTAGACGTCCCTTTATGATGATCTGCATCATTAAATGCAGGTTATTATTATCTTCTCTAGGATATATTGAAAGCAGAAATCTATTCATTATTAAAGGTGAGGAAGAGAAGTGGAAATAAGAAAAGATATGAACATTTTGATATGAGATAGTCTTGTGTGGCCTCTCCTATACAATAGCTGCAAAGAATTTCTCTTTTTGGGCATTTCTTAATAAATATCTCATAAACTACTTCTGATTTTCTTGATTAACCAAACTGTGTTGCTTAATTTGACATATTTATAATATCTAAAATCTCTTAAGATGTCCCATTTTATCAAAAACCTTAGACATCAGAATTTTAGATTTCCCCTGACCAATCTATAAATTAATTTTATTGGACCTTTGACTGAAATTTTAAATTTAAGTTATAAAAATATTATATATATGCTACACTTGCATTATGTTTCATGTTCTAAAAGAGGATTCTTATTATGTATATATAAAATATATATAGTAGTTCCTTTAGATCATAGAAATCTGAGAGTTGGGAAGGAGGCTCAAATGCTGGAATACATGGTTTACATGCCAGACTTCAACCTCTGGCATCACATGGTTCTTGCGGAACTGCCGGGAGAATTTCCAAGCAACATTCCCAAAGAAACCCCTGATCACCATGATGATGAATCTACAAAGTATAATAATAATTGTAATAATAATTATAATTTAATATGTTCAGAATGAATTATATAAATCTTTTCTGGGCATACATGTTGCCTTAAAAATATATGTCAACTGGAGCATGAGCAAGAGTAGAGTGGTTAGGTCATTTACCTTGCCTCTGCCAAGCCAGGATTGTTCTCTAGCATCCCGTATGGTAACGAGCACAAAAAGGAGTAATTCCTGAGTGCAGAGCTAGGAGTAACCCCTGAGCATTGTTGTGTTGTACATTGGTTATGACTGATAAAAGTCAGTATACATATATATGTGTATATATACGTATATATATACACACATGCACAGAATTGCGTGTGTGTGTGTGTGTATGTGTGTGTGTGTGTGTGTGTGTGTGTGAGAGAGAGAGAGAGAGAGAGAGAGAGAGAGAGTGCATGTCAGCTGTCATGGGATCTTGAACCTTGTCTACCTGAATAAAAATCTGTTGAATAAGTGTTTGTTCATATCGCTGATATGTTCATCCAATATATGTGTACATGCTTTCCTGAAGCTTGACTTTCTCCCACATTTTTTTCAGGACATCCTTAGTTATTGTCAATATAAGACAACAGAAGAAAATGAAAGTATAAAATTATTTTACTTAGATAAATATTTGAAATAATGTCTGAGGGATAAAGTGATGTAGTTGCAAGTATAACAAACCAATATTTCTAGGCTGCTCTGATGCTAATTAGCTAAGGAGACTTGAGAAAGTCATCTTATATTTCTGTCTTTGTTATCTGACACAGGTATGTGGGGAAAAACATTAACAATTGCATAGATTTTGGAGTATAGACTATCATATAATTGCAAACACTGTCATGAATATAAAATAATCGTCTTTGAGTCTGGGAATATTTTGTCTTTGCTTTTGTTGTTGTTGCTGTTGCTGGTGAGGCACATCCGACAGTGCTCAGGCTTACTCCAGGCCCTGCTCTCGAAATCAATCACTCCTGCCGAGCTCAGGGGGCTCTGTGGAGGTGCTCTAACATGCCGTAGTATCTTTCAGACCCCAGTACTTTGAAAATATTTAGTTGTATCCTCTCGTTGGGCTGGAGCGATATCACAGCAGTAGGGTGTTTGTCTTGAGCACAGCCGGCCCGGCCGAGCCAAGTTCAATTACTCCACCCCTCTTGGAAAGTCCGGCAAGCTACCGAGAGTTTCTCACCTACATGGCAAAGCCTGGCACGCTACCAGTGGCGTATTCAATATGCCAAACACAGTAACAACAAGTCTCATGATGGAGACATTTCTGGGCTCACTTGAGCAAATCTATGGACAATGGGAGGATCGTGACCATGATCCTCTCGTTAGTGACAAGAAAACTGCATAGAAAAGGTTCCAACACTTGTTCAAAGTCACAGAACTGGTTAATGCCAGAACCAAGAAACGGCATGACCACCTTATTTTATTATGCTTACAATTTTACTTCCAATTATCCACTTCATCCAATCTTTTCAAATTATTAAGGTATTTTTGTCTGTTCATCTTATAAATTCACTTACAAGAGAACATTCTTATTTTTCTTACTTCCGTCAAAAAGTCAGAATTACTTTGATATTTGTGTAGATTTTTTTTAACTCTTCAATGAGTAAAGGTTCTATAAATTGACTTTAAACTGGTGTCACAAGCATCTGGTGATCCATGTTTTTGAGTGCTCATGTTAGCTAGAATCATTTTTATCCTAGCACGTCTGTACTAAGTTAGCCTGCCTTGAAACTCTTTGGCAGGTTCTTTAATTTTCTAATGCAGTGAGTTATCTTCCTGCTGGGTGCATTGTATTTTTTCCAAGATAGTCCTCTACTCTGTATCTGTGCAGTTAAGGTAATTATTGTGTACATGTCGCTACCCAAGTTAATTCATGTCATTTACCCTGCCAATTATCAGGAATTATTTTGGTAATTGATTATGATCAAATTATGATTTTAACTCACATACAAGTTTTCTTTCATAATGTGGTAACTATTATTTTTGCCACAATTTTACTTTGAGGGAATCTCTCAAACATTTTTCAGGAAGCCCAATCACCTACTGTCAGTGATTCTAAGTTAACTCAACCAAAAGGTTGATGACTATGTGCTTAGGATATAGTATTGCTAGGTGGTGCTAGATACCTGTGATGCTTGGTACCCCCAGGGCTACACTCAGCAGTGCTGGTGACTCTAGGAATATATATGGTGATGTTCATACAAGGCATGTGCCCTAACTCCTGTACTGCTTCGATGACACTCTAGTGCTACTTCAGTTAGAAAAACGTGAAAAATAGAAAGGCTCTTCACTCATTGACAACTCAATTTATATTTTTGTCTCATTCTTGAAGAATTTATATTATCTGTCTTTGAATTGCATCAACCTATTGCTTCTTTTGACAGTGAAAAACTGTCAGCACATCCAAGCACTTTCTTCTGGCAATAGTCAGATGACCTTCATATATACAAGGTGGAAAGAATAACTGTTTGGGAGCTAGACTGGAAGGAATAGGATAGGCACCATATATCTCATTGTTTTATTTGCCTTTCTGGTTTCTCCAATAACTATACCATTTTTGGTTTGCATCATCAATTTTCCCCAAACATACTTCTTAGATTTTTATATTTATTGTTCGTCCTTTCTCTTTCATTTCTTTTAAACTATTTTACCCCTTTTTCTTCCTTCCCCAATTATTCTACTGAGGCTTTTGTTGACTTTAGCCTTTGATAGCTCTATGTGCTTGGAAGTAGCCATTCACCAACTTCTCAGGAGAAGTACCAATAAAGTACAAAACCATTATCACAAAACTGTTTCTCAAAGTTTTGTCACATCTCAGACAGTTTCATGAAGATATGCTGAAAAGATTTGTTTGTTTGTTTCTGCTTTAGGAATTGCTAAGGGGCAACAGGCTATTTGGGAAAGAGATTGTAAATCAGAGAGTATTGTGACATACTTTATTTGTTTCTGGGGTATTTTGTTTTCTTTGGGCTAGCAATTCCAAAGTTTGTTCAACACTATTTCCTGGTCTTCCATGTCATAAGCTTAAAAGAAAAATTAAAAACCAAAAGTTTATTTTTTTTCTTGAAATCTTAAAAACCACTTAAATGATTTTTGAAGAATTTTCAAGTTCACACCCACAAATGCTAAATTACATATTTACAGGTTTTTATTTTTTAAATGAGTGTATGATGAGGTAATTGCAAATGACAGTTTACAAAGCCTCTTTTAGAGTGAAGGGACAAAATTAGCCAAGATAGGTAATCTAAATCTATTAACTCTGAATGGGATGTTCCCTGTGTTAGGTCGGCCATTACAAAACACATGACATGAAAGAATGTCATTCTGCTTTTTATTTATTCTGTTTGTTAAATTTTACTTTCATATTTTGTGTCCAGCCTGTACTTGGGTCTGTTGATCAGGATGTGTGCAGTTGATGGTTGATGGATATAAGTTGAATAAATCAGTGCCTGTTTATTTTTGTGTTTCTCTCTCTCTCTTTCTCTCTCCCTCCCTTTCCTCTCTCTCTTCCACTCTCTATTTTCCTCCCTCACTCTTTCTTTCTTCTTTCTTTCTTTCTTTCTTTCTTTCTTTCTTTCTTTCTTTCTTTCTTTCTTTCCTTTTTCTTCCTCCTTATCCTTCCTTCCTTCCTTCCTTCCTTCCTTCCTTCCTTCCTTCCTTCCTTCCTTCCTTCCTTCCTTCCATTCTTTCTCTCTCTCTTTCTTTATCCCCCTCCCTCTCTCTCTCTTCTTCAGGAGAGGTTGTTCAAGCAGTGCTCAAGTATCCTTCAGGACCACTTCTGTTGACACTTGGACAGATGCGTGAGCCGCTTAGTTACATGTTTATTAATATTTGGTAATGTGGCACAGCTTTGGTCTCAGAAGACTGGTTGCCATCAGAGCCACAACTAACAGTTCTCAGGGATACCAGTATTACACGCGTTTGGTGGTGGTTCTGGGGGTGGCAGTCAATGATCAACCTCAGAGCCTTGAGCATGAAATAAATGAAGTCCAGTGCATTTTGCTCACTCCCCGAATTGTTTGTTTTTGTTTCAAAACTCTTGATTGATTACTCATTTTGGAGATATCCCTGTTGATCAAGAATCCAACCATGAGCAAGTCTGGAGCTCAAGATCATGAAAAATCAAACTTCAGTTCTTCCCTAAGATCACTAAAATTCATGCATAAAACCTTTCTATGTGGAAAAAAGAAACTTGATAGGGCAGTGAAAGTGTATGTGCACACAAAATGCATACACGCATACAAACTAATGCACACTCCTTTGGCTTCAGGGACTATAGGAATACTAATGAATGTAAAAAAAATCAAATATTATCTTTCAGTAGTAGCTAGTAAAGAAGGATTTAGGAACCCAAGAAAAACTTTAAAGAGACATTAAGTCCATTGAAGGGAATATGATGAATGAGCAACTTTTAGTTGTATCCACTTTTGAGGAAAAGCCGTAGAAAGGTAAATCCTAAGAGAAAGATGAGATTGGGGTGAAAAAAATGAAAGGCTATTCTTGTTTCATAGAAATGCAATTTTTTGTTTATTTTTGGGAAAAATTATCAACAATAAAAACAGCTAGTTCTGTATACTATAATTGTCTAAAATATATCTAAGACACTTAAAATAAATTTAGATTACTTTCCTTCTGAATTCTATCGGTTTATAAAAGGTAAAGGTAAAGGCCCTCCCGTTGATCGTCGATTTGCTCGAGCGGGCCCAGTAACGTCTCCAGTGGAGACTTTGTTGTTACTGTGTCTGGCATATCGAATACTCTCGGTAGCTTGCCGGGCTCTCCGAGAGGGGCGGAGGAATCGAACTCGGGTCGGCCATGTTGGCCGCTTGTAAGGCGAACGCCCTACCCGCTGTGCTATCGGTTTATAAAAAATTTTATTTTATTTTATACTAACTTGCATTCATATAATTCAGAAAATATTCAATAAAATTTACTAATTGGTTGATTAAAAAATGCTTTTTTATCCTCTTTGGTCACAGAGACCTTTTGACTACACAATTAATAAAGATATACCAGAAGAGCCTCAGGCAGTACCTTGTCAATGATGATCCAGCTTCATAACTTCATGACGAATCTTGGTAGAGATGACACGCCAAGTCAGTGCAACTCACAAGGATCCTCAGAAGGGGTGTGGGCCAAGTCCCTACCCTGCTGAAGCCCTGTTAGTCACTCTCAGACCGCACAGCCACCACCATTGAAATTACCCAACTTTATTACGTCACAAATATTCTCTGAAGAGACACAAAACAGACAAAGCTCCCAGGTACACTGAGTTTTGGAGCTGAAAACATTGTGGTCTTTTCCAAATAAGGGCAGGAAGTCTCTCCTCCATACTCCGGAAAGCCCCAGCAGCCACACTCCCCTTCCACAGCTACTGGCATGTAAAATATGGCCCAGCTTCACAGCATTGAGACTAATCTAAGAAGAGACAGATATCAAGCCAAGCTGATGCAGCACATGGGTACACCAGCCTTCTGGCTGAAAACTCTGGGAGAATACTGTCGAAGGGGAGGGGCCAAGAACTATCTCATTTCTACAGATATTGTAGCTTCTGTATAGTGTAGCCATGCATGTGTCACTTCCAAATTCCACACTACTGATAACCCATTAGAAGCACAGCAAATTAGACAGGGAAAGTAGCATGGAAGACAACTAAGCTCAAGAAACAAAGAAATTAGAAATAACACATAAGGCTCAGCTAGTTCAATAAACACTCAATGACTTTAATAATCCTGTTATGAGTTATAATTTTTTTTACAAATTTTGTTTCACTAAATTACTTTTTAATAAGTCAATTTGCCACTTGTTGTAACAAGCAAAATCACTGTCACTGTCCTCCCGTTGTTCATCAGTTTGCTCGAGCGGGCCCAGTAACGTCTCCATCGTGAGACTTGTTACTGTGTTTGGCATACCAAATACGTCATGGGTAGCTTGCCAGGCTTTGCCATGCAGGTGAGATACTCTCAGTAGCTTTCCAGGCTCTCTGAGAGGGGCAGAGGAATCAAACTCAGATTGGCCATGTTGGCTATGTGCAAGGCAAATGCCCTACCTGCTGTGCTATCTCTTCAGCCCAACAAGGAAAATAAAATAAATAATTTTGTGTCTGTCAAGAAGACAGGCTTTGGTGGTGGGTAATAAACTGAGGGCAATGGTGAAAGGAATGTAACCCTGGTGATGGGGTTGTTTTTGGAACATTGAATGCCTGAAAAATTGTATTATGAACAACTATGTAAACTATGAGATTGAAGTTTTTAGTTTTATTTTTTATTTATTTATTTTAATTTGTTTATTGAATCACCATGAGAACAGTTATAAAGCTTTGGTGTGTTTGAGTCTTGGTTGTACAATGAACAAACACCCATCCTTTCACCAGTGCACATTTCTCACCACCAGCTATCCCAGTATATCCCAGTATATCCCCCTTTCACCCCCACCCCTACCTGTGTGGCAAATAATTTCCACATTACTCTCTCTCTACTTAGATTGCATTCAATATTTTGACACCAGTCCCAACATTATTATTTGGAACTTTCCTCCAATACTCAGACCTACCAAAGAGGCAACGTTAGACAATTTGTTTTCTATTGTTGGTTATAAATAGCAAATGATGTCATGTGTCTGCAAGCGGCCACACTATCTTGGAATTTTACAATTTTAATAATTAGATTTGGAAAGATTTCTATCAAGAGCCACTTGGTTCCGAGATTTGTTTATGTGTATATTGGATCATGGCTGTTAATGGGCTTAATAAGTACCCGGGAGGGTCGTTTGTAGGTGGCTTCTCAGGGTCCTGTCGAGGCAGGGGAGGAGAGGGACCAGGTCTTCCTGTTTCCCATGAAGCCAGGAGTGTGTCGTCACTTCTGGACTATACCTCACATTCCTAATGAATTTTGGAAGATGGTGGCTGTCAGACTTCCAGGAAAATAGGCAGAGGGACAGCACTGGTTCCCAGCTGAGGTGGCCCGGCAAAGGTTGCCTAATGCAAAGTCCAGAGGCATGTCTGCTGAGAGCTGCTTGGTTCCGAGATTCGTTTGTGTGTCTCTGGGATCATGACCATTAAGGAGCATAGTAAGTAGCCAGGAGGACCACTTTTTATTTTTTTAAGGTAGACAATTACTAAGGGTGTATATATAAAGAATTATAAAAATGTGAAAGGAGGATATAAATGTGTTCATTAATACACATAAGACAGCAAATAATTTGAGGATCTAAGAGATTCTATACATTCAATAGGAAGGAGTCTTATTAGAGTCATTTAATTTTTCATTTACCACTTTATCTATTTCATGCATTTCTGTTGAAGAGAACTCTAAATTTCCTCCCAATAAAAATATGTAACTCTGTCCTCCTGTTGTTCATCGATTTTCTCTAGCAGGCACCGATAACATCTCCATTGTGAGACTTTTTGTTACTGTTTTTGGCAGTATACGGAATATGTCACGAGTAGCTTGCCAGGCTTTGCTGTGTGGGTTAAGATACTCTGGTAGCTTTCCTGGTTCTTCAAGAAGGGCAGAGGAATCGAACCCAGGTCAGTCACATGCAAGGGGAACACCCTACCTGCTATGCTATTGCTTTGGCCCCAAAATATGTATGGTTGTATAATTTTATCACTTCACATCAAACCACTGAGTTAGACTTTACTTAAACTTGTATTTAATTTTTTTTATAAAGTATGATATGAACAGCCTAAAGAAAATAGGTAAGAGGGCATTTTTTCCTGTATATATTTTCCCTAAAACTTCTGGAACTGTGATATAAAAACAAGTGATTATTTTCTATATAGGTACTTCCTGAATGAAGTATAAATACATAAATGTAAATATATGTATAGTTACGTATTTTCTTTAACTGTATTGTCAAGCCATCACCATCATCTCGAATTTTTCCCAATTAAGTTGTTTATCCCAAGTTTCTCTTGCTATACCATAAAATAAAGTATCCTAAGAATATTGGCATGCAATTTCACATATTATTATTGACTTAATGTCACTGTCACTGTCGTTCCATTGTTCATCGATTTGCTCGAGCGAGCCCAGTAACGTCTTCACTGTGACAATTGCTACTGTGTTTGGCTTATCGAATATGTCATAGGTAGCTTGCCAGGCTTTGCCATGCAGGCGAGATACTCTCGGTAGCTTGCCGGGCTCTCCAAGAGGGGTGGAGGAATCGAACTCGGATTGACCATGTTGGCTGTGTGCAAGGCAAACACCCTACCTGCTGTGCTATTGCCCCAGCCCATTGACTTAATGTAAACAATTTTATTCAGAAAGTTATTTTCAAAGCTGTATTGCTTTAGATCCACAAAACTATAAACTCACTGTTTCTTTGCTTTTGTTTGCCAGAGTAAAAAAGTAAATGAATAGTAACATTTTATTTCTCTGGTTATCAATCCCTTCTAGATCCTAATATCAACACAATTCTAATCTCAGGCAAAGAGGCCAAAGGAACTTGCTTTTTCAATTATTCTTTAATTTACTTTTAACTTTTATTTCCAGCTTATATAAAATTTTTCAAGTTTTAGTCCAAATTATGGGAGGAAACTAGACTTACTGACTTACTTAGTTTCCATTAACTTTATTCAGTACCTTCATTTAAGACTGAAGATGTTATTGTTCATCATGCATAATCAGGCCCAGTTATCATCGAATCACAAGAGTATCTGATCCTGATTTAACCAGTGGCTGTTTTATGATTGAAGAACACTTCCATTCTAATTTTGTGAAAATTGGTTCATAGAGCTCATAAAGAAACAGATGCTGAGCATAGCTCAACTATTCACAGGTATTTTTAATTTATTTGAGATGGGTCCAATATATATCTGTTTTTATCAGCTGTTGTCTCATTACTTATTTCTCAAAAATAGTAATACAGATGCTCTGTCCATCATTTATTGCCTTTCTTCTTCTTATATATAATAGTTTCAAGGATGTTTCTCTCTAAAATAATCTATGACAGCAACCATAAATATGATCGTTACCTTGAGGCAGAAAGGCGATTCAAAAACATTCTTATTTTCTTCATCCAGAGGGAATTTCATAGTCTTCTTTAAGTGCTATCTGTCTTGAAAACCATAGTCTCCATATGTTATAAATTTCTCCTATAATTCAATCATAATCCCACACAGATGTTACCAGATCATCTACAAGCTATGGATTACACAGCAAATTTAACTACCGATACAGCATCTATTGTGTACTAAATAGGAAATAATTAAAATGCATGCAAGTGCACATGAACAGCAATAACTGGATAGACAAATATAACATCCCTCATTCATAATGTGTATCATAACACGTATTGGTTTTGAATTTACCCAAAAATGCACTCTTTAGCCTTCGTCCCTCACTTCAGCTCACTCAGAACTCTTATTTCAATGATATAGATCAACCACTGAGTTCGCCAAAGCCCAGGACCTAGATGGAATTGCCTATGAGTGATTGGAGACTGCTAACACTGTTCATCGTTAATCATTTCTATATAAAAAATATCCACACGAATATTTCCTAAATCTGAAAAACCTTTGTCACAAAATTTTACTACTAATATTCACATAGAATCAAGGTACTTTTATCTTGTTTTAATAAAATTAAGAAGTTTTAGGCTTTGGGGAGATAGCTCAAACAAGAAGAGCATACTGTAGCCAGAGATCTTGAGTTCCACCCTCCTGGCTTGCTGAGCACTGCTTTTTGTAACGCTGGTGGTCTGAGTATGATTAATATGGTCCCGAAGCACAGCCTGAGTGACCCTGGTGGTTCCCATCATTTTGTGGCCTAACCAGCACCTCATCACTAGCTAATGTCTGGGGTTAGACCTTAGCAATGAACCAACTGCCCCACTGTGTCCTGCTCTGTGCACACCTTGTGCACACTGCTTAGAAGGCCTTTCCACCAAAATTTCAAAATTGAGATGTCTAACATCAAATTTCAAATTTTAACTTAGTAAAGCATTCATCTTTTTTAAAAACGTATTCTTCTTTTGGCTTCTATCACCACAGAGGACAAAAAAAAGCAGATTTTGAGTGTCCTTTAAGTAAAATCATAAAAAAATTTAAGGTGATAGACTGAAATTATGGTCATAGGATTCAAGAGTTATTATAGCATGGTGAGTGGTGAAGAATATGTAACCAAATATCAGATTATACACATAACACATATTAGAAGACAAATTATTTTGGGAAGGATTCATTTTCATAGTGAGAATGACCCCAGGAGTAGCATTGTAGCACTGTAACACTGTCCTCCCATTGTTCATAGATTTGCTCCAGCAGGCACCAGTAACGTCTCCATTGTGAGACTTGTTGTTACTGTTTTTGGCATATTGAATACGCCATGGGGAGCTTTCCAGGCTATGCCGTGCAAGTGGGATACTCTCTGTAGCTTGTCGGTCTCTCCTAGAGGGACAGAGGAATCGACCCCAGGAGTAGTCTTCATTTTGGAGGTGGGCGTTCCTTTGATGTGTTCAGGACTCCCAGGGGTCACTCACACTGATTCTCAGACAATGAGGTTGAACGATTGAATGTTAGTGCCTGAAGATACAGCGTTGTGACTCCTAGAGGGGCCTGCTGGCCTCCCTCTGACAATTCTTGAGTGGAGATCATGTGGTGCCAAGGACTGAACTAGAGGAACCCTATTATTCTCCTATTATTCTCCTATTATTCCTAACCCTAGTCGTATTTCTTTTTAAATATCTTTGAAGCTGTAATGGCAATGCCTGTGTATGATAGGAGACAAGACTTGTAGAAATCATCTGGATGAAGCAACCTAAAGTCTAAAATAAATACTTCAAGTTACCGATATTCATCTACCTACCTATTTTCTCAAAAGGTTTCTGCTTATATTCATCTGTTACAGTAGATAAAACTCCAAATCCTACAAGCATATTAACTCTATTCAGCTTGACAGTTATAGGCTTATGTGCCAACATGTGACCTAAGAAGTAACGATGTTGAGATTCTAAAGGAAAACTAAAATCTATATTCTTAAACAGAGAGGAAGAAAAGATGTATTTGTTTTGATTCTATTAGTTTTTCCTGTGTTTGAATATATAAAATCTGCACAGTTCTTTGAAACTGATAGAAGGCAGTGCTAAGGGCGAGTCAGCAAGCATTCACCTGAAATAGCAAGCAAGTTGACCTTCTGGAAATGTGTTCAATGTATGTACAGGGTACGAAGAAGTAACTCTCCCTTGGAGTGATAAAGTGTTCAGACTATTTATAATTATTGGAAACCAAGAATTAATAAATAAAAATCTATCAAGGGCAAGTATGCAAAGAAACAGTGGCATAAAAAAGAATGTCTATTAATATTTTCGGTGTATTATTTAGGGGAAATACTCAAGATATTAAACTAGAAAATTTGACCAACTTGATGTATTGGGACTTTTTTCATAAAATTCTCTATGCATTTTAAAATTCAAATGCAACTGGTAATTCACTAAACTCAAAGTGCTTAGTGAATTCATACTCCACCTTAAAAAAAATTCAGAGGATCAGTAGGAAATTTTAGACTTAGGAAGCAGAAAAAAAGTCATCAACAACAAGTCACAGTGGTAAAATAATAAAAGAAGTCAACCGGCTAGTAAAAATCATTGTTTTATTTATTTTACTTACTCTTTCTTTTCAGATAAATTCATTTTCTGCACTTACCCAATACAATGTGGAATTCCAATACAATTTGAAACCTAACTGCATTCTACCAATGCAAAATTTCAATACAAAACTTCTAACATCATTTGAAACCTGACTTTATTCTATCCATTTTGATGTCAAGGTCTTTCGACAAATGTTCACAAATATTTCTACCTAGGATCTCTAATAACTAGAGTTGATGTGCTTTACAAACCATTCTTTAAAAAAATGGTATCAGTTGTCTTTATGCTGTTTTCTCTTTTCTGAATTTCATTGAAAACTTCTGCCAGTGGCATAAAATCATCATTTAAAAAATTTAATCAGTCCATCTGTTGCAGAAGTGCCACCTTCCCTAAAGATTCCAACACATTTTTTCTCCCTCTCTAGCAAACAATGTTGCTTCTAAATTCCCCCAGTAGAGATTTTGGAAGATTTTCAACAAATTATCCAAACTTTTTGTTCCACTCTGTAAATCATGGTTGATATTTAGGGTTGGTCTAGGAAAAGGAATTTCTCTTCTTGTCAATATTTATCTCAAGTTTGAATGTAGTCTTTTACACAGTCTAAATACTCGTATTTTTTCACTTTAAACTTGATGAAATTTTGTCTCTATATAGACTAATCTATCTTGTCTCTGAGAAAATGACTGGTGCACTTTCCCTTAAAACACACACATAGACAAAAGTAAATTATTTGCAACAAGTGTATATAAAAGTTGATGTGCTGCTTTTCTGTTCATTGCAACACTATTCACAATACCCAGAAGCTGGAAACAACCTGAGTGTTGGAGAACAGACATTTGGATAAACAAACTATGGTGCATCTACACAGCAGTTAGGAAAAATGAGATCATGTAATTTGCCTATAAATGGATAGACTTGGAGAGTATTATGATGAGTGAAATGAGTCAGAAGGAGGGGGACAGATATAGAATGACTGCATTTATTTGTGAGATATTAGGAAAAAACAGTACAACACTAATATCCAATGCCAGGGAAAATGGGTCAGGAGGACTGATCAGTGGTTGGTCAACCGTGTGGGTGATGGAGGGTAGTTAAGACAGAGGAGGGTCCATTATGACAATACTAGTTGGAAATGATCACTCTGGACAAGAACTCCGTGTTGAAAGCAGGTAAAGGGATATACACGATAACCTTTCAGCCTCTGTATAACAAACGATAATGTCTAAGGTGAGAGAGAAAGAGAAAGAAAAAGAGAGAGAGAAGAGAGAGACGTTCCTGCCATTGAGGAAGGCTGGGGTGGGGGTTGGCATGAAGGGGTAGGAGGAAAACTAGGAACACTGGTCCTGGGGAATTACAATAGTAGAGAAATGAATGTTGGTACATTATATGACTAAAATGTAAGGTAAAGGTAAAGGTAAAGGCCCTCCCCTTGATCGTCGATTTGCTCGAGCGGGCCCAGTAACGTCTCCATTGGAGACTTTGTTGTTACTGTGTTTGGCATATCGAATACTCTCGGTAGCTTGTGTATAGCACAGCGGGTAGGGCGTTTGCCTTACACGCGGCCAACATGGCCGACCCGAGTTCGATTTCTCCGCCCCTCTCAGAGAGCCCGGCAAGCTACTGAGAGTATCTCTCCCGCACGGCAGAGCCTGGCAAGCTCCCCGTGACGTACTCGATATGCCAGACACAGTAACAACAAAGTCTCCAATGGAGACGTTACTGGGCCCGCTCGAGCAAATCGACGATCAACGGGAGGGCCTTTACCTTTACCTTTAGGGCTGGAGCGATAGCACAGCGGGTAGGGCGTTCGCCTTACAAGCGGCCAACATAGCCGACCCGCGTTCGATTCCTCCGCCCCTCTCGGAGAGCCCGGCAAGCTACCGAGAGTATTCGATATGCCAAACACAGTAACAACAAAGTCTCCAATGGAGACGTTACTGGGCCCCCTCGACTAAAATGTAATCACGAACAATTTTTTAATGCTCTATCTCACAGTGATTCAATAAAAATATAAATTTAAAAAGTGGAAGTACCAATATTATATAAATTTACAAATATATATATGTCATGCTGCACTGCAAGATAAAATCAGTGAGAGGATGAGAAAGGCATATTTGTTCTCCCTACCTTGTCACTAAAGACTAATGGATTTGAAAGTCTCATGTCTACCATTTTAGGCTGTGAAGATGATACTTTTTTTTTTCAAGTAGGAGTACCTAATGCAATCTCAAAGTATGTTGTCATGATTCATATGTATAAATATTTAAACATGTGTTGTGTCAATCTCTTTTTTGTACTCTTGCCCCAAAAGCTAGCTATGCATGTTAGGAAGGATAGAAGATGAAGTCCTTGTTCTGAGATACTCTTCTAGAGCAGTTTGAAATCTCTCATCATTGTTCTTGTTCAAATGAAATCTTACCAGTGAGGATCATGTTTGTGGGAATGACCTTTCCAAATTCTTTCCAGATGACAGTTTTGGGAACAGATTTTAATAAGTGAAAGATGTAAATGCTAGAAATAAAGATAATAACCATATGAATCTGAACAAAACATAAGGAGGGGGTGGTAAATGGAATACGTAGAATGGAGATAATTTATTTCATGAGCTCCTAAGTACTAGTTTCCAAGGTGTGCTATTTCAATTCTAGCCTAGAAAAATATTTACAAGTGAAAATGTAAAAATAAAAACTAAATATTGAACAGTTAATATGTACTAAGCCTTGGAGAGTGTCTATATGAAAAGAGCACAGTTCAGTCTTCTTACATGAGAGACAGGTACTCAAAAGCAAATTCTAATATTGCTTATTAATGGGATTAGTACTCAATATTGGGAATATGAACTGTTGGGAATGTGAAAAATATTTATTTGGGGATGTTCTTGAAGATGAAAAAGCTAGATTTTGAAGCATGACTAAAAGAATAACCTTATTTGGTAAATATATACATAATAGAAATGATTTCTGGAAAGGCTATAATAATAGAAAAAAGAAATGTTTATTATGATATTTAATGAAAACAAGAAAAAATGTATTAGAAAATGACTGGGAAAAATTAAAATGAATCATTCAGATCTTATTGGTAAAATGACTTAAATAGAATATCTTTGAGTGTCTCAGGATGCTTGGAGAGCCCGCTCGGGATGGGAGATATGTGCTGAAAGTAGACTATGGTCAGAACATAATGACCACTTAATACCTGTATTGCAAACCACAACACCCAAAAGGAGAGAGAGAGAGAGCAAAAGGGAACGAACTTGCCACAGAGGCGGAGTGGGGGAGGAGTATGAAGGGGGGGATAACTCATATCACTGGTGGTAGAGAATGGTCATTAGTGGAGGAATGGGTACTCGAGAACTGTTTAAAAACAAAGCAATTAACGAGAGAGACAGAGAGTGCGCATGCAGAAATGCTGCGATTACTGTGTTCTGATATAAATCATTCTGCTGGGGGCTGTGTGACTATTGTCTCTAGTGCATGTGCTAGCTAGGAACCTCTGGTACATCTGGTACATCTATTAGAAAGGTGAAGTTGTCAGTGCAGTTTGCTCTTCGAAAATGTGAAGTGATGAAATATCAAAGTCAATATTTTTGCCAATCTTCCCTGCCCTTTGCAATCTCACATCTCTCCAGGGGCCTGGAATCTGCTGGTTCTGGAGTGGATCCATGTGTGACTGCCAATGAAGCCTCTCTGAGGAGCAGCTGAGTGTTTGATTCCACATTGGGCTGACAAACATGCTCCCCGATGTTCTCCCTAGTGAGTGCAAGAAGCCCCAAAACAGAGACAATGATAGAGCAAAAGTTCTGCTGTGATTTTATTTCCTTATTTTGTTTTGTTTTGTTTTTTCTCCCCATGTGTTTTCCTTTATGGAAAGACCGAATGTAAAGTGAATAGGCTTGATAGTAAATGCTGAAAGTGTTACTGGGGCATTGTTGTGGAGGAAATTATGTAAAATTTTCCTTGTTAATACTTTTAGGAGAGCTCTGTGCTTTTAATTTCATCTAAGTACTTCTACAGAAGCTTGGTTATCCTTCAGCAAACTTTGATTTTTAAGCAAACTCCCTCAGAAACTTTTGGGTTCTCTCTTATTTGGTTTTATTTTATTTTAACTTTTTCTACCATTGTTATTCTTTTAATGTCTACTTTAATTTCATATATTTGGAATAGCAAAAACTCATAAAATTTTCATGATTCCTACTGTTTTGTGCACTATGGGCTCTTTTCATGATGTGGAAGATTGCTCCTAAAATGTAGAAACCTCATTTCCATTACAGTTGACACAGTTTGGGTGTAGAAGTGATAACTTTCAATAAACTGCATGATTATTTTTTGGAAGATTTACCATTTATTTGTGCTTCCAGGGTAAAACAGTGATATTTTAATCCCGTGTGTCTATTTCAGATCAGTAATCTGATTTTCAACATGTGCTTGAATGAATGATACTGGTGATGCATCCATGAATAATGACAATCTAGATAATGCTCAGAGCTTCAGTAAGCAGGCAAGTTTTTTTTCTAATAAATGGTTGAGTGTAAAGTTAGTTTTCAACGTTTAAATTACACTGAAGCGATTTAGAGGTAGGTTTTTTTTTAATTTATTCATTTTAATTCTCTCTTTCTTTGACTTTCACTTTCTTCCATTTCCTCCTACATTTCTCAACTTATTTAATTGTATAATGGGGTATGGCATGTAGAACACAAGTTTTAATGCAGTCTTTGTTTGGATTCTATAAGCCTTTCTCTACAACTTTCATGACTATCACCTTATATAAGATGATTTGGATAACTCTTTTATTGTTTCTTCATTAGCATAATGGTGATTATTTTGGTTTTCATAAGAATTTAGGTAAAACTTTATGAAAATATCACCTCTGCAGTCACACAGAATCTCAGAGTTAAATATATCCAAGCCTAGTTCAATGTTCTACTTAATCAATTTTGAAGTTATCAATTATTTCTATTTATTTTTTTTTATTTTGTGTTGATGTAACTGAGATCAAATCTATGGACTAATAAAAATATTTTACATCTGAGCTAAACCCCTAGAACTTCATGGAAATTTTAAAATAATCAATATTGCATTGCAATTTTTCACTAAAAACTGCAAATAATATAACTGTTCTGAATACATTGAACAGAATAATTAGGACAAAATAAAAGATCATTTACACATATTGGGGGTGGAAACATTAGGCTATACTAACCAGTGCTCACAGTGCACTCCTGGCAGTGCTTAGGGGAACAGAATTGCAGCCCTGAGATCAAACTGGGGTTCATTTGTGTGTAGGCTACTCATTTGCACAATTCTCTTCAGTCATTCATTTGCATATATTTAGCTTTTCCTCATTTAAAAAAAATATTTACACATTCAGACTTAACTGATGCTAGAACCAGCTAGTAATTGAGAATGCGGATAGGTGGTCAAGGAGTAAACACACTGATAAACCAACTATATTCAAACCAACAATGTTCTAATATTCCTCCCACAAAACACCTTCTCTAGATTTTAAACATATGACTCTTGTTGAAGTCCTTAAAGAACCAGAATCAAGACTGACGACTGGTTTCTACCTTCAGAATAGATTTTTTGTATTACTGGTTGATAAATATCTGCAAGTGTTTTAAAGCTTTCAGCATATTTTATTGCTTTGATTTCTAAAATAACAATAGCTACATGAATTTCAACCAAAATAATAAAGTGCAGAATCCACAAGGAAGTAGAAAATTTAAAATAACTAAACTGTAATCTTACTCCTTTGAAGATTATGAAAGTTTGCAGCAACCACTAAAAAGCAATCCAGCCTATTTTAAAAACCTGAACCCAGTTATTTCTCTATGTATTCGTGTTAGTTTGTGATACACATGCAGGACTTGGAAATGGGTTTCACAACACTGAGAGGCTATACTAAATAAAATTTAAAATATGTAAATACTCAAAGTAATTATACTTCTAGTAATTTTACTCAAGCAAAGCATTAAGACTACATATTTGATATGAAAATAGATATATGTATCAATGTGTTATAATTAAGTTACCAAAAGTAGATTATACATTTGACCATAGACAAATGATTATATTTCATAACTCACAAAGCATTCCAAATGGAAAATATAACTATTTAAAAATGATACTTAAACATTTGGGTATCCATATGGAATAAAGTAAAATTTAATGCCTACCTTATACAACACAAACTTAGCTTACAATTGATAAAAGTAAAACATTAAAACCATAAAATATCTATAAAATAAGTGAAAAATAAGTCATTATACTTTGGATAGGTAAACATTCCTTTGGGAATGAGAAACCTGAATCATATAAAAAAAAAACAGACTAAATTGAAATGTATGACATCCGTTCTTGGAAAATTTATTAAATGAAAGTAAAAGCTATAGAATGATATCAGCAGTCTCTTCCAAAACCATAACAAGACATATAAACCTATAATAATCGGAAAAAATATGTGAACAGTGCTTAAAAATTGATGAATGAATAGCCAGTGAGCACCACAATCTCATCTTCATTAGTCAACAGAGAAATGAACATTAGATTCACTGTGAGATCCTATACAGAGCCACAAGAACTATAAAGTTGAGATTATTATCTGCAGCATAGTCAAATTATACAGAAAACAAAAGTTTTTACTTGTTAATAGGAATGAGAAAATGGCACAACCACTTAGACATACTATTCTGCAATTTCCCATTAAGTTAAAAATACACTTAAAATTGAGCAATTTTATTCTTCATTTTTTGCCTGAGAGAAATGTAAACATCTCTAGAAAAAAAATATCTCCAAATGTTCATAGACATTTTATTTGTGATAATTTTCCAACTCAGTGTCCATCAACAGATGAGCATATAAACAAAAAATGTTACATATTTACATAATGGAATATGTAACAATGGAATATGTAGCACCAAAGTCAGGTGGCATGTTTATAGAGCCTCATTTTATGCTCCTTTCCAGAAGAAGCAGCCGTGAGTTCGAGCCAGGCTGTTTTCACTAGAGGCAGCCCAGAGAGCTGCGGGTGAGGGCCCTCCCCACCCCAAAGAACACAGCACCAGCAGCCTACCTCCACTACCCAACCTACCATGCGCCAGGCTGCTTTCCACACGCTAGGGCTGAGTCTCATGCATGAGTGAAATATTCGTGGGACGCTCGACACATCATAAGAGACTCCCTACCCATTTTTCATAATTGGCACCTCATATTTTATGGTTTGCAGAAAATAGGAAACAAATCATAGAGAGAAATATATATATATATATATATATATATATATATATATATATATATATCTTGGAGAGCCCTGCAAGCTACCAAGCTACTGAGAGTATTATGCCCACAGGGGAGAGCCTGGCAAGCTACCCATGTTGTATTTGTTAAGTCAAAAATAGTAACAATAACAGGTCTCATTCCCCTGACCCTGAAAGAGCCTCCAATAGGGCAGCATTGGGAAAGATGAGTAAAGAGAGGCTGCTAAAATCTCAGGACTGGGATGAATGAAGATGTTATTGGTGCCCACTCAAGTAAATCAATGAACAACAGATGACAGCAATACAGTGATATGTAAAAAAGATTAATAAATATTATAAAATTAATAGAAAATATAATCTTGATCAATTAGATCTTTATTTGTCTGGCATAAAGTGTTTATGGAGAAACTGTGAGTCAATCTTGATGTACACAAGAAAACGTTGGGGTTCATGAAAATATTTCATGAATTACATTAGTTGTGATGATATTTCATCTTTATGTGCAGTTCTCAGGATTTAAATAAGTAAAGTTGTATTTACCGTGATTGAGAAATGAACTTCAAATTGACTGAATCTACTGAAGATAATTATGAATAAAATAAATATATAAATCATGTTATCTGAATGTTTCACTATCTTGTGATATTGATTCAAAGGTATGAATGACTAAGAAACAATTTATTACTTTAGTTCATTATAAGAATTTTGTTAAAACTTAAGTATAATACACATTACAATAAATTTGTGTTTGGATGTCTGGTGTATATTTGATCTGTAATTTTACTGTGTTAGAAGTTGAATGATTGGGAGGAGTAATGAGAACTGAATATTAGATGTAGTTTAGTGTTAGAAAAACAAAGTTATTGTGCACTGCACAATAATATTATGTTTCATGAATTGAAGACTAATTTGGGTTAAATAGCATTTATGTAGTTTTCTGGTACAATACATGTTTGACATGTATGAGCCCCTGTGTTTAGTCCCTTGCATGAGAGTTATTTTTTAATCTTTCTTATAGCAATTCATATTGTGTCATCAACGTACAAAATAACCAGTTATTTTAAAGTCTGGATATTACATCTGAATGAAAAGTCTGAGAAAAAGGTGGAGAATTCAAATTGAACTCATAGTTCAATACCCAGAATTCCTTGTTGAGTGAATGTAAAATGATTTTATACAACAATAAAAGAAGCTATATTATCAAATTACTTGCGCTTAATTCTGTTGATCAAGGAAATCTCTGGCTGGAGCCAAAAAGACAGTATAGCAGGTAGGATGCTTGCCTTGCATGTGTTTGACCTGGGTTTGAACCATGAGGTGCATATGATCCCCTGAGTACCTCAGGAGATGCCCAGTGCAATAAGGAGTGAGCCATGAGTGCATCTAGGTATGGACCAAAATCCAAAAAGGAAAAATAATATAAAAATAATAACTTCTCAGGAAAAGCTTATTCTATGATAAATATTACATATTTATATTAAATTAGTCTCAAATTCTCTAATCCCAGGGATTGGATTGCTCACAGAAGACCCACCCTACCCCTACCAGGACGAGATAAATACCTCACTGGCAGACCTCCACTACCTCCACTACCCAGCCACCGCCACACTCCGGAATGCCTTCTGGACCCACAAAGTGTCCGCGCAACACATTATAAGACACTAAATACCCATCTTCCAGAATTGCCGTACCATATTTGATAGGGTTCAAATATGGTAACACCTACAAGGGCGATTAGAGGTCGCCCCAAAAGCTTCTATCCCTCTCGGAAAGCCTGGCAAGATACCGAGACTATTCCACTCGCACAGCAGAGCCTCTCAAGCTATCCGTTGTGTATTCGATATGCCAAAACCAGTAATTGCAATGGGTCTCATTCCCCTGACCCTGAAGGCATCACCAATATGGCAGCATTGAAAAGGATGAGAAAGGAGAGGTCGATAATATCTCAAGACCGAACTAGGCTGCCACAACGAAGGAAGACAAAAATGATCGTCTGTACTTTCAATGCACGTACGCTAGCATCAGATGCATCCATCAAGGACCTGATGGTACAAGCGTGAAAGATCAAGTACGATAGGCTAACTGAAACAAGAAGGCACCAATCTCATCACGCCGTTTTCGACACTGGAAAATAATTGTTCCCCGGAACATGTGATAAAAGAGGTGTCGAAGGCGTTGGTGTCCTTGTCAACACAAACTTGGCCATGAGCATTGATTCATTCGAATGCCTAACAACCCGAATTGGACATTTACATTTGAATAGATGTGACTCACTGCCGGCAGTTTCTATCTTTGTTGTCTATGCAAAAATATCCAATTATGATGAAGGAGAAATTGAGAAGTTCTACATGGAGCTGGAGAATTTCTATAAAGAAGACCACACCTTCTACAAGATCATTGTGGGTGATTTTAATGCCAAGATAGGACCAAGAAGATCAGCCGAAGAATTTCACATCAGGACCCATGGCCTAGAATGGAATGAATAGGGTGAGAGACTGTTTGAGTTCATCATGTCGACCAAGACCATCCATGGTAACTCACAGTTCCAGAAGGCTGAATCTAAACGTTGGATATGGGACACGGGTCTCCCAAAGAGGAATTGAAAGAGCTATGCTTGGAATATCACGTTTCACTCAAATGAGAGAAAGAATCCGGAGTTCTGACCTCTGTCGACAATCAAGAATCAGGGATACTGTCTCGTTTGCCAAGGTGTCAGAAATCAGATGGGCTGGTCATGTAATGAGATTTAGAGACGACCGCTGGACTAGAGCCGTTACCGACTGGATTCCAAGGGATGTCAAAAGACCGCGTGGCCGCCCACCTACCAGATGGTCAGACTTTTTCATCAAGATTATGAACGATCGGTTTGAGACTCTTCGTGGTCCTAGAGCGAACAGATGCCATTGGGCTACACTAGCACGCGACAGGGACAAATGGAGATGTTACTGGTGCCCGGTGGAGCTAATCGACGATTTACTGGAAGTCAAGTGATCAAGTGATCAAGTCTCTAATATTTCTCAAACAGTGCACTGTACAGCATTGCTGAAAATCATTTCATGTAAATTGATGATCAAAGGGAGTTCCTTGAGTTTAGTGAGCATCAGATTTATTTGTAAGATTACTGTCCAGTTGCTAACAAAACGTTTATTATCTTATTTGTGTACTCTAACATTTGAACTACTCAGTTGCAATTATGCCCATTCAAATACTGCTGATATTTTATAATGTTATATGTTCATAATAAATGTTAGCCCAAATGTAATGATATCATTTTTCAAAACTGCTTAAGGAGTGTGAAAATACATGATGAAATTACAAAAAGAGTTCTAAGAAAATAATTTATTTATTATGTGTAAAATTCTAAATATTATGGTTATTATTAGGAAAAGAATAAAATAGGCAAGTCAACTTTTTAGTAGGTTTAAAAGGGTAAAGGATGGAATTAATAGGAGACCAGCATTATTAAGTTAAACTTTGACTTCTAACTTAAATGACAAGCCTTCAGTTACTGGTGAAAAAAAATATATGTATATTCTGAAATAAACACTGATGAAAATATTAATGATCAACTGTATAAGGGAGAATATTATCTTGGGAAAGAAAACCCTCAAGTGGTTAAATCAATCTGAAGTTGAGCTGAGGTAATTAATAAATAGATGTGAATTTGTGGGGGAAACATTAGAGGAAAAACAAATATCAAGAAACCCCCCACAAAACTTCTCAAATCTTGAAGATCTGGATAGACACTCTACTGAAAGCATCATGTTCAACACTTTTTATTCATCTCAAAAGGAAGAAATATCCCTGGAGGTTTTACATCAGAAATAAATGCATTAAATTGGTATTATTATAAATTTCACCTCTGTCACAGCATGAATGGAAAATGAGAATGTTAAATTAGGTAAATTAGAGGGACCAACTGGACTTGGTTTGGTCAAGTATAAAAGAAAAGTGATGTTCTAATCCACATGAAAAAAATGACTGTTTTTTCTGGAGTAAGAGTGAATAAAAATGGGTAGAGGTGAAGGAAAAGTGAGACAGTGAATGCCAGAAGACATGAGAAATGAGAAGCATTTGCTATCACACACCTCTACACTATTCTATGAGACTCATTGACTATGTATTACTGAATTTAAAGGTTCTAGCAGGGGAGTGCAACTACTCGGTACCCTGGACCAGAGGAAGAACCGTCTGCCCATCTCTACTGGGGAAGGCTGTCTTCTTTGACAGAGGGAAGCACAAGGAGCAGTGAGAGAGGAAGGGGCACCCTGTCTAGACATCCAGATGGGCAGAATCAAGCCTTGCAATCAAAGCATGACAGACACTCCAGCCAAATCGCCCTCACATCCAGATCGATCTTACATACAACTCTTTCTGATTTTGATAGTTTATGAAATACTAAGGATCTATATGCTGATATGTAATGTTCTTTTCTTAATTTGTTGGATTTTAAAAATTTTTTTGTTTTTATTTTTATTTTATTTATTTATTTTTTTTATTAGTGAAACACCATGAGGTGTAGTTGTAGACTTACAAATTTTTGTGCTTCGGTTTCCCTTGTACAATGATCGAGTGCCCATCCCTCCACCGTGCCCATTTTCCACCACTACTGATCCCAGTATCCCTCCCACCCCCCTCATCCCCCCCCCATCCCACCCTGCCTCTGTGGCATGGCACTCCCTTTTGTTCTCTCTCTCCTTTTGGGTGCTGTGGCCTGCAAAAGAGGCATCGAGTGGCAACATGTTCGGTCTAGAGTCTAGTCTCAGCATGCTTCTCCCATGCTGGGTTTTTTTGTTTTGTTTTGTTTTTAGGTCACACTCAGCAATGCTCAGCGGTTACTCCTGGCTCTGCACTCGGGAAATACTCCTGGAGGTGCTTGGAGGACCATATATGATGCCAGGGATCGAACCGGGTGAGCATCATGCAAGGCAAGTGCCACCCGCTGTACTATCGCTCTGACCCCAGATTTTTAATTCTTTAGGCCTCATGTGTCTGCTTAAAAGTGTGGGGGATGGGATGGGGTGGCGGGAGGGATACTGGGGACATCAGTAGTGGAAAATGTACACCAACATGAAATGTTCCATCCTTCTATGACTGAAACTTATGAACAGCTGTGCAACTGTTATTTCATGATGGTGATTCAATAAAAAAAAAGTGTGTGTATATGTGTGTGTGTGTGTGTGTGTGTGTGTGTGTGTGTGTGAGAGAGAGAGAGAGAGAGAGAGAGAGAGAGAGAGAGAGAGAGAGAAGATTGTGTTGGGAGTGCAGAAGTGCAAATAACTGCTCCAATCACAGGGGTGTTTACTTTAGACTGGTAACATCTTGTTGGCTAAGCGGAGATGCCTGTCATCCTTCATTAATAAAAATTAACTGTAAATCTCCTTGCTTCTCACAGGAGGGCTTTTTAAACATTCCATCAGGGCCTCGCAGAGGACGTCTGGCAGCGAGTCAATCAAGTAGCAGCATGAACTGGCAGCCGAATCTTCGAGTATTTTAAATATATATTTATATATATGTTGTATATGTTGCTGTCTACCTGCCAGTCCCAGGCAGCCCTCAACTGAATCTGCTTCCATGGCCCCTCCACAGTCTTTTTTTCCCACCCTCCCGACATTGCCCCCTTATTCTTCCTTCACCACTGACACCCCCACCCCCCGCTGTCCTCCTCCTACTGGAGACCTGTGCAATATCATTTTCCGCATAATGAAATCTGGAGTGACATTAATATAAGTGTAATTTTATAGAAGGGAATGGGCCTGGCTGATAGTTTCTACCTGCTGTGTTCTGATGATAGACATCGGGGTGTCACCATCTGTGTAATGAAATTTCACCTCCGTAATGGTTCAGATTATCAAACGTTCTTCCAAGCTGGCTCTGGGAATCTACTTATTTATTTATTTACGTATTTATTTATCTGCGAATGGCACTGTAGGCCTGTTTATCATCGAAGATATGGGTGAAGAGGGTTTTAAGTGCATTGAGCAAGGTAAAGGAGAAATGAGTCTAAACATTTGTTATTGCCTCATAGATATATAAATCAAGAGGTAAAATTGCTGTTTTCAGCCCTGAGCAGAAGTTTTGGTCTATGTAAAACCCCATGCCTCTTTAACTAGTAGGTTTTCCTATTGAAGGTTAAAAGCCAGGTTGAGTGCATAGCTAAAGTTAAAAAAAAAAAAAGAAATGCATTGTATTTGTTATAGAGAAGGGTTTTTGTTATTTTTATCCTACTTAATTTTAAATAGTGTCTGAACACAATTAGTTAGCAGACTCCACTTTTCTGTAGACAAATGTAAGGTAAAATGTGCAATATTCACCAAAAGATAGGGGCTATTGCCCTTTTGAGCAAAAGGAAGTCTCAGAGAAAATAATTAACTTGTCAAGGTAACCCAGAAATGAAACATGTTTTAATTCAGATCTGTCAGCTTCACATGTTCCTGCTCTT
Organism: Sorex fumeus; assembly: GCF_029834395.1. NCBI lineage: Eukaryota > Metazoa > Chordata > Mammalia > Eulipotyphla > Soricidae > Sorex > Sorex fumeus. Next base: position 42,595,347 of record NW_026606185.1, on the reverse strand, counting down.
TTCTTACTTTAAGTTGTTTTGCAGGCACTGAGGCCAATTTGGGCAGATGCACTGGATTCGTGCACAAGGCCCTCACTTTCCTCCAACTTTCTCCACTGTGGCTCAGAATATGGTGATATTGGTTATCTATGTCTCTAAGATGCAGCTCTGGACTAAAACTCACCTGTTTTCTGTTTCTGTAGGCTGAATGAGACAATACCTTTAAAAAGATAAAGATAGAAGTAGGAGTAATTGTTCACATGGGATCATATAAGTTAGCTTTCACACATCTTATTTCATTATATTATACTTCTATGCTATCGCCATTCTTAAAATGATGTTTCATATTTTATTCTAAATTTAGTACACATTTTTCATCAATTGCTAGATATTAATGCTGACTATAGCTTCTATTATGTTCTTAAATAAGACACTCAAGTATTATTTAATAATTATTCAGTGTTATGCCTTTCTAAGTATCTAACCTAACAAAATTTCAAGATTCAAAATAACTGTCATAATATTTTTCAACTAGCATGGATTATTTTAACTTTAGCAACTGTCACAAGTGACAATGAAAATAATAAATGCTAAAAAAAAGTAGAAATATTAACCCCCGTTTCAAATATTTTTTTTTCACTCATTTGAAATTCTCAAATGATTTACTGAGTAGAAAAGAAAAGGATAGAGTAATGCTTGGCATATAAAGCATAAAACATTTTTACATATCTAGGAGAGTGGAGTCCTCATAAAAATCATATACCAAGTCCTCCAATACTCTTAGAATTATAAAAACACTTTTAATCATGAAACCTGCATTTGATGCTTGTTTTCACATAGGGACTATTTCTAACTCTGCTCAAGATTAAGACGCAGAGATGCTTGGGAAGTCATGTGGTATTAGGAATTGAACAGGAAGTGACCACAAGCAAGGTAAGCAACTTACCTCCTATACTATCTCTTTGATCCAATTCTAAATTTAAAACAAAAAAATTAAGACTTTGTGGTTTACAAAGTTATTCAAAATAGTCATTTCATCAAACATACAATGTTTCAGCACCAAGCCCTCCATCAGTGTCCTGAGGTTCCCTGTCATTCCCCAGTCTGACCCCATTGGCAGGTATGCACTGTAGCACTGCCATCACCTTGTTCATCTATTTGCTTGAGCAGTCACTATTAATGTCTCCATTCATCCCTGTTGCATGCTAGTGTAGCCCAGTGGCATCTGCTCGCTCCCCGGGAATACGAAGTGAGACTTGTTGCTACTGTTTTGGGGCTATCGAATACACTATGGGTAGCTTGCCAGGCACTGCCCTGTGGGTGGGAGTTAGCTTGCCAGGCTCTCTGAGAGAGATGGAGGATTTGAACCGGGTTGGCCGCATGCAAGGTGAAAGCCCTACCTGCTGTGCTATTGCTCCAGTGACATATTTCAGGTATATTATAAATATATTTCAATATGCTTGTTCCAACAAAACTTAAACAAATGGCAACTGGAATTATCAGAAGATGAATCAACAAAAGTGATTTTGTAGCGATTAATTGCTATTTGATTTTAACATATGTAAATAAGTAAATTCAAATCATTTAATGCAATATATCATACTGCCAATTCTCATTTACATAACTATGTTTTCAACTCTGGCATCTAAAACATATTGCATTGAACTTTATTTTATATTTGAACCCTATTGCAGCAAACATCATATCTCTCCTGTCATAAATGAGATTTCTATTTTTTATTCTTGGAGTCTAGATTTTTATGTGTTCTTTTTATCTTTTAGATATACTTGTGTGTATGTGGGGATGGAGGGTGTGATTACTTGGTTTGTATTCTATCCTGTGTACTTTTCTGACACCCTCAGGTTTAGTGAAAATACTCAAAATGAAGAACTATTTTACTTCTGTTTATGTTTACTATGATATCTAGCCTGGTACTTGGAAAATTCAGACTCTGTGTTCAATAACTCTTTCTAAATCGGTATAAAGTTGGAAAGCTATATCTTAGTTCATGTACTTGTGTGTATTTATTTAACTTGAATGTGCTGTTTCCAATTTACCTATTTAAATACATATTGCTCTACACCATGCCTGATAGATAGACCCCTGAGCCTTTAGCATAGATACATGAACCTCTTTTGTATTACCTCAGACAGGAGTCTCATGCTCGAATATCTCAAGGGATCATTCTTGATCATGATTTTATGTGGGCAGAGAGAAGAATCAAAATACTTGATGCCTAGACAGATGGTCTTCGAGTCACTGGAGTGTGAAGCCAGCAGTGTTTCGTTGGTGGTAAGCTCATGTTTATTGACTATGGAATAAACAAACGCAGTGGTATAGGTTTGTTTATCAATAGGGGGTAAGGATAGAGGTGGGGACAAGTTTATTTTCTTGACGTCTTCCATCTGGAATTTGGGGGGAAAACCTTGCTCTTTACCACAATGTTTTCTTTAAAATTATGCTTTGCAAATCCCTAAAACTTTTGCAAATTACCAAGCAAAACACACACACACACACACACACACACACACAAATACACACAGATACACACATACAAAACAAAACAAAAGAAAACAACAAACAAACGAACGGAAAAACAAGAGCTAGGGTCACAGAATCTCGGTTCATGAGAATCTCTTATTGAATTGTGCTGGTATAAAAGTGCAACTATAGCCTTAAAACTACCCTACATATCTTTCATTTCTCACTATTCTTTGGGGGGGGGGGGGGAGGTCACACCCAGCTGTGCCAAGGGTGTTCTTCTGGCTCTCTGCTCAGTGTTCACTCCTGGAGGGCTTGGAGGACCATATGGGTTCCAGGGATAAAAACCAAGTGGAATGTGTGCAAGGCAAGCATCTTACCCACTGAACTCTCCCTCCCGTTTACCTACTATTTTGTTTTATATGAAATGTGCTTCTATACTCTTTGCTAACATTTTTCTATTTTTTTTTTGCATAAAAAAGTCGAGACCTTAGTTATTTCCATAATGTTGTGCCTCTTATATACTTGGAGTTCTCATTAAGCAAGGGAGGGGGGGGAAGAAAAACATTTAACGGCTAAAAAAAAAAGAGAGAGAAATCAAATATATCACTTATATGTGGTTTAAAATGCTTTTGTCGGGATGAGGGGTTGCTGCAAAGATACAACCAGGAAGGCATGTGCCTTGCATGCAGCCAAACTGGGTTCAATCCCTGGCACCCTATAAGATCCTCTGAGCCTCACCAAGAGTGATTCCTGAGCCCAGAGCCAAGTAAGTACTGCAGGGTGTGGCCTCCGAATAAAACAAAAACTGTTTTCTAGAACCAGAGAGATACTGTTCTTGCCTTACATTTCACCAACCTGGATCTGATCCGCCGCATTAGATATGGCCCTTGAGCACATCCAGGAGTGCTCTCTGAGCCCAAGGCCAACCCTGAGAACCACTTTGTGTGGCCAACCGCTCCCCACTCCCCTCTCCCCCCCGCAAAAAAAAAAAACAGAACCAAAATGTGTTCTAGTGGCCAGAAAGAGGTATCAAAGAACTGAAAGACATGGCAAACATAGGAAAACTTTAGTTCAGCTCAAGACACTGGATAGATTCTACAGAACAGCCAGAAGAGGCCCTTGAGCAATCCTGGATTTGGCATATAAAAGTGAAACAAATGATCGAAGTTAGTTTCTAGATATTTAAACCTCAATTGGAAAAAGCTTAAGCCTTAGAGATTTTGTTATCTAGAATATGTTTTGGGCCATTTTATTTTTTTGGATATTACAATTATTTGACAATATTGGTAGTAAACTAAGAGTTACTCAGAGACTTAAAACAACACTTCCAAAGAGTAAAATTGGCAAAGATCCTTAAAGTTAAATCACCTGGGGGAATTCAAGGAAATGCATTACTCTCCAAGAACATAAAATGTGATGGATTCACAAGAGCTAGAAAACTACATTTTATTGGTCATATCCAAGCCACAACATCCTTTGGTAAGGAAAGTGCTGTTGTATCCAGGCATGATCATTCTTTCTGTTTTCTATGGTTACTTCTGAGATACATTTGCAGAGCTAAATATTTGAGATATGCTGTTTAAAAGTTCTATAGAGTTTGCAATGTGGCCTGTGAGTCAAACATTTACTGATTCCTCTGTGAATTATAGATTAAATCCATCAAAAATGATCACCTAATAATATTTTAAGTGAGCATACAAAATAAGCATAAATAATATGTTTATAGAAAAAAGTTAATAAATCATTAGTCTGACAAAAATAGCTTAATATTTGTCCAAAAAGAAGGGTGTCAACAAAACCCATGGTTTCAATGTATTCTTTTATGACAAAATTTGGAGAACACTGGATCTAGTTTAATAAGAGAAAGGAAATAAAAGAAGAATAAAGAAATTAGTTTAGGCTTTTTAAAAAGGAATTAACAAATGCTAGGACAAGAATACTGAGTGTTGTCAAAAAGTACATTCTTGATAACTAAAACATAAATATGGAACCAGAATGATAGTACATCAGGTATGTCACTAGTTTTGCATACGATCAACCCAGGGTGGGTCCCCAGCACGCTATGTGACTCCCTAGCCCACCAGGAGTGATTTGTGAAGAGCAAGGAATAGGCCCTGAGTACTGCTGGATGTGGCTAACAAAAAAAGAAGTACATATACAGTTAAAACACACACTGACACACTGTCCTCCCGTTGTTCATCGAGTTGCTCGAGCGGGCCCAGTAACGTCTCCATTGGAGACTTTGTTGTTACTGTGTTTTGCATATCGAATACATCACGGGGAGCTTGCCAGGCTCTGCTCTGCCGTGTGGGCGAGATACTCTCGGTAGCTTGCTGGGCTCTCCGAGAGGGGCGGAGGAATCGAACTTGTGTCGGCCATGTTGGCTGCGTGCAAGGCAAACGCCCTACTGCTGTGCTATCACTCCAGCCCATAAACAAGAAGTAAGGCAAGCACTGGGGGCTGAAGCAATAGTACAGCAGGTAGTGTGTTTGCCTTGCACACAATCACCTGCGTTCTATTCCTAGCATCCCATATGGTGGGGGCACCGCCAGAAGTAATTCCTGAGTGCAGAGCCAGGAGTAACCCCTAAGCATTGCTAGGTATGACCCAAAAAGCTAAAAAAAAAAAAAAGAAATGAGGTAGGCAGTAGGAATTGAGTATAGAGACAATATCATATCAAATTAATATCTTTCGATCACTTATAGAGGGGCCAGATTGAGGATAAAGTAAATTGGGCCCTTGTCTTGAATGCTGTCAACCAGGTTCGATTCCTTATACCACATGTGAGTCTTTCTAGGAATGACCTCTGAGTACAGACCCAGAGAAGCCCTGTTGACTGCCTCATGGCCATACAAAAATCAAACAAACAGAACTCAAGTACCTATTGAATGATTAAATGGTGAAAAAATAATGATGGATAAGCCTTCACAACTCTCCAAATGCATACTCTATAGTAAACAAATGAGACCCATTGTAATTACTGGTTTTGGCATATCGAATACGCAACAGATAACTTGCCAGGCTCTGTCATGCGGGCGTAATACTCTTGGTAGTTTGCCAGGCTCTCTGAGAGGGATAGAGGCTTTTGGGGAGGCCTCTAATCGCCCTTGTAGGTGTTCCCATGGTTCAAACCATATTTGAAACTTATCAAATATGGTGTGGCAATCCTGGAAAATGGGTATTAAATGTCTTATGCTGTGTCCAGAAAGTGTCCTGGAGCGTGGTGGTGGCTGGATAGTGGAGATTTTGGAGGTAGTGTAGGTCTGCATTAGTGAGATATTTATCTGGTCCTGGTAGGGTGGGTTTTCTGTGCATAATCCAATCCCTGGGTCTCTGGGGTTGGTGGAAGCAGACAGGGCAGCGTAGGGTGGGGCTCCTGGTTTTAATTTCTTCATCACCTGTGGTTGGTGGGAGCAAGCAGAGGATCTCTGTCTCCGGGTCCTTTGAGCCTGGAGTCCAAAGTAAACAAATGGCCCTCCCGTTGATCGTAGATTTGCTTGAGCGGGCCCAGTAACATCTCCATTGGAGACTTTGTTGTTACTGTGTCTGGCATATCGAATACGTCATGGGCAGCTTGCCAGGCTCTGCCGTGCGGGCGAGATACTCTCGGTAACTTGCCGGGCTCTCCGAGAGGGGCGGAGGAATCGAACTCGGGTCGGCCATGTTGGCTGTGTGCAAGGCAAATGCCCTACCGCTGTGCTATCGCTCCGGTTAAAAGAAATGTGGGAACAAGACGGCCAAATAGGAGACCCCTTAGCACTTTTTCTGAGATTGTGGGATCATGGCAGAATTTATAGCAAAACTTGAATTAATGAAAGACTCTTTCCAGAAACACATCAATGTAGACACAAGGGAGTCCTAGACAGAGAAACTCCCTTCAGAGCAGTAAGTTGAAGTGAGAAAGGAAACTGTTAAGAGCAGAATTCTGTAACGGCTAACAAACTGTAAATGCAACAGACATCTAAGGAATTGAATATAAATATGGGATAGAAGGAGAATAAAATCTTCCAAACCCCAATGTATGTATCTTCTACATATCCCCACCTAATACATCATAATGGAAGGCATGTTACTAGACATTATATATAATGTCAGAATCACCATCTGGCAATATCTCACTGGCCTACATGACTTTACCAGGTACTATATTTGCATCACTTTTATTAGAATGAACATTGAGGGCAGATTCAGAAGTGAGCTCCAGCCATCATATGCTAATAGCAGAGCACAATGGCTACTAATTTCTTAGGCAGAGTTCCCAAACCTTCCAGGCAACAAGTAACAGCTATCAATTAGTCCATGCTTCATAACATAGCCACTTGCAAGGAAGTGATCTTGCCGCTAATTCAGATTTAGAGGACATGCTCTATGATTAATGAATAAGTTTCTTTTTAAGCCTGTCTCCTGTCCACATATTATCTTGTCACACAAATATTCCTTTGACTGCATGAAGAAAGTCTGAGGACTTCTAGCATCCAACAGATTTGAACTTCTAGCTACCTCTCAGATCCTGTGAATATTGGTGCTCAGATACCTATGGCCAGATCAGATGCTTAAATCTTGAAGTCATGTTGACTCCCTAAGAGAACAAATTATTTCCCAGTTGTCCTTTGTGACTTAAAAGTCCATATTCAATCACTCTTGTTTAATCCTTTGGAAATGAATACAAAAGTGATCTTTGGCATCAGTGTGGTGCTATAGCAGCTACATTAGAGAACTCAAAGCTGAGATTCTCAGTTGCCTCCCAGGTCAACTGGACATTGACAAAAGTTATTCCCAGTCATCAGCAACTACGCAGGTCTACCAGATGTCAGTATCATTGTTGTGCCCGAGTTTCAGATCACAAATTGTACACATGATGTTGGAAAAGCAAAGGAACGTTATTACTAGCCTGAGCCACCGCTAGCTCAAGCTTGCGTGCAAGTCTCATCCAATTCAGTGAAGTCTTGACCAGGACCCTGATTCCAACTCACAAACAGTTTATATAGGGTTCAGTTAAGAAGCAGTTTATATACTGGTCTATTTTTAGCATTGCCCTAATACAACTGTGGTCAGCAATTAGATGGCAGGTAACAGTAACGGTTTGGGGTTCTTTCCAAGAAGGGTGTGGCTATCCTTCATAAGTGGCCAGATCCAACTGCCCAGTTCCTTATCTAGGTGAATTACTCAATTGGGAGTTTACCAGAAACTGCAAGTCTTGCTCTGGGGAAACAGAAACTGAGGCCTAGTTGAGACTTAATGTTAGCTGCAGCCTGTCGTCATGGCTTCAAATGATGATTTTTAGTGTTTTTTAGATAAATTTATCAGTTATTTATCAGAGGTGACATTTAGAAAACATCAGATAATTTCAAAAGAAAGATTGGAGGTTTCTGTACGTTTCACAAATGTGACTTCACATGTTTATCAGCGACTTGGATATAATGTTAATCATGTAGCTATATGTCAGAATATGTCATATCATTTGAACTTCATAATTTATCCTATAGAGTAGCTACAATTAGTCTTATGTCATACAAAATAAAAGCACACGTAATGGCAGTTACCTTAAATGTCAAACGGTCATAGCCAGGATGCATAGACTTTAAGTTTAAAAATGTCTAATTTTAGGGGCCAGAAAGACAGTGCAACAGGTACTATTTGCCTTGCTCATGGCTGACCCACCAAATCTCACAAGAGTGATTCCTAGGTGCAGAGTCAGAAGTTAGCCTTAAATCCTACCAATGTGGTCCAAACTGCCCCTCCTCCAAAGCCTAATTTTAGAGACCACTATTTTGCTTACCATTATTTTAGAAATTTAGATCCTTCACAGCTATTTTTGAATTAAAAAAATTAGTAACATATTTTTTCATTTAGGTATGAAAACTGTATATGTTCACAATAATTTAAGGATAAAAAAAGTGCCTGGATTCCTACTATGTAAATTGGCTGTACAACAATTATCAACATTGTAAGTTTCACTATCATCTTAAGCATCTCCAAATTGAGACTCATTACATTCCAAGATATATTTGTCTTTTTCCCTATAGGAATATATTATTCTGTATCCAGTTGCCTACATTGACACCTGAAATCTCCATCCTTCACAACTTCTCCGTGAGGTCTTTCAAATCCAAACATTTACCACCTAGAACATCATCATTTCTCCAGTGAGTTTCAGTAACAGATTTCTAATTGTTTTTACTCACTTATTATAACCTTTGCCAAAGAAGAATACACAAGTCTTCCTTCAGATTTTGGATACGTCTTTAGTATTATCCTGTCTACTGTAAAAACTGTTAATTGATCTCTGTCTCCACTAAACAGAATCAGCTTGAGAATATGGGCCATGTATTTTAATTTTTTATTCTAGCAGAGTATAGCATATCTAGCACAATTTGGTGCTCATAAATTGTTTCAAATGACATAATATATGGATAAACAGAAAGATAAAAAGGGAGGAATAAAAAAATAATGGAAGGAAAGAAAATTTAAAAAAGGATTATTAAAATCCATGCTCGCTTGCCCAAGAAGAATATAACAACTTAATAGAGTTGTTTTTGATAGAATGGGCCTGGGATCAGAAGCATACACTATTGTAAGATGCAAGATATTTTTAGAGAAAATAAATTATAGTATGTTTCTTGTATAGCAAACTGTAAACCTATTCCCTCCTGCTGTAAATCTGACCCTCCAAGGAATAAATCTGCCCTGTAATCTCAGTACTTTTTTGTAAGATGGTATTCTATTCTTTAAAAAAGTAAAATGATCTAATCTTCAGTTTCAAAACTTCTCTTCCCCCCAAAAAAAACGGATTATTACAATTTATAGATATGGCCATGCTAAAATGGCATTTATGTTTTTCAGAGTTAAAATGAAATAAAATATATAACTTGTTGGGTTTTGCTTTCATGACAAATAGGCACTGACAAATACATACCACATTACCATCCTTGATTGCTCTGATGGAACTCATTTTCATCTTGTGTTCCTCTAATTACATGAAAATTGCATACTTTTTATGCATGACACATTTTGCACAGCTTTAGCAAAAGGTTGTGAAGAAAGGGAAAAAAAAAACATTTATCAGTTTTTCCCCTTTCACAGCAGCAATTGATCAACTTCCCAGCAATCAATCTTGCTTTATGGGCCTACTTTTCTCCACTATTGTTGTAACCAAGTGGCAGCAGAAAGGCACTGTACACACAAAAAAATATGGTGGAGAGTTTTAGGTGTTTTTCCTCTGCTCTTAATAGATGAGATTTAGGATGCCCTTGCTTCCCAAAGATTGTTTTGATGGGTATTTTCTTTTTCTACCACCCCCTCAACCCCAACTGCTCGTCACTCTCTTTTGAGCCTGGCTTAAAGCTTTTCATCTTGAAATGTATTAGGATTCCTTTCAAAATCTGCTGTCCCCCTTCTTTCTCATTCAAACTACTTTACATATATAGAGAATATTTAACATTTTAAAATGCTTTCTTATCATTTCCCCCATTTTAGCTTTCTAATTAAATGGGATCTATTTAGAGAAGATAATTTTAATCCGCATTTTTAATATGAGGAAATTAAATGATTCTATGACTTGTGACTTGCCCAAATTGCTGTGGTTTATTTGTTTTTAATTCTTGAAGTCAACTTAGAAGATCTGAATACTAACCTCTGATATTCCCAGAGGGGTTGACTTGTCTCCATGGAAGGCCTGGGAAAATAATGTTTCTGCTGTCTATCCCTAAAATGCATACAAAGAATACATCAATAGCAAATACCATCGCAAATTACAGGCCATCAGTGCGATGTTTCACTTTCCATTCTTTCCTTCTATTCTTTCTGAGGAAGAACGCATTGGCATTCACAGGAAGCTCAGCATCATTGTATATAACTAGAAAAGGGTTGTTGAAGGCTCATCTCATTCCTTGAAAATAACGACAAATTATGCAATTTTTTGTTTTACCCTACTAGATTGAAAATGCCTGGGGAATAGCCAAGCTACCTGGCAAAGAGAGGCATTTGATGTTTGGGGCTTTGGAGCTGAGGGAGCGACATTGCTTTTTGAACAGGGGCGGCCTCCTAAAGCTTTGCGCGCTTCCCTTTTTGGGGCTAACACAGCACCTGACCAACTTTGCGAGAACAAAGCCTCCATCTGGACTGAAGGGAAAGAGAACTGGTCGCCCATGGAGCAGAAGAGAACAAGGCTCTGCTTCCTTTTGAAGCTCTGGTGTTCTTCTTAATCACCTGGCAAAGTCTTAATTTAAAGAGGGACTAGGAAAAAGGGGAGCACGAGTATATTTGATTTTCATATCAAATCTACTTAGCTTGCATTTGGTTTATTGAAATTGGTGATGGATTAATTGCCTTTAGGATTCCCTTCTTTTCTCTGTTTGGTCCTGGAATACATTTACATTGCTGCCTGTGTCATGGAGTAATTATTTCTGGGGATAAATGCTATGATGCCAGGGAAACTAGAATAGAGTTGTTTTAGAATAAACACAAGGGGACTTCAGTTTCATAGACTGTCCAATTAGACAACAATAAACACACTGTAGAACTGCTGAAAAATATAAGCCTAGGAAGAATTGCATTTTTCACCTTTAGATAATATATATGTTGTTATCTTTTATAATTTACTCTTAAAAAATAAATATCCCAAAGAAAATATCTTACCTATTTAGAAAAATGTCCAAAGTTTCACTTGGGAGGTACGTGCAATATATGAGTTTGCAGGCTTAGGAAGAATAATCAGTTCTATACTCTGATTGCAAGAGGTGAGAGGTATAGGACAGGTGGGTATTTTTATAAATCCAATGGAAGCTTATAACTTAGCTGCTTACTTAGAGTGCTAGAGTAACTTATAGGGATTATTTGATAGGCATGATTTAATGATTTTTATAATTAGTATAGGGTCTTATAGACATGCACATGTTGCTAAACTAGAAACCTATTCAGTTTTTGCCATAAAAGTATCTTCAGTCTACATAAGGGAAATAAAATATTTGAGATTGCAAATAAACAAAATAGAATTAGTCCAAATAAAAGATCAAAGGAAACCAGAGTACAATAATTTTATTCAACCAAATAGTAAACAGATTCCACAGAACTTCAGTGTGAGATAAAGTTTAAAAATTGTAAAGGGGCTGGAGCGATAGCACAGTGGGTAGGGCGTTTGCCTTGCACACAGCCAACACGGCCAACCCAGGTTCGATTCCCAGCATCCCATATGGTCCCCCGAGCACCGCCAGGAGTAATTCCTGAGTGCATGAGCCAGGAGTAACCCCTGAGCATCGCCAGGTGTGATCCAAAAAGCAAAAAAAAAAAAAGAGAGAGAGAGAAAGAGTCAGCCCTGGGCACTAAGGCTGTTTCCCCAAAACTACAATTTAAAAATAAAGTATTTAAAAAAATAAATTTAAAAAAATTAAAAAAATAAAAATTGTAGAGTTACAAAAGGAGAGATGTGAATAGGGTGAATTCTTGGTGTTCATGAATTAAATAAGAGACAAAACGAAAAAGCAGCTCAGATAGAGCAGGGAACACCAAATAAAGGGTGTTGGGAGGATTCTCCCAGGATGGGAGATGCATGATGAAAGTAGACTATAGACCAAATATGATTGCCGCTCAATGCCTCTCTTGAAAACTACAGCACCCAAAAGGAGAGAGAAAACAAAAGGGAATGCCTTGCCACAGAGGCAGGGTGCGATGGGGGATAGGGGGTGAGAGGGATACTGGGACTGGTGGTGGTGGAGAATGGGCACTGGTAGAGGGATGGGTATTCGATCATTGTATAACTGAAACTCAAGCACAAAAATTTGTAAGTCTACAACTGTACCTCATGGTGTTTCACTAATAAAAATTTTTTTAAAATGCATGTGTTAGGGAGAAACTAGCAGAGTTTGAACTTCTTGTAACATTGGTCATATTATTACAGGAGTTTTGAAGTATTCTTCTAACAAATGGAGGTTCACCTTTCAATAGTTATGAGAATGTCCCCAAAAGATAACAGTCAACATAATTATTTTTAGATTGGGGTGTGTGTGTGTGTGTGTGTGTGTGTGTGTGTGTGTGTGTGTTTGGTATGTTTGTTATAGCTTCATTTAACCCTGTGCTTCTATCCTTACTCTACAGATTATTATGCTCCCCACCCAAATTCAATGCATTGATTTACAATTCATTCTTTCAAATATGTCTTTCACTCTGTCTTAGAACACATCGCTTTGGGGAACTGTTTCAAATGTATTAAGAGTAAGAGTCCACCAATTTATACCAAATCGTATACAAATGTATGCAGTAATGCATGCCACTTCTCTCAAGATTGTCTTATACTAAAAGGCAATTTCTGTCTCAAAGAACCAGTACAGTATTTATTCAAGGTGTACATGATGGTAAAACATGTTTAGGAAACAGGAGGATATCCCGTTTTCCCTCTGTTCTCTACCTTAAGTTGCTTTCTACTTACTTTCAGACAAAAAAGGATTTGCTCTTTAGGCCTACAGACAGCCATAAGTCTATAAACAATAGTGCCTGTCACATTGGGGGTTGGGATTAGAAAGAAAGGTGGGAAGTGGTGCTCACGAAATCCCATTTAAGGAATTATTTATTATTCGAGTTTGTAGTTTATGCTTATACCATCTGTAATAAATAAACACGCTCCAGAAGAAAGCACAACTTAACAAGGAGTAGATGAGATTGAATGTGACGACTCCAGCCCTGTACAAGAGGCACTGGCCCATTAAATGAATGTGCACAGCTACTTCTTAATGCTCTCCCTAAGTAATCAATTTCTGAAAATACCAAATAATTTTAAAACAGCCCTGTCTGACCTCGCTCTCCAGTGATGCTGGACCAGCCCTTGCTGATTTGCCTACCTAGTTTTTAATCAATCAGATTTGACATTTTTGTTTTTTGTTTCTTTCCCCTTGCCTACTCCTATAGCTTTTCTCTTCTCTTGGCAATATTAAATGGTATCTGCCCTCCCTCAAGGTTAAGGTCCTAAAATGTAGCTTCACATTTATATATCTGGAAGTATAGCAGAGTGATCTAAATGCTATTGAACGAGGCTAGAACATTCTGATATTGTACTAAGATATGATTCTGATTCAGATCAAAAGACTCAGGATGTCCAGAGTCTGAACACAGATGAAGCTTGAGAATGAAAAGCTGTCAGTTTGAAATATCTTCTATCCACAGTATGTTTCAGGGGAAAAAATAAAGGTAAACATATTATTTGTAATTCACTTTTCTTCCTGACTCAAAATTATCTATAAAGTTAAAATTTTTTCCATTTATTTTCTAGTCAGTATGTAGTAGATAATATTCCTGAAATTTATGCATTTTTGCTTTTAAGTACACATTTATATATTGCTCTTTTTCTTCTTTCTTTCAATTCTTTTTTTTCTTCCTTTCTCTTTCCTTCATGTCTTTGTTAATCTGGTTTGATCTTCAAGTATCAATATGAGACTTCTCTGTGTTTTTTGTGTAACCAACCACAAGAATGTGGGAGATATAATCTGTAGAGCCTACAAGTCCAGCTTCATATCTGACGTTTTAATTATTACAACATAGATCTGGCAACATAGCTTCGACAAGATAATGTATACCCCGATGTTCTTTTGACAAATGCTTCTCCTATAACTGTTCGTATGTTCATTAGTGATTCATTCTCTGTGATGAAGTCATTAGGATGTAACTGATAAAAAATAGAATAAAAGTGGCCTCTGGCAGTCAGTCTTAGCCTAGAGCATAAGCGAGTCTTGGCCCTCCGTGCTCTCTACATTCCTCTAGTATGTCTTGTCTCTGCACCCTTGACAGACTGATCTATCACTTCATGAAACACCCCCTATGATTCAAGAAGTAGAATTTCAGCAGACACTGAAACTACCGACTGACACTTTAATAATAGACTTCCCAGTATTTAGAACTGTGACAAAAGAAGATATGTTTTTGTGAGTCACTGAATCTATGGTTTATGAGTTAAAAATTAAATATTACTTAAAATGCTTTAGATAAGGGAAGGATTTATTTTGATACATGGGGTGATGCAATTCAGGTAAAAATGGATTCTAAGGAAGTACTTTGATAATTGCAAAAATTAAATATGATATTAAGAGTCAAATTAAATGGTTGTCATATACTATATCTCCCGAAGAGTATGACTTTGTTGTAAATTTCTAAAACAATGGACCAAATTCTTTGCTAATTTAACATATATGGCCCTACCAAGTATTGGAAGTCAACAGTCAATATACTACTACTACTATTAGCTAGATTGCCTAAACCATTTTTTCAGGGACTTTCTGATTGAGACATTAACAAACCGCTGCTAGAATAAGGCAATGACATTAAATGTTAATTTTGTTAGATATTAAGTTACTAGGCAAAGTACATAACAAAAATACAAGTGATCTTCATGAAAGATGCTGACCATACAAGGAAATGGAACTATTTTTAAGTTATACATGGATCAAACAACAGTGGTCCATAAGCTAAATCCAATGGGACAAGTGTACTGCTCTTCAGCTAATTGTTTTTAACTGTTTAAGAGATCAAAGCAGCAACCAAAATAACTATGTTTTGTAACATCTAAAAACTATATGAAATTCAAATTCAGTATCCATACATAAAATTTTGTGGGTTATAACCATTTCTCAATTTTTAAGGGGGCCTACAATGGGAAACTTTTTTTCTACGATAAACAGATATCCTAAAAAGCTAAAATTTACCTTTTAATTCTTTAAAAAATATTTAACATGTTTGTCTGTAAAATCTATTTTTTGACTTTCACACAATTCAATTGCACAGATATTTACTTAATGCATATTATTTTCATGATTCTTGATGAAAAGTATAAAATAATAAGGTAAATGTCTGCCTCTGTTATTTCTCCAATAAAACCTAGTGGTATGAGTTTTTGCTATCAAAGTTCATTAGGATTTTCAACATTTGTAAGAAGGAAAAGGTTATGCTGAAACGAGAGCATGCTATAAATTTTGAGAAAGAGATGTCAACAAGTATGACATACTTCAAGAAGAGTACATGCTTCTGATGGGCCAAGGAGAAGTTTTATTAAATATGAAGTGACTGGACCAAGTTTTAAAAATATCGGTTTGTCATATTATGAGAAACCTTCATGAGATAATAGAAATTTATATTTTTTTCCTGGGCCATAGCCAGCATTGCTCAGGGCTTTCTACTGGTTCTGCACTGAGATCTTTCTCCAAAAGAAGCTCCATATATTATATGTGGTGTTGGGGACCAAACTTGTCTGCCTCATGCAAGATAAATGCCCTACTCACTGTACTATAGCCCTGGCCCTGGAAATTTAGACTTTGTCCATAGCAAGTGTTAATATTTTTTAAAATCTTTGATTATGAAGGAGAATGAGTATGATATATATAAAATAGAAAAATGGGGGGAAATGCAATTTATATACCAAGTAGATGTGGGTGGGAAAGGTAAAGAGGTTTCTGAACAGGTTGTCCACTTGGGTGAGTAACTTACATCCCTAAACTCTACATTCTTACTTTCATCCTCCATCTACTATTTGAATGAAAAGCTACTCTGTCATAGGAGGCTTATCTGGGCTGCCTGTAAAAGCTTCATGGGCATAGATTTTGGTACATAGAAGAGACATTTCTGTGAGGATTAAAAGGACTAGAAATATTAGTGTATGAAGAGAACTAAAGTTGGAGGGTAACTGGGACTATCCTGGGAAAGCAAATCAAATGTATTGCGAAGGGATCAGAGGTGGAGATCAGAACAATAATAACATTAAAGAGTTCTCAAAGGGAAACAACACCAAATCTTCCATAAGCCTTCTTAAGATTTAAGACCTTGTGAAAATGAGAACTAGTCGATGCACCTGGGTATATAAATACAAGAGAAACAGATTTGTAAATGGGTACATGCATGTCACCTGAAAGGATCCTGGCCACATCTTGTTCTCCTGACTCCTAATTATTAGCTTACTTTCCTAAAGCCAGGAATAAAAATAAAAGCTTTGCACAAAGTAGCCTGATCAACTTGCCAAATGCTCCTAGATCAGCAACCTTGACTCCAAATGCAATTAGTTACATTGTCATTTCTTGATTTTTTTCTTCAGTTTAAGAGATGTTCCTACTTTGTTTTCCACCATCTTTCATTATTTCTTCCTTCGCCAGTTGCTAAGCACTCCCTTGTTGCTAAGTGGGATATGAGCACTTAATTTACTCCATTCTTTTTTCTCGTACCAGATTTTAGAAATTGCAGATCCTGTTTAATCAATGTGTAAATGCAATGCTTTTGATGTATTTTTCCTAAGAGCAATATTTTGATCATTCTTAATGATACTTAATGAAGTCACCGCATGATTTCTGATTGTACCTAATTGAAGCTTGTGACTTGCATTTCAATGTTATCATCTTACAGCTTTAGGTCTCTGAGATGAAATTTTTCTAAGGATCAAAAATATTAGAAAACATGAAGAATTAATGTTTTATATTAAATAAGAATATTAAATGCATGAAAATTACATATACATAGAGATTAAATAAAAACTAAAGCTGAATTCCAAAAACGAGTTTCATATAATGGTGGAAAAGGGAGGAACCTCTTGGTTAAGAGAGTGTTTTACTATGTTTTAAAATTTTTACAAAAGTATCTATAAGACCTTACTGAGCATTAATATTTTCATATAAACCCTGTGCTTAACTACATACATAATCCAGCGTGCAAACAAATGCTGACCCTTTAAACGATTTTAAAAATTGAGTATTTGTGGACAGCCAAACTCAATAATTTTGTATTATGACACTGTTACCAAAGTTTTAACTAATCTTTACTCAGACTTATGTTTTTAATTTTGTTTCTCTTTTATCAAAAAATGCACATGATGTGCCCCATTTACACAGGATCCTTTTGTCTGCTACAGGACAGTGGGTGGTAATATCTAAATTGGCTACCATAACCCCTGCTAATATGTTAAACTGGCTAATATCTAAACCCTCCTAAGAAAACACAGCTTCACTAGAAGCCCTTAAGGAATAATACTATTACAGCAACTTAACCCCATAGCAGGCCAGTGGGGGAGCTACTTAAAGACAGCTTTTAAGATTCTTGGTAACATGTCACAGTTTCCATGTTGGGTCAATGACAGACATAATGAGCAACTGTGGTACTGAAAAAAATGAACACAGCTTTGCTAGTTACTTTGAATACTTGGTTTAGAGATTTCCATGAGATTTGCCACATACATGCAAAAATGTATATTGTTCATAATATCATAAGAGAAGTTCAAGGGAGGGATGTTTATATCAATGCTCTCATTTCTTCCTCCTGTTTTACCTGAAAGAGAAAGTTCATTTTAATAAGTACTTATTTTTAACCTCCTGGTGAGAATGATGAATTTCTCCTATTTTATAAATAACATAATGAAGTCCTAGATATTTAAACAAAATAAGTTCAAAGTTAAATATATAATTTTAGGTTCGTTCCTGTGCAGTCTTCTTCCCCTCCCAGGTCAGTCAAGACACCAGTACTTGAATCCAGGAATTGACTTTCTTCATGCAAGTGACCCGGGAGTACTCTAGGACCTTAGATTGCCCACCAGCCCTGAGCCACTTCCTGTTTGTCCCCAATGCTGTGCTTCTTATCCTCCCAGCTGGTACGCCACCCATACACCAGGCACCTGTGGGGACATGGCCTCTTCAGAACTGGGTGTGGCTTCTGTCAAAGTGGGCGTGACCTAATTTTAGGCAGGCGGAGGCTCAGTTTATGCAGGTAGTTTAGTCATACCAAGAAATCTAGTGTAACATCTCAGTCCCCATACCTCCACACCAACATGAAGAAACAACACAAATCCCCGCCATGTGGGGATGACGATGAAGAGTCCAGAAACCTCAGTAGTGCTACTCACCTAAAAGACCTCTCTGAGAAAGAATTCAGATACGAAGTAATGAAGATGTTCAATAAACTCAATGAAACAGTCAGACAGATATCCAGTAACATGACAGAAACAATAGAGAAATTACAGGAAGAAATAAGAGCAGAAATTGTAAAGCTACCTACAGAAATGTCATGAATAAAAGATTCCATAGATGAAATAAAAAACTCAGTCTGTGCCCTCAACAGTAGAAAGACCTCAGCTGAAGACAGAATCAGTGAGCTTGAAGATCAGCTGCACCAAGCCAACAGGCAACAATAAACAATGGGAAGAGACCTCAAAATACATCTAGAGTAAATCAGAGTCCTAGGAGATGATTCCAAGAGGAACAACATTAGAATCATTGGAGTATCAGAAGCTCAGGGAAACAATTCCAATGAAAAAACCACAGTCAAACAAATCATTGCTGAAAAATTCCCAGAGATGGATAATACAGCCATCCCAATTCAAGGATCCTGAAGGTTACCAGCTAAAAGAGACCCTAACAAAAACACTCCAAGACATATCATAGTTATAATGATGGATGCTGCCGATAGAGACACAATACTGCAAGCAGCAAGGTCAAAGAAGGAAATCACATACAAAAAAGCACCCCTTACATTCACAGTAGACCAAGATGATATGATACTATAATTAGAGAATCCTATAACCTCTACCAAGAAACTCCTAGAAACAATAGACTTGCATAATAAATTTGTAGGCTATAAAATCAATACCGAAAAGTCCATGGCTTTCCTATACACAAACAGTGAGAGAGAAGAAAGTGTCATGACAAAAAAAATCCCATTCACAATTGTGCCCCAGAAAATCAAGTACCTAGGAATCAGCTTAAATAAAGTAGTAAAGGACCTGTACAAAGAAAACTATAAAATGCTACTTCAGGAAGTAAAAGAGGACACGAGAAAATGGAAAGATATCCCCTGCTCATGGATCGCGAGAATTAACATTGTCAAAATGGCAATACTTCCCAAAGCATTGTACAAATTCATTGTGATCCCTATAAGGATACCCATGACATTCTTCAAAAAATTGGAGCAAACACTCCTGAAATTCATATGGAACAATAAGCCCCCACGAATAGCTAAAGTAATTCTGGGGAAAAAGAAAATGGGAGGAATCAACTCCCTAACTTCAAACTCTACTACAAAGAATTAATAATTTAAACAGAATGGTACTAGAACAAAGGCAGAGCTGCAGACCAATGGAATAGGGTTGAATATACTGACATCTCCCCCGAAATATATGATCATCTAATCTTTGATAAGGGAGCAAGAATTGTGAAGCAAGGAAAGCCTCTTTAACAAAATGGATTGGCAAACCTGGACAGTTACATGCAGAAAAATAGGCTCAGATATCTGCCTAACATCATGTATAAAAGTAAGATCAAAATGGATTAAAGACCTCAACATCAGACCAAAATCCATAAGTTACATTGAAGACAAAGTTGGCAAAACCCTCCATTACATTGGAGCAAAAAGTATCTTCAAAGATGTCATGCCGCTGGCCAAGCAAGTAAAAACAAAGATAGACAAATGTGACTATCTTAAACTAAGAAGCTTCTGCACCTCAAAAGAAACAGTGACCAAAACACAAAGACAGTCTAAAGAATGGGAAAGAATAATCGCCCAATACACATCTGACAAGGGGTTGATATCAAGGATATATAAATTACTGGTTGAACTCCACAAAAAGAAAACATCCAACCCCATAAAAAAATAGGGCGACAAAATGAATAGAAATTTTCTCAAAGAAGAAATCCGAATGGCAAAAAGGCACATGAGAAAATGCTCTACATCATTAATCATCAGGGAGATGCAGATCAAAACAACGAGATATCGTCTCACACCACAGAGACTGGGCCACATCCAAAAGGCAAAAGCAGCAGGTGTTGCGGTTGTGGCGAGAAAGGTACCCTCCTTCACTGCTGGTGGGAATGCCGACTGGTTCAGCCCTTTTGGAAAACTGTATGGATGATTCTCAAAAAATTAGAAATTGAGCTCTCATTTGATCCAGCAATAACACTCCTAGGAATATACCCCAAAGAGGCAAAAAATATAGTCGAAGTGACATCTGCACTTGTTTGTTCATTGCAGCACTGCTTACAATAGCCATAATCTGGAAAAAACCTGAGTGCCCAAGAACAGATGACTGGTTAAAGAAACTTTGGTGCATCTACACAATGGAGTACTATGTAGCTGTTAGAAAAGATAAAGTCATGAAATTTACATACAACGGTACTACATGGAAAGTATCATGCTAAGTGAAATGAGTTAGAAAGAAAAGGACAGACATAGAAAGATTGCATTCACCTGGGGAATATAAAGTAACAAAATAGGAGACTAACACCCAAGAATGTCACTGTCACTGTCACTGTCCTCCTGTTGTTCATCGATTTGCTTGAACGGACCCAGTAATATCTCCATTGTGACAATTGTTACAGTGTTTGGCATATTGAATACATCACGGGTAGGTTTTCAGGCTTTGCTGTGCGAGTGATATACTCTCGGTAGCTTGCCAGGATCTCCAAGAGGGGTGGAGGCATCGAACACAGGTCGGCCAATTGGCCACTTGCAAGGCAAACGCCCTACCTGCTGTGCTATCACTTCAGCCTAACACCCAAGAATAGCCGAAATAAGTACCAGGAGGTTCACTCCATGGCTTGGAGGCCAGCGGCACATACTAGCGGATAAAGCAAGCTCAGGTAGAGAAGGCAGACCAAATAACGGGTGCTGAGAGGATCCCCCCAGGATGAGAGATGCATGCAGAAAGTAGTCTATAAACTGAACATGATTGCCACTCAATGCCTCTTTTGCAAACCATAGCACCCAAAAGAAGATAGAGAACAAAAGAGAATGCCTTGCCACAGAGGCAGGCTTGGATGGGGGCGATAGGGGGGTGGGAGGATACTGGGATCAGTGGTGGTGGAGAATGGGCACTGGTGGATGGCTGGGTACTTGATCATTGTATAACTAAAAACAAGCACAAAAATTTGTAAGTCTACAACTGTACCTCATAGTGTTTCACTAATCATTTGATCACTTGACTTCCTGTTAATCATCAATTTGCTTGAGCTGGTGCCAGTAACGTCTCCATTTGTTCCTGTTGCGTGTTAGTGTAGCCCAATGGTGTCTGTTCATTCTAGGAACACAAAGAGCCTCAAGCCTATCATTCAGGGTCTTGACGAAGAAGTCTGACCATTTGGTAGGTGGCAGCCATGTGGTCTTTTCTTTATTTTTTCTTTATTTTTGTATTTTTATTAGTGAGACACCATGAGGTACAGTTGTAGATTTACAAATTTTGTGCTTGAGTTTCAATTATACAATGATCAAGTACCCATCCCTCCACCAGTGCACGCGGTCTTTTGACATCCCGTGAAATCAGGTGGTAACGGCTCTAGTCCAGTGGTTGTCTTCAAATCTCATTATGTGTTGAGCCCATCTGATATTCGACGCCTTGGCAAATGAGACAGTGTCCCTGATTTTTGAGTGTTGATGGAGGTGGTAACTCTGGATTCTTTCTCTCATTTGAGTAAAACGTGATACTCCAAGTATAGCTCTTTTGATTCCTCTTTGTGAGACCCAAATGGCATTCTCATCCTATTTTCGTAGAGCGCAGGTCTCTGAAGCATATGTTAATGCAGGAAGAACAGTGGAATCAAAGAGATGTGCCCGGAGCCGGAGGTTCTTCGTCCTCTTAGTTATTTCTTTGACGCTCTTGAAGGTGCTCCAAGCCACTCTCTTCCTCCTGTGCAACTCAGGTGCCAGGTCATTCATCATGTTGACTTCTCAACCTAGGTACACATAACTGTTGCATTCAGGGATGTTCATCCCGTTGAGAATGAATGGAACGTCAGGAACAGGACCGTTTCTCATAAAAATTGTCTTCATGAGGTTCAGCTGTAGTCCGACCTTTCCACACTCATGGTCGAAGTCAGCCAGCATTTGTGCTGCTTGGCTAATATTTGGTGTTATTACGATGTCATCAGCAAAGTGGGGGTGGTATAGTTGCTGACCATCTGTCTTCACTCCCATTCCTTCCCATTCCAGTTATCATATGACCTTCTCAAGGGTGGCACTGAAGAGTTTAGGTGAAATGGTATCACCCTGCCGAACTCCTCTCTTGAAATGGATGATCACTTCTTTGTAGGATGGTGAGATCCTGGTAGTGATTCCATAATACAGCTCACAGAGGATCCTGATGTATTGAGTTTGAATGCTCTGATTGGCTAGGGCTTCAATGATAGCTTCTGTCTCAACAGAATCAAAGACCGTCTTTAAATTAATGAACATTAGACAGAGCGGCATCTTGAACTTCCAAGAAAGCTCAATGAGCTTGGTTATGTGTGGATATGGTCAATCGTGCTGAATCCTTTTCAAAAACCGGCTTGCTCACATGGTTGTTCTTCATCTAGTGTTCTGCCAATCCTATTCAGGATGACTCGAGTAACAGCTTGTAGATGACAGAAAATTGGCCAATCGGGTGATAGTTGCCAATGTCGTGGATGTCTCCCTTCCTGTACAGTAGTATAGTCCTGCTGGTTTTCCATTGGGACGGAAACTTGCATTCAGATAAGTAGCGTGTGATGAGCTGAGCCAGCATATTGATGAGTACTGATGGCAGGTGTTTCACTAAGAAAAATTTTAAAAAATATATAGAATTTTAACCTCAAATTCCAGTATTTTAGTTCCAAGATTGAGGTTTGTCTCTGTTTTCACATATATTTTATATCCTATCCCTCAGAGAATTGGAGAAATCTAGGTATAATCAGATGTACATGGAATCTTGCCAACAAGATATATCTGATTTTTAGTGCACTGAATCCCACTCGTCTCTTTGCAGTCTTTGATCTCACAGCTTTCTAGAGAAATATATTAATTCTATTGAGCCAAAAAGAAATCCACATAAAAACAGCAAATGTGTTTTTAATAGTCATAATGTTTTCTCAGGTGAGGAGTTCAGACGTTATATTATAATTAGTAGTAGATGTATCAGTGAATGCAACGATCTGCCAAGTCATAGTTTGTGTGTGACTACATGAAGTAGATTAAGAATCTATTGTTAATAAATATTCAAAGCACTGAACTGTTGTGCTTGTGAGTGTTGACAAATAGCCCATTTATAATTTAGGAATATTTGCATAAGATACCATTTGTTTCATCAAGGTACTTAGAGTATAAATGAGTATAAATATGGATACAACCCATAAAAGAGTCAGTTGCAAACCAAAGCAAACTCTAATAGCAAACGTTTTTAAAAAGTCAGAAAAGGAAGACAATGCATACTAATTCAAAACATTTTGCAAATTATTTTCACACTTTACTTTATTTAATCTTTTCAAGTAGGCTAGCACACAAATACTATTATTATCCCTATTCTATAATTGAGAAAATTAAGATAGAAGAAAAGAAACTGTTTCAAATCACATGGGGGCAAAGGATCAAGGCAAGTTTTGATATCTAGGCTTGAGCCTTCATTTACTCAAGTTAAGAATTGGAAGCCTGACAGCTTGGAAGTTGGCCTCACGTGCTGGAGAAAAAGGCAGCTCAAATAGAGAAGGGAACACCAGGTAAAGTGAGGTTTTAGAACCTGCTTGGGATGGGAGATGCACGCTGAAAGTAGACTATAGATCAAACACGATCGCCACTCAATACCTCTATTGCAAACCACAACACCCAAAAGGAGAGAGAGAACAAAAGGGAATGCCCTGCCACAGAGGTGGATTGAGGTGAGGGGATGGGGTGTGAGGGTGGGAGGGATACTGGGATCATTGGTGGTAGAGAATGGACACTGGTGGAGGGATGGTTGCTCCAGCATTGTATGACTGAAACACAAGCACAAAAGTTTGTAAGTCTGTAGCTGTACCTCACGGTGATTCACTAATAAAAAACTAAAAAATAATAATAATTGGAAGCATGGTGAAAGAAATCAAGAGGAACATGTGTTTAAAATATTTGGAGTCTGCTTAGGGGTACTGACATAATATCATTTAAACTATGTTAGCATTAGGTGGTCTTTTATTTCTTGGACATATACAAAGAACTTACTAACCAGTAATTGCCTCTATTTGAATAAACTTTACTATGAGTTACATTATTTAATATTTTTCTTAATTTTTATAGATGATAAAAAGTGATTATCAAAATTTACTCTAAATAACATGGAAATATGTTAAAAAAATTCTGATTCACTGGGTCTTTAACAAACTTTACATGATAATAATAACGCTGGTTCATGGGCACTCTTTGAATATCAAAGTTAGGGAAGATATGCTTGAATAACCTTTAGATGATAACAGGTAGAACAAATGTTTTTTTTTTAATTGAATCATGTTGAGATATACAATTACAAAGTTATTCATGTTTTGCTTTAGTCATACAATGCTCCATCACCTGTTCCTTAACCAGTGTATATTTCCCACCATGAGTGTCCCGTTTCCCTATCATGCCCTCTCTCTCTTCCTCTCCCTCTCCCTCTCTCCCTACTCTCTCTCTCTCTCTCTCTCTCTCTCTCTTTCTCTTTCTCTCTTTCCATTTGGGAATTATGCCTTGAAATATGTATATGGAAAGGTTATCACGTATACCTACTTCAAGTTCTTTTGCCTTCTTGAACAGTCAGTCCTTGTCCAGAGTGTTTATTTATAGTTCTAATTGTCATATTAGTTCCTTCTCTATCCTAACTGCTCTCCACCCCCACACACTTGTGGTAAACTTCCAACCTTTGACCAGTCCTCTTGGTCCCTGTTTTCTCTGACCTTGGATATTAGTCTCATACTTTAAAAAAATATATATGGGGGCTGGAGCGATAGCACAGTGGGTAGGGTGTTTGCCTGGCACGCAGGCAACCCGGGTTCGATTCCCAGCATCCCATATGGCCCCCCGAGCACCGCCAGGAGTAATTCCTGAGTGCATGAGCCAGGAATAACCCCTGTGTATCTCCGGATGTGACCCAAAAAGAAAAAATAAATAAATAAATAAATATGACAAATGTATGCAGTCATTCTGCATATGTCCTCTCCTTCTGACTCATTTCATTTCAGCACGATACTCTCCATATCCATCCATTTTACCTAACAGCTGCATAGTATTCCATTGTGTTGACGTACCATATTTTCTTTATCCATTTGTCTGTTCTCAGGTACTCTGGTTGTTCCCAAATTTTGGCTATTGTAAATAGTGCTGCAAAAAAACATTGCATTGCAGTGGTGTTTCTGTTCTACTTCGTTGGGCCCCCAGGCTATATTTACTAAGGTAGTATTGCTGGGTCAAATGAGAGCTCAATTTCTAGTTTGTTTGTCTGTTTTTTTTTTTAAGAATGTTTATGTTGATTTTAAAAATGGATGGAGTATTCGATATTTTCATTAACAGTGAATGAGAGTTTGATTCTCATCACATCTGTGCCAACACTGGTTGTTTTTGTTCTCTTGAATGTGTTCCAATCTTTGCAGTATGAGATGACATCTCATTGTCATTTTGATTTTTGAATATTAGTAACGTAGAGCACTTTTTTATACACCTTTTGGCCATCTTAATTTCTTGAGGAAATTTCTTTTCATTTCTTCTCCCATTTTCTGATGGGGTTGCATGCTTTTTTCTTTTAAAGTTCTACTAGTCCCTTATCTAATTTTGATATTAACAACTTGTTATATGGGTATTGGATGAATAATATTTCTTATACCATGGGCACTCTTTAAAAAAACCTTTGGGGGCTGGAGCAATAGCACAGCAGGTAAGGCGTTTGCTTTGCATGCAGCCAAACCGGGTTCGATTCCCAGCATCCCATATGGTCCCCTGAGTACCACCAGCAGTAATTCCTGAGTGTAGAGCCAGGAGTAACCCCTGTGTGTGGCCCAAAAAGCAAAAAAGCAAAAAAGAATAAAAAAGATCCTTTGAACTGTTGCAATTACAAAGTTTCAGTAGCTTTTAAAATGCCATATATAACTATAAATATGCTGAAACTGAAAAGATAAATTTTAATTAAGAAGAATACATCAAAAATAAATTAGGACATTCTTTGAAACAATACACAAGTGAAAATGTTTATGGATTAACACTTTGTCAAAGTCTCTTAAGTTTTGAATCTAATCCTATTTAGATCGAACTCCAGAGTTAATTATCATACTGACTGCAATTTTTTTTCTCAGAGAATATGAATTAAATTGTGAATACAAACTTTAACATAGGACATAAAAGCTTATTAAACCCAATATAACATCAGGTAAGTGAAGAAATGAAGCATAATATTAAGGCAAAATTAAAATAATTGTACCCTTAGAAATTTTTATTCATTTATCAAATTGCATTTGGAGTGTACTATGCATTTGCAAGTTCCAGTTCAGGTCTGATATTCACATCAGCCAATGCATTCAAACAAGAGAAAAGGCTATTTTAGAAACCTTGGTTATATGAAGTTGGAGCTATTGAAAGAGGCTGTGATAGAGCCGAGAACACATTGGCTGAAGAGTATAGGAACAAAGGAACTGACAATGCAGTTCATTCAGAGATCAAAGAAGGAAGAATACCATCAGTAATAATGCCTAGAAGTTGGAGCAACTTTTTTACTGAATATGAAATATCAGTCATACTCAACCATAAACTTATCAAAAATCTTCTAATCTAAGACCTATGTGAGAGGACTAGGTAGCATATCATATAAGTACAATCTGAAAGTTTTTGTGTGTAAATACTATGAATTTAGGACCACATGGTCAAGTGTATCCACATATTGCACTTTGGAAGCAGATTGGAAGTCAGTAAAGGTCAGTCACTTAGGAAGCAGCTTGGGCTGTAGTGATAGCACAGCAGGTAGGGTGTTTGCCTTGCATGTGGCCAATCTGAGTTTGATCCCCAGCATCCCATATGCTTCCCCAAGCATTGCCTGGAGTAATTCCTGAGTGCAGAGCCAGGAGTATCCCCTGTGCATCGCCAGGTGTCATCAAAAAAGAAAAAAAAGTCAGTAAAACTTTAAAAAAAATGTATTTTTACACTTACATTTTGAGGAATGTTAAACAAGAGATAATTTACATCAGTAAAAAGTATTCATATGGTCAATCTTTTATTTTCTTACCCCAAAGATGTTTAATGCATAGCACAAGTCCTAAACCAGAGAGATCTGTGTTCCAGATCTGTCATAGATAACATGAATTCCCCCTATATTTTTAATTCCTTATATATATATTTACTCGAAGGAATTAAAAATATATATATATAGTGAGTGGGGCACTGAGCCATGGGGGCGGGGAGGGGGCGCACAGCGGCTGCAGAGAGAGCTCATGCCGCCGTGGGTGGGTCCTGGCAGCCCCTTGGGTTTTCTTGTTTGGGGGACCACACCCGTTGATGCTTGGGACTTCTTCCTGTCTCTGCATTCAGGGTGGTGCCTGGAACACTCAGGGGATTTGTATAGTGCCAGGGTTGAGACTGGTCAACTGTGTGCTGGACGACGCCTTCTCTGCTGTCCTGTTCGTGTGGCCCAGGTCTCACGAGCATCAGTGACACTATGCTTAGCCTGGAGGACCTGACAGGACCTGAGAGCGGATCTGACAGAACCTGGGAGTGGGGTGCTGACTGAGGAGCCCCCAGGATGGGCGCGGCTGCACTCGCCAGCCTAGTTAGACCCCCCAGCACAACAGCTGAACTCCGAATGAGCCCTCTTAAGGATTTGATTTTTTTTTTTTTGGTCTATATTTTATTTGGGCTGGAGTGATAGCACAGCGGGTAGGGCGTTTGCCTTGCACGCGGCCGACCAGGGTTCGATTCCTCCCTCCGTTTTGGAGAGCCTGGCAAGCTACCAAGAGTATCTCGCCCTCACAGCAGAGCCTGGCAAGCTCCCCGTGGCATATTCGATATGCCAAAAACAGTGACAATAAGTCTCAAATGAAGAAGTTACTGGTGCCCGCTCGAGCAAATCAGTGAATGCGAGGCCAGTGCTACAGTGCATATTTTATTTATTTTTATAGTCTGGCAAACTCCCCGTGGCGTGCCCAATATGCCAAATACCAGTAACAATGATGGGTCTCATTCTCCTATGCCTGAAAGAGCCTTGAATATGGCACTTTTCTAAAAATCTTAGGGCTAGAATGAAGGAGACGTTACTGGGGCCTGCTCGAGGCAATCGACAAATAACAGGATGGTCATGATATATATTTGGAGGAAAGGGTGGAATAAAATTTGAGAAAATAAGGTTTTTGTTAGTAGGATTGGAAAAGAGGAGGGTATATGTTATAGATTCAAAAGTAGGAGATTGTTCATTCTGGTTTGCTCTGAAGTTCAGCTTGAACTTTAGTATGAAATCATGTTTGGGTGGAGAAATTATGTCACAAAGAGAGATTCAGAGAAGGAATATATGCCCAAACTGAACTATATCTTCTCTGATTTCTGGAAGAAAAGCACTTACCACTAATGAAATCACCATCACCTTCATTCTTACACAAGAAATAAAAAAAGGAAGAAAGGAAAATGAAAGGTCTAGTTTACTGTGGGCTGCATATTATGTTTAATAATAGTGTATCAGTCTTAAATTGGTGCTCTACGTCTTTGCAAAGATATATATGTTCATGTATGATTGTGTCTATATGTGTGAGTGCTTATCTAGGTGGAGTGGTGTTAATAAAGGCAAAGGCAGAATAATCCTGCAGAGTTTTTTTTTTTCAATGTATGCAACTTGAGACAAGTATCAGTATGAGAATTTAAAGTCAGACACTAGTTTTTAGAAACAATTTGTCTTCTTAGCATAAATTTAATACCATTTTATAGCTAAAGTAATTTTTAATAAACTGCTATGATTTCTATATCATTTGCTTGATAAAACACCAATGTCTACATTGTAGTTGAAGTTGGTGAAGTATATTGTAATGATTGTTGATATGGCAAATATGTCTCCAAACAATCAAATGGACAATAAGATACATCTAATGTAGACATTATATGATATGTAATATAATATAATTATACATATCCATTATTATAAATATACATTATATTATAAATATACATTATATGATAATGTAATATAATATAATGTAGACATTATATTATATGACATTATATGATCGCTCCACCAACTAAGAACGGCCATGCACCACCACCCACGGAATCGAGAAAGAGCTATCAATCTGTCAATCCTGTCCGTGTCCGGGCCGGGTGAGGTTTCCCGTGTTGAGTCAAATTAAGCCGCAGGCTCCACTCCTGGTGGTGCCCTTCCGTCAATTCCTTTAAGTTTCAGCTTTGCAACCATACTCCCCCCGGAACCCAAAGACTTTGGTTTCCCGGAAGCTGCCCGGCGGGTCATGGGAATAACGCCGCCGCATCGCCAGTCGGCATCGTTTATGGTTGGAACTACGACGGTATCTGATCGTCTTCGAACCTCCGACTTTCGTTCTTGATTAATGAAAACATTCTTGGCAAATGCTTTCGCTCTGGTCCGTCTTGCTGGAGCGATAGCACAGCAGTAGGGCGTTCGCCTTACAAGCGGCCAACATGGCCGACCCGAGTTCGATTCCTCCGCCCCTCTAGGAGAGCCCGGCAAGCTACCGAGAGTATTCGATATGCCGGACACAGTAACAACAAAGTCTCCAATGGAGACGTTACTGGGCCCGCTCGAGCAAATCGACGATCAACGGGAGGGCCTTTACCTTTACCTTTATTATATGATAGCACAGCGGTAGGGCGTTTGCCTTGCATGCAGCCAACGTGGCCGACCCGAGTTCGATTCCTCCGCTCCTCTCGGAGAGCCCGGCAAGCTACTGAGAGTATCTCACCCGCATGGCAGAGCCTGGCAAGCTCCCCGTGACATATTCGATATGCCAAACACAGTAACAACAAAGTCTCTAATGGAGATGTTACTGGGCCTGCTCAAGCAAATCAACGAACAATGGGAGGACCTTTACTTACTTTACTTACTTAATGTAGACATAATGTTTCTTGGGCATTATGTCACACTGTAAGGAAAATGGCTCATAAATATCCAAGATGTTTCTTTTTAGTACTCTCTTTTACTCAGTTTTTTTCTATCACTTTTTTTTTCTCTACACTTGTTTGCTACACTATCTCTGTGCTATGTAAATAATGGGTATATGGTGGATTAATTGGAAGACGGAAAGATTTCCCTGTGATCTTTGTTAATAGTTCTTGGGAAAATTCCCTTGAAAAAAATAAAAGTAGACTTGTAGATGGTCCAATGAACAAAAACTGTATGCCGAACGTCAAAGAAAAATGAGGACAACATAAAACATACAAAAGTGCAATGCCTAATTTGTGTGACTCTGATGATATCACAGAGAATACTGGAATGGGAACTGGAACACTGAGGACTATTTTTTTTCTACAGTGCTGTAGATCAAATACAGGTTCTTACACATGTAAGCAAATGCTCAATTGCTGAAAACAGCTGTTTTTGTAGCCCAGAACATGGATATCTAAAGCATTCTTGTTTTGGATGGCTACTAATTACTAGTACAGCCTTGGGAAACTTGAGGTCAACAGTGAAAATATCATAAATGGGAAGTGTCACTGCAGTCACTGCCTAAAAGATGCGGGAGGGGTGGGGATTGTTAGGATGTATGAACTATAAAAAGAAAACAAATTTAGAAGGGGTTCACGGTCAGAAAAACGATGAGACACTTTCATCCTGACTATTGTTAAAATCCGTCAGAAGGTCAGAGAAGTATAAAAAAGTAGATAATCTTTCCTGTCTCTGCTCATGATGCCCTGTGTCTACAGAACTCCCTTAGTCCCCCACCAAATAATCTTTCCTTTACTTGCTCTGCATTATGCTCAATAAAAATCCATCCTATGTAAATAATTTATCTTTTGATATGAAGCCTGATAATTATACTCAGATTATTATTTATTCTTTTGAAATTTTTCCCTCTTTATATAAACATCACTTTGTACGAGATCATTCATGATTTGTTACAGGTATTTAATATTCCAACACCAATGTCACCACCACTGTCACCTTCCTTCCACCACTGTCTCCATTTTCCCAACCACCCCTTGAGTCTGCCCCTGTACCAGACCCACAACAATTTATTTTATATTGCTTGCTATCACTAAACAGCTAATGGGATGATCAAAAAATACTTCAGTAAAAGAAAATTTAAGAAAATTGCATCTTACATGGGGACATTAACTCCTTATCTGAGGGTTGACTAAGGAGATGTTGCAAGTTAAGTCTTCTGTGAGAATGCATATGTTAGTCAAGTTTAGTTGGCTTGTACATTACATTCCCATCCAGTCTTCTGTGCTCCTACTGAAATGTGAGTATTGTAGCATTTGGAGATGTCATTCTAGAAAATCCAGAATATTTGACTAGACAGTCTGACCAGAGGCATGGGAGCAGCTGCTGGGGTGTTAAGGCAGCTTCTGGGGCTTTAGTGGGTGGAAACTTTGTCCACTTACTTCCTCAGATTGCCCCTGAGGTCTACGTAAGGACTAGATATCTGAGAAAAGTTTTGCAGCTAATTGTTCTTTATTGATATTTAATTATGGGTCTCTGGAAAAGGGGCAGTTGATGAGCTTACATGGTGGTGGTGGTGGGATGTGCGTGACTATATTCATGATTTTGTTTACATTTCTGACCTATTTATTTTGTGTTTTTTTAAGGAATTGTTTGAGTTTTTCTTTTCTTTTCTTTTTTAAATTTTTATTAGTGAGACACCATGAGGTACAGTTGTAGACTTAAAAATGTTTGTGCTTGGGTTTCAATTATACAGTGATCAAATACCCATCCCTCTACCAGTGCCCATTTCCCACCAACACGGTCCCAGTATCCCTCCCATTCTCCATCCTCCCCCATCCCACCCTGCCTCTGTGGCAGGGCATTTCCTTTTGTTCTCTATTGTGTGTGTGTGTGTGTGTGTGTGTGTGTTTGTGTGTTTTGCGTATTAGGATTCTCCAAACTCTGTGTTCACAAATCTCTCTTGGAGGTACTTAGAGGACCATTTGGGATCCCAGGATCTAACCCAGGTCAGCAGTATGGAGGAACATTTGTCATTCCAGGACTAACTCAGGTCAGCATTGTGCAAGCAAATGTCCTACTCACTGTACCATCTCTTTGGAGTCCATGGATCTTAGTTTTTAAAGATATTTTTAAGAGAAGTTTTACATCTAGGGCAACGTTCAGAGGAGTGTACAAATATTTCCCTTATAGAGAGGGTTATCTTCCATACCAGAATTCCTTCTCTATTAACTACATCATTCAGACTTTTTAACAGAAAAAGGAACCTACACTGATAAATCATATTATACTGAAACTCTGCTATATTCTTAGCATTTTTTGGTGTTGTGCATTTCATGGTTACAGAAAAAGTTTAATTACAAGTTTTCATTAATGTTATAACATATAGAGGTTGATTATTGATCATTTAATGTTCACAAATCACAATCACAAATCATCCTGTTATTCGTCAATTGCCTCGAGCAGGCCCCAGTAACGTCTCCTTCATTCTAGCCCTGAGATCATATTCAAGGCTCTTTAGGAGAATGAGACCCATCATTGTTACTGGTATTTGGCATATTGGGTACGTCACAGGGAGTTTGCCAGACTCTGCCGTGTGGGCAGGCTACATTCAGTAGCCTGCCAGATTGTCCAAAGTAGGAATGAGATAATAAGATGTCATAATAGGATGTCGCGCAGCCGCAAATGTGGCCGCGTGGTTCCGGGAGCTGGTTTTTATAGTCATTTAATGTTATTAGAGTTTTATTCTTGAATACATAGAGATGCAATTATGTGGTATAAAGATATATTTTAATGTTCTATCATGGTTTTCCATTGCACACTTCTTTTTAGTGAAAATAATATTTTATTTTTAGATTTACCACAGTTTATCAAATCACTCAGTGAAGTACTGTGTGGTTATCTAGTCTCTCTCCCTCTCTCTCTTTCTCTGTCACTCTCTCTCTCTCTTTCTGTTTTTGGAGGTGGAGTGGTGGCACAGCTACCGTGTTCAGGACTTATTCCTTGCTGTGCATTTAGGGATCACTCTTGATGGAACTTTGAGGACAATAAATAGTGACCAGGATCCAACTTGGGTAATCCATGTGCAAAGCCAGTGCCCGCCCTACCTGCTACACTGTGTCTATAGCTCCAAGTCTTATTTTAGAGTAAGTTTAGGTACGTGGCATATAGAATTGAAATTATGAATCACTGAATTCTAGAAATTACACATTGCAATCAGTAGCTATTCTTTGTTTTATTATAATAGCACTTATTACTAGGAAAAATAGTCATGATTTTAAATTATGCATTTAAAATCAAATTTTATCCAGGATTTCAGCTTTCTTTCAGGTTGGACTACTTTCAAGTGGCAGTATCTTAAATAAAAGAGTTTATTATTTCTGATTATGCTGTATCGAATCAGGATAAACTATTTGTTTTCTTTTTGGTTAGAATCTGGTGTAGATGTTCTCCTGAAACTGTCATAAATTTAGTCAAGAATGCAGTCTGTAGCTACTAAAGAAGTAAAATAGAACAAAGAAGAAAACTGGCTGGAGGGCCCCACAGCTCCCAGAGAATTCTCCAAGCCCCAAACAGAGCCAATATTACCGGGAGGTCCCAGATGGGGTAGATGCTGTCTCCCCACCTTCTCCAGATGGAATCCTGGTGACCATGACCTTCTACGAGCATGGCTCTGGCATGCGGGTACCAGGACATTTTCTTATATGCAAAGTGATCAATGGAAAGTAAATTATCCAGCATTTCTCCCTGAAAATAAGGCTTGAATGGTGGTGGGAAAATCTGAGAAAAAGATAATGCCTAACCAAAATGCATCTGGACTGTGTATTTAACTATGGTGCAATGCCATCCTGGGAGGGGGGAGGGTGTCTGTCCTTCTGCCTGTCCCCCTCTGCTGTGGTGACATGGTGTCCTGCATTTTTAGAGTCTAATGAACAGCCAGGTATGTGACTGCATTGACGAGGCACGTGGGGCTTCATGGGATGGGGTGGGGGGGGTGGAATCGGCCCTGCTCCTCACCATGATAATGCTCCGGGTTGCCACCCTCAAATGCCTTCTCCGGCTTCTGACCGACCATGAACCCAGAGGCACACATAGTAATCTTGGAACCCAGGGGCTTCTGGCAGTAATCTCTCTAGGTTTATTACTAAAATATTAGAATTCCAAATTTGCATGGCCGCTATTGTGGCCACACATCATCATATGCTCTTCATAATCAACATCAGAAAACAAATTTTCTAATGATGTCTTTGTGGCAGGTGTGAATGTTGGGGAAAATTTCAAATAACAGTGGCGGTTTTTTTGTCGTAATATTGAATGTGATCAACGTTGAGAGAGAGAGAGAGAGAGAGAGAGAGAGAGAGAGAGAGAGTAAAGTGGAAATCTGCCACACAGGTGGAAGGGCGGTTATACTGAGGTTCTTGGTGGTGGAAAATGTGCACTGGTGAAGGGACAGGTGTTTGATCATTGTATGACTGACCGAGACTTGAACTGAAGGGCTTTGTTACTGTTCTCACAGTGATTCAGCAAATAAATAAAATATAAATAAATAAATAAATAAATAAAAAGTAAAATAATATATAAAGTTGTACTATTTCTGACACTATTTATACAACTCCTTCACCCACCTGGTTGGGAAGATCATTTTAGTTTCACTTCTTCTAGAATTTTATTCCTGGAGTGCTTTGCAGAGGTCCCACAATGGTAATTTTGTTATCAATGAAAATTTGTGTATTTGCTAAAAAAAATCCTATTAGCATAAGAATGAGATCAAATCCTAAAGTGTTGGCATTTATTTGGCTTAAATTGTTGGTTTAGGCCATTCTTTCAATGTGACCTCAAAGACTGTATTTTATGACATTTAACTATGTTTTCTAGACTTAAGTTAATATTTATTTTTGTTTGAAGGTCCACACCCATTTGTGCTCAGTTCCCACTTCCAGATAAGTTCTTGGAGTCCCTTTTGAATGTACTCAGGGGCCCCCACAGAACTGAGATTGGCCGAGGGTTCTCTTGATGCAAGTATTTTCTATATTTTTCTAGATATTTCTTTGGCTCTTGAAATAATAATTATACTACCTCACATAGTTATTATGATGATTCAAATACTATTTGAATTTATCACAGTGATACAAATACTTTTAAATGAAATTTGTGTGGTGATTATAACATTTTTTGAGGCTAGAGAACAGCGAATCAAAAATCAAATGTGTAAATGGTGAACAACAATAGGAAATATATGATTGTGACAATATTTAACATTTTTAAAGTTAATTTTCTTCTTATGTCAACTCTTCAAGGACTTTTATGAGGATTAAGAGAGACCAAAGAAAGGAAAAACTGAGAATGGTGGGAAAGTATTGCTAAGGGCTTAATAATCAATATTTAAAGTAAATATAAATGCATACATCTTTTTAGACATGTGCATATGCATTCTGATTTATAGAAATTATCAAAATATGCTGGAAACTCACAGAAAGCATGCTATACATTTGTTTCAAGCTTCTAGCATTTGACATAGTAAGAGTGATTAAAGCCCAAATATATTTTGCAAATTATAATACGTATGCTGCAAATCATGAGGTAATAAATAGACAACTACTACCATGTTGAGACTCAGACAAATTTGGAAAATACAAAGATGGTCCTTGAAATAATTCTATCAAAGAGAAATGTTCTAGAATACTTTGTGAACAAGTCCCATTGGATTGCTTTCTATGTTATTAAAAGTGTTTCTTTGAGGGCAAAATGATTTGATTAGAGTTGACAGAAACACTAAAGTTTTCAAGTCAGCACCATAAAGCTCAAATTCATGCAACATCTATGATTCTCTTGCCGAACAAGAAGAAAAGTAGAGGAAGTTGTTTAGTTTTGGCTTTACAGTTGTTCTCCTTTTTCCCTTTGCTCTACTGATGTATGACATTAAAAAGTAAAGGGGAGGAGAGGGCTCATTCATCTTCATTCCTGCATGGCAACTGTAGAAGCAGAACCTTGAAGGATATGACTAGAGTAAAACAACCATCATGCAATATATTGACATTCATAGCAAATTAAAAATTTTAAATGGAAATATTTTACTGATTAGGATCCAAATAAGGACACAAGTTGGCTTTAAGCAGAAAGCTATTAAAAAGTAAATATTTTTCTTATTTACCCTTGCTATTGATTTGAATCCAGTGGCAAGTGTTTTTTGTTTTCCTGAAGGTATTCAAGCTGACATGTACAAGGGATGCTGGTACAGAGAAAATCATATTCCTGGAGATTTATGAACTATATGTCATTCACTAGGATTACAATACTGCTTTTACAGAAATAAAATAGATGTTTTCTTCAAATATATTTATGGCATGTTTTGATCAACCAAATATCCAGATTTATTGAATGAAGGGCTGAAGAGACTTTATAGTAGGTAAGATGTTTGCCTTGCAAGTGACTGAACTGGACTTGATCCCAGGCACCCATATGGTTCTCTGAGTTTGCTAGGAGTCATCTCTGAGAGTAGAGATAAAAGTGCTGAGCCCCGGTAGGCATGGCCCAAAACAAACAAATAAACAATTTCCAAGTGGTATTTCGAGAATATAAACTTTTGCAGATCATCAAGTGAGAGAGGGTGCACACTGCATAAGATGAGAGATGAGAGGTTTCTCAATCATGCTCCATGTCATATTATATATATATATATGAAAATGAGTGTGTATGTATATATATGTATTGCTTCTAGCTCTCTAAAACTTTGGTGTATTTTATTGACCCTACCCTAGAAAGAAACTTACCCACTTATTCCTTGACTATGATTTGCAAAGGAGTACATGAAACTTGTTAAGGGCATTTTTGTTGTTAAAATATTTTGGCCAGGGATGTTGGTGAGTGAGAGAATGCATTCATTGTATGTAGAGTACCTGGGTTTGACTCTTGAAACCCTTATTACTTAGTTGTAATATATCCCAATATTTCTTTGTGTCTCTCTCTTTGTATGTGCACATATGTGTGTACAAACATATATATGCATCTATGTTCACATACATTTTGAATGTCTCATCAACTTTTATTGTTCAGAGTTCTAGATATTCCCCTACAATTAAATCTAACTTTAATATATATAGGTTTTCCCATACATGTAAATACCTCATGGATCAAAGAAAGATCTTTTATTGCTTTGTTCAGCATATTATCAATGTGTGTATATGTGTGTGGAAGGGGGGGTGATATTTCAGAAAAATAATTTGACTGATAACATTACTAGATTTGGTATTTGAACATCAACACCATATGCTCTATGAGCATAAATTGTTGATTAATTCATGAAGATTGTTTATGCAGGTGAAAACGTCTAGCTGCTATGCATCTTGCTATAATTCTGCCTGTGCATTTAAACATCATGATATATAATCCTATTCTACCTGGTATTACCTTCATTTATCTTCAAAACTAATGTTTGAATGTGTGCTACCTTTTAAAATATATATGCTGCAAGTTATGTTATTCATACACTTCATGAAAAAATACTACATTGGATGATAGACGATATTATAATCAGGAGGTATTTGCAACACTTTGCATTGAGAACAGTTGCTTCAAACACTTATTCCAGGTAGTTGTCCTTCTTCGGTTTTCCAAGAATCAAACTCTTAAACCAAGCATTTAGGAGTGTCATGATGAGACTTAAGATTCTGAATCATAGGAACAAATTTGTCACCACAATGGCAATAGCTTCCCTCTCAGGCACCAGGCTCTAGCCTAAAACCCAGTTAGTCTCCAGAGGACACTTTCCACCCACTTTTGTAATATTGGGAAAACTCCTGTTTGGTTGAGTTTTCTGAGGTGTTCTCCCCACATCCTCCCCAAATCCTAGTTTATTGGACTGCTCCTGTATAACTTGGACAGCTGCTGAATTAGAGCTTAGAGACTTTTGTTTGATGGAGGACAGGAAGTCGGTCTCTGCAGAGGAGAAAAATGTGGTTGTGGGGTCTGGCCAATTTCCTTCCGGCCAGTAACCCCCCACCCTTACTCAGTTTGCTACCTACTTATATTTAAAACTGTGTTGTATTATCTATTGTGTTTCTGTAGGTAGCGTGAGCCTTTTAATAAGTTTATCTGCTTGTTGAGAAATCACATGGCACATTCTGAACAAAATGCCTTGCATAACACACATCACAGCAAAAAATACAACATCACTATACTCATGGAGGACAGTCACTTCACACTCAAGTTTCAAGTACTTAAAGTAACTGCTTTAATTGCATTGGGGTTATTTCTATTGAATGGAAAAATAAACTAAATCACTTTTTCCATAATTTGAACAAGGATGTGTTTAGAGTGAGTGAATAAAATGAAAAGGAAGTGTGAGAGAAGGAAAGCAAAGCAAAAACCCCATTCGTGTTGAAACTAAAGTTATACAAACGCTTTTGTTTTTCTCAACTTGCAAAGTCAGAAGCAGGCAAAAAGGGTAAGCATATATTCTCTTCATGTTTGAATTGTGTCTAATATGCTCAGGAGAAAGCATCTACTCATAGCACCTTCTTTAATGGTGAATGCTTTTTTTACACACTGCTAAAACTGACTTTCTAAGGCTGAGAAAAGATTCATCAGTGAAGATACTTGCTTTCTTGACATGAGGTTCACCATAGTTTGATGCCTGTTCTCCATCACAGTAAGTTTATAGTCTCTTAACACAGCCAAGAGTGATCACTCTGCTGAGGCCGTCTCTCATTAAGCCCAAGTTTGCCCCCTAATATGCATAGATAAAGGAGGAAAGAGAGTGTAGTAAAACAAAATAAACCAAACACATTTTCTAACAAGAAAACATGAAGCTTACTTGAGAAAAAAGAATATCTAATATCGATTGAGTACTTATGTCTAAGAATATTTCCAATAATAATACAAAAATTAAAATCTCTTTTTTTGAGATATGAACAATAAATGATTCAATGAAAAATGCTGATATAGTGTAGGAAACTGTCCCTGGAGCTTGTGTTATTGTCAACTGTGACCATTCTCACACTACTTCAATAGTTGTTGAGATAGATAGCAAACACAGTACATATAGGTGAACAAAATATGGCCTCAGTTTTCATTTCTTTTTTATTATTTTCTCAATTTGTGTGGGAATTTTCATTATAATTGCATTGTTTTAGATATAGGGGAGTGATTGGTTTACTTTTATATTTTCCCTTTGTTACTTTTACAGTTTTCTTTTTTATTTTATCTTTGAGCTCCTTACCTAGCATATTCACAAATAAGAGTAATTTTTTTAAACTAGGATTCAATAGCTTTAAAAGTAAGACATAATTTATGCTTTGAAGAAAAAAAGTGGGATAAAATAATATGTCTAGGCATTATACAGTATCACTCCGTTTTCTTCATCTCACTTTTTTTTTTGTCTCACATATTTTAAGTTGGCTGAATCACAGTCCATTGGGATTGGAATCATCCCTGGTGCCTCAACATTTTATTCTTCCTGTATGTCAGGCTTCTACATGGAAGCTTTAACATAGAGTATTTATGAAAGAAGCTAGAGATGCATTCACTAAAATTGTAACTCTGAGCAAGCGAGAAAAGAAGTCGAGAAAAAAGAAAACCTCAATTTCCAGAGGGTCCACTTGTCAGTAGTTGTTGGACTTAAGTGATTCAGTAGACCTAAAATTTCACTAGAGGGATAAACCACTGCAGTACAAGAGAGAGACACTCCTCTGAGCAGAGGCCAGAGGACCACAGGAGCCTACAGAAAGAAAAAAGGCAAAAAAAGCTATTACTTACGAACAAAATAGCTGCATGCCTAAACTTTTGCCTTTTTATCGACTCAATTGGCTACATCCCCCACTGAATTTCTTGTTTCAATTAAAAACAGAGAGGAAGAGAGAGAAGGGGGGGTGGGAAGTAAGAAACCTTAGGAGATTTCGAGCAATAATAGACTTTTACCCTATTAGCAGGTCTAATTTTCAGGAACTTTATCACCTCCACAATCTGTCAGGGCTGTTTTTCTTTCCTTTCTTCTCTTGGAACAATTATAGGAAAGCAGTCTGGAAGGGTGGCCAGACCCAGCTGAATTGTACCTGGAAACTAAAACTACATGTCTGGGGCAAGCCCCAGGAGCTTGGGATTTGGCAAAGGTTTCTATCTTCATACTCATTATGGCACTAGCCTTTTTAAAGTAGAAACGCCCGCCAAGCCCCAAGTATGCATATCCCATAATGAAGACAAATGCCCCCTTGAAGTGAGTTCAAACTGCAGAGTACATTTCACTATGGAATTTTATTGCCTTCTAATTAGAGTGACATTTGGTCAGTCTCATTATATTTGGAATCAGACAAGAGACTTGGAGGTAAAAGTCCCTGTATGTGCTGTCTCTCTTCCAGGATGGATTTATAAAGTAGAAGTAGAGAGTATTCTTTTTTTTTTTTTGACAGTTTTCATTCTCAACATCTGATTATCTTTGGAATTTAAGTAGTAAAAACTATCCCAGAGTGAAGGTAGTTTCTGAGTTCTGATACCTCTTTAAATGTGGTGAGTTATCCTCAACCAAGACACCTTTCCCATACCTAAGCAAACTTGGTGACAAGTTAGCTTCAGTTTCCTTCTCCCTAAAAGAATAACAGCCTTGGGGTAGAACTAGTAGATACTCAATGGGTATGATGTTCTCCTTTGAGAGACAATTGACTGGAAGGAAGGAACAGAAGGAATCTAATTCACTGGCATATAAGAACAGACCACGAATCTCAGCATTTAGTTATGTAGAAATAAATCTTCAGGATACCCCATGTCATGCAGAATACGTGGGATATATTTTATAGGATTCAGCTACAAGGGGATTCCCGATAGAGTTAGGGGACTCAAGTGAAGGGAATAGTGTGAGCATTCAAAGGGTCAAAGCAGGAAAGACAAACTGTATTACTTGTGGGTTCCTGTGGGTGTGACTTAGCCTCTTACTCTCTTATTGTCCCTTGTCTTAGGACTCCAAGGCAGCAAGTGTCACCTCTAGATTTCACCTGCACTTAACAGGGTACTTTGTCAGCAGCTCTATGATCTGTGAAGCCTGTTCTGCATCAGAACCCTTACACTCTGGAATAATTTTGTCTTTTCCACCCTTGAACAGTTGTTTTCATCTCTGATTTTAATACCATCCTCTTCCTCCATAAAGACTATGATGCAATCCAGAGGGAACACAAATATTGAATATGCTATAGGTCAATCTATAAGATTCAGGACACTTATCTGACTCACAGATTTTCAGATGATTAACACCATTCTTTTTCCATGACAAAGTTTAGCATATAAATCACAATTCTTTTAAATTACTCACCCAGTAATTGTGACTTGTCTGCCATGCCCAAATCTGTTTGTGATGTTCTCTGTGCCTACAGAGTGTTATCATGTTGTCTTTAGGTGCTTTCTAATTTTTGTTATAATTAGTTCATGTTAGGTAAAATGAAGATTGGAAAATGTACCCTTCAAGGTATAGGTTGGAAAGTTTTCGTGAGCTGACACATTCCGTTACTCTATGATTAAGTCCTGGTCTTTCAGGGAGCCTGTGCAGCTGGGCTGTGTGCATCACAACTACTTGTCAGTTTCATTTTTGTTTGTTTTGTCTTAGTTTTTTTCAAGTTGAACAGGAATTATAGTAAAGGTTAGAGTTAGATAATCCCCTTCTCTAGTATGGGTAATTTCTAATAAAACTCAGATAATTTAGATTTTGGAAAGCAATTTCTCTTACTTGCAGGTCTGTTAAGAACAGGATATTTTGGTATATTTCAAAATGGCTTACTTTCCCACTTTGCACATGAGAAGCTTTTTCTTCATTGTGAGAACTTGCTTAAGCTGCCAGAGGTAAACAAGAGCAATCCAGGAGAGTTCACAATGTCTGTACTCAAAGGCTGAAAACCCCTATAGTCTTAAATTCTCAGATTTGGAATCTGAGCAATATTACAGAGGACAGAGCACTTGCCTTGTGTTTGATGGATCCAGGTAGATTCCCATTGCTGGCTAAGGTCTCCTGAGGCCTGCAGGACTTGAACTCAGGACGAGGAGTAAGTTCTGAGCACCACCTGGTGTAGCCCCCAAAAGAACAAAATAACCTCTCAAATTTGCTAAACTGAGTCTCTTACAACTTGTCAATATAATTTAGGTTTCCCTATGTTGGAACTGTTTCCCTGTAATATTTCTGCTCATAAAATTCTCTTTAGTCTCATGGAGTATGATTCTGTGTAGCTATCTGCTAGTCCAGTTTTAGGAATGGCCATTTGAT
Source organism: Sorex fumeus (assembly GCF_029834395.1). NCBI lineage: Eukaryota > Metazoa > Chordata > Mammalia > Eulipotyphla > Soricidae > Sorex > Sorex fumeus. The sequence continues at coordinate 42,552,811 of NW_026606185.1, read as the reverse complement.
TCATGACATCAACTATTTGAACAATTTAAATCTTGTAGTTTGTTTTATTTCCAAAGAATTTTATCTGTGGTGAGGATGGAGTGACAATTTTCAAGGACTAGAAATTTTGGATTTCTCTAAACATGTATGTTATTACTCTAAATAGTTTTAGTATCCTCACTTTTATTTTGCTTAATATAGCTAACATTTCCACCATACAGGCGTGACACTAGACAGCCATGAAGAGGTTGCTCAACACTTTCTCCCTAATTCCAATAATCTTTACCATTGATGTGGGAATAATACTAGCTATATGGATGAATGAACAAAGCCATGCACATTGAAAAAAAATGGGAGAAGGAAAGATACAGAATGGTCATCATATTATGTTTATGTAACATAAGAGATTTATGTTGTCTGATATCTTTATACTACCATGACAGTAATCATGATAATTGCTGAAAAAGTCATCCTCTAAGGTGTCAAATATATACTATAATGCTGCCATTGGGTTATAGTATTTAAGTACAGGAGAGTCAAAAGCTAATTCCTTACTGGAATCAAGCCAACCATGATGTAAGTCATTCAGGTAAAAATCTATATGGAGATTCTAAGTAATTCTATTCGTAAAAATCTATATGGAGATTCTAAGTAATTCTATTCCTGTTATCTTCAGGCACTGTTGTTTAAAAGAGGCAAGTGAACTAGTGAACTAGGCAAGTGAACAACTAAACACTCTAGATTTTTAGTTGACACTACAAGAATATATGTTCATGTTAAATCATTTAATGTATAAATGACATCAAATCTATGTTTAATTGAATGAAACTTCACATACAGATTTAATTAAATGAAAGAAAATATGCTTGTTGCTTAGAATTACTGGTCCTCTAGTGTAGTTTTTCTGTCTTAAGATATTAAAACAGAAATGCAACATTTTTCCTTCACACTAACAGTTACATTTGTTATCAAAGGAAATGTTCTTCAGTGATTAATGTACTTTTCCATGCTAAAAATAACTAGTTCTCTTTTACTTTTAAGCACCATAATTAAGAGTGTGTCACATTTTGCTATTACTAATTCACACTGACATAAAACCATTACCAAATAAGTAATTGTGCACCAACTAGTTGCTGATTATGTTTAGATTTTCAAATATTTATCTAGAAAGACTATGACTTGAATTAAGATTTGAAGCTAAATGTAGTCCTCTGTTAATTACATTTGTAGGCAAAATATTATATAGCTGCAAAAAAGCATGAGAAGGTTTTATATATCTTGATATAGAACAAAATTCCAGGTTAGAGGTTTAAAAAACATAATAAAGTTTAATTTAAAAGGAAATTAAAAAGTAAAGGAGAGTAATTATGCTAACATTTGTATAGAAGGGGTAAATATGTTTTGTATATTCAAAAAGTTTCTTAAGGGCCCAAAGAAATTGATGAAAACATTCCCTTGGAGAATGTTTTTATTAAGTATTAAGAAAGTAAGGGACAATATAGTAGAAATAATTTTTTTGCAGTTTGTATAAATGTTATGCCCTGTAAGGTTTAGTAGATCATCAGTTTTTATTAGTAAAAGGGTAAAGATAAGATTTTCTTTAAAAAACAGTTCAGGCTGGAGCAATAGCACAGTGGGTAGGGCGTTTGCCTTGCACACAGCCATCCGGGTTAACCCGGTTTCGATTCCTCTGGCCCTACTAGAGAGCCCAGCAAGCTACCGAGAGTATCTTGCCTGCAAAGCAAAGCCTGGCAAGCTACCCGTGATGTATTTGATATGCCAATCACAGTAACAACGTCTCACATGAAGATGTTACTGGGCCCCCTCAAGCAAATCAAAGAACACCAGGAGGACAGTGCTCTACAGTGACAGTGATAAAAACATATCACATAATACTCTTGGCCAATGATTAAGTTAGATAAGGTGGAGACAAACAGAGAAAGTCAGCTGGAACCACTTCCCCCACTTCCACCTTAACATACTCATACATTTTTCAAAGTCAATAAATAAATAGAAAATTAACAGTATGCAAATGTATTTCCAAAAGAAAGCTCTCAATGGCCCACACAGCTTTTGTTTGCAAGAAACCAGCATCATAAACCATGCAGCAAATCCCAAATTGAATTTTCTTGGTCCCCAAAACGTATTCTGCCTGCCCTGCTGGTTTGAGACCAGGGGAGTCACAGCAGAAATCTCTTAGTTATTCATAAATTCTTCTCTTTAAAAAAAAAGTTGTTGTTGTTTTTAAAACAAGAGAGTAGATGAACTCCAGAGCTCAGAAACCATTTTCATGCAAAACCAGGCAGCTCAGTATACAAATAGAGACCTAGTTTGGAACCCTGAACAGAGCAACATAAATACTCACATCTGGTATAAATAAACAACAAGATACATTGTTTTATGATTAATGCCCAGCTCATGAATAAGCACACACAATGGAGATGGAAATATTTAATTTTGTGTTGTAGAACATAATTAGAAATTATTAAACAAACTCAGAACACAGTAGAGAGTTCTCAAAATTCACAGGACCCGGGAGCAGATTGGGGTTACTTGAAACCTGTTTTGCCACTATGTCATCATTTTTTTTTTTTTAGAAAAAACAATCAAGAAAAACTACAAGGATAGTGTTTCATTAACTACTTTGCAAGAAAATCTCTTGCTTTCTCTCTTTTTCCACTTTCTTTTGGGAGTTTAATGCACTGTGATAAGATAAATATCTGCCTTTTAATGATGATCACACCATATTAAAATGTCTCACCCTGTTACCGATAATGCATGAGATTATGAAAGATAAAAAAAGTAAAAGTCCCATTTTCTCTTCCCTGCTGATGCAGTTTGTTTACCTTTTGCATTTCCCTAGCTCAGAATGTGAAACAACAGCAGTTAATTTTACTGGATTTCTTTTTGTTCCACTTTGATTTCTCAAGCGGATGAAAACCTTAATAGTTTTACTTATTTTTTTCTTCGATCAAGAATTGTAATTTTGTTTTATTAAACTTGACTGGACATATCACTACATCTGACTTTAATCAACTAGGATAGAATTGAATAGACCTAGGACAAATTGCCAGGGTTCATTAAAAATAATAGAACTTGGCTAATTTTAAGGTGTGGGGTGGGACAACTCACCATAACTACAAGACACACAAAATTGTATGTACTTACTAATTTACACTTGGATGATTTTCCTTCTAATTCTAAGAATTACTCTGAATCAGAAACTGGTTGAAGCATCAGCCAGGAAATTGTTGTTTTTTTTTTCTTTTTCTATTTTTTTTCTACGTTAGAAATATGCAAGTCTTAATGACAGGTCAAAGGATTTACAAGTAGAAAAGTAGAAAACATCCTATGGTGAGATAAAATAGGATACAAACACCTGATTCTCACCTTCACTTTGTCAGATTACAAGAAACAAAGATAGGGCTTTTATCCTCAGAGAGACTTGGCCCCTGCTCTAAATAACCTTTCTAAGCTGATTTATCTCCCTTCTTGAGAGCAAAATGATAAAGATGCTGATCTCCTCTTTCTGGTCTTTTAGTCTACTCCTCTGCCAGGAAGTTAACTATTATTTGTTTTGAAAATTAGCTATTTAACAAGGCATTGTCTTCACTGGCTATTTGTTCTGCTGACCTATGGAGGAAGAAGGAATTGGTGCTGCAAATGTGTTCCTCTAACAGATCTGTTATTGCATTTTTCCTTTATGGGGGCTTCCACATAATTACACCAAATGTTGTTATAAATCCCAACGGAAGCCACCTCTCTGCCGAAGCCTAGAGGACACTTTCATTGTATATCTCCCTCATCTGCCATTAGCACGCCTCCATGTTCTTCCCAGTGTATTAGAGGACACAATGAACAGGGACAAGGACTACATGATCCAAATGGAGAGTGAGTGATTTGACAAGAAGCCAACCGGCACTTAGAGCAAAACTAACTACCAACAAAACACTTCCCTCACCACAAAGGTTGAATCAAAACCCTATTCCCCTAGCATATGAATTAGAAGAACAATTGTCTGATTATGATTTAAAAAAAAGAGCATTACATTTTATGTTCAGCCATAATTGGTATTTATGACAATTTATGTAAACAGTAATGAAGCCTATGTGATTTTTGCGGGGAAATTGCATTATGACACCAATGATCGTTACTGTTAATTTTCCTGAAGATGATGGCAATCAGCAGGCATAGTTTCATTGTAAATAGGTTAATTTAAAATTCAAACACTGCTGGTATTTCAAAATGAGTTCACATTTGATTTCTGAAAGCTTTGGGCTAGTCTTTTTCCATTTCAAAATAAAAATGCATGGAAGACATACGTCAATATAGAAAACTCTGTTTTGTAAGTATACACATAGAAACGTAATTATCTGTATGTATACGCACATGTATATGAATGTGTCACACATTGCATACCCATTTAATTTTTTTTCCTAATCTATAGAAATGTGCTAGAAAATCTTGCTACAAGAGTTATATGGAATCACAGTTATCATAATCTATTATTTCAAAATGTATTATAAGTGTTAAAGTTTTTATAAGAATTAAAAATAAATGCATCTCTTTTTCTTGACCTTGGGTCTCTAGCTAATTAGTAAGTTCAACTAATTATTTTGATGTTCTACAGCATGTATTTTTAGACTATAATCAACAAGTTAATAATTTCTTTTTCCTTTTAAGACATGACTTCTAGGATTTAGATCAATTCTTACCAACATGTTCAACCAAAGTGAAAGTGTCTCATTTTCACCTTTTGACACTTCAAAAAACAAACTATCTCATTATTCTTACTTTTCTTAAATAAAAAGTCATCTGAAATTATAAGACAAAAAAGACAAACTTCTTAAAATACAGGTTCATGTCCAATTTAAGTCAACATTTAAGTTAACATATATTTTCACATATTTTGTAATTATAATACTATGTAAGTTATATTGATGTAAACTGCTAATTTTGTTAAAATAGTGTTGTGACAGTGAATTTTGTAATAGGTTTTATTGACAATAGAAATGATTCATGCTTACAAATAATGTTTTAATAGATGCTCACTTTCTTTCTCTCTCTTTCTCCTTCTTTCTCTTTCTTCTTTTCCCCTCTGGCTTCTTAAAAAAAGTGCCAATCTGAGTATGAAATAATGTTTTTTTAATATATCATATTTTTTACTTATTTCTACAAGTTTGACCTTGAACATTTGCAGTGACAGGGTTCAAACCTGGTTGACTGCTTGAAAGACAAGCTCCTTGATCACTGCACTATCTCTCTGTTTTTCCAAGTTTTAATATGAATTGTGCTTTGTAAAAGGTCTTTAACTAAGTCAAAACTTACAGACAGATATGGATCAACAAAGATATAAGTAACATCTCCATGCTCTGTAGATGCTGGACAATTAATCAACATGCACTGTAGCACTGTCCTCCCATTGTTCATCGATTTGCTTGAGCGGGCCCAGTACCGTCTCCATTTTGAGACTTGCTGGTACTGTGTTTGTCATATTGAATACGTCATGGGTAGCTTTCCAGGCTTTGCGGTGTGGGTGAGATACTCTCAGTAGTTTACCGGGCTCTCTGAGAGGGGCGGAGGAATCGAACTCAGGTCAGCTATGTTGGCTGCATGCAAGGCAAAATGTCCTACCCGCTGTGCTATCGCTCCAGCCATCAAATTAATCAGCATAAGACCATTTTACAAATACTGTGGCACATGCATCCACACATCTTTTATCTTACAGGCTGGGAACTATGGTAGGATTTAGAAACAAAGGTATCCGAAAAAAATCTTAACTCTGCTTATCCTAATCATTCTCCCATCATTAGGATTTCAAAAATGTCTCCTAAATATGACTAATGAATTACATGGGAATTAAAGACTTTGACTCCGATTTTTTAAAAAATTGTATATTTTAGGGGTAACAAGGGAAAACTTACCAGTTTACCATCAGTCATGCGCTTGAAACTGAGTGCATAAATAGCATACAGCATGAGGCTGACATATGACCACACTACAAAGATGACCAGTTAGTTATTCTTCCTCCTAAGTATGTTGAAGTGGGATCTCACTAATAGTTAAAAATGAAACAATTATGATTCCATGCCAAATAGGAGGAAATGACTAACAAACTAATTTACTCTGCAGATATCATCTAAAAGTACGAAGATGTCTAATCTCTTCTTAGAATATGTTCCTTCAACTTTTCAAAAGTACACAATTATGAATAAAATTCCTACATTTGTACCTATTTCCTCTAATTGGAGGAAATTCTGAGCAAGTTATTAATTAAAATTGTATAAGGCAAAAATTGCATAAAGCTTAATTAATATTTAGCATCTGTTTGCAGAATTGCTATTGAAGCAGCATACATATGTCCAGTGGTGATTCAATCTGCAAAGGTCCTTCAAAATAAGGTGCATTCATTGTCAACCACCTGTGGAAGAAGGAAAAGATAATGAAGAGTTGGGGGCATTTCATGAATAAGTACTGACAAATGCATTTGTGATACAATGCAGGGTAATGAACACAAATTAAAAAACGAATGCAGTAGACACAACCTTAAGTAAACGTGGTCCAGAAACACAAGGTAAAGCACCTGTGTCAGATTTTTGCTACGTGAAGATGGTACAAAGACCTCAGCAAGGTATAACTTTAAGTCTCAAAGGGAATATAGGTTTAGAGCACTGTTACGATGTTTTTAGACCCTACAAAGTATTATATCATAGAAAAAAATGCATGAGGCTAAGCATTCAAGCATACTGTTGTACTTTAAACATTCCACATCAGTCACATCAGCCAGAGCCAACTGCAAATTTCAACAACAACCAGACATAGGTATCAGAGGACTGACTTGATGGTGGACTCAGATGATAATGTGCTGTTAATAGATGTTAATATCTATTTAAAATAATAGATAATTCTCCTCTTTATCCTCTCCACAGTACTTCCAACCTCATACCTTCTAAATTTCTGAAAACAGCCTAAAACAGTCTAAAACGTCTTTATCATTACCTCTGTAGCTTCCAATATGCTACCTGTATTTCCCAACTTCTGGCAATGAAGTTATACTCACATTATTTCTACTTTAGGGTGTTTGCTTTGCATGTGACCAACCTGGCTGACCTGGGTTCGATTCCTCCACCCCTCTTGAAGAGTCCGGCAAGCTATCGAGAGTATATTGCCTGCACAGCAAAGCCTGGCAAGCTACCCATGACGTATTTGATATGCCAAACACAGTAATAACAAGACTCACGATGGAGACATTATTGGGCCCGCTCGAGCAAATCGATGAACAATGGGAGGACAGTGCTACCGTGCTACAGGGACTATACCCTATAATTTCTATGTACACTATATGTTAGTGTTATATTTAATATAAATTGGTAGCTTATATTTTAGTCTAGGAGCACTCCAAAATTGTTCAGTGTAAAGTCATAATAGCTGCTTATTGACTTTGTATCATTTTAGTTTATAAAATTTTTATAGAAATTATATTTTCAGATAACAGGGAAAATCCATATCTGTTTGTCATCAGCCATGGCTGATGAGGAAGAAAGAAAATCACATTCAAAGAACATTTCTTTATTTCTGAGAGGGAAAGGAATTTGACCACAAAAGTGACAGAGTTATAATTCTTTACCTTGAAGGGGCAACCTTTGGAGGATGACTCGCTCATTCTAAAAATGCAGGCGTTGCTTTTTTCTTTTGTAGTCTATTAAGAATTGTGCATGAAACCACTCAGAGTAGATGGGAACTAAGGGTCAACAGAACAGTTAGAAAGGTGACATATAGCAATTCATTTCACTGTTTGTTTTCTAGATGCTGGCTGCCTCTTTCTTCTGGTGTTCCCATGTTTCTGGGGTGCTACACAATGAGTTCTGTGTCCTTTTAAATAGGGGCAGAGCTGCCACAGTATAAACTAATAAATAGAACAATTGAAGTTCCTTGTCCATGAAACTCAACAAATTTCTTTCTGTTACCTAATTCTTCTTCACAATTACCTTTACACAAGAGGGAAATATTTTTAAAACATTATTCTGACATTAATGGATTTACTTTTCTAACATAATATTTTTTAAGCAGAAATGATGCTTTCCTGCACTTTTCATGAAGCACATTAGTCTTACTGAGTTGGATTCCTGACCCACTTTTAAAGAAAATGTCTAAACTTTGCCCTTTTAAAATTAATCTTATCATTTTTATGCAATAATTCCATATTTTACTTTGAAGTGATACTTGAGTGAGAAAAAAGTGGAAACTTTTCAAACTGTGTAATAGATTTCTATAAGACCAACCCAATTAGAATGCTAAATGCACCTCAAAGATGAAAAAATAATTCGACCTGATCAATACACTAATTTCAGTTATCTTTACAATAAATATCTGCCAGTCCACTAAAGAAGGTATTTAGTGCTCTATATTGATCTCTAAGATTGCCTGAAAATCACTAGGGGAAAATCAGCAATATGTCAATGTGCATTAATTGCAATTACATTGATTTTTTTAAGTGTCAGAATTTCAAAGATAGTGACGAGTCAAATATTAAAATGACAAATGAATTCTATAAATAAGGTGACATGTTACTGACTTAATCAGGTACTATTTCTTCCAAAACAATAATAATCCCCTTTATCTTATGAAATATTCAAATATTTTCTAACTCCTGCAGTCAATCCTCTAATACTCACTGATTTTAGAATCAACTTGATTCTTATTGGAGCCAGAGACACAGTCTTGCAAATAAGGTGTTAGTCTTGCACACAGCAGGCTTAGATTCAATTCTCAGTAACATGTGCAATACCCTGAGCCCCACCAGAAGTGCTCCCTGACTTCAGAGCAAGAAGTAAATCCTTAATATAGCCAGGTGTGGCACAAAACCAAACCAAAACAAAGCACAGTTATCATAAACATCAGTGTAAACATGTTCTTCTATATTTTATAAACTTTCTCTCCCAATTTTAGTTGCATAGTCTTCCATTAGAATCACCTTTGTTCCACAAGTTGCTGAAGTGAACTGTGTAATAGTTCAAAGTATTTGGTGTCCTTTCTAAGATGATGGTTATAATTTTCCCTCTTCATTAGAAAAACTTACAGTACACTAGTAAATCAAGTAAGAAATTTGCCTTTATTGGTGCAGGCTCTTGAGCATTTAAAATGTTGGTGAATGAAACTTAGCTTATTCTTACTGCCATATAATTTAATATTAGGAAAATAGTATTATACTTTATTATAATACATAAATTATAGTATGTTGTTTCTAGAGCTTGATGACTAAGAGTAGTTCAATTATAGCTGAAGATATAAAGATGAATAAGAAATGGTTCAACTTTGTTGAAATGGTTGTTTGCAAGTGAGAAGATCTACCAAATGCTACAATCCCTGAATAGAGTTCATTTTGGGAACTAGAACTTTATTAGCATGCACTGGTTGTCATGATTTCATACACCACTATAAAAAAAATGATTATTTAATTTAAAACACTGTTATTAGAACTGGTGCTAGAGTAAAGCAGGTAGGAAAATTACCTTGTATGTAGTGAGCGCAGGTTCAATCCATGTTCCTATAAAACCACATGATCATTGCCAGGTGTTATCTCAGATTTCAGAAACAGGAGTATGCATTGAATATTTCTGGGTGTAGCCTCTAACCAAACTTTTAAATATGTTATTTTTATTATAACAAATGTGTTATTTTTTCTTCTTTCATTTATTTTTCGTTTGAGTTTTTAATTAGACCACTGTGAATTACAGACTTATAAAGACATTTATGTTTGAGTTTCAGGTGTATATTGTTAAATTTCAATCTCTTCATCAGTGCCCGATATTATCCACTAATGTCTCCAGTTTTCCTCAGGCTCCCCAGTCTTCCTCCATGGCAGGCATTATCCACTTTCCCCATCATCCTAGTGTTTCCTTATTATTTCCTTATTATTTCTTATTCCCTGATCATAGCCCCAGTGACAGGCTTCCTACTGAAGAGCAGTTCTCCTACTCTTCATTTATATTGACATTGGATATTTGATATTCCCCTATGTAATTTATACCATATATGAGAGAAATATTCTGAGTCTGTTCCTCTTCCTCTTAATGATTTCACTCTCTCTGATACTCCCCAGATCCACAAAATACTTCTTTAATTAAATGTGTCATAGTGCCAAGATTTTCAGCAGCTTGTATTATTGAACTGAAATTCTATACCAATTTCTATCAATGTAAGAAAAAGTTAAGCAGGTCATTGAAAAGCAAAATGAACTCAGAATGGAAAGAAAATGCTGAGAAATATTGAAAAAGGAATGCTGATGTGGCTATTGGTGAACAGAACTTTCTAGGATAAAACAGTTTAAGATAGAGAAGGGAGCACCAAATAAAGGATGTTGGGAAGATCCGCCCAGGATGGGAGATGCATGCTGAAAGTAGACTATAGACCGAATATGATTGCCACTCAATGCCTCTTTTGCAAACCACAGCACCCAAAAGGAGAGAGACAACAAAAGGGAGTTCCCTGCCACAGAGACAGGGTGGGATGGGGGGATGAGGGGGATGGGAGGGATACTGGGATTAGTGGTGGTGGAGAATGGGCACTGATGGAGGGATGGGTACTCAATCATTGTACAACTGAAACCCAAGCACAAAAATTTGTAAGTTTACAACTGTACCTCATGGCGTTTCACTAATAAAAAAAAAAATGGACATGGTTGGAAAAAAAAAAAAAGACAGAGATGTCAGAGAGCTAGCAGGTGGAGCCCTTGCATAGAATTCAGCCTACAATGGTTCAATCTTAGGCACCACAGTCACTCAGTCCTTCTTAGAATAATCTCTGAGCACAGAGTCAGAAATAATCCCTGAGCATTGCTAGTGTGACAAATTAATATACAATAGCAACAACATGAGAGATAGAATTGTTTGCATGAAAACTGATCATCACCTGAAAAGAAAAACTGATTAATTTTGAAAATTAAATAATAGGTTCAGCTTACTTTCTAAATGTGAAAAGTAGGATGACTGGACTTACCAGACAATATGCAGGCATTCATATTCCTCATGTCTGTTAAATTAAGAAGAGTATTGAGGAATAATTGACAAAAGTTTAATTTTTTATGGTTAGAATGTGCAATTAAACAAGTTCACATGCATATGTAGTTTTTAAACATGACCAGATTAATTAATTCATTCATTAATCATCCACAAAAGTTTTTTTCTGAACATTTTGTCGCCCAATCCAAAGGGAGTTACTTCTGACAGTCTATTTTGTATCTAGAATTTTATAGAACTAGTATAAGAAAATTTTATAGTGTCCAATATTGTCAGTGCTGCCTTTATTAATTTCTTTGGCATTTATTTTTTATATGTGGTGCAAACTGTTGATCAATTTTTACCCCACAAAGAGATAGGATGCTGAAAATTTTACTAGTGACAGCTGAATTTCCAGACTAAGTTAGGAAGACATATTAAAACAATATTGAACTTTGTAGTCCATAACAAAACACATATCTTCACTATTAGAAATTTAAAAGTTCTTGTCTGTAGTTACAAAGTTTTTAGTGTAAATTTCTGGACATATTTTATCAAATTTATTTTGAACATTTAATATTTTGTATACTACAAGAGCATTTTATGTCAATGTGTCTCTTCATTGCTAGTATAGAGAAATGTAATTAAATTTTTATATTGGTTCCTATTCTCTTGCTAATTTTACTACTTAGTTCTAGCAACTTATTTTCTAATTTTCTATAATTAGTTTTCTACAAATAAATATATTTTGTTTATTTCTATTCTGAGTGCCTTATGTGTTTTCTTGTTTTGAATTGCCCTCTATCGTTTTCTTGCGATTTTCTTTTTTTTGTCTTATTAAATTTCCTTTTCTTACATTTTTTTCTATCTCTACTGAATTTCTTTTACTTGCCTTATTAAATTTGTTAGAAGTTTCACAAAATATTAAAGAAGTTTCACAGTATCATTTTCTTGCATTTTAGTGTTGGAGGAAAAAAATCATTTAAATGAGCATTAGTCTTCAAATGCTATTTAAATGGTTTTTCTATATATAATAGGCTTAACATTGCTTAGTAAACTATCATTTAGTTACTTTAGAATTATTTTTATTCAAAAGTAAAACGAAGACAATGGTTTTAATTTCTCATTCTTAATAGTCTTAATCTGTTTTTTCCTGATCAATCTTATTAGAATATCATTTTTGTTTGATTTTCTTATTTTTTTGATTCCTATTTTTCACAATAAACCAAGTTAATTTTTATTGAACAAAAAAAAATTCTAAAATGATGTGAGAGGAGAGAAAATGGAGAAATTCATTCAAGAGAGAACACAGACTTCTCCAGAATGAAAATAAGCAAAGTTAGAAAGGCAAGTGAGATACCTTTATATTCAAGGGAGAACATGGACTTGAGCAAGATTCCTTTTCCTGTTTTTAATACCTTTTTATTTCTCTTATTTCTTTTGTCCTATTTTTTTATATTTGTAAATTATGCTTTAATATGGCAATTAATGCCATAATTGCCTACTTTTTAAAAGAGTTCTTTTTTGGGGGGCAGGGCAAGAGCCATAGTAAAGTGAGTAAGGAGCTTGCCTTGCACATGGCCTAGCTGGTTCTAATCACTGGCATCTCAAGTGGTCCCTAAGCCCATGAGGAATGAACCCTTAACAAACAACAAGCAAAACAAAACAAAGACAACAACAAAAACACAGTGAAAGAAAGGCTTTTGTTGATTACAGAATTGTAGATTTATACTTCTTTTGTGAGTACTTTAAAGATGCTACCGCCTTGTTTTCCTTTTGCTGTCTTTCTGAAATAAATCATTTTCATGCTTTCAGCTTTCTTCTGTGAAAAACACAACTTTTCGATGATTGCTTTTAAAGATTTCTCTATTTAAGTGATTTTAAACCGCTTGGTTATCATATCTCTTGATATAGTTTCTTCATCCTTTGTTTGAGGTTTTCATTGAGATTCTTGAATTTGTGCCTTTATAGTGTTAAAACTGTTAGGGCACGACTCTGAATCTCCAACCACAAGCAAGGACCAAGTAGGAATGCAATCAGCAAGCAGGTAGTTTATTGAGTTGGCTAGCCAGGGTCAAGCGGTCAGGCAAGACCCCGAACTTCTTCAAAGGGGAACTTATATAGGCCTTCACTGGCCGTTACAGCAAAGCCCACACATTTCAGAGCCAATAAATTTGTAACAACATATACTTTCTTAACCAATCCATTTAAAAGTACGTCACTCCTTAGCCTATAGATTCAAAGATCAGCATTTATGTACATAGGCACTGTGGCTAGTGGGTATCTGGTAACTCAGACATTTGGTTATCACCTGGCTCCCTTTGAAACTCAGACATTTGGTTATCACCTGGCTCCCTTTGATTCTCAGCTCATGGCTCCTGCATTCTGGTGGAGGCAGATAAGGAAAAGTTCCTAACAGAGGTAACACATAAGGAAGGGCCAACAAATGGTTTCAGAACTTACATCCCAATAAGGAAGGGTCAACAAATGGAGACAGAGTTTACATCCCAATGTTTTACCAGGGAGGGGGCAGATAAGGAAGAGTTACTAATTAGCAGAGTGCTGGAATTTTTCTCAAGTCTCTAGGGACCTTACAAAAACAAATTAATGAGAATTTGATATAATCTCTGATACCATATATGGTCACCCCTGAGTGACTTTTGAGCACAGAGTCAGGAATAAACTTTGAGCACCACAAAGTATGGTATATTGCCCCCACCAAACATCAAAAAAATAGTACACTATTAATATTTTTACTTACATTTGTTTGGGGGGGGGGGTTACCACTGACTACTGGAAAATGATTCTTCTTTAGATCTGCACAGTTCTGTACATCTTGCCTACAAAGAATGCCTTTTATCTAAGGCTATTATTTCAAGAACTTTTGTATATATAAATGACTTTAGAAGTAGAAAAAATGTCTACCTCTGAAGCAAATAATGTGTTTATTTACTGCCTTAAGGAAGAGATAGAATCCACCTTTGGCAGACTCTACATATTCACTGACCATTGTATAAGACTTGGATGCCCAAGGCTCAGTATTCCTGTACTATAAGGACACCCATTTTGTTTGCAAATGCCTTTGTTTTGTTTCATGGGAAATGAACAGGAAGACTTATCCCCAAAGGAAACAACTCAAACCTCATTTCATAACTATAGCTGTAAATTAATTTTTGTCTTAGAAAAAGACTGTTGTGTAGTCCTCATTATCTATAAAACTGCACTTCGAACTACTTCTAGATAAGGCAAAAATCAGGCTGTACAAAATTATTGGCAATGTATATACCCAATGTGTTTTGCTATTTCTTGTGTCTTTTTCATTTATTTGCCTCCTTACTTCATATCTTTCCTTCTCAGTTTAATGATAACAACCAGAAATAAAAGGCAGAATATAAATATAATACTCGTACCTTAATCTTTAATACTGAACTGAATCAGTAAGTACAGCTGAAGTTTCCCTGTGCAACATTCACTTTCATTTTTCTCCTTTATCTTTTTATTTCAGAAGTTGTTGGTTTTGGCAATATTAGAGAGGGGAATTTTTGTATTCTCTCCAGATTTTATTTGAAAACCAGTGAATTTTTGCCTGAACTTAGTTATGTTTTAACATTGTATGAAAGGCAGGTCATAATAATAGTCCAGTCATACCAGTTCTTTGTCTCATTTACTTTCTCAACCTTTTTTTTTTTTTTTAGAAATTTTAGTTGGGGCACCAGGTTACTGAAAGTTGATTTTCAAGCATTCTATTTTCTCACACCACTCCCATCTCCAGTGTCAATTTTTCTTCACCAATGTCCCCAGTTTCTCTCCCACCACAGTTTCAATAAACATATTTTTTTCCCTCATACTTTCCTCTGACAAAGAGTTTTATTGATTACTTTGTCACTTTTGTTTTGGCAAGCATGAACCTTTATCTCGCTTTAGTCTTCTCACTGTCCACCAGTCAAGTGTTCAACTACTAAGACTATATTATGCTAAATAAATGATTATATTATTCTAACTCTTATTATATAATATTCTTATTATATTTGCAGATACAAATTTTATTTTTAAGTAGTCTTGACTATTGAATCAATATTACACGATGATATATAATGAGACTTTATTTTTTGAAAATCCAAAATAGATTATCTTATCTACAGTCACCTTTTCTTTCCTGTGAGTAGAACCTTATATCCAACATCATTAAATTTTGTGATTATACTATTTTTGACATAGGATTTGAAAAAAATATTGTTCTAATACTAATGCAGTAAATACTCACAGATTCTAAAAAATGACAATAATGCATTGGAGATTATTATAGACCAGCTCTCTCAGCTGTATATATTCCTTTCAATTATACTAAAATGGATACCTAACTGTAAGGTGACATTAAAAACAAGTCTGTCTGTTTAATAAAGCAGACAGATTCCACAACTACAGTATACCCATACATTTATTTATATAGTTGTTAAATGTCTGACTTCATCACTAGATTATAAACTCAAGAACATCATTATAGATTTATTTTATAATTATGTTCACTGGTTAATGCCCAGTAAAATATTTGCTAAAGAATTTAGTGGAAGAACTAAGAAAATTTAATATGACCATGCAATATGAGAGATAAAAGAGGAGTGGCCACTGTAAAATTTATTTTTCTATTTTATAGCAAGCTAAGGTCCAGAAAAACTATGAAAATTCAGCTTATTTTAGAGATCAAAAAGGAATGGCCACCGTAAAATTTATTTTTCTATTCTACATCAATCTAAGATTCAGAAAAGGTATGAAAATCCAGGTGTGCAGACTAGTCTTTCAATGTTTGATGTAATTTTATAAATATTCATCAAAAATGTTCAGTGACCAAAATGATAATTATATTCACACCCATCTTTAGAAATATAGCAAGTTGAAAGCATATTAAAAATATACTCACTGGTTCTATTTACAAAGGATTTAGTCTTCAACTTGGGTAGATCATGCCTCAAATTTAGTTTCCTCTAATATGTATGAGGATGTGAGCTCCCTCAAATACTTTAGTTCCAGTTGTGAATAGTCAGTTTATGCCCAGTTTTAATTTTTATCTTTACAACTTGTCCAACCCAAGTTTTGACTGATGGTATTCTTAATTGTCCTTTTCTAGCATCAATAAATCTTTATATTTCATATTAGACTGGTTTGATACATAAATGCAGGGCTCATTCCCCTTCATATTATAATCCTATTATATATTCAAGAAATTTTCCCCATGTGGAGGTAATTTATTTTTGTTATTGACTAAAAATGTTTTTTCACAGATGATACCATCTTCTAGCCATTGTAGCTACAGAGTTGTATTGGTGTGAAAAACTGTGTGTTCTTGGTTTATTTTGAACATTCGCTAAAAGCAGTGATGTATTTTCATATTTGGACAAGGATGATGAGAAAGAATGGAAGATAGTTCAGACTGAAGATTGTGGTGCACAGTCTACATTTCTTTCTGACAAGGTCGACTTCAAAGGCAGCACTAACAACTTGTTCTCAGTCTAATGACACATTTAGATTAGAGTTTGCAATGTACACAGCCTCCATTTTTTTCTTCTATTCATTGCCAGATAAGATGCTTGATAGGTATCTCCACAGTAACCTTTCAGGATTCATTTATTTAGATGAACTAAAATAATGAAATGCCAAATGAATTAAGAATGATATTTTTTATTTCAACTGAAAACAATTTAAATAGCCAATATGCATAAACTCTGTGGCATGAATGATCTTTTCATTTCATGGTTTAAAAAAAATGAGGAATCGGTAGTTACTTTTGCTGTGCTTTGTGTATAGAAGTAGGAGGGGTGGGAAAAATGACTGCATACTGGGAATTCAAGGCTATCCTTTTCCCTAGATGTCTCATTAGACCTACCATAGCCAGGAATATCATAAGAATACACAACCAAAAGGTTTATTTGAATTTCTAATGTTTAAAACTACTATTATAGAAAGTTATATGTTCCTTTGTTTTTTTTTCCCCCCTGAAAACATTTTGCTTGGATTTCAGGAACATTCAGTGTAAAAACAATGTCAACAATTCTAAAATTGAGTTTTTAAATTTAGGCAAGGAACCCAAGGTATCATTATTTACATCTTTCCCCTGCTGCTGTGTATTGCTTTAGCTCTTTTTTCCTGACGAATTCTACCTGCCTGGCTAGAGAATAACTTAGCAGCTGCCTGCCACTAGATTTCTGCAGAGGACCTTCTGTGAAAGTGCTGAAAACCCTATTCTCATGGACTCCATTTTGGTGACTCCTGAATGGAGCGTCCCAGGGATTTGAGCACCTTGTAGAGTCCTCATATTCTGTATGTCTTTCCAAACTTTCTATCTCGTTAAATTGGAGCTATGCAATATCTTTCCTTTAAATCTCAGATAGCAGTTAATACAAAGTTGCATGCATGGCAGACATTCAATAAGGGGATATTGAATTGGATCCGTTAAATAGAATTGCTATTTATGATCCTGGAATTGTCTGTCTTATTGACAAGCAGACACTGGAATAAATGAGGCCTGATATTTGTTGAAAGGTTGCTGAATGCCATTTTGTTTAACTTTCCATTTATTCAAGATGGCTCCCAGCATTCTTTCGTGTTCAGTGGATAACTAACGTGGGACTACAGCAGAGAAGCATGGGCAGATGAAATGCCATACTCATTATCATGTGTAAATGTCAACAGAGTTCATGTTTAAAAAAAACACCTTTTAATGTGAGAATAGGCATTGGGCCATGCTTCCTCATGTACCATCTGTCACATCACCTTTGAAGTCCTACTGAATCCTCGTCCTTTGAAGTCAGACACTCATCCTTCTACACAAAGGAAACTGCTCCATGCCGCAGCAGCACAGAGATGAAAGAGTGTGCCTCAGCTCTGCTGAATATACTGTCGATGTTTTAATTTAAAGAAAGAAGGCTCACCTTTGACATAGAAAATTGGCCTCTGGTTACAGTTCATCTGGAAGTGTGTTTGGGAGCACATGAAATCAACCCTTAGAGATCTTTTCTCCCCATCTAAAACATCCCATTGGAACGGTTTCAATAAATGCTTTATATAATATGACAGCAGCGATAACAGACAACATTTAAATCAAATTTGCAAAGCTGGAAAAGACTCTCTCGTTGATCAAACATGTGAAAGATTCCTTTAATTTATTTTTTTTATTTTTTAAAACATGGGCCAGCGCCAGCACCCCAGCAGTGGGTGAGGATGTGGCCAGTGAAGGAACTCCTGGCCAGGCCACTCCTTTAATACTGGGTCCTGCACCTTCAGTCTAATGGGAGGGGTGGGGGCGGGGGTGTTAAGAGTGGGGAATGATGGAGAGCCTGAGGTTTCAGGGTTTCCAGTTGGGACCTCAAACATAGTAGTTTTGCGGTTCTCCATGTGAGCTATCTCCCCAGCCCTACTAAGGGATGGATTGGTTTACAACTTGCCCTTGGGTCCTAATTTCAACATAACAAGTAATTGTGGAAAGGATCATTTTAGGTGTTTAGCTGGCAAATGTACCATATCCTTGATAATTGATCACCTTTTTTCTCTCTAGATATTTGATGACGCCAAAACACCTTAGTAACAATTCTCTAACCTTCTATGTTTTCTCCTAGTAATTCCTGTGCACTATCTACTATACCTTTTTTCCGGCTGTGACTATCAAAGTGTATATTGTGTACTGAATTGAGTTGGTTTGGACAATGTGGCCTCATTTGTTTCTTTTGCAAAAATTTCAAATAAAATTTTTTTTAGCATTTTCATTGCTATACAGCTGTGATTCTCTTTTACAAGGCACATATTTCCATCAGATCAGATAACCAAAGATCAATATGGTATATTTAAAATGGGCTATAAAAGCAGGATTAGGATCTCCTACAACTGTGTCTATGATATAAAAAGGCTTTGATTTTTAGGATAGAATTCAAAGAAAGATATGTGTGCTATTCTATTTTTCTATCGTAAAGGCATTAACATCAGAATATATTTACTGAGAATTTTGCAAGATGTCTAGATCTGAGATCAATTTCTTGAATACAGTATATCTATGATAAAACTCTAATTTTTAAAAGAATGCATTTGTTGTAGAATAATATGGCTTTTATGAAGTTTTTTTAATTAGATGAAAAATCATTGAAAAGTATTTAAAGATATATCATAGCTTTGAAGGAAAAAATATATAGGTAATTCAATCATTTTCAAATTAACACAATTTTAATCAAACTACAAAAAGAGCTATAATTAACTTGACAATTCTTCCATTTGTATGTATATATACATATGTGCATGTATGTGTATTAATGGATGTATATACATTTCCTGTATTTGTATACATATAAGAACATTTTCAAGCAAATAATTTTTTGGCAAATAACAAAGAAAAGATATTTAAGAAATAGTAATTAATGAATTTGATTGACTCTAGGTTAGAGATAATGAATAATTGATTAGCCAATGCAATGGAATTAAAATATCAGAGAGAAATCCTGGTAATAAAAGAAGCTTGATTTCTAACATATTATACTACAGGTAACTCACAAACATATTTTATCTTTGGAAAAATAAATTAGTATAATATTGGTCATCTATTTATTTATATACAGGACATTGGAAAGTGCTTGGTATTAGATATGGAGAATTTTACCAACGTACAAGAAGTTTCAGAAAGTAAAATTTATTGAAGAAAAGTAAAATATACTGACTCACTCTCCAGCTGGAGATGCATAGCTGTATAGGGTGTACTGCTGAAAAGAAACCCGGACTGTGAAACTTTATTCCTTTTTTCATAATGAAGAGGCAGGATATTTCAAGAGAAGGAAGTGTTCTAGGTGGCCTTTCCTGGGAATGTTCAACTTTTTTTCCATTTATAAGTTTCTACCTCTTTTCTACCCATTTATGGAAAACTCATAACTGTCATGGCACTCTGAAGACTGTGAGTTTTCCAAACGCAGTGGTAAGGTTATGCAAAGCATGTCACATGGTATGCAAAAAATGGTTAGCATGTAATGCAAAAAAGTCACATGGTGAGCACCACAATCCACCAGTTTTGCTTTTCTTAGTTTAAATCAGCTGATTGAGGAATTTTTTTTAAACCAGTTGTTTTTCAGACTGTTTTTATAATAAAAACGAACTTCATTTACTGTATCCCCAGTCCCTATTCTGATCATTCTCCTTTTCTTTTCAAAATGTCTTCATCTTTATTTTATAAGGTACTTATTTTTGAGTAAAATAAAGAATAATATCAATATAAAATAATTATTGAATAAATATATATTGTAGATATTGGGTTATGAAAGAATATTTTCCTTAACTGGTATAATTTTGACAAAATATAACTTTAACAACTCAACTGACTATATCATAATTAACAAGTTTTATCCCTTGGAAACAGTAGAGACAAGCCAAAACTTGCAGAATATGGTTCCAACCCATATAATTCACAGAGATACTGTCTAGAATATAAATGAATCGCAAATTACTATAGGCAAAACCAATGCATAGGCATCTTACAGAAGAGAAAAATAGTAATGGGCAATAAATATAGGAAAACATATCATTTCATCCACACAACCAGCAATAATTTCATATGAGATTATCAAAATGTATTAGAATGGAGTGCATCTTATAAGTATCTTCCACAACTGCTGGTATCAGCTTTAATTAAGTCCAGCACCTTTGGGAAACCATATGGCAAGGTCTTGTGAGGTTATATAGTATGTGAACAATATCTAATAGTTCTTTTCTTAGGTACCAGAGCCTGTGCACACAAGAGATACATACAAAATCATTCATTTTGTATGTGTCAATAGCAATGTACATAAACATAAAAACAACCAAAGTATCCATTTGCAAGAGAATGGACTATTAATGACTATTTCCAGCAGGAAAAAAAAGACACATGTAAACCTAAACAATACAAACACAATGATAATTTTTAAAATAATAATGAAAATACCATAATGTAATATCCACCTCTAATCACACAATTTAAAGGCCTACTACTAGTGAGAAGCCCTCATAATACATATTTAACTGAATTTAGAAAATATTTGCAGAGTATGGGCTTTATGTAGAGTTTAATTTTTCTTTTTTCTTTTTTTTTTGCACACTGTAATGTTTGATTCTCTTTCTGTTGTCAGCTGTGACCTGGTCATTCGTCTTTAAGCCAAATAATTTCCTTTAAAAATGAAGACTAAAATAGCTGTGTAACTTGGACAAAACTGAATGCTCTGACCAGATAATGATCTCCTATGGTTAGTGAAAATAAGTATCAAGTAGAAGCAGACACATTTATTATCAAAGCAGGGGACGACTTTTTCAATCACAATGTTCAATTCCATTTTTATTAATGTTATTAGTGGAAATAGTTTATGGCAAGAACTGGAAAGTAAACAAACACAATTAAAATAGATTTTAGTGTCCATGAGCTTTGTAGTTTTTTTTTTATGTAGGATTCAGGTGTTCCTAGCAGCTAATCATCTTAGCAAAAGAGTAAATGTAGAAAGAACTATAGTTTGTGAAAAATTTTGCATTTAGATTTCTCACATGTTTAGACAATGATTTTCTTTAGAATTCATTTTAGTAAAATTTTTATAGTTCTGTGCTTTTTTAGATTAATAATTATGAATTTTCATTGTACCCTGAAGAGACAAAATTTACTTCCCAATGAAAGATATGCAAACCATCTGAGGTAATTGCACAGTCAACCTAAAACTGCTGTATTAAACTCTGTTTCCAGTTAGTTTCCATTCCTTTTGTTTCAACTCAAACACTGGGCAATTGCTCTTACTTTTCACTTGAATGCCTGCATAGATATATACTTAGATAAAAGACACACAGAAACGCTGAACCATTCTGAAATAAAGACACAACTGAACAATGAGAAGTGTATTCTTCCTTTGAAACCAGGTAGCCCTTGTACTGAAGGCATTTTTATTCTAATATCTATACCTAATTAATGTTTATCCATTGTTAGTAGAGACTGTGGAATTTTGAAATTAATCTTAGGTTTGAAAATCTAAATCAAAATGCCACAAATCTCAATGGTTTATTGTTAGATATATAAAGCTAAAAACAAGCAATGACTCTTTTCCTCTGAAAAGATTTCACATGTCATGAGTTACTACGTGAAAAGATATAATTATCCAACTCCACATTTAATCATACAATTCTAAGGAAAAGTTCATACTGTATCACTATATTCTTACCACGGCTTTTCTTTCAGATCTTTATATTCTTTATTTTCCTTTTCTTTCAAAGTGTTCAATTCGACTTTCATTAATGCATGGAATCTTGCATTCCATGGTGCTGATTTCTAACCTTATTTTTTTTCACTAATGTTAACAACATATCCTTATTTATTTTATTTTGCTTTCTATTCATGAACTTTTTCACATGGTCTTGCTATACTTCAAGTAAAATAAATCTCCAGCATCATCAAGTCAACCCTCTCCAAGTCTTTTATCTTGCTTTTCTGCCCATGGTTCCTCTTTCTTGGTTTAGTGTATTGACTTTATTGAATCAACTGTACTACTGAGCAGATGATTGGTATGTTTGTACCTGATCTCACTAATTAAATTAGAATCTCCTCAAAAGTAGTTTTATCTATGTATTTTGCACTGTGTTTCTCATAGCATTTAACAATTATGATCACAGGATTGGACACAAATAGCTTAAGGAATTAAATGGAATGAAAATGAATATAATTTAAATGAACAGAATAGAAATAGACCTCTTCCAGAATAGTTTCCAGGTTGTTTTTTCCAGAATGTGTTTTCCTAAAGTAATAGTGCTTTTCATAAAAGAGTTTTTTTTACCAGTTGATATCCATCATGAGTTTTGAATTGATTGTTTCACCATAGGATCAAAGTCTCTAGAGAAATCCATAGCCAGTAAATATAGCAAAATGAGAAAATATGTACATCGAGTGGAAAATCTTTAGCCCAAACATCTGTGCATTATATGAGATTTAGAAGTCAGCTAGTCTGTCCTTTCATTTTACTGATACTGACTTGAGATGACCTTTTATAGTATGCAGTTATTTGATTCTATTTGATGATCCCCATCTTCCCAATATGTCGGCTCTGATCTTTCAACCTCGAGTGCAGCTGAAAGTCAAAGGAGAGATTCCAGCTCTTGAAAGCTTTCAGAAGTTAATTTTTAATATTATGATCATAGGGTACTTAGAATCCTTTTTTTTCTAAGGCTCTTTCAACTTCAGTACATTATAATTACTAATTATAAACAGAAGCCCACACTATCGTGCACTTCCTTTCAATCCTTTGCTTATTTCAGTCATTCCAATTTTAAAAATCTTGATAGTCTAACTTATATTTATATAAAAATTCTAGGAAAAAGTGGCCACAGTTATAAAAATTAGTAATTATGCACAAATAGACTCTAAGTATTTGGGAGTCTTTCTTGGGGTCCTTACCTGTATCATTTCTGTAAACTGAAAACTTCCTTATAAGACTCAGTATCCTTTCTAATCCCAAACTGAATTTCACAATCTCTCTGGTCATATTTATCTTTAGTGGTGTGTAAATTTCTTCTTTATTCTAAGGCAGCTATTTAGAAGAAGATTTGTCCTTAGAAAAATCTAAAAATTAGGGGTAATTTGTTTTTAGAGACATCTTTCTTATGTCTGTTCTGAAATAATTGTCCTAGAAAGAATGTCCCTTTTTAAAAAATGCTATATTCCCATATGTTATTCTTGAACAGAGATACATTACTCACTAACGCTGAGCAATTCCCTCTTGAGCCTCCCTCTTTTATAGTCTTCATCATAATATATCCATCTTTTATTGATATTAGAACAATTTTAGATCATGCTAACCTAAAAATTTATTTTACACTAGAGTGAATAACTGAAATTTCCTTGGGAGAATTTACAAGAAAAATATTGCCAAAGAGATGACAATCCTGAATATAACAGTTTCCCAAAAATCCAGTCCCAGTGGATGAATTTTCTTTTTTTTCCATACTAGTGGGGGAGATAGTTTTGCTAACAAATGTCTCTGGCTGATGCCACTGACCTCTTCTTCAGCCAACAGATCAAATGGGTGTATTCTACTGTAGTTACTGCCTAAAATGCCTTAAGATCTTTAATGCATGCAGGGAAGATTGAAGGGCATGATGCCTCAGAAGTCTAACTCTGAATGGAGATATTGGAGTCAATTTTCCCCAGTTGAGAGATGTGTTTCTTTAGGAGATATTTGTAGGGAAGTTAAGTACAAGAACTTCATAGACTGAACTATGCACACTATTATAGCAAACACTCAAGGGGGTGGCTTGGAGCTTTAAAAATACTTAAATACCAGTTATTTTCTTAAACTCACTGTAACTTCAAACGAAAATAAAAAACAAAATGGATGGACATGGAGAGAATCATGCTGAGTAAAATGAGTCAGAAGGAGAGGGAGAGACATAGAATGATTGCACTCATTTGAGAAATATAAAAAAGAAAAACAAACAAACGAAGAACATAGCATAATACTAACGCCCAAGGCTAGGAGAAGCAAGGGCCCGTGGATGGGTTGATGCTTGGAGCCTGCCTCAAGTGCTGGGGAAGAAGGCAGTTCGGATAGAGAAGGGACCACTGTAGCAACGACAGTGGGAAATGACTACTCTGCAAAAGAACTGTGTAGGTAATGAGGATTAAGGGAAGAAAATAGAGGAAGAAAAAAAGAAAAAGAAGGAGAACGAGCGGTGGCTGGAGAAGAAGAGGGAACAGGTGCTGGAGATGCGGAGGGTCTAGCGGGCCAAGCAGAGTGAAGACTTGTACAGCAGGCAGGAGAACCGGGAGCAGCAAGCCTTTCCATTGTGGGTTAAGAAAAAGTACAAGGAACAGCTGAAGGAGAGGGGGATTGAGGAGATCCACAAGCTGAAAGAGTGTGTGCACTTCTGAAAGAGACTGAAGGCAGAGTGTGAACCTTCAGACAATAGCTAAGAAGAAAACAGAAAAACTCCATGAGCAACAAAGGGCCAAAGAGAGAACAAGGCAGCTGCAGCAAGAAGCAAAAGCGTTTGAAGCAGCGTCAGAATCTGTACATGGCAGAGACCAAGTCGTTCCGTTTCACTCTTACAAGGGAAGGTAACCATTAAACACTTCCTTTGGAAGCTGCTGTCCTCAAAACGGAGGGTCTCAATTCCTCTAGCCCAGGTGTGTCTTTCACAATTGAAAGGATGGAAAGTGTCTATATATTGTGATGATATTGATAGTCTATTTAGCTTTTTTTTCTCCCCCAAAACACTAGAACTAAATACATTTCTTCTCACACTTTGAGGGGAAAAATAAGCAAGCTACGGAACAAACATGATAATCTCTCAGTACCTTTATTGTAAACCGTGATGCCCAAAAGGCAAGAGAGAAAGAAAGTGTCTGCCATAGAGGCGGGCTGGTGGGGTGGTGGAGGGAGGGAAATTGGGGACATTAATAGTGGGAAATGTACACTGTTGGAGGACTGAATGTTGGAATATTGTATGTCTGAAACCCAACCATGAACAGCTTCGCAACTGTGTATTTCACAGTGATTCAATTAAAAAATAAATAAATACAAAATAAATAACATCAGTATTCTTGAGAGCAAATGCAGTTTTAAGACATGCATTCTACTACAACATCCCAATCAGATTATCTCTGCCTTAATTAAATCAGAAAAATTCTATTAAAACCCATGTTTTAGATGATGGTAATGCCTTACCCATATACCTGAAGTTTTACTGCTTTAGTGCCTATGGGAAAAATGTCAACTACTGCTAGGATCTAGGTCATTTGTGGGAAGGTTTCTTTGGAGCAGAGAAAAGTTTTTTTTTGATAATTGGTACTGGGGACTCCAGTTCCTCCCCAGAGCCCTCAATGAATGACTGATCAAAACTCACATATACATATCTCAACTTTCACCCACCTGACTTGGGAAATCAGAGATGTAGTCTAATACTTCCAAGAGTTAAAGTTCTAGTCAAAGATAACAAAACTCTATTAGATGAGGCACCTAATATTTCTAACCTCAATTCCCTTCTCTAATGCTTGCTTTTCCTTTAATTTCTCAACTATCTACTCATAGTTGAATTGTAAGCTAGGGCCTCAGCGTGCCAATGAAAACCAAACTAAGATCTAATTTGCCAGTTATCGGGAGTGAGCACAAAGAATACTTACTCTCTATTAATTTTCATTAATTTTTCTCTACAGTGAAAGTAACGATAAACATGCCTCATAGATTATTTTATGAGACAAACACTCATAAAATACTTAGCACAAACATTGATGGATAGGTGATTAGAATGAAATATAGTGAGATGATGTTGTTTTTTATGTGATTAGAAATGGGTCACACCAAACTTAATTAGAAAATCTATAAGTACATTCAACTTACACGTGAACAAAAACTACCAATATATTGTTATAAATACAAGGATTTGTAGGGCTAGTCACCTGTATCATATATGTTCACTATCTAATAAATAGGTTAGGGAAAAGAAATTTTCTTTCCCCCAACTTTGTGATCAGTTATAAAAAAAATGAACAAGTTTATGCATAGAAATATTTCTGGTGTAGTCAAAGACCAAAAACTAACGAGAAATATATGATTGCTTCTATACACGGACTTACTCACATATAAGAATGTTTAAATTAGTGACCTGTATCTGAGTTCAGAATAGTAAAGGGAGAACCTCACTCCTGATGAATAAATCTTGCTAACTGGGCTATTGTATCTATTCAAATGAAAATTATGATTCCAGCAATGGAATTTTCCAACAGGGAATATAATATTTATTTTCAAAAATTTAACGTCTATAGGAACTTTGAGCAGTGTAAATTATCCAAAGATATGTATCAGTAATTTAATTATAAAACATTTAAATACATTTTGAAATATAAATAGTCACTTCAAATCTATACATAAAATTGGCTGCTCCCTGAAATAGATTGTAATTGTGATTGGTTGTAATTTGTTTAAATTATCTATACAAACATGCTAACTGTATAGGATATTCTACTTGAAAATACATGTCTTTTTGAAATGTCTAAACATAAATTACTTCCAGTTGTAGACAATTAAACTTATATGTCTGTGTAAACACACAAAAAATAAAAGGGCCGGCGGTCAGGCCGTTTCCCCACTCCAGGTAGGTCGATGGCGATGGTCAGGCGAAGGAAGGAAACGAGGCCAAGCTGGTTGGTCTTAGTAGCCGTTTATTACATGGAAGAGATGTATGTCATGGAGGCCTCAGGAATCCTCGAGCACGTGCGCCTGAGAGCCCCAAAGATCCCCTTATATAGATCATAGACCCTCTAAAAGGCACATTACAGTGGTGTCATCAAAAGGAGTTACAGAACGTTGAGGAGGCAAACCATACATTGTTTCTTTACATCCACATTGTTTCCTTACATCCGCAGGCCAGTAATACTGGCCTCGGGAAAGAAGATACAAAGCCAAGCTGAAACCTTTCACAAGCACTTTCACAAGCTGCAAGCACCTTGATTTGCATCCCAAAGACCAGCCTGGTTAGAGCTGGGAATCTACATCCCAAAGATTAATCCTGGCTACCACCTGAGATCTGCATATCTAAGACCAGCTAGGGCTCTGAGAGAAAGGGGAAACTGTCTCAATATACTGGAATCATTTACTGAAGACAGTTTGAAGGGGAGAAAGCAGTCTCATCCAAGCTAGTCAGGACACACAGGAAACTGCTTCTAGGACGTGTTTCTCCTCTCCTTGTCCAACCAACATATAAGCATACATAATATTAATCATTTTGTATGGACACAGTAAGAAATACTTTGGGCTTATAGAATTGCTCTCCTAGGGCCATCTCGATCTCAGACTGCAGTGCTCAGGTCAGATATCTTTCCTATTCCTAGCAGCAGGGCCCTAGTCTCATCGTTACTATTGGATCATGACATAATGCCTATGATCAACCTCTTAACTTATAGTTAAGAATTGTGGCACCTTGGCCTGGCCCATCGCGATGCCAGGGTAGCACATAACTTACTGGCTTGCCCTGGTTCCATCCAGTCCCACGTCGGGACCCTGCCCTTGGAATGCTAGGAAGTGAGGGCAACTGAGGCTTAAGCTGAGAAGGCAGATGCCCAGGGGTGAATAATATTCAAGGCCAATTAAATCCTAAATTATAAAGCATAATATTAATTAATTGTCTTCCTGTATCCATACAAAAGGACATTACATTAAGGCAAACTGCTCAAAAGACATAAGGAGAGGAGAAAGGCAATATTAACTTACAGTACAGCTTCAGTGTCTAAGAAGGATGAGACCTTACAAAGTCGTTGGGGAAGAGAGCATAGAAGTGGTTACAAGCAGACAAAGTAATGGGAGTGACTCGGGAGCACTGTGATGAGTGCGATTCCGATAAACCTAAGCTCCGTGTACTCCAACATATGTCCTTGACTTCTATGGCAGACTATGGCAGTTCTCTCTGAGAACAGAACAGTGGTTAGTTAATTTTTAAATATAGATTTCATATTTAAAATGGTTAAAAATATTTAAGAAAAGTTTTAAGACAAAGGCATGATACCATTTTGAACAAAATTTAATTTTCTTGGCAAGTTCTTTTGTCAATATGATTTAAATGACATTTTACAAAAATGAAATCAAACATATTGAACTTTAGTTTTATAACAAATGTAAATCTTTCCAAATTGTTTTCTGGCAAGCAACACTAATCTATATCGACATGCCTGATACCCCACCCAACACATACCATAATTTTATTATTTTATTGTCAACACAGTTGAGAGGATTGCCCTATTATTTTATAATAAAAATTCTGGAGCCTTAGTGGATATACACGGGTACAATTCCTCTAGACATAAGGAAGCATGATAAAATGAGGTGTGTGGTAAGTGTGTGTGTGTGTCAGACAAAAATGGACAAAGAAATACATAAATTTGACTTGGTAGCATTATACACAGACAAGAAAACACAAAAAGAAGATTATAATCGAGTGGTGATGATGTGTGGCTTATAGCTTATTTATATAGCCAAACACAAAATCAAAGAGAAGCCAGCCTCTGATTTAAAATACATTTTCACCTGATATATTCAGGTCAATCACTGAAGCAAAAGGAGTAATTTCATTTGAAAGATATAAATAATACTGTGGATTCTTCTTATCACTACACACAGGGCCTTAACCATGGTGTTTGGGGTTGATAGGAATTCAATGGAATTACATGTATAAAGAATGAATGTGAGGTAGGATTTTGGAACGTCTGCAAAGCATTCTTTGGGTTTTATGTCTTCCCTATTGTGTTTCCATCTGCATGACTTGGAGTGTGCATGTGTGTGTGTGTGTGTGTGTGTGTGTGTTTGTGTATGTGTGTTGTGTGGTTGGGGGAGGCGGGTGAGGGCAACAAAGTTGTTACCAAGGGGAAAAAAAAACTCCACATATGTTTGTGAGTGATTAGATGAATAATAGTTTTATTACTCTCCTTTAGAGAGAGTTCTCTGCCTTTGTCCCCCCAAGGTGTGAGTGAGAATTAAAGCGAGTTGGCAATTACAAAGCTCCTGCTGCTGAATGTGAGAACAGGCACTGCAGTTATTGGCAGAGATTTTCCCCCCACTTTCTTTTTTCTTGAGGCTTAAGACAAGTTTGGAGGCCAGTCGTTTCTCCTCTGCACTCTACTGGCTGTCGCAGCCTGAAGGTAGCTTGTTATAACCTACTTAGGCAGTGGGGAACTGTCACTCACCACTTCAGAATCAATGGTTGCAGATGGAAGCTTGGATGCAGTGCCTTTTCCCCCTGCAGTAACAAGCAGTTAATAGATTTTATTATAATTATTTTAACTGCACAAGCTCAGAAGGAAAGTTAGAGGAGGTATGTAGGTTTGCTAATCAAAATCACACACACTCACACAACAAAGGCCAGTGAAGTCTTTTGAAGAGATCGTCCTTAGAGCTGAGTAGTATTAACAATGCTACAAATAAATTCATTCCATGGGGAATTTGTTTGCATGAACCTGAGATGTCAGTTCATCAGAATTTTGCTAAAGGAAAGAAATATTCGCCAAGCTGTCATCAAGGGAGTGACATTGAAATATATGTATACAGGACTAAGTCTCTATGGATATATTCATGTTTATGTATGTTTATGTATATGTATATATATTTACATGTAGTTGATATATTTTTATAAGGTTGCATTCTTATATCTATTTTTTTTCAATTTCTCTCAGGGAGGACAGTATTCTTTAGATTTTCTTAAGTATTCTTAAAGGAAGAAAATCCACATATTCTGTTCTCTTTGCCAAACTAATTGCTTATAGTTTTTTTATCAAAGACTTCCCTTAGAGATTTTTCACTTTAGGGTATAAGGATAAACTTTTGGGGAGCCCAGTTTTGTTCAATTTGTCTGTGTGTGTGTGAAAGATCAAACTAAGGTTCACATACATGCTTTGAACGGAGCTACTTTCCTAATTCTTATGCTATAAAATTAAATTTAAGAGTATGTCTTCCTGTTACATTTTGGTGGTCTCATTCCTTTTTGCATTTGTTAAAAATTTGTTTTCAGGAGAAATTTAAGATGAAGTTTGAGAACAATTCATGAAATAAATGTCAGTAATAGAAAATACATGACTATTTTCATAATGACTATTGTTTTATATATATCACTGTCACTGTCCTCCCGTTGTTCATTGATTTGCTCGAGTGGGCCCAGTAACATTGTGAGCCTTGTTACTGTGTTTGGCATATCAAATAGGCCATGGGTAGCTTGCCAGGCTTTGTCATGTGGGCGAGATACCCTCGGTAGCTTGCCGAGCTCTCCAAGAGGGGCGGAGGAATCAAACTCGGGTTGGCCATGTTGGCTGCGTGCAAGGCAAACACCCTACTAGCTGTGCTATTGCTCCAGCCTGTTTTATATGTATATATGTATGTTAGGATTACAAAGAAGTCCTACGTGCTATTTTTCCTAGTTTTTAAAATTCAAATTCCACCAGAAGTTGCTTTATCCTTGTAAGTTCATTGCTAGTGTATAGACATCATCCCCTCTCTTGTCTCTTTCTTTTATTCTATCTCTATCTTCATTCCAAGATGGAATTTGAATATTTTAGACATGCACACTTGCAGCCTATAAATGTGCCAAAACTCCTAGTTCTTACCACAGGAAACAAAGTCAACTCTGGGCTTCTTCAACTGTGGGCTTCTAATGCAAATTTCTCTCCATTATAAAATAAGAAGAAAGTGCTTATCCTTTTCTCTGTTTTTTTTGTTGTTGTTGTTTTGTTTTTTGGTGTGTGTGTGTTTGTGTTGTGTGTGTATTTATGTAGCCACAATGCAGGCTGCTTAATAGCGTGCACCAAAGAGGTCATCACTTAATTATTGACAAAGGAAAAACAGAAAAACAGGAAGAGAGCTTAGAAAGAGTACTAGAACAGTAAGTAGTTATTGGATTCCTCTACAGTAAAGCAATTTTAGTAGAAAAATATTTTAGAAAATATTTTTTAAATTTCTTAAAATTAAACTAAATAGAAGAAAAATAAGAATAATAAAATTTAATAGAGATTAAATTTGTTATATATTCTTGATAATAGTGCCACTTAAAACATGGATAATTTTTAAAGAAATCATCACTTTTATATAAGATTAATGCTTTTTATGATGTTAACATGTTCTCATATTATTTCACAATCAAGATGCTTCAAAATTTTGCAGAAGGTAAATTAAATTGGGGAAGAGCCAATTTTGTTTCATTTATTATACTGCTTTTAAATATTAAGTGTATCATGTAATTCTTTAGCTTTAAATATGTTTTGTATTTGGAAACAAGGCAGAAATGTTGTCTAAAGGAATCAACTATGTTCAGTCAACTAGATGACTCTTCTCTCTTTTTTTTTTTTTTTAGATTTTGACAATACTAAATCACCTTGTTTTATTTTTTTTCTCTTTTTTTTTTATTAGTGAAAAACCATGAGGTACAGTTATAGGCTTACAAATTTTGTGCTTGGGTTTCAGTTATACAATGATCAAGTCCCCATCCCTCCACCAGTGCCCGTCATCCATCCCCATGGGTCCCAGCATCCCCCCCATCCCCCCCCCCCTCCCCGTCCCATCCTGCCTCTGTGGCAGGGTATTCCCCCTTGTTCTCTCTCTCTTCTTTTGGGTACTGTGTTTTGCAAGAGAGGCTTTGAGTGGCAATCATGTTTGGTCTATCGACTACTTTTAGCATGCTTCT
Organism: Sorex fumeus; assembly: GCF_029834395.1. Classification (NCBI taxonomy): domain Eukaryota; kingdom Metazoa; phylum Chordata; class Mammalia; order Eulipotyphla; family Soricidae; genus Sorex; species Sorex fumeus. Next base: position 42,520,649 of record NW_026606185.1, on the reverse strand, counting down.
CCCACCCTGGGAGGGCCCTCACAACACCCTTCATTTGGTACTCTCTTCTCTATCTGAGCTTCCTTTTCACCTAGAGCCTGTGGCTGGCCTTCCATTCATGGAGCAAAATTCCTGGTACTAATCTCAGCCATTCCTGTGTGTCACTCTCCCTTTTTGTTGCTTTATGTTCCCCAGATGAATGCAATCTTTCTGTGTCTATCCCGCTCTTTCTGACTCATTTCGCTTATCATGATACTTTCCATGTAGTACCACTTGTATGTAAATTTCATAACTTCATCTTTTCTAACAGCTACATAGTACTCCATTGTGTAAATGTACCAAAGTTTCTTTAACCAGTCATCTGTTCTTGGGCACTCAGGTTTTTTCCAGATTCTGGCTATTGTAAAGAGTGCTGCAATGAACAAACAATTGCAGATGTCACTTCGACTATACCTTTTTGCCTCTCTGGGATATATTCCCAGGAGTGCTATAGCTGGGTCAAATGGCAGATCAAATTCTAATTTTTTGAGAGTCGTCCATACTGTTTTCCAAAAGGGTTGGACCAGCCGGCATTCCCACCAGCAGTGAAGGAGGGTCGCTTTCTTGCCACATTCGCGCCAGCACCGGTTGCTTTTGTTCTTGTGGATGTGGGCCAGTCTCTGTGGTGTGAAATGATATCTCATTGTGGTTTTGATCTGCATCTCTCTGATGATTAGTGATGTGGAGCATTTTCTCATGTGCCTTTTTGCCATTCGAATTTCTTCTTTGCGAAAGTTTCTGTTCATTTCCTCACCCCATTTTTTGATGGGGTTGGGTGATTTCTTCTTGTGGAGTTTAACCAGTAACTTGTATATCCTTGATATCAACCCCTTGTCGGATGTGTACTTGGTGAATATCCTTTCCCATTCTGTAGGCTGTCTTTGTATTTTGGTCACTGTTTCTTTTGAGGTGCAGAAGCTTCTTAGTTTAAGATAGTCCCATTTGTCTATCTATGTTTTCACTTGCTCGGCCAGTGGCGTGACATCTTTGAAGATACCATTAGCTTCAATATCATGGAGAGTTTTGCCGACTTTGTCTTCAATAAACATTATGGATTCTGGTCTGATGTTGAGGTCATAAATCCATTTTGATCTTACTTTTGTGCATGGTGTTAGGCAGAGATCTGAGCCCACTTTTTTGCATGTAGCCGTCCAATTTTGCCAGCACAGTTTGTTGAAGAGGCTTTCCCTGCTCCATTTCACTTTTCTTGCCCCCTTATCAAAAATTAGATGATTATATGTTTGGGAGGAAATGTCAGTATATTCAACTCTGTTCCATTGGTCTGCAGCTCTGCTTTTGTTCCAGTACCATGCTGTTTTAATTATTACTGCCTTGTAGTAGAGTTTGAAGTTAGGGAGGTTGATTCCTCCCATTTTCTTTTTCCCAAGAATTGCTTTAGCTATTCGTGGGGGCTTATTGTTCCATATAAATTTCAGGAGTGTTTGCTCCATTTCTTTGAAGAATGTCATGGGTATCCTTATAGGGATTGCATTGAATTTGTACAGTGCTTTGGGAAGTATTGCCATTTTGATGATGTTGATTCTCCCCATCCATGAACAGGGGATATTTTTCCATTTCCTCGTGTCCTCTTTTATTTCCTGAAGTAGCGTTTTGTAGTTTTCCTTGTACAGGTCCTTTACTTCCTTAGTTAAGCTGATTCCTAGATACTTGATTTTCTGGGGCACAATTGTGAATGGGATTGTTTTCTTGATGTCACTTGCTTCTCTTTCACTATTTGCATATAGGAATGCCATGGATTTTTGGGTATTGATTTTATAGCCTGCCACTTTACTATACAAAACTATTGTTTCTAGGAGTTTCTTGGTAGAGGTTTTAGGGTTCTCTAAGTATAGTATCATGTCATCTGCGAATAGTGAGAGCTTAATTTCTTCTTTCCCTATCTGGATGTCCTTAATATCTTTTTCTTGCCTAATCGCTATTGTAAGTACTTCCAGTACTATATTGAACAGTAGTGGAGAGAGTGGGCATCCTTGTCTCGTCCCTGACCTTAGGGGGAAGGGTTTCAGTTTTTCCCCATTGAGGATGATGTTTGCTGTAGGTTTGTGGTAGATGGCTTTAACTATATTGAGGAAAGTCCCCTCTATCCCCATTTTGGCAAGGGTTTTCATCATGAATGGGTGCTGGATCTTGTCAAAAGCTTTCTCTGCGTCTATTGATATGATCATATGATTTTTATCTTTTCTTTTGTTGATATGATGGATTATGTTGATTGATTTCCGAATGTTGAACCATCCTTGCATCCCTGGGATGAATCCCACTTGGTCATGATGTATGATCTTTTTGATGAGTTGTTGTATTCTATTGGCTAGTATTTTGTTGAGAATCTTCGCATCCGTGTTCATCAGGGATATTGGCCTGTAGTTTTCTTTTCTTGTGGTGTCTTTGTTTCCTTTTGGTATTAGAGAGATATGGGCTTCATAGAAGCTGTTTGGGAGAGTTTCTGTTTTTTCAATTTCCTGGAAAAGCTTGAGAAGAATTGGCAATAGTTCCTCTTTAAATGTTTGGAAAAATTCGCTAATAAATCCGTCTGGGCCTGGGCTTTTGTTTTTGGGAAGACTTTTGATTACAGTTTCAATTTCCTTGATGTGAATGGGTCTATTCAGGTACTCTATATCTTCTTGATTCAGCTTTGGGAGATGGTAGAGATCCAGGAATTTATCCATTTCTTCTAGGTTCTCGTGTTTCGTGGCATAGAGACTTTCAAAGTAGTCTCTGATGATCTCTTGAATTTCTTTAGTTTCTGTTGTGATATCCCCATTCTTATTTCTGATTCGATTTATTAGGGTTCTCTCTCTCTGTTTCTTTGTGAGTGTTGCTAGTGGTTTATCTATCTTATTTATTTTCTCGAAGAACCAGCTCTTGGTTTCATTGATCTTTCGGATTGTTTCTTTGTTTTCCATGTCGTTGATTTCTGCTCTAAGTTTTATGATCTCTTTCCTTCTGCCTGATTTAGGCTCTTTCTGTTGATCCTTTTCTAAGGTCTTGAGCTGTGAGGTCAAATTGTTTATGTGCATCGTTTCTATCGACTTAAGATAGGCTTGTAGAGCTATAAATTTTCCCCTTAATACAGCTTTTGCTGCATCCCATAAGTTCTGGTAGTTTGTGTCTTCATTCTCATTTGTTTCCAGGTATCTTTTGATTTCATCCTTGACTTCGTTCCTGACCCACTCATTGTTCAGCATCGAGTTGTTTAATTTCCAGGTGTTTGATTTGGTTCTCCGTGTCTGTGTGTGATTCACTTCTATCCTCAGTGCATCATGGTCTGAAAAGATGGCTGATACTATTTCTATCTTCTTGATTCTGTTGAGGTATGTTTTGTGTCCTAGCACATGGTCTATTTTGGAAAATGTTCCGTGCGCACTGGAGAAGAATGTGTATTCTTTCTTTTTGGGGTGTAAAGCCCTGTATAAGTCCATAAGCCCTTTCTCTTCTATTACTTCTTTCAAAGCCAATAATTCCTTGCTGGGTTTTGTTCGTGTTGATCTATCCAGAGGTGATAAGGCGATGTTGAAGTCTCCAAGTACTATTGTGTTGGTAGTGATGTCCTCCTTAAAATCTGTTAGCAGTTGTTTTAAATATTTAGCTGTTCCCTCATTAGGTGCGTATACATTTAAGAGTGTGATTTCTTCCTGTTGTACGTATCCCTTGATGAAGAGAAAATAGCCTTCACTGTCCCTTCTAATCTTTTTCAAGTTGAAATTAATGTTGTCAGATACTAGTATGGCCACCCCAGCTTTTTTGAGGGAGTTGTTTGCTTGCAGGATTGTATTCCATCCTTTGACTTTGAGTCTGTGTTTGCTCTGGCTGTTGAGGTGAGTTTCTTGTAGGCAGCAGAATGTTGGGTTCTGTCTCTGTATCCATTTTGCCACTCTGTGTCTCTTGACTCTTCTCTTTTCTTATCCAACTTTACTATTCAATTTTTTTTTTCTAACAGAAACTAAAAATTGAAAGGTTTGGAGCATATTACATCGTTAAGAGATAAAATTTCTCTGAGGAAATTTTAATTTTGTACTGCCATAAAAGATAGAAATTATAATAGATGTTGAATCATTTACTTTTTTTAAATCTCAACAGAGGATCTCAGTGAGAGCTTTGTTTGATTTTTAAAAAGTCGTTTGGGTTCTATAATAATTCCTACTAAATAATATATAACAATTTTATCATACTAATAGGGAATTATGGATGAGCTTTGTCTAGAAAAAATAATCTTGATATATGTGATTATATTTGGGCCTCAGACAAGAGTTTGATTGGAGTTCAGATTCACCTCTGAGTGGTCATACTTTCTTTGTAGATCACACAGATCATATACTGGAGAGTTGAGGGCAATAGCCTAATGGGGATGCTTTTTAAAATGTTCCCCTTCAATAGAGTATGGTTTCTTTATGCTGATATTACCAGGTCTCATGGCATTTAACAAGTCTAGTTCATGAGAATTGTTTTCTTTATATTCTATGATGGTGATAAATCTCTAGTTAGAAATTTGTCATTTACATACATATGTACTCACTCAAGTTCCCATTTGTCCAATCAGTTAGTGATTCACTCAAAAGATATTTATAGATATCCTATTATGAGAGTTTTGATTTCAAGAATACAATAATGATGCAAACGCAACATTTGTTGTCAAAGAACTTATGATGCTAAATAATATGTATAAATGACTCACTACCCTGAAAGAAGCACATAAAAGAGAAAAGTTTAAAAAAATCACACACAATAGAAATGAATAATTATAATGTATAAGGATTATTTGATTTTCCTTGCAATCATTTCCTAGCATATTCAGAATTTTCCCCCAATATTGAAAAACTCAGAGTGAATTAAAATCAAATGCAGTAAAATTCAAATGGTCTCCCATTTGTCAGAAACTCTACCCCCTACTATACACCAGAATTTGTAATTTATATACAAATTTGTAGACTGCATCCTACATCCAGAATTCTCAACCATTGGCTCAAGGGTCTGGACTGAATTTTGCATTTCTCCTATGATTCTCATTAACAACTGTTGGATTAGGTGTTATATTGCAAAAAACGTTGCTTCTATTCCTTGCTGTAATTATTCTGAAGCTTTTCTAGAGTGTTGAAGACTTATAGATATACAGGGGTATGGAGCCTATAGGAGATTTTCAAGATTTATTTAAACCAGACTGGTTCTGTGTATTCCTCTGTTTTGGAGAACTTTCCAAAGCTATAGTGCATGGCCAGTGACTTACTGAAACAACTAAATAGGGGAGAAAATTGCTAATAGGATAGTTTTGTTGACTGTTGATATTCAAAAAGTGTTGCCCATGTATACAATGTCTGCATTTCATAAATAACTTTATTCATATACATTGCAAAGTCTGAATTTCTCATATTCACAAGGGAGCATGAATCTTTTTTCTGCATCACCTGTGGGAGGTACAGAAAATAGACTTTGATCTTTCCCTTCAGGATTCCCACTTCTCAAACACATTTATTAGTTTTCTGTGTATCCCAAACAATCCTATGTGGACTTCTGTCCAAATAAAACCTTGTGTCATAATTTTTTTTTTTTTTTGCTTTTTGGGTCATACCAGGCAATGCTGAGGGATTACTCCTGGCTCATGTACTCAGGAATTACTCCTGGCGATGCTCGGGAGACCATATGGGATGCTGGGAATCGAGCTTGTGTTGGCCATGTTGGCTGCATGCAAGGCAAACACCCTACCCGTTGTGCTATGGCTCCAGCCCCATGTGTTGTAAATTTTTTATCTGTTGGTTTCACCTGCAAATGTGACCATGAGTTAGATTTGGTGCCCAGATCCACCAAGACCTCAGCTCACAGAGCACTCAGGTCCCAGCATTCCACACTGCAAGCTGGACCTTGACTCATGACCTCCAATCTCAGGTTATTCTTTAACTTAGAGGATTCCCACTGTCTTAATTCTGAACCCAAGCTCCTGGGGTCACAGTGGAAAAGGAGCTTGGCTTCCACAACTCCCTCTTAGTTGATAAGTTAAATTCATTCAAAATCATTTTATAGAATATGAAGATGCTATATAAGAAATATTTGAGGGGATGGAGCAATAGCACAGTGGATAGGGCATTTACCTTGCACGCAGCCGACCCGGGTTTAATTCCCAGCATCCCATATAGTGCCCTCAGCACCACCAGGAGTAATTCCAGAGTGCAGAGACAGAAGTAACTCCTGTGCATGGCCAGGTGTGACCCAAAAAGAAAAAAAAAGAAATATTTGATAAGTTTACTTTAAAACTAGTTACTTGTAGATTTCTTTGGAGGGAAAAAGCATATCAAGATTGTTTTATATATACTAAGCAAATTGAATTGTTCCTTTCCTATATTTCATTTTTTCTTTATAATTATTTTGTCCTATTAGAGTAGTAACACCATGACATCGAAGAATATAAATAGTGAAAAAAACCCACAAAATGTGTTTGCCTTAATCCACACTTTAAGAGAAAAACATTCAGTATTTTAAGGCAAAGAAAATGTTGATTTTTAAAACGTCTTATAATAAAGTTCCATTACAGCACTAGCTTACTCTGAAATTATATCTTAAATTTTATAAAATTTTGTAATAAAAAGAATGCATTTAATTTATTATATATCATAACTTTTTTCATTAATTCAGTTTCAAAAACATTAAAGGAAATTTTCTGTTTCATCAAGATTGTTGAGATTTAGAATAAAGTTGTTTTAAGTATGAGATTAATACCCAAGAATAGCTGAGATCAGCACCAGGAGGATTACTCCATAACTTAGAGGCCAGCCAGGTATCCTAGAGGAAAGGGCAGTTCAGATAGAGAAGGGAGCACCAAATAAAGGATGTTTGGAGGATCCTCCCAGGAGGGGAGATGCATGTCGAAAGTAGACTATGGACTGAACATGTTTGCCACTCAATGCCTCTTTTGCAGACCACAACACCCAAAAGGAGAGAGAGAACACAGGGGATTGCCCTGCCACAGAGACAGGGGGGATGGGGGGATGGGGGTGGGAGGGATATTATCCATGGTGGTGGAAAATGGGCACTGGTGGAGGGATGGGTATCTGATCATTGTATAATTGAAACCAAAGCACAAAAAAATTGTAAATCTACAACTTTAAAAAAAATAAAATAAAATAAAATGAAGGGAATAAAAAGAATAAAGTTGTTTTAATAATTCTTTACTTTTAGTGATATCCATATATGTTCAAAGATCCTCTCTAGTATTTTTTATAAAAAAATTGAAAAATCTCTGGTTTATAACATTTATATATGTTTCAAATATAGGGCCTTTGTCTTTTTGATAAAAACCATCCTCACAGATTGAGGTAGCCATGCAGAGCCGGAGTGGAAGGGTGGAGAGGCGAATAAATTTAATTGGTTACTTTAAATCTAACCCATACAACAAGTAGCCAATCAAACTAGAAAATGGGATGGCTGGGGTTGGGAGATAGTAGCAGATATAAGAAAATACCCAGCCTCCCTCCTCATCACCTCCCCTTTCTCTCTCAATACCCTCTTCCACCTCCCCTTTCCCTCTCCCTCTCTCTCTCTTTCTCCCATCCTTCCCCCCCTCCTTCTCCCTCTCCCTTTCTTCTCTCTCTCTCTCTCTCTCTCTCTCTCTCTCTCTCTCTCTCTCTCTCTCACTGTAGAGCTTGTGAACCAAATATACTTCATATGTACAGGCAGCCCTCATAGGCCGAGACACGGGCAGAAGACTGGTTTCAGACACCTGGAAAAGCTCAGATTCATGCAGTCCTCGGGTGCCCAACAGGGACAGATACTAAGCCATGTAGTCACACCCACACACACATGGCTATGGTGGGAGACAAGGAAAGTCGTGACAGGATGATAGGACCTAGTGGAATACAGTTTGGAGCCCAGCAACAGATACAGAGCACAGGCATCTTACCCACAAGCACATATCTATGGCCAGTGACTAAAGAAAGTATACACGGGATAAAGGGGTAACACAGAATGGGACCTAGTCAGTGTTCAGTGTAGGTGAGTGACCTCGTGGGATGACACAGGTAGCTTAGACACCAGACAGGGCAACATCCGGGATAGGACAAGTGATGCTGTTCATGGGTAGAGGGTCCTGGGCATTTGGAGAGGGATCTGTCTACTTAAATTGTCCAATAAACTCTGAGTTCTCAAATTTCTGAGTTTTGCATGCAAATCTTCCATACAGTTCTAAAGAACTCATAAGCACAGGGAAATCCACTTTCATACTAACAGTGGCATTATTCTGTTTGGATTCTGAATATCTTCTCATGAGCCGGCTGTGTATCTGTACATGTTCTTTGGAGAAAATGTGCCTTCAGATATTCTGTCAATTGTTAAGCTGGACTATTTGTTTTTATATGCTCTTGAATTTTACAAGTTATTTCTATATTCAGAATAGTAACTCCTTGTAGAATATGTCATATTTGAATATTTTCTCTGATCTAGCATGTTGTTCTCTCCATTTGATAGTGGTTTCATTGTGCAATGAAACTGTACAATTTCATTGTACAATATACTTTGATGTAGTTCAATTTGGTTGTTTTTGCATATTTCCCCCTTGTCATTGGAGTAAAACTCCCTAAGGACATCTTTAAGGCAGATGCCAAGGAGTTTATTGTTTTTCCTTTTCTTCTATAAGATTCACAGACTCAGGTCTCACATTCAAGCATTTAATCAAATTTGAATTTTTAACATTAGTAAGGTGTGATATAATGCTCTGATTTACTCTTTCGAACATGTCTCTCTAGTTTTACCAATTTACTTACTGAAGTGACTTGCTTGGTTATATGTTCTTAACTCCTTTCTTATAAATTAATCTTCTATACGTGTGGGCTTTTTTAACAGGCTCTCAAGAGTCTATGCCTTTGACCTTTACATCTGTTTATTTTAATAATTTGCCTTTTTACTTATTTGTACCACATCTGGCTGTACTCGGGGATTTTTCCTGGTTCAGGGATCACTACCCAGCCACCTCCACACTCCAGGATGCTCTCCAGACACATTATAAGACACTCCATACACTCTTCCAAGATTACCGCACCATCTTTGATCGCGATCACGATCACGATCATCCTGTTGTTCGTCGATTGTCTCGAGCAGGCACCAGTAACATCTCCTTTGTCCTAGCCCTGAGATTTTAAAAAGTGCATATTCAAGGCTCTTAAAGGGTTAGGAGGATGAGACCCATCATTGTTACTGGTATTTGGCATATTGGGTACACCACGGGGAGTTTGCCAGACTCTTCCATGTGGGCAGGATACATTCGGAAGCCTGCCAGATTGTCCAAAGTAAGAATTAGATAATAAGATGTCCCACGACCGCAAATGCGGCTGTATGCTTCCGGGAGCTGGGTTTTATAGTCTCTGGGTCTTGGCCGTTGATGGGATTAAATGGTGGTGGTGGTGGGGGGGTGGAGGCAGTCGGTGGATGTGACTCCTGCCTACTGGAAGATGGAAGATTTGGGTGGAGGATGCTCAGCCCCGATCTGAGCAGGCTTGGAGATCTCAGCCCCAGGACCCGAATTCCTTTGTTTCTTTTCTGGTACCTTCATGCGTGTGGAGAGTGGTCTCAGGATGGTTGTGGCTGGTTCTGGAGGTCTTCGGTTGCCTGGTCTCTGCTTGGGGCAGGGAGGGAAACTCGACCCGCCCCCTCCAAGGGGCCCTGGAGGGGACAGCCAGACACAGGGGCAGGAGATTCTGCACTATTCTCTTCTGGGAACTGGGTTTTATAGTCTCTGCGTCTTGACCATTTATGGGATTACACGGCCCCAGGGAGTAGTCGGTGGGTGTGACCCCTGCCTACTGGAAGATGGAGGATCTGGGTGGAGGATGCTCAGCCCCGATCCGAGCAGGCTTGGAGATCTCAGCCCCGGTACCTACATGCCTTTGTTCCTCTGCTGGTACCTTCATGCGTACGGACATGAGTTTTCCTCAATGCCCCAAGCAGAGCCCTGGCAGCTGAAGACCTCCAGAACCAGCCACAACCATGCTGAGACCATATTTGATAGGATTCAAATATGACTTGAACCATGGGAACACCTGCAACGGCGATTAGAGGCCACCCTAAAAGCCTCTATCACTCTAGGAGAGACTGGCAAGCTACAGAGAATATACTGCCCACACAGCAGAGCCTGGCAAGCTATCTGTGGCATATTCTATATACCAAAACCAGTTAATACAATGGGTCTCATTCCTCTGACCCTGAAAGAACCACCAATATGGCAGCATTAAGAAGGATGACTAAGGAGAGGATGATGAAATCTCAAGGCCGAACTAGACTGCCAAAACAAACAAAGACTAAAATGACTGTACTTTCAATGCAAGTACACTGGCATTGGATGCATCCATCAGGACCCAGTGGCACAAGTGTTAAAGATCAAGTATGACATCATTAGTCTGATCGAGACTAGAAGGCATCAATCACTTCACGTCCTTTTCGACACTGGAGAAGAACTGGTCCTAAAAACATATGACAAAAGAGGCATCAGTGGTGTTGGTGTCCTTGTCAACACGAACTTAGCCAGGAGCATTGACTCATTCGAATTACTAACAAACCGAATAGGATAATTACACTTGAATAGATATGGCTCACTGCCGCAGTATCTATCTTCATTGTCTATGCACCAACATCCAATTATGATGAAAGAGAAATTAAGAATTTCTACATGGAGCTGGAGAAGATCCATAAAGAAGACCACACCTTCTACAAGATTATTCTTGGTGATTTTAATGCCAAAATAGGACCGAGACGATCAGCAGAAGAACTCCACATCGGGACCCATGACCTAGCATGGAACGAACAGGGTGAGAGACTGTGTGAGTTCATCATGTTGACCAAGACCCTCCATGATAATTCAGAGTTCCAGAAGGCTGAATCTAAGTGTTGGACATGAACGATTCCACAACTAAATTGACCACATCATATTCACTCGACGGTATTGCCTGACCAATGTTGCTGTTGTCCCAAAATTCCAAATGGGATTGGATTACCATCTCCTTCATGCAAAATTCTACTTCACAGAGCAGGGAGAAAGGGTTGCAAAGTTTAACAAGAGAACTCCCAGAACGACCACCAACTGGGAGCTCTTTGTCACTATTGCTGCAACATGGGAAGATGCCATCATTGTTAACATTGACGAGGAATATGATCGACTGGTTCAGCACCTCTATGATTGTGTGAGGAATGCCGAGAGAGAGATAGCCACAAAAACATGCCTGTATTCAAAACCTTTTTAGTTTATTTGCCAACATGGATTGGTGCAAGCCTCAGGCAAATGCCTGAGCTCCCAAAGCAGTGCAGAGAAGTGATAAAGGAATACCTCAAAGAGAGAACAGCAGCAGTGCTGGCAGATGCAGCAGAAGCTGGTAAAAGCATTCACAATGCCGCCTGTCCTTCGCCAACTACAAGACCAAAATGACTGCCCTCCAACATCCTGTTGGATATCTCACATTTTCCAGAAGGGTAATGTAAAAGATTATCCATGACTTTTACTCAGATCTCCTTGATAGCCACATCCACCTGCCCACATACCAAATTCCGCAGGATGGATATGTCATTCCCAAAGTTCTCCCTTCCAAAATCTGACATGGGATGTCAAGTGATCAAGTGATGATTCCAAGTGAGATTCTGTTACTGATTTTTTTTTTTTTGCCTAATTCTATTTGGGAGTAGATTTATACCATATTTGTATACTGATTTTGTAATATTCCAACTGTGTGTAATAATTTATTTTCATTGATCACTAGACTTCCCGTTAATCGTTGATTTGCTCGAGCAGGCACCAGTAATGTCTTCATTTGTCCCTGTTGCATGCTAGTGTAGCCCAGTGGCGTCTGTTCATTCTAGGAACACGAAGAGCCTCAAGCTGATCTTTCAAGGTCTTGACGAAGAAGTTTGAGCATCTCGTAGGTGGGCCATCACGCGGTTGTTTGATGTCTTGTGGAATCCAGTTGGAAATAGCTCTAGTCCAGCAGTTGTCTCCAAATCTCATTACATGTCCAGCCCATCTGATTTTTGATGCCTTGGCAAACGAGACAGCATCCCTGATTCTTAACCGTCAATGGAGGTCAGAACTCCAGATTCTTTCTCTCATTTGAGTGAAACATGATACTCCAAACATAGCTCTTTTGAATCCTCTTTGAGAGACCCTAATAGTGTTCTCATCCTGTTTTCATAGAGCCCAGGTCTCTGAAATGTAGGTTAATGCAGGAAGAACAGTGGAATCAAAGAGATGTTCCCGGAGCCAGAGGTTCTTTGTCTTCTTAGCTATTTCTTTGACGTTCTTGAAGGCAATGCAAGTCAATCTCTTCCTCCTGTGCAACTCAGGTGCCAGGTCATTTGTCGTGTTGACTTCTTGACCTAGGTACACATAACTGTTGCATTCGGAGATGTTCATTCCATTCAGAGCGAATGGATGGTTAGGAATGAGAATGTTTCTCATAAACGTTGTTTTCATGAGATTTAGCTGTAGTCCGACCTTTCCACACTCATGGTCGAAGTCAACTAGTATTTGTGCCACTTAGCTAATATTTGGTGTTGTGAGAACGATGTCATCAGCAAAGCGGAGGTGGTGTAGTTGCTGACCATTTATCTTCACTCCCATTCCTTCCCATTCCAGTCATTACGTGACATTCTTGAGGGTGGCACTGAAGAGTTTCGGTGAAATTGTATCCCCTGCTGAACCCCTCTTGACATTAATGATCACTTCTTTGTAGAATGGTGAGATCCTAGTAGTGAGTCCGTAATACAGCTCACGGAGGATCCTGATGTATTATGCTTGAATGCCCTGATTGGCTAGGGCTTCAATGACCACTTCCATCTTAACAGAATCAAAGGCCTTCTTTAAATCATGAACATTAGACAGAGCGGCATCTTGAACTTCTGAGAAACCTCAATGAACTTGGTTATCGTGTGGATGTGGCCAATGTTGCTGAAGCCTTTTTGGAAACTGGCTTGCTCATATTATTGTCCTTCATCTAGTGTTCTGCCAATCCTATTCAGGATGACTCGAGTGAACAGCTTGTAGATGACAGACAATAGGCAGATTGGTTGATAGTTGCCAGTGTCATGGATGTCTCCCTTCTTGTACAGTAGTACAGTCCTGCTGGTTTTCCACTGGGGCGGAACCTTGTATCCAGACAGGTAGCATGTGAAAAGCCGACCCAGTGTATTGATGAATACTGATGGGAGGTTCTTCAGGTGTTCAGGTCTGACCTTGACTGAGCCAGGTGCTGTTCGTTTCTTTACCGACAAAATGGTGTGTCGGATTTCAGAAGGGAGAACATTGGGAATGACATATCCATCCTGCGGAATTTGGTATGTGGGCAGGTGGACGTGGCTATCAAAGAGATCTGAGTAAAATTCATGGATAATCTTTTGCATTACCCTTCTGGAAAATGTGATAGATCCATCAGGACATCGGAGGGCAGTCATCTTGGTCTTGTAGTTGGTGAAGGACAGGCAGGCATTACAAATGCTTTTTCCCGGCTTCTGCCACATTGACCAGCACTCCTGCTCTTCTCTCTTTGAGGTCTTCTCTGCACTGCTTTGCGAGCTCAGACGTTTGCTTGCAGTTGCCTGAGGCGTGCGCCAAACCATATCGGCAAATAAGGTCAAGAGTTTTCGAAGACAGAAAATTTTTTATGGCTATCTCTCTCTTGGCGTTCCTCACACAATCAAGGAGGTGCTAAACCAGTCGATCGTATTCCTCTCAATTTTGTCAATGACGGCACTTCCCATGTTGCAGCAATAGTGCCAAAGAGCTCCCAGTTGGTGGCTGTTCTGGGAGTTCTCTTCTTAAACTTTGCAGCCCTTTCCACCTGCTCTGTGAAGTAGAATTTTGCATGAAGGAGACGGTTTTCTGATCCCATTTGGATTTTGGGACAACAGAGACATCGGTCAGGCAAAACTAACAATTGAATATGGTGTGTTCAATTTCATTGTGGAACCGTCCACCGGGAGATTCCAATGTCCAACGTTCAGAATCGGCCTTCTGGAACTGTGAGTTACCATGGATGGTCTTGGTCAGCATGATGAACTCAGACAGTCTCTCACCCTGTTCGTTCCATTCTAGGCCATGGGTCCCAATGTGGAGTTCTTCGGCTGATCTTCTTGGTCCTATCCTGCCATTAAAATCACCAATAATGATATTGTAGAAGACATGGTCCTCTTTATATAACTTCTCCAGCTCCATGTAGAACTTTTCAATTTCTCCTTCATCATAATTGTATGTTGGTGCGTAGACAACATACAATTGTTGTCTATGGCAGTGAGCCTCATCTAGTTAAGTGTAATTGTTCAATTTGGGTTGTTAGGCATTCGAATGAGTCAATGCTCATGGCCAAGTTCGTGTTGACAAGGACACCAACGCCTCTGACGCCTCTTTTGTCGCATGTTCCGACAAAGAGCTCTTCTCCAGTTTCGAAAACGACATTTTGTGATTGATGCCTTCTCGGCTCGATCAGACCAATGATGTCGTACTTGCTCTTTCACGCTTGTACCATCAGGTCCTCAATGGATGCATCTGATGCCAGCATATGTGCATTGAAAGTACGGACAATCATTTTTGTCTTTCTTGGTTTTTGCAGCCTAGTTCGGCCTTGAGTGTTTATATCCGCCTCTCCTTCCTCATCCTTCTCAATGCTGCCGTATTGGTGACACCTTCAGTGTCAGGGAAATGAGACCCATTGTAATTACTGGCTTTGGCATATCGAATACACAATGGATAGCTTGCAAGGCTCCTCCGTGCGGGCAGAATACTCTCTCTCGGTAGTTTGTCAGGCTCTCCAAGAGGGATAGAGGCTTTTGGGGCAACCTCTAATCACCCTTGTAGGTGTTCCCATGGTTCAAACCATTTTTGAACCCTATCAATATGGTGTGAAAATCCTGGTAGATGGGTATTAAGTGTCTTATGATGTTTCTGGAAAGTGTGGCCATTGGTGGAAGCAGAGAGGGCAGAGTAGGGTGGGGATCCTGGTTTTAATCCCTTCATCACCTGTGGTTGGTGGGAGCAAGCAGAGAATCTCTGCTCAGAGGAATTAAAACCAGGAGCCCCACCCTACACTGACCTCTCTGCTTCCACCAACCTCTGGAGACCCAGGGATTGAATTACGCACAGAAGATCCACCCTACCCCTACTGGTACCAAATAAATACCTCACCGGCAGACCTCCACTACCTCCACTGCCCAGCCGCTGCCACCCTCCAGGACGCTTTCTGACGCTCAGGCCGAGACTCACTTGGGCCGAGACTCATGCATGACTGAAGTCCCACAGAACAAGATAAGCGAAACTATTTTCGTTAGCCATTTTATAAACTTTATTCATAGAGTTTTCTGTGTATACAATATTATCATCTAACACATCAGATTGTGTATATTATATGGTTATCTAAAGTCAAAGTCCTTGGAATAAAAATAAGAACCACAATTAAATATCATCTGTGCAGAAATTGGCATGGCAATTTCCAATGGTGATGAAGACAGGAATATGGAAGTGATATTTAAGGGTACAATATTTCAGTTATCCAGAAGAGTAAGAACTTAGGATCTACTTCATAAAAGTTTTACTAAAAATGTAGAACTTAAGTTATGTGGACCATAAATAAACATCTTTATTCAGCACAAATGGCAGTAGGAAACTTTCAGAGTTTTTCAATAGGTTTATGGCGTAGATTGTGGTGATGATTTTTATATAGGTGTTTACTCAAATCCCAAATTACCAAATAGTATACATCCAATGTAAAATTTTTATATAGAAATTGTGTAATAATAAAAGGAATAGAAAAAAAATTAAGTAAGAGGTCTGTGTACCCGCTGGTGCCCCCTCCCCACCCAAACTCAGAATCCCGAAAGCCAGCCGCCTCCGCGGCCTGGGACACCTGCCTCCACTTCCGCAGCAAACGCCAGCCCAACTAGTCATTGCCCCAACAGGTCTGTGGACTAGCATCTGGACTGGCTGGGGGCGGGGCCACCACTATAAGGGGCGTGGCCTCGTTAGAGTGGGCGTGGCCTTCGTCAGAGTGGCTAGCCACATTTATATTTCTGACTCCCAGCACTCTTGACTTTCATCCCAGCCTTAATCACCTAATTCCTTGAAAAAAATTCCTGTCTACCTGAACTATAATACTATAATCCACTGGCCTACTTCAATTCAAACAAAGACCATACACAAGAAGCTGTTCAAAGCCCAGTATTAAAGAGCACCTCTTCCAAAGCTTCACTAGATGTCTGTCATAAGCCAAAGAATAATGCCTGAGAGGAAGGTCAAACCTTAGAAAGGAAGAAGGTTGACCACCATCGACTGACCATATCCAGAATCCTTTCCCAGAATAAGAGGGAACAGTGCTAGTGAATTCCAGGGTTTTACCACTAGAAAAATAAAATAACATGAAGAAACAGCGCAAATCTCCACTACAAGGGAGGACAAAGAAAAGAAAAGAGTCCCGAATCCTCTACTGGGATTATCCACAACTATGCACTATTCTATAAAGAATTCCAAGACGAACTGCAGAGTATAGTCAAAGAACTACTCAAAGAATCAATGGAGGATATATCCAGAAAACTAAAGAAAGAAATGAAAGAAACAGTAGAACAGATAGTCGAGAAAATACAGGAAGGAAGAAATGAGAGCAGAAATAAAAAAAAAGCTACAAAAAGAAGTGTCACAAATAAAGAATTTGGTAGACAAAATTAAAAAGTCAGTAGCTGCCCTCAGCATTAGAATGAATACAGCTGAAGAAAGGACTAGAGAGCTTGAAAATGAGCAACATAAATTGCATAGGAAACAACAAACAATGAGTAAAGACATCAAAATAGCTCTAAGGAGAATTAGAGACCTAGGGGATGAAGCCAAGAGGAACAACATTAGATTCATCAGAGTACAAGAGAGTCAGAGAGGCAACCCCAATGAAAAAGCCACAGTCAAAGAAATAATTGCTGAAAAGTTCCCAGAGTTAAAGAATGCAGACATCCAGATCCAAGGAGCCAGAAGGGTGCCAGCTAAAAGAGACCTTAATGAAAAACTCCAAGGCATATCATAGTCAAAATGATGGATGCTGTGGATAGAGACACAATACTGCAAGCAGCAAGGTCAAAGAAGGAAATCACATACAAAGGAGCACACCTTAGATTTACAGCAGACCTATCAGAGGAAACCCTGCAAGCATGAAGACAATGGTGGGATATAGTGAAAAAACTCAATGAAATGAATGCCTCGCCAAGAATACTTTATTCAGCTAAACTCTCACTCAAACTCTATGGAACTATAGACCATTTTGTAGATAAACAACAGCCTAGGAACTTCATAGACTCAAAACAAATCTAAATGAAGGATTAAAGGGGCTTCTGTAAGATAAGAAGGAAAACAGTTATAAACACAACCAACCCCTACAGAAAGATGGCACAAAATCCCATGACAATAATCTCTCTCAATGTCAATGGTCTAAATGCACCAATCAGGAGAGACAGAGTGGCAAAAAAGGATCCAAAAACTGCAACCAACATTCTATTGTCTACAAGAAACTCATCTGAACAATCAGAGCAAACACAGACTCAAAGTTAAAGGATGGAAAACAATACTGCAAGCAAACAGCTCCCTCAAAAATGCCGAGGTGGCTATACTAGTATCTGACAAGATAAATTTCAGGTAGAAAAATATTAGAAGGGACTGCAAAGGCTATTTTTTATTTATCAAGGGATACGTACAAGAGGAAGAAATCACACTCTTAAATGTATATGCACCTAATGAGAGACCAGCTAAATACTTAAAACAACTGCTAACAGATTTTAAGGAGGGTATTGCTGGCAACGCAATTCGTAGTTGGATACTTCAACATCACCTTATCACCTCTGGATAGATCAACAAGAACAAAACTCAACAGGTTAACATTGACTTTGAAGAAAGTAATAGAAGAGAGAGGGCTAATAGACCTATACAGGGTTTTACACATTCTTCTCTAGTACAAATGGAACATTCTCCAAAATAGACCACATGCTAGGCCACAAAACATACCTCGATAGAATCAGGAAGATAGTAGTAGTATCAACAATCTTTTCAGACCATGATGCCCTGAAGATAGAGGCCAATCACACAAAGACACTGAGAAAAAAATCAAACATCTGGAAATAAAACAACTCCATGTTGAACAATGAGTGGGTCATGAAGGAAGTCAAAAAAAAAAATCAAAAGATATCTGGAAACAAAGGAGAATGAAGACATGAACTAGCAGAACCTATGGGACACAGCTAAAGCCATGCTAAGAGGAAAATTTATAGCATTGCAAGCATTCCTAAGAAAAGAAGATAGTGCCTCATAGATAAGCTAACCACACAGCTCAAGATCTTAGAAAAATACTAACAAAAGGAACCCAAGCCCGGCCGAAGGAAAGAAATAATAAAACTTAGAGCAGAAATTAATGACCTGGAAACCCAAAAAACAATCCGAAAGGTCAACGAAACCAAGAGCTGATTCTTTGAGAAAATAAATAAGATTGATAAACCACTAGCAAGACTCGCAAAGAAAGAGAGAACCCTAATAAACCGAATCAGAAATGAAAAAGGGGACATCACAACAGAAACCAATCATTTCATTTTCATTTCATCATCCTGTTATTCGTCGATTGCCTCGAGCAGGCCCCAGTAACATCTCTTTCATCCTAGCCCTGAGATTATATTCAAGGCTCTTTAGGAGAATGAGACCCATCATTGTTACTGGTATCTGGCATATTTGGTACGCCACGGGGAGTTTGCCAGACTCTGCCCTGTGAGCAGGCTACATTCGATAGCCTGCAAGTTTGTCCAAAGTAGTAATGAGACAATAAGATGTCATAAAAAAAAAAAACAGAAACCAATGAAATTCAAAATTATAATAAGAGACTACTTTGAGAGTCTGTATGCCACGAAAAAAGAGAACCCAGAAGAAATGGATAAATTCATGGATTCCTACAGTCTCCCAAGATTGAACCAGGAAGACTTGGGATACCTGAATAGACCCATTCATATCAAGGAAATCGAAGTGGTAATCAAAAGTCTTCCCCAAAACAAAAGTCCAGGCCCAGAAGGATTCACTAGTGAATTCTTCCAAACATTTATTTTTTTATTTATTTATATTTTGACAAACACACTTCAACATTTATTGTCATGATGGAAAAGTCTATTTCCTCCTTAAAATCCTCCCTTTCTTTATCATAGGGTGCTTGATCTCAGTTTTTTTTTTTTCAGAATTTCTGGAAGATTTTATTTTCCCATTTTATAGATGCGGGCCCTGAAGTTCAAAGATGTTGAAAGATTTGCTCAAGGCCATGAAAAAATTTTCAAGAAAAGCAAGATTCAACCCTGTTATGTCTGATCCCAAAGCCTGGCCCTTTACTTTATTTATTTATTTATTTATTGAATCACTGTGGGAAAAGTTACAAAGCTTTCAGGTTTAAGTCTCAGTCATGCAATGATCAAACACATTTCCCTTCACCAGTACTTACTTTTCACCACCAAGAACCCCAATATCCTCCCCAATACCACAATATACCCCCCTCCCACCCCTCCCAATGCCTGAGAGGCAGATGAATTCTACTTAACACTTTATCTACTTTTATTACATTCATTATTTTGACAATATAAAATATATTGATAAAAACCAGCTCCCGGAAGGAAGAGAACAGTGCAGTCTCCTGCCCCTGCTCCTGGCTGTCCTTGCCGCCAGGGGCCCTTGGAGGGTAGTGGGTTGAGCTTTCCTCCCCGCCCCGACCAGGGCTCCGGCAGCCAAAGACCTCCAGGACCAGCCACCACCATACGGAGAACACTCTCTGCACACATGAAGGTACTGGCAGAGGGACAAAGACACGCAGGTTCCAGAGCCGAGATCTCCAAGCCTACTCGGATTTGGGCCGAGCATCCTCCACCCAGATCCTCCAAATTCCAGTAGGCGGGGGTCACACCCACCAACTGGCCCCCTGGTGCCTTGTAATCCCATCAATGGCCAAGACTCAGAGACTATAAAAACCAGCTCCCGGAACTGCGCGGCCGCATTTGCTGCTGCACAACATCCTATTATAACATCTTATTATCTCATTCCTACTTTGGACAAACTGGCAGGCTACGAATGTTTCCTGCCCACACGGCAGAGTCTGGCAAACTCCCTATGGCATACCCAATATGCCAAATACCAGTAACAATGATTGGTCTCATTCTTCTAAAGAGCCTTGAATATAATCTCAGGGCTAGGATGAAAGAGACGTTACTGGAGCCTGCTCGAGGCAATCGACGATTACCAGGATGATTTGTGAATTGTGTGATTATTTTGACAAAAGAGCACTATTATTGTTTAGAGTTTACACCGAGCAATCAGAACTGCTGAAAAGGCATTGTGAAATAATTAACTAACTGTAGAAAACATTATTTCTTCCAAACATTTGAAGAAAACCTTTAGCCACTTCTCCTCAAGCTAACCCAGGAAATTGAAAAAACAGGAACTATTTCAAACAGATTCCATGGAAGCTGTTTCTTCCTAACACCTTATCCCTTATAGGCACATATATCCCTAATACTAAAAGCAAACAAAGACACCACCAACAAAGAAAGCTACAGACCAACATCCCTGGTGTACATGGATACGAATATCCTCAATAAAATATTAGCAAATAGAATCCAACAACTCATCAAAAAGATCATACCCCATGATTAAGTGGGATTCATCCCAGTGACGCAAGGATGATTTAACATTCAGAAATCAATGAACAAAATCCATCATATCAAGAAAAGTAAAGATAAAAACCATATGGTCATATCTATAGATGCAAGACAGCTTTTGACAATATTCAGTACTTGTTTATGATGAAAACTCTCACCAAAATGGGTTTTGAGGGAACTTTCCTCAAGATAGTCAAAGCCATCTACGACAAACCCATGGCAAGTATTATACTCAATGGGGAAAAACTAAGGTCCTTTCCTCTAAGATCAGGGACAAGACAAGGATGCCCACTATCACTGCTTCTGTTTAACATAGTACTGCAGGTACTTGCAATAGCAACTAGGCAAGAAAAAGACATTAAAAGCATCCAAATAGAACAGGAAGAAATCAAGCTCTCTCTATTCACAGATGATAGACTATACCTTGAGAATCTAAATCCTCTACCAAGAAACTCCTAGAAACAATATACTTGAACGTTAAAGTCACAGGCTATAAAATAAATGCCCCAAAATCTATGGCCTTTCTATATGCAAATAATGAGAGAGAGGAAAGTCACATGAAAAAAAAATCCTGTTCACAGTCCTGCCCCAGAATAGTAAATACCTCAAAATCAGCCTAACCAAAGAGGTAAACGACCTCTACAATGAAAAACTACAAAAAGCTACTCCATGAAATAAAAGAGGACACGAGGTAATGGAAACATGTCCCCTGCTCATGGATAGGAAGATTAACATCGTCAAAATGGCAATACTCCAGAAAGCATTGTACAGATTCAACATGATCCCTATAAGAATACCCATGAAATTCTTCAAAGAAATAGATCAAGCACTCCTGAAATTCATATGGAACAACAAGTGCCCACGAATAGCTAAAGCAATTCTTGGGAAAAAGACGAGGCGAGGCATTACCTTCCCCAATCTCAAACTCTCCTACAAAACGGTAATACTTAAAACAGCATGGTACTGGAACAAAGGCAGGGCCGCAGACCAATGGGACAGGGTGGAATATCCTTACACACAATCCCAAATGTATGAACATCTTATCTTTGATAAGGCAGCAAGAAATGTGAAATGAAACAAAGAAAGTCTTTTCAACAAATGGTGCTGGCATAACTGGATAACCACAAGAAAAAAATGGACTTAGACCTCGACCTAACACCATGCACAAAAGTCAAATCAAAATGGGTTAAAGATCTCAACATCAGGCCAAAATCCATAAGGTATATTGAAGACAAGGTCGGCAAAACCCTCCACAATATTGAGGCTAATGTTGTCTTCAAAGATGACACTCCAACCAAGTGGAAACAGAGATAAACAAATGGGACTATCTTAAATTAAGAAGCTTCTGCACCTCAAAAGATACACTGACCAGAATACAAAGACAATCTACAGAACGGGAAAAGATATTTACCCAATACCCGTCTGACAAGAGGATTATATCAGGATATACAAAGCACTGGTTTAACTCAACAAGAAGAAAACATCTAACCGCATCAGACACTTTCCCAAAGAAGAAATTCGAATAGCTAAAAGGCAGATGAGAAAATGCTCTACATCACTAATCATCAGGGAGATGCAGATCAAAACTACAATGAGATATCATCTCACACCACAGAGACTGGCCCACATGCAAAAGAACAAAAGCTTCGGTGTTGGCGTGTATGTGGCAAGAAAAGGACCCTCTTTCCCTGCTGGTGGGAATGCCGACTAGTTCAGCCCTTTTGGAAAACAGTATAGATGATTCTCAAAAAATTAGAAATTGAGCTCCCTTTTGACCCAGCAATACCACTCCTGGGATTATATCCTGGAGAGGCAAAAAAGTATAGTCAAAATAACATCTTCACTTCTATGTTCATTGCTACACTGTTCACAGTAGCCAAAACCTGGAAACAACCCGAGTGCCCAAAAACAGATGAGTGGTTAAAGAAACGTTGGTACATCCACATAATGGAGTACTATGCAGCTTTTAGAAAAGATGAAGTCATGATATTTACATACAAGTGGTACTACATGGAAAGTATTATGTAAAGTGAAATGAGTCAAAAAGAGAGGGACAAACATAGAAAGATTGCATTCATCTGGGGTATATAAAGTAACAAAATAGGAGACTAACACACAAAAATAGCTGAGATAAATACCAGGAGGTTCACTCCATGGCATGGAGGACAGCTACACATGCTGGGGGAAAGGGTAGCTCGGATAGAGAAGAGAGCACCAAATAAAGGGTGTTGGGAGCATCCTCCCAGGCTGAGAGATGCATGCTGGAAGTGGACTATAGACCAAACATGATTGCCACTCAATGCCTATTTTGCAAACCACAGCACACAAAAGGAGAGAGAAAACAAAAGGGAATGCCCTGCAACAGGAGTGGGGTGGGATGGGCAGTTGGGGGCGTGGGCGCGATACTGAGATCATTGGAGGTGGAGAATGGGCACTGGTGGAGGGATGGGTACTCAATCATTGTATAACTGAACCCCAAGAACAAAAATTTGTATGTTTACAACTGTACCTCTTGGTGTTTCACTAACAAAAATTTAAAAAAATAATAAAGGAAAAATTAAGGAAGGAAAGGATAAAATTGGAGCTCTAGAGTTTATTATTGATAATGTACCCTAGTTTTTCAAAAATGTAAATCCCTCTCTCCTCATTATTTCCTTTGGAGGATACAATACCATCACTAATCAAGTATAAGCTGTTTCTGATTTACTCAGACATGCAAAATGCCCTTTCTTTTTTATTCAATTATGATAATGTTGGTTAGAATTATGAAATAATGTGAGATTAACACTGACAACTAACATATTTTATGTTTGACTGTGGAAGATAATGCCTTCATTTAAGTGAATGTTTAGTTGTCTTCTAACCACAACTACTGATAGATTGGTGCAATTCTTTGTAATACTGTTTTTCAAAACTTTTCTCTTATATGCTTTTATATACAGACTATTTCTTAACTTCACTTATTGCTCCATGACTACTTTCATATTTTCCTGGGATTGAACTTGACCTAGGTGGCAAGGTTAACTCTCTACATGATTATTTTTTTCTGAATTGTACTTCCCCCAAAAGAGGAGAAGTAAATTCTATTTGAAAGATTTCTTATATGTTTAAGTAAAGATTTCTGTCTGAATTCACTGAATTAGTCAAAGGAAATAACTATTATTTGATGTGTTTACATTATCTCTTCCATATTAACGTTTGACATAACAAAATTTTTTCTTTAGTAGTAATTCTTTTCAACTCAGTATATTAGAGGTAAGAAAGAACATAGAGAATCCATAGTGCCTAAGAATTTATCAGTTCCAAACCATTACCCAATGACTTAAACTCCTCAACAATTGTCCTAACTGGTATCATCCAGCCTTCAAGCCTAAAGTTGTATACTTCATGATAGGAAATTTGGACTTAAATAACCTCTGTTTGTCTTGAGACAAATCAGATTTTTTCACGGCAAAATTTTGTAACAAAATCCATGATTTAAGTTGTTATATACATTCAAGTGTAATTGCTGTTCACTTCTATGTTCAGTGAGTATATTTATTCAAAATAGATACCTATTGAGATATTTGAATTGTTTTTCCCATAATTAACATTTTTGATGACAAAATGTTCAATAGTTTCTAGAATGCTTTGCAAATACATGTAATTTTCTTTCTTTCTATGTACATGAAATCAACCATTTCATGTACATAGAAAGAAAGTTTCTGAATTTATCTTGGTAGATTCATTTAACTATCTCTGAACATTAAGTTATGAGCATCAGAACAATTATTTATGTATCTAAGATCTACAGAGTTTTTGTTCATAGGTATAGCCATGTTTTGAGTATTGGCTTTTAAAGGACACTGTTTCCAAGTGATAATGATTTAGCAGAACCTCTAGTCTGAAGGAATGTATAGAATAAGTAAAAAGAGTATCTTTGTAGTTTTGGCAACTAAAATTGTTGATTGTTATCTATCACAATATGTATCAAATCCTTGAAAACACGTCTGAGGTTTCTGTAGAGTTATGCTTTTATTTTGCTAGATGTCTTTTATGGATTTTTACCTAATATCAAGTATTTAATCTATTTTGAGTTAACTTTTTTCTAAGATGTGGCATATAAGTCTAATTTCAAGTTAAAAAGGTGTGTATTGCTAAACACAATCAATCTCAAAGAAAAAATGCACAATTGAATGTGAAAATATGTGTACATAATACATTGATAAGGGAATAACATCCATGATATGTAAAGAACTCACACACAAGTTCAGCAACAATAAAACTAATAACACTATCAAAAACAGGGGTCGGAGAAAAATGAATACTTTCACCAGAGGATAAACAACCAACAGGCATATTAAAAGTGTTCATACTCCCTTATCATTACTGAAATGCAAATCAAGTTGCCATGAGATATTATATATGTATAATAGTATAAACAATAAGTAAAGGTAAAGACCCTCCCGTTGTTCGTCGATTTGTTCGAGCGGGCCCAGTAAAGTCTCCATTGGAGACTTCGTTGTTACTGTGTCTGGCATATCGAATACGTCACGGGGGGCTTGCCAGGCTCTGCCATGTGGGCGAGATACTCTCGGTAGCTTGCCGGGCTCTCTGAGAGGAGCAGAGGAATCGAACTCGGGTCGGCCATGTTGGCTGTGTGCAAGGCAAAAGCCCTACCGCTGTGCTATCGCTCCAGCCCATAAACAATAAATATTCTCATATATTTCATATATACATGTATACACACATATATGTGACTGGAAACAGTAGGAATTGGCATGAATGTGGTGAAAAGGAAACCCTGATTTATTGTTGGAGGGAATATTGTCTGGTTTATCCTTTCTAGAAACAACTAAGAATAGAACTTTCACATGACCCAGTGATTGTAAATTTTGGAATCTACATCCAAGTAAACAAAACTATTAATTTCAAAAGATAATGCATATATTTGTGTTTTGCATTGATTAGTACATTAGCTAAGAACAGAAAAAGCTCAAATGTCCTAGGACAGATGAATGCATAAAGGTGTTTTATATATATAGACAATTAAATACTAAGCAGTCATAAAATGAAGACACACCATTCACTACACAGTTGAATGAAACTGGAGAGTATAGTATTAAGCAAAGTCAGAGGCAGAAGGATAAAGAACAGTGATTTCAATTGGTGTTGTAAAAAGAAGCAAAACAATGGAATGGAAGATTTCAAATCATGGTAACACTACCCTGTATCACAGAACTGAAGATGCAAGGTAAAGAGGGATGTAGGTGGTTTTGTGTTTGTGGAAGAAATGATGAGGTGAACTGGAGTTAGAATAATGTTAATGGTGGAAGGTCTTGGAACATTTGGAAGTAGATAGATGTAGTTACCGTGTACATCAAAACCACTGTAAGTGCAGCAGTGTTGTACACACATTAACCAAAAAAAAATTAAATTTATTCAATGTTTAAAACTTTTGCTAAGGAATCAAATGGAATTTGGGGTGGACCTTGAACTATTGATGGAGGGAGATGGACACCAGTGGTGACGGTGGAGATGGAACATTGTATGCCTGAAACTCGTTTATTCAGAATGATGTAAGTCGTATTGTGCAAATAAAATTTAAAAAGAAGTCAAAAAACAAACAGGAGTTTAAGGCACCCAAGGCAGGTTCACAGGAATTATTCAAATTTATTATATTCCAATACATGGCATGAAATTCACATAGAATTAGTGAGAATTTTAAAAACCATGATAGAAGGCTGCATAAAAAGACTAAGGAACCACGGACACCTTATGAAAGAAAATTCTGTGTTGAAGAAGTTGATGCTAATTTAGTTTATGCTATTGTTGTTGTTTTTTTTAAATAGTGTTTGCTATATTTTCTATGAAAAATATCTTGCCTGCATAGCAAAGCCCAGCAATCTACCTTTTATGTATTCAATATGCCGAAAAAGAACAGTAACAACAAGTCTCAAAATTTGTTGTGAGATGCTACTGGTGCCCACTTGAGCAAAATGATGAACAATGGAGGACAGTGAAGTGCTACAGTGTTTGCTAATTTTTCCTCTTACGGCAAAACAGGACTGACCAGCTCAAACTTCCTTCAAGGTGCTCCAGAAATTACCTGTTAGACAGTCTGATACAAAGAGAGTATTTTTCTTCTGAAATCTTCTGTAGAGATTCATTTTTATTCAGATTTTTTCCCGGTGTGTTTATTGAAAGACTAAATAAAAACATTTAAAAAGTGAAGATAAAATTATGAAGAAAAGTAAAGAAATAGGAGACATTGTTTTCTGCTTGGTAAACTTATCAGTTACTCTAGCTTGTTTTGGAAGTATAGACACACTTCTGCAGACTAACAAACATTTACATTCTGTATTGAAATTATCATTTGTGAGAAAATGGAAATTTGGATTTCATACAATTTCCTCCAAGAATTTGTGCATAAGATCATAAGATTATTCAGTACCTGGTAGAAAACCAGGAAGGTTCAATGATAGAAAAGTCATTAGACCACTTTAAAATGATTGAAGACATTATTTTCTCAAGAAATATATTTATTTTAACTTTCTTTAGATTAAGCTTACAATAGTGTATGGCAGAAATTTAAGGAAATCTATAAGACGCAATAGACATTTTTGGACAATGACTGCAAAAAGAAACAACTTTTTTCTCACATATTATTTATGTATATTATTTCTTTCTTTCTTTTACAACTATAATAAAGTGAAAAGCCCATAAGACAGTATCAGGCAATGAAGAAGTAGGAATTATATATGTACATATACATTATATGTACATATACATTATACATATATATTAAAAAGTTAAAAAATCTTCCTAAGTGATAAGTATATAGGACTCAAACTTCTAGAAAATTTACTATCTCAGAAGAATAACTATCATCTCATCTATATTGTACAGATAATTTAATTCTAAGAAAAGAGCATGTAATTATGAATATACATGTGATATAGAATGACGATGGTTACCTATCTTTGAACATATCTCCAGCAGATTCTCTATAATAATCTTCTAATCTTTATTTTACCTCTCATTAACATATGGCAGATAACATTTTATCTAAATATTAAATATATATGGAAAATTTGTGCGACACCAATGTGTGAATCTTAGTGCAATTTTGTCTTTTATTGTAATTACGCATGGAAATTAGAAATTCTATCATAGAATCCAAAGAAAGATGAAGGTATGCTTTAATCTGATATATACTTTTAATGTTAGGAATGTCTGGTATTAATGAATCAAAGAAAATAGAGTTTTATCAGGTTATAACAACAGACTTATACAAGGTTAATTTATTTTTTCAGATGTTAACAAACTGGTGAATAAATACCTATCTCAGTAATATATGATAAAACATGACAAGGTTTCTCATATAATTTTATGAGATTAAAAATTTTGATATACATTTAACTTTATTAAACATATTGCTGATAATAATTAGCTGAATAATTAATTGCAGATATTGATATATATGCTATGCTAGAGAGAATATTAAGACACGAAAATCAGAGTGAATGAGGTGTATACAAGAGATAGCAATGAGAAGAAATAAATATGAGTCAAAACAGGTGAATTATTAAAAATTTACGCACATAATCCCACATTTTCAACCATAATACTATTAACAGTTCACCATGATAATTCCCTGATTTACAAACTGTTGGAGGCAGGAGTCTTTCCTTTGTGACAATTTTTTAAAAAGGCATTGAATAGTTAATATATCTAATTCAAATTCTTAGATAGGAGAATTAATTTATTATTCAATTCCTAGCACTGCATGGTAACCCTGTATACCACAGATTATAAAATGTCCCTCATCAATGCTGACTATCGAAGAGATCTGAGTAGAAGTCATGGATAATCTTCTCCATTGCCCTTCTGGAAGATGTCATAGATCCATCAGGACGTCGGAGGGTGGTCATCTTGGTCTTGTAGTTGGCAAAGGATAGGCGGGCATTAGGAATGCTTTTCCTGGCTTCTGCCGCATTTACCAGCAAGCTGCTCTTCTCTCTTTGAGGTCTTCCTTTATTGTAGCTCTTCACTGCTTTGCGAGCTCAGATATTTGCTTGTGGTTGCCTGATGCATGTACCAAACCACGTTGGTGAATAAACTCAAGAGATTTTGAAAACAGACTTTTTTTGTGGCTATCTCTCTCTTGGCATTCCTCACACAATCATGGAGGTGCTCAACCAGTCGATCGTATTCCTCATCAATGTTGTCAATGATGGCAACTTCCCACGTTGCAGCAATAATGGCAAAGAGCTCCCAGTTGGTTTTCGTTCTGGGAGTTCTCTTCTTAAACTTTGCAGTCCTTTCTAACCGCTCTGTGAAGTAGAATTTTGCATGAAGGAAATGGTGGTCCAATTTCGTTTGGAATTTTGGAACAACAGTGACAGACAAAACCATTGATTGAACATGATGTGGTCAATTTTGTTGTGGAACCGTCCACGGGAGACTCCAATGTCCAACGTTTAGATTCGGCCTTCTGGAACTGTGAGTTACCATGGATGGTCTTGGTCGACGTGATGAGCTCAGACAGTCTCTCAACCTGTTCGTTCCATTCTAGGCCATGGGTCCCTATATGGAATTCTTCGGCTGATCTTCTCAGTTCTATCTTGGCGTTAAAATCACCAACAATGATCTTTTAGAAGGTGTGGTCTTCTTTATAGAACTTCTCCAGCTCCATGTAGAACTTCTCAATTTCTCCTTCATCATATTTAGATGTTGGTGTGTAGACAATGAAGATAGACACTGCTGGCAGTGAGTCACGTCTATTCAAGTGTAATCATCTGATTTGGGTTGTTAGGCATTCGAATGAGTCAATGCTCATGGCCAAGTTCTTGTTGACAAGGACAGCGATGCCTCTGAAGCCTCTTTTTTTGCATGTTCCCAGGAATAGTTCTTCTCCAGTGCTGAAAACAGCCTGATGTGATTGATGCCTTCTCAGCTAGATCAGACCAATGATGTTGTACTTGATCTTTTGCACTTGTACCATCAGGTCCTCAATGGATGCATCTGATGCCAGCATACATGCATTGAAAGCCCAGACAATGATTTTTGTCTTTCTTAGTTTTGGCAGCCTAGTTCGGCCTTGAGAGTTTATCAGCCTCTCCTTCCTCATCCTCCTAAACGCTGTCGTATTGGTGACTCCTTCAGAGTCAGGGAAATGAGACCCATTGTAATTACTGGTTTTGGCATAACAAATACACAACACACAGCTTTCCAGGCACTGCCATGCAGGCGGAATATCTTGGTAGCTTACCAGGCTCTCTGAGAGGGATAGAGGCTTTTGGGGCAACCTCTAATCTCCCTTGTAGTTGTTCCCATGGTTTAAAATCATATTTGAACCCTATCAAATATGATGCAGCAATCCTTGAAGATGGGTATTAAATGTATTATGATGTGCTGCGCAGCCACTTCACAGCTGCGGTCCGGAAAGCATCCTGGAATGTGGAGCCAGCTAGGTACATGTGTCGTTCCCAACGTTCTCCCTTCGGAAAACTGACATGCCATTTCATCGGTAAACAAACAAACAGCACCTGGTCCAGACAAGGGCAGACCTGAACACCTAAAGAACCTGCCATCAGTCAATCACGATCACGACCACCCTGTTGTTCGTCGATTGCCTCGAGCAGGTGCCAGTAACGTCTTCTTCATCCTAGCCCTGAGATTTTTTTTTTTTTAAAGAGCGATAGCACAGCGGGTTGGGCGTTCGCCTTACACGCGGCCAACATGGCCGACCCGAGTTCGATTCCTTCGCCCCTCTCAGAGAGCCCGGCAAGCTACCGAGAGTATTCGATATGCCAGACACAGTAACAACAAAGTCTCCAATGGAGACGTTACTGGGCCCGCTCGAGCAAATCGACGATCAACGGGAGGGCCTTTACCTTTACCTTTAAAGTGCCATATTCAAGGCTTTTTCAGGGTTAGGAGAATGAGACCCATC
This sequence comes from Sorex fumeus, assembly GCF_029834395.1. Classification (NCBI taxonomy): domain Eukaryota; kingdom Metazoa; phylum Chordata; class Mammalia; order Eulipotyphla; family Soricidae; genus Sorex; species Sorex fumeus. Next base: position 42,490,018 of record NW_026606185.1, on the reverse strand, counting down.
ATTGTTACTGGTATTTGGCATATTGGGTATACCACGGGGAGTTTGCCAGACTCTGCCGTGTGGGCATGTTACATTTGGTAGCCTGCCAGTTTGACCAAATTAGGAATGAGATGATAAGATGATAAGATGTCTTGTTCTCTCCCAGGAGCTGAGTGTGATGATCTCTGGATCCTGGCCGTTGTTGGAGTTACACGGCAGTTGGTGGGTGTAACTGTCTAGTTACTGGCAGGTCCAGTCCCAAACTGTACAGGCTTGGAGATCTCAGCCCCGGGTCCCACACACCTGGGTTCCTCTGTCAGTTCTTTTATGCGTGAGGCTCATCCAAGTGTGTGGAGAGTGCTCCCAGCATGGCCTTGGCTGGGCCTCGATGGTCTTCAGCTGTTGGGCCCTGGTGGAGACAGTCAGGCATAGGGTAGGAGACTCTGTCTTGTTCTCTCCCAGGAGCTAAAGATCAAGCATTTGACTGCCATCAGTACTCATCAATAAAATGGCTCAGCTCTTCACACGCTCCCTTTCTGAATGCAAAGTTCGGTCCCAATGGAAAACCAGCAGGACTGTGCTACTGTACAAGAAGGGAGACATCCACAACATTGGCAACTGTCGTCTGATCTACCTATTGTCTGTCATCTACAAGCTGTTCACTTGAGTCATCCTGAATAGGATTGGCAAAACACTAGGTGAAGGACAACTTTGTGAGCAAGCTGGGTTCTGCAAAGGATTCAACATGATCGAACATACCCACACGATAACCAAGCTCATTGAGGTTTCTTGCCTGGCATGTAAAAAACAATCGTGATTTTTCTTTCTTTTATCTTTCTTTCTTTTATATATTCCTTCCTTCCTTCTTTCCTTCCTTCCTTCCTTCCTTCCTTCCTTTTCTTTCTTTTCATTCTTTTTTTAGTTATTTCTTTCTTTTTTTTTCTATTCTTAGTTAATGGCAGTTTTATTATTTCCATTTTAGAAAGCCAAAAATTAAATTTTTATTTGAAATAAGAGAGAGCAGTATGAAAGAGCAGTCTACAGTGAAGAATAAATTATATGCTAATAATATACACAAAATGTGTGGTCCAACTATTTCATACACCTGGGCGTGACCTCCAGGGATTAAAACTAGTTGAATTTATTCCACGTTGGCATCATTTGTGAATCAAATTTACTAGCAAAATCAACTTAGAATTTTCTCTATTTAACACTTTGCCAAGGAGAATGCCTCCAAGGTCACTCAGCAGATTCAGTCTCTCAAAACCCCATCTATTTGGATCCAGGGTACTGGTCTACACCTTGTGTTTCATCTGCATTTGCTTTGATTTCCCACTTGGACATTTATACTGATCCCATCTGCACAATGGAGTCTGCCAGCCCAGAAACTGGTCAGTTTCATGAGAGCGATGGATACTGAGTGTGAAGATGACAATGAGGGCTGTAAGCAGCAGCATCGGTGTATAGGAGGCCAAGACCTAAAGCCAGAGCTGATATTCAGTCTATTGAGCCTAGAAATTGGGTCTTAAGGGCTAAGTGCATGGCAGGTGGATTGATCAGAATGCTGGGCAGCAGCAGTTCAGAGTTGGCAAGGATCTGCTCACAGCACGAGTGCAGCAGCCTTATTAGCATGGTTGAAGCAGTGACTTAATCTACCCAAGTCCCTAACAAAAGCATTTTCCACATTCAAAATTCAAATAAAATCTCAACAGAAACACGTGGAATGGTCTTATTCTTTGACCAAATATTTTTCTTCTGGTGGAAAAGAAGGAAGAAAGTAGGACCTGCCCCAACAAGTTAATAATGCATGCTTGTCTATCTCAGTGATCCAATCCACCAAACAGAAATGATGGTCATATCTGTAGCAATGGGATAAATCTAAGTGTCACCATGTTTATCACACAATTTTTAAAAGAACACATCCTCATATATTAGAAATTGTTATTTTATTTAAAATGTAGTATTGGAATGGTATTGGTTTTGAATATATTCGAATGTGGCTTTCTTTTCTCTCCTGAAAAAGGATTTAGAAAAATAATCTGAGTCACAACTAATCTTTTAACATTTACTTCTTAACTTCAAATTTTAGCTAAAGTTTGACTATGCCTCTTCCCTTATAGTGATATTTTGTGTGCTTTTATGTTTCCGTGCTACAATGATGGTGTTATTTTTCTGCCTGCAAAATTTCTTACCTTCTATATGTCGAAGTCAGAACTTTATCAACCTTTTGAAATATCACCTTAAATATGTTTTTCTTAATGAAAAAAATTCCTGTCTCCAACTTTCTATTTTAAACTTTGAAACTACAATCTGAAGTTTTTATGCTACAAAGTGCCTTATTCATACAAAAGTCATTTATAACTTTAAATTAGTCCTTCGCATAGATTTTAATCTTCTTTGGGAGGGATACCTAGAGGGTCTAGAAAAGGCCTCCACTCACATAATTCTTAATATATATTTTTAATATGAAACAAAGTCTCATGCTGGACACATCCTTCACAAATTTCCATTAGAAAACAATATATGTGTAAATTTTAATGTCTTCACTGTTCTGAAATAAGACTATGAATGTATAACAGGAATTTTCCTTTTGTTTTCTTTTTTGTGAATGAAGATAAGATTATAAGGAGTATTTTTTAAGATGAAATCAGTAATGCTTTAATAATTTATTGATTTATTAGTAATTTTGCCAATAAATCAGGAATTAATATATTTTCTTATTAAAAATGATATAAAAAGTTTTAAGTTTGATTTCTCCACATGTAGCCTGAGGACCTACAGAGAAGTGCTCAACCTACAAAATACAAAAACTAATTTAAAATCAATTAAATGGGTAGATAAAGAAAATTACTAAGTTTCAAGCAATGAATTGCTTTGATATATGTGAAATCATCTATCACATTTCTGAAGCCAAAAGTACTTACTAAACTAAAGACAAGAGAAACAAAAATAACTACATGCTTTCCAATTATGACTGGGCTGTATAGGGTGATAGACAATGATAGATCAAACACCAATTTCTCAGGATCAGAACTTACAACACACCCACCCATAGGCAGGGTATTTTGACAAGTGTGTGTCTTATGGAAAGTACTCATTACTCTCATTCACTGATTGACCAAACATGACTAGTTAACTAATTAGAACACATGGGTCATTTCTGTTTTGTTTTGGCTGAAATCAAATTATGTTTTATCATCTAATTTTCAGTGAGAGGTAGAAAGAATGCAGTTCTAACGTTAATTCCATCTATCTTAGTTCAAGATTATGATTGTGAGTCACCAGAAATCTTGGGCAAATTAATTAATGCACATTTCAGATGGCAAAAGCATTATGTTCCTAGTTTTTTATTTGCTGCAATACATTACCAGTAAGACACTAGTAAGTACAGTTTATAGTTTATGGTATTGAGTGGCACAAAAAGAGCATGAGACAAACCATCAATTCCATCAGTGGAGTTTTAAGTAATCACTTGCCTTTAGTGCCTGGTTATAGTATCCGTTTAGGTATACTGTAATTGTTTTCATAATAATGGTACCCCATTCATTCTCAAAAATGTGTTTGTCTGGACAATAAATTAAGGTATCCATATTTTAATAGAGATTATGAGAAAACAATTTATAAACACCTTTACTCCTATTTATTTATACTATTTAACTAATTGAAGAAAATAAATTTAAAATGAGAAATAGATGTGTATTTATTTATTTATTTTTATTTTCATTTCATTTTCATTTCATCATCCTGTTATTCGTCGATTGCCTCGAGCAGGCCCCAGTAACGTCTCTTTCATCCTAGCCCTGAGATTATATTCAAGGCTCTTTAGGAGAATGAGACCCATCATTGTTACTGGTATTTGGCATATTTGGTATGCCACGGGGAGTTTGCCAGACTCTGCCCTGTGGGCAGGCTACATTTATAGCCTGCAAGTTTGTCCAAAGTAGGAATGAGATAATAAGATGTCATAAAAAAAATGTCCTGATGTCGCGTGGCCGCGAATGTTTATTTTTATTAATTTTATTAAATCACCGTGAGATAGTTACAAGCTTCCATGTTTGAGTTACAATCACACAATGATCAAACACCCATCCCTCCACCAATGCACATTCCTCACCACCAATATCCCTGATATACCCTTCCCTTTCCCACCTACCTCTGCCTCCCTCTGCCTCCATAGCAGATATGATTTCCAATAATCTCTCTCTACATTTGGGATTATGGTTTGCAATACAGATATTAAGAGGTTATCATATTTGGTCCTTTATGTACCTTCTGCACACATCTCCAATCCCAACCGATTCCTCCAGCTATCTTTTTCTTAGTGATCTCGTTTTTATTCCAGCTGCCTTCTCCCCTTCACTCATGAGGCAGGGTTCCAGCTATGGAGCAATCTATCTATCCCATGTATCTACTGTCCTTAGGTGTCAGCCTCATGTTATGTTGTTTTATACTCCAAGTGGAAGACAACATAAAGAAATGGGACTACATCAAACTAAGAAGCTTCTGCACTTCAAAAGAAACAGTGACCAAAATATAGAAAGAACCCACAGAACAGGAAAGAATATTTACCCAATACCCATCTGATAATGGATTAAGATCCAGGATATAAAAGACACTAGTAGAATTGCACAAGAAAAAAATCCAACCCCATAAAAAATGGAGAGAAGAAATGAACAGAAGTTTCCTCAAAAAAGAAATACAAATGGCCAAAAGGCAAATGAAAAAATGCTCCACATCGTTAGCCATCAGGGAGATGAAAATCAAAACAACAATGAGATTATCGTCTCACACCACAGAGACTGGCACACATTCAAAAGAAAAAAAGCAAGCAGTGCTGATGTGGATGTGGGGGAAAAGGGACACTCTTTCACTGTTGGTGGGAATGCCCACTACTCCAGCCTTTCTGGAAAACAATAGAAATTGAGCTTACATATAACCCCATAATACCACTTCTGGGAATATATCCCGAGAATCCAAAAAAAGCACAGTAGAAATGACATCTGTATCTATATGTTCATTGCAGCACTGTTCACAATAGCCAAAATCTGGAAACAACCCAAGCACCCTAGAACAGATGACTGGTTAAAGAAACTTTGGTACATCTACACAATGGAATATTATGCAGTTGTCAGGAGAGATGAAGTCATGAACTTTGCTTATAAATGGATAGACATGGAGTGTATCATGCTAAGTGAAATGAGTCAGAAATAGAGGGACAGACATGGATATGTATACATTTAAATACAATACTATTTCCACAGTATTGTATGGACTGGAGTGATAGCAAAGCATGTAAGATGTTTGCCTTGCATGTGGCCAACATGGTTGACCCAGATTCGATTCCTCCGCCCCTCTCGGAGAGCCTGGCAAGCTACTGAGAGCATCTTGCCTGCACAGCAAAGCCTGGCAAGTTCCCTGTGATGTATTTAATATGCCAAGCACAGTAACAACAAGTCTCACAATTTTTTTGAGACGTTACTGGTGCCCGCTCGAGAAAATCAATGAACAACAGAAGGACAATGCTGCAGTGCTACTATTCCCATATTTCTAACTCAATACACAATAAATTTGCATACATCAAACAATAGATGCATGTATAATTTTAATATCTTATTTAATATTTTATTTTAATCTCTTTTTATTCTTTAAAGACAGTGTTTTTTTCTTTGGAAAATTCTGACTTTGGGAGTTCACTGGACTTCAGTTTTCTTGACATAATATTTCTTAACAAAATAAAATTGGTAATAACAAGAAACGTCAATTTATTTTGTGGGAAGAGTGAGAATATTAAAACAAGAAGATGGAGACAGGTTGACAAATACTATTGAATGAAGGAGAGATAAATGTTAAAATATGAGAAAAATAAGAAAATGCATTCAGATTTGCTAGGTCATATCCTTGGGTGTGAATATTTGTCACATTTTGTGACAGCTGTGTTACATAGTATGACTTTTGGAAGTAAACTACTGCATTTGTTTAAAGACGAATATTCTGAGTGATTAAACTTAAGGTAGATACATCAAAGAAAATTGAAGATACAGACAAGAAATCTCAGAAAATAGCAAAGCTAAGTTTTGAGTATAAAATATCCTGCTACACTCATGCTACGTATTCTATAACATGCTTTTAGAAACATGTTTAAATGGGGTGACAGACTTTAGTAACTTGAGAGAAAAACTAATAGCAAAGACAATGATGTATGATGTCTTTAAAATTGCTTTGACATTAGCCTCTGTCTTTGTCTCTTAGATTGCTCTGTTTAATGATGTTAAATAATCTTAAGGATGCTTTGAAGTTGGGTAACCCACAAAGCTGCTCTTCTGAATAGCTTTGAAGTTAGATGCTGAAAAGCTTCAGATTGAAGTATAATTCAGGAATCTTGAACGTGGTATACATCTTCAGTCCTTATGATTTGAAAAGTGGCCAGACCGTGCTTCAACTAAGAAACACAAAGTCAAATGAGCAATTAAAAAGTTTGCCTCTGAAGGTGACCACTTTTTGTATTTTACAGACCAATATTATTGTGCTTTATTTAAAAAACAAATTTTAATTAATATCTAAAATATGTGTTGATATCATCATATTTTAGGGTTAACTATAAAAACTATACTAGTGTTGACTTGTTGAGAATAAAATTAACTTGAAAGAAAAGTATATATTGGGAAGTGATAGAAGGAAGAGTAAGGGTTTAATCATTGTGCCTGTTAAAAATTTCAAGTTTCAGAAAAGCATGAATTGGGTAATGCACATTCTTTTCATGAAAGAAGCAGAACTGTATGTACTTCAGCACTTCTTAGAAGCTGTCCATTTGAAAAAAGTTCAGTTTAGGATTAGAATGAAAATTTAGTCACATAATAGTAAATCACTGTCACTGTCCTCCCATTGTTCATCGATTTGCTCGAGTGGGCCCAGTAACATTGTTTGACTTGTTACTGTGTTTTGCATATCGAATACATCAGGGGTAGCTTGCCAGGCTTTGCTGTGAGGGCGAGATACTCTTGGTAGCTTGCTGGGCTCTCCGAGAGGGGAAGAAGAACTGAACTCGGGTCGGCCATGTTGGCTGAGTGCAAGGCAAAAGCCCTACCGCTATGCTATTGCTCCAACCCTAGTAAATCATATTTAAAGTATTTCTTGTATGACATATTAAAGTCTTACAATATTAAGCTGTTCATTTTATGAAAAAAAACTGCTGCTGGTGGACACCATTTGGAAAAATAAAAAAAAATGAAAATATATTCCAGTCCCAGGAAGAATATCAGAAAGATCCCTGAACCTAAAAACTATTTACTATATCCATAAAGAAATGGGTATATATGAGGATGCATGTATACATGCTTATTTAATGCATGAAGTATAACAAAAGACTTAATAAGTATGTGTGCATGCTTATTAAATGCATGAAGTATATAAAAAAGCCTTAACAATGAGGGTATTGTAATAAAACTTTTAGCTGATTCATGCCAAAATACACTTGACTGGAAACACTAATTACTGAAAGCCATTATTGACAAGTAATGAAAGAGAAATTGAAGATATTCAACATTTCTGATGTGAACATAAACTGGCACAACCAAATTGATATATTACAGTGCAAAATCAAACATTCACATACCTAAAATTCCAAAATCTTGATTTCTTTGGGAAAACTCTGTCATGTATCTGTTAGAAAATATATAACAAAATGCTCATAGCTACCATATTTGTTGAAGTAAAATTTTGAAGAGAGGAGAAAAAAAGACATGTAACTTCTCATCAAGATAATAGTAAAATAATTTATATTAATTACATTGAGATGATATACTTTTGTGAGAATGAATTATGTTATGTCTACAGTTTGAGTGAAACTACTTAATAAGAATATAATAAGAATATTAGAAAAATAATTCTTCAAAAGAGGTGCTGGAGTGATAGTACAGTGGGTAGGGCATTTGTCTTACACGTGGCCAGCCCTGGTTTGATCCCTGGCTTCCCATATTGTACCCTGAGCTCTGCCATTACTAATTCCTGAATTTAGAGCCAGAAATAACCCCTGAGTATCACTGGGTATGGCCCAAATATTGTCCCCCTAAGAAAAAAACCCAGGACAATAAGGAAATAACTAATACAAAAGCTTATATTACTTAGATATATTTAGTCCTATACTTTTTGGATTATTAAATCCTAGATATATGTATAGACATAGCACATATATTTATATATATGAGTATACATCTGTGTATATATGAATATATGTATAAATGCATTCTGGGATATTGTATTCACCACTTAAATATAAGTTTTGTGTTAGTCTTATGAAAGTGTCGCTCCTTTCATAAAATTTTCACTCTTCTAGAAGACCTTGTCAAAGTGTAAATGAAATTCTTTTAGAAGAAAGTAGCATTAATCCTCTCATGGAAAAATAACTATTCTGAAGCAGGATAATTTATTGGAATGCCTAGGCATCAGAACGTTAGGGCAGGGTCTGTATACAAATATATTGAGAAGATTTAAGTCAACTCTTCTCCCAAGAACTTCAATGAAACGTGGCTTCAAAAGTTGAACTTGGGCATACTTCAGCAGTCCAATATTTCCTTACCATAGTGAGTCAGGACATTTTCCTATTTTGGTGCTTAACCTAATTTGAAATCATCTTTTGCAAACTGCCTTTACCACCTGCCTGAGGTGAAAGGAACAAAGCTCATGCCAACTGACAGGAATGCTTTTTGCAAGGCTGAGTTAACAGGGCAACCTTACATTATCTTTTGCTGAATAAGGAGTTTTTCTTCCCCTACAGTCAGAGCTGAAAATGTACTTTTCTTTATTCTTTTAAATGGAACTCAGGTTAAGTGGAGGGTAGCCAAACAGCTGGCTTCACACATGGGGTGGGGGGAGTGACAGTGATGTTTTTATGTACTGAAGAATGAAGGAGTAACAGGGAAGGATAGTATGTTCTCTGTGAACCATCACCAGAAAACAGCACTAATTCCTCAGTAAAATCTCTTCCGTGAAGAAAATAATTTCTAAGAGATAGCAGTTATAGTATTACCATTCCTTATGGAACAACCCTCATAGTACTTATGGACTATTTCATCAATCTTTTGATTCTTTTTTTGCAGGGGGTTCACACCCAGTGATATACAGGGGTTTCTCCTGGCTCGTGCACTCAGGAATTACTCCTGATAGTCAGGGGACCATGTGCAGTGCTGCGAATTGAAACCAGGTTGGCCACATGCAAAGTAAATTCCCTTCCCACTGTGTTATAACTCCAGCCCCTGATTCTATAACTAAAACATATCCCTCACTTTACAGCTAAGTTCATCTAAAATCTACATCTTGTTTCTCTAGGCTCAAATACTTCTAGTCTCTCTACTATCTATCAGACTAACTTAGAATATATTGAACATTGAAAGACTTCAACATGTAGGATGCAGACTCTCTTCCATGTCACTTCTTTTTTACGATTTTTATACATCTTATTTCCATAAAGTAGTTCACAATAGTTCATTACAGATAATATTCAAGTACCCACTCAACCAGCGAACATCTTCCCACCACAATAGGAGGGAAGTGTGTGAAGGTTGTTATATTTCATTCTGGGGCCATTTAAGCCCGTATACACAAGAATACAAGCACGCATGTTAAAACCAAACACACGTGTGCTACTTTTACATCAGTGGGCTAGAGTGTAAGAGGTCATTCGCGGCTGTGTGCTCAAGGAAATATTGCATCGCTCGCTACCGGGAGCTTTATTTTACAGTCTCTGGATCTTGGCCATTGATGAGATTACATGGCACCGGGGCAGTTTGTGGGTGTGACTGCCAAGCTACTTACTGGAAAACTGGGGATCTGGGTGGAGGAGGCCCAGTTCCCATTCGAGCAGGCTTCGAGATCTCAGCCACAGTCCCGCATACCTGGGTTCCTCTGACTGTTTATTCATGGGTGAGGCTCATCCAAGCATGTGGAGAGTGGCCTAAAGCATGACTGTGGCTGGGTTCTGTAGGGCTTTGTCTGCGAGGGCGTTGCTTGGGGCGGGGAGGGAAACTTAACCCACCCCCCTTCATGGTGCCCCAGTGAAGACAGCCTGGAGTGGAGTAGGGATATTCTGCCCCACGTCACTTCTATTGACAGGCGATGCTATGTCAAATCTACTGTTCTGTTATGTAGCTCTGTAGTTCTGCCAGTTGAATATATGCATTTTTAGAGAATGCTATCTGCAACTTAGCATGTTTTCCTCCTCTTTAAAAATCATGTTATGACTTCAGCATATCTTTGTCTTTTTCTACATATTTTATATCATTTATGGCCAGAAGATCCCTCAATATACACTGTATTTTTTGTATTGAGTATGTTGCATTTGTTCATTGAATCAAATACCATGACTGGATTATGTTTCAAGTAAAATTTCTAGGTTTTAGAAACCACTAAACTACTAAAAATGGTGCAATGACTATTTTCATGCTGACAAGTAAAAATTATTTTGCAATTTAAACATCAAGAAAAATTAACAAAAATATTAGCTATAAGATGTGCTAGAAAACTCAAAATAACTTCAAGAAAGATCAATACTTTTTGCAAGGCAAAAGAACATTAGAGGTATTCAGCTCAGGACAACTAGCACAAATGATGTTATAGTGTGTTGAATAGTATTCTCCAAAAATGTTGTTTCTGCTCTGAGCCTCAGTATGTGAGTATTTGTACATAGGGTCTTTGCATTTATCATGAGTTGTTAGTCCAATGGCTACCATTCTTACAAAAATATATGAGGACATACTGAGACACAGGAAAGAAAATCACATGTAAATGGAGGCAGAACTTAGAATGATGTAACAATAAGAGAGAGAATCCAATCATTAAAGGGGACCACTAGAAGTTAAGATGTGGCAAATAAGGATTCTTTTATGGAGCCTTCCCTGAGAAAGAGTAGAAGCCCAATGACACATTGATTTCAGATTTCTAGCCTCCATAACAATAGGAGAATACATTTTTGTGTTTAAAACCACCTAATTTGTTATGTTAGTTCTGAGAAACTAATGCAGATGCAGAGTGTTACATTAAGTGTCCTGAATGCAAGTGAAGTATATCATTAAGAACAGAGATTTTAACACTAGCTAAAAAACAGTTCTGTCAGGGAAAATCTTTTTCTATAGAAAACTTTAAAAATAGAATACCTTCTCATTTTTTCTGGGATGGTTTTGGTGTGATCCTACTTGAAAGGAGGTGAATGAACCATATGACCTTTGAAGATCTTTCTCAATCCTTTGATGCTAGGAGTTTATGAACTCTGCTTACTTGATAATCTAGGCCAGCTTTACTTATACATTTATATTTCCAGAACAGTTCACCATCTCGAAACTTCTACTAGAGAGAAACAGATTCCTTCATGTTTCCCAACCCCTCTTTTTTTACCACATAAACACTAAAGTCTAGACAGATCTTTGTTCATAGTGTTATATTTGTACTTATTAATATCCTTTGAAGGAGAGCTCTATTGTGGTTTGCCAGTGCTGCTTTTATTCACAATTTGAGGTATCATTTTTGATAAGCTATATTTGTTTCTTTTCTTTTCAGTCAGTACAATTTAAAGCATTCCATGTGACTAAAAACCATTAGTCATATTTAGTTTAGACTGGCTACTATGCATGACAATCTATCCATATAGCATTAGATGGGGAATTTGGGTGGAGGAAACCGAGAGCAGCCTTGGAGATCTCAGCCCCGGGTCCAGCACACCTGGGTTCCTCTGCTGGTTCCTTCATGTGTGAGGCTCATGAAATGTGTGAGAGTGGTCTTAAGCACTCCTCCACCCAGATTCCCCATCTTCCAGTAGCTAGGCTTTACACCCACCGACTGCCCCCCAGTGCCGTGTTATCCCATCAATGGCCAAAACCCAGGGATTATAAAACCCCGCTCCCAGAAAAGAACAGTGCAGAGTCTCTTGCCCCCGTGCCTGGCGGTTCTCACGGGGGCCCCTTGGAGGGAGGGGGTTGAGTTTTCCTCCCCGCCCCGAGCAAAGCCCTGGCAACTGATGACCTCCAGAACCAGCCACAGCCATGCTTAAGACCACTCTCCACACGTTTCGATGAGCCTCACACATGAAGGAACCGTCAGAGGCACCCAGGTATGTGGGACCCAGGGCTAGATCTCCAAGCCTGCTCAAATCGAGACTGGGCCTCCTCCACCCAGATCCCCAATCTTCCAGTAGCTAGATGTTAGCCACCAACTGCCCCCAGCGCCATGTTATCCCATCAATAGCGAAGACCCAGAGACTATAAAACCCCATTCCCGAAAACATGCAGCTGCGTTTGTGGCTGTGTGACCTCTTATTGTCTAGTTCTCTCTCTTGGAGAATTCTACAGGCTATCGAGAGTATCCTGCTCGCATGGCAGAGTCTGACAAGCTCCTCGTGGCATATTCGATATGCCAAAACCCAGTAACAATGATGGGTCTCATTCCCCTGATCCTGAAAGAGCCTCCAATGTGGCATTTGCTAAAATCTTAGGGCTAGGATGAATGGAGACATTACTGGTGCCTGCTCGAGGAAATCTATGAACAACAGGATGACAGTGACACAGTGATAGCATTAGATATGGTTAGGACTTATGTATAATATAAATTTATTTCTTACATTTTGGAAACTGAAAGTCTGAAATCAGGACTCCCACATGGTTGAGTTTAATTGAGAATTTCCTAGTTTGTAGAAATCTTCTTGTTTCCCATCATAGCAGAGACTATAGAATGGTAGTGATATCCAATGTCTTCTCATTTGGTCACCTTTTCCATTTACGAAAGTTCCACCTTTTTGACTAATTACCTCCCAACGGTTCCATTTCCTAATTTAGTCATATTAGGAATACAGATTTCAAGTAGCTTAACACAGACTTGAAATTGTGTCTTCTCACTGTTCTAAAATGTCTAGCTTTTCTTAAAGGCAAGCTCTGCTTCATGTTCTGTTTTAATAAGAAAACAAATCAAGTTACAACACGTGGGACACGTTTGAATCTAAAAGAAAATTTGTGGATTCACACGTAGTTGTTTTTCAAACTGACACTGGTACACTGGATAAGGAAAGATCAAATACAGTGTCATATCAGATTGTTTCTGGTTTTGATAAGCAAAAGAATTTGGTAGGCTTATTGAGGGTGATTTAAAGAGAAGTACATATTTATATATGACCAGCAAATCTTAGATATTGATGTAGAGGTTGTAACTGGGTTCAGCTGTGTATATTGTTCAGGTAGTCTCAGGTGCACATTACTTACTATCTCAAGTCTATCTTTGGGGAAGTTTCTCTTGTGAGGAAGAAAGTGAGAGCCACCAATGTCCTCTTGCAGAATAACAAGTGATGTCCTCTGTGAGGCTATTTTTCTTTGATAATACAATGCTTATCATCTCATTTCATAGTTCAAAGCAAGTACATTATATCAAAATTCAAAGAACAATCCTCTTGCGCAGGAAAGAAAAAGAATAAATATTTTGAATCAGCCCATGATGACCAGCATTCTAATTCATACTACCTGTAACTTCTTATTGGATTTTCTGCGTAGTGATAAGTACTTAGATATCTGGTACCCCAGGTCTAAAATAATTTACATTCCAACTAAGAAAATAACTATTTCATTCTGAGGAAGGAATGGCAGATCTGAAGAAATCTTTGAGTTATTTTCAAAAGTGGAATGTGAGACTCAAGATGGCAGCTAATTTGGTGCATATTCTGGGTAGATTGTGCAGAAAAATTAAAGATGTCAGTTCAGAGTCATGGACATATTTGAAGAGTGATGAGTTGGGAGTAAGAATATGATAAATTTATTGTGAGTCAAATATCATTTGGAACACTTGAGAAGTTAAAACAATTATTTATATACTCAAATTCCTCTGCTGACATTTGCTGTGATCCTAATTCTCATGGATTTTCTCTACTAATCCCCAGCTTGCCTGTACCTTTCTCTTTCTTCATTCTCTGGGGTGGCACTAAGATGAAACAGTAAGGCACCTGTGATACAGATGTTGAGAAGACATTCCTTTTCAGAGCATGACCTTGCATTTGTATAGTCAGAGAATAGATTTCTCTTTTAGAATGAAGCCTCAGGCCAGTTTACAACTATTTTTAATTGAACAATTTGAAGACTATAGTTTCATTGTATAAATTTTCTTTTCCTATGGACATCTATCTGGAACTCTTTGCTAATATACTAATGCTTTTTTTTTGAGTGTATATTATCCTGCAGTTGACCCTTTCCCTGCTCTATTTACACTTTTCTGAGTTTGTGCATCCTACCCTTTCTTCCCATAGTATTTTTTTCCTTGGATATTTGTGGTACCAATAATACAATTGCTTCCATCAAGTACTTTGATCTCTCAGATGGGTTCTCATCTTTAAGCACTTGTTATCTTTACCTTTTATGCCATTCTCTCCATAATCTCTTTATTTGATTCTCTTCAAACTGGGATTATATATATATATACATATATATATATATATATATATATATATATATTGCTTTTTGTGTCACACTTGGCAATGCACAGGGGTTACTCCTGGCTCTGCACTCAAGAATTACTCCTGGCGGTGCTCAGGGAACCATATGGGTTGCTGAGTATCGAAACTGGGTTGACTGTGTGCAAGTTGAATGCCCTACCCGCTGTGCTATTGCTCAAGCCCTGAAATATATTTTCTGACAAGAGTCTGAATAAGACAATGTACTTAATTCTATGCTTTCTAAAATGTACAAAAATAATCAATTTGCATATTTCCATGTGTGAAAAGTAAGGAGAAATAGAATGCCTACCATATGCAACTGTATGGCTTACATAAAACTTTGTCACAGATCAGTTTCCAGATAGGTAAAATATGTGAAAATAATTAGAAAATTTTTCTGAATTCAATATAATGAAGAAACCCTCTTGTACACCTCACTATCAGAAATAGTATATACACCCAATATTTAAATCCATAAGAAAATTAAAACACTCATGGTTTCCTCAATACCATCCTGATTTACTCTTGAAAGAGAAACAGACTGTTTCTTGGTGATGAGAATACACCAACAAAGTTCTTAAGGGAAACAAAATCCCCTTGGGCTATAATCATTGGTGAGACAGTATCTGACAAACACAGCGGAATTTTAGCAATCACTTTAGGGCTGTTCTTAGTTCTGGTCAATTCCTTTGCTCACTGAGATCTGAAAGGAGCCCAAGTGAAAAAAATAGTCTGGAGGAAAAAAAATAAGCAAGATAATGTAAAACAAACTCATTATATCTGGAATATTAAGGCTATTCCCTAAAGTTTTTTTTTTTACCCTAGAGCAATTGAAAGTTCTGAAGATCCATTTAATGTAAAGTCAAAGTGATATTTTACATAATGTATATTTTTAGATTTACAGGACTGCCACAATGAAAATGAAACTAGAGTGAACTTCAAACAGTAAAATAAACTGTTGATGCCTCATAAAATATAAAGGCCGTAGCTATCTGATGCAAGCAGATAAGTTTTATGGTATGAAACAACTGACTTGAATCAGCACCTAAATTCTATCTGCCCTATAGAGTTATCATGAAATAGTAACATATACTCTCTTAGACTTCTCACTCAAAATGAACAGCAGTGCAACTGCCTGGCTAATTAAAATGATTTATAATTCAATTTTGTCCTCTGTAAGAGGTAAGAGGTTTGGGAAATAGATGGTATTCTCTTTAACCTTGATCTATTATTATTATTATTATTATTACCATTATTATTATTATTATTTCTTAATTTAAGAGAACTTTACTCCCTAGATTTTCTTTTGAAATCAGAATTAAATTTTCAAATCTGCTTCTTGTTCACACAAGCTATAAGCAAAACTTCAAAACTACTCCTTCCCAATCCCCAACCCATCCCCCTGTACCCCCACACACACTCACAAATTTCCAAGTTTTTGACATTAAATTCTCAGAATTAAGAATATATTGATCCTTACATCTTTACGAAAGCAAATAATTTTGATCCCCTATGCCTCTTGACACCAGTCAAATTATCTAATGCACTGGATCAGTTTAATAGACTCAGCTAGGTTTTATGGGGCATGAAAACATAAGGATAGTCTTTTAAGTTTTATAAGATGTTAAAAATTACATATTATCAATAATAATACTAACTTGAACTAAACAGAATGATCACTACTAAGGAAAGTGTAATTAAATGCTATCTTTTTTCAGAGAAAATTATTTTAATCACACTCTTGCTTCCAAGCAGAGATATGATTTGCAGAAAGTATTTTCTCTCATTAATATGATGAATAACAGTATTGTGATTTTTTTCTGTCTTGAATAATCTATAATTATCTTACACCAGTATGTTGTAGATGAGTGGTACCTGAAAATTCTTGTTTGGCAATAAGATCAGGCTTTCATTCAAAAGGTAGAAATAAAGGTATAAACTAAATAGAAAATATATAACAGCAGAATTACTGATTCTTTCTTTCTTTGCAGAGCTGGTAGAGTATATGAGAGTTCATGAGAATTTTTTTCTCATTTACCATTTTGAAAATTTGGAATAAAAATATTTCAGTCATATGAAACATTTAACTAAAATTGTTCCCAATACAAATAAAAATTGGAGAGCCCATAGATTTTTGTACCCCAGTATCTGTGGACCCAGTTCTATTGTAACTTGGTAAGTTCTCAGGGTGCTCACCTCAGACTACAGCAGTTTATGGCATCATGATTTAGACACTCATGACGCTACTAGGGCTAGACTTAAACTCTGAATGGAAGTGAGAAGGAAATACAGAATGGGAATAGCAGATAATGAATGTTCAGATTTCACAACAATGAACAGAGCTTCTTCCGTTAAAATACACCTTCACTAGAAACTGTACTAGTCTCTGACTAGAAAACAGCTTCAGTCCCGATTCATTTTTTCTTTTTGCTATAACTTTTTGGAGAAAAACAGAAAAAAAACCCCAAGATTAGGCCAGAACACGTGTATATATAGGTATATAGGTATATATACATATATACATATATGTATATATACCTATATAAAATTACCTCCAAAAGTCTGCATATCCTCCTCTGTGTAACTATACCAGAACTTGCAGAGAATTACTTGGTTTTCCCACATATTTGACAGGAAACCTGTAAAAACAGCAGTGTTGTTATTTCCTTGTCTCTTAAATCATTTCTTCCCTTACGAAGTAAAAAAAACAAACTAAAACCCCCCATGTTATTTACTTCAAAGTTATAACCATATATATTGTCTACACTATACATTCAAAGTTATATCATTTAAGCATATAATGAACATGAGTCCAGGGAGAGAGAATAGGAATTAAGGCTCTTGCCTTACACAGAGCACACCCCAATTCAACCCTAGCACTGCACCTGACTCCCTGAGCACAGAGCCAGGAGTAACTCCTGAACAGTACCAGGTATGATCCCCAAATCAAAAAACTAAATTAATAAACACTAAATGAACATGAAAATATAAATGTGATGTTATACCAATCAAATTCTAAGGTTTATTTTATAAATTTAGCTCATATCTGTTACTATTAGGCACTTCTCCTGCATGATTTAACTATTTGTTTATTTATTTATTTTGAGTTTAGAGCTGCATCATGATGCTCAGGAATTACTCCTGGTCATGTTGAGGGACAATATGGGATACTGCGGCTCGAACTCTGGTTAAGCCTAAGCAAGACAAATGCCCTGTCCAGTATACTATGGTTCTGGCCCCCAACTTTTTCTTCTTAAATATATATATATATATATATATATATATATATATATATATATGTGTGTGTGTGTGTGCGTGTGTGTGTGTCTGTGTGTGTGTGTGTGTACTGTGGTAAAATGTTCTAACATAAAAATTGCTATATTAGTAATTTTATTCATACAATTCAATGGTATTAATTGTATTATCTATGAAACACCACCATGAACACTAATTCCTTTGCTCCTTGAAAATCCAAAGAGTAAATCTGTATCCTTAAAGCAATAATCTTACTATCCTCCTATCCTGAATAAATTCATAACAAGAGAAAATGTATTAGAAAATAGTCATATATTGAAAGTCCATGATGTAAAGAAAATCTCCACAAATCTCCCTTATTTAAATTGTTGTTGCTTCAAGAGAGCTAGAGAACACTCATTCCGGGTTTTAGACTTTGATCACTGTGAAACCAACCTCAGAGAACTTTCCCTCCCCCTCATTCTAATGTTAATGGCTTAATCACCTTACTAAGCAAGAGAAAAACATTTGTTTCTCAGAGTACACTGAAGAGTAAGATGGTCCCTATCTCTGGAATTCACATCTGTCACAGTAGCCAGAGGGAGCTTCTGGTGGATGAAGTCTGATAAAGGACAGAAAAGTCAAATTAAAAAACTGGAGGAAGACTATGTTACCACCACTAAGTCATATTCCTGGTCCTTCTACATCCACTTCCTAAAATAATCTGCAAATTTTCTGTTTTTATATGAATGAGAAAGCCCACAGAATCTGCCCAATTGTATTTCTGATACCTGGTGGAGTCAAATTACTACTAAGGCAATTCAGAACTATGCTCTCTTTGGCACTTTAGTAAGTCAGCTTTTTTTTTATCTCATTGTTTATGATTTAGAGAACCACCGACTCCAACATGCACCCATTCAATACCTGAAGAACCATAAAACAATATCCTGTGTTGCTATTCTACTGAGCACTTGTCCAAACACAGCATAGCACTCAAAAGGATAGATGATAGAAATGAGAGACAGATAGAAACAGAGAAAGACAGAGAGACCCAGAGAGAGACAAGCACCTACAATTATTTATTCATTACTTCCTTATTCATTGCCCTGGGGCTACACTGTTCTGACTCTGAGCTCAGAGATCATTTCTGAAGGTGCACAGGGTAGGGGACCAAATAAGAACTAGATGGGGTCAAACACAGCTAAGCTGCAGGCAATGAAAATGCTCTACTCACTATGCTCTCACTCCAGCCCCATTCAATATATATATTTTTAATTGTACAATAAGGGAGATCTCGTAAGATTCATCAGTATTTGGGAGCATAAATCATAACACATGGGCCAAATTTCCATGAGGAATCTGGGGACAAATACTGACATTCATAAAATAATATATTAATAAAAAGTAGGATGTTAGCCAAAACTATAAGTGTTTACCTATGGGACGTAACAATTGAGTGAACTTCTCACTTTGCAAGATTTCCATTATTCTCAATTACTGATGTAAGTTATGGAAGAGCACTTTCTCTTCAGACTGAATGATTTTTCCCTCATCAGTCATTAATATTAACATATAAAATAAATCTACTTGTTTCTGTCACATGTCTTTTAAATAGTAGAAAAAAATCACTGTGACTTCAGGGGCCCTCTAGGAATCTTGGTCAATTTTGGGTGTACAACAATTTTGCAAATTATATTTAATTTTAGAATTAGTATTCAATATTTAAATAGCAAAGAGAAAATTTTCAGAATATTTGAAATCATATGATAAAATTAATACTTGCCTACTCATTTAAAAGTGTAGTAAAACATTGAAATTAATAGTAATATGAATGCAGAGAACTTTGCTTTTTCCTGTTTGTTGCTGACAACTGTTAAATCAAGTATCACTAGATCACTTGATATCCTGTTACCCATCGATTTGCTCAAAAGTTGTCCCTGCTGCGTGCTCGTGTAGCCATTGGCGTCTGCTCATTCCAGGAAGACGAAGAGCATCAAACCATTTGTTCAGGTCTTGATGAAGAAGTCTGACCATCTTGGAGGTGGGCAGCCACGCGTCCTTTTAACCTCCCGTGGAATAAAGTCGGTAACTGCTCTAGTTCCGCGGTCATCTTCAAGTCACATTATGTGTCCAGCCCATCTTATTTTCGATGCCTTGGCAAAAGAGAAAGCGTCCCTGATTCTCGATTGTCACTGGAGGTTGGAACTCTGGATTCCTTCTCTCACTTGAGTGAAGAGTGACACCCCAAGCATAGCTCTTTCGAGTCCTCTTTGGGTGACATGAAGAGTGTTCTCATCCAGTTTTTGTAGGTCCCTGGTCTCTGAGGCTTTTATGTTAGTTCAGGGAAAATGGTGGAGTCGAATAGATGTGTCCAGAGCCATAGGTGTTTGTCTCTATTTCTTCGGCACTCTTGAAGGCGTTCCAAGCCAGTCTCTTCCTCCTGCACAACTTAGGTGCCAGGTCATTCGTCATGTTGACTTCTCAACCTAGGTGTACATAACTCCTGCATTCAGAGATGTTCGTTCCATTGAAAGTAAATGGAACGTCAGAAACGAGTCCATTTTTCATAAACATTGTCTTCGTGAGATTCAGCTACAGTCTGACCTTTCCACACTCACGGTTGAAGGTGGCTAACATTTGTGTTGCTTGGCTAGTGTTTGGTGTTATTAGAACGATGTCATCAGTGAAGTGGAGGTGGTGTAGTCACCAATCGTCTATCTTCACTTCCATACCTTCACTCCCATTCCAGTCATCGCATGACGGTCTCGATGGTGGCACTGAAGAGTTTTGGAGAAATTGTATTGCCCTGCCAAACCCCTCTCTTAACATCGATGATCCTTGTAGAATGTAGAATGTAGAATGTAGATCCTTGTAGAATGTAGAATGTAGAATGTAGATCCTTGTAGAACGTCCTTGTAGAATGGTGAGATCCTGGTAGTGAATCCGTAATACAGCTCATGGAGGATCCTGATGTACTGAGTTTGAACACCCTGTTTGGCTAGGGCTTTGATGACCACTTCATCTCAACAGAATCAAAGGCCTTCTTTAAATCTTTGGCACTATTGTGGAAGCATGGGAAGATGCCATCATTTATGACATTGACGAGGAATACGATCAACTGGTTCAGCACCTTCATGATTATGTGAGGAACGCTGAGAGAGAAAGTCACAAAAAGACATCTGTCTTCGAAAACTCTCGAGCTCATTCACCAACATGGCTTGGCATGAGCCTCAGGCAACCGCAAACTAATGTCCGAGCTCGCAAACCAGTGCAGAGAAGTGATAAAGGAAGACCTCAAAGACAGAAGAGCAGCAATTCTGGTCGATGTGGCAGAAACTGGGAAAAGTATTCGCAACGCCCACCTGTCCTTTGCCAGCTACAAGAAAAAGATGACTGGCCTCCAAAATCCTGATGGATTTATCACATATTCCAGAAGGGCAATGGAGAAGCTTATTCATGACTTCTACTCAGATCTCTTCGATAGTGTCGTCCACCTGCCCACAAACCAAATTCCACAGGATGGCTATGTTGTTACCAGCCTTCTCCCTTTCAAAATTCAACATGCCATTTTGTCGGTAAAGAAGTGAACATCACCCATCCCAGACAAGGTCAGACCCAAATACGTGAAGAATCTGCCGTCAGTACTCATCAGTACACTGTCTCGGTTCTTCACACCCTAACTGCCTGAATGCAAGCTTCCATCCCAATGGAAAACCAGCAGGACTGTGCTACTGTACAAGAAGGGAGAAATCCACGACATTGGCAACTATTGCCCGATCTGCCTGTTGTCCGTCTTCTACAAGTTATTCACTTGAGTCATCCTGAATAGGATTGGCAGAACACTAGATGAAGGACAGCCATGCAAGCAAGCTGGGTTCTGAAAAGGATTCAGCATGATCGACCATATCCACATGGTGACCAACTCATTGAGGTTTCTCAGGAGTTCAAGATGCTGCTCTCTCTAATGTTCATCAATTTAAATAAGCCTTTGATTCTGTTTAGACTGAAATCAAATGTATAATAATGTAAAAATAAGTCACAGAAAATTATTCTAGTAAAAATAAAAATCAGTGAATAATACACAGAATTAAATATCATAAGTCAGGGCAATAAACCATAAATCAAGAAAACGTGTTCATCAAAATAAATGAACTTAAAATTTATGTTTCAGTATTTTTTAATGTATTATTTGTGCATGATAAATTAAGTAAACTGATTCAAATCAAATGAAGTTACTTTTAATGAAACATCTACAACTTTCTATGGACAGTCAAATTTTGCTAGTTATAACACTTTATTCTGGAATAGCACCACCAAGAGTAAACCCTGAGCATTGACCAAAACAAAAAAAGAAAAAAAAATATCAAAAGCACATGAAATTGTAATTTATTTAGTAATCAATATATCAGCATTTTGTCTTACTTAGAAATGAAGTACAAAAACAAAAGAATTGAAGTAAGTACCAATTAATGTATTCTAATTAATTATGTTTAATATCAGTCCTAGGATTTAAGGGACTTAAAGATCTTAGAATTTTTTTTGCAAGTGGACAACTACAAAGCACAAATATTATTGAGATAAAATTAATATGAACAGGGATTAAATATTGAGATTTATATTTGTAGTATTAATTTTTATATATTAGTTAAAAATACAGACAGGGAATAAAATGTAAGATTATAGTATTCTTAACACTGAATATATCAGGCACACATAGTTGTTTTCACTAAGCCAAAAATATTTCAGTAGGTTTATTTGCCAGATTTATCTAAATCATGTTTATTTGAACTCCTAAAATATCTCAAAGTTGTTTTTGCAAAAATAAATTTTTCCCATTGATACAATCAAAGTTCAATTTCCTTATATTATGGAAATTTTTTATAATATTCAGCTAATATAAGTGCTTATTTATCTCTATAAGCCAAGCTAAATAAATTCCTTTCAGAGACTTCATAATTCAATTTATCAATATCACCTGGAAGTTGAAAAATATGCATTTTACAATCAGAGGAAAAGTCCTAGATTGTAGGCACTAGGGCAGACAAAATTATAGGCAAAATAAAAAAACTTTAGTTTGAAAATCAGTCAAGAATCAAGTGTAAATAAATAATCACAAAATCTTACCAATCTACCACAGAAGTGCTCTCCTTCCCAATATTACATTACATAACTGATTGGACGTAAAAGCAAACAAAAGATTTATAAACTAAATTCTGCATCATCTCTCAGAGTCTAACAGACTGGAAATCATCACATGGTCAGTCCCTGAAATGCAAGTCCTATCAAAATGATTACAAAACCAGTCTCATCCAATAGAGAATCGATTTCTCCCAACAATACTTTTACCAAGATCAATGTAATGTAAAATGTAAAACTCCTCAACATTTCTGTCAGCACTAACATCATGTAT
The DNA here is from genome assembly GCF_029834395.1 of Sorex fumeus. NCBI lineage: Eukaryota > Metazoa > Chordata > Mammalia > Eulipotyphla > Soricidae > Sorex > Sorex fumeus. The sequence continues at coordinate 42,466,940 of NW_026606185.1, read as the reverse complement.
TTTCTATTTACTGTACTAGAAGGCAAAACAAATGTACAGAAAAATAAAATAATGTTAACTAGGCAGTCCTTTAAGTTGTATTTGTTTTTTGAAGTCACCACTGAAAGCTAGGAGAGGTGTGTATGAGTGACCATAACCAACGAAACCTAGGAGAGGTGTGTATGAGTGACCATAACCACTCCGGTGCCTGGCTTTTGTAAGGAGTTATCCAGTTCTGCCACTAAAGCCATTAGACATCTTGGTGGGGAATCTCTAAAATTTAAAAGATAACTTCAAGAACAGTAAATTCTTGACTTTGCACAGATATTTGAAATATACATTGTTAAATATTTCATATGTTTCATATAAATCAAGGTGATTAGTTATAAGATATTCAAAAACATGCAAACTGCACAAAACACGCTTAAAAAGAATAAGATGCAGAAGTGTGTGTAATTTTATATCTCTATGCTTTGTTATAAAAACAAAACAGATGAACTCAATAAAATAAAAGTGAATTTTTTTCTCAAAGTGTAGTGATTACCAGAGAGGAAGGGGTTGGCTAAGTAGGAGAAAAGGCACCTTGTATGATTATGGGTAAAAATAACTTATTTCCCCACCTTTCCTTTTTTCTTTCTTTCTTTCTTTCTTTCTTTCTTGCTTTCTATTGAATCACTGTCAGATACAGTGACAAATCTTTCATTCATACAATGATTGAACACCCATCCATCCACAGATATGCATTTTCCACCACCAATGTCCCCAATATTTCTCCCACCACCCCCACCCCATCTTACCCCCTTCTTCCATGGCAGGCAGTTTCCTTCTTTCTCTCTACTTTTGAACATCATAGTTTGCAATATAGATAGTGTGATGCCATCATGTTAGTCTACTTTCATCAGAATTTCCAGTCGCAAGTAATCCCTCCAACCATGATTGACTTAGTGATCCCTTCTCCATCCCAACTGCCTTCTCCCCCAGCACATGAGGCAGGCAGTGCAGTCATTCTATGTTTGTCCCTCTCTTAATTGAGTCACAGTGATTACACTTTTACAAAGTTGCTATGATAGATTTCAGTCATGAAATGTTCCAACACTCATACCCTCACCAGTGTACTTTTCCCACCACCAATGGTCTCTGTTTCACTTTCAAACCTCCACCTCCATCCCACCGCCTGCCAATGTGGCAGGCACTTCTCTCTCTCTCTTTCTCTCTCTCTCTCTCTCTCTCTCTGCCCCTCCATCTGCTGTCTGTCTGTCTGTCTCTCCCTCTCTCTCCCTCCCTCTCTCTCTTCTCCCCCCCCCCGCCTCACTTTTCTTCTGAGCGTCATGGTTTGCAATACAGATAAAGAAAGGTTACTAAGTATATTTATCTGTGCCCCTTCACCCCACTCCACACACTCTTGTGGAATGCTTCAAACCATTGATCTGTCCTCCTAGTCCCTGTTTACCCTCACCTACACAACACACACACACACACACACACACACACACACATATATATCCAACAAATGAGTTCATTCATTCTATACCTGTTCCGATCCTTCTGACTCAACATGAGACTCTCCATGTCAATTCATTTATAAGCAAATTTCATAACTTCATTATATCTAACAGCTGCATTATATAAAGGTACCATAGTTTGTTTTTTTCCATTGTGTAAATGTACCATAATTTCTTTATTCTGTCAACTGTTCTTGGTCACTAGGGTTGTTTCCAGATTCTGGCTATTGAATACTGCCACAATGAACATCAAAGTGCAGATGATATTTCCACTGTTTGTTTTTTGGGCCCCCAGGGTATATTCTCAGAATTGGTATTGCTGATTCAAATGGAATGACTTTTAGTGATGAATTTCATTCATTTTTTCATTTCATCATCCTGTTATTCGTCGATTGCCTCGAGCAGGCCCCAGTAATGTCTCTTTCATCCTAGCCCTGAGATTATATTCAAGGATCTTTAGGAGAATGAGACCCATCATTGTTACTGGTATTTAGCATATTTGGTATGCCACGGGGAGTTTGCCAGACTCTGCCCTGTGGGCAGGCTACATTTGATAGCCTGTAAGTTTGTGCAAAGTAGTAATGAGATAATAAGATGTCATAAAAAAGATGTCCTGATAAGATGACGAGCAGCCGCAAATGCGGCCGCGTGGTTCAGGGAGCTGGATTTTATAGTCTCTGAGTCTTGGCCGTTGATGGGATTACACGGTGCCAGGGGGCTAGGTGGTGGGTGTGACCCCCGCCTACTGGAATTTGGAGGCTCTGGGTGGAGGATGCTCGACTCCAATCCGAGTAGGCTGGGAGATCTCGGCCCCGGAACCCACGTGGATTTGTCCCTCTGCCAGTACCTTCATGTGTGCGGAGAGTGGTCTCAGCATGGTGGTGGCTGGTCCTGGAGGTCTTCGGCTGGGGGAGCCCTGGTTGGGGCGGGGAGGAAAGCTCAACCCGCTCCCCTCGAAGGGGCCCCAGCGAGGAACAGCAAGGCACGGGGGCAGGAGACTGATGAATTTCATGTAGCATATATACATGTTGATCATCAGTGATGCATATATGAAACTTGCATGATAGTATAACATAATGCTGGTTTGATAAACATATAAATAAAATAAAAAAACATTAAAAATTAAAAAATAAAAAGCTCACAGAGTTGTTTTTATAATTTTCCCGAAGTGGCAAGTGACGTAAATGGACACTACTGAAAACAGTCTATCAACTGCCTGCAAGCTTTGAAGAAGGTGCAACATGGCTGAAAATATAATAAGCAGTCTAGTATAGTTGGACTGGAGCGATAGCACAGCGGATAGGGCGTTTGCCTTGCACGCAGCCAACATGGTCGACCAGAGTTCAATTCCTCCGCCCCTCTCTGAGAGCCCGGCAAACTACCAAGAGTATCTTACCTGCACGGCAAAGCCTGGCAAGCTACCCGTTTGGTATTCGATATGCCAAACACAGTACCAACAAGTCTCAAAATGGAGACAGTACTGGGCCCACTCGAGCAAATCCATGAACAATGGGAGGACAGTGCTACAGTGCTACAGTGCTAATATAGTAGAGATCTGAAGAAGGTGCTATAGACAATACATAGGTGTGAGTTCAAATATCACCTTGCACTTTTTATTTTAGGCCACAACCCATGACTTCAGAGTTTTATCCTTGCTCTGCACTCAGGGATGATTCCTGGCCAGACTCAGAATCCATGTGGATGCCGGGGTTCAAACCTTGTTCAGCAGCATGCAAGGCAAGTTCCCTACCTACTATAATATTGCTCCATTCCCTATCTTGCATGATTTGTTATATATGAGCTATTAAGAATGTATTATTTTATGAAGATCTCTTAGCTGCTGAGTGAAGTCAAAGGAACAGTCACCATTAACCCCATTTTATAGATAATAGAACAGACTAGATAAAGTAAGAAATTGTTAGTCTTAGGAGAACAATTTATATTCAGGTCTTCAAACCAATGATTATGCCTTTTTGTCCCTCAGTGATAATTGTGAGTTTATTTAAAGGATTTGCTCGAGCGGGCCCAGTAACGTCTCCATTGGAGACTTTGTTGTTACTGTGTCTGGCATATCAAATACTCTCTGTAGCTTGCCGGGCTCTCCGAGAGGGGCAGAGGAATCGAACTCAGGTCGGCCATGTTGGCCGCTTGTAAGGTGAACGCCCTACCCGCTGTGCTATGAAGGATATAAGAGAAGAGAAAAGACCAGATTGATGAACTTTGACAGTTTAAATAATTCAAATCATAGAAAATTGCAAGAGAACATATAATATAAACAAGTGTCAGATGACGTAACAGGCTTCGAGAAGGATGATCATTTAAAATACAAATGCATCTTTTCTCACATTTTTGTAATTCCCGTTTATTTAATGCATCTCCTTTCATAACAGAACAGGCAAAAATAAAGAATTAACTCTTATTTATTTATAGATTCACTGATTTCTATGATCAAATAAAAAAGCATCTCACCAGAACTACCCAGAAATAGGCGACAGTATTGGCTATAGAACAGCAACATCCCGTGTCTACTGAAATCTCTTGAGTGTGCCCATAAGTCTGTTCTTCCTTCATTTTCTAGTTCACACAATAATGGAAGCTGTTTGACCCAGAGGTCATTGAAACAGGCATTAACCAGAAAACAATCCTTGAAGAGAAATAAATATCAATCTAGAGAAAGTTGGAGCGATAACACAGTGGGAAGTGCATTTGCCATGCATGGGGCTAACCCGGCCAACACAGGTTCGATTCTTCCACCCCTCTCAGAGGTCTGCCTGCATATCAAAGCCTGGCAAGCTCCACATGACGTATTTGATATGTCAAACACAGTAACAAGAAGTCTCACAATGGCGACATTACTGGGCCTGCTTGAAAGAAATCAACGGGAGGACAGTACTACAGTGTTAGAGAAAGTCTAAAACAGGAATTGTGCTAGATAGAAACATCAATTTAAGTTGCCATGGGCAGATCATGGATCTGGCCTTTCTGTAAATTTCCATTTATAAAAATAAAAATTAAATTTCTATCTTATATAAATAGACTGCTTACGTGTATCTTTTAGGTTTTCATGCTAAGGGGTAATCATTACAAAGACGAAAAACAAAATAAGCCAACTGACAGTGCATTTTTGCTTTAAATGTGAGAGTTAAAGAAGATTTCGAATAATAGGAATGTGCTTAATCTAAAATGGAATGATAGTGTGAAAGAGTAGTTCTGCAAATATTAAGTTGAATATGTTTTCAACTGAGTTCTGCTTCGCTAAATATACTATTTTGTTTCTCTGCATTTTAAATTTCTGATACCATTGTTTTCTTCAATCTTTGACAGTTTTTCTCTCAAGGGGTTGAAAATCTAATATGGCTGACAATAGCTCCTAAGGCTATTGTATATAGAAAAGAAATACATCATTTTATATTTTTAGATGAAAAAACCATAATTTTAGGTTTTTATATTAAAATCTAAATCCTGTTTAGACTTAAAAATACTGTGAAATTCAATGTTTATGGCCTCTTAGATCATAAACAATCCTCTATACCGTGTATCATATGATTAAGATTATGCATGTCACTGCCATTATTCAATAAAGGTCAGTCTGCCATTGAGAGTTGTATAAATCTTGTCCAAACATCAGTTACAATAATGAAATAGATTCCGATAGGCATTGTGAATCTTATTTCTAGAGTAGAGAAATACAAACTCTGGACAGATATGAACCATCTACTGACCTTCAATTGACTGTAGAGGTTTATGAAAAAAGAAAATGCTTTGTTGGCACTGGAAATTATGAATCTGAAGGATCAGGTTTAATTTGCTGAGTGTATGCTTTGTATGTTGGTAACCCTGGATTGAGGCATGAATTTGGTCCTCCACACTGCATGACCCTCTGAACACCACCATGAATGACCTCTGGGCACTGATGGGGGTGGTCCAGAACCAAATAAACAAAAACAATCAGAGAAACTATAAACACCAATACTGATGCTCTTACACACACTGTAAAAACCTTCAACCTGTTTGCTCATATTTTAAATAAAACTAATATTTATCTCATCAGAAAGAAATAAATAATTTAAAAACTTTTCTAAAGTATTCATTTTTATGCACATTTTTTTACTCTGGTTAAGATGTGATTTATTTTTCCCCTCATCTCTCTCTCTCTTATTTTATGACTGTGACTTGCGTTAGTGTTGCCAGATTTGGCAAATAAAATTAAATATTTTTCCTGCCAACTCTACTTGTTACTTTTGCAATATGTCAGAGAAGATATGAATTGACTGGAAAGATATCTGTACCTGACATAGGACTCCATGTACCCTACCCTCTGTCAACAAAGCCCTAACTTTATTCTTGAAAATGTCTTCGACACTCAGCAGAAATCTGTGTGCTCAGGATTTGATCATTTTGGTATCTTAGTAGAATCAAGATTTTTTTTTTAAATCTAGTGACATTTTTGAGTAGGAGAGAGTGATTAGTTAAAAGACTTTTTTTTTTTTTGCAAATTTTGCTCAAATAGAGAATATGTGTGCTTACTTGTTTGCCTGTGTTTTTTTTTTTTAAGATACTGACAATTTGTTAAATCAAATCATGTGAATCTCTAAGTGAGTAGGATTGTGAATAGAAAGTTTCAGAACCCACCACTATATTACCTGGGAATGAGGACACAATGGGGAAGGTTCGCTAATTCTGTGCTTTTGAAAGTTAGTTTCTTCACAGGAGGAACTATCTGCAATGCTGGAAGCTGCCCTGATTTGGACTTGTTTATAAGTGATGCACCTCCTTAAACTCATATGGGTGACTCACACTATTAAGAAGAGAACACAGTGTAATATACTAAAGCTGCATCAGGGAAAATGTTAGTTAAATATTAGAAACAGCTCTGCAAAGCTAAACTCTGATAGGACAGGAAAGGAGTTGCCAAGGCAAGCAGTACAGAGAGCCAGCTATGAGTTGAGCAAAGCCTTTCTCCGTAGCTGCCAGATGCTTAAATATGGTCTACCAGGACATCATGGTCCTGAGTTGATGACACGGTCTTGAAGAAAACAGGATTAGCAGTATTACAGTTGTGCCTTCTCAGGCCAAGAAAGATAGACAAGCTAATATATCAGCTTCAGTTAAAAATATTGACATGTAATATGATGCACAAAAGAAGTTTTCTTTCAAACCAAAGGCGATTTTGATTGTTTATTTTTACTTTTCTTTAAACCAGTTTTCCAACAACAGAATTGGAAATATTTGGACAAGGTAGGAGATGCTACACTACGTAGGAGTGATTCACTATTCTACTAGTATCATCCTTAATAATTTTTCTGCTAGAATTATGAGTCATTAAAGCATAAATATATGGAGCTAGAGAGAATTGTAAGTCATCAGATAGTCCAATATTCTGTTTTCTTTTTTTTATTGAGAAATTAGACCTAAAGAGAAAAGTTATCTCCGTACTAACAAATTCGAAAACAATCTTCCTATCTTTTTGTATAGTTTAATAAATCATTTCCAAATTACATTATTTTTGCATAGGAAATATTTTACACCTTTATGATTTTAAAAAATTTTTTTTATTAGTGAAACACCATGAGGTACAGTTAAAGACTTATAAATTTTTGTGCTTGGGTTTCAGTTATACAATGATCAAGTACCCATCCCTCCACCAGAGCCCATCCTCCATCACCACGGGTTCCAGCATCCCACCCACCCCCCATCCCTCCCCCTTCCCACCCTGCCTCTGTGGCAGGGCATTCCCCCTTATTCTCTCTCTCTTCTTTTGGGTACTGTGTTTTGCAAGAGAGGCCTTGAGTGGCAATCATGTTTGGTCTATAGACTACTTTTAGCATGCTTCTCCCACCCTGGGAGGGTCTCACAACACCCTTTATTTGGTGCTCTCTTCTCTGTCTGAGCTTCCTTTTCACCTAGCACATGTGGCTGGCCTTCAAGTCATGGAGCAAATTTCCTGGTACTAATCTCAGCCATTCCTGGGTGTTAGTCTCCCGTTTTGTTGCTTTATATTTCCCAGATGAATGCAATCTTTCTGTGTCTATCCCGCTCTTTCTGACTCATTTCTCTTAACATGATACTTTCCATGTAGTACCACTTGTATGTAAATTTCATAACTTCATCTTTTCTAACAGCTACATAGTATTCCATTGTGTAAATGTACCAAAGTTTCTTTAATACATTGCTAATGAATATACAATTAACATATATATTTGCTCAAAATAATGATTCAGGTTTGGTAACTTATTCATGTTCAAACTGGAAAAATTAAAATCATCCAGAAAGGATAATATAAATGACAGTGCCTAGTTTATTTATGATGCAGGTGGGAGAAGATAATTTAGTATTTATGTAAGAAATCTCCTCCTCTTACCTTCTCTAATGACTTTTCTTTTTCCCTGTCCTTTTCATTTCTATAGTCTAAGTGCCAGGATAATAAAATGATCTCCCCTTTCATACCTTGCATACCCTTTTCCTGTTACTCTAAATACCATATATAAATGTGATCATCTGGTATTTGTCCTTCTAAGTTTCTTTACTTAACATTATGTCCTCCAGTTTTATCCAACTTGTTGTAAATTGAATTATTTGTCTTTCCTCACAGCTACATAGTATTTTATTTTGTTATAAGCCATATCTTCATCATTGACTCATCTATCTCTAAACACCTGGGTTGATTCCATAATGTTATGGCATGGTACTTAGTGCTCCAATGAATTAGGGTATACACATGTTCTTTGAAATGAATGTTTTTTATGTCCTGAGGTTAAGTTTCAAGATATTAGAATTTCTGGGTTATATGAACATTCTATCCATACATTTTTTGGGGGAAAATTTACATCTTTTTTATTTCTAGTAGTTGAATCAGCAACTGTTGTTTAAATATCTGGTTTAAGATATGATTCTATAACCCACAATCCAAAGTGATACTTTTATCATTATGTTTTAAGGTCATGCAGAAAAGTTGTCATATTACTCTTGCTTGGTGTTAATGTTACTAATATTTGTTGGTTTGTTAAAAATTAGAAATACTTTTGCAAGTTTTGTATTTCAAATGTATCTTTGATCAATGTGTTTCAAGTTAAGTATTCCTCAAAAAGCGTCTAATGATGTTTATTTTATAGAATCTTATAGTTGTTCATCAACTTTGTATAGGGCAGAAATTATTTAACATTAATTATATGTTTATATATACAGTGTGTTTTTTGGAGCTTTTAAGAATCTCCTTTGAAATTCTAACCATATAAGCACACCCTTATAATTAGAGTTAAAAGGAACCCTAGATTTGCTTTTAATATAACTATTTCTTTCTAAACGAGAAAACCATGTTCTAGGGATAAATAAACTGCTGAACAGGGAATTTGTGATGTAGAAAGAGAAATTCATTGTCCTAATTTCTAGACATTGTTTTCATTGAGCTTCTAGAGAATACACTAAAAGCCATTCAATTTAATTCTCACTAATAACTAGGACCATTTAAACGAGAGAAATTTTCTCTAGAATATAATGCATAGGCATAGAATTTCTTAAATTTAAAAAGTGCTATCAGCACTCATTATCCAAATGTATTTACTTGAGTTCAAAAAGGTAGAAGAATGCCTTCTGGGTGGCACTCAGTGCAATTTGAAGAAGGAATAGAACAACACATTGAAGTGGTTGATCAAGATGTTATGAAAGGGAACTGTGATTACAGTTAGTGCTAGTACAGAACTGTATTGGCATCATGTGGTGAAGAGGAAGAAAAATAAAGGACAACAAGCAAGCTGCATTTATAATTAAGATAAGGATGGTCACATAAGAGTGGTCTAGAGATAGGAAGTTTTATTGTTTATACCCCACTTTGGAACTAAAATACTCTTACTATATTTTAGAACAAACTCTATTATGTTTGTATTTAGAAATGTGCAAAACCATATAGAGAAGCACCCAGTACTGTGTCCCAAATTACATTGATAATGAAAAAAAAACTAATAAAAGGTGAAAAACTTCGATTCACCCATTAACCAAGAAGTGTACCATACGTTATTTATTATTTGTTTCCTGATTTTCTTTTTTTGCATACATGCTATTACACATATAGATATATGTCATATAAGTAGCATATATGTTTATTAATAGTATGTTTCAATTTAGTTATGAGTAATGTTCATTATATTACATTTATCATCAGTGTTTTTAATCTTACTGATACACTTTTGTAATCATTTTTGTCGTAGCACTGTAGCACTATCCTCCCGTTGTTCATCGATTTCCTCGAGTGGGCACCAGTAACATCTCACAACAAATTGTGAGTCTTGTTGTTACTGTGTTTGGCATATCAAATATGTCAGGGGTAGCTTGCCAGGCTTTGCCGTGCGGGCAAGATACTCTCAGTAGCTTGCCGGGCTCTCCCAGAGGGGCAAATGAATCAAACTTGGGTCGGCCATGTTGGCTGCATGCAAAGAAAACACGTTACACACTGTGCTATCACTCCAGCCCCATTTTTGTCATGGTCTATAATTAATAAAATAGCTGTCAACATGTTTCTTCCATTTCATGAGAGTGAGAGCAACACTTGGTTGTGCTAAGATATTATTCCTGGTTATCAATACAGGGATCACTCCTGATAGGACTTGAAGGACTGTATATGTTGCTTGAACTTGAACTTGGATTGGTCACATGCAATTTAAATGCCATTCCTCCTGTACTATCTCTCTGGCCCATCAACAATTTTATCCAAGGACAAGTGTAAAGTGATATTTAAATAGACATTTAATGATTATCAAAAAATAGGATCTATTGGAAGATATCCAAATTAATTAAAACTATTTCAAAAAAATATGTATACTATAGAAAAATAAAGAAGAAAAAATGTCTTACTTTTTTTTGGCTTTTTGGGTCACACCTGGCAATGTACAGGGGTTGCTCCGGGGTCTGTACTCAGGAGTTACTCCTGGCGGTGCTCAGGGGACCATATGGGATGCTGGGAATCGAACCCAGATTGGCCGCATGCAAGGCAAACGCCCTACCCGCTATGCTATTGCTCCAGCCCCTGTCTTACCTTTTATAGATTTGAAGAGTCAATGTAATTATTCACCTCACATTAGTGTAACATTTTCACTGATATCACATTGCTTCTTTTGGTGAATGTTAAATGTTGTATTTGATGTTGACATATGAGCCAGGCAACTCTGGGTTGAGTGAATTCTTTGCATGGGAGATACCCAGATTCAGTCCCTAGTATCACAGGGCACTAACCTGAACACAATGAGATGTGGCCCCAAAAACAAAATATACAAACATAAAATTCAGTAAATGTTGATATATAACTGAATAATAAAGATCACTGATTTTTAATGACTGTTTCTAATTCTTAAATAGCTAAACAAAGACAACTTTTGGTGACTAGTTGACTACATCCTATCAATTCACACAATATTCTAGGTGTTCAAATATAATTTAGAATTAAATTTGACATCAAAGTTCATATAGTCAAGAATTCTGAGAGTCACTCAGAAAGTTGGACATATTGGCTTACCAATATATCACAAAAGTTGTAACTCCCAATAATCTATATTTATATCTATCTATCTATCTATCTATCTATCTATCTATCTTCTTGCATTAACATACACCTCAGAGACCTGGGCCCTACGAAAACAGTATGAGAACTCTATTCAGATCTCCCAAAGAGGAATCAAGAGAGCTATGATTGGAGTATCAATGTTCACTCAAGTGAGAAAAGGAATACGGAGTTCCAACCTCCATCAACAATCAAGAATCCGGGATGCTGTCTCTTTTGCCAAGATATCGAAAATCAGATGAGCTGAACACATAATGCGATTTGGAGACAACTGCTGGACTAGAGCTGTCACCGACTAGATTCCACGGGATGTAAAAAGATCGCGAGGCAGCCCACCTATGAAATGGTCAGACTTCTTCATCAAGACCCTGAATGATTGGTATGAAGCTCTTTGTGTTCCTGGAGTGAGCAGACGTCACTGGGCTACACTAGCATGTGACAGGGACAAATGGAGACATTACCGGTGCCTGCTCAAGCAAACGATGAGTAAAGATGTCAAGTGATCAAATGATCAAGTGATCACATAATCTATCTATCTATCTATCTATCTATCTATCTATCTATCTATCTATCTATCTTTCTATAGAGTCTCCTGGCCCTGCGCCTGCTGACTTCACTGAATCCTCTTGGACGGGGGTGGGTTGTGTTTCCCTCCCCAACCCAAGTAGAGCCCTGGCAGCTGAAAACCTCTGGAACCCAACCACAACCATGTTTAAGACCACTCTCCACATGCTCGGACAAGCCTCATGCATGAAGGAAATGACAGAGGAATCCAGGTGTGTGGGACCCGGGGCTTAGATCCCCAAGCCTGCTTGGATCGGGACTGAGTCCCTGCCACCTAAATCCCCCATATTCCAGTAGCTAGACAGTTACATCTGCCACCTGCCCCCGGCACCATATAATCCCATCAATGGCCAAGATACAGAAACTATAAAACTAAGCTCCAGGAAGCTTATTGTCTAGTTCTCCCTCTTGGAGAACATGACAGGCTACCAAAAGTATCCTGCTTGCATGGCAGAGTCTGGTAAGCTTCCCATGGCATATCCGATATGCCAAAATCCAGGAACAATGATGACTCTCATTCCCCTGACCCTGAAAGAGCCTCCAACGTGGCACTTGCTAAAATCTCAGGGCTAGGGCGAGTGGAGACATTACTGGTGCCTGCTAGAGGAAATCAATGAACAATGGGATGACAGTAATACAGTGATACAGTGATCTATATATTTATCTATATTTATCATATGTTAAATATATCCATCTCCAGTTACATTTCACCTTTCATCTGTGCACTCTGAGTGACTTAATTGTTTACAATGTGCCCTCCTGCCGCTTTGAACATCTTTTCCTCTTCTACATTGTTCATCTCTTTCCCCTTGAGGAAAATTCACCCGTATCCTTTCCTTTGTCTTTCTCCCAGTGCCCATTCAAAAATTCTCTGATTGCATCTTTGCTGAGACTGATTTTAGCAATTGAACTACAGTGACTCTAACAAAATAATGTCATGTGAAAGCAAAGTTATATATAACTCACAATTTTATTAGTTTTATTTATTAATTTTTGGTTTGGCTTCACAAATCTATAGGAAGTCAGTGAATATACATAAATGTCACCATTTAGTATAGTGCTAAGTGCATCCTATCCTCAAATCACTGCTAATCGGTGAATTCTTATACTTGGATATATTTTACCATTAAAGTAATTGCTGCACTCACCTCGAGGTAAGGTAATGCTTGCCTCCAATTAAACTATTTCATCTTTCAAAATGCTTTCATTTGTCTCATACTAGAATGTAGGAGAAAAATGAAATTCTATCTACTGCCTCTATATGTTAAAGACTTTGTTCTTCATTACCATCATGTTTATAATTTTTATTTTATTTATGTTGTTTTTTATTTTATTCTATTTTGGTGATGGACAGCACCATGCAGTGCTCATAGCTTACCCCTGGATGTGCACACAGAATTCACTCCTGATGGTGCTCAGAGGACCATATTGGGTCTCAGGGATAAGACTCTGGTAACATGCAAGGCAATCACCCTGACTATGGCACTATTCTCCAGCTTATAATTTTTTTTAAGTGTACTTCATTAGAAAAAACGTACTTTATAAACTGATTCTTGTTGTGATGAATATTTTCCAGTCCTTGTCTTTCTTTTATTTGCATGTCTCTCCTTGTTTTCTTTTTGAAGGGGGGCACACCCAGCTGGGCTCAGGGCTACCTTGTGGTTATGTACTTAGGGATTGCTCGGGCAGGCTTTCAGGGGGCACATGGAGTGCTAGGGATCAAAACAAGATCTTCCACATATAAGACAAGTGCCGAGCCCACTGTATGATCTCTCTGGCCCCCACAGTGTTTTTCTAGGTTGATGACAGATGCTAATGTATTGCAGAGACACAAAATTAGAGATTAAGAGTCCTGGATTTCATTTTTAATACTGCCAGCAATGTGATTTCTTGGAGCTTTAGATTCTTAATTTGGTTTTTAAAATGTTTATACTCAATGTCTATTATTCTAAATAACATAACATCCTGACTAAAACATTAATAATAAGTAAACACAGAGAGCAGAAGTGTCATCAACAGAAAACTTAGGAGAGGATTTCATTTTGTTTGGGTTTGTGGCTACCCTTGACTGCTCATGGTTTACACCTGAGTCTGTTCTCAGAGATCAGTGCTAGCAGTGCTTGGGGGACCACATGCATTGTGGGGATCAAATGGTGTTTACCACTTGCAAGATAAGTACCATAGCTGCTGTATTTTCTCTCCAGACCCTGAATATATGGTTTGCTTGCTGTTGTTGGTAATAGTCATACTGTAAAAGGTACTTTCATTTTTTTTACAGTACACTGACTCTAACTATACTCTGCTTCAGTGGAACTCATTGCACAACATTTAAAGGAAATTGGTATTTCAAATGTTATTTTTATAATATTATATACTTTTTGGTATTATTACTATAGTAGTAAGTTATAGCATTTTAGTAATGTAGTAGTAGTTGTAGTAATGGTAGTATCAGTAGTAATGAGAAATGGCCTGATGTTACAATGAGGGCTTACTAGAAAGATAAAGCTTTTGAAATTCCCCCAAATAAGTAAAGCAGCTGTTTTCTTTTTCTTTTCTTTATTTGGGGGGGGGGGTATGATAGTCAGAGATGGTGAAATAATCTGATTCATTCTCAAGTTGAGAACTTATGTATGTGGGCACATATTTATGTGTTCAAATTGTTCTGAAGAAGCTTGGAAGTCAGCACAGGGATTAAGGTGTATATTTTACGTGCACTGATGCAGTCTTTATCCACTGCCTGATGGTCACCATCAGAGTGAGTCTACTGGCTCCTTATTGTAGCATCTGTGCAGCAGTGCATCCCCATGGCCTGCACTGATCTATTAGCCAGATTGCTGGACCAATAATTTCTGGAGGTGGTCCTGGACCCTCTGAGTACTGTGTGCGAGGCCACTCTCATATTTAACTTCTTGAAAGCCAATAGACTATACTTTGTAATCATTGTATCACTGTCATCCTGTTGGTCATCGATTGCCTCGAGCAGGCCCCAGTAACGTCTCCTTCGTGCTAGCCCTGAGATTTTAAAAAGTGCCATATTCGAGGCTCTTTCAGGGTCAGGAGAATGAGACCCATCATTGTTACTGGTTTTTGGCAAATTAAATACACCACAGGGTGTTTGCTAGATTCTCCCATGTGGGCAGGATACTTTTGGTAGCCTGCCAGGTTCACCAGAGTAAGACCTAGATAATAAGACATCGTGCGGCCGCAAATGCAGCCTCATGCTTCTCGGAGCAGGGTTTTATAGTCTCTGGGTCTTGGCCATTGATGGGATTACACCGCGCCGGGGGCAATTGGTGGGTGTAATGCCTGAAAGTTGGGGGATCTGGGTGGAGGAGGCCCCAGTCTCTCTCCGAGCAGGCTTGGAAATCTATGCCCCGGGTCCCGCACACCTGGGTTCCTTTGCTGGTTCCTTCATGTGTGAGGCTCGTCTGAACGTGTGGAGAGTGGTCTTAAGCATGGCTGTGGCTGGAACCAGAGGTCTTCAGCTGCCAGGGCTCTGCTCGGGGTGGGGAGGGAAATTCAACCCACCCTCCTCCAAGGGGCCCTAGTGAGGACAGCCAGGCGATACTTTGTAAAATAGTCATAAGTGTATGCTCATGATTTGTTTTAGTGATTATGTCACACTTACTCAGTTGTCCACCTGATATTCTGAATACATAAAAAATATTACAAGAATTTATAAGAGCAATGATTTGTTTTGTCTTTCACATCATGTGTGTCAACCAAGTGAATTTTGTAACTAAATCAATATAGTCTGAAAGGAAACTTTCCACAGTTGGCACAAACCAATTTTAAAAAACTAAATTAATAAAATTTTACTTCTTTGCTGGTAGTAGATACATCTTGTTTATATAATAGAGGAATTATTTGCTTATTTTACTATTAGTTGTCAATCTTTTGATTAAGATAGAACTTTTATTTTCATACTGTAACAGTGGATTTTGCAGTAGGAAATAGCTTAAAAACCTGCTTATATTTTTTATCCTGGTGATTCATCATAAATTTGACTATTCTGATTTCTTAGAATCATTTTTACTTTATTGCAGAAGTCATAAGGAGCTGGAGATGTAAAATGGAGAATCTTCTAACCAATTATCAAACTCCAGGATTTGAAAAGCTTCTGCTGAGATAAACCTTTACTTAAAGCAGAAAAAAAAAAGAAAGGAATGAAAAGAAATTTCCACTAAGACATAATTTCTACTAGGAAATTATGTATCTTATTAAAATGAATCTGGGTTGATTTACTGCAGTTGTAATCAAGGGTTGCATGACCTTATAAGCTTTGCTACTCCATTTATAATAAATCTGGGCAGTTAAAAATAGATGAGCTTTAGGACAGATAATAAAAGGAACACTTTGAAAAATTGCATGATTATAAGTGAAAGGTCTACTATACCATCACTGACCATCTCCGCTAAATGATCAGGCCTTTTGGGCTACTTAGTTCAGCAGGTAGCTTGATAGTTTTAACGAATAAGATTTTTAATGTTTATTTTTATACCTACTTTAAATGTTGAAGTACCAGACGATGTCCAGCATCAGTAGCCTTTGGTTCCTCCCCAGCAGTCACCGCCTGAATTGGAACTGAATCTATCTACTTACAAAAAGCAATCCACCTGAATTTAAATCATAAATAGAGATGCTATTCATAATCATTGATGGAGAAATTTTATGTCACCCAAGGCCATGTACATTAAGAAGTATATGTGTTACATACTTAAAATTATCAAGAAAGTGAGTATTTTAAGACCTGGAATAGGAAAGAAAAATAAGATTTATTTGTTTCTTAAACACACACACATGTTTGTAAGAAGGAGATCTATATGCGTTATACAAGTGAAGCTGATATGTACAACTTAAAAAAATGTGATTTTATGAGGTGTAGTAGATTATATTATAATTTAAAGCATGAGATGTCTCTTCTCATGGGTCTATTATATTTCCTTGTACCATCAATGTATAACTTACTTTGGAAAATCATTATGAGGGAAGTGATTATATCACATCCAAGAACTTTTCAAGATATTTGTATACTTATACCTCTTGTTATGCTTTTATGCCCCGAATTCAGTAGCATTCCAGGACAATTCTGCTTCATCAACTTTGATCCTAAAATTCAGATTTATTTTTCAGAAGATATGCAGCCTAAAGACAAAGTAAGCTTTTGCTGTATAACAACCCAAAGAATGATAGTATTTAATAAAGATCAAGAAATTGATAGAAGTTTTTATTTTTAAAGAAGAGTACAAAGGATGCTGCTATGCAAACTTAGGTTTGATTAATTTTGAGAAGGACAAAATGAATTTTGGCATTAAAAATGAATAGCGATTTTGACTTTCAGATGACGACTAAGCTAACTTAGGTCAGAAGACATGTAATCACAAACTTTGGGAAGAGGAAATAGAATATAGTCTAAAAAATAGATTCTAGAAAAATGGCTGCTGAGTCAAAACTAGGAGTGGATAGGCAGAGTTAAAGATACATTCCTGTGTTAAGGAATAGTGATAAATGTCTGGTGTAGAAATACCTGAAGCTTAATTGTAGATATTATTCACTTCAATATGTAATTTCACCCATTATCTATAAACGTCTATAAATATTTTAACGTGTTGACAGTGTTGATCCTGTGACAAACAGGATGAGGAAATGACATCATGTGCAGAAAGTCGTAAGAGAGAACAAATCAAAAGTAAGAGTGGACAATACGTGGCTGGAGCAATAGCACAACGGATAGGGCATTTGCCTTGCACACGGCCGACCCGGGTTCAATTCCCAGTATCCCATATGTCCCCTGAGCGCCAGCAGGGGTAATTCCTGAGCACAGAGCCAGGAGTAACCCCTGTGTATTGCTGGGTGTGACCCAAAAAGAAAATAAAAAAAAAGAATGGACAATACAAAAAAATTCTAACCGTATCAAAGCATCAGAAACTTAAGGAAATGAACAATGTGATATGAACTTTTTAATTTAGATAGTAGAGTACTTTCAAACACAGGAAAATTGTTGTAACACAAGCACATTCATATACCAAAAAATGATACTGCTTTGGTGACATCCTAAAAGGTAATCTTTTTGGAAGTGTTGCATTTAATCATCAAAGTATTCCTGTCAGGCTCAATTGAAACCATAGTACCAGAGGTAAAGATTGTCATCATCAAAAAAACATCATCACAATCAGAATAACACTTAAATTGACCAAAATGTGAAATTAGATTCTTGAAATAAAATAGACATCATAGTGCTTCAACTGTACCTCTCAAAAACTTGTAGAAGAAAATGAAAGTAAGTTATCACTGGACCCATTATTTAGTACCTGGAGATAAAAATTTAGGGAAGTGAATATGAAAACTGTACTGTCATAACACTAATGAAATTTTTCTCAAGATAAAGGGCTAGAAATATATTTTAAGATAGAAAATTTTCTACAAGTATAGCGGGGAAATAAGGAATGTGAGAAATGACAGTAAGAAACTTAAATTTAAAAAAATGGCAAGAAAATTAAGTTGTATTAGGAATGAATTAATTAAAGATAGTTACCTCACTTTTCCAACAAGTTTAGCACAGTGAAAACTCCTGTATCTATTCTGATTCATTTTGCTGCAGACTCTAGACCCTGAGGAAATAGGCACCCTAGGGTTCTTATGCTCTCTCAGAATAGAAATCACAGCTATTAATGTAGTTCAATACTGAGGCATAGACTGAAAGGAAAATTTACTGAAGAAGAAAGAGGGCATCAAAGGGACAGGACTAAAACTGACACATCATGAGGAACCCCACTACATTTTTCATAGCCTTGGTAAAACCCAGAGAGATGACATCAAATTACACAGAGGTAGTCTTTCCATTGCGCCTTTGTCATGCTCCCATGCCTCTTCATGCATCTTATGTTCAGAAAATGGTGTTTATATTAATTCTATAAATGGAGACTTTATTATGCTAATAAAGGAAAAGGTAATTATGAGCTGTTCTAATTCTGAGGGTGCAATCACAAAGTGCAGGAAGCTGTCTGGATAGTCTCTGCCATGTATCAAATGAAGCTCCTGGTGGCTCATAGGTTGGGAATATTTCTCTCTACTTGACTGTCATTATGTTCTGGATAACAATGTTGTTGTCATTCCTGAGGAATCTACCCTTTACCTGCTTAAATTTGATGCTAAAACATTATAGGGAAAATTAAATAAAAGAAGATACATTATCATGAATTTTCAAAATAATAGAGATATTGTATGGGCATAATTATACTCAATAATGGAAACTCTTCTTGGTAATATAACTAGGAAATTTATACCATTAGAAAGTATCTTCAAGAAATAATGATTTTTAACATTGAAGGTACTGAATAAAAGGCCTACATTATTTATTTATTTATTTATTTATTTATTTGCTTCTTGGGTCACACCTGGCAATGCGCAGGGGTTACTCCTGGCTCATGCACTCAGGAATTATTCCTGGCGGTGTTCAGGGGACCATAAGGGATGCTGGGAATTGAACCTGGGTAGGCCGGGTAGAAGGCAAACATTCTACCCACAGTGCTATCACTCCAGCCCCAAGTCCTACACAATTTAAAGAGCACTTATTCAATTTTATATTATGTCAAAATGTAATTTTGTTGTAAACCATATGTTATGTACTTGTGGACTTATACATTTTTAGCCTACAAAAGTGTTAATAAAACCTTCATCAAAAAAATGGTCAACCTAGGTATCTATTTTGAAATCTCTGGGGTTTTTAAACATCTTGAAAAAGTTGTCAGTACAAAAACAACATCAGCCTGAAAGTAACTGAGAAATACCTTTTCTGCCTTCTACAAATGCCAGCACCTGGCTCATAAACAAGATTTCTATGAAGTAAATTGATGGTAAATAGATAAGGAAACAAATAACAATTCCCTCTACTGAGTAGGTAATCTTTTCTGAGAAAGCCATTTGGATATCTCCTTCTTTTTCATGCCTTTATTCATCAGAGGCTTCAGTTCCATGAAAACAGCTTAGCAAGTAGTTCACTGAGAATAAAGCATCACATGTCGAGAGTTGGAAAACCCATATATAACACACTGAAACAATTGTTTTCCAGTACAGTTTTAGTGCCTTAGTGCCTATGGGAAAACCTTGGGTTTAGATGGATATAGATTGATAGATAGATAGACAGATATAGATATAGATATTCATTTTTTTCAGGACCAACACCAAGTCTATCCTAAGCTATCAGAGAAAGACTACATAAAACACTACTATTCTCAAACTAACATTAAAAAAAATAAACACAAATTGGGGACCACATCCAATAGTGTCTAGGGCTTATTCCTGGTCCAGCACTCAGTGATCTCTCCTGGCAGGATTCAAGGGATCTTGAATTCAATTCAATCAGCAATTGAACCCCTATCTGCAACATGCAAGGCAAGTGTCTTACCTGCTGTACTATTGTTTCGGCCACATCTCAAATCAACTTTTATGGAATAAAGCAAGCTAAGTAATGCTAAGTCAATATACTAGAATTGCAATTTTATTCACTTAAAAGTTTAAGAAAAGAAGATGCATGAAACCTATACAATAGATAGGAAGGCTCAAGTAAGTCAATCAGCAGAAAAAGTACAATAAGAGATAAAATTATAGAAAATTACAAATGTAATAAAAAGAGTAGCATGCACAGCTAATAACAGAACTGATATTGTGGATAACATAGTTATATGGACAATGATCATAAAAATTAGAATACAGAATACTATGGGTATTAGAAAGAAAATTGTGAAACTTTAAAAATGAGATTCTTTAAATCAACGTGTAAAGGAGATAATCAGAACTGAAAGAAAGCAATTGGAGATGTAAGGGGAGAAAAAGGAGTAAACATAATATATACTATGTAAATTTTATATATGCTTAAATGTAGTTGGTAACATCATTTAAGTAAAAAATGAAGTCAAACAGTCATATTATTAACCATTACACTGAATCAAGTGAAAAATAAAGAGTTGTGGTTTCTCTATTTATTTAATACTAAGGTGTTATACTTTTGTAACAACTCATAAAAGTAAGTGGAGGTATGAAGTAGAGGCATAAAGCTAAATCCCAGAAGAATTATAATATTATAAACTAATGATAAAGCTATTAAAATTGGAGAAATTACAACTCTTGCTGTATTTGTTTAGAATTTATTATTGCATGCACTTGACATTGATTCTAGTTATTCAATATGCCAAAATATAACCATATCCCAATTTGTTTGTCCATTTGATTTTTCATGGGCAGTGTGTTCCCATTTAGAGCTATTAAAATCAAAGTGCTGTGAAGATATGTTCACATTTTTCATAAGAAAGTAGTAACTTTGGACTATAGAGTCTGAAGTGGCACATTGCTTCATAAGATCTGTTTGTTTTCAATTTTAATAAATAATTCAAAAAGTTATCCAGTTTTTATATCAACCAACACTCTCACTCACTATAGAATGATAATTCTAACCCTCTATATTCTGGTGCATAGTTGGCATAGTGTAATATTTTAAAAGTATGTGCAATTTGTCTGGTTTCATTAGCATTTTAATGAGTACAATGAGACTGAAGATGATTATTTGTTTGCAGGTTACTGGTCATTCTTTCTGGTTTTGTTTTGGAGAGATATTGACTGAATACCTTTTTCCTGTTATGTTGAATGTATTTGCTTTGATTGGTAATAGGATTTAATATGTTTTAAGTTATTGAAACTTATTAACTATATCTCCTACTTTGTTGTCTTGTTTCTACTTTCCTTTATTTTTATAAAAGAAAACATTGTTGATTTTAGGCTAATCATATTTACCAAGCATTCATTTTAGCTAACTCTGTTTCTAAACTACTTTGTTCCATTTGGTTGTTTGACTGTAATGACATTGGTATAGAGTTTTCTTATCTTGTTCTTTTTCCTTAAGTACATCTTGACTGTTTCTATTTCTATTTTAAGTTTTATAATCATTTTTAATGAGAATTAGTGACTTTGGATATGGTTCAAGCACGAGACATTTGCCTAACTTGTACAATACTGAGTTTGATTACCAGCACCTAAGGCACCTAGTGACTCTGGATAAAGCCCCAGGGGACCCTGAGAATTGCCATAAGTGGTCCTAGTGTGCCCTCCCCAGCTCTGCTGGGTGTGAAACATATTCAAAAAATAGAATTTTGAATAGGATGCCTCTGATATATTGGCATTTTTACAGTAGATCTTTCGTTTGATGTACATGATAAATCTCTCCATTTATTTTCATGATTTTTTACTGCCTTTAATAAAGTTTTATAATTTTCTCCTACAGAGGTATTATACATCTTTTACTAGATTTATTCATGCATACCTTATACTATTGATAATATTGTGGATAGTACTTCCAATTTTTTATATTATATTATAAAAGCTGCTGAAGTTATACCAATTTTGTATATAGCAAAGCTTACATGAGTTTATAATTATAAAATGTGTTCTAAATATATTATTCAAGTGTTCAAGTGTATATATTCAAGTATCCTACATTCAAATAATGCAATCCTAAAATAATGACAAATATGCCTAATAATTTCATCTTTAGTCTTTTATCTTGCTTTATTGCTTTCCCCTGGAACAAGAATAGAGCTTGAAAAATAATGTGAAAACAGATATTTTTTAAATTGTTCTCAGTTTACAATGGGAATATTCAACATAGATGATTTTATTGTAATTTTCTCTTAATTAAAAGGCTGTAAGTACTTAACAAAAAAATTATAATTAACATTGCAGACATAATGTTCTTCTCAATGATAACAGATTTTTTAATTTTTTATTTATTTACTTATTTTTAATTTTTATTAGTGAAACACCATGAGGTACAGTTGTAGATTTAGAATTTTTTGTGCTTGGGTTTCGATTATACAATTATCAAATACCTGTCCCTCCACTAGTGCCCATTTTCCACCACCATGGATAATATCCCTCCCACCCCCATCCCCCCATCCCACCCTGCCTCTGTGGCAGGGCATTCCCTTTTGTTCTCTCTCTCCTTTTGGGTGTTGTGGTCTGCAAAAGAGGCATTGAGTGGCAAACATGAATGATAACAGATTTTAATATCTCAAATGCCAGAACAAATATAGGACATTGAGATCTTCAAGTCAAATTGTACAAACTTCTATCAGTGAATTTTGCTCTGGGTTAAAGTAATCAAGTAGGGGCTGAAGTGATAGCCCAACAAGTAGGGCGTTTCCCTTGCACACGACTGATTGGGTTTTATTCCCAGCACCACCAGGAGTAATTCCTGAGTGTATGAGCCAGGAGTAACGCCTGTGCATCGCTGGGTGTGACCCAAAAAGCAAATAAATAAACAAATAAATAAATAAATAAAGTAATCAAGTAAGAGGAAACATTGGCAGGGTCTACACCATGAAGAGTTATAATCATCCAAATAAGAATTTCTTGAAAGACATTTGGAAATGGAAAAACAAAAATGGTACCAAGATATGTCACATGTTCTATTTATAGTGCACAATACATACAGTTGTAGATGTACTAGCAATATTATTAATGTGCAAACTTTGATTTCCTAAAGTATATAAATTTTCTTTTGTTAAGATATGCAATATGTATTTCTCAAAACTAGATAAGTCTTGCTAACTTAGGTATGTGAACCATAGTGGAGTCTGCACCTTCCCCAGCTTTCCCACACGAAGGGAAGCCTGACAACTGGATCCCATAGTATTTCACTACCAGAACTGCCCCCATGGCTTCCCTCTATATCCCCAAACTATGAAGAGGTCAGTGTGTCCACCTAAAGAAGTTTTATCATCTATATTTTATATTAGAGGTTTCAGTGAACCCAGGCCTCACATTTCTTTACCTCTTTATAACTCACTGTAAACATACAGACACCATAATTGTAGGTTCCGGGGGGGCTGGAGCGATAGCACAATGGGTAGGGCGTTCGCCTTACAAGCGGCCAACATGGCCGACCCGAGTTCGATTCCTCCGCCCCTCTCGGAGAGCCCGGCAAGCTACCGAGAGTATCCGATATGCCAGACACAGTAACAACAAAGTCTCCAATGGAGACGTTACTGGGCCCGCTCGAGCAAATCGACGATCAACGGGAGGGCCAGAACCACAAAATAACACGCAAGAAACAATTCCAAACTGCAAAGATTACAGCGGTGAAGCAACACAGGAACCCACCAGGATAAGGTAGTACTAGCTCAGATGACTCAACCGGTAACAATAAGATATATCATCTCTCTGACAAGGAATCTAGAATGGAACTGCTAAGAATGCACAAAGAGTTCAAAGAAACAATGCAATGCATTGCCAATAAAATACAAGAGAATATAAAATAAGAAAAATACAAACAAAAATTCAAACAGAAATGACATATTTAAAAAACTTGGTAGGTGAGAGTGAAAAGCACACTGAAAGGCCTTAGCAGCAGAGTAACAGCTGCTGAGGACAGAATCAGGGAGCTCCAAGATGAGATGCAGAGACTCTCCAGACACCAGCAGAAGATTGAAAAGAGCCTCAAAATAAACCAACAGATGACAACAGAACATTGTGATGAATTCAAGAGGAATAATTTAAGAATCACTGGTGTCTCAGCGGGCGGGAAGAAGCACCATCAAAAAGGTTTAATTGGTGAGAAGTTTCAGAGTTAAAGAGTACCAGCACCCAGAACCAGGAAGCCAAAAATTTACCAGCTAAAAGAAATCCAAATAAAATACTCCGACACATCCTAATCAAAATAATGAAAATCATAGAGATAAAATACTGAAAGCAGCAAGATCAAAGTATATTACTTACAAAGGAACAACCTCAAGATTTCCAGTAGACTTATCAGATGAAACACTCTTGGCCCAAAGACAGTAGTGGTATATGGTGAAAAATTTTAATGAAATGAATGCCTCAACATGAGTACTTTACCAATCAGACTCTCATTCAGATTTGAAGGAACACTACACAACTTCACAGATAAACAGCAACTCAGGAACTTCATTGACTCAAAACCATTCTACAGGAACCAATTGTGCTACTTTAAGATATGATAATCCCCACAAATATAATCCTGCATAAAGATGGCACAAAACCACATAACAAAAATCTCTCAATGTCAGTGGGCTATATGCACCAATAAGAGACACAGAGTGGCAGGACGAATTAGAATATTGAACCCAACACAGTGGATTCTGCAATAAACACACTTGAACAACCAGAGCAAACACAGATTCAAAGTCAATGGCTGGAAAACAATTCTTTTAGCAAACAACTTCCTCAAAAAAAGCAGGCTTGGTCATACTAGGATCAAATGACATAGAATTCGGTCTGAAGAATGTTATAAAAGACAGTGAAGGTCACTTCTTAATGACTGAGGGATGTATATTTCAGGAACATCTCATACTTCTAAACGTATATATGCACCAAACGAAAGATGACCAAAACAATTAAAACAACTGCTAAAAGACTTGAAGAAAGACATTGATAACAAAACAATAACAGTTGAAGACTTCAACACCACTTTGTCACTTTTTGATAGATCAACTAAATTAAAGCTCAGCAAGGAAACACTTTTTTGTGGAAAGAAATGGAAAATAAGGGGTTTAGTGTGTGTGTGTGTCCTCGAAAAGCTGAATACACATTCTTCTCCAGTGCACATGGGACATTCTTCAAGATAGAACACATGTATCGGGCCACAAAACATACCATCATAAAATTAAGATGACAGAAATATCAACAATCTTTTCAGACCATGATGTACTGAAAATAGAAGTTAATATTACTTACAAATAGAAACAGCCAGTTAAATCAAACACCTGGAAATTATACAGCCCACTACTGAACAACCAGTGTCTTAGAGAGGAAATCAAAGTTGAAATCAACTTAGAGAGAAAATCCAAGAGGAAATCAAAAAATAAACTGGAAACAGATGAGAATGAAGATACGAGTTACCAGAACTTGTGGGACACAGCAAAAGCAGTGTTAAGAGGAAAGTTTATAGCTTTGAAGCACTCCTCAGGAAAGGAAAAAAGAGCCCACATAAATAATCTAACTTCACAGCTTAAGGTCTTGGAAAATCACAAACTAAAGGAGCCCAAACCAAATATGATAAAGGAAATAATAGAACTTAGAGCAGAAATAAATGAGCTGTAATAAAAAGGGTAAAGGTAAAGGTAAAGGCCCTCCCATTGATCATCGATTTGCTCGAGCAGGCCCAGTAACATCTCCATTGGAGATTTTGTTGTTACTGTGTTTGGCATATTGAATACGTCATGGGGAGCTTGCCAGGCTCTGCCGTGCAGGCGAGATACTCTGGGTAACTTGCCGGGCTCTCCGAGAGGGGCGGAGGAATCGAACTCGGGTCAGCCATGTTGGCTGCGTGCAAGGCAAACGCCCTACCACTGTGCTATCGCTTCAGCCCGGTAAAGCGAAGGTAATAAAAAAAAACATTAATAAAACAAAAAGCTGATTCTTTGAGAAACTAGATTGGTAAACCATTAAAAAGGCTAACAATGAAAGACAGAGAACCCTAATATACAGAATCAGACATGAAAGAGGGAATGTCACAACAGTAACCACAGAAATGTAAAGGATCATCAAGTATTACTTTGAGAAACTTTATGAACAAAACACAAGAGAACATTGAATACATTGATAAATTCCTAGATTCCTGTAACCTCCCAAGGTGATTTGGAATACCTGAATTAGCCTATCACTATCGAGGAAAATGAAATGGTAATTAAAAGTCTTCTCCAAAACAAATTCCTGACACAGATGGATTCACTAGTGAATTCTTCCAAACCTATAAAAAGGACCTACTCCAGCTCCTTTTCAAACTTTTCCAGAAAAATTGAAGAATTAGAAACACTCCCAAACAGTTCCTATGAGGGAAATATTATCCTGATACCAAAAGGAAACAGAGATATCTCAAAAGAGAATTACAGACCAATATTCTTGATGAACACAGATACAAAATCCTCAGTACTAGCAAATAGAAAACAATAACTCATTGAAAAGATCATATGCTATGATCAATAAACTTTATTGCTGGAATGTAAGGATAGTTTAACACTCTCATGTCAATAAAAATAAATATACTATATCAATAAAAAAGATAAAAACCATTATATCATATCAGATAGATTCAAAGAAATCATTTGACAAGATCTAGAATGCATTTATGATGAAAACTCTCAATAAAATGGAAGTTAAAGGTACTTTCTTCAATATATTTAAAGCCATCTACTACATGCTGACAGCAGGCATTATTCTCAATGGAAAAATAAAATAAAGGCCTATCCTTTATTTTATTGTCTTATGATCAGGCACAAGACAAGGTTGCCCACTCTCACCATTGCTATTCTATATAGAACTGGAATTAGTTATAATGGCAGTTAGGCAAGAAAAAATACCAAGGGCATCTAGATAGGAAAGGAAGAAGCCAAGCTATCACAATTAGCAGATAACGTGATACCATACTTAGAAGATCCTAAAGAATACACACAAAAAAACTCCTAGAAAAAATAGGTTTGCATAGTACTGTGGTATTGTGGCTGGCTACAAAATCAATAGCCAAAATTTCATGACTTTCCTATGTACAGATAATGAAAGAGAAGAAAGAGATATTTTTAAAAAAATCCCATTTTCAGTTGTGTCTCAGAAAATCAAGGGCCTTGGAATCAGCTTAATTAGAGAGGTGAAGAACTACAAAACACTACTTCAAGAAATAAAAAAGGACACGAGGAAATGGAGACACACCCCCTGCTTATGTATAAGAAGGTTCAACATTGTCAAAATGGCAATAATTCCCAAAGCATTGTACATATTTAAGAATACCCATGATATTTTTCAAAGAAATAGATGAAACAATCTGAAATTCATATGAAACAATAAACCCCCACTAAAAGCTAAAGCAGTCTTAGGAAAAAGAAGATGGGAGGCATCATCTTCTCCAGTTTCAAACTGTACCACAAAGCAGTAGTAATTAAAACAGCATGGTTTTGGAATAAAGACAGACCAACAGACCAGTGGAAGAGAGTTGAATATCCCAACACAGACACTCAAATACATGTCCATTTAATCTTTGGTAAAGGAGCAAGAAATGTGAAGTGGAGCAAGGAAAACCTATTCAAAAGTAGTTCTGGGAAAATTGGATAGCTACATGTAGAACAAAAACAAAAAACAAAACAACTTACATCTCTCTCTAATGCCAAGCACAAAAGTCAGATTAAAATAGACAATGGCCTCGTAACAGATCTGAATCCATAAAGTATATGGAGGAAAAGGTAGGTAGGCAAAACTCTCCATGACATTTTAGATAAAGGCATCTTTTAAGATGAAACACCACGTGCCAAAAGACACGTGAAAAAACGCTCTACAACACTAACGATCAGGTAGATGCAAATCAAAGTAACAATGAGATATAATATAATGACACAGAGATTGGCACACATTGAAAGGAAAAAATGGCAACCAGTGTTGAGTGTTGGCCTTGATGCAGGTAGATAGGGATTCTCATTGTTGTTCGTGGTAATAGTGACTGGTGAGACTTTTTTTTTTTTGGAAACAATATTGACATCCTCAAACAACTAGAAAATAAACTTCCAGATGACCCAGCAATACCATTTCTGGGAAAATACCCTGGAGCACAAAAACACACAGCAGAAATGTCATCTGTAACTCTATGTTCATTTCATTACTATTCACAATAGCCAGACTCTGGAAACGACCCCAGTGCCTGAGAACAGATGACTGGATAGAGACACATGGTATATCTATACAATGGAATACTACACAGCTGTTAGGAAAAATGAAGTTATAAAATTTGCTTGTAAATGGATGTACATGAAGAGTATCAGCTGAATGAAATAAATAGAAAGGAGACAGACAGAAATAGAATGATTGCACCAATTTGTGGGACATTTAAAAAATAGTATAAGTCTAATACCCGAGGACAGTAGAAACACAGGACAGGAGGATTAGTCCACAGTTGGAACCTGAAGTTGGGATAGAGAAGGAACCACTGTGGCAGTGATAATTGGAAACGATCACTCTGGGTAAGAACTGCGTGCTGAAAGTAGGTAAAGGAACAGACACGACAATCTCTCAGATTCTGTATTGCTAACCATAATATCCAAAAGACAAGAGAAACAGAAAGAGAGAAGGAAAGAAAGTACCTGCCATAGAAACAGACTGGGTGTGGGGGTGTCTGCAGGGAAACTTGTGACATTGGCAGTGGGAAATGTACACTGGTGGAGAGAGATGGGTGCTGGAACATTGTATGCCTGAGACCTGATCATGAACACCTTTGTAACTGTGGATTTTACAGTGACACAATTAAAAAAAACCTTAAAAATAAAATTGAAAACAAAACTAGATAAGTCTCACTTTAAGAATTGCATTAAAAACACTTGATCACTTGACATCCCATTACTCATCGATTTGCTCGAGTGGGTGCCAGTAACATCTCCATTTGTCTCTGTGCTAGTGTAGCCCAGTGGTGTTTGCTCATTCTAGGAACACGAAGAACCTCAAACTGATAGTTCAGGGTCTTGACTGAGAAGTCTGACCATCTCGTAGGTGTTCTCTAGCCAAAAAGGGATTTCAAACCCTATACATCAGGATCCACAGTGAGCTGTATTATGGATTCACTGCCAGGATCTCACCACTCTACAAAGAAGTGATCATCTATGTCAAGAGAGGGTCCGGCAGGGTGATACCATTTCACCAAAACTTTTCAGTGCCACCCTCGATAACACCATGTGACGACTGGAATAGGAAGGAATGGGAGTGAAGATAGATGGTCGGCAATTACACCACCTCTGCTTTGCTGATGACATCATTCTAATAACACCAAACATTAGCTAAGTGGCACAAATGCTGGCTGACTTTGACCATGAGTGTGGAAAGGTTGGACTACAGCTGAATCTCTCGAAGACAATGCTTATGAGTAACAGTCTCATTCCTGACATTCCATTTGCTCTCAATGGAATAAACATCCCCGAATGCAACAGTTATGTGTACCTGGGTCGAGAATTCAACATGATGAATGACCTGGCACCTGAGTTACACAGGAGGAAGAGAGCGGCTTGGAACGCCTTCAAGAGCGTCAAAGAAATAGGTAAGAGGACGAAGAACCTCTGGCTCTGGGCACATCTCTTCGATTCCACTGTTCTTCCTGCATTAACATATGCCTCAGCAACCAGGGCACTATGAAAACAGGATGAGAACACTATTCGGGTCTCCCAAAGAGGAATCACAAGAGCTATGCTTGGAATATCATGCTTAACTCAAATGAGAGAAAGAATCCAGAGTTCTGACCTCCATTGATGGTCAAGAATCAGGGATGCTGTCTCGTTTGCCAAGGCGTCGAAAATCAGATTGGCTGGACACATAATGAGATATGGAGACGACCACTGGACTAGAGCTGTTATCGACTGGATTCCACGGGACCTCAAAAGATCGCGTAGCATTATATATGGTACATAATTATTGAATGGTGGTATTTTCATTTTTATCTAAATATTTACATTCATATATATTAATTAATTTTAAATTTCTAATGATAGATGCTTCTCTATAAATGCATGCAATTTAACTATATTAACAGTAATGGCTGCATGCAGGACAAATTCCTTAACTTCTGAACTACTTCTGGTCTCTAAAAATTCTTTTTAAAGTTTCTTCATTTCATTTGACCTCTCAAAAATTCAAAATATCATGAGAGGTTACTATGAACAACTTTACATCATTAAACTGAAGATCCTAGAAAAAATAAACAGATTCTTAGGATCATGCAACTTTTCTAAACTGAGCAAGGAGGTTATGTAAAATATGAACATGGGACTGGAGTGATAGTACAGCAGTTAGGACACTTGCCTTTTAAGAGTCATCCTGGCTTTGGTCTTGTGCATCTCATGCGGACCCCTGAGCCTCCCAGAAGTAATTCCTGAACACAGAGACAGGCAAAAGCCTCGAGAATTACTAAGTGTGGTTCAAACAAAAAATGAACAGGCCAATAAAAGCAAGGAAATTGAAACAGTAAGTAAAAAGTCCTAGTCCAAATGGATTCTGTTAAACCTTCAAAGAAGACTTACTACTTTTATGCCTCAAACTCTTCCAGAATATCAAAGAAACAGGAATCCTTCCTAATGAGGCATCTATGAAGCTAATGTTACAATGATACCCAAAGCAAACAGAGGCACTAGTAAAAAAGATTTCATTTTCCCTGATGAGCATCAGTGTAAAAGTACTCAAGAAAATATTAATGAACTGAATCCAACAATATATTAGAAATATCACACTGTTATCAAGTGGGATTCATCCCAGAAATTCAAGGATGGTTCAACATTCATTAATCAATTGATGTAGCACACCATATCAATATAATAAGAGATAAAAAGAATCTGTTTGCATGCACCATCATACACCTTTCAAATAATGAGAATTTTTGCTAGTAGTTATTTGATTTGAATCCCCAAAAGAAAGCTTTAAAGATTTCACCATTATGACATTTTCTATAGGTTTTTAATAGACATTTTATTCAATTAGTAATTTATTTTCTATTAGGTTTTTGTATGGACTGGAGTGATACCACAGCAGGTAGGGCGTTTGCCTTGCATGCGGCCAACCAGGGTTTGATTCCTTCGTCTCTCTCGGAGAGCCTGACAAGCTACCGAGAGTATTCAGTCCACAGGGCAGAGCCTGGCAAGCTCCCTGGAGCATATTTGATATGCCAAAAATAGTAACAACAAGTCTCACAATGGAGACGCTACCAGTGCCCGCTCGAGCAAATTGATGAACAATGGGAGGACAGTGCGACAATGCTCTTATATGTAATCTTTAGTAAATATAAGAACTATATATCTTTATGTAGCATATATAGCATTTGTTCTTTTATGATTTTATTATACAGATAATTTAATCCATTTGTGTTTATACAGTTAAGTTTATATCTATTATCTTATTCTGTACTTTTAAGCATTTTAATTTTATTATACATTCTATTTTATTATTAAATGTGAAAAATATAGTAATGTGCCTTGCTAAACTAAGTATAAAATTACCTGAATTTCATATATTTTACCTTAATTTTCTTTATCTTATTTACACTTATAGAAAGTATGTTTGACATACATATTGAATGCATGTCTGACAGTATAATTCTATTTAACTTATCTAAATATACATATATTATTATTATTTATATTTGTTCACTTGTGCTGAAGTTTTATTTCTAAGTTAATTTAGAAAAATATTAATATTTTATGATTAATAGATTTTGTTGAAACATATGCCTTGAATCTCCTAATAAGAATTTCTACTGTTGGGACTGGAGCAATAGCACAGCGGGTAGGACATTTGCCTTGCACGCGGCCGACCTTGGTTCAATTCCCAGCATCCCATATGGTCCCCTGAGTACTGCCAAGGGTAATTCCTGAGCACAGAGCCAGGAGTAGCCCCTGTGCATCTCCGGGTGTGACCCCCCCCAAAAAAAAGAATTTCTACTGTTTAGGTCTCTCAACTTTTGTTTTAAAATATCAAAAATTTCACTTCTATGGTTTCTGATAACTTAGTTTGTGCAGAATCAATGTGCAGTTGATTTGTTTTGGTATTTTGAAGATATAATTTTGGGGGGATTTTTTCACTATTTGTTATACTTATGATGAAAGATCTTTTTGTAACTCATTAAAGAAAATCTGTGTTTCATTTTCAAGGCTAAACAGTTTTTCTCTGATTTTCACTTTCCATAATTTTTTTATAAAGTCTTCTGGTATAAATTTCTACTTAGTTTGTCTTGCTTGAGGCCAAAACTATGGCATAGTTGATCATCATATCTGAAGATTTTCAGCCATTATCTTTCTGCATATTACACAGGCCCAACCTCTCCCCATATTCTTCTTGAATTCATTTATTCCCTGAAACCATGTTCTCTTTCCTATTTCATATTTTTCTTCTTACTAACTGCTATTACTTATGAGCTATATCTTATCTATTTCTTGCTATATTAAATTGCAATTATGCAGTGTCATTTTTCATATTCATAAATTCACTATCCCCACTGATTTTAAATTTGTTTTTCTATCTAATTTTGTTCCCTTTCCCTTTTAAAACTATATCCCCATGTATTTTCATTATGTTAAAGGGATCTTCAGCTTACTGTTTATTTTTTTTTGCTCACATAGAATGCACCGTGGAACATTTCTCAGTAAATATGGTAATTTTATAATAGTTATTTTGGTTTAGATTAGTTTTTTTTTCAGAGTTGGGGGAGGGTGCAAATAAGACTGTTCTGAAAATTTAATCCTGTATTATCCTGACTGTATTTATTAGTCCTGCTGGTGCTCAGGACCCCTTTTGTAGCTATAATAGTGGGGATTGAATCTGGGTTAGCTGCATCTAATGGATATGTCTTATCTGCTATAGTTTCTCTCTAAAGCCTGTCTTTATATTTTCAGAATCTGAATCCAGTAGCGTCTTTCTTCTATTTGTAGTTTTTGGGAGTCTCCTACGTTTCATGGGGTCCACACTGGCCAAACTCAAGACACAAACCAAGTGGATGGGACAATGGTCAGTAAGTGATACAACCTTGTTAAGGTCAACAATGGTGGGGGGCCTCTAGGGTTACCTCCCTCAGTGCTGGGAGCCTAGTTTAGTGCCAGGGATAAAACTTTGGATATCCAGAAAGAAAGGAATATGCTCTAGCCTTTTGAGATATGTCCCTGACTCAGGCTACCTACATTTTTTATACTCCTTGTTTTTATCACTCTGTTCATGTGAGTAATAAATACTTTTTAACGTTTGACTTTTATGTTACTAGATTTTTTCCCAGCTCTAACTCATTCATGTTTTCAAAAAAAGTTTATTTTGAATAACCTACCTTACCATTAAGAAGAAAAAGTTATTCATTGTCTTTTCGTTTAAATTTTCATTAAATTCAAGTGTGAAAATGTCAGTGAATAAGTAAAAAGTAAGTAGTACATGAGGAAATATTAATGCATGATTTATCTTATTTCTGCGTATGATGTTTTTTTAAAAGTTAGTAGACATGGCATTTTTGTAATTGTGTTCATCCCCCAGAGGAATTTATCTAATCTAAATTTTAAAATGGGCAAAGATACATAAATGATATGCTGCTTTTATTTATTTATTAGACCAACTAAGTATACAATATTGATGAAAAGCATACATAAAGTGAAATAATAGGTAGCTATGAGTTGCTATTTTAAGATTTATAAAGCATTCCTAATAATGTATGGAAATCTTCATGAGGTGACATTTAGTTTTCAAATAAGCATGTAACATTGATTAAATGGTATAATCTAAATTATGCATAACACATAGATATTGCTTACGAATGATGAACAATAATAAAGCTGCTTTCTCTAAAATTGGGGACTTTTCCAAATATTCTCCTAAGATTATTATTTATAAATAAAATAGAGACATCTCTGATAAATAAACTAACACCCCATGAAAGAACTCATCAAAAGGGAATGTCCTGCCACAGAGGCAGGGTGGGTGGGAGATGTGGGCAGTGGGATCAGTGGTGGTGGAAAATGGGCACTGGTGGAGGGATGGGTACTCGATCATTGTATAATTGTAACCCAAGCACATAAATTCGTAAGTCTACAACTGTACCTCCTGGTGTTTCAGTAATAAAAATTTTTTAAAAAAAGAACTAGTGTACTATATTTTTTCATTTCCCATTTGTAACAATTTGCCTAAGAACAATCAGATTAAATCTCCATCGAGTGAGGGCCAATCTCAGAGAGCCATTTAAACAAACACAATAAGAAAAAAATCACTCAAGGATATCCAGGTTTTGGGGTCACCTGAACAGCTATAAATGAGCACACAGGTTGGCCAGTTGTTCAATACAATATTGTTCCCCACCAATGTCCCCAACATTTGAGTTATTATTTAAGTTACCAGAAGCATCAGTAGCAATCAGTAAGCACATAAAACTTCAATGTATGCTTAAGAGCAAAGACTAGGATATTTCACATAACCAATCAGGGGACATCCTTGAAGTATAGAGAAAGGGCATGACAGGTACCTATTCTATTTTGCCCATATTTCCCTTTACATCTAGAAAACCCTAAACTATTTCATTCAATATTTTTCTGGGTACATTTTTGCTGCCAGTCTATATTTGATCTATTCCTGGGTTCATTTTTACTGCCTATTTATATTCTAAGACCTTAAGATGTTTTTGCTCAGGGGACTATCCTGACCTTGGGGTTATTGTTAGGGGAACAATTTTCCACAACAATCTCAATCTCGAATCTCTTCTTTTACTGAAATTGCCAAAATACAAACGAAAACAAGCAAGAGTGAAAACACCAGCAGAAATTCAGGAAAAAACAAAGAAAAACCTTCTGGAGTTCTATCTTTGCTTTGTTACCAGTTGGCTTTATGCTACCTGTCTTCAGTCATAGTTTATTTTCCCAGAAGTCTTCTTTCAAACATAATTTCCAACATCCTTCCTTCTCCCTTTGACATTTAGGGGCCTATCACACATTATACTTCAACCTTTTCAACATGAACCTCCTGTGTGCAGGCTTCCTGCTTCTATTTCTTGTTTCTATGGCTCTTTGTTGAGTGGCCTTCCTTTCATCATATGAGCAAACACTTTTTTAAAAAATCACAACCCATATTCATGTTTCCTGGACTGTAGAACTGGTTCCTTTCAAATGTTATTTCAGTTCCTTAATTGGTGAGTTGGTGAGTATCTAGTCAAATTACCACATTTTCTGATTTCAGTCCTTCAACCATTTCTATGTTCATATTTTAAAATAATCATTCCCCAAATTTATTAAATCCAGTGCTCCTCTAAAATAAAATTATAATCAAACATTTTGTTTTCCAATTATGTAATCCAAGGTGAAACTCAGTCTAAAATTCATGTCAGCTCTATAAAATGCTGGTTTGTGTTCTTATTAATAAGATTTTTCTCCCCCAAAGCTATCTTTTTTTATCAGATATTAGGCTAAGTAAACAAGGCCATCATTCAATAGTTTTGAACATGTGATATATGTTCATGATATTATGTGTGTGTATATATATATATACATGCATGTGTATATTACCTGCTATCCTAATACTTCTTTTTTCTTTGTATACAATTATGGAAACAAATTCCTAAAACTCTCTTACTTGCCACAAAGTTTAAACAATAGACATAAAATAATCAGCTTTTATGCAGAACAAACTATTAAAAAAAGAAACCCATTCTATATACTGTCAATATCCCAATATCCAAAAACTGTGTCTATTTCTATTCCTCAAAAATATTTTAAATACCACTATATACCAGTCTATATTGTAACATAACAGGCAGCCTGGATTATGAACAAATATTGCCATTCACAGGGGTTTTTTTCTTATTAATTTAATTGGCCTATAGTTATCTAGCCTCCCACAGGGAAACAAAATAGCATGAAACCCTTCACCGTTTGTATTTTAAGAGGAGGAGGGTAAAATGCTTTATTTGGAATATTGCAACTTTTATTTGATGAAAGTTACTATTAACATATTTTCATAATCTTCTCAGCCTAGCAACAGCAGGAGTAAAAGGTGTGAGGGCCATGTAATATTCATGAAATTAAGACGACTTGAGATGAAAGGGAGTTCCATTAGAGAGACCAAGTGTGACAATATGACACATATTTGCATATTTTACACTTTAAATCTTTTCAGCACATCCAAGTTGATATATGGATGTAAACATGCATTGCCAGTTTTTAGCATATTATAAGCCCTCAAGACTTTGCATGCATTTTAATATGTTTCATTATTGCTGTAGATTTTAATTTCCAAACTGCGCGGCTTTGATGGAAGGAAGCTGGAAGTCGAGGCATCTGGCCTCTGCCCCAGGCAAGCACAGTCTCTTCCTTGAATATTTTGGGCAGAAACCAGGCTATTTATTTGTGGGGCAGTGGGGGGAAATGGAAAAAAAAAGTTCTGCCCAGAAGCATGTTTTGTTTGGTACACATACTAATTAAGTGTTAACTTAACCATCCTGGCAGGAAAGCTAAAACATTCGACTTTAGATGTGCCAAAGGAGGGGAGTTATGTGGAGCTTTTATAATTCCCTTCTCCCTCCTCTCAGTCGGTCTCAGCTTCTACACTTTCAAAGTGAAGATGAGTGAAAACAGTTAAAAATTGAGTTAGAAGATATGATTCTTCTTTAAAACAACTGAGAACATTTTTTCAGCTCCCTATATTTTTTTTCTAGAACACAGAATTGCCTGTAATAGATGAAAAGTTCTTTGTACAGATTTACCAGGACAAGTTTGGCCCAAAGAATCTGACACTTAAATAATTTTTTTAGAGTGACATTTTTCTATTTTATAGGCTTTGAATTTCCACGGTTAAATAAAGGTGATCTTAGTTTGTACATTATTAGCTAAAAATACTTAATTTACACAAAAATTAAAAAATTAAAGGTTGCCCTTTACTAGACTGTCTTGGCCTTTAATAAAGATGAACAGCTTTTTAAAGTTTGTGTCTAATAGTCATAACTAAACTTTATGTTTATTGTATTGAACCACCATGCCTCATGTATTCCCTTTTCTCTGAAGTCCAAATAGCATTATATTAAATTTCAGCATTACAGTGAGTCATTTTGAGTTCAAGAAGTACTCTAGTTTTGCATTTTTTCAACTGATGAAAAGTACATAGTAATTATTGACTTCAGGAATATTCACTGCTCATCCAAACTGCTGTTAGAAATATAGTAGCTCTGTAGAACTGTAGCACTCTCCTCCCGTTGTTCATCTATTTGCTCCAGTAGGCCAAATGACGTTTCCATTGTGAGACTTACTGTTACTGTGTTTGGCATATCAAATAGGCCATGGATAGTTTGCCAGACTTTGCTGTGCTAGCTTGCCGGGCTCTCCGAGAGGGACGGAGGAATCAAACCTGGGTTGGCTCCATGCAAGGCAAACACCCTACCTGCTGTGCTATTGCTCCAACCCAGAAATATAGTAATGAGAAAATATCAAAATCTGTATCTTAAAATTGTTGTTAAACTTAATGGAGAAAAGGTAATTCTTAGCTTTATTAAAGCATGGTTTACCATCATAAGAATACCACCATTACTTTAAAAATAAACTCTACAGAAAAAATACAGTTATTCAGTTTTTATCTCCTCATTCTTTTAAAAAATATATATTCTAAATAACATTCTAAGAACAATTTGTGCTTAGGTTTAACCATTCACTTAGAAGCAGTTGAACCTTTCATTTCTTTTCAAACCAACATATAATTTATCAAAAAGGTTTCCAGCACTCAGAATATTAGAAAAGTAGATTTTGTTACTTTCATCACTCTTTTTGGTGAATAATAAGTTCTTAAGGTACAGAAGATTGAAAACTTGGAGAATTGAAGTTTCTAGGTGTTGTGTTAATTTTCTTAGTTTTCTAATTTTCTTTGTAATCCTTTTCAGCCCCAAAGCTGAGTTACTGGGGAAGAATCACAGGTTCATAGCCCAGTTTTCTGAGTTATCGTTGATCACTTAAGAAATATCATGCATGAATCTTAGTCATTAACAGTACTGGAAACCAATGTCTAAAATTAAAAAAAATGAAATTGAAAAAAAAATTCCAGAAAATCTAGGAGTTTCCCAGTTTCTTAGAAGTCTACTTATTTGCAAAACCCTATAGAGTAAAAGTGATTTTAGATTCTGTGAGGCTATTCTCTTCTACGTGTGTATGTGTGTGTGTGTGTGTGTGTGTGTGTGTGTATCACTGTACCACTGTATCACTGTATCACTGTCATCCTATTGTTTGTCAATTTACTTGAGCGGTCACCAGTAACATCTCTACTCTTCCCAGTTCTGAGATTTTAGCAGCCTCTCCTTACTCACCTTTCCCAATGATTGAAGATTCTTTCTGGGTCAGGAGAATGAGACCTGTTATCGTTATTGTATTTGGCATATCGAATATTGCACAGGTGGCTTGCCAGGCTCTGCCCGTGAGGGCAGGATATTCTCGGTAGTTTGCCAGACTCTCCGAGAGGCATATATATACATTAGGCATTAGGCCTAATGTATATATATATATATATATATATATATATACACACACACATTATGCAACAAGTCATAAAAAGAAATACATATATATATACATATGTATTTCTTTTTATGACTTGTTGCCTAATGTCTGAACCTCATCAATTATGGTGTGGCAATCATAGAAAATGGGTAGCAAGTGTCTTATGATGTGTCAATGAAGTGTCTTCTGGAGTGTGGTCGCAGTTGGATAGTGGTCAGCTGCTGGGGCTGGGTCCCTTGGGGCAGCAAGGGCTCTCACCGGCTCCACTCTGGGGCGACCTGAGTGAAAACAACCTGGCGCGGAGTCCCATGTGTATGTGTGTGTGTATACACACACACACACATATATAAATATAAATATATATATACACACACACTCACATACATACATATAGCATAGTGGGTAGGACGTTTGCCTTGCATGCAGCCAACTGGGCTGGCCCAGGTTCAATTTCTCTGCCTCTCTCAGAGAGCCAGGCAAGCTGTAGGGAGTATCTCGCCCACACAGCAAAGCCTGGCAAGCTACCCATGGTGTATTCAATATACCAAACACAGTAACGGTGTCACAATGGAGACATTACTGGGCCCACTCGAGCAAATTGATGAACAATGGGAGGACAGTGACAGTGACTATGACATATACACACATATATACATACATGTATATATACACATACATATTTGCATATGTATGTTCTATCTATATTCTATGTAAATATATATTATATGTACACTCATATATATGTATATATATGTATATATATATAGAATAGCACGCACACACACACACACACACACACACACACACGGTTTTTTTCAAGTCAAATCTAGTTGCTATCTTGCTATCTCTTACTTTTCTTTTTTACCGAGCTTTAAAAAAGTCTCAGTGCATATCCCCCATTCTTTTTTTCTATCTTGTTCTTGTTAGATTTATCCCAAGGGGCTAAATCCTTCTAATGGCCCCAGACATTTGCTGGGAATTTGTTGTATATGAATGTGCTCTCCCACAAGGTATTATTATGCTTAAGTAAAATGTACATATTGCTGGCATGGCCCTATTCTCTGTACAACCATTGGAGTTTCTCATTGGTTTTCAGTGACCTATAGTTGAACTTGCTGCTTGCTTTAGGAACTTTGGCTAGAAAAAAACAGCATCTTTGTTTGAGCCAATCTCCTATGTAATCTGTTTCTCTTTTGTATTCTAGCCTTTCAGTTCTCATGACACACCTCTAGTCTCACATTGCCCTATCCCAGGGCATCTTTCTGTTGGTTCAGCTCTGTGTGGTCACATATGTGGCTCAGCTCTGAGGGCTTAGTATGCTCTGCATGTGTGTCTGCTGTCAGTGATGCTATTGTGTGTTGTGTGAATCACATTTGTCATAAATAAATGGAGAGCATTTGTTGATTTATCATCTTTGAATACTTGATCAAATGAGTTAACTCACTTAGTAATTCACAGAATATCAAGTTCTTCTGAATGTCTCACAGTCCTTCAGGTGAATTAGACAGTGACACAAATGGTGAAATCCCCCTCATTTGTGTTCTCTGGTTCTTTTGTGGTATAACATCTCGTCTGCATGATTATTTATTTCTACTTTGAATCTTACATGACATTTAATCAAAAACCACAATCAGAAAACTAATTTAACAAGGGTACATAACTCACGCTGAACCTTTTTACCTTAGAATGGAAACTGCGAATGCAAAATAATAAAACAGAAGTGCGGTGCATCATGAAAATAATAGGTATTTTCACTGAGTGTTTACTATGAGTCAAGCACTTTACTTGAATTAGGATACATCTTCCTCATGGCAGTCTCATAAGAAAAGTTCTCTTAATCCCCATTTACAAAGAGGAAAACTGAGGCTTAGAAGGTCAAACAAATTTGCTAATTTGACATAGTTGGTATATAATAAGCCCATTGCTTTTGACCTAACCAGCACACTATAAGGGTTGTGCACATATTTTTGTAACTGTCTGCCAATCAAAGATTTTTAAATAAAAGTTACTATTCTCATTTAAGTTACAGAAAAGTATTTTCATTCTGCTTCAGTATCTGACTGGGAGAAATAATTGAGTCTTAGTGCCCCATGCATAAGTTTTCATCCTTCTGTCCGTGATAAGTTCCAGATTCCGGATCAAATGTTTTAAGAGTTTTATGTTGATTACCTCATCACTCTAAGTTCCACTGATGTTATCAAAGTCTATGCTCTTAAACATGTCGTCCTACAAATCCAGATTGCTTTCTCAGTTTGTCAATTTTCTTATCATCCACCTATTGTTTTTAGCACACAGTCTGTGCATTGCCATAGTGTTAACATTTTTCTAAAGTTTTTTTCATGTAGTTTCATTCCAGAAAGGAGTGATTTCTTTAATATTCTCAAATCCCAACCAATACTTAAAAATTTACTTTTGTCAACACACAATCTTTATCAATTTTATTACTAATCATTGTTATTTATCTAATGCTAGGGACTTATCTAACATTAGAAGTTAAATAACAAGTCAAGATAACCCCTACTTTCATCGAAAAACTAAAGGAAAATAATATAATTATAATTTTTATGGCTGACGGAAGAATACACAAAATAATGAAGTCATTATGATCCAGTGTATCCAAAGATGTAGATAACAGGGAAATGTATATACAGAAGCAAGAAAGGAACTTGTAGGATGGATACTGTTAGAAAACAAGTCAGTAAACCCACATTATACATAATTTTTGTCGATTGATTAGAGAAAACTATGAGGAGAAATGAAACCTGATCAATAGTGTTAAAGCTGTGATGATGGTCCATAAAAACCTTATAAACCAGAAATTATTATAGAAAGTTTTGAAAATGAATGGTACTTTATCTTAATTCAAAGAAATATAAAAATTCGAGAGTTTTTTTGGTGTGAATTCAACGTTTTTATACTTTATATGATCACTTGCCCATTGTGTAGAATGCAGTGGCATGAAATCAGTGCATCATTATTAAATGGTGCTATATTCTAGATTAGAGTAGATGGTAGTTTCAATAAAATGATAGCTGTATTAACCAATGATAAGTGGATACACTTTAGAAATAGGAGTGAAAGTCATAGAACTTTATAATTGTCATACATAGGAGACCAAAAAGAGGAGAAGTCAAGAATTCTTCCAAGATCTATGGAATGGAATCTATGGATCTATGCTATGGAATGGGGTGTTATCAGATCAAGTATGAATGCAAATAAAAACCCAAGGAGTATATAAGTGACTAGGTTTATTTTCTCTCATCAGCTGGATAGTCAAACCCTATCTTTTCAGTCCAAGCATACTGTAAACATGTAAGTCAAAGGATTCTCTAGCTTAGTGTCTTCTAGATTCTCTCAAACATTTAAGTATCAAGCTAAAAGTTATTAGTGTCATCTTCATGGGATGTATTTCCTCCAATTAAAAATAAACAAATATCATATTCATGTAGTAATTTACCTACATATATTATATATACATATATACATATGACTATATATATGTGGATGTATTTTAGAAATAGGAATATAAGCTGTAGGACTTTACAATTATACATGGGAGGTGGGGAATACATACATAAACACATGCAAAAATCCCTCTCTGGGAAATGTATATATATAATTAATAATATATAACACATATATATATATATTCCCC
Source organism: Sorex fumeus (assembly GCF_029834395.1). Classification (NCBI taxonomy): domain Eukaryota; kingdom Metazoa; phylum Chordata; class Mammalia; order Eulipotyphla; family Soricidae; genus Sorex; species Sorex fumeus. Next base: position 42,424,670 of record NW_026606185.1, on the reverse strand, counting down.
AGAGTGGGATTTTTTAATTTGCTTTACAGCACGATGAGTGTCACAGTGACATTAGAAAGGAAAAAGAAATTCATTATCAGAACGTGTGGAGATGAAGATGTATTAAAAGGATTCCTCTGAAATTAGAGGTGGTAGGAAAAGGTAACAGGTTGTTCAGGCTTCTTTATTGTATAGAAATTCAGCCAGGCATCATAGTTCTTTTCCCCTGAGTTTGTACTTTTCCTCTCTCTATGACTATCTATCACTGCTTGTAAAACTCCTCCACCAAAGGATCTTAAAGTTCACAGTAAAGCAATGCAATTATTCTGAGTCATTCCTTCTTACCTTTTAACCTAATCTTCAGAGGTGCCGGGACTGAAGAAGCACGGATCCTGCCCAAAATGAGCCTAATCTTGTCTCTGAAAATAGCACTTCCTTGCCAAGAAGAACTTTCTCCTTTTGAATGGCTGCAATGATGAGAAAAGGGAGCCAGGATTCATTAATGGCCCCAGGCATGGTGGGCTCGAAGTCAGAGCGCCCCTCCTCTCTGAAGAGTATAGCACAGTCTACTTACTGAAGGTTTTTCTTTTTATCCCTTTTCATCCTTACAATGATTGTTGAAAGAAAGCTTTAAAACAGCTCATTACTGATTTCTAATTCGATAATCTAAAAAGGGTGAGGTGGAGGGCAAAGATTTCTATTTTAACTGAATTTTTTTGTGTCACAAGTGGCAGACAACACCTACTGTGTGGCAAACCCAAGGTGTTGTCATGACACCCAGCAAATTAGGATATCTTAACTATGCTCAGGGGTAAAATGAGGTCAAATGAGAGATTGTAATAAAATTAGGCAATATGGGGAATTTGAATCCAGAATTAGTCACTTCATCATCTTCAATATCTGATTCCTCCAATGTCTTCCAATATCTAAGCACCTTCCCCACACAGACACAGACAGACATAGAGACAGACACAGACACACACAAACAGACACACACACAGAGAGGAAGGGAGAGAGAGAGAAAAAAAGAGAGAGAGAGAGACAGAGATTAACCTTCACAAAAATAATTGGAGAGAAGTAGTATTTTTGACCTTGAATTTCCAGGCAACTCTATGAGTTCACTGATCATGGCTTAGAAAATAATAAAGGCTATTGTGATTTTTCTAGTATTTACAATTACTCATTTCTCTACCTGGGCGCTGCATCTGCTACTCACTGCCTTTTTGACCAACTTCACTTTATCTCCTCTGCTTGGCCCTGAAAATCTTACCAAGATGTAAAAAAGTTAAAGTTTATTTTTTTTAAGTCTCTCTCTAAACCTAGAAAAACAAAGTAACCATAATACAAAATAGAAATGCTATGTCTTCTATGCCCTATCTCATAGAATTGGGGGGGGGTGCTGTTTGTTTGATTGGCTTTCTTTTGCTTTTTAAATGAAGCTGGCAGTACTCAGGGTTTACTCCTGGCTCTGCAATCAGAAACCATACCTCTTGGGCTCAGCATACTGTATGGGGTGACAGGGATCAAACTTTGTTTGGCTACATATGAGATAAGTACCTTACCAGCTGTGCTATCCCTCTAACCCAAAGAACTTCTTACTATACTTCTTCACTCCTTAAGAAACCACATTGCAGCACTGTTCACAATAGCCAGAATCCAGAAACAACCCTAGTGCCTGAGAACAGACTGGTTAAAAAAACTTTGGTACATCTACACAATGGAATACTATGCAACTGTTAGGAAAGATGAATTCATGAAATTTGCTTATAAGTGGATGGTCATGGAAAGCATTATGCTAAATGAAATGAGTTCGAAAGAGAGGGACAGACAGAGAAGGAGTGCACATATTTGTGGAGTATAAAAATAACATAATATGAGACTGACATGCAAGGACAGTAGACACAAGGGCCAGAAAGACTGATCTATAGTTGGAAGCCTGCCTCCTAAGCTGGGGGAGAAGCAGCCGAATCGAGGAGGGATCACTAAGTCAATGATGGTTGGAGGAATCTTTCAGGATGGGAGATGTGTACTGAAAGTAGATAAAGGACCAAACATGATAAACTCTCAGTATCTGTATTCAAACCATAATGCCCAAAAGTAGAGAGAGAGAGAGTTTGGGGGAAATTGTGTACCATAAATACAGCAGGAGGGATGGGATATGTGTGTGTGTGGGGGGGGGGGGGATTGGGGACATTGGTGGTTCAAAATGTGCACTGGTGGAGGGATGGGTGTTTGTTCATTGTATGACTGAAACCCAAACATGAAAGCTTTATAACTGTATCTCATGGTGATTCAGTAAAAAAAAAAAAAATTAAAAAAAAGAAGCAACAATCAGACTATCTGGATTAGAAGATTTAAATAAACTATTGTGGGCCAGAATGATAGTACAATGGGTGGGGCTTGCCTTTCACGCCACTGAATCATGTTCAACCCTAGGCACATATATGGTCCCCTGAGTACATCAAGATTGATCTTTGAGCAACAGAGTCATGAGTACCCAGGTGTGGTCCCCAACCAAAAATAAACTAAAATAAATTTTTGTGAACCAAAGATTTGTAATCCAATAAATAGGTAAGTTCTACCTATTTCTATTCACAGATGTAATACAACATCTGATAAACCCTCAATGTGTATAAGCTTTGGATCTTCTTCCAAGGTTCACCATTGTAAATGCTCTCTGTTTTCTTTTTCTTTTTCTTTTTTGGTCACACCCAGCAATACACGGTGGTTACTCCTGGCTCTGCACTCAAAATTACTCCTGGCGGTGCTTGGGGTTCTTGGGGCATCATATGGGATTCTGGGAATCAAACCTGGGTTGGCCAGATTGGTCGCGTGTAAGGCAAACGCCCTACCCACTGTGCTATCGCTCCAGTCCGGAAAATGCTCTCTGTTAACACTGTTTTCTTATGAAAACTCTTAGACATTTTTTGACCTCTTTCCTTCTCAGTTTCTTTTAAAATAACAGGTATTAAATGTAAATTATTTGATCTTCTAGCATATATGTTTTTTCTGACTTTCTCTTCATTTATTCCATGTTTCTGTCACATTTTATTCTCTATTAACATGTCTAAAATGCTCTTTTTTAAAACTTTTTGGGTCACACCCAGTGATACTTAGGGGTTATCCTGGCTTTGCACTCAGCAATTACTCCTGTCAATGCTTGGGTGACCATATGGGATTCTGGGAATAGAACCCGGGTGAGCCGTGTGCAAGGCAAATGCCCTACGCACTGTTCTCTCTCTCTCTCTGGCAAAGAATGTTCTATTTTTTATCCCAGAAAATGTATACTCTAATGTATACTCTAAACACCTGTTCAATAAGTCAAATAATTTCAAACTTAACACTATGTTTTATAAAACTAGTCAGGATGAAGGAGGGTAAGTTATTTCCTAGAAAAGAGTGAATATAACTATCTGCTATATTATCAGTAGTCAGGATGAGGACAGATGTGCATACTCTAAAGATATTCAGCAAATAGAAGTGCAAAATTTCTTGGCTGTTTGTATGCAGGGCTGGGGATTATCATTTAAAATATATCAAGTAGTTCTTCTGCCTTTAAATCTGAAGGAATAAAACTTGTAAACACACTTATAGATGAAGCTGGAATTGGGTTCAGTCACATAGTGAAATGTCTGTAAGTATTTGGACTTTGTCCTAGCTATGAAAAGGTGTTAAAAGAGTTTTAATCAAGGAAAAAATACCGTCAGGTATGGCTTATAGGCATTTACTGACTGTGGGAGTTACGGTACAGCTGGGTAAATAAAAGAGATGAGTATGAAAAAAAAATAACCAGAATTACTAATGATTAAGTTGTGCCAACATGATTAATGCGAGTAATAAATGTGGCTGAAGATAAGAGGAGGGGAATTCTTTTAGATTGCTAAGGAAAGCTTCACAGAGAAATAAAAATGAAAAAGTTGAGTAAAGACTTGGATGATGCATTAGATCTAGGGGGGAAAAAAGAACTTTTTCAAGCAGACAGATGTGGATATGACTTGCATACAGAAGTTGACACCCTTGAAGTGTTTTTTTTTTTTTTTGGTCCTGATACAGAGGATTCGCATAGAAGCATCAGAGGAGAAGAGAGCAGAGATGATGGGACCTGCGAATGTCACCTAACTCAAGGCTGCCCAGGTACTTTCTGAGGTAATTAAAAACTATTTCAGAATCCTGAACTTGAAACTTAAATTTTTAAAAATCTACTTTTTGAACAGTGAACACTGAAAAACAAAATCTGTAGTTCAGGCAAATAGGCTTAGAGATAGAAAAACAAGTTTTTTTTTCTCTTTATGAGTAACACCTGGCGATGCACAGGGGTTACTCCTGGCTCATGCACTCAGGATTTACTTCTGCCAGTAGTCTAGGGACCAGATGGGATGCTTTGAATTGATCTCGGGTCATCCACATACATGTAATACAAATGCCTTACCACTGTGCTATTGCTCCAGCACCCCCCCCCCCGTGTCCCCAGAAAAGCAAGTCTTGAGGCTACTATGGCATCTGAGGTGATAAGATATTTAACTTAGTTTCAAATAAAATAGGATGAATTTGGTAGAAGTGAGAGCATCAAAGGAGAAAAAACACCCATATTTTCAAAACATAAGGCAACATGACTTCAATTACTCTAGCCATACTCTTAAGATTTAAGTTGTAAATGATTTTGGCTTTGACAGAATATAGATTAATATAGATTATGGAGAAGCCTTACATTGTGCAAAGGAAATTGAGGTAGTTCCTATTTGAACTTTTTATTCTAATCTAACCTATATATTTTTTAAGTTCTATTGTGCATGATAATTTAACAAAAACTTTCAGAGATGATAAAACTTGGAAATGATTCCATAATCTGTGTTCAATATCTATTAAATTCTATATAGGTGGTATTACTAAGGAGAAAAATGAGTAATATAGACACATTGAGAATGCAATGGCAGAAATAGGTTAAAAAGTGTACAAAATGTGAGGACAGTAATGGTGAAATAAGTCTACTTTAAGTGTGATATGTGAGTAGAAATTAGTATCTTTCACTAAGGATACCACACTCAATTTTAGATCATCAGAGAATTTTATTAGATAAAGAAGAAGGAGCAGGGGCTGGAGCCATAGTATAGATGGTAGGACATTTGCCTTGCTGCCCACCTACGTTCAATCCTCAGCATCCCTTTTGGTCCCCAGAGCACTACTAGGAGTAATTACTAAATGCAGAGCCAGGAGTATTCCTGAGTATCACTGGTGTGACCACAAAAGTCAAAAGCCAAAACAAAGCAAAACAAAGCAAAAAAGGAGCACTTGTTATAAAAAATGCCATTTTAAGAGTTGATAGATGTAGTTGATGTAAACAAACTACGATGTTGTGTTTCATATAAATGTCTTTAATAAAAAGTTTCAGAGTCATGAATGATAGGGGGAGAAATACGATTTTGGATCATAAATATTTCTCAGAGAGGAAGAAGTCAAGAGCAAAAGTTAAGAGAATGATAATAATACATGGGGGAGTCAAGGTGGAGGATTATTCAGACTCATAGTTTGAGGTACTAGTGTAACACATACAGGATCAAAATAAGTTTGGCATATGCATGTGTTATTAGCAGTGATAGTAATAGATCAGGGTGCACATTATCTATAAGAATCCATGAAGATTCGATAACAAATTGGAAGTTTTAAAGAAAAGCCAGTGATCTGGAAATTGAAACTCTCCTAAGGGCTATGAGAATTTAAATGAGAATGTTTGTCAAAAAGAGTGATACAGAAGCCAAAATTAATAAAATATTTTCTTCCTTATCAGAATTCAAGTTCTGCTACATGCTACTTCTGAACAAGAGCCTGGTTTTTGGAAATGTAACCACAGAAGGTATATTTTTTAAGAAAACAATGCAGTTTTCCTCAAATAGTCTTAAAGTGAAAATAACCCTTAAAGAGAAATAATGTAAATTTCCAGGGAATTAGCTTTTCCCTGCCCTCTAAAGAAAACCTGAGGAATCACAAGGATCTAAGAACTCAGACAAATAGCACAGTTAGAGGAAATAACATAGACAAAGAAAGTGATAGAACACTAGAAATAAACTTCATACTTTAACTCAGGGTTACTTTAAATGTTTCTTTTTTCAAAATGTTTGGTTAAGAAGAATTCAACTTTTCATATAAATAATACTGGAGAGATTGTAGAGTATGATCATACACTTGTTTAAAAATTATGGAATATGAGGAAAGATAGATTGTGGGGTAGGAATGGATAAGACAAGGGATAATGATATATATATATATATATATATATATATATATAGAGAGAGAGAGAGAGAGAGAGAGAGAATGTGTTCATATGTGAGGGAGAGGGAGGAGAGAATCCCATAAAGTAAAAGATGAGAAATTATGTACCCCTGATGTTATTGGTGACTACAAAATATATCACATCTTATGAAAAACTTATTTTTTCCTATAGTGTCAGGGTCTAAAATCAACCTTTCATAAATATAAGGCAAGTACGTTCACACTGAACTATCCCCTGTTTTACAATAAAATAATTAAAGTGCATCTCCTTTTGTTCCAAAAACATATAAACTCACTTTAATATGATGAGAGAAAAAGAAAATTCCTTAGTTTCTCTTACTTTCTTAGATTTCTAAATTCTTAGAAAAAAAAATAATTCCTTTCTTTTAACAGGAAAAGTCAGGATGCTGATTTGATGTGCAAATTATTTTTAAAACCACGTTTGTAAAAATCTTGTGAAGTGACTACTCTGTGGCTACATTTTATCATAAGACAGGCTCAAAAGAATTCCATTCTGTAGGATATGGTGGACTTTACCTGTGGACTTAACATCACAGCACAGGGAATCTTTGATTCTATGAAAAGTCATGGTGAAAAATGTTAGTTCTACTCAGTTATATTTGAAAAGAAATAATGCATACTGTCTTTATGGTTTAAATGATTTGTCTGTCTCTTCCCAATGAATCTGTGACTTTGAAATATTTGTATTAGAGCTCTGCAGAGAAACAAAATAAGATTTGTGTGTATATCTGAGTGTGTATGAGGCAGGCCATCTGCCTTTTTCAGTTTGATTTAAACTGTAAATCTCCAAAAGCAACTCAAAGAAAATCCTGGAAAATTTTTTATAAATATCAGGGTACCTTTTAATTATTATCAAGTTAGTATGAAAAAAATTAACCTATAGACCATAATGAATGAGGAATTCTTGTTATAGGTTGCCTGACCACACAATACACACAAAAAGGGTGGATATTAGAGTTATTGTATTTTATCAATAAAGAACACCCTAGCAAGTTTTAAGAAATAGAATAGGTTTCCACACAGTAATACTTGTTTCTTCCTTCTCATAGTCATCACTAAGAACTATGTTTTTAGAAGTTCACATGTCCCTTACAATAGAAAAAGTTGGGGGGGGGGGGGGGAATTTAACAGTGACTTAAAATAATTTAGCCTACACTAGCTTCAAAGGATATTCTTCAAATGCATATTTTAAATTTCCTAAGGAAAAATGTTAATCTTTCTACTTCTTATATACTAAAAAGTAAAATTTTGGGTGTGTGTTGTTTAGATTATGGTTCTGTTATTAGTTTAAGCATATCTAATGTTCTGTAACAGTCAAATTGTGTGTAGAGGATCAATAAATCCCCTAAAAATGTATGCAGAAATGTTTGTGTGAAACTATTTTTAGAAGATTGTTTATTTCTAAGGATTGTGCAATTCTAGAGAAGAGTTCTTCCAATTAATGATATGCAATAGAAAAAGGCCTTGATCCTGAATTAGTGGGAGGAGAGGCCACTTTCAAAGCCCTCTGGATTCCTCTCCTATAGGTCGTGAGGTATTGGAAGGTGAGAGCAAAATGAAGTTATTATTATGTAGAGTATGACCTAGGGAAGTATCCTGTACTCCGATTCTCAACATTTTCTTTGCTCACTCTTTTCTGTCTGCACATACTCATTCTGTAACCATGAAAAGAAAGATTCCCTTGTTGGCGTCTCAAAAATTAGCCTGAGACTTTGACCAAATCCCCTGCCCCTGGAATCAGGGGTCAGCACTGTTTACAAAGGCACAGTGACTCGCTCCAGCAGTCCTCACACGCAGGCACTCTGGTTGAGGATGAGGGATGTGACTGTGACCACCCTCTCATACTAATACTCCGGCCCTAAGAGCAAGATATGTAAATCATTAGTTGATATGTGTACTGAGCCCAACAAGAGAAGCGTGAGAAGCATGCTGTACATGAGAATCCCACCCTGAATGTATGTATAAGAACCCGTGGGTAGGGGCCAATAAATGGAGAACTGCTTGACCACCAGACTCCCCTGCTCTGTGATGTTCTTTCTCGGTTTCTTTCTAAGCGGCTGCGGCAGGAATCCATCAATGCGCAGAGGGCCAGGGCAGAGGCTTCTCCCCTACCCACTCCCTATACCATAGGGAGTTAAGTCCAGAGACTTCAGGGGATCCTACTCCCGTGTGCTGGGGTCGATTGGCCAGGACCCTGAAATTCCCTAATAAATAATCCTTCAAGAACAGGAAGCAGGGTACCAGTATGGTTTAAAGAACATCTTTTATCTTCCTTCCTCCTTCCCTCCCTCCCTCCCTCACTTCCCTTTTCTTCTCTTTTTCCTTTTCCTTTTCCTTTTCCTTTCCCTTTCCTTCTCCTTCCTTCCTTCCTTCCTTCCTTCTTTCCTTCCTTCCTTCCTTCCTTCCTTCCTTCCTTCCTTCCTTCCTTCCTTCCTTCTTTCCTTCCTTCCTTCCTTCCCTCTTTCCCTCTTTCTCTCTTTCTCTCTTTCTCTCTTTCTCTCTTTCTTTCTTCTTCCTTCCTTCCTTCCTTCCTTCCTTCCTTCCTTCCTTCCTTCCTTCCTTCCTTCCTTCCTTCTTTCTTTCTCTCTCTTTCTCTCTTCTTTCTTTCTTTCTTTCTTTCTTTCTTTCTTTCTTTCTTTCTTTCTTTCTTTCTTTCTTTCTCAGAACACACTTGGTAATATTCAGGGCTTCTTCCTGGTCCTTTGCTCAGGAACAGCTCCTGGAAGGTCTTAGGGTGCTAGCAAACCTTTGTCAGCTGCATTTAAAACAAGTACCCTACATGGTTCCCCATTTTATCTGTATAGTGGCAAAGTATAATTACCATAGCTTCTTATCTAATCATCTAGTCATGGACTTTTAGGATGAATTGATGTTCCAGCTGTTGTGAACAATATTGCTATGGATAAATAGTAACTGTCCTTTAAAATTAGTATTTTTATGTTAAAACAAAATCTCAAGAATGTATTGTTGCATCTTGCAGTATTTACTTTTTCAAAGGAATCTGCATGCCATTCTACATGGCTATACTAATTTACTTTCTCTTCATATAGACAACACAGTTCCTTTAGCCCCATATCCCATCAAAATTTGTCACTTTTATTTCTATTGATCTATGTGATTCTCAGCTGTGTGTGGTGGTATCTCATTTTGGATAGATATTTTTCTAGTAGTAAGTGATACTGTGCATTTTTGAATTATCTGTGAGCCAATTGTATTTCTTCTTTGGAAAAATGTTTTTTCAGGTGTTTTGCCTTATTTTTGGAATGAATAACTTGCACTTTTCTTTTTGAATTATGAGTTATTACCAAATTTCGCATATTAACCTCCTCATTTATTAAACCCTTAAAAAGATGTAAAAAAATTTAACAACCCTTTTCTTTTAAAAAGAACTCTCTAGTCAGTGATGCAATACTTTTAGTTGTCAACAAATTAGATAACTTTTTCAAACCTACTTCTGGGACTGCAGTGAGCCCTCAATGAGTTGAGCACACGTTTTGTGTGCTTGAGGTTTGCGTTTGATCCCTAGACTACATACAATGACATCCAAGTACCAGGAGTGTCCCCCAAGCACCCCCAAACTGGGAGTAGCCCTTGCATATTGCCTGGAGGAACAAACAGACAACCAAAAGAACTAAATAAATAGAGGTTTCCAAATTATCTATATATGGGTAACTAAGTGTTATAATGATCCAGGGCTCTTTGTCAATCTATTTTATCTAAACATTTGTCTTTTTTTATTTGAAACATCTTCTCATTATCTAACTTGAGTATGAAAACCGAGGTAATTATTGCCTGATAACTCACTAAGTCTAATTCTGAATGCTTTTCTAAAGTGTAAAACTGCATTCTGCTATCTTGATCTCCATCTATTAGATAGCTTAGACTTAATATGACTAAAACAGAACACCTGTAAACTATTCAATTGTTTTTTACAGGAATGCTTTAAGTTATTTAAGTCAAAATCTAAGTGTTACCCTTTATTTCAGTCTCTCTTTAACCTTCCATGTTGAACTCATTACCGAACTCAATCGATTCTTCCTCCAAATCAAACTGTAATATCTCCACATTTTATCTATTTTCTCCATACCATTTTACTTCAATCTATCATCATCTCATAGTCTATTTCAGTGACCTTTCCATCAAATTTTATTCCTCAACTTTTGATCCCGCCTGTAAATTAGGACAATTTCCAAGAGTCAGTACAATTTGGGAATTATAAATCAGACAATGCTTTTTCCTTGGTAAAATCTTCCAATATGTTCTTCCAATCAGAATGAAACACAGCATCATACCTTGTCAAATCGAGATCTTTTTCAAATCAGGTGTGTGTGTGTGTGTGATGCAAAACAGTTATTATTGAAGAAATTGAGTGAAATGTGAAGAGAGTAAAAAGGGAGAAATACTTCTTCATGAGAGAACACAGGGGCTTCTCCTGAGTGGAAGAAGCAAAGAGCTTTTGGGAGAAGATTATAGGCCACTTCTCAATTTCTTGGCCTAAAGTTACGTGCGTACACGGAAATTCATCTGGGCACTGTCACAGGGGCAGTTTTGGACTCTAGATGATGCTTTCATAATCTAATTATAATCTTTAGAATCTCCTATACTCTCTCTCTCTCTCTCTCTCTCTCTCTCTCCTTCTTCTAGGGCCACACCCAATTGAGGGTTTTCTTCTGGGGAGCACTCGAATCAGTCCTGTATGGCTCTGGGGAGCATATGAGGTGCAGAAATCTAAACTGAGTTTGGTTTACAAGACTAGCGACCTACTGGCTATGTGATTATTGCTCTACTACAATTGCTTCTTCTTTTAGGTGTCTATATCCTCTGGGAGGTGCCTCAGTTTTGCTTTGCATCTCAACAGGAAATATTCTTCCTGCCTATAGACTACTTAACTGCTTAGGAATTTATTCTTGAATTTTATTACTTTACACATTTCATTGCCAGTGCTGATTTCCTCCACCCATCCCTCACTCCCCCATCTGTCTGCTTGCAGCATTTATTTCTTACATTATCTGCACTCATTCTTTCCATGACCACTGTATTGGCTTCTCCTTTTATTTTGAATGATTTCACAGGTTCTCTAATACTGGATGTATCCTATAAATCAGTTTCAATTTAATCACTTAATCACTACCCAGATAAATACCCCACTGGCAGACTTCCACTCTCGACACTACTTCCACTACCCAGCCGTCGCCACACTCCAGGACGCTTTCCGGACCCGCGCGGCAGCTCCGGCCGAGACCCACGCACAACTGAAGACCCACAGAACAAGGTAAGCGGAACTCTCTGAGACCTTGGACTCCAGGCTCGGCGGACCCAGGGACAGAGCTTCTCTGAGTGCTCCCACCACCACAGGTGACAAAGGGATTCTAATCAGGAGCCCCACCCTACCCTGCCCTGTCTGCTTCCATCAACCACCCAGGGATCGAATTGTGCACAGGAGACCCACCCTACCCAGATAAATACCCCACTGGCAGACTTCCACTCTCGATACTACTTCCACTACCCAGCCATCGCCACACTCCAGGATGCTTTCCGGACCCGCGCGGCCACAAAGCGGCCGCATGACACATCATAAGACACTAAATACCCGTCTTCTGGAATTGTCGTACCATATTTGATAGGGTTCAAATATGGTAACACCTACAAGGGGGATTAGAGGTCACCCCAAAAGCCTCTATACCTCTCGGAAAGACTGGCAAGCTACCGAGAGTATTCCGCCCGCACGGAAGAGCCTGGCAAGCTATCCGCTGTGTATTCGATATGCCAAAACCAGTAACTACAACTGGTCTCATTCAATTTAATAAGGTAAAGGTAAGGTAAAGGCCCTCCCGTTGATCGTCGATTTGCTCGAGCGGGCCCAGTAACGTCTCCATTGGAGACTTTGTTGTTACTGTGTCTGGCATATCCAATACTCTCGGTAGCTTGCCGGGCTCTCCGAGAGGGGCGGAGGAATCGAACTCGGGTCGGCCATGTTGGCTGCGTGCAAGGCGAACGCCCTACCCGCTGTGCTATCGCTCCAGCCCAACCCAATAAAATAAATCTATCTCATTATCTTTGACTAAAATGTGTTATTAATTTTCTTCATTTTTCTAATGAATGTGAGTTTTTCCATCATTCAGCTTTTTGTTCTAAGTTTAGACAGTACCTTACCTGAACTATTTGCTGCTTCATCTTTACTGTTTTACACTAAATGTAATAATAATGAGTACTCAATATTTGCATCAGAAAATTATACAGAAAGGGAGGAAAAACTACCAGGGTAAAGCAAAAAAAGCATATAGTTTTTTCACTAAATTTTGTCTGCAGAAGCTTGTTGCAGTAAAAGGCTAAAGTAAGGTACATATCATTCTAGATATTGAAATATTCTTGATTTTACTGCCATAAAATTTTTCTTTTAGAATTATGTTAAATATTAGCAAAGAGGGACTATTTCTGGCAATGGACACTTTATTACATTATGCATATAAATGTTACTTTGTTCAGTGGAAGCATTGGAGAGAACATTGCATTTAAAACACTTTTCAAGTTAAAGTATCAGTGTTGAATGTGCTTTTTTAAGTGTCAATTTTCTCAGATAAGGGATAATATTAGATTTTTTCTTTCTACTATTATACTGCCTGACAAATAAGAATATTTAAATATTTGCTCAAAAACTAAATGACTTTATAAACTAAAACTTTTCAAAAATGAACTTTCTTTCTTCAACATTATATAGATTTGATCCTTATTCTGCAAAATCAATATATGAAATTGCTCTCCAGTATTGTGGAATCAAACCATAGTAGACTGAAGGTCATGTTGAAAACAAGTGTAAAGTCTGTATACACTCTCCATCACACCTGCTTTACACATACTCTCTGATGTTTAACGATTTTTGACAAAAGCTAAACTTTAGAAGGAACCAGCACCAGGTATTCATGTTAATACAGTTTCAGCTTTAGGGATATCTGTTTTTGAAAAAAGGCATAGGATAAGTTTAATTACTTTTAAAATTCTGAAACATTTGTATCAGCAAGAATCAGTGCTATTAGTGCCAAGAATGTAGGAAGGAAATGCCAGAGAGGAAGGACATAAAGAAAGATAATCCAAAACTGTATTTGTAATCTATTGCAAAATTCTTAGTTATATTTTGAACCAAATATGTAGGATGTGGAGAGAACAAAATTGACTTATGAGGCTGTAGCGATAGCACAGAGGGTAGGGCATTTGCCTTGCAAGAGCCCACCCAGGTTCGATCCCCAGCATCCTATATGGTCCCCTGAGCAATGCCAGGAGTGATTCCAGACCATCACTGGGTGTGACCCAAAAAGCAGAAAAAAAATTGAATTGTTTGATGCTGTAGTTACTAAAGAGATGTAGTCCAATTTCTTTTATTTTGTTTGATTAACCAACGGCACTGACTCATTGAAGATGCCACTAGCTTTGTATGCTGCCTATGTTTTCCTCAATATAATTTATGAACGAAAGTCTGACATTGAGGATTCTAATCCATCCTCATATCACCTCACACCAGTGAGGTTGGCACACATAAATGAGAACAAAAATAATTATGACAAAAATAATGTTGGTGGGGGTGGGGTTTTATTGGGGTTCTTCATGGTAAAAAAAAAAGTATTGGTAAAGGGAAATGTGTTTGATATTTGCATGAGTGAGACCTAAACCTGAAAGCTTTGTAACCTTTCCCACGGTGATTCAATAAATAAATAAATTAATTAATTAAAAAAAATGTTGGTGTGGCTATGGGGAATAAAGAAATGTCATCCACTGTTGGTGGCAGTATTAAGTGGTTTAGCCACTTTGTAAAGCAATATAGACTCATCTTAGAAAACTAACAATTGAGCGTTCACATGACCCAACAATTCCATTTTTCAGCACATACCCCAAGGGTCTAAAGACTATTTTGAAAAGACACATGTGCCCCTAGTTTACTTCACTACTATTCAGGATAGCCAAGCTCTGGTAACAACATAAGTGCCCAAGAATAGATGAATAACGAAATTGTGGGGAAAGGAGCAATAAAATACTACTCAGCTATAAGAAAAGATGAAACAATCCAATTTGCCTTTACATGAATAGATCTAGAAGATATTATACAGGTAAGACTATCAGAATGAGAAGGTAATTATAGAATGAAAATCTCTCAAATATGGCATATAAAATCGTACTAAGGGAGGAACAAATGACCGAAGGGTACAGATCTGGAGTTTCTCTACAGAATGAGGCTTGCCTGGGGTTGGTGGGTGAGATGAATCCTTATGACATGCGTGAATGAAAGCAGACACTTTAGTGGTAGGGGTAGTGCTGGAACAATGCATGCATGAAACTACAGTTAATCATATTTCAAATTACAGAACCTTCAAAGCCATGAGAAAATCATTTCATTTATGTCATTTATTGAACAATTTTTCCATAGCATTGTAGCACTGTCCTCCCATTGTTCATCGATTTGCTCTAGCGCGTACCAGTAATGTCTCATAACAAATTGGGAGACTTGTTGTTACTGTTTTTGGCATAATGAATATATCATGGGTAGCTTGCCAGGCTTTCCCGTGTGGGCAAGACATTCTCGGTAGCTTGCCAGACTCTCCGAGGAGGTGGGGGGGAATCGAACCCAGGTTGGCTGTGCAAGTCAAACACCCTACCCACTGTGCTATCGCTCCAGCCCATATATTATCACATAAATTTAAATTGTTAAGAAACTGCTTTCTGGTGCCTTCTCCACTGTCTGCACCAGTGTGGCTGCATGCTCACCCTCAGGCGTCTTCCATCTCAGAGGTCAGCCCACATCTTCCCTCTCCTCACTCTCACCTCAGCTTTCTTGAGATAGCACAAAGGAACACATTAGCCGTGCTCTACAGACACTGCCAAGTGACTGTAGGCTTTAAAAAGTAAAGTTTACTGCCAAGTTTACTTTTAGGCTTCTCCCTTTCTGCTAAGTCCTGCTACTCTATTCCTCAGCTGATTTTTGTCTGGATGCGGTTCTATTTTTTTCACTCAATGTCTTTTTGGATTAATTTATCCTCCCCAGTGATTTCCTCAGTTCACTGACCCTCAAATACTGTTACCCTGAAGTCCCACTCAGGCAGGGTCTAATCCTGAAGTCGTGAGGTTTCTCTTCTAACTCTGAAGTTGTGAGGTATCTCTGGGCTTCTTGATTCTTTTCCTTCTTCCTACTACCCTGGGAAGCTAGAGGTGCAGCTCTGGGTACCAGACAACTGAGCAGCGATGCAGTGTTCCTGTGCAGTTACCAGGCTGGTTCGGTGACTCAGGAGATAGCTGGTAGCCACAGATGTCTGTTGAGAAATTCTTCTATTTGGCAGAGAGGAGTCACCCCTGGCAATGCTCAAGGCTTCCTCCCAGCTCTGCACTCAGGGAACTACACGGAATAGGAAGACTAAACCCATTGACCACGCGCAGAGCAAGCACCCTACCCATTGCACTATCGCCTTGGCCCTTTCTTAAATGCATGCAAGAACCAACTCGTGTGTGTGGCTCTGACATGTGCACCTGAACCCCACAGGTGATGAGCAGCACAGGCTCTGGTCCAGGCTCACAGGCGCGGGTCCATGGACACTGACGCAGGGTCACAGTTCATGGGCTTGGCTCTGACTGCAGGCCTAAAAGAAATATCTATAAGTATGTCAGATACACAAAATAACTGATCAGTGAAGCAGATACATTTTTATTGTGATTAATACATTTCTGAGAATGTTTTATTTTACTATTCTCAAATTATAGAAATGGAATGTAGCTCTCTTTTGGGGATGATACTTTATTCATCAAAAACTGACCAATCTTTCTTCTTGAGTTTTTCTCTCAGAAAAGTACGAGAGACTCAGGAGTTATTTGGTATTAATGATTAAGCACATGTATTCCAGTATTTTTCAAAGAGTAGTTAGGACCAGAAGGCCAGGCACATTATTTAGGATAAATACACATTATTAGTCTTCATTTCCTATTTTCTCCCATCTTCCTTACTATTTAGAAGTTTTTCCTTTGATGTGAAGGAACCATAACAAGGAGTAAATGTAAAATATGTCAGCCAAGAGGACAACTTAAAAAAATTTTAATGAGAAGGCAATCAGAAAGTGTTTGTGAAGTCTGTTCATAATTTTAATTAGGCATTTGCTACTTAGAACATTGTAACATGACTGATGATGAGGGCTTTAAGCCCAGTAGCAAGAAACTGTTCTAGATATTTTAGAATTATGATGCTGAACAACATATTTTATAGATGCTTTGAAAAGCAGGTGTAACTGTGCCTCATTTTCCCCTATCATCTTTGTATGTAATACCTAACTGCTTATGTCTGATCAAGACACAATGGAAGCATTTATCATACTAAATGGACTGATATTCCGTTTATGACAGTTAAAGGTATTGGTCAATTGCCTGACTAGTTTTCTTTGATTAGTGATAGATGACAGATTAATGAGAAAGACAGATAATTGGTATAAAGTTATTTAATAGACATATAAATAATAGGCACATATAATGATAAGCTTGTTCTCTAAATTTATCGTCATCAAATTTTTATCATATAGGAGTGTGTGATATGTAAATATATGACTATATGCATAATTAAAGAAATTAATTGGCAAGTAAATATAGCCCTGATTTGATTGCACATTTTTTCAAGAGATTTTTGGGGGGCCCACACTTGACAATACTCAAACTTTACTCTTGGGTTACAGCACAGTGGTAGGGCATTGCTTTGCGTACAACCAGCCCTACCGAGCCAGGTTCAGTTCCTCTGCCCCTCTCGGAGAGCCTGGCAGACTACCAAGAGTATCTCGCCCACATGGCAAAGTCTGGCAAGCGACCCGTGATGTATTCAATATGCCAAACACAGTAACAACAAATCTCACAACGGAGACGTTACTGGGCCCACTTGAGCAAATCGATGAACAATGGGAGAACAGTGCTACAGTGCTACTCTTGGGTTTATGCTCAGGCATCACTCTTGGTGGGACTTGGGGGATTACATTGGTGCTGAAGTTTTAATATTGGTTAACTGCATTCAAGGATAGTTCCAACTCTACCCATTGTGCCTTTCTCTAGCCTCAGAAAGAGAAATTTAAGCAACTTTCCAAGAAAACTGGTATGAAAGTAACAAAAAGGTCTCTGTGATTTCTATGATAATTGGTGTAGTTACTAAGATCTACATTGACATGTGGAGACATGTATATTGATATAGTATATCAACTTACTTTTTGCTGCTGTAAAAATCACCTTAAATCTAAGTGTCTCAAAATAATGGCCACTCTATTTGATCACAATTATTTGAACATAATTCTGTGGTAAACTAACTATTTAGGATCTGGTTTGGGTATTTCCCTTTGATTTCTATTTCCAGGATCCGTTTATGTAACTGTGGCATGCAAAAAGGTAAATGGCAATTCAATTAAAGGCTTTCAAACTTGAGGCATCTCAGTTCTGTGTGCTCTCATCCTCTAACAGCCTAGTCAAATCTAATTCTCGTGAGTACCACAATTTCAAGAGAGGAACTAGAAGCGGGACTTTTGTAGTCTAAGCTTAAAAAATATTATGTTATTTATTTTTAATTTTAATTTTTAAGCAAATCACAAAATCATCCCAGACTCTAGAAGATGAAGAAATGCACATGACATGTAACAGAAAAATAGCAGTCACATAATAATGGACTTTGTGGACAAGAATGGAACCTTTGTTTTGGGGGAGGGTCACGCTTAACTTTACTCAGGGCTTACTCCTCACTCTGTGCTCAGGGATCACTCCTAGTTGAGCTCATGGACCACAAGGGTGCCAGGAATTCTACCTAGGACACTTGAATGAAAGGTTATCCCCTTATCTTTTGTACAATCTTTCCAGCCCTAATAATTGATTGGCTAAATTCATTTTTGTAATTTATTCTATACTATTCTATATTTCCAGAGCTGTAGCCTATGATGTTCTCAGAAAAAGAATAGTCAAGTTTTAATAGAACGCCATAGGATTGAAAATTCTGCTAGCAGTAAAACAGTAAATAAACATCAAAAAATAAATTAAAAAAATACTTGAAAAACCTGTGTTGGTGGAGATGTAATGAAAAAGGAACCCCCAATCACTGTTGGGTGTCATAAAATTTAATTTGTTCTTTTGGAAATCAACACAGAGATTTCTCCAAAAGGTAAGGATAGAAATCTCATAAGACTCAGTGATTCAAATACTTGGCATAAGCTTTCCAAATGCAGAAACATTAATTTGAAAAGGTATATATGCAACAATGTTCATTTATCTTCAATGTTGTTATAGAAATTTAGTACAGATACGAAGTTTATTTTTATTTATTTATTTTGGTTTTGAGTATACTCGGGGCTATGCCTAAGGCTCTGCACTTAGGAATCATTCCTAATAAATCGGGGGCCATATGAGGTGGCAGAAACCCAGTTTGGGTGTATACAAGGCAAGTTCTCTTCCCACTGTCTTATTTTTCTGTCCTCAGATATAAGGTTTTACACCAAATTTGTATATTTGTACATATATAATGTATACATAGTGAATAAATATATATAGTATATACAAATATATCACGGTCACGGTCCTCCCATTGTTCATCGATTTGCTCAAGCGGGCCCAGTAACGTCTCCATCATGAGACTTGTTGTTACCGTGTTTGGCATATCGAATACATCACGGGTAGCTTGCCAGACTTTGCTGGGGGAGAGATACGCTCAGTAGCTTTCCAGGCTCTCCGAGAGGGGCAGAGGAATCGAACTGGGGTCAGCCATGTTGGCTGCTTGTAAGGCAAATGCCCTACCGCTGTGCTATCGCTCCAGCCCATACAAATATATACAGTTAACAAATGAATAATGATATCAAATTCCTTTTTCAGTGAAAGTTTTCATATTTACCAGAGTCAAACTTTGTGCATACAGTATAATTGTCCATGTGGAAAATTATTCCTGGTAAAAGGCCAAATCTAAATTTATTCAACATGTATTATCTTGGTTCTCTATGTATCCTCTTCTTTCATTATACCAAATTCTTTGCAATTTTTATAGTATATTTTCTTTTTTTTTGTTGTTTTTTTGTTGTTTTTTTAATTTTTTTTATTAGTGAAACACCATGAGGTACAGTTGTAGATTTAAAATTTTTTGTGCTTGGGTTTGATTATACAATGATCAGATACCCATGCCTCCACCAGTGCCCATTTTCCACCGCCATGGATAATATCCCCCCCACCCCCATCCCCCATCCCCCCTGCCTCTGTGGCAGGGCGATCCCCTGTGTTCTCTCTTTCCTTTTGGGTGTTGTGGTCTGCAAAAGAGGCATTGAGTGTCAAACATCTTCAGTCCATAGTCCACTTTCGACATGCATCTCCCCTCCTGGGAGGATCCTCCAAACACCTTTTATTTGGTGTTCCCTTCTCTATCTGAGCTGCCCTTTCCTCTAGAATGCCCAACTGGCCACTAAACTATGGAGTAATCCTCCTGGTGCTGATCTCAGCTATTCTTGGGTATTAATCTCATACTTTGTTACTTTATATCCCCCAGATGAATGCAATCTTTCTATGTCTATCCCTCTCTTTCTGACTCATTTCGCTTAGCATGATACTTTCCATGTTGTACCACTTGTATGTAAATTTCATGACTTCATCTTTTCTAACAGCTACATAGTACTCCATTGTGTAGATGTACCAAAGTTTCTTTAACCAGTCATCTGTTCTTGGGCATTCAGGTTTCTTCCAGTTTCTGGCTATTGTAAAGAGTGCTGCAATGAACAAACAAGTGCAGATGTCACTTCGACTACACATTTTTGCCTCTCTGGGATATATTCCCAGGAGTGGTATTGCTGGGTCAAACGGGAGCTCAATTTCTAATTTTTTGAGAATCGTCCATACTGTTTTCCAGAAGGGCTGAACCAGTGGACATTCCCACCAACAATGAAGGAGTGTCCCTTTCTTGCCACATCCGTGCCAGCATCGGTTGTTTTTGTTCTTTTGAATGTGGGCCAGTCTCTGAGGTGTGAGATGGTATCTCATTGTGGTTTTGATCTGCATCTCCCTGATGATTAATGATGTAGAGCATTTTCTCATGTGCTTTTTTGCCATTCGGATTTCTTCTTTGAGAAAGTTTCTGTTCATTTCATTGCCTCATTTTTGGATGGGGTTGTATGTTTTCTTCTTGTGGAATTTGACCAGTATTTTGTATATCCTGGATATCAACCCCTTGTCAGATGTGTATTCGGCGAATATCCTTTCCCTTTCTGTAGACTGTCTTTGTATTTTGGTCACTGTTTCTTTGGAGGTGCAGAAGCTTCTTAGTTTAAGATAGTCCCATTTATCTATCTCTGTTTTCACTTGCTCGGCCAGTGGCGTGGCATCTTTGAAGATACCATTAGCTTCAATGTCATGGAGGGTTTTGCCAACTTTGTCTTCAATGTACCTTATGGTTTCTGGTCTGATGTTGAGGTCTTTAATCCATTTTGATCTTACTTTTGTACATGGTGTTAGGCAGAGTTCTGAGCCCATTTTTTTGCATGTAGCCGTCCAGTGATGCCAGCACAATTTGTTAGAGGCTTTCCTTACTCCACTTCACATTACTTGCACCTTTATCAAAGATTAGATGATCATATGATTGAGGGGAGATGTCAGTGTATTCAACCCTGTTCCATTGGTCTGCAGTTCTGCCTTTGTTCCAGTACCATGCTGTTTTAATTATTACTGCTTTGTAGTACAGTTTGAAGTTTGGGAGGTTGATTCCTCCCATTTTCTTTTTCCCAAGGCAATTTTTATAGTATATTTTCATAAAGTAGTTCACAGTAGTTCATTGCAGATAATACTCAAGCACCAATCCCACCACCGAGCATCTTCCCATCACGATAAGAAGGAAGTGTGTGAAGGTTGTTGTATGTTGTTGTATTTCATTCTGGAGCCATAGAAGTCCATATATAAGAAAATACAAGCAATTACGTTAAAACCAAACAAATGTGTGCTATTTTTAGTACATAAGTGGACTAGAGTATAAGCCACAAATGCAGCCATGTGCTCTAAGACATTCTGCAGCTCTCTTATCCAGGAGCTTTGGTTTATAGTATCTGGATCTTGGCTGTTGATGAGATTACATTGCATGGGGAACAGTTTGTGGGTGTGACTGCCAAGTTACCAGAAAACTAGGGAGCTGGAGGAAGGAGGCCAGTCCTGATCCGAGCTGGCTTGAAGGTCGCAGTCGCAGTGCTGCATACTTCGGGCTGCTGGGGTTCTGCCTGGGGCAGGGAGGGAAACTTCCCACTCCCCCCTCCGAGATGCCCCTGTGAAGACAGCATGGTGCGGGGTCAGGAAATTCTGCCATTGTACCAAATTCTTATTAAATGGTTTTCAAATATCATTCTTTCAAGCACAAAAAATTCACTGATCAGGGATACTAACGTATGACTTTGAGTTTCCAGATTTTATTGGGAATTAATCACGTAGGTATATATCACCTAACACTCTTCCTCAATCACTCAAACTTCAGTCCCAATCCTTTCCAGAGGAAATGTAGGCATTTAACACAACTTACACCATTAGCATACGTTTACTATGTAAAACTAGTTAGCATGACTTTAAAATTCAGACTTACAAAACCAGTCTTATTGCCAAGAAGATTATTCCACTAACTCAAAGGCTATCTCTCTAACCAAGCATTTATTCCAAAGACAAGTCTTTCTTTATATACTTTATTAACAGTGAGTAAACCAATTTTGTTGTGTTAACCCCTTTGTAATGGAACATTTTTTTAAAAAACACAAACTGCTGTATTAGTGAACTAATTAGGCCAGTATTTAAATCAGTATAGTTATTACTATCACAGGCATAGCACTGTAGCACTGTCCTCCTGTTGTCCATCAATTTGCTCAAACGGGCACCAGTAATGTCTCACAACAAATTGTGAGACTTGTTGCTACTGTTTTTGGCATATCAAATATGTCATGTGTAGCTTGCCAGGCTTTTACTGTGCAGGCGAGATACTCTTGGTAGCTTGCCAGGCTCTCCAAGAGGGATGGAGGAATTGAACCCGAGTCGGTTTCTTGCAATCCCCTACCTGCTGTGTTATCGCTCCAACCCATCACAGGCATATTCAACAGAAATTTTGTATTTCCTAAAAAAAATTGAATTTTTTTTACTATTGAAGAAATAAATTATAGGGATAGAAGATTGTGTTTTGTATGGGGAAAGACATGCGGAAAACAGTTGGTATTTTTCTTATTTGTATGTGATGAAATTTCTCGGTGATTTTGAGCTGTTTCATTATATCACTTCTATCCTACTTTATCTCTCATCAAATCTTGTTTTCAGTATTTAGTGCTTTTTGGAGGATGGAATATTTATGCTTAGCTAGTTGACATGTTGTAAGTGATGAAAATCCAAAGTGTGGGATACAAGAAACAAGCTTGTTTGGCTTCAAAATGTGCCACCCTCAGCTAACTCATAAGAGTATCTTTATTTTCTGGTCTTTAAACAAACACTGAAAATGCTACTTAGTAAAGAAAAGATAGCCCAATTCTGAGTATAGAGACAGGACCTGCAGAACAGAGAGTTAGAGAAAGGTCCTTAAAATACTAGAGAAGTTGCATAAAATAAAATGCTTAACTCCATAAATTAGAAACATATTGTAAACTGATTAATATTTCCCTAAGAACAAAGTAAATAAATAAAGAATTTCAATGATCATATTTAAGTAATATATCTCAATGAAGAGCTGAAGCGATGGCACAGAGCGTAGGACATTTGTCTTACACGTGGGCCAACCCGGGTTCGATTCCTCTGTCCCTCTCAGGTATCCCTGCAAGCGATTGATTCCTCTGTCCCTCTCAGGTATCCTGCCTGCACTGCAGAGACTGCAAGCTACCTGTGGCTATCCAATATGCTAAAACAGTAACAACAAGTCTCGCAATGGAGACATTATTGGTGAGCACTCCAGCAAATCAATAAACAATGGGAGGACAGTGCTACAGTGCTATCTCAATGAAAATTATAAAAATTAAAATGCAAAAATTTCAGGGCTGAAGAGATATCACAGCGGGTAGGGCATTTGCCTCGCATGGTTCGATTCCCAGCATCCCATATGGTCCACTGAGCACCGCCAGGAGTAACTCCTGAGTGCAGAGCCAGGAGTAACCCCTGAGCATCGCCGGGTGTGACCCAAAAAGGAAAAAAAAAATAAACTAAATAAAATAAAATGCAAAAATTTGATGTGAATTCATATTTGATAACTGGAAAAGTGACAATCTAAGAAAATATTCATCTCCTAGTATGAAGTAGTAGTTCCACCTTTTCAGGAAACAAAAACTGACATGATTTAGACGTTTCATTTATTAAATTTATTTTCATTGTATAAGTTGTAGTTGAACTTACACATATTTATAGCAAGTATATGTCGCAAATATTTTCCTTATCAGATGCATGTTTCAGTGTGTATATAAAACCCCATAAACATGCACCATTATTTTCATACAACCCTGGAGTCTAAAACTCAAATACCAGTCTTTATTAATCTTCCTATAATAACACTTTCATCAATTCTTATAAGCGTCAGTACATCCTAATATAGTATATCTTTAATTGAACCAAGTTATTTGATATCCCATAAGTATGTGATATTCTTGTCCCATAAGCATGCAATATCTATTATTAGCTCCAGAGTTTGTTACATTTTGTTTCTATCTGAATCTTATTAGTTTATTTATAAAAACGTAAATATTTGTTAAAAGTTCAAATTAAGGACTGCCACCTTTATACTACTACCTACTAGGTCACTGCAGTTTTTGTGAACATTCTTTTAATGTGAATTCTTCTGAAGGCTAGAGTTTACACTGTGGTACTGCAATTATAATTGAAAAATATTCAGTTTTGTTTCATTTGCTTTATTTTTCTCTAAACATCTAGATTGCCTCGAGCAGGCCCCAGTAACGACTCCTTCATCCTAGCCCTGAGATTATATTCAAGGCACTTTAGGAGAATGAGACCCATCATTGTTACTGGTATTTGGCATATTGGGTACACCACGGGGAGTTTGCCAGACTCTGCCGTGTGGGCAGGCTACATTCGGTAGCCTGCCAGTTTGTCCAACGTAGGAATGAGATAATAAGATGTCATAATAAGAAGTCGTGAGGCCTCAAGTGCGGCTGCGCGGTTCCAGGAGCTGGTTTTTATAGTCTCTGAGTCTTGGCCGTTGATGGGATTACACGGCGCCAGGGGGCCAGTTGGTGGGTGTGACCCCCGCCTACTGGAATTTGGAGGATATGGGTGGAGGATGCTCAGCCCAAATCCGAGTAGGCTTGGAGATCTTGGCCCCGGAACCCACGTGACTTTGTCCCTCTGCCAGTACCTTCATGTGTGCGGAGAGTGGTCTCAGCATGGTGGTGGCTGGTTCTGGAGGTCTTTGGCTGCTGGAGCACTGGTCGGGGCGGGGAGGAAAGCTCAACCCGCTCCCCTCCAAGGGGCCCTGGTGAGGACAGCCAGGCGCGGGGGCAGGAGACTGATTTTGTGTGAAAGATCTAGAAGATATAAGCTTCAATGTCTCCACCTATTCCTCTTAAATGCTGTCTTCCTTTTTACTCATGGTAGACTAATATGGCACTGCTTAACACACTCAAATTAGAACACATATTTCATTGCAATTTTCTCTTTATTTCTTGAATCCTTTTGCTAAATACACACAAATTCTTGTCCTGAATTCCCTTTGGAGTACACTACTCATAGAAGAATTTTGCCTGAGTGTCCCTCAACAAGGGTAAACCACTAAGCTCCCATTTTATACTTTGTTTCAATTTTTCATTTGAAGTTCTATTGAAATCTTTAATTTTCATTTTCTAACATACATATTTTGTTTCAAAAATTGTATTCAAGTAAGTCATAGGGCAATGACTATGTTTTACCTTTTACGTTTTTTCCTGCAGCAATGAGAACAGTTATGTAAGGGAAGAAGACACTTGTCAATCATTGGAGGTGGTTCTGGACAAACCCACTACATTACACAAGCAAGAATAACATTTCTTGCTTATCTTAGGTAAAATCTCATCTTTTTATTAATAAAGTTAAAATAAAATTATCTTTTAATATATTGGATCTGTCAACACAAAAGAGACTAAATCCTTAGTAGATTGATGGTCATCAGATAGAAGCAGTAAAATGTGTAATTGTTTCAGAGAATTATACATTTCAATATTTTTCAGGAATATTAAAATGAGGGCAATGCAAAAGATAAATACTTTCAGTAAAAACTTTTTCTTTTTACATAGTAACATAAGAACCTTTCTCTAACCTGGAAGTTGGTCTATAGCACAGAAGATAATAGCTTCTCCATCCAGGAGTTTGCCTCATGGACAGATATGACATGAAATCTCTGGTGAAGAGAAAGTGTGCTTGCTAGCATTGTCACGGTTCTTGGATTTTTCTGTGTCTTTTTCACACACCAAGATGGTTTGTCAGTGAGTTGTGATTGTGTGTCAGGAGGCGCCTCATTACTGGTCTGCATGGAGATGCAAAAGAAGTAAGGGAGGCTGACATGGCTTGCATTAATTACATAGCTATCTGTTGTTCTTGCAGCCATCCAAGCATATAATAACTTAAGTAGAGTTTCAGTGAGTTAGAAGCTTCAGCCTCTTGTAATGTTTTGGCAAGCTGATTCCCTATTACAGCACAGTCTGTACTTTTGTGCAAAGTCTTGACAAAGAGAAATGGTGGCCACAGACCTTTGTTTTCTCTTACCACTCAGTGCCATTCAGATATTATTAGTATGCATGAGAAGAAAAAGGTAACTGATTTTGCTTTTAGAGCTAGAGTTAATGCCTGTGATTTAAATCTCAGGTCTTAGTTGATTCTGCATCCAACCAGAAATGTGACCCACAAGAAATATAGTATATTATATATGAGGCAGAGGCTTAATAAATTTAAAATCATATTATTAAAAGTCATGAAAGTAACCAGAACTTCTTTTGCAAAGACAATATAGATGGCAGTCAAAATCTATTGACAGATGAAAGTCTGAAATTCAGTGACATAATGTGGGGAATGGCAGTCTTTACCACTCATAACAGCACTGGCACTCAGAGCTAAATGGTGGTGACAACAAAGCACATTTATCTGGCAAAAGAAAGTAGTGTCTCACAAAGTCTAATAAACTTCTTTGAAATTTTGGAATTTTAGAGGGTATGGTCAAGATGACTGAAAAGAAATGGTTCTAAGAGGATTCTTGAAGCATACACACACACACACACACACACACACACACACACACACTGAAAGGACCATATCACCAAACATGGGATCTCACTGAGAAAATACACGGAATAAAACACCCATCTGCACACTCCACAAGGAGACTCCAATCAGGGACAATAAATTACAGGTGTAAATGAGCACTTGTTAAGTCAAAAACTGTTCCGGGCTTTTTGAGTCCTAGACAGTGGGCTGCCACTCCCATCATGAGCAAGAGACCAGTCATCACTTAAGTGAGTTAGGGCCAATTGTGCTACAATCTGCCTTTTCCTTACAAGGGTGTAACCTGAAATGATATGGCCCTGAACCTCCCCAACCTACAACATATTCAAGCTGAGCTGCTGAAGGTGAAGGATTCTCATCCAGCTATGTTTTATACTCATATTCAGGCATTAGATAGTCTTGGATTTATTAAATCCAGAAAAATGGTTCAACCACACCAGACAAACACTGGGAGCATCTTTTCCTGAGATGATTCCTAGAACAATAAGGTCAGAGTCTTGACTTAGCCTAGGAGTCACAGCCATGGCTCTACCCTGACAACTCAGTGTCAGTTCCACCCTCAGGTTGCCAGCAATCTGACCAAAAGGCCAGAGAACCAGAAGAAGCTCCCCTGAAGTGGGGGCATGAGAATCAACCTTGAGTCTAAATCAGAGGACAACAAAAGATTGAAAACATTTCACGTTTTTTTCAGGGAACCACTGATTCAGAAAGAAACTACAATATAGGTTGTTCCCAGACTACAGCTGGAAACAGTTGTTCACAAAAAAGCAGATGGGATCTGTCTTGCAAGAGACAAAAACAGGGAGCAGACCACCCAGTGATGAACCCCACCCATCAGGCCATGGTACATCTATTTATTGTAGTGCTTGGCACAATAGAAGGATATAGAAACAAACAGAAACTCCAATGACTTTTAAATAAACAAAATGAAGTTAGGGTCAGAAACATTTGACAGTGGGTAGGGTGCTTATCTTGAACTTGGCCAGTGTGGGTTTGCTCCCCGGTACCCAAAAGGTTCCCTGAACTCTGCCAGGATTGATTCTTGAGAACAGAACTATGAGTCACTGTCCCTGTCCTCCCATTGTTCATCAATTTGCTCAAGCAGGCCCAGTAATGTCTCCGTTGTGAGACTTTGTTGTTACTGTGTTTGGCATATCGAATGCATCATGGGTAGCTTGCCAGGCTTTGCTCTGCAGGCGAGATACTCTCAGTAGCTTGGTGGGTTCTCTGAGAGGGGCGGGGGAATCGAACTTGGGTTGACCATGTTGGCTGCGTGCAAGGCAAATTCCCTACCCGCTGTGCTATCGCTCCAGCCCAGACCTATGAGTAAGTCCTGAATAGTGCTGATTACGGTCACCCCAATAATTTTAAAGGAGTTAACACACACAGAGAGAGAGAGAGAGAGAGAGAGAGAGACTCTGGAGCTATTAAAAAAAAGTAGTATTGCAACTTTCTGCAATCTGAATTGAACTGGAGGTGCCACATTAACAGAAATAACTAAGAGGGAGATAGAAAAATACTGAATCTCACTCATCTGTGGAATATACAGGAAGAGGGAAAACATGGTATCGAATGATGGCAAATGCACTATTCATGCTATTTCTAGTTTATCTATTAATTTTCCCCTATTTCTTAGTCCCCATTGCTTCAAAATCTATTTTGTAATAGGGGAAAAGGTTAGGGAATAATAAACTGACCAGAAATAAGATGGACAATGATGAGTGATCTTGGGTATTTTGGGTGTTAGTATGGTGTAGTGACTGTGTACATCAAAACCATAAGTTTCAATAATATTTAACTATGTTACCTAACTATAATTATAGTTAAAAAATGGAAATGTATACATTCTTCTTCTGTCGTGGATTGCTTAAGTTATTGGACAATAAAAGCAAGAGCACTACCTGTAGAGAATAAAGATCACCTTTGTAAAGTAAAGCAGAGTTGAGTGAAGAAACCTAAGAAAGCAGCATTATAATGATATTCAATCTAGACATAACAATACTGTATGGCATTCGTACAGTCTCATTGTTTCAGGAAGCTCAAAGTGTTCATCAAAGGAGAGCGAACACTGATTAATTAACCCATCTGGCCATCTCCTCTCTGTAGCTACGAAAATTGAGCAGCGGTTTCTCCATTGCAGATATTTTAAATTGCATTTATTACACTGATTGAACATTCCTGTGATTTAATTAAGTGCACAAATGTTGGGGCATAGCATCCCCTCCCCAAGAATGGGAAATGATCACCTCTGCTAAAAGAATTGACTTGTGATACTTCCGAAGCACTTTGAAGAAGGAATAATTTAATAGGGTTTAAAGGGAAAAAGAAGAAACAGATATGGAAACCTGATATTTAAGATCCAAACAAATAATGAAAACTTTCAAATATATACATCAATCAAAAATATTTATTAAGGGCCTATTATGTGCAAGCACTGTGATGAAGACTGTTAGGATGATAGATAAGCAGAGTCGATACTAAAGTCCAACTTTTGGAGGATGAAATGTTAATTTCATTATTGTATTTCTGTCCCCAAACACATCCCAAAAATATATGAGAGAGCTTATAAGATAATGTGATCAAATAAAACAAATGAAGAAATGAAGATCTCTGGGGGCAGAATAAGCTAATTTAAAAATATTTAAACCCTCTAGAGCCAGAAGGGAGAATATATGAAAAGCGTGAAAGAGTTGGAATCAACATTTCTAAGTCTGGATGTTTTATGAGTGTTTAATTGAATTATCCTCTTATGGTTATGCTGGGGCACATTTATCAAGATTTTAGCAATTACTGGCTATTGTGAGCCTAGCAAGTTATAATGTGCAAAAAATAGCCTTCTTTGGTCCTGAACTTTGCAGAAAATCAGACACACACCCTACTCAATCAAAATGTTGTCATTAGACCCAGTCTTAACATTGAAAAACATTACCATAGTATGTGTGTATAAATACATGCATATATTTATATATGCATGTACATGTAACCCCCTACTCTTTATTCCATGGGCCAACAGCAAGAGGATTTCCTTGTAGCTTATTAGAGAAGTGAAATTGGATGTCCTAGCCAAGACCAAGTCATCAATAACTGCATTTTTAACAAGATCCCCAGGTGATTTATACACTAGTGATTACACTTCACAACTTCCACTTACTCTTCTCCATAGGAAGCAAAAGCATTGTCTGGTTTAAGAATATGGATATGCATCTGTGAGTGCTTGACTCAACAACTCCAGACTGTTCTTTTCATTTTCCTGACTGTGGAAAGGGTGTTTTTAGGTCTATATTTCACCAAGATGTCAACTTGAAGCAGAGTTCTGCTGAGATCTTTAATTAATTTGCTCTTTCTGGGCTGGGCTAAGTAAATTCTAGAATAACTTATTAGGAAATCAATGTGGCCATATATTTAAGCCAAGTGCTCCAATCAGATTTATGAAATAAATTTGATAGTTTTATGCTACTTACGATCCCAATGAATGGGTTTGAGCTGTAGAAAAGTAATGAAAGATCTCAAAACTCTTTTTAAATGCTGTATTTTGGAGAGTTGTATTGCAATTTTCATCCTATTACCAAGTTCTCTGTGACTTTTACTCTTTTGTCTTCATCCTCCAGGAACTGTCTTTATCCTATTCCATTTGTTAACAATCAGAGAATCTTAAGGTCACCATCACATCCAGGAGTGTTATAAAGCTTGCAAATCCCTCCAATTATCCCTTGTGTAACATTTTTATTTCTTTAACTGATCTCCACAAATATTTGCTAAATCTCTATTCCATGATTTCTTCAAAATGACCTGGTACACTAGTAAAAGGCAAAAACATTTGCTCAAGTTACCATTTCTTTCTTTCTAACTGATGTCATTTCAGTGAATGGAGTATGGATCCCCTATGAGTATTATAAAAATTTAAACAAGTTCACAAACAAGGAATATGTTGGTTGGGTAAAGCTTTTCCAAATTTTGGGTTTTTACATACAGCCATAGAATTATAATTTAAGGTATATAAACCAGAACTCATCTAACCTTATTGAAAATTCTGCTCTTTGCATTATTTGTAGATCTGCCTGACCGTGTAAACTTTTCAAAGACACAACAAATCTAACTGATACATTGGAAAGTATGCCATTGTTTTCTTCATAACAATCTGATCATATTTCAAAAGAGGAAAAAGAAAATCTTGGGGTTCTTCTCTTACCTTCACACTTAGAAGGTAGCATTTCTATTTTCTAATAGGTATTTTAAGAATAGAGTTGCATGTGGCACATTAGTTCCAATTCTTGGTATCTATCCCTTGGACACAAGAAGATATGTGAACAACATTATCCATTGCAAGGTAGCTAGGATATGGAACTGACTTAGATTCCCAAAGATAAATAACTGCATAATGAAGATATGGTATAGATAATACATAGTAACAATGAAAGTTTAAACCACGATCAACTGCAATTTGGATGGAAAAGGAATATTTGTTAAGCAAAGTAAATCAGAAGAGAAAAGACAAATGTTACATGATTTTATTTACTTGTAGTCTATAGAATAATAGGACAAGGAAATGCAAAGTATCAAGGGTAGGGTGGGATATCTAGATTACCCTGGTCCCTAAATTATAGTACTGATGAAGATAGGGAAGAAAGGAAACTAAGGATGTGTAGGAGGGAAGTAAAAAGAGGCAGATAAGAGGTAACAGGCAAGGCATCAGACACATTGGTGGTGTGAGCTGTGGTATATATGATTAAACACAGAAACAATAAAACTAAAAGCATCTGATCTAAATTATACCAAACTTTAAAACGTTCCCATAAAGGAAGCAGGCCTGAGATGAGAGGGAAACTGAGGACATCTGCAGAGAAAATTGAATCTGGTGATGAGATTAGTGT
This sequence comes from Sorex fumeus, assembly GCF_029834395.1. NCBI lineage: Eukaryota > Metazoa > Chordata > Mammalia > Eulipotyphla > Soricidae > Sorex > Sorex fumeus. Next base: position 42,393,306 of record NW_026606185.1, on the reverse strand, counting down.
TGGGATACTGTATGCTTGGAAACCAACTATGAATGACTTTGTGAATCACAGTGCCTTAATAAAAAACTTAAAATAAATAAATAAATAAAATGACTCTCCAGTGTCAAACAACTCCAACAACAAAATGAAGAAAATATGGAAAGATCCAATTAGTTTCACTCTTTGCACATTGCAGTGATAAATGCATGATGATATTGACGAGACTGAATGTACAAAATGAGCACACATTACCAAAGTAGATGCCTGTATATGAAGTTTTCATAGGAGCAATCGATAATATGTGCATGCTTGGGTTATTTCTGAGGTCTTTTCTGAAAAATTTCTCTGTGTGTCTATTCTTTTGCCCGTAACTTTATGTCTAGATTGCTGATATATGTTGTTTTAAATTAGATAACAAATGTCTATAATATTAATTATTGATTGATAACTAAAGAGTTCGTGCATATCCTCATGAGACTTTTATGGTAACACAGTTGGAAAGTTTGGGTACACTCTATGGTATTAGTTACTATGTAACAAAGATTGATCAAGATAATTGAAATAATATATGTTTTTCTCAGCCATCCTAATGAGGAAGAGCTTTAATGGTCATCACACAATTTGATGGCTAAAGATAAGAAATTATACACAAATACAACTTAATAACTGAGGCTTTCTATCCAATTGGTTTGCTACTATTTAATTATTTAATCCTACCTTAAAAGCTGTATTAAATAAATGGATATGAAGGCATTTGGACAAAACTAGCCTCACAGATTATCTGGAACTGGAGAATAGTGGTAGCTTCTAACCTAGACAGTCTAGATAGTGATAGAATACAGTTGCTTTTTTCTCTGAAACGTCTTTTAACTCACTCTCTTCCATAATTCTATACTGACTACCTTGAATTGAATATCATACCTTCCTTCTATATAGTACTTAAATTAATTCCCACTGCGGATTCCTAAACATTCTTATCATACTTAGAAATTCTTAATTTTCTTTTAAAATGTGAAATCATGCTTATAAAATGCATTGACATAGAGAGTTTAAATTTGAGTGGTAAGTGAAATGAGTCTGAAGGAGAGGGACAGATAGAGAATTTATGGGAATATATATGTATATGTACATATATGTATATATAAACATATATACATATATATATATAAAGAGAGACTAATATCCAAGGTGAGGGTAAACAGGAGCTAGGAGGACATGTCAATGGTTGGAAACTTGCCACAAGAGTATGTGGGGGCTGAAGTACACAGGTAAATGGATATACCTGATAACATTTCATTATCTGTATTCCAAACCACAAGGCCCAAAAGGGGGGGGGAGAAAGAGAGAGAGAGAGAGAGAGAGAGACAGAGAGAGAGAGAGAGGAGAGAAGTGCTTGCCATAGTGGCAGATTGGGAACATTAGAGGTGGAAAAGTATACTGGTTAAAGGAGGGTGTTGGAACATTATATGACTGAAATACAATCATGAACAATTGTTTGAATGTGTGTATCACTGTAATTCAATTTGACTGAAATACAATCATGAACAATTGTTTGAATGTGTGTATCACTGTAATTCAATTTAAAAAACAAATGGAAAAATATTATACATAATAAATTTAAACTTTACAGTCAAAAAGTAATAAAAATAAGGGCAAAATTATAACTAAAAAAATAAAAATAGAATGTGAAATTATCAGAGAATTTTTAATGTTTTTAACCATGCTTCGCCAACCCTCCATTCTTCATTACTATGATTTATTTCACATAACATTTAAGGAACATGCAGCTCTGTCGCATTTTCTTAGTTAGCTGATATGATATTACATATATTTCTTCCAATGATTTTGAGTTACTGATTTAATATTTCTCATATAGGTGTTTATTTTGACTTATATATGAGAATTTTGATGATAAATTATACAATATAACTTTGTTTTGCATATTTCAATACAAATATATGAAGGATAAATGTATAAATGAATGAATGTAACAGGATTAGTGAATTCATATTCCCCCTTTCCATTTCATAGAAGGTGACATTAATTTGTCTCAGTGTGGATACATTTAAATAATACCTCATTTCATAAGTTCATCACCTGTGTAATCATCAAACCATAGAAAAACTGGAAGGCTTCTAGAGTCTCTCTTTCCACAATCAGTAGATTGCCTCGAGCAGGCCCCAGTAATGTCTCCTTCATCCTAGCCCTGAGATTATATTCAAGACTCTTTAGGAGAATGAGACCCATCATTGTTACTGGTATTTGGCATATTGGGTACACCACGGGGAGTTTGCCAGACTCTGCCGTGTGGGTAGGCTACATTCTGGCCTTTGATGGGATTACACTGCGCCAGGGGGCCAGTTGGTGGGTGTGACCCCCGCCTACTGGAATTTGGAGGATCTGGGTGGAGGATGCTCGGCCCAAATCTGAGTAGGCTTGGAGATCTCAGCCCCAGAACCCACATGGCTTTGTCCCTCTGCCAGTAACCTGCATGTGTGCGGAGTGTGGTCTCAGCATGATGGTGGCTGGCCCTGGAGGTCTTTGGCGGCCGGAGCCCTGGTCGGGGCGGGGAGGAAAGCTCAACCCGCTCCCCTCCAAGGGGCCCCGGCGAAGACAGCCAGGCGCGGGGGCAGGAGACTGCCTCCACAATCAGTAACAGCATGAAAAGTTTACATTTCAGAGGTTCCTCTTCACTGAACAGACACTGCAAATAGGAAGATACTTAAGACTAGCTAGTTATTAGTCTAAATTAAAAAACAAACAAACATATGCATTATCAAAAGTAAAATTAAATGATCATCAACTTAATTAGCTACTTTGTCGCTATCATTGACTCTATGGTTTCAATTGTATCTGTGCAAATTAGCAAAAACCCTTAATTTGTACAGAAATCAATATATTCATTTTGACTATAATGCATGCATAGTTTTAGTTTGATCTATTTTAAATTGAAAACAGTGGTTCAATAGGGATATATTTTGATTAACTTAGGAAACACTGAGTTGAGGACTATAATTCCATTCTATGGCCAGGAGGAAGCCGTGTTCATTTTTTGTCTTTTAGATGAGGAGACACTGTCTTTAAGTACTGATATATGTACTTGTGCACATCAGGAAGAACTTTTATGAGAACCTTCTGATAGTACTTAAGAGTGCTCACAGCATTGTGAGTCAGCCAGGTCAGATGCTAAGTGCAAGGACAGAGGAAGGAGTAATGCTCAAGCCTTAGAGTGCAGAGGTCCACCTGGGCCATCATGGAGTGGTGCTTAGAGGCCACCAGTGATGCTTGTGGTTGATGGAGAGTTGGGTACATGTAAGGCATATATCTTAGCATTTATACTAACTTTCCAGCCCCCCCCCACCACAAAAAAATACTGTTTTAGTATTTTTTAACCCATATCACAGCACATTAGTTCAGGATTACTTGAGAAAAAATCAGGCATATTTCATTTTTCATTTTCATTTCATCATCCTGTTATTCGTCGATTGCCTCGAGCAGGCCCCAGTAACGTCTCTTTCATCCTAACCCTGAGATTATATTCAAGGCTCTTTAGGAGAATGAGACCCATCATTGTTACTGGTGTTTGGCTTATTTGGTATGCCATGGGGAGTTTGCCAGACTCTGCCCTGTGGGCAGGCTACATTCGATAGCCTGCAAGTTTGTTCAAAGTAGGAATGAGATAATAAGATGTCATAAAAAGATGTCCTGATAAGATGTCGTGCGGCCACGAATTCCGGGAGCTGGATTTTATAGTCTCTGAGTCTTGGCCGTTGATGGGATTACACAGCGCCAGGGGGCCAGGTGGTGGGTGTGACCCCCGCCTACTGGAATTTGGAGGATCTGGGTGGAGGACGCTCGACTCCAATCTGAGTAGGCTGGGAGATCTCGGCCCCGGAACCCGCGTGGATTTGTCCCTCTGCCAGTACCTTCACGTGTGCGGAGAGTGGTCTCAGATGGTGGTGGCTGGTCCTGGAGGTCTTCGGCTACCAGAGCCCTGGTCCGGGCGGAGGGGAAAGCTCAACCTGCTCCTCTCCAACGGGCCCCGGCGAGGAACAGGCGCGGGGGCAGAAGACTGCACTGTTCTCGTCCGGGAGCTGGATTTTATAGTCTGGATTTTATAGTACCTTCATGTGTGCGGACAGTGGTCCCAGCATGGTGGTGGCTGGTCCATTTCGGCAGCCGAAGACCAGGCATATTTATGTATGAAATAATGATAAAGGGGCTGGAGCGATAGCACAGCGGTAGGGCATTTGCCTTGCATGGAGCCAACATGGCTGACCCGAGTTCGATTCCTCCGCCTCTCTCGGAGAACCCGGCAAGCTACCGAGAGTATCTAGCCCACACGGCAGAGCCTGGCAAGCCACCCGTGATGTATTCGATTTGCCAAACACAGTAACAACAAAGTCTCCAATGGAGACATTACTGAGCCCACTCGAGCAAATCGATGATCAACAGGAGGGCCTTTACTTTTACTTTTTTTAATGATAAAGGTTAGAAATCTGTTTTTCATGTTAAAAGTTTAGAAATATTGTATTAAAATTAAAGTGACAGCACAGCGGGTATGGCATTTGCCTTGCACATGGCCAACCCGGGTTTGATTACTCCGCCCCTCTCAGAGAGCCCGGCAAGCTACTGAGAGTATCCCACCTGCATGGCAGAGCCTGGCAAGCATAGTGAATATGCCAAAAACAGTAACAACAAGTCTATGGAGATGTTACTAGTGCCCACTTGAGCAACTCGATGAACAACTGGGGACAGTGCTACAGTGCTATTGTTTTCTTTTTTTTTTTTTTTTGCCATTTTTACAATCTAAAGCATAACTAAAGCTTTAACTAGTTTTAGGTGTACATAATTACCTATTTGCTATTAAATATATCTCTTCTCTAATTTTATAGTACATAAAATTTGGAAAATACTACCTTTATATATATTTAATAAGTATTTGATTATCAGACACTATGAGCATGATATTTTTGAGGAACTACCAAAATGACTATTCTGTTCTATGAAAGAGTATTTTCTGATTGATTTACAGGTTGCAATGTACTTCTTACTTGTTTAAAATAATAATATATTTTCTATTGCTACAATATCTAACAGAAGAATGAGTCCAATTGGAAATAAGACTGATTAACTTAGTCTTCCACGTCTGTTATCTTTAAACATTGTTGGTTCTATGAGTACCAGAATCAAAGTCAATTATTTGTCAGCAATAAATTCCAACTCTTCTTGATTACTTTCATTGGTATGAGTTTTCCTCATGACCTCTGTTCCCGACCTAGATTCTGATGCACCTATGCCTTGATTTTTTTATTGAACTTTTAAAATCTTCTTTGTTTTTTTCTTGTCTTGATTAAAAATATGTTCTTTGAATTCTTAATTTTTTTACCATATTTCTCTACTGGGTTATTTATGCATCTCATATTATAGGTTCTATTATTAACACCCTTTGTGAAAACTATAAAATTATTTGCATTTTTAGTGCTCTCTAATATCATTTAATCAATTTTATCAATTTCCACAGTAACATCCAGAATAGAGGGCCCAATATACTAACAGAGAGATTTTGATGAATAGAATCATATTTTGTTTTATATTTTTATTAAATTCACACTATCAGAAACAAAAATATTATCAAGAAACAGAATAAGATATTTACATAATTATAGATAAAATGACCTAACTAAATGGTATAATTGTGGGAGCAAAGATTTCTTTAGCTAACTGACTGGCACTAATTGAAGGGAAAATGTGGCATTCTTTCTATATCAAGAATTCAGAAATCTAAAAAAAAAAAAAATTCAGAAATCTAAAACCATGATCCTTGTTCTTCAAGAGCCATTTCCATTCCTGTGAGGTCATCCATTATTTTAATCTTTCAATTAAGTTTGAAGAAGAAAACGCAAGTTTTTATTTATCTTATTTGCTAAAGAATTTATTTTTCCTTTTTAGTTTTCCTGTGGATACAGATGCTATTTGTCCTGATTCATGTTCACACACTCCTTCCTTTTTTTTTCTTTCAGAACAGTAGTTAATAGCTACAATGCAATCAATATCACTTTACACAGCATAGCATCTCCCATATAGGCAATATTACAAACTACTTTTTCTTTAAATAATACAGTAACCAAGTTAAATAATAAATAATAGCCCAGAGAGAGGGAAAAATGAACATTGTGTACAAAGAAGGAAAAATGGGTTTCTTTATGTGTTTTGAAAGGAAGTTTAGAGCTTATGAGGTAGAGATTCAGGAAGATAATATATCATGGAAATAACTACTGTGTTTTAAGCTTTCTGAAATCATCTTAATTTTCTGAAGGCAATTGTGACATCTGACCATGAGATGATGAGCATTTCAGGAAATAGGAAAATATACCAATAAAGTAAAATATTGTTACATTTTCTATCACCCTATGATAAAAGAAGTGGGCCTCAATTTTAATTCAAGAATTTGAATGTAGAACATAATTTTGTGGAAGTATTGACTGTGCTTCAAATGACTCACAAATTATGTAGACACTTCCACATGACAAAATATATATAAGGAACAAATCCAGGATCTGATTAATACTCTAAGTGTATGGAGCAGAGAATCAATATTAATATTGTCCCAAGCAATGCATAATTACAAAAAACCATGATCAAGTTTCTTATCTGCTTTGACTACTTTGTTAATCTATTATACATGGCCATTCAGTTTATGTACTGAAAAACCTTTTTGTTCTTTGGGTTGGGGTTCAGCGTAATTGTGCTTGCCCTCAAAGATTTAGCTCCCAGTTAGTAGTTATTTTCTGTTAACACCTAGTGTCGCAACTCTGTTCACATTACTTATTTTGAACACTATTTCGATTAACTCTTTATATAATTTCTCTCATTTTCCTGGTATTTTCCCTGTTGATGGATATAATCTCCAAAAAGTTCAATGCATTGTGCTTGTTAAGTTCCTATCTAGTGAAGAATGAACCACAGTCATGTAGAGTTCATGTCAAGTAAGTGATAAAATTATGGCATTCCCTTCCCTTCCCTTCCCTTCCCTTCCCTTCCCTTCCCTTCCCTTCCCTTCCCTTCCCTTCCCTTCCCTTTCTCCCCTTTCTCTCCTTCTCTCCCCTCCCTTCTCAACCTCCTTCTCCTCCCTTCCTCTCCCTCCCTTTCCTTTTCCTTCTTTCCTTGTCTTTTTTGTCTTCTGTGCTTTCTCTTTTTCCTTTTCCCTTTTTTGTTTTTTTTTTTAAATCTATCATTGTTTGGTAATTAAACCATTCACCATTCCTGTGTTCATTTAAAAAAAAATACAAAGTAGTACCATACTTGCAAGGCTAAACTTCTAAGATTCTGTGTGGTCACTGAATTAACTTATTTTATAGCATTTGGAAAAATTAAAAGCACAGGTCATGGTTATTACTAGTTGAGCAGACTTCAGTGAAGGTGAGTAGCATTTATCATACAGAAAGAAGTCAAATAAGTGTCTTTGTTTATTTTACAAATAAAAGTTATAATTTGTTAAAAAGAAGACATTCCACATATCAAAATAATAGTTAAAATAAAGGTTTTTTTTACAAAATAATGTAAGAAAAATCAGAAAATAGAAGAGCTTAGTAAGATGCCACAAAAACTCACTATACAGTTTTTATTTCACACAGAGACTGTGAATAATAATTTTTAACTAAGTATTTTATTTTAACTTTGTTTCCAGATATGTTTTCAGGTGAAATTACTGCTTTAATTCAACATTTGCTCGAGCGGGCCCAGTAACGTCTCCATTGGAGACTTTGTTGTTACTGTGTCTGGCATATCGAATACGTCACGGGGAGCTTGCCAGCCCCTGCCGTGCGGGCGAGATACTCTTGGTAGCTTGCGGGGCTCTCCGAGAGGGGCGGAGGAATCGAACTCGGGTCTGCCATGTTGGCTGCATGCAAGGCAAGCACCCTACCACTGTGCTATCGCATACTCAATATTTACATATGCTCATACCCTTTTTAGATGATGAATACTGTTTATTTTGGGGTAACTTCCCCAAGCAGCTCTTGGGAGTTAGAGGTCAATCCCAAAAATACTCTACCCAATGGTATATAGTGATACCTGCAACTTCAGCCTTTTAAGCCATTTCCCCAACTCTAAGAAATCTATGAATTTAAGCTCTCAAAAGTTATGATAAATGAGTGAACTAACATTCTTTGAAAATTCTAGTCCAAAAAATAATGACAATAATTACAAGGTCATTGTCATTCAATTCTTTTTGTTTTCTTGGCAAAAAAAAGTCTAATATAAGAATATTTATTAAATACAATTTTATTTTATGATTCAAACCTGTTTGTCTAATGTCTTAGACAGTTGACAAATGTCTAGAATAACCTGAGTTGTTAAACAACTTAATCCACTAAATACTGCAAAACTTTCCTGTACTCTATTAAATGGATTTTATTAAAAATGACTATGAATCAAACATAAGAAGAAAAATGTATTGTCTTTGAATCATACTGCCTTTTAAATAATGCTTTATAGAACCATGAAACAAAAGCTACATGTTATAATATAGATATTTCAACTGAGGTAGTATAATGACTTGGACAAAAAAAATACTTGGTAGCATTTTAAGTAGAAATATTATGACATAACAAATAAAAGTAGTCTTAATTTATAATAAAATGTTTTAGGATGATGCTCTAAAACATCCATTCAAAAGAAGTTAATATTCCACAAAGTCTCAGTTTTCCCCTGTGTAATAGAATGGGATCTAGATATTCAAAATAAAACAAATAAAATAACTGAGATAAAACTCAAAATTATTCAACAGAGAATTTAAGAATACATGACTAATTCTCAAAAAGTCAATAAATACTTGAACTAAATATTGTACTAATTGTCATTTATTATTATTATTATTCTAATAGTTTTGATAAAACGGCTATGATAGCGTTAATATTTATGGTTTTAATGTATATCACTGTCACTGTCCTCCCATTGTTCATCGATTTGCTCGAGTGGGCCCAGTAACGTCTCCATTGGAGACTTTGTTGTTACTGTGTCTGGCATATCAAATACATCACGGGTAGCTTGCCAGACTCTGCCGTGTGGGCGAGATACTCTCTGTAGCTTGCCAGGCTCTCCGAGAGGGGCAGAGGTATCGAACTCGGGTCGGCCATGTTGGCTGAATCCAAGGCAAACGCCCTACCACTGTGCTATCACAAACCAAAATATTATCTAACCACCACCAAAGTGCTCAAGACACTCCAGAACTTTCTTCATGTCAGCTCTAGCCCACCTTTTTATCTCCTCTCATTCCCTTCCCTCACTGCTTGACAATCTCACATTTGTAATCCAAGATCAAAGTTCATTATCATTTAATATTGTATACTTTCTTGTTTTGTCACTATATAATGCACAAATGAGTGAGATCATCCAATATTTGTCTTTCACCCTCTGACGTTTTTACATTGCATCCATGTCACAGAGAACAGTAAGATTTTTATCTTTTCTTATGGCTTTATTGTATTCCATTTGGAGGAGTGAGAACAACTGACTTTGTGCTCAGGTATCACTCCTGAACAAAGCTGATATGCAGGAAATTGAACCCAGGTCAGCTGTGTACAAGGTAAGTGCCCTACCAGCTATAGTATTTCTCAAGCCCTAGCATAGTATTCAATGTGTATACACATTCTGACTTCTTTATTCAGCTGTCATGAGAGATTAGAATTGATTGCATGCCTTTGCTATTGTACAAAGAGCAGCAATAAATATAGACATGCATATATCTGTTTGAATATCGGGGAAGTACATTTCTGTACATTTTGGGGGAGTATATTTCTGTATAGTACGTTACTGTATTTTGGGAGTGCATTTAAGGAAGTAGAATAACTGAGTTACATGGAAACTTTCCTTCTTTGAGAAAGCTCTATCCTATTTTCTAGATATATTGAAACATACCACATTTTTACCAACAGTGAGTGAGGGTAATCTTTTTTCAAAACATACATGCTAACACTGGTAGTTTCCAATCTTTTTGGCATGTGCCATTCTCACTGGTGTGAAATGAAATTTTAGCATCATTTTGTCCTGTATCTCATTGATAATAATGCAAAAGAAACATCTCTTCATATACATAGTCGTTACAGAAAAATGTCTGTTCATTCCCACACCCTACTTTTGATGGGATTATTGACTATTTTGTTATATGTGTGTATACATATATAATGTATATATATATGCACATATACATATACATATGAGTTGGCTGGAGTGATAGCCCAGCAGGTAGGGCGTTTGCCTTGCACATGGCTGACCTGGCAGACCCGGGTTCGATTCCTCCACCTCTCTTGGAGAGACTGGCAAGCTACCGAGAGTATTTCCCTTGCACAGTAAAGCCTGGCAAGCTAACAGTGACATATTCGATATGCCAAACACAGTAACAACAAGTCTCACAATGGAGACATTACTGGGCCTGCTCGAGCTAATCCATGAACAATGGGAGGACAGTGCTACAATGCTACAGTGCTACATATGAGTCTATGTGTGTGTGTGTGTGTGTGTGTATAAATATATATATACATAAATATTTATGTTTTTCTCTCTTTTTTGTTGGCTGCATAGTCTATGACTCTTGCACAATGTGACAAGCTCTGACAGACATGCTAACCGTCCCTTAGGGCCACCAGGAGCAGCCTACCCCTCTGTTCTGACCTCCAGAAGCAACAGAGCTATGAGAGGAGCTTATATATTTTTGGTTCTTAGCACGTTATCTCATTAAGTTGGCTAAATATTTTGTCCCATTCTATTGGATGTCCATTTATTTTAACTTTAATTTCCTTTATCATGCAAAACTTCTTAAATGCATGTAGTCCAAATAAATAAATAAATAAATGTAGTCCCATTTGCTTCATTATGGTTTTTGCTGAAGGTGTCACATTTTTTAAGTGTACCTGAGATCCATATCCCTATTACCTATTTTCTTAATATAGATAAAATTTCATTTTATTTCACCATCATTAGCTGAAGAAGTTATCTATGTACTCAAACACTCAGCTCCACTGCTAAAGATTAATTATCCTTAAGTCTGAAGCTTGCTTTCTTTCTTGTCAATTCTGTTTCACTGAATTTATCATTTATAGTCGATTTTAAATTCAGTAGCACGTTTTGACTCCTATAGCTTTGAAATAGAATTTAATGTCAGGAAATGCAATATCTCCCATTTCCTTTCCCATTGCCATAAAATAGCTATAGTTATTTGGCGACATTTGTGATTTCACAAAAAAATTAATAGAATTAATTGTATCTCCTTGAAGATGCTAATTGAATTTTGATGGAAATTGAACTTATTGTGTATATTTCTTAGTATAGACAATCATTTTGTCCTATACTAAGAACTTGACAGTGTCAATTTCTTTCCTATCCATGAACACAAAATATTTTTTACATATCCTGGCATCTTCTACTGTTCTTTACAATAGTCACTTACAGGTTTTTGTTTTTCAGTGTTTCATATACTCTGTTATTTTCTAGGTATCAATGATTTGCTACACTTTTAATTATTATTTTATATATATTTATAATTATATAATTCAGGCATAAACAATAATTTTAATGTTTATTGCATTGATGTACAAAATTATTGCACCCTACTACCACAAAACTACCCAAGACTCTCCACCGCTTTTTTAACACATTTTGGTCTTAAAGAGTCCAAATCATTTGTATCCAGGGCTTACTCTTAACTCTGAACTCAAGAAGCATTCCTGAGGGAGTAATGGGAACCATATTTTATTTCTTGTGGAGATATAACAGGGATGGTTGCTGGAAAGCAAACTCCTTACTGATTGATTTGCATCTCTGGTCCCACCTATGATATCTTTTTATATATTGATAAAGCATTATCTCATACATTCCGTCATTGTTAAAGTTTCCTGCCATTGATATTTTCATTTCACTAATATTTGGACTGCTTTTTAAAGTCTCTTGAGACAGCATCAAAATTCTGCTTTATAGTATTTTTTTCTGATATTATATTAGTCCAGTATTTGTGGTTATCTCTCTCTTGGCGTTCCTCGCACAATCATGGAGATGCTGAACCAGTTGATGGTATTCCTCATCAATGTTGTCAACAATGGCATCTTCCCATATTGCAGCAATAGTGCCAAAGAGCTCCCAGTTGGTGGTCGTTATGGGAGTTCTCTTCTTAATCTTTGCAGCCCTTTCTCCCCACTCTGTGAAGTAGAATTTTGCATGAAGGAGACGGTGGTCCGATCCCGTTTGGAATTTTGGTACAACAGCGACATCGGTCAGGCAAAACCGTCAATTGAATATGATGTGATCTATTTCGTTGTGGAACCGTCCACCGGGAGACTCCCATGTCCAACGTTTAGATTCGGCCTTCTGGAACTGTGAGTTACCATAAATGGAGTTACTATGAATAGTCCACTATTATAAGTAATTTTTTCTTTCTCCCAATTATGTCTGCTGTTTCATATTCCCTTTATGGGAAAAAGGACTTGTGTTCAAGTGGTCCTGAGCAGAGATCAGGAGTTTGAGATGGTGAGTATCAAGTTTTCTACTTGTGTGCTGACCAGAGGGTTTGCAGCAAATCACAAGTGTGTGATTTTTGTCTTAGAGGCATTTTCTCTACTCCCTAAAAATCACCAGAATTCAGCCACTTTCAAACTCCATCTATGGTAACTCACAGTTCCAGAAGGCCGAATCTAAACGTTGGACATGGGAGTCTCCCGGTGGACGGTTCCACAACGAAATAGACCACATCATATTCAATTGACGGTTTTGCCTGAAAGTTACGCATTTTCTATGGTGATGGTGAGTTATCAAGTTCAAGAAGACCAGGATTGTTATCAGGAATTTAAAGTCACTGGTGGCAAGTAGCCACTAAGTATACAGACTTGGGAACCCATATAGTGGAAAGAATTTTGAGAAAGTTGTGGCTTCAGTTCAAGTTGTTGGCCTTGGTGGGTTTTGAGTGAGTTTTTATGTTGGTTAATGAACATTCTATTCACGTAGATTTGCTGTGATCAGGGTAAATTGTCCCAAATTGGTCATCCTGGCCTCACTTTAATATATATGCTTTAAAGCCTAAGAGTGAAACCTGAAGATAAAAAATATGGAGCTGTAAATAAATCTACAAGTATACAGAATTTTGGAAGAGGGTGATTATTTGAAGCTTAGTAAGAAGGATTTTTTAGGGAGGATGAAAATTATGGGGAATCTTGTTTCCTCTGACCCAAGTTCTTCCCAGTCCCCTGTAACTATCAATCTAAGGAAAGCAACATATACAGATGGCCTGTCTCTGTCCTATTGACTACAGCACGAGGGCTCACTATTACTTAGCAAAGCAATTGCTCTGAATCCTTGATAAGCTCTGGTTATTCAATCCAGCTCTATTCAGAAAAAAATGCAGAAGAGAAATAGTGGATTTTCCATCCTTGAATAGGTGTTTTGTCAAAGTCCCAAACCTATGACAGAGCAGTTATAATGATTTTCCAAATCCACTCTGGGCTTTTCCATTAGTATTCATTTTCTTCTCATACAAATGGCTACCAATTCAAACAGAAATAGTTTAAATAGTTTCCCACCAACCAGGGAAAATTCTGCCTGAAATCTAACAAACAACCTGTCATAATTTATTTTAGAATGAAGGGAGGAAAGTTACGCATTTTCTATATATATTAACTTGCAAGAAAGAAAGATTTCTCTGTGACACAATGACTACTACTACTTTCCAAAAATAAATTTAGTTTGCCATTAATAAGAGATCAGAGAGATGAGCTTACGTTTGTGTGTGTGTGTGTGTGTGTGTGTGTGTGTGTGTGTGTGCCTGTGTGTGCATGTGTGTCAAGCAATGGTAAAAAATGAAACAAAAATAAGTGGCTGAATTCTGGTGATTTTTAGAGAGTAGAGAAAATGCCTCTAAGACAAAAATCACACACTTGTGATTTGCTGCAAACCCTCTGGTCAGCACACAAGTAGAAAGGCATTTAACAAATATACAAGACAGCTTAGCCGAGCAGATAAAATGTCATGAGAATGCTAGGAGAATATCTAGGTGAAATCTTGGGGTCAATCATTAAATCTCTCTGATCTGCAGTTTCCTTATCTATAAAATCTTTACTGTAGTAGCTACTCTGTTGCCTATTTTAAAAGGTTATTTGAAGCTTAGTGAGATATCACATAAACACATCTGTAACTTGAAAACATATTCCATTTTCAAATATTATATCTGGTTTTATCATTATTTGTTGATGTACCACTCACACAATGTTACACAAACCTGGTCCTTGGAGGTTAATATGTCTGAGAGAGCAATTTGATAAAGGCTCATTCAGCAGCTCTGAGGTAGTGATGATAGCCAGGATCCGTGATGACCTATAGTTTCTGGTTCTGTGCCCTTATGGAGTGTCATCCATATTGGGTTAAGGTTGATGTATATGACCAAGAAGCTATGGTTGAGTCATGATATTTCACTACAAAGACTAGGTTAGAAAACACAGTGAGGGACAGATACAGACTTTCTGAAATCTAAGGGCTGGGGTGCAAGAAGTTCTTTACACCAAAGTTCTTTACAACACACTTTGCTGAGACCTTGTTATGTGCTCGGTCTTACCATAAGCATGCTATATGTAAATGGCTCATCAATTTTGACAGAAAGTATGTGACAGGAACAAAGTATCTTTAACATTCTCTTTGTCCTTTCATTTTTGATCATAACATTGGTCCGTTTGAAGACTCTAAGACAGATCTGTATTCAATATTTTGGATCTTTTATTGACTGTCCAGTTGCTAAGAACATAACTCTAGGGTATACTATCTTGTCTTTCATTCCTTTAAATATTTTTCCTCTGTTGGTACAGAAAATGCAAAAGTAAAAGTACAATAATATAACTTTGAGTTTTAAAAATTGGATTTTTGAAAAATAAAATGACTATTTGTTCACACAGTGATATTAGAGAGAGAAAGAAAATTAAAAACTTTTTGAGACACAGTTTGAACTTCTCAGAGAATGTCTTGATTAAAATAAATTTAAGAAGGGGGAAAGAGAAGAGCAATATTCTGTGCTTTGGAATTCAGACACAAAAGTGCATGTGTATGATTACACACGCAATACTCTCTCATCCTTCTTTAGTACTGTAAACGTGAGTATAAATGTATGTGAGCAAAGGAAGATTTATTGTGTAGACAGTGAATAGGTCATACTTCAAAGTGGAGTGTTCCAGGAGGTGCCTCTTCAAACTTCATTTCTCAATTAAATGGGGATAGGAGAATTATGGGCATTAATCCTCTTTGAGCTGAGACAGGGATTAAAACAAAAACATGTTTCACCTAGTCAGTAACCCTAGGAATCCAAGAGACCTGAGCTGCTCAGATCAAATTTATTTTGAGAGCTCACTGAAGTATTTAAGCTCCCCTTGATTAGATGTTATAATGATCAGACAGAGAAGCACAATGAGCTCAACTTTGCTGAGGGCTCAACGACATTATCAATGTGGTTTATTCTCAGGCATGTGGCAATTTCATTAATTTATTCATTTTAATTTGGAAAATTATTTGCTCTGGAAAAAAGAGTTACATGAGGACTAATGTTCAATTTGTTTTTCGTGTTCTTTAAATGCTAATGATATGTATTAGTTTAGAGGGCTTGCCCTCTCACTGATTCCCCGTCTTGTGATATATGATATAATTACAATGGCAATTGATCTTTGACCGAAACGTTGGTAAAATGGAATGGAAGTTGCTTTTCATGTCCCAAGGTTACAGTTAAGGACACAGGGAGCTTTACTCAGGTTTTCAGATTGGCTCGTGGTGCTTTGTCTAACCCCAGATATTGATTGCTTGCCTTTTACAGCCATCATGTTTACTCACCTGCACATTAAGAACAGAATGAAAACAAAAACGACTCATCATGAAAAGGATGGTTAGAAGACTCAGATAAGGAGCAAAGTTTGTCCACATGCTTTGGCTTTGAAAGTTTATGGAAGGAACCTGTTGCAAGTCTCAACAGGTAAATGACTAGGAAAATCCTGGCTCGGAATTGTGATTTAACACTCCCAAATGAGAAGGCTGCACTTTGCTCTACTGCTAGGCCTTTCCAAGCCTCTGACTTCTTCTGTGTAAATTGAACTTAATAATAAATGAAATAGACTTCTCATACAATTCCTAAAAAAAACTTCCACATATTGTTAGAACAAGAAAGTGCCTAAGAGATTACCTAAGTATCTTATTCTCTTATTTTAGGTATATTCACAGTGATTTGAATTATGGTTTTCCTAGTATAGCAAAACTCCTCAACATAACAAACTGTAAAGTACTGTGTTTTTTGTGTGTGTATGTCAATATTTCATTATAGCATGACGTAAGCTCCAGCTGCACATCCCTGAGAATCAACAAGTGTCTATTTCATTAAGTTCACCACTAAATGTCCAGTTCTATTCTTTGATATAGTTGACACTTGCTAATCATTATACCTCAGAGCCAGTGCTTTTTACCAACTCCTTTACAATGCTTGTTTCATTCAGAGAAATCTCTTAAAATACTTAGCACTTGAGTTCCTGAAGAACTCAGAGGAAATAAGCATGAGTTTAACTGGACTGTATTACAAAAGGACACTTTACTCTGAAACCAATTAATGACTCAGCAGATTTGATACTTGCATTCTTTCACTGGGATATATGAACTTTTTTGAGCTTAGTGATTGATATGTCACACTGACTATTGGTTTGTTTGTTACCCAGAACGAAACGGACTATGTGATGCTGAAGGAATGCCACACTGTTCCATGTGACTGAAGTTGTTTCCCATATTTCCCAAGTTGTTGACAAAATATTCCCTATAAGCAAACTTGGAAATAAAGAGTGAAATGAAAGAAAAATAATAAAAGTAGAATATCTCATTGTAAATATCTCATAGACTATATTGAAAGACTATGATTGTACTTAGATTAAATACTCAGACCCAGTCCAAGTCGCTTCAATAAAGAATTTCAGGCTGTCTCAGCCTCATATACTTTTATTATCTTTTTCCTTTTGGGGTCATACCCTGCGATGCACAGGGGTTACCCCTGGCTCGTGCACTGAGGATTTACTCCTGGAGGTGCTCAGAGGACCATATGGGATGCTGGGAATCGAACCTGGGTCAGCCATGTGCAAGACAAACGCCCTACCTGCTGTGCTATCATTCCAGCCCCTCTGCTGCTATACTTTGACACAACACTGAAAAGCAAATGGCAGAATTTTCCTTTTTGCCACAAAAGACACAGATCTTGTCTTTTGAGCCTTACCTGAAACAATTTGTTATTAAAAATGTAACTTTAAAAACATAGTATATTACCTATACCCATACACACAAATGACACCTATGCACACACAGGAGAGTGTGCATCCTTCTAAACACTAAAAACTTGAAAAAGCTACCTCTTTCCACGACATTGCTAATGTTTTTTCTCTCTTTTGTATCAAGGAAGAGCTTGAGAACCATTTGAAGGTCACTTCAGATTTTCCAAATCAATGATTCGTTTAGCAATGTAGTTATGGCTTAGAAATGCAGCTGCATACCCCAAAATGAAAGGAAATAGGAGATTTCTGCAGCCCCATCGGGATCAAAGTGAGGAGCCCATATTAGTCAAGAGCCTGAGCCTGGATTTGAAAAGACATGCTACCTAACATTGAGTAAGCCAGTTTCGTTTGATTAGACAATGAATGCTTACTTAAGAATATTTGCACTAATGCTCCCTCTGATTTAAGTAGGTTACTCCTGAGTTTCCAACTCCCACTCATCTGTTTGCCAACAAAAACCATTATCTGAGAAGAAATTAGCCATGATTTGTCTTTAAAAGTAAGTAGTGTAATTGTTAGAATAAACATTTTTTAAAAAAAGAGAACTTTGTAAAATATCAAGGCCTTCTCTATTACTGAATTATTCAAACATATTATTTTAGTGATTTCCAAATAGAACTTGACCCTAGAGAAATCATACCTTTACCGTCACCCTTGTATTAGCCATATTAAAAAAAAAAAACTCTCAGAGGCCAGAGAAAAAAATCAATTAAAAATAATATGCTAGGGTCAGGAGGTATTTGAGAGGGCTGGAGCACATGCCTTGCATGTGATGAGACAGAGTTCTATCTCCTGAGATGAATAATTCCTTTAAGTACCACCAGGTGAAGACCTGGGAGCTAGCAGAGCCACTTGTTCCAAGTAGCAAAACATCACTGAGCAAAGGCACTGAAGTCTCAGGTCTATATAGACAAGGTATTCCTGGGAGTTACTTCTGAACCCTGAGAGCACTGCTATGGAGTCCCCTTCAATAAAATCTGTTACATATAAATAACAGATGCATTAC